>NC_080080.1:481639-1870677 GCF_949987535.1 Balaenoptera acutorostrata | reverse complement strand
ACAGGTCACTGTCTGGGAGCCATGCTGGTGGATGGCCCAGAGTCCCCCAGCCCTCTGCCCAGGTCCTGTTCCCACAGGACCATTACGAGGGCCCCGGGGAACAGGCTCCACGCAGAGGCTCCCGAGACACAGAGCAGCCCCGCCCTGGGGGCTGCCCGCCTCAGTCCCCGTGGAGAGGTGCTGGGCGCTACACACTGACCACCACCCTCAGGACAGCCCTGCGGGGGGCCCGAGCGCACCCATTTCACAGGCGCAAACACTGAGGCTTGGGAAGTGCAGCTCGCCCACAGCCCCTCAGTAGGGGTGTGGGGACAAAGCTGCTCAGGGACCACACAGAGGGAAAGAGCAGGAGAGGACATCAGGGGGACAGGGCGGGTGAAGCCAGTAGGGGGACCTCAGCCCTGCCTCCCCACCCAGGAGGGGTTCTCCCGCCTGCCTCCAGCCTAGCTCCCCACGCTCCGGGTGCCCCGGCTGTCAGCCATCAGCTGATTAATCACTCTTAAACGGCAGCCCCACACTGAAGGAGGCTGATGGGGGCTGGCGGTGGGGAGCCAATTAACCTGAATTACGCTCTTGATTGGGGCCCAATTAGTGTCAGCTGCATGGGGTCAGAAGCAGTCCTGGTGCAGTAATTGTTGAATTAATTCCCTGGCTGGGAAGAGCTGCACCTTCCCAGCCCCAGCACCGGACGCTGGCTGGCTTCCCGCCACCTCAGTGAGGCTGCAGGCTCCCCCTGGCCTGGCCTGGCCTGGCCTGGCCCACTCCCGCTGTGAGAAGGGGTGGCTATGTGATGGTTTGGAAAGGGGGCTTGCTCGGCACGTCCCAGCCCTGCAGGGCCTTCCCACATGTCCCTCCCTCTGCCTCTGCAGCTCTTCACTCAGAGAACTCCTCCTCACTCTTTAAAACCCAATTCCAGCATCACTGCCTCCAGGATGGCCTCCCAGGTGCTCCCTGGCTGCAACGGGAGCTGTCTCTGGGGTCCCTGACCCTGCTTCCCTCTACACCAAACTTGCCTCCTTCCCTCTACACCTGTTGAAGGTGACCATGACCCTCAGGAGGATTGCTGCCCCGAGCTCAGCAGGACTTAGTGGAAGCAAGATGACCAAGAGGAGCAAACCAGCCATCCCAGCCATGGGGTCCGGGGAGGGGCTCTGCAGACACGGCCCTCAGGCCCCCACAGGCTCGTGTCCACAGTGAGGAAAGGTGGACGCTGGCTGGTCAGTCCAATGCGCTCACCCACGTGCTGCCCTCTGCCTGCTCTCCCTTCCCCTAAAATGAGGGTCCAGGGTGCGCACCGCGGCAAAGACAGCAAGTGCGAGGCACAGGGGCTGGAGGTTGTTGGAGGTGATCCTGGCTGAGCAGGGCAAGGAGGTGACCCCCGGGGCCTGCAGGGGCACGACCACAGTGAGAAGCAAGACCCTGGCTCCCAGAATACCAGACAAGCAGGGCCTCTGAGGCAGGGGAGGGCAGGAGGACGCCGGCTTAAAGTGCCGAGACCCACCCCCAGGCTCCTCCCCACCCCCGGGGACAAGGGCTGATCTCTGGAGGAATTCTCTGGGACCCTGGGCTCTGGGACACCAGGCCCAGTGAGGGGAGCAGAAGCTGGGGGTCAGAGCAGGGCTCGGGGTAGAGTCAGCAGCGCCGGCCCTGAGCCCCGCAGGGAGAGCTTTCTCCAAAGGCCCAGCCGGCCCAGGGAAGCCGCGACCCCAGTAAAGCTCACAACGGCTCACACGTCTCGAAGCCCCTTCCAGCCAGCATGTTAGTGCCCCAGGCCTAAGTCCACGCGGACATCAGGGACCGCAGATAGTTGCAGGGTACCCATTGCAAAGGACAGAAAACAAAACAAACACAGAAACTCAAAGAAAGAGTCAGTGCAGGGCACAGAAGGAAACTTCCAACAAGTAACACAGTCCTGGGAGAGCCAAGGAAAGCAGTGCCGGCAGAGTCCCCCGGGACAGTCCCCAGGGGAGGGGCCTGGGTGGTGGGTGTGAGAGGGCCCTCCAGGCCCGCCCCCTACACCCGCCTGCTGCACCTGCACCCCAAGGTGGCGCCAGTGGAGTGGCCGAAGGAGAGGCCCCAGCCCCCCAGCCCTGCGCCGGGGATGGGCCTGGGGGGGGTGGGGAGGCCCCGGAGCAGCTCTGGGGTGGGACGCGCAGGCCCGGCGCTCCGCCCCCTCCCTGCCCCCTCTGGCCCCGCTGGTTGCCCGGCCGCACTGGGAGCCCGGGGAGAAGGGCCTGGACTGCCCCCGGCCAACTGCTCTAAGGCTCCTCGGCCATAGCAAGGTCGTGGCTACGGCAGGCAGGAAAGGGAGTGACCTAGTGACGGCCATGGCTGCACAGTGCACGCTGCACGGGCCCACGCGTCCCCCAGACACACCAGAGGGGACGCAACTCACCCACACCCGTGGCAGGACCTCAGCCTGTCCTGGCAGCCCCCCTCCCCGCCCCCTCTTCTTACCCATCGCCCCCCAGAGGCGGGCCTGCGCCTGGCTCCTCTGTCACACCGGCCCCTCTGAGCTGTTTCGGGCAGTCACCTCCCCTCTCTGAGCCCCAGTTTCCTCACGTGACAACTGGGGACAGTGACACCCCCCCCATGGGTTCTCTGAAGGCGGATGCCCCTCCTGGACCCGGCACGGCGCATTTCTCTGTCCCTTCAGCCCCCAGTTCAAGGGCACCCCCGTCACAGGTGTCCCAGGCCAGCAGGGTCTACATACAGTAGGTGCTCACTGAAGCGCGAGCCTCTTCCAGGGCCCAGGGCTGGAGGCCGGAGGCCCAACATGTGCTGAGCCATCAGGCCAGCCCTCTGGGCCCTTCTGGACTCGCTGTGCCGTGACGAGTGGGCCAGATGGGCTCGGGCCCTGGAATCCCCTGTCTCCAGCAGCTAGGGGCTCCGTGGGGGAGGATGGAGGGAGGGGCGGGGTGGGAGGGGTGAGGGCATTTGAGCATCAAGTGCCAGCTTGGGACTCAGTGGGACCAGCACCCGCTCTGCTCCCTACCCCGCCCCCGCTGCCACCATCTGCAGGGACCCTGGGGGCTGGTCCCTGAGGCCCCGGGGAGCAGGAAGCCCAGAGAAGGGCGGTGACTCACCCAGGGGCTCCCAGCGAGGGGGACTCCCGGGGCCACGTGGTCCCTGTGTCCTGTCTTGGCCCCTCTCCCCACCAGCCCCTTCCCTCTGACCCTTGGGCACCCTCGTCCCCTCCTCAGAAGCTGTTGGGCTCCCACCCGCTTCCTCAGAAGCCGCTTCTCATACAAATGTATTCAGAATACATGACATTTCAGAAACATCTATTTGTATATATTTAGACTCCATTTCAAAAGAATTATTCAAAATCGGAGCCATTTGGATGGATGGGTGTGGAACGGATTGTTTCTTAAGTGTTAGCCTCAAAAATACCATGTTTTCTAAGTGGATTACAAATGCTGTAATTATTGAAATGGGCACATTCGGCTGGGGGAAAATTTCAGAATTATGACTTGATTTAGGGATTCTGTGTCCTAAGACAGGGCCTCGGGGGCACCCACCCCGGGGCTGGAGCCCGAGGGCGGCTGAGAGCTCTCGGCTTGTCTGCCGCTCCGTCGGGAAGCTGAGGGCCCCTAGGCCGAGCCAGGTCCTGCACAGGCCACAGGCCTGTCCCTCCAGGGCCTGAACTGTCCTTGTCCACTCTCCAGCTGGCTCAAGTCCTGACCAGAAGGCTGGGTCCAGTACCCCCCGGGCCAGAGCCCCACCCCATGCCTGCCCCGCTCCTTGATCGGGACAGGCGAGCTGGTCTACCCTCCCCTCCCCGACCATGACTTCTGGTTGCAGGGCGTGGCTGGGCCAGGCCTGGCACCCCACCCTGGGCAGTGTTGCCGCTGGGGACAGAGGAGGGCCGGGAGCCGGACCCCAGGCACTGGCTGTAAAATGGGCCAGGTGACCGCCCTCGGGGGTGCCCGGGGCACAGTATCTGCCACATGCCAGACCCAAAGCGGGCTCCCTACTAGTCAGCAGCTCAAACAGAAGGTCTTGCTGGTGAGCTAAGCCCAGGCTGTGTCCTCCTGCCGGTGGCGGCCACGCTGCCGGTCAGCTCGGCTGAGAAGCAAAGGCGGCTGAACCAAGCCAGCGGTCTGGGCCGGGCTCTTCCTGCCACACTGGGGGTGGGGTCCACTGGTGGGACCTCCTCCAGGTTCAAGGGCACTCAATAACAGCTAGAAGGCTCCGCAGAGGCTCCCCGGCCCAGCAGTGCCAGCGGGGGCTACACAGGAAGTGATGGGCACTCACGGCCACACGGTCCCCGCAGCAAGGGTGAACCGGAGGTGCTCCGGAGGCCGCCCGCCAATCAGGCGCTGGTCGGTCAGTCGGGGCACAGCCAACAGCAGAGCCTCCTGGGCCCGGGGGGGCCCGAGGAGTGAAAGGCGAGCGCAGCCTCCCCACCGGCAACTCCCGTCTGTGTAATACATGTGCACACGCGTGTGCGTGATGATCCGATCACTGGAAGCATCACGACTGTTATGTTGTCAGCAGTGTTTCCTTTGCAGGTGGGGTTATGGGGAACTTTCTGTTTGATTTTTGGTTTTGTGTTTTGGCTGCAGTGAGCTTCTGTAACAAAGTTCCCGCTCCTCCAGGCGTCCCCCCACCCCACCCACCGGGAGGCCCACAGGAGAGGCAGGAGGAGGAACCTGTGGGGCGGCAGCATCCGGGCTGAAACTCACGCCCCAAAGAGGTCACAGTCCCCGGCCCTCAGCCCTGACCGCCATTCCCTCGTTTCTGCACTGAGCCTCCCCTGGGCACCCTCCCTGTGCCAGGTGACCTTCTGGACACATCGGGCATGAGAAATCCCACCAAATTACCTCTCCCCAATCTCCGAGCACGGTCCAGGCAGGAGGGCAGCACGTGCCAAGGTCCTGAGGCAGGGGACACTTGGTGTCCCTGGAACGAGGGGGCAGCGCTGGCATGGGCTGAGCGGGGTAGGGGCCTCCACACGCACTATCCCTCCACCTGGGTGCTTGTCCCCAAATATCACGTGACCCACCCCACCTCCCGCAGGTCTCTGCCCATCTGTCACCATGTCAGCTATCCCTTGCTGCCCATCCTATCTAAGAGGGCACCTCCACGCACTGGCCACCCCTCCCCAACTCATCTCTCCGCCGGTTCTCCCGGGAGCCGAGCTGGATGTCTCCTTCGCTCCTGGTCATGTCTGGTTCCCGTCACGGCAGCGTCAGCTCCATCAGGGCAGGGTCTTTGTCACTATCGTTCACTGAGCCCTGGGAACAGCGGCTGGCACGTGGTAGGGGCTCGTATTTTTGTGGGCTGTGTTGGTGACCAATCCCACACAAGGAATCCACAGGCCTTACACAAGCTGCTCCATCTAAAAGGGCCCGGCACGAGGGTGGTTCCCGGAGAACGGGCAGGTCTCCGGTCTCTGCCACCTCACACTAGCTGGGCAGCCTGGCCCCTCTGAGCCGCAGTTTTCTCATCTACAAAACGCGATAATGAACGGGTCTCGTGGAATCAAAGGAGGGGACGCAATGGTCCCTGGTGACTTCATGCTGTGGACATGCGCGCTCTCATGCTTGTTAGTAAACAGCCCCCAGACTCTAGGGTATCACCCTGGGTATGGCTGCTCCCGTGCTGAAAGCCCAGGGACCCCACCGGTCCACGCCGGGCAGGAGCAGGAGACTCTGCGCCCTGGGGGGGAGCAGACGCTTCCCTCGGGCTCCTCCGTGCTGGGCTGCAGCCTCCACGCCCGTACCTGGCAGCTTTTCAACACATGCTACTTAGAGCGAGTGTCAGAGCGGGGGTCGAGGGTGGGTCTGTTAGAGACAAACCTCTGTTTGCTTTTCCCCCTCCCTCCTGCCCCGCCCCACTTGCCTGGGCCTCCAAGGTTCTCACCGAGGGCGGCAGCGTGCCTGCCCCGTCCAAGGAGGCCCATCTATTTTACCTAATGACGTGCTACACCCCACCTCCGCCAGCGGTTTCTCCAGGAGAAGGAGCCTCTTTGTCTCTTTCAGGCACCAGGACTCTGGCCTCTGGTACCCGCACCCCTTCCCGGCTGCATGGGACACGCAAGGCTCCCCAGACCCCGGGGCCCTTTACGCACGGCTTCCCCAGGCCCCTAGGTCACCACCTGGCACCACCACGCCTGGCAGTTCTGTCTCCTCTGCCTCCCACTCCATCCGCTCCCACCAGCCGAGCGCCCGCACTGGGTGAGGAGCCATGGACCCCAGCCAGCAGCTCACCACCGTCCAGCAGGGGGACGCGAGGACGGAGAGAGGGCCTCACACTCCCGCTCTGCCCGTGGGCTGCCCCCGCACGCCTGCCAGCTCCTCCCAGGAACCCCTTTCCCCGCTCCACCCCAGCCTGCAACAGAACCCTCCCCTGCCTGCAGCGCCCAGAGGTTGCCACGCCCCCCGCCCCTGTCCCCAGAAACGTGCCCTGCATGGCTGGTCCCCGTCCAGTCCCTGTGCCAAGTGTGAATTCTCAGAAACCCCACAGCCTGACCCTGCCCTTGGGACTCCCTGCCCCTGAGAACCCAAACATGTGAGCCGAGGGAGAGATGCGCAGGGCAGGCTGTGAACCTGCAGCCCCTAGCACCTCCTCCAGGGAGGCCCCCAGGGTTCCACTCTCCTGTGTGGGCACAGGTCTGCTGGTGGAGAGCCCCTGAATGTGAACCCAACCGTACCACTTCCTAGCTCGTGACCTTGGCCGGTCCTCGAACACTGAGCCTCAGTCTCCTCTTCCCAAATGGGGCTGAGCGCGGCCACTGCCCAGGCTGCTGGGAGGATTAAGAGATCTCCTGGGTGCTGAGCCCAGAGCATGGGGCTGAACAACCAGGAAATGAGAAGCATTTGTCTCGGTGAGACTCCGCCTTCCTGGCCGCCTCCTCCTCAACATCAGCGGCAGCAGCAGCACAGACAAGGGACCACAAGCTACCCCCGTCCCCAGACAAGGAGAGGAGTAGGGACACAGGGGGGTCACCCTCCTCCCCCAGGCCCACCATGTCAGGCAGTGCTGACCGGGAGACCCCACCCCCAGCCTGCTCTTGACAGAAGCACACTTTTTGGGAGTCTTTCCTTTGGGTTCAGGCAAAAAGGACCCACCTTGGGAACACCGAAGTCTGTGGGGAGGTGTCCCCATGGGAGGGACAGGGATGCATCTGATTCCCCTAAGCAGAGTGTCACCCCTTCTCCCCACCTCCCAGGAGGGGGCCCTGCAGCTTCCACAGCGGTTTTCACCCCCCGATTCCTGGCCTGGGCAGGGCCCGTGCCAGCTCGCCCTGCTGTGGGCCCTGGAGGAATCAGTGTCCAGTGCAGGTCAGATCCTCCAGACCCAAGCTCAGCAAGGAAGCCCACAGCGCTGGGCTGACCTGGCGTTCCTGGGACCCCTCCCACTGCAGGACCCTGGGAAGGGCACTCTTTGAGTCCCATCTGAGGGGGAGGTCTCCCAGGAACTCCCTCCTTCAGAAAGCAACCCCAGAGAGTTGGGCAGGAGAAGCAGGAAGCAGGGCTGAGACGTCCAGCAGCCAGCAGTGGGGACCACCCAGGGGCCACGCTGCCAACCTCCTGCAGGAAGGGAGGCCAGACTCCACAGATGTGGTTACAACACCGTAGCGGCCCTGGCGGCCGGAAGAGCAGAATTAAATGCTCTCTGGATGAGAAGTCCCCCAATTCCAACTCAGTGAAGCCACAGGCTCATAATCAAACATCATCAAACAAGGAAGAAGGCAGGCAGGTCAAGAAATAGATTAGACAACCAGAGACTGTAAAAACGGAGGGAAACGTAAGGATAAAATGTCTGAAGAATGAAAGATACTGTCATCAAGAGGCAACAAGGGACTATTAAGAATGAACAGAAGATCTGAAAAAGATATGAACTTCTAGAAATGAAAAACACAATTTTTGAAGTGAAAGACTTAGTTGACAAGTTAAGCAGAAGATGTGACCCAGCTGTAAACTTAGAGGCATATCCGAGTGAATCAGCCATTATCCCACAAGACAGACGGGGACTGGAAAACACAAAAGAGATGGTAAAAGCAACGGGGACAGAAGGTGGGGTTTCTAATATATGTCCAGTTAGTGTTCCAGAATGGCAGGGAATGTGGGAAGCAAGAGGACAGGCGGTATGTAAAGGGGTGACAGCTGCAGTTTTCTAGGACTTATACACACAGGCATCCACTGATCCAAAAGCACATAGAGCAGAAGAAAAAAACAATCCATATCTGGACATACCTTGGGAAAACCGCAGAACTGTAAATACAAAAACAAGATTTTCCATTGGCCAGGGGAAAAAAGACGGATCCTGAAAAAACTAAGGCAGGTGGACGTTCAGCAGACTCCTCGGCAGCAACGATGGAAGCCAGCCGGCACTGGAGGGAAATCCCACTCAAACTGGAAATCTGGACCGAGCCACACCTCACGTGAAAGACAACATGGGCAAAATGGCATTAAAGACAAACAGAACCCGTCCATGTGATCACCAAGAGACCTGTCCCAAAGGGTGACATCCAGAAAGGAGGAAGAGCCCAGAAGATTTGAGATAAAGGAATGACTGGTGACCAAGGACATGACACCGCTGAGTCATAATCAGCACGGGCTGCAAAAATCACACCATCCCAGGCGTGAGGTCCTTAAAAAACGGAGAACTAAGGATGGGGGTGAGAACAGCACGTGAGTTGAAGGCAGTGACCTGAGCTCAAGTGCTTAGAGGCCCACGTGTCCGTCAGGAAGGGAGAGAGGGTGATAATGTCTGCCTTTAGACTCTGTGGCAAAATTTCAAGGGAAACAAATGAAAGGTTGAAATAAAGTGTAAGAAAAATTGAACTAACTTTTAAAAACGATGGATTAAAGAGACACGACTAAACCCATTTGGATTAGAATCCTGGACGTCAAAGAACGTTATTGGAATAATCAGTGACACCTGAATAGAGTCTGTGATTCAAGAGCAATATTTGATGAGTGTTAATTTGCTGGTTTGCTGGTTACGCAGGAGAGCGTCCTGGCCCTCGGTAATTACACGCTGAGGTATTAAGGAGCGACGGGCATCGTGGCTGTAAGTGATTCTCAGGGCAAAGAAGTGCCAATGACTGGGGAGCACGGCTAAAGGAATACAGGAACTCTGGGTCCTAGCTCTGCAAACTTTACGTAAATTTGAACTCTTTTTCAAAACAAAAAGTTTAAAACTCTAGTACTAAAAAATAAAGCAGCTTTCAAAAATAAAGATAAGTATAAATCAAAAAGTAAGATGAGATAAACAAGAGCTAATATATCAACAATGGCTAAAGCTCAGCCAGGGAAAGAACGAGCGTGTCACAATGGATTTTAAAATCCAGCTCAATGCTGGAGACATTTCAAAAGCATAAAGGCACAGAAATATCGAAAATGAAAGAATAGGAAAATATATAGTGAAAGCATTAATCAAAAGAAAGCTGGAATAGACCCATTGATAGCAGACAAAATGGGTTTTAAGATACAAAGCACCAGGGCTTCCCTGGTGGCACAGTGGTTAAGAATCCGCCTGCCAATGCAGGGGACACGGGTTCAATCCCTGGCCCGGGAAGATCCCACATGCCACAGAGCAACTCAGCCCATGCGCCACAACTACTGAGCCTGTGCTCTAGAGCCTGTGAGCTACAACTACTGAAGCCTGCGCGCCTAGATCTCGTGCTCCACAACAAGAGAAGCCACTGCAATGAGAAGCCAGCGCACTGCAACGAAGAGTAGCCCCTGCTCGCCGCAACTAGAGAAAGCCCACGTGCAACAACGGAGACCCAACGCAGCCATAAATAAATAAATAAATAGATAAATAAATAAGATAAAAAGCACCATGTGGGATAGAAAAGGTCACTTCATAATACTAAGAGTTTCAATTTACCAAGATGATACACCTATTCTACACTCATATGCAACCTAGAAAAAAGAGCCATAGAACATATAAAGCAAACATTTATAGAGCTACAGGGAGAAATTTCCAAATTGAGCAATGTGGTACAAGATTTCAACAGATTTCTCTCAATTTATGATAGGTCAGGCAGACCACAAAAGGGAAAGACAGAGCAAATTTGCATTACCAAGTTAACAAGCTTGGTTTAGTGGACACTGATAGAACTTTCCATGTCTGTGTATTTAAAGAATGCACATTCTTCTCAAGCACATTCTCAAGTATGGAATATTTACAGAATTGGAAAGCTCTAAGCCATAAAGCAAGTCTTAACAAATCTCACATAAAAGAAATACTCTAAACAAAATGCGACTGTTAGAAGGTAAGAAGGGTAAACCTTAAATCCCCATGCATTTAGAAATTTTACCATTCATTTCTAAATAACTCACAGGTCAAAGAAAAAATCATAATAGACATAATATTTTAAATTGAACAATAATGGACATATGATATATCACAACGCGGGGGCATAGTAAACGTGGCCCCTTAAGGGAGGTTTATAGACTTGAAATGCTGGTGTTAGAAAAAGAGAAAGGCTGAAATTTCATGGGCTGAGCATCCAGCTTTAGACATTAGGAGGAGGAAGAACTACCGTACAACTGAGAGAGAGAAAGCGAGGAGATGACAAAAAGTAGACAGCAATCGAAAATCGAAACTAGCACAAAATAGAACAAATCCAAAGACACTAATTAAAATTACAAACCTCTGGAAAGATTGACCAAGGAAAAAAGGAACTGGAAAGATAAAGTAGGAATGGAAAAGGTACAGACCTCAGATGAATGGGACACTGTGTAGTAATAAACAAGATTATTAGCACCCAGAGCCACCACATCCGAAAACCTAGACAAGTGGATAGATTCCTAAAAACAGGTGACTTACCAAAACAGAATCAAGAATAAAAAAGAACCTGAATGATCTGTGTGTGCTATGAGAACTTATAATATAGAACAGAGGACGCAAAAGAGAGAATACATCCCTAACTCATTCTATGAGGCTGATATAAACTTGTTATCGAAATCAGACAAGATCAGGAAAAGTAAGGAAACGTAGAGGCCAATATAGAAGCAAAAATCCTAAATAAAATAGTATCAAATTAGAACCTTCAGTGAAAGTGAATCATCATCATAATCATCATCATTATTTACTATTATTATTTACTCTGGCACGAGTGTGAGAAAAGCTACACACCATGCACCACACTAACAGATTAAAAGAAAAAAACCAAATAATCGTCTTAACAGATATATATACATATATATAATGTAATTCAATACTTTTTTTAAAAAAAAGCTCTTATCAAGCTCCTAGCAAATTTCCTTCATCTGACAAAGAGTACAATAAATCTAAAATTAACATTCTTAACGGGGTAAGGTTGGAAGCATTCCTTTTAAAATTCCTTTTAAAATTAGGAGCCAGACAAGGATGCCCATTGTCCCTCCTTCTAAGTCAGGACTCACCAGGGCTCCCTGCCCGCACAGTGATCAGGAAAGAGAAATTAAAGGCATAAGTATAGGGATGGAAGAAATAAAGCTGTTATTATCAGTAATAACAGGATTATCTTCAAAGGAAACCTAACAGAATTCTTAGGCAAAGTATAAGAAATAATGAGACATTAACATCTGGCTGAATATAGACTCAATTCACAAAAATCACACATATTTCTATATACCAGCAACATGCTGGTACATGTACCATTTATAGAAACAAACAAATATATGTTTAGGACTACATCTTTAAAAAGGTATGAGATATATATGGAGACAATCGTTTAAAATGTATTTTAAAACACTTTAAAAGACATAAATATAATAGAGAGACATATTGTGTTCACAGATAGGAAGTCCCAATATCACAAGGATATCAATTCTTACCCAACTTGAGCCATAGATTCAATGCAATTCCAATAAAAAATGCTAACAGGGTTGTTTATGGAACCTGACGAGGTGATTCTAAAATATATATGGGAAAGCAAAGGGCCAGGGAGACCCAAGCTGCCGCTAGAAATAATAAGGGTGGGGTCCACCTGCCAGACAGCATCATTTAGCACAAAGGCGGAGTGATGAACACAGGGAAGAAATGGTGCGGGGAGAGGGCTTGGCAGGAACAGAAGGGGCCACGCGTGGAAGCTGCCGTGGGACACGGAACAGGGCAGGTGGATAAGGAGGGGTCTTCAGACACGGTGAGGGGGACTGAATACCCGAGTAGGAATGTAAGAGGCAAAGCCAGGAGTCCATAGAAGAAAACAAATGAGAACATCTCCCGGACTTGGGATGGGGGCGCTTACACGTGTGCAGGGACCCCCGGAGTCGTCAGGAGACCCCACGTTGGGGGCGGGAGGGAAAGCACCGGCGGGCAGTGACGCTGGCAGCGGGACCAGACGCCCGGAGCAGTGGCGTCCAGGTTACAACACCCGCGCATGTGTGTGTACGTTCCACAAATCACCAAGGAGGAAAAACAAACAATCCAAGTTTTTAAATGGGCAAAAGGCATAAACAGACCTTTCACAGCAAAGGAAACATAAATATAAATGTATGAAAAATTCCAACCGCATTAGTAATCAAGGAAATGCAAATGAGGACCACAATTACATCCTTATTTTACTCCCACCCGACTGGCCAAGATTAGGGAATCTGACGATATCACATACTGGACGGGCAGAGCCCACAAATCGCTGGGGGGAGTGTGACGATCGACACCCCCTTTGGAAGACAACTTAGTCTCATCAGGTCAGGTTGAACCGTCCACGTGCCCCACTCCTAGGTCTCAACCCAGAAAAACCCTTCCCTGCCAGGAGCAGACTCGGGGCACACGCTCTCCCTGCCCTGTCCCTCCCCCTCGCCAGCCGTGTCCCAAAGTCCTGGCTTCAGAGGAGGGAGGCAGCCTGACCGGACCCCCAACCTAGGGTCAGGCAGGCGGGGTTTCAGTCAAGCGTAACTGGGAAGGCCCCGTAGCCATGCTGAGCCCTGGGCCTGTCTTCCACATGGGGACAGGGCGACGCCGGGCTCACCGAAGATCGCAAGTGAGCTGACACCTGCACACGACGAGGCTGGTGAGCCTGAGCCCAAAGCGTGTGGTTCACACTCCTCTTCCCAGGCATTTCCGCCGATGTGCGGCCGGTCCCGCTCATGCCAGCAGCCCCGGGTGTCTGGGCACAGGACGAGCCAGGAGGTCACAAAGGCTGCTGCCCAACGTGGCCGCAAAGCCCACGCGTCCAGCGCCCTCCGAGCACCCACTCTCTCACAGTCCTGCACCTGTGCCTGACAGCACCCCACCCATGCAGCTCTCCTCCTTGACAAGCAGGGGCGCTAGTCCTGGCCTAAGGCACCCACAAAGCCCGAGCCTGGGTGGCCAGGGGCAGAGGCGGGAGACGGGCACCCCCAGAGGCCCGGGACCCCACCCAGACCAGAGGCGGAGGCTGAGACCTGACAGGGGTCAGGAGAGGGCTTCGGAGGGCGAGGATGCAGGGGTGCAACAAGGACGGAAGCTCCCCAGGCAGAGCAGTACGAGGAGGGCCTGGAGGAGGCCCCCTGGATGAGCTCAAACCCCACAGACCAGGGGCCCCGGGCCAGGCCACCTCCTCCCTCGGGGGTGGACTGAGCAGCCTGGGAGAGCAGGCCCAGGGGGTGAGAGGAGAGAAGGTCCAAACCCAGCGGGTCACTGAGGTCAGTGTGTGTGGCGGGGGGACTGGGGTCCCTCCCTGAGTCCAGGGAATGGAGGAGGGGGTGGCAATTCCCCAGACCCCCAAGGAGGGCACGGCCTGGGCAGAGGCCACGAGAGGAGGGGATGAAGAAAGCCGGGGTGGAGAGGGTTTGCTGGAGGTAGGGGTGTGATTCTGAGCAGGGGGCAGTTTCTACCCTCATTCCAAAGTGCACGGCCCTTCTCTCAGCACCTCTCCCCCGTCCCTCTTCCCTGCAGGACCATGCACAGCAGCCCCGTTGGCCCCAGGTCTGGCCTGTGAAGTGCCTGGTGGGTGCAGCAGGTCACTTGCTGTTCCCAAGCACACACCCAAAGCTACTGTGAGATTCTTCCACTGCTCTGGTCTCTGCTGTGAGCCTGGCAATGTCTGAGGGGGGCTGCCCATCAGTCTGGGTCCCAGAGTCAAAGCACAGGAGCAAAGGCACCTCCAACGCACTATGGGCATGTAACACAAGCTAGAACCAAACCCAGCCTTGGGCTCATTTGTTACTACAGCCAAACAGCCTGAGCTGACTGATACAAGGAGGAACAGGATGAGCTCCGTTTAACAGAGGGATGCGAAATCCTGTCGCTAACCTGCTATGTGATCCTCGGGGGCCCTTGGGGCCTCTCTGGCCTCTCGCTCCCTCCTCCAAAGCCGACAGCAAGGCTCTGGTGACCATTAACACACGGGACCCGGTGCCAAGGCCGGCAGCTCGGTGGGATGTGTGTGCTAGTCATTAATGCCGGCAGGCCCCGAGTTAACAAACACCACTTGGAACCCCTCACGCTCACAGCCACGTGCTGCTCTCTAGTTCTCACATCTATTCTCCTGCCAGCAGCAAGAGCATTTTGAGGGAAAGTGCAAATCTGGGGGGCATGGAGAGCTCCTCACCAGGCTAAAAATGGTGTTGTAACGAGGCCTCCCTCCCCCAGAGCAGAGCAAGTTGAAACTCCTCAAGGTGCTAATGTTTCAAGCATGGGGGCACCAAGGTGTGGCCCCCAATCCCTTTCCCGGCAGACAGCAGTGGACGCTGGACCAGCGGAAACGGACACAGCCATCAGCGCCGAGGGCGTCAGCATGGCAGAAGCCTTGCTTGCGGGGACAGCATCAGGGACGGCTTAACAATCCCAGGATCGAAGCTGTCCCCTTGCTTCTGTTTTCCCTTCTGAGCCTTTTCATCTGCCCTGTTGGCATCATTAATGAGCCATCAACAGATGTTCCTGAAGCAGCAGTGAGGTACCAGGGCGGTGGGGGGGCGGGTAGTGGGGACCACGGAGTCACCGATGTGTGAGGGAGGCAAGGACATGGCTGGACGGGCCACCGGTGCAGGGGGGTTAGCCTAACCCCCGCCCCGCTTCTGCGATGTGCACTCAGCTCCTACCCTGGGGCTGCAGGGAGGCTCACCTGGGAAACAGGTAAAGCCTCGAAAAGGGGAGAGACGATGCTTAGTGACTACCCTTCCCCTCACGGGACCCCCGCAGAGTGCCAGGGTGAATCGCTGCCCCCCAGGCCTGGGGCCTGAGCCGGGCACAGGAGGGCACATCCTGAAGGGTGACCCAGTGTCCAGCTGCCCCTGCCTCTGTCCGTGGTGCTGACGCTCCTTCCGTGGTCCATTTACAGGCTGGGGACACCAAGGCCCATGAACACACAGAAGGTGAGTGATGGGGTCAAGCCCAAGTCGTTTGGAATGGGATCCAGACTTCCCACGCCCACCTCGGTCAGATCCCTGTTCCCCAGACTGTGACCCCAGATCACGGGGATTCATCCAATGGTGCCCACTTGGGGCTCCTCAGAGTTCACGGTTCCCACCAGTTGGGGCTGAAAAGGAGAAGCCAACCCTCCAAAAACCACAATAAAGAAGGCGAGCTGGACCCCCCTGTTTCTGAGGGACAAGGAGGCTGGGGGAGCAGAGTGTGGGGAGCATTGGTCCTGCTCACGCCCTCCTCGCCACAGCCCACGCCCCCGGGACAGCGTTCCAGGCAGGCACAGCCCTTCCAATTAGGACGCAGCCCACACCTGCCCACCCAGGGCGGGCTGCCCCTCGCGCCTGCCTTCTGAAAGCATCAATCAGGCCCGGAGCCCTCCCGCCCTGGAGACAGGCCCGCGATTTGCTGGAGGGCTTGCATCCTTCAGTCTCCCAGCAGCCGTGATCCGCCCCTCCGCATTCTTCTATCTGCAGAGCACGCACTTTGAGAGAGAGCTTGTTTGATGTCTGGGCGGTTTGTTTGGTTTAATTTTGTTGTTTCCCCCTCTCTGCTGTCAAGAGGTAAACAGACACTCTGCATGTCTTCCTGGGAGGGCCAATTAATAATGCATCGGCCGCAGGTGGAGGAGGATGGCCAGGACCCGGGCACTGCGGTTTTCTTCCAGGCTGTGCCCCCGACCAGCTGTGTGACCCAGGACAAGTCTCTGAGCCTCTCTGGGCCTCTTCTCCTTGCATCCAGATTGGGGCTGGAACCCTGCCCAGCTCTGAACTTTGAGGCGGTGCCGGTGGTGACAGTGCTCAGTGCAAGAAGGGCCACCTGCGCAGGCGGGGCTCCTAACAGGCAGTTAGTTACCCGCACGGTTTCATTAACCCCCAACCCCGGGCCAAGGATATTTCCAGACAAGAAAAGGATGGCTCAGAGATAATATGCAGTTTCGTCAAAGTCGCACAGCAAGTAACTAACGCAGCCAGTACTCAGGCTGGGGCGTTTCCAGGCTCCGCTCCTTCCCCGGCCGGGAGCTCGTCAGAACCAGACAGCCCTGCAGGCACCCTTGTTACCTACTGCGATCACTGCCACCATCACCCCCACATGCAGGCCCCCCAGGGGTGGCCTCAGCACCGAGTCCCCACCCTGGCTCCTCCTTGAACTGGGGGCCCCCCAACCTCCCCACACCTCGGTTGTTTCATCTGTACAATGGGCATGCTGCCCCCTGCCCTGTCCCCTGCATAGGACAGGTGTGCGGCTCGGCTGAGTGAGGTTGGACTCGCAGAGCTGGGGCACAAGCCCCCTCCGTCCTGCCCTGTGCCTCCCGCCCTGGAGGACACATCTGATCCCTCACATAGACGAGGAGCCCAGGCCAGGCGCAGCCCCTCCCAGGGCAGGTGGCATTTTAGGGAGACTGGACGGGGCAGGCGGTGCTGACCTGGGGGGAACGAACTCAGTGGCAGGACAGGCTTGGAAGCCGGACAACCAGGGTGCCTGCCCAGCCACTGCTGGGTGTGACCGCGCTCATGCGACATTGCAGGAATGGCAGCAGCGACACGAACAACAAGGCTGGTGACAGGACAGGGGGCGGGGGAGATGGGGGTCTCAGGCCACCCCACTGCAGCTGCCCACCCACCCCTCAGACCCGAGGCTGGACCGGGGTGGCGGGGCTGGGCTAAGAGCTGAGCCTCTTCCAGAAACAGAAATCGATCTCACGCAAACACTCCTGGCTTCTCATTGCAAAAGGGCTACACAGTTCTGTCTCCCTTTCCCCTTCTTTCTTGGCGGCAAGCGCACGAGAGCCGTGGGCCCGGGCCTGTGGGCCTGGCAGCGCTGAGGTTCTCAATGAAACCAAATCTATATCTGTTTGCAGAAGGCAGGGCCCAGCCAACTGGATTCCGCTGGGTTCCAAGCCTCGGGGCTGCAGCTGGCTTCCCCGGCGCCCCATGTGTTCTGAGTCCTGGCACGGAGGCCACCCCCTCGCTCCAGCCTCCCCCTCCCACCGCCCACACACGGCCCCTCTCCAGACCACCTCCACCAGCTCGAGGCGACAGACACACCAAATATTCCCCGAGCTTGCAGAGAGCGCAGAATCCCCGTCTGTGCACAGCCGGTGGGGGTGGGAGCTGTCCCATGGGACCACTGCACCCTGCCTCTCTCTGGCCATCCTCCTCCTCCGGCTCCTCCCGCTGCCAGTACAACACCTGCCTGCTCCCGACTTCCTGGCTCTGTCCAAAATTCTGAGGTGCGCGGGAAAGCCTGGGCATCAGAGACTGGATTTGAACGCTGGCTCCGCCCCTCACCAGCTGCACGATTTGGGGCAAGTGCTGGTCTTTCTTGAGTTTCAGTCCCACGTCCACAAAATGGGCAACAGTGGGCTGTTTGTCTTGAGAGCAGGACAGGGACCAGCCACGCTCTGGGGCTCCTCAGGTGCTGTAGCCCCACCCCCCATGCCCCCCACCAACTGCACGCCTGGTGGGAAGCTCCCAGCAGGCCCAGCAGGCCCTCCGGCACGTCCTGGACACACCCTACGCTCGGCCCTGTGCCAACAGCCAGGATGACGAGAGTGGCAGACATGCCCACCTGGGGAGCTGGAGGCTGGAGGAGGGGCGGGGGAGGCTGGAGGGCCCCAAGGCATAATGAAGACAGTGGGCTGGGGGCTCTGCTGCACAGAGGACGGTGCGGGGCCCTGTGGGGCTGCAGTCTGAATGGAGCACAGAGTGTGTCCTGCGGGGGGGTGGGGGAAGGGTGGTGCCGCGAGGCCACAGGAGAACAGTGGTCCCCCAAGAGCCAGGACCACGTGTCGTCCTCCCTGTGCTCCCTGCCCCCACCTGCCTGCACCGCCCTCCTGACACAGCAGGGGCTCTAAGGAAGGTCCATAGGTCAAGTCACAGCTGCCCTAAGGCAGGCACGCTGTCAGCACCGACAGCAGAGGTGACAGTGGAGGGAGTGTGGAGAGTGGAGCTCTTAGGTACAGAGGCCTGCAGGGGCTGAAGGGCACAGACGCAAGTTAGAACATGAGCCCCAACTTGGGAAGGGCTCTGAAGAAGATATGGGCATCGCAAAGACAGAGATCACTTTTCTTCTCCATTCTCCCAGGGCCTTGTACCATGCCTGCTGTGGAGGACTCGCTCCTGTCACCATAATCACCACCACAGCAGGATTCACCACCACCACCACTGCCACCACCACCACCACCACCATCACCACCATCATCACCACCAACACCAACACCACCACCATCACCACCACCACCATCACCACCATCATCACCATCATCATCACAACCACCAACACCACCACCATCACCACCATCACCACCATCATCATCACAACCACCACCACCACCACCATCACCATCACCACCATCATCACCACAACCACCACCACCACCATCACCACCACCACCACCACCACCACCATCACCACCACAATCACCATCAACACCATTACCATCATCACCACAACCATCACAACCACCACCATCACCACCACCACCACCACCACCACCACCATTACCATCAGTATCACCACCACCATCACCACCACCATCATCACCACCACAATCACCATCAACACCATTACCATCATCACAACCATCACAACCACCACCATCAACACCATTACCATCACCACCACCATCACCACCACCACCACATCACCACCACAATCACCATCAACACCATTACCATCATCACCACAACCATCACAACCACCACCATCAACACCATTACCATCACCACCAGCATCACCACCACCATCATCCCCTCCCCCACAACTACCATCAGCATCAGCATCACCACCACCACCACTGCCACCACCATCACCACCACCATCACCATCATCAGAACAAGTCACTGTGCTAAGTGCTTCCCATGCAACCCTGTGAGGCAGTACTGTCTGTGTTTTACAGAAAAGGGAAACGAGGAGCAGAGAGGTTCAGCAGCGTGCTCGAAGTCACCCACAGGCAGTCACTGCGGAGCTGGGACTAGAACCCAGTCTGCGTGGCTCCAGGGACCGTCCTCATCTGTTAAATAAACAGCAGCGGCTGCCCCTACTCAGCACAGCTTCCGAAGAAGGGGATTCTTGCTGTGAATCGGACAAGATGCTGGGCTCACTCTGGTCCTCCAGATCACTGTTTCTCTGGGCCACTCACTGGTACTGGAAGGAAAAGAGGTTCATTTGCATGCAATTTGCATACAGCTGCTGAAAATGAGCCCAGATTCCCTACCACTTCAACACTGCATTGTTTCTGCCTTGAAAGGGACCTTCCCACGCACACAGCCATCCCCCAGTCACCCCGCGGTGGGGTGGTGTCCCCTCGTCACCTCTCTGGAGCAGTCGATTCCCCACTCCCAGCCGAGCCCCCACTCAGGGGTGACCTCAGCCTGAGAACCTCCTTCCTCTGGAGTAGCCAGGAGCTCCCACGGCCCTCCCAGCTGAAGCCTGCGGAGCAGGGCAAGGCGGGGGCAGGCGGGAGCACGGGTCCTGCAAGGCAGACGCCGAAGCGGGCCACCTGGCACGCGCGGGAGCTCTCTGTGAGCCCCGGCACCCTGGACAGCTGGCCCGGTCAGTCTGACCACCAGGCCTGGGCCGGCCGCCAGGCGTTGCCTCAGGAGTCTCCTCCCCTCCTCCAGGCCACCGTCTCCCCGCGGGACCCCCGGCCCGCCCCTCCCGTCTGCCTGCCCTGTGTCCAGGCTCGGGCAGGCCAGGCAGCTCCCCTGCTGGCACGGTGCTCCGCAGCTCAGTCTGGGACCGGCAGACCAGGAGGAAGCCGTGCTAGGAGGGCCGCTCGGAAGCTCGCCCCCCAGGTGGGTGTTCAGGGGTACTGTGGGCGGGGCCTGGGCTCTCTGCGGACCCGCCCAGGAGAGGGGCCCGTCTGATCAGCGGCCAGGTGATGTGAGGTGTGGCCAGGCGCCCCTTCCGCGGTGGGGTGGGCAGCTCAGGGGCTGGAGGCCTGGCCTGGGGCGTGCAGCGCTTCCTCTGCCCCGTGCCCGGCTCCCTCACCGGCCTCCCACAGACCAGCGGCTCCCGGAGAAGCCCTTCTGCCCACCTGGTGCCCCATCTAGGAAGCGGACCCCTCCCACCTTCGTGCTGCGGACACTGCCTGGATGGCAAGCAAGGAGGACACACGCCTGCGCACAGGCACATACGACACACGTGCACACATACGTACGTAAACTTCGTGCACAGCACTGCAGCACACCTGAGCACGTGCGCACACACACACATCACGTACACACACGTGCAGGTGCACACGTGCATGCACACGCGCACACACATGCACCGCCCCCCAACCAGGGCCTGCTCATGCCTGTGTCCCCCGCATGCTGTGAGCAGTGAGTCTAGGGCAAGTCTTCACCATCTGGCCTCACAGGTCTCATCTGTGCAGGGGGTGAGACTCTTCTCACCTCAGGGGCTCAGAGGCCCCCCTCGGGGGGCAGGCACTTCGAGCTTTAAGACTGCCCCTCAGAGCTAGTCCCCGCCTCCTTTGGAGGCCTTTCCGCATCCATCTGGGCCGTGTTGATTTATCCTCTGTCCTCCTCTGGCCCATGGGGCTGGCATTTCTTTAGCCATCTCTCTGGCAGTTTCTCCTGGGCCTCAAGGACACCCCTGACCCTTGTCTCCAGAACAGGAATGTGAGCCAGGCTAGACCCCCGCACCCTCAGGGAGCGCCATCCGTGTGCTCAGCACGGCAGGAAGAACACGGGACGGCCCTGCGCTCACTCCCAGGGGCAGGCCCATCTCCCCTGAGCAGAGACTTCTTCGCCGATCCAGAAAGGGTGAGAGGGTCTCTGCTGGGAGGGGCTTTCCTGCCCAGCCTTGCTGCGAATGGTCCGCAGGCTGTAGTCGCTCACCCTGGGCCCAGGGCAGCCAGACCACAGCCCCAGGACCCGCGCCACCTCCCTCCTGCCTGCGGGCTCCGCAGGCCCCACCAGGTCCGGTCCCCAGGCCAGCCAGACAGCAGGCAGGTCGGCCCACGTCCGCCGCTTAGAGGAGTGGGGACACCCGCAGAGTCACACTGAAGCTGGGCCAAGGCAGCGCCCACCTGACCTGAAGCTACTGCGAGTCGCCAAGGACACTGGGGCAGGTGGAGCACAGAGCAGGGTGCAGGGCCCCCCCAGTCCCTCTGCCCTATGCCCGTGACCTCTGCCCGTCTACCCAGGCATGGTGAGCCCCGTCACCAGCAGATTGACTTAAATCTTCGCCTGGGGTTACTTTTCTGCAGGCGATCACTCAGAGCAGGGCTGTGGAGTGCACAGAGCTGCGGTGGGCGGGAAGGGGCACGGCTTGGGGCTCAGCCTGAGGCCCGGGTGCACACGGGGTCCCCCTCCCCGCCCCTCGCGGCCCCACCAGCTGTCCCTCCCAGTGCCTGGAACCCAATTCACATTTACATTTCCCAGCAGATGGTGGGGAGAATTTATAACAATCTGATCACGAAAATAAGATTCTCCGGTGTTCTCTGCACCCAGGGACTCAGGCCTCGGCAAATCCAATTGCTGCTTATTTACCCTGCTCGGCTCCAAATTAAAAGGCAGCCTCCCCTCCCCCACAGGCTGCCCAGCGTGGCCCTCAGCCTGGCCAGGGCAGCAGGTCCCAGCCTGGACGAGGCCCCTCGGGCTCTCAGATTATAACATCCTGTCACTGAGAACAGGATGAAGGGCTCTGGCCAGAGAGTCCCTCCTCATCCTCCCTGGAGGCTTGGGGCCTGGGCCAGGCCACCAGTTGGGCTCTTCGCGAGTCCTGCCCTTGGCTGGACTTGGATTAGCTCAGAAGCCCAAGCTCCCCAAGGCACCATCTGACCCCGGGCCTGGCCCACTGGAGACCTTCCTTCTTTCTGCACCTCCTAATCTCCCCTGCCCAGGGGACCATGCCCCGGCCCTGCCTTCCAGGTGCCTCTGCATAGGTACGGGCGGTGCACGGACCATGCAGTGCGTTGACAGAGCACGGACTGCACGCTGAGCACTGTTGCGGGGGCCGGGTGCAGCCAGAGCCCTGCCTTGTGGAGGTCACCTGCCCAGGAAGACAAGGACTTACAGGGGGTGTTGGCACGTGTGGGGATGGGAGGGTGAGAGGCAGCAGGGAAGCCTCTCTGATAAGCACATGTCTGAGTAAAGACCTACACTGGGGAGCAGTTAGGATGTGGAAAGGATGCAGGAGAGGGGGAAGAAAGGAGGCCGACCTTGTCCCTGGCACCCGCGGGGCGTTCACTGCTGTTCTCTGCTGCTGCTGCCGGAGGACAGTTGCACAGCTCCCCACGCAGGGCCTCAGGGTGGTCGTTCAAAGTTCAGCATCATCCCCCATCCTCGTCCTTGAGGCAGCTCCATGGAGGGTGGGGGCATTACTTCCCCCAAAGCCGGTGGTTCGTCCAGGCTTCCTGCTAAACTACCAGCTCCAAAAGGTAGGCCACGGGACTCAGCACGGTCCGCTTGTGTTGTGATAGGATGACCAGGTCTGTGTCCATGAGACAGACAGGCCCACGATGATCCTTTCCCGTACGTATGTCACCTTTGATTTGACCTCGAGTTATGTATTTAGGAATTTCCCCTTTTTCCATTCTCTGGGGAGGTTTGTACAAGACTGGATCTCTGCCCTGAAAGTTGGGTAGAACGTACGTAAAAGACCAATCGGGCTTAGTGTTTCCATGGGAGAAAGTCTTTCCGACGCATTCTGTTTCTTTAATGGCTACAGGACCACTGATCTATTTATTCTTGAGTCAATGTTGGCAAATTGTACTTTTCTAGGAATCTGTCCATTTTTTCCCTAAGTTTCCAAATTTGTTGGCATAAGACCATTCATAGAATTCTCTTATTACTTTGGAATTTCTGCTCTTTCAGTGCTGGATCAATCTTACTAGTGGTTTGTCTATTTTCACCATCCTTCCAAAGAACCAGCTCTTGGCTTCCTGCAGACACTATTATAACTTAATAAATTCTGCTTAGTCTCTATAATCTTCTTCCTTCTAATTTCTCAGGGTTCATTCTGTAGTCCTTTTACTCTTATTTAATGTCTTTTTAATATCTTAATTCATTAATTTTCAGCCTTTCTTCTTTTGTTGTGTAAGTATTTAAGGCTATTAATTTCCTTTGAAGTACCCCACAGATTTTGATATGTAGTATTTTCATCATTATTCAATTATGTCTTTTTTACATATCTATTAATGATTTCTTCATCGACCTCCCAGTTAGTTAGGACTGTTTTAAATATTTCCCAACATACAAGGAACTTTTTCTTTATTTTTGTGCATTTTCCTAATTGCATTTTCTAATAATTGCAGTGTTTTACCCATTACTGATTCTTTGAAGTTTGTTGACACTTGCTCTATGACCTAAGTCATGGTCAAAATCTGTAGCCGTCCCAGGCGTCCTGGAGAAGACCGTTATCTGTTGTTTGAGGGTCCAGTAAGTCAAGTGCTGATTATTACTGAAACCTGCACTATCTTCACTAATTCCTAGTCTCTGTGACCATGTTGACAACTTCTACTCTCCTGATGGAGTCCCTTTGCAGGTGGAAAGTTCTGGCTTTATTTATCTATTTAGAGCTCTTTTATTAGGTGTATAGAAATGTAAGATTCTTCATCTTCCTGAGGAGATGAACCGATCATGCAGTAATTTGTGCTATCCTGTTTATTTACTTATATGATTAATTCTGATAGTATCCATGTACATATTTGTCTTCACGTCCATTTTGTCCAAAGCTGACCTTACCACTCACACCCTCCCTGACTCTGACCGGTGTGTTTTTCTTTATAGTTTCATTCTCACCTTCTGGTCCTTATGTTTTACTGGATCACTTCTAAATGGCAAAGAGATATTTTTTTCCTACAGTCTGATGATCCTTGACATTTAATAGGCTCTCCTAATCTGTCCACATTTGTTTACTGGACAAGATTTCAAAAGCTTGCCTCAGGTTTTCTATTTGTCCAATTTCTTTTTCTTCTGTATTATTTTAGTTGCTCTTTATTCCCCCCCCCCCTTTTTTTATTCAGTAGACTTTTGTCTGCTTACTTGCATTCTTACTCCTTTCTTCCTGGTGTGGAAGTTATAGACTCCTACAATACTCTTCCAGAGGTTACTGCTGCCTTCAATTTTATTGTATTTTCCACTGGTGTCTTGTGTGTGTAGGTCTGTGAGACGCTATCACACATGAAGATCCTTGTACCGCTGTGGTGACTGGATACAGAGCTGCTCCAATACCTCGGGGGCCCTCGTGCTGTCCTAGAGTTGCACCCACCCAGCACACCTCCCGGCCCCGTTTCTATCTCCACAATCTCGTCCCTTAGAGGATGTCAGACCCACGGAATCACCCAGCATGGGCTCTATGAGACAGGCTCCTCCACTCAGCAAAATGCCCTCAGAACCCTCCACCTTTTCATCCATCTTTATTGCTGAGTAGTATTTCTTGGCGTGGATGCACCACAGTTTAACCATTTACCCACAGAAGGCATCTGGGTTATTTCCTATTTGGGGTTGTTACAGATAAAGATGCTGTGAATATCTGTGTACAGGTTTTTGTGTAAACATGACTTTTTATTTCTCTAGGATAAATGTGCAGGAGTGCAATTGTTGGGAAGTCTGGTAAGTGAATGTTTAACTTTTTAAGAAACTACCACAGTGTTTTCCAGAGTAGCTGTATCATTTTGCATTCCTGCCAGCAGTGTATGAATGGTCCACTTTCTCTGTATCGTTGTATCTCTTATTTTAGCCATTCTACCAGGCGTGCGGTGGTATCTCATTATGGTTTTAATTTGCATTTCTCTAATGGCTAGTGATGTTGAACATCTTTTCAGATGCTTATTTTCTATCCATATATCTTCTTTGGTGAAGGGTCTGCTCAAATCTTTTGCCCATTTTCTAATTCAAGTGTATTTTTTCTTATTGTTGGATTTAGAGAGCTCTTTATATATTCAGGATACAAGCCCTCTGTCAGCTATGTGATCTACAAACATTATCTCCCCGTAAGTAGTTTGTCTTTTTATCCTAACAGCGTCGTTTGAAGAGTGTAAGTCTTTAATTTCAATGAAGGAATCCTTGAGTTTTTACCATGTATAGTTAACAGACACCAAAATTAATATTTAGTTTCTCTGAAAATGGGCTCAGAATAATTTAATCACTATCATTGTCCCATTGTTGTTCTGTCCTTTCTAAAAACTTAACTGCACAAATAAGACATTACAGTCAAAAATCACTGTTTAATATGAAATGATGTTATTATCTCACACAGTCCTTTGTTGGATCTGCCCCACATTTACCAGCTCCTTGGTTCACTTTCCTTGTCACAGACCTTCCTTCGAGGACTATTCTCCATCCTCGAGTCCATCCTTCAGAAGCTCCTTTGGTGAAAGTCTGTTGGCAGTAAACCCTCAAGTTTTCACTTGTCTTTGCTCTCCAGAGATGGTTTTGAGGGCGGCGCGATTCCAGGCTGACAGTCCCTTCTCTCGGCCTTGGTGGGTATCACTCCACCGTCCCCAGCCTCCACGGTTGCTGCTGTGACTGAGCTGGGAGCGGGGCTGTCATTCCGCCCCTCCTCCCGGGCCTCCTTCCCGCTCGGGGGCCGCGGTTTCTGGGAGGCGTGGGGCTGCCAGGTGTCAGGTGCCTCCTGTGTCTGCGGGATGGTGGGCGGTCGGGTGGGGCCTCCTCACACACTGCCTTTCCTCATTCAATTCTCTTCTCCTGGGACCCCGCCCAGACCTGTGCTGAATCGCTGGTATACCCTCCGCACCCCTCCACCCGTCACCCTTTCCGCTTCCTTAGCTCTCCCTGGCGCACTGTTACTTCCCCAGCTAAGCCTCCCAGGTTGCTCCTCTCACGTCATCCGGGACCAAATGTGTTGCCAGGTCCCCCGCCGACTTCTTTGTTCTAAAAGTCATCACTGACCTTTTCCAGACTCATTGGGTCACTTTTGATCATCTCTTATTATTAATCATCTTTGTGATTTCATCTTCTTTTTAAAATATTCCTTAGACACTATCTTATGTTAGGCATCTGATTAATTCCTTGGGGGTCTGCACGAGTCGGCAGTGGCTGCCCTAACAAGTAACACAGACTCGGCGGTTCAAACAACAGAAACGCACCCCGTCCCCGTCCTGGAGGCCGAAAGTCAGATGCCACGGCGTGCGCAGGCCTTCTCCTCCTGAGGCCTCCCTCCCTGGCGTGTGCACAGCCCTCCCCTCCCGTGTCCTCACGCGGCCATCCCTCTGTGCGCATCTGTGTCCTGATCTCTTCTTCTTATAAGGACACGAGTCACGTTGAATCCGAGGTCACACCAGAGACCTCACCTTACCTCAATCACCTCTGAAGGCCCCAACCCCAAACACAGTCACCTGCTCAGGTCCTGGGGTGAGGACTTCAACATCTGAACTTTAGGGGGACATAATTTAGCCTGTATCGGGCCTAAAGCCGTGGTCTTGTTATTTCTGCAACCGCTGGCCCTCCCTCCTCCCCTGCACCCCGTGGCTGCCCACGGCAGACTAAGTGACCTCTGCCTGCGGGCTCACGTGGCTCTTCTTCTTCTGAGGGTCCCCCAAGGCCTACGGCACTCTCCCCGAAAGGACCGTCTGCCAGGATCTCAGCTGCCTCCCGTCCAGCGCTTTTGACTGCGGTGGCGAGGAGCTGGCGGTGAGGGGACAAGCCTGGTTATTTCGCTTCCCCCTGCAAGCCGGCAAAGCGTTTACAGTCATGGTTTTTTCCACGTGAAGCTGTCTCCTAGCAGGGAAGCCGCGTGGGCTGCCTAACGTGCAGTGTACCAAGAGGGGTCTGCCCAGCTCCCTCCTTGCCTGCGGCTGCCCCGGGCCGGGGACCTGGCCTTGCTCACTTGGGGTCACATGGACGGGCTCACGCACTTGGTAAAGCAGCGCGACGAACGGACAGGGCATGAACTGGGAATCCTGAAACCGGGCTCCAAGCGGCCCCCAGCTCTCTCCATGACCCCGGCCATCACCCCTGCGCCCCCAAGGCCACCCGGCCTCAGACTTGCCATGGTGACCTGGGGTCTCTTCAGGCTCTGAGGAAAGCTGTCCCGGCCGCCCTCCAGCCTGTCTCTCTGGAACACAGAGGCCTTGCAATCAACCAGAGCAAGCCACAGAAACATGGTCTGCCGTGGTGCCTGACGCCTTCTAGACGCCCCGAGTCAGGACCCTTCGGTCTTCACACCTCCGGGCTGTTCTGTGCACAGGACGCTGCTGCCCCTCCCCCTCTCCTTAAACGCCCCCAGGCACCTGTCACTCAGCCTCCACGGGGTCTCCTCCCCTCCCTGCCGCCCTGTCCCCGGGCTCCCACACGGGGTCCTCAGAGCCCCGGCCTGTGGGCCCCGCCCTCCTCAGGCACACGGCCCCCGACCCTGGGCTGCCACAGCCCCCCTGGCCCCCGGGCCCCGCACAGGACAGCAACGCCGCCCGCCCTCCCGGTGGCCCTCCTCTCCCGCATGTCCCTGTCCGGGCCTGCCATCTGCCTGGTCGCCCGGCCCAGAGTCTGGGCAGAAAGCACAGGAGGTGCTGGAAGCCCCCCGGAGGGGTCAGATGTCTCCCCGCTGCCTCACCTCACACGCGCCTCCCTCAACGCTCTGCTTCTGACCAGCTCCCGTCTAAACCAAGACCCAGCCTCCTTCTTAACGGATCTTCAGGCCACTCCCACCCCAGATCCTCAGCTCCCCTTCCCGCATGAACACCCCTGCCCTCGAGGCCAGGCAGGGCCCCTGTCCCCCTGCCTGCCACCCAGGCTCCCTCGTGCACCCCCAGACCGATGGCCCGACAGGCAGGCACCCCATCCCCGTCATGCCCTGCCGGGCCCTCAGCAGGCAAAGAGCATACCGGGCCTGTGGAGGCGGCCAGACCTCTGCTCAGCCTGGGCTGCTGTGTCCTCAGCACTCAGTGCAGGGCCCAGAGCAGGTGTCCAGTAGGGGTTACGGGACTGGCCAGAGTCAGAGTTCAGCACGGGACCAGGGTCAGAGTTCAGCATGGGACCAGGGTCAGGGCTCAGCATGGGACCAGGGTCAGGGCTCAGCATGGGACCAGGGTCAGGGCTCAGCGTGGGACCAGGGTCAGGGCTCAGCGTGGGACCAGGATCAGGGCTCAGCGTGGGACCAGGGTCAGGGCTCAGCATGGGACCAGGGTCAGGGCTCAGCGTGGGACCAGGATCAGGGCTCAGCGTGGGACCAGGGTCAGGGCTCTGCGTGGGACCCGGGTCAGGGCTAGGTTGGGATCTGAGTAGGTGCTGACCAGGGTTAGTGGGTAACCTTGGACAGCAGTGTTCATTGCCTAGAGAGGTGTGTGTCCACTGCAGTGGGCATCTTAATGGACAAGCAGGGTCCATGCCTTTCACCTGGAATGAAGCTCTAGGAAGACGCCAGACATGGCACTGAAATGCACTCTGGCTTTGTAGGGCTGAAGGAAAGGCCGCCATGGAGAACACACGGTGTCCTCCGGACCGCAGGGGAAGAGGAGGCTGGAAGGGCGCTGGCCACACTGCAGAGGGCTGGATGGGCAGCTAAGGAGCTCGGGCTTTCTTTTGTGGACAAGAGTTGCTGACATGCTGCCGGCTCCACGGTAAACAGCGAAACCAGGAAAAGTCCCTCCCACTGTGTTTGTTCCACCCTGGTCTCTGCGCCCCTCAGTGCCAGGCTGCCTGGGAGCCCCGGGACCAGCACGCTGTCCAGTTCATGCCAGGACCTCAGCCTCTCGCTTCCGGAAAAGGCTTTCATCGCGAGTCTGGAGAAGGAGGCAAAGGGGAAGCTGGAGGTGGCACAGCTCCAGGGCCACGAGGACCCCAACAGCCACCCGAACTGTGCGCTGAGGCCCGTGTGCCCTGCCTGGCGGGGCCGGGAGCTGGGGCCAGCCCCGAGGGACCCCACAGGGCCAGGAGTCACAGGTGAGGTGGATCTGACACCCGGGGGGATCAGGGCTGCCTGCCAGGCAAGGGCAGAGGCAGAGCGCACGCGCAGACAGACGGGCTCCATCTCGTTTCCTGTCAGCGTCACCCTCGTTATCATCACTGGCTTTTTTTGTTGTTATTTTATGCTTATATAAGAAAAATATCTTTTTCCAAGAAAAGTCGACAGGTATAAAATGGCATCCCACCCCATCCAGTACCAACGAACGTATGTGCACATACATATATATACCCCACACCACAGACATAAAATTGAGAGAAATAACCGCAGGCCCACGGGGCGTGGTTCCCTCGGGGCAGCATCAAGAGGATGCAGGGTCCCAGCCCCCCTCAGTCGGTATGCCCACGGAGCAGGGGGCTTCCGGGAGTCACTCCAGGGCACACGCTGGGGGTTTCCTGGGTGCCCAGCAGAGCCACACTCCAGGGCCCACACCCGAGGCAGTGGTTTGGGGGCGCTGCGCCCCGCGTGCTTCTTCCCGCAGCTCCACTCACCCACTGCCCGCCGAGAGGCGCCCCGTTCTGCACTCCACAGCACTCGCCCCGACGGTCGGAGCGCGGGATGGGAGCGGAGGGGGCTCGGTCCGCCCACCGGCGTCATCCCTGAGTAGACCTCAGCCGGGCCCTCCTTTCGCGTCACTGAGGCCCACGGACAATGGCAGGACGGAAGGGGCAACCACAGGCGGAAGTCCAGCGTCCTCTCTGGCTCCATCGAGGCCCCGCCTCTGCCCCTCAGAGGGGCAGGACCGGAGTCCCTGCTCTGCACGCGGCCCACGGGGTCCAGACCCTAGATCTCCTCCTCCACCTTCAGGATCATCCCTGAGAAGACCTCCTGGCCTGTGTGCCTGCCCTGGGGGCTGCCCTGGGAGCCTCCAGCTGGCCTGCAGGCTGTTCCGCCCCCAGGGGAGCCATCCGGCACTGCGGGCGAGGCGCCCCGGGTCGGGAGGGCCTCCACCAGCCTCTCCAGGGTCCGGTTGAGGGCCTCGACGCCGTCGGCCAGCCGCTGGCTCTGCTCGGCCAGCCGCTGCAGCAGCAGGTTCTGCTGGGCCATCAGCGCACTCTGCTGCTGGGACCAGGCGCCGAGCAGGGCGCCCTGCTGCCGCTCTGAGTCCAGCAGCCGCCGTTCCAGGTCCGAGGCCTCAGCCCCTGTGGGCTTCCCGGAGGGCTGGGGTGCCGCCGAGGAGGGCGGCGAGGGCCGGGAGGCCCCGGGGAATGTGGCCGCGGGGGGTGCCGAGGCCGGGGAGGCGGGCGGGGAGGGTGAGGAGGTGGACGCAGGGAAGGCTCCTCGGGGGTCCAGGGGGTCGGCTTCAGGCAGGCTCGGCCCATCCAGCGTCCGCAGGGGTAGCCGCAGGCAGCCGGGGGCCTCGTCCTCGTCGGCTGGCAGAGGGAGACAGGAAACGTGAGCCTTCGCCGGCCAGGACCGGGGCGATGCCAGGGAGCGCCACCTGCACGAGGCCCGCTGCCCACGCGGCTACTTCGGTCTCGCGGGGCCCCTCTGCAGCGGGCAGCAGCACCCTCACTAGGACACCAAGACTCGGAGGGCAAACGACGTCCTCCAGTAACGCCGAGGTAAAACTTCAACCTGGCAGCTCCAAAGCCAAGGTGCCACCACCACATGCTGCCATCTGTCTGTCCATCCGCCCACCCACCCAAGCTGGCCATTAATCTACCCACCCTCCTGTCTGCCCATCTGTCTACCTACACATATCCACCCACTCATCCATCCCCTCATCTATCTGCCCATCTGTTTGTTCATCAAGCATCCATCCGTCCCTCCATCTGCCCACCTCCTTCCTTCCTTTCATCCTTCTTCCTTACGTCCATCCATCCATCCATCCGTTCATCTCTCAGCCATCCATCCTCAAACCATCCATCATCCATCCATCAACTATCCATCCTTGATCCATCTATCTATCCACCCACACCTCTATCCATCCACCCACTTGTGTATACACCCTTCCAATCCTTCAGTCCATCCATCTACCCATCCATCTGTCTGTCCATCCATCCACCAAGCAAACATCCCATAAAGATGAGCAGCTGTATATAAAAGCAGAGCTACCCCAGGGTAGCAGGAAAAGCCAAGACTTGGAATCCTACAAACTGGGCTCCCAAATCAGCTCTTCCTCTTGACAGCTGTGTGACCTTGGGGAAACCCTTCTCTCCTTTGGGTCTCAAATCCCTAGTGTGCAAATGAAAGGCCCAGCTGAAGGCTAACCTTCCAGTTGGCTGGGTGTGGAGGGTGAGTCAACCAAGGTCCCAGGGAAAACCCCTGGGCCTGAGCCCCAGGTTGCGGTGCCCTGCCTTGCTGACTCCTGCCGACATGCTGCGTGGCAGTGGGCAAGGGCAGGAGGAATTACTATGGGGTGGCAACTTCGGGCTGTACCTCCTGGATCTGAGCCCCTCTCACCTCACCTATGGCACAGGTGGTCCTGCTTTGCGAAGGAAAAGGGGCGATGACGGCATCGCCCCCGAGGACTGGGCCCACGAGCTCCCGGGCGCCAGGTAGGGGTTCTGAGCCTGATGTGTCCGTGGGCGCAGGTGGCTGCCCAGCCTCCTCCTGTTCTTCCTTTACCTCCTCCTCCTCCTCACTGTCACATCCTCCTTCTGGGGTCCAGGCATCTGCGGTCCAGGCACTTGCTGACCCTTCTGAGCCCGGAGGCTCCCGGGGCGAGCCACCCTGCCGGCGTGCTGCTTCCCTCTCGAGAGGAGGCTTCCTGGGGGTGAGGGCCCTCGGCAGGCACTGGCCCACTCGGAGAGCTCCCGTTGGAGAGGCCGGGCCCTGGGCGCCCGACACGTCCGCCTTGCTCGTCAGTTGCAGCCCGTACCTTCTATTCTGGGAGGCCCTGGAAGGACCCAGCCAGGTGGAGAGGTCCGGGTGCAGGTCTGGCCGCCCTCGGCGTGCTGAGAGGTCGGGGCCCGTGGCTGGGGCAGAGTCCCGACCTGGCACCAGCAGACACGACCTCCAGCCCTGCCTCCGCCCCGCCCTGCAGACACATGCCGTTTCCCCCCCTTGGTGTGGTGTTCACCAGCTGTCACGTGTGGCCTACGCTTGTCGCCCTGACTTAGGAGTCTAGTGGCCACTGACAGAGAAAAGGGGAGGCCAGCAGTGGGGCCAGCCTCCACCCCACGACGCACTCTCGTGGAGTCCAGCGGCCTCCAGGCCCGCGTGTGCTCTGCCCACTGGGCTCCCTGAGGGAGGGGAAGCCTGGGAAGGGAGCGCAGCTGCTAGGAGGGGGCCGCTCTTTCCCGCTCTTTGCCCCGCCCACACCCCTGCCTGGTCCAGACCATCACCCTGTGCCCTCTCCTCCCCTCTAAGGCAACTGGAGTCCCTTGCCCAGCACAGCCCTGACTTCCCAAAGCCCCCAGGGAACAGGACGTCGTCCATCATCTCTCCCCGGCCCCCTCCCTGCTCCCGCCGGCAGGGCCCCCACGCAGCGTCAGCACCCCGGCCTGTGGCGCCCCGAGCTCGCCTGGGCAGCCCCTCCCTTGGCCTCTGTCCCCTCTGCCAGGACAACTCCCGCTCGGCGCTCCCCCAGGAAGCCCCCCCTGCCTCGGCTGGCCCAGGGCCCTCGCGTCACTGGACTGGACTGTCCACCCCGCCCTCCCCCAGGACGCACGCTCCAGGAGAGATGCGCTCTGTGGGCTCCACCTCTGCGAGTCGGGGCGCGGCACGGAGCCGGGGGCCAGCGAGTGATGCGGAGCAAGCAGAGGGCAGGTGCTGGCACCCCCTCCCTGCTGGACCCAGGTCCGAGCCTGCCTGGCCCAGTCACGGGCTCACGCGGTGGCTGCAGGTCAGCCCGGCAGCCCGGCATTGGTCCCCACGGCTGCCCTAAGCCCATCTCAAGCAAATAAGGGTCAGATATTTGTCCTCACTCTCTGTGAGCCGGCCAACTCGTCCCAAGCAGAGAGGGCCCCACCAGCTCCAGCCGGGGGCCAGGCCAGGGGCAGACACGGACACAGCCGGCCCAGCGGTCGGAAGGCCAGGCGGCCCCCTCCACGGCCCGCGCCCTCCAGGAAGGCAGCAGACACTGACGGACCCATGCTGCCCTTCTGAGAGTGAGGGAGAAGCCGCAGAGCTTCCTGCAGGGGCAGCTGGGGTGCTGCGCGCCCTGGACACAGGGAGACACAGCCACGTCGGCACCCACGGCAGCGAGACCCAGCTGGTGGGCGCTGCTCCTGGCCGCCCTTCACCCCTGCCCTCTCACTTCACTGCCGAGCGGTGGGCAGAAGCCCCGGCCGCGCTCTCGGCGGCGGGGTTGGGGGAGGGGGTGGTGCAGACTAGGGGGAGGCGGGACCTCCCACCCTGGGCACGCGGCCCGCAACCCCTTCCTCTCCCCTCCCCCACAGCAGCCCGCCTGGGCGCAGAGAAGACCCTGCGGGCCTGCCCCTCCCAGGCGCGGGCAGGGGTCGGAGGGGCGGCGGGCTGTCCCCTCACGCTGACTTACTTGGTGCCGGCTGGCTCCAGCCAGGAGCTCACTGGCCGCCTCTGCGTGCGAGGACGCAGCCTCAAGGCCGGCTTCAATACTATCTGCAAATCAAGACAACAGAAGCAATTACAGAGTGGAGACCCCGAGGTCACCCAGGGCCGTGGGGATGGGGCGTGGACAGCATCTGCCCCCCCCGGTGATCACTCAGAGGCACAAGCGGGGAGCCCAGCCTCCAGAGAAGAGAGGCTGCGGCGATGGGGCACCGGTCACCCCCCTGGCGTGGGCGCTGGCCGGCCTGAGCTGCCAGGACAGAGAGCCTGGGGGTGCCTGTCCCTTGGAGCCGCGGCAGCCCGCACAGCAGAGGGTGAGGCCCGGCTCTGCAGTGGCTCTGCCGTGACTCTGCACGCTCACAGAGTCGCCGTGAAGACGGCGAGCCTGGGCCTGGGAACACTCCCTCCGCACTCGGCCCTGGACATCAGCAAGTGCACTGACCGGCCGGTTCTGACAACAGTGAGGGGCTGAGCGGGGACCAGGACTTCGGGCAGGGGCCGGCTGGGTGCGTCCACGCAGCCCCCGAGATGCCAGCCCCACAGCACACCTGAGCCGCCCTGACGAGGCCCAGGGGCCGCCCTTGGACACCAGGAGACTCCCCTCAGCGACGCCCTTGGTAAAAAGGCAGCATCACATAAAACAGGTGCCAAATCCATCCTTGCCCTGCTGTGGACGCACAGCCCAGCTGGAGGGCACGCAGGGCAGGGGTGAGTTCGGACCGCGGTGCTTGACCCCAGCAGGAACCGGGTTTGCACCCAGCTGAGGACCAGGGCGATTCTCTATGCTGTTTTCTCTCCTCCCAAAGGGAAGGACCGCCCAGACGATCAGGGAGTGACCGTGGCCATGGGCACGGCCCTCAGCAGGGACCAGACGCAAACACGCATCAAGTAAATTCTTCCAGGAAAAGAGGACAAGCCTCCAAATTCATGCATTTTGGTGAGAACTCCAGAGGCAGAAACGGCTAAACACACACATCTCCCTGGAGAGCTGCGCACCTGGGCACCACCCAGGCCGAGGCAGGGACCGTTCCCATAAACGCAGGTGCCGCCCAGGCACCAAGTCCCCTGGGCCCCGGGTTGAGCAGGGGGCGTCTTCCCTGCCTGGGGTTCCCTCCCTGAAGTCTGAGTCCGGCCCCTCCACGGGGAGCCCCATCAAGAGAGTATGGGAGCACCCCTGCTTCTCTCGCATGCGCAGGGCCGGCCCCCCCAGAAGAGCAGAGGCATCCTCGGCCCCATCACACCGAGGTCACGGTCTCCAGCCAGTCTGGAAGAGCAGCAGGGAAGGAAGGACACACAGAAGGCTGATTTGTCCGTTCACAGCTGCCAGCGAGGCAGGACCAGGAGGCGCCCACCCAGGCCCCCGCCCCCCTCACCACCACCGACTTAGGACTGAGGTGAATAGGAGCCACCTCGTGCCCCAGACCCTCTCGCCAGTGGCCCGGCCACGCCCGACAGGGAGGGAGGTGGCAGAGAGGTGAGAACGGCTGCCCCGTGTGCCAGAAGACAGCGGTGCCCGGGCCAGCTGGGCACTGGGGTCACAGCCTGGAGGGCTGGATCGTAGGTCTGCTCAGTGTCCCCCAGATCAGACGCAGCCCTACCCTGGGACATCGTACACGCAGACCCCCGGCTTGCGGCCAGCTCCCTCCTCCTGAGCCCTGGGGGCTGCCAGGCGGGCAGGCAACACCCACCACGGGGCCTGCGGCTCCGGTGCCTCCTCGACCCTGGCCACGGCCTTTGCATGTCTTGAAGACCCTGGGCTGGCCGGGCGCAGCCCTGCAGGGCCACAGGCCCCCAGGCTCACCCCCAGTCCCCGCGGGGGGTGCTCGGCGGGAGCTGCCCTGGAGGCCTCCGCTCTGGGGGTCTCCGGGGCACCCAGACTCTGGGCCAGGCCCCCCGGGACCAAAGAGGAGCCCCTCAGCACCACTCCGCCAAACTCGGACAGAGCTGCAGGCACGCCGGGGGGGCCCTGCACTCTGCCAACCAGCCGTCCTCAGCCCTGCAGCCGGACCCTGCCCAAGCCCCAGGCCAGAACTGACCCAGAGGCAGGAGCCGGTGGGGCTGGGCCTCGAGCCACCCCCAAACCAGGCATGGCAGCCACTCCCCTGCTTGGTCTCAGCCCACCGGAGTGGGGAGGGGGTGTCCTGCCCCTACCCCCCTCTCTCACTCATTCCACAAACCTCTCTGAGTCAGCACTGTGCCCAGCCAACCCCAAGAGGAGCTCACCGTCAGCGGACTGTCCCAACGGAGGAGAGCCTGGGAGCCGCGGGGTCCGGGAGAGGGGGCGCCGGCGCACCAGGGCGGGCAGGGACGTCTGGGCCAGGCTGGGCCTCGTGACCCAGGAGTATGCCCAGCGCCACACACGGGCCACCAGGAGAAACACAGCCACCAAGCTCCTGCCTTGATCCGGGGCTGGGAACTCGCAGGACGGGTCTGAACACCCAGGACCACACCCGTGCCACCTGCTGCCAGCCCCCCTCGGCCCTTAGAGTGTGCCCACCCTGCAGCACCCCAAAACCAGGTCTGGCTCTGCCTGTAGGGAAGCAGGTGGCCTCCCGAACTAGGCCCCGCCCTATCGTCCAGGCCCACGACCTGGTCCAGCCCAGGGCACGGCCGTGTCCCGGGTCTGCGTGCATCTCTGATCCGCCCAGCCCTGCTCGGTGCAGAATCCCCACTAGAAGGTCTGCTGGGGCCTCTGTTGGGGGCGTCTGTGGCCCCTGCTTGTCCCCACGAGGCTGAATCCTGCCGTCCACTCTGCAGCCCTCAGGAGGGAGCTGGTCCTGCTTCTGGCATCGTCCCCAAAGTCCTTCCAGCAGCTCCCCAGGAAGGGGTGAGGGAAGGGTCCGGTGGGGCTCAGCTTCGAGCTGTGGGTGGAGCCATTAGGCGCAGACAGATGTACCCCTGGCGAAGGGCGCTCCTCGCGGACATTCAGAGGCGTCTCGAGGAGGAGGAGGAGAAGGAGGAATGCGAGGAGGGGGCGCTGGAGGGAAGGCCCAGCCAAGCACCCGTCTTCCTCACCAGGCTCAGAACCTTCTGCAAAGGTGGCCCTGGCGGTGGGCCCTGGGCTCCGAGGGGTCAGCAGGCCCTGGGAGGCTGCGAGCCCCAGACACTGCCCTGGCCTGTTCTGGGGGCTGAGTGACCCAGGGAGAAGGGCCCCCACTCTGAGAGCACAAGAGGGCGTCGGGGGGTGAGGTCACCCCCACTGCCTGCCCCACGCCCGTGACAGGGCACAGCAGGGGCAGGGAGGTGAGCTGAGCCGGGCCAGTGATGGAGGAGACAGCGCCGGCCTCCCACGAGCACCCGAGCGATTCACGGGGACCTGGGCTCCCCGAGGCCTCTGAGGCCCTGTCATGCGGGGCGACCCCAGACGGACCTGGCCCTGAGCCTCAGCTCCTTCACGCCCAGGACGGGCCTGGAGCCTCGGCCTCCCCATCTAGACACAGAGGGGCCTCAGCTCTCCCCGCGGTTCTTGCTCGAAGCTCCGTGCAGGCTGTTGAGGGTCCACTTACTCGGCAGGGCCTCGGCGGCCCGGCCCTCGCCAGCGGGGCCCGGGGCCGCGAAGGTCTCAGCCACCATGCGCTCGACGGGCGTGAGGACGGGCCCGGGGGCCCGGGGGCGCTCGGCCAGCTTCCTGCGCACCGCCCCTCGCAGGTCCCGCCACTTGTGCTTGACGTCGCCCAGGTCCCGGCGGCAGTAGCCCAGCGCGTTCACCGCCTGCAGGATCGCACTCCACAAGCGGTGCTTCCGGGCGGGCGGGCCCCGCAGGGCCCCGAACAGCAGCGGGTAGTAGCGCGTCACCCTCTGCACCAGCACCTCGGTCTCCTGCGGGCTGAAGTTGGGCTTCCGCGTCTTGGTGCGTGAGTGGGAGCCCGGCCGCAGGGGCGCACAGCCCGGCCCGGGCAGCGGGGCCACCACGGCCGGCTCGGGGCTGGAGCTGCGCCGGCACGCGGCCTTGTCGCTGCTGGACCCTGGAAAGGCACCGGAGGCTCAGGGCGGGCGGGGGCCGACGGGCGCCTGGCGGCAGATGGGACGGGCCGTGGAGAGCAGAGCCCCCGACCCCGGCTCGTGGCCCCGGGTCTCCACCGCCCCCCGTAGAGGGGACAGTGGCCCCAGACCAACAACCATCGTCGCAGGGACACCCATAACAGCACGCAGCACGCAGCGGGGTCCCGTCTGGGCCCAGGTGCCCATCCCCTCCGCCGGGCCCCAACCAGGGTCACAGCAGGTGAGTCCTCACCACCTCCCCGCCCGGGGGACAGCCCCTCCCAATCAGTGATGGGGCTGAGTGACCATCCGGGTGACACCTGCATGTCCATCTGGAGCGTACAAGCCTCCTGCACACCCACCACGAGACGGCCAGCCAGAGCGAGGGTGAGGGAGGATGTGGAGACAGAGGGGGTCCTGGGGTGACGGGCGGCCCCGCCCAGAGCAGGGTCCTGCAGGAGCCCAGCCTCCGCAGGTGAGCGAGGGGCCTGAGGCAGCGCGGCCCGACCCTCTCCAGTTGCTCTGCTCCTGGGGGTGCAGCACACCCCGAGGAGGGCAGCCGGGCTGCCCGCTGGGGAGCAGGACGTGCGTGGGCCTCAGCACCTCCCTGGCGCCCGGGCCTGAGAGGCGGGAGGTTATTCACAGCCAGGGGACCCCAGTGAGGCAACGACTCGGCAGGGGAACGGGGTGGAGGGGGGGTGGGCGAGCCCTGGGCCGTGGCTGGGTGCTGACTGTTGGCCGAGTGGCTCTGGGCACCCCGAGCCGCCTTGCTCTTCCAGGCCAGGGGCTGTGAGTACCCCCTTCCCGACCTCCCCGCTGCCCAGGCCACCCGGGCACTCAGGGCAGCAGCAGGAAAGCCCCAAGGCCACAGCAGGTGGCAGGCCGGGCTGGGTGGGCGGAGGCCCTCACGTGGGGGAGACTGGGGAACAGCAGGGACATCAGCTCCCCCCTCACAGCCCTGTAACCCACCACGCACGTTTCCTGGGAAGCAGCTCCCGGCTCCACACCCCCAGCAGTCTCCGCGGGGGGACCCGCTGTAGCCCATTCCCCGCCCAGGACAGCTTGTCCTCCCCCGGGGAGTCCTTGGTTGGGGAGGAAGGCCTGGTGGGGGGGGGCAGGCAGGCCAGGGCTCTTCCATGAGCAGAACGGGTGGGCCAGCCTGTTGCGTGAGCCCCCTCAGGCCCGGCCTTCCCGAGGGGCTGGGGACGACCTGAGGAGGCGGGGAAGGAATGCGGCAGAAGCTCAGACCTCCAAACCTGCCCAGGCCTTGCCGTCTGCCCACGCCTGGGGGAGCGGGCAGGTGGCTGGGTGGATGGCATGGGTACCCACCGATGGCCTCTCCTTGCTCTGACACCATGGAGGCCAAGTCCTTGATGATCTGGTTCACATCCAATAGGTCACTCTGTGGAAACAAGATGGCAGCCATTAGGTCAAGGGCACGGCCACCAAGAGTGCTAAGTGAGAGCTAAGGACCAGAAACAAGCCCAGGGTCACCCCGCAAGTCAGAGACATTGCTGGGATCTGAATTACTGTCTCCTGACCCCAAGGCCAGACCCCATGCTGAGGATCCCAGGGCTGTGCGCTCCCTTGCTGTGAACAGAGGACCCAGGGTCTGGAAGGCTGCAGTCTAGTCTAGTGCAGGGCTGCGGCCCGGCACGGTCCTGCAGGCCTGACTAAAGGAGGGAAGAGGCTGTCTAGAGCAGAGGGCACAGGCTGCACCTCCCACAGGCCTGTCGGTCCTGCAGACGCCTCACTCCTCATTCCCTCCCGGGGGGGCTCCTTGACGGAGGGTCCACTCTTCCTTCCCTGTACACTCGGCACCTAGCACGGGCCAGCACACGTGGGTGGGGGGTGGGTAGATGGATGGATGGTGGATGGATGGACGATGGAGGGTGGGTGGGTGGGTGGACGGACCGTAGCCCCACTGCTGTCTAAAGAATGAGTAGCTTCGTGAAGCTAGTGAATGGGGTAAGCAGCAGAACTGAGACCAGGAAACTCTGGGGTACCTCCCACCCGGCATGTCATGCTGGCCTCTTGCATCCTCCATGCCGCCCACCTCTATCCTAACTCCACTCGCCCAGCAAAAGCAGCAACGATGCTGGTGAGGGATGTGGCCACTCACAGGCCACTCGCCTGGGGCTGTGCTAGGCGCACATCACACATGGCCACCTGCACACCGGCAGCACCTGTGAAGGGAGGTCACGGCACCCACCTGACAATGGAGGTTGTGGGGCTCGGAAAGGTGCGTGACGCCCCGGGCCTCACAGAAAGGGGGAGGGCTGGGGTTGGCACCGATGCCCGCTGACTTGAAGCCCTCTCCCTGCAGGAGACGGCTCCTCCACCGGCCAGCCAGGTGCCCCCACCTACCACTGGGCAAATGCAAACCTCCTCCTCCCTCAGTGCCCGGCGCATGGCCAGGGTAGAGCCAGAGGGAAGGTTCCTTCGCGCCCGTGAGACGGCGGGGGGGGGCAGGGGGGTGAGGATTCACCCCCCCGCCCCTGCCCCCACCACCCTGCAGCTCATGCGGAGCCTGGATTGACTTCCACGAGGGTCATTTCACCCCACTGCAAAATATTACAAGGAGACTCATTGCCTTTTCAGGAGTGCTCTGGGAGATGAAGCAATTAGCCTGATCTTAAACCAACATGTACTATCGACTGCAATTCCACCACTGGCTCACACACGGCGGAGGCGGCGGCTCTGCTGGGACGGAGCCCACAGCCGGGAAGGTGGTGGTGAGCGTGGGGCCTCGAGTGGCCTTGGCCTGGGCCCATTTCCGGGATCCACGTCCCCACGGCCCTCCCTGGCTGAGGCCACTGGTGGGGAGGCCAAGCTTAGGCGCCACCCTAAGGTCCAGACCTCAAGGTCACACGCGACAGCCACGGGCTCAGCCAGGCCTCAGGCAGACAGACCCACCTCTTCACGCTTCCAGGTTCCCGTCCCAAGGCCACCAGACCACCAACCTTGACCTCGGCCGCTGAGCTAGCCCGGTGGGCCGCGGAAAGAGCCTCTCTCGCACAAGGCTGGCCTGGGGGCCCTGAGCCTGACCGTGGGTGCACTTGGACTCGGGGGCTCAGAGGAGCTTTTCTAGGGCACACAGCCTCCCACGCCGCGTGAGGGCACCGCTGGTACCCCCACTTCACAGCAGGGGAAATCGTCACCAGAGGTTAAGGGACTTGCCCTGGGACACGCAGCTGGGAAACATCGGCACCCGCGTTCACGCCCGCCCGGCCCCCCTTCCCTGGGTCACCGCTGGGAGCGGGGCAGCCCCGGCAGCTGGGACACCTGATCAGCACCCAGGGGCGGAGGGCTCGATCCCAGGGAGGTCCGGTGCCACAGCCACCGGCACCGGCAGACTTAACGTGCACGCACTGGATCCCTCCCCGTGGGCACAGGGACAGAGCCTCGGCAAAGGAGAGGACAGGGAGGGGGTGGCTGAGCGGGGCCACGAGCCCGGTGCCTCCTGGGGGCCTGGGAGCGAGCCCGCCGCCCCTGGAGCAGGAGCAGCCATGCGTCGCCGTGGCCCGGCCTCGGCGGGACACACGGCTACTGCCACGGGTGGTCCTTGTCTGGAGCAGCACCGACCCCGAGAACCCGGGACGGCCCGGGGGGAACACGGGGTCCCCAGTCCAGCCCATGTTCTGGGCTTCGGGAGAGGCCCCCAGGGAGATGCAGCAGCCAAGGCAAGTCTCCAACGCTGCCAACACACAGGCGCAGTGGCTGCCGACCAGCTCGACAAACTGCCGTCTCCACCAGGGCCTTGTCTCCTCCCCACGTGACGTTTCTGTAGCGAGGAGCCCTCCAAACACGGTCGGGGCTGTGGCCGAGGATGGCGGCCAGGAGCGGCAATGACCCGGCCCGCTGGCGTGAGCTGAGATGCACCCAGAGCACTGGGCACACAGGCTGGCAGCACGGAGGCGGCGGAGCCTCACGCGGGTGACCCACCCGACGGCGCTCCAAGGGCACCCGCGTCTCATTCTCCAGAAACTCATCGTCATGGCTGCCTCCTGGGAGGTCTCCACTCACTGGGCTCCGGGGAGTCGACGTAACCTTTGACACGGACACCCTCTTCATTTCCAGCCTCCCTCTTTTTAAGATGCCTGAGACTCCGACCGCTGACCGTCGCCACCTCTCTGCTGATGTTGAGGAGCCCCGCCAGCCCCACATCCTCTGCAGACCGTCCTGGGGCCCTACTTCGCCCTCAGACCCACGACCCTCTGAGTTGTTCAGCGATGGATAAATCGCTCGCTTGGAAGAGACGCTCAGGCTGGGCTCCTCGCAACACTCCGTGTTCCAGGAACGGCTTTCTGCGGAGACCCTTCCCCACGTGACTCAGACCTGACTCGCCCAGGACGAGGCTGGACCTGGACCCCTAACTCCCTCTCTGCCTCACACAAGATGAGCCGAACCACTCATCCCGCGGCCCGCTGGGACAGGAGGCGTGCTGGCCACGTGTGAACCCAGCTCCTCTCCACGGCCTGGGCCCCCGCAGATGCCCCAGCCCAGCCCCTCCAGCTCGGCGCACTCCCTTGCAGACGAGAAGCCTGTCCCGACTCCCAGATGTTTGCACATCTTACATCACAGCGTTCTCCTCCCTCAAGAGCCCCCCACTCCCTGGAACAATCCTTTTGAATAAAGACCCACTCAAAAAAGAAGGAAGCCGTGTCGGGGGGGATAAGGGGAGTGAGGGTGTCCCAGGGCCCCCTTGCTCCAGCGGGTCTCCACCAGCCTGGGGGCCAAGGGAGTGAGGATGGGAGCAGGGGACACTGCCCCAGCACCAGGCTGACCCCCGACCTCGGGCCACCGTGAGGGGGTCAGCAGGGTGCGCCCCCCAGGCAGAGCCGGACAGACTACGGGGAGAGGGTGGCAGGCGAGCCTGGGGCCACAGACTCCGCCTGGCCTCCCGGGCAGCAGCCTCCTATGGGATCTCAGAGAACGGACCAGACTGGCTCCGAGGGGCTGCTCAGAGCACAGGGACCCCAGGATCCCAGCTCCCAGCCAGATGATCCTGTGGGCACACAGCCTCCAGCCCCCCGGAAGGTCTGGGGCAGGGAGCCCCACGCGCACTTTCCTAGTAGTGGGAGCAGGTGTGACCCTGGCTGCCCGGGGGCTGCGGTCCCCACCCCCAGCCCCAGGCCTTTGGCCGGCGGAGGAGTTTGTGGGCTAGCACCTCCTCCTCGTCCAGGATCACTCACGGATGCTGGGACATGCTTGTTGCGGGTAGACCTGATGATGGGCCAGGAGAGGGAGGGGCCCAGGGGAGGGGGCAGCACACAGAGCGGCAGTGTCCGGGCACAGGCAACTGGCACGAATGGTGGTCCCTCCGGTCACCGTGCTGGGCACCTGAGCAGGCCTCGGCTCCTGATGGAGGATGCCAAGGGCAAATGAGGGGCATGTGCCAGAGATGTGGGCCCCACCAGGAGCTGGGGTAGGAGCCGAGCTCCAGGCAGAAGTCCAGGACTCAGTCCCCGGGGTGTGAGCTCAAAGCCAGGCTGGTCACGGGGACCATGCTGGGAGCCCAGAAGCCCCCCAGGGGATGGAGCCCCCGGGGACAGCAAGCAGCCCCAGCCGCGATGCACGAGGGCGGCAGGCACTGGGAGCCATGTGCCCAGGCGTGGGCACCAGAGAGCGGGAGAGACTATAAAACACCTTAACTTAGTAAATGTTTAAATCAGGCAATTATTTTCCTGATTGCTTCTAAAACTAGAACTCATTAAAAGCTCTCACGGAATCTTCTCTCTTCTTTCACTGGCGCTGAGGAATAACAACCTTGCACAGGACATAATAAAACCTCGGGGTGTGTGTGTGTGTGTGTGTGTGTGTGTGTGTGTGCGCGCGCGTGTGCGCTTGTGCGTGCCCTCCACTTTTAAGAGCAAAAAGAAAGAAAATGCCACTGCATTTTTCTCTATCATGCAATCTCTTCTCGTAATTAGGATCTTGGCAACCATCCACCTACAGAGACGACGGTCCCAGTCAGTGGAATAGCCAAACTTTATTTATCAATTTATTCACATATTTATAGCTAGATATTGGCCAGATCAACCAGCCCCCTGCACTCTGGCCGCACAATGTCAGCTACTGGCAGGGTGGCTGAGGCCCCACAGGCTCTGCTCAGCCTGGAGGCCCCTCCTGGCCCCTCTTCACCCCAGCCTCCTCCCTCCTCGGCCTGCCAGGTAGCCATGGCAACAGAGCAGCTGGTGAGCACAGAGCTCTGCACCTGGGTCAGGTGACACAGCAGCTCAGGAGGGGAGCAGGGAGCGCCAGGCCTCACAGGTGAGATCAGGTGAGCCGGGCTTGGCACAAGGAGCCGGTGAAGACATGGCAGCACAGGACGGCGGGCAGAGCTGGCTGGGAGCCAACAGGTGACTCGGCCAGACCAGTGCCTGGCAAGCCCATTACACGCTGGCAGTGGCTGGGGGCACGTGCCCGTCTCATTCGACCTCCTCCCAACCCCCTGGGGAGACCAGGCACTGCCCTGCCCTCCAGACAGGAAGAGCCCACCTCAAGCAGAGTTAAGTGACTGGCCATGCGCAGGCGGAGCTGGGCCTCGTGGGCTGGCTCCCGGGCTCCGCCATCCCCTCGTGGGGCGACCTCAGTGCCCTGCTGCATCCTCCTTGTCTGGGGAAGAGGTGTCAGAGCATCGCAGTCAGGACAGCCCCACTCTCGAGTCAGGCAGCCGGGCTCCAGTCCCAGCTCGGCCACACGCAAGCTGTGTGGCCCGGCCAAGTGACACGACTCCTCCAAGGCGCCACCTCATCGCTGGTAAAACTGGGGCGCCGCGGCGCTCACGCTCACAGGGCTTTCGTGGGGGCTGATGGAAGGTGCATATAAATAAAGGCAGCAGAGCCCTTTTATTACAACACAAGTCTTCTGCGGAGTCCCAACACGTAAAACTTCTCAGCCATTCACCTGCCATCCACTCAACCCCGTCCATCTACCCACCCATCACCCACCCGTCCCCCAACCATCCATCTATCTACCCACCCCTCCATCCCCCATCCCCTTGATTGCTCCAGAGAGAGTCACTGAGTGCCCAGACAGTGTCGTGCACCCTCTGGGGCGTCAGGGCTAAAACAGACGAAAATCCCTGCCTCCATGGGGCTTACGTTCTCCTGGAAGAAGAGAAATAATAATGAGATAAGTAATTAAGTGGTATGTTAGACAATGCAGAGGACAACTGAAATTTTAGACGGGGAACATCTGAGTCAAAACCTGAAAATAAAAGGAAACAAGGTGATGGAGTGTCTGGAGGAACAAGGGTCCAGGCTCGGGACGGGTGGGGCTGGAGGGACGTACCGGCCCGGTCCTGGCACTGTGACCTCAGCCCCACTCAGGGAGGAGGGACAGGGCAGCCCACTTCGGGGGCAACGAGGAGCCCAGGTCTGGGAGGTGGGACCAAACTGCCCCCGGGCTGGAGAGGGCCGCCCCGCAGAGGACCTGGGAGGACGTGGGCCCAGAGCTGTGCAGGGGGCAGCAGGAGCACGGGTGTGTGGAGGCACCCCTGGCAGAGGCGAGGGGCAGCCGTGCAGGGACAAAGCAGGGGTCACCCGTTAGCACTTGGGCAGCAGGGAGGGGCCTGAGGGTCCATGAAGACCATCGGCCGCAGCTGTAGGGACAGCGGGCAAGCCACTGGCCAGAGGGAGACCGTGGGCTCTCAGGGCGGCCTTGTCTCCAGAAGAGGAAGCTCTGGAGGCCTCGCCTCCGCCCTCTGGGAGGACGGTCTCCCGGGAAAGCGGCCCCGGCGGAGGGCTGGGCACCTGAGGGAGTGTGGTGGGGACCTGCAGGCACCCCTCCTGCCCCTCAGGAGAGGCCTCGCCCTGCCTCCCAGCCCGCAGCTCAGCCTGCAGCCCCAGGGGTCACCCCCGCGGCACCCAGGGATGCCCCACCTTCCAGTCTACCAAGCACCCCACAGCCCATTATGAGAGTCCCCCATTTCTGATTGCCCCACAGGACTAAGAAACAGGCTCAGAGAGGGGACTGAGGCTGGAAGGGACGCGAGGTGGGGCCAGCTGGGAGAGCTGGCTCTCCCCAGGCTGGCCACAGCCTTGCCGTGTGTCTGAAGGGACCCCAGCCCTTCTCTCGGGGCCCCACATGCTCAGTTACAGAAGGCACACGATGGAGGGTACACGGCCACTGAGAATGGGCAGTGGGCACCCAGCCCTGCGGGCCAGACTCCAGAGGAGGGAGGGCCGAGGCCCTGGAGGAGGCAGGGCTCTGGCACAGCTGCGGGTGGACAGACAGGCCGTCGAGGGGCAGAGGGCAGGCCTGGGGACAGAGCTGCCACTGGTCGACAGTGGGGAGGGGCAGCAGCTCCTGGGCACTACTTCACCAGGAGCCCAGACGTCTCCTGACGCCCCCCGATCCCGCCGCTGCCTGCCCACACCCAGCCTCACGCCACTGCCTGAACGCACGTACAGCTCACGTTCCATAACGAGATGGACATTCCCTCTCCTCTCTGCTCCAGGCAGGGCCACTGGCCAGGAGGCTGCGAGCCGCCACCTCCGCCCCAGCAGCACCCCTCCCCGACCCTCGGGGTCCTGGGAGGTTTGGGGCCCCTGAGGCCTCACCCACCTGGGACCAGTGTCAGGGAGGTGCCCTCAGCTGGGAAGCCAGAGACCAGCCACCTCCAAAACAGGGCGGGGGGAAGGAGCCCGAGAGGGGAGCCAAGGGTTGGTGGGGGGTGGACGGTGCCGCGGGTGCCCTCCCGTCGGAGGGACCCGCCCCGCAGACCAGGCTCCCGTATGCTCGGAGCTCCCCTCGGCCTGGCACGGCCCTCCTGATGCACCTCGCCTGGGTGCGGCCAGGGCTCAGCCCACCTGGGTCAGACCGCGCCTGTCGGGAAGTGGGTGCCGACATCCTGGCTCCACGGGAGCACGTGCCAGGGACACGTGTGCCCTGGGCTGGCGCGGCTCCCCTTCGTGATCAGCCCCTCTGCCCTCTGGAGCCACGAGGTGCCCCCTGCTCCTCTGGCCGGAAGGGGCTGTCCAGAGGGGTCTCCTGCACTCTGGGAGCCTGCAGGCCAAGCCCAGCCGTCCTTGGGGCAGGGAGCCAGCTACTGGAACACCCGGCACACAGCTCCCCAGTGCCAGGGCCGCCTCTAAAGCTCCAGGCAGAGGGCAGAGCAGGGGAGGGCGGCCGCCAGCAACACCCGGACCTGGGGAGGGGCTTCCGGGCGGCAGGCACCACAGCGGCGGCAGCTGAGGGCATCACGGGAGCCCAGGGGTGGGGGGGGGGTGTCTGCGGGGTAACAGGGAAGAGGGCAGTGGGGGCCATCTCATCGGGCCCACAAATGGGGAGCCCCCAAAGGGTCTTAAAGGACGTTCTGTGCTGCCAGAGGACGGGCTGCCCGAGGAGGTGGGTGGAGGTCTTTACGGCGCCCCCAGGGCAGGACGCCCTCACTCAAAACCTAACTGGGCAGGTCCAGGGGCCACTGAGCCAGGGAAGGGCCCAGAATCACTGCAGGAGGCCCTGGCAGCCCTCAATCCCTTGCCCACTCACCATCTGATCCCTGGCCAGCAAGCCAAGGTGCGGGTCAGCCCCTGACAGCCCTCCATGGGCCATTTGAAATGGCAGGGCCCTGAGAGGGAGGCTATCCCCTGACCCACCCATTTCACAGATGAAATGACCGAGGCGAGAGGCAGGCCCAAGGTCACCCAGGCAGTTAGTGGAGACTTGGGTCTAAAGCCAGGAAAAGGCACCCCAGGCTGGCACTTTATTTTGTCCCATAAGGTGATTCGGGGAGAGGGAGGAGAGAAGGCACAGAGACACTGAGTGGACCCATCAGCTCTACACCCTCAGCGCCAGGCTGCCTGGTGCCCAGCAGCCGCCCCAAAAATGCCCATCATGGACCAGAAAGCAGAAAAGAGAAGACTATGAAGGAATCGGATTTGATTAACCTGTTGTCGTGCCTTTAATTCCACCTTTTGGGCCTCAGTTTCCCCATCTGTCCACACCCCCTACCCCCCACCTAATAGGTAAGTCCTTGAAGGCAGAACAGGGCCTCAAAGGGGCTCCCTGGGACCACAAGTCTCACTCCAGTAACACTGTGAATGCATAAACCCATGCAAGTCCAAAAGCCCCCCTGGAATGTGGGGGGCACTGGGGGGGGTGCAGTAAGGAGTTTCCACACGGAACCAGTCTGCAGCCTGCCAAGGTGAGAAATGCCACGTGTGTTTTCCTGAGGCTGTTCCCACAGTCACCTTCCCAGAGCACTGGCCCACTCACCACAGCCCAGCCCCCAACAGGCCCTGCAGATCTGGACAAACAAACCCCAAGAAACCTAAGCAGCGGGGTTCTGGCCATCCCTGGAGGGGGCCGGGGGCCGCCCACCTGCACTCAGACCAGTCTCTGCTGCCAAGACTCCTGGCTGGGAGTCTCAGCACCTTCCCGACAAGTCCTGTCAGAGGTGTGCTTTCACCAGGACAGCTGCAAACCTGGGGGAGGGCTTTTTAAAGGCTAATGACAATTTGCATTTGTTTTTCCCACTTCCAAAGACCCCGAAGTGGGGGAGGGAAGGAGGGAGGGAGGGAGGGAGGGAGGGAGGGATGCAGGGAGGGAGGGAGGGAGGGAGGGATGCAGGGAGGTGTGGTGCCCAAGACCAGTGATGCTGACTCCCCGTCCCACGCCATCACCCTCCGGCCAGCACCTGCTTCGTACCCACATCACCACACGCTGCAGATGAGGAAACAGGCAAATCAGCGAGGCTGGCCTCAGGTCCCGCCCACGGCCGCCCAGGAAGCTCCAGCCTGGCTCTGAGGGCCACAGACAAGACACTGAATTCAGGCCGGCCCCGCATTAACCGAGGTCCTAGTCGGCCCAGAGCCCCACTCCCCTCCCACCGGCCCGTGCGCCTCCATCTTGGCTAAATGACAGCAGTGGCCTCCACATGGGGCCCCCTCGCCCCCGGTAAAGCCCACCCCCTGCCTGTACTCACCACTCACACGAGGAGGGGCTGGCGGTACCTGGGCCTCTGCTCCCCTGAACCCCACCCTGGGGGCCTCCGCATGGGCACAGAGCTGTGCGCCTAGCCCCCACCTCAACCTGGCGGCCACAAGAGGCTGTCCAAAGCGCTGGCTGACCCCCTGAGCAAACCCCACGACCTCCTGGGGCTTTGCCCTCAGAGCGGAGCGCCCACCTGCTCAGGAGCTCCCAGCATTTCCTGGGGGGCGGCCCTCACCCCACCCACGTCCTCAGGCCCTGGGCCCTGCTGGGGAGCCTGCACCTCTGCTCCCTATGTGCCAGGTCAAGGCCAAGTCCGTCCTAAGCAGCCGCTTCATCCCACCTCACACAGGCGGTCCAGACCCCCGGGTGTGCCCGAGGGGCTGTCGGGGGCTCTCCCTAAGAGGGCTTCAGCTCTCGAGCTGCAGGAAGAAGCGGGTCCCTCTCCGCTCAGGCCTGCCGGCACCCGGAGTTGTCAGGGCGATGGCTCCTGATTTGTTCTCAGCTTCTCTGGGAAAGCAGGTCTCACTGTGCCAACAGCGGGATAAAAACATCTCTGTGTGTCTGGTCCTTTCTGGACCATCTCGGCAAGAGGGAGAGGCTTGCCTTCCGAGACACGGCCCCCGTGTGGCCGCCTTCCTCTCTGGGCAGCGAGGTCTGGTGGGGGGAGGCGGTCCGCTGAGGCAGGTCCTCTGACGGGGGCTGAAGGAACAAGCATTCCTCCACCAGGCCGAAGTGCGGAGGTGGGCAGAAGGAAGGGGGTCGAACCCCGCCTCCCAGGGGGGCATCCACCTCCTTCAAGAGTGTAGGACCTGCTCGTTGCAGACATGGTGACAGAGCCTGGGCCAGCGACTCAATTTACCAACTTGCCCAAGTCTCTGTTTTTCTAAAAGAAGCTGCTTTTAGGGAAACTTTGTTCCAGAAACCCAGCTCCTGAAAGCTTCAGGGCAGGCAGGCCCCCCAACTCCTCCACCGGCAGGCAAAACCGAGGCCCAGAGGGAGGAGGGAACACACGCTCGGAGGCTCAGGCCCCACCACCAAGAGAAACAGGCGGCCCAACGGCTACATTCGACATGCACTTCCCCCATCAGGAGGCCCCCTCACACACTCACTGGCACACCTGCCCCTGCACATCCACCCACATACTGGCACACCCACTCAGGCACCTGCTCCCACAGGCCCATCTCAGGGAACCACACACCTCTGGCAGTTGTCACAGGTCATCCGTGGCCAGCAAAACATCTGGCAGCACGTATTGCACACGTGCAAACTTGAGAAGAACAAAGAACTAGCAGCCCCCCACATCCCATGGTTGGACCCTGGCACCACCACTGCCACCTGCTGGCAGCCGCCCCAAATTACAGGGTCAGTTCTCTGGGCAGTTCACTCAACCACTCAAAAACTATCCACTGGAACTAACTGCTCTGGGCGCTGAATGGCCTCATCAGAGTGAAATGGCTTCCTGGAAACCTAAGCATGCAGTGAAGGAAGCAGCCACGGAGACTGGCACGTGCCACCCGGGCACAGGCCCTGGGCTCCAGGCCAGAGGGCTGAGCCCACTAGGAAAACGTAGGGGGGGGGGCGATGAGACACAGGGTGAGACTCTGTTGGGTTCCCTGGACTCCCTCTCTCCACCGGGCGGCCCAGGTGGCCAAGCTCAGGCAATGCCCTGGGAGCCCAGGTCCAGCCCCTCTGGGCTCGGGCAGGGGGTGGGCCTCAGTCTGCTGGTCACACGGCAGTGGCACCAGCGCAGGGCCGGCCCAGCCTCCACTGCTGGAGCGCCGAGAGCTGCCACGGCCGGGAGCCGGGGACACCCGTGGGCACACACACACGCACGCACGCGTGCTCACGCCAGCCCGCACCTCGATCTGCAGGATGGCCTCCTCGCGCAGCCGGATGGCCTCCAGGTCCTCCTCGGTGATCTCCGGAAGCAGCGCCTGCCCCTGGGCCTGCCACACGCCGTCGCCCCCGTTAAAGATCTTCTCGTCCTCGGACAGCTCAGCAAATGGGGCCTGGGGACTCTGCCGAGACACAGACCAAGGTTACCCGCACGCACAGCCTGCTGCCACCAGGCCGAGCTCTCAGCAGGCACCCAGGAGCGCCCAGCCTGCAGCCCTGAAGGGGCGGGCTCCACCCTGTCACTCGAGAGACGTCCCCACAGGGTCCCCGGTGCTGGGGCTGCCGTAGATGGGGGGCAGACACCGGGCCCTGTGGCCGTCCCTGGCCTGGCTGCGGGGAGCACTCGGCAGGACCCCACAGCCCCCCAGAGCCAGGGCCACACAGAAGACCCTGCAGAGCACAGCCGCCACGTTCCCAGCTCTTGAGGGGTCACAGGCCTCTTCGTGAGCCCCCAGAAAATGTCCCTGCGTGCACACAAACCCCAGCTTTTCGTCTGGGGGCTGTGGCCCCCCCGAAAGCCCATCCCAGAGCTGGTTACAGACCAAGTGCAGCTGCCGGACAGGGGCCGTGGAAACCAAAGCATGGACGTCACCCGGTAGGGCACAGACCTGCCCCAGCTGGGACCAGATCACAGGGAAGGAAAGCCTGCGGGGGGGGGGGGGGGGGGGTTTCAAGTTGTCTTATCCTTTACTGATTTCTTTAATTCACCAAATTTTCTAATTCAATAAACTAGTAGCTTCTCCCTTTAATGAACTCTGTTCCCTGATGGGACAACCTGGGTGCAAGTGAGCTGACATCCACCCCTGAGGTGCGGGTCCCGAGTGGGGAGTGGGGTGCCAGTGGGGGGCCGCGCCTACTCCGCCTCCGCAGAGATGAGACAGCAGGAGCTGGGGGTGCCCCTCCCCCCAGAGCCGTGGCTTCACGCGAACAATGCTTCCAATTTACCTGCAAACGGTCAGCAACAAAGACTACTGGCCTGCACCCCACGGCACCCCCCTAGGAAGACAGATAACGGCACACGCACTCCCCCCAGCCCCGCTCCCCCAGGCCTGTCGTGACGACCAGGGCAAGAGACGGCACAGAGGACGGGCAGAGCCCCGGGAGGGCAGCCTGCCCACCAGTGCCCTCACCTCCCAGGTGTGTCGAAGCTCCTTGGAGCCGCTGTCTCTGACGCTCCCGACATCCTTGCAGGGAGCAGCCAGGAGCCCACTTTACAGGTGAGGCCGCGGAGGCCGAGAGGCCAAGGAACCCAGAAGAGCCGGGATGTGGAGCAGGGCTGCGGGCTCCCACCCGGCACAGGGAGCTCCAGGGCGAGAACCACAGACCAGGAGAGAGGACGGTACCGGCACAATGCTGACCACACGCCCTCCTCCCGGCCCGGGGACACACTGTCCTGGAGGCAGAGGTCAGTGCTGGGCGCACAGACAGACGGGGGGACGGCTGCCGCTCTTCTTGAGCCCCTCGTACAGGTGCCTGGGCAGCGGGGACGGGGCTGAAACACAGGACTGCCGTCGCCCACGCAACGGCCCTCTGCCAGCGCCACGTCCCCAGGACACTTGGCGTCGGTCACCTTGGAAGGAGGCTGCAGAGGCTGCCACTTGCCTATTTTCTGCGTCCCCTTTGTTATAGGCCCCTGATGTCTGCCTGCAGTGAAGACCTCCTTCCCATGCCCTGTGCAGCTCAGGGTCACACGGCAGAGTCCTGGCCACACTGACGCCAGAGAAGTGACTCTGGGTGTGTGTGTTGGGGGGGGCGGTCCAGGGGTCCACTCGGCTCCACAGGACGGTCTCCGTGCCTGTCCTCCCAGCAGACCCTGCTCCCTGCGGGCCCTGCCACACCGCCTCCAGGAGGCCCCTCAGGTCAGCAGGAGGAGAACACAGTCTAGTGTCCACATTCTTTCCTGCACTTTCGGGCCCATGATGGCCGCTGCAGGCCTGGCCTGCGGTGGAGTGGAGCGGATGGACACTGCACACACCTACTCATTTGGGCACCAAAAGCAGCAAACGGCACAAACAAGAACCTTGGGGCATTTGGACAAACGCCAGTACAGGCGGGCGCGAGGCACTGGAAAGCCACATGCGTGACTGCGCTAGGAAAGGGGACACACCGGATGCCGCCCTTTCCTCTGCTCGCGGCCCCGCGGGGTGGGCACGCTCCCCTCGGTTACAGGCTGACGTGTCCGGACGCACCCCGTCCTGCTCGCAAAGCTGGCACTCTCCCTACAGACCACACCGATACACGCAGCACCTCGTCCCCGGAGTCAGCAGAGGCCTTTAAATAAATAAATACGTGGATACATGAATACAAAATAAAAGATCTAAAAAATCTGCTGACGGGCGCTCCTCATCCAAGGCGGCAATCACCACCTCCCCTTCCCGGCGTGGGCGGGAGGAAGTGAGCAGCGCCAGGCGGGCAGGAGCGGGATGGGGGCTGGCCCCGCGCCAGGCCGCGCGGCCACCACCGCCTCTCCTTCTGCGCCTCCCAGGCCCCGCCTAGGCTGCTAAGCAAGTCCGGTTCCGGCCCAGCACCGGCACCGTCGGGCCAGCGGCACGCTCTCAGGGCCTCAGCGTTCTCCTCCATAGAACGGGCAGAGTGACCGCGCCCAAGGCCTGGGGCCTGTGCTCTCCACACAGCAGCTGTGCTGTCTGCACCCCCGCCCCGCCCCGCCCCGCCCCGTCCTCGTGCTGCCCGGCACACCCCTCACGCCCAGCAGGAGGCGCGGCACCTGGTCCCCCTCGCTGATCCCACGCCCTCAGCCCAAGGCGGGGAGGGGACCGAGAAAGCTCGGCTCTGCCGCTTACTAGCTGTGTGATCCTGCCGAGTCCCTTAACTTCTCCAACCTCAGCCTTCGCTTCCCTAAGACGGGGCTGATTCCACCCATGTCCCAGAGTCGCATAAAGGTACCACCCATGTCCCAGAGTCACATAAAGGAGCGACTGGGATGAAGGCAAGGCACTGACCAGCGAGCACACATGAAAACAAGATGCCAATGGAAAGCCCAGGTCGGGAGCCATGCAGGGCCGCCCGGCCCCGGGCAAGTGAGTCACAGGGCCCAGGACACGCGTGCCTGCGGGGGACCCCAGCGGTGCACCCCTCCCAGCAGCGGCCGCTCCAGAACAGGGCACCCAGCCCTGAGCTGCACTGACGCCTGCCCCCCACCCACCTGATTCCACTGGCCCGGGGCACCGCCTGGACAGGGGCTTCTAAAGGCCTCCCTGGCAAACCTAATAGCCCCCGTGGGAAGAGCCCCGGCCCGCGCACCCAGGGCCCGAGATGCGGGCACGCCCACTGCAGCTCTGCTGTAAAGCACAGCCTGACCAGCAGGGGGTGGGCAGGAGCACCGGGGCGCAGCCTGCAGTGAGCACCACGGACCAGCTGAAAGCCAGTCAGACACTACGGTGCAGAAGTGACACTACGGGTGTCGCGTGAAGCCTCCTGGAGTCTGGGTTTCCGTGGAAGCTCCAGAAAGCCGAAGCAAAGGGTGCCGGCCTCCCTGCAGGCGTGGGTACCGCGCCTGGCCTCCACAGGTACCGGCTGCCCTCCCCAAGAGGCTCAGGACAAGGGACCAGGGAGGGAGAGATGGCTGATCCTGCCACAGTCCCCCTCCTGTAAGGATCAGAAAGCACCCTTTATTCTCCTCACAAAGCCTCAATTTGGATCTTGAGCTCTGAAGCCAGGATTAGGATTTGCTGGCAGGGCGGGCGCTGGGCAGGCAGCGCAGGGGATAGCCGTGTGATGGTTTTCCAGCTTGCGGGGCAGCCAACAAAGGCGGCTTTCTCTTCGTTCCAAGGCCCAGGGCTTGGGTTCCGTTCCGACGCGTCCATTAGAAGCCCGCAATCCAACGTGACTGCTGGGGGGCGGGCCCAGCAGTTTCCCGTGAGAAGAGATGGAGCCCAGTGGGGGTTCAGGGAGGCCAGGAGGGTGCGTGGCGGGAGCTCAGCGTGGCCCCCCACCCAGGGCCAGTGAGCAGCGACCCAGGGCTCTCAGGGGCTCTGGGAAACTGGCCACCATCTCGCCAACTCCGGCCCAGGGCTCTGCACAGGAAGTCCGTGACCCCGGCGGGAGGGCAAGCGTCAGAACGAGACCTGGTCACACGCTTGGGAAACACAGCTTCTGTGTAGTAGCCCGAGGCTGGTCATCCACTTCTCCAAATAGCAAAAGGCTGTATGTGTGTTAGCTGACGGAAGTCTCTGGAGGCTCAGTGAAGCCCAGGACACAGGACAGGCATGACCGTCGCAATCCTTCCCTGGCCCCGTATTAAATAAAGGCGCTGGGGCCCAGGGGCAGGGCCAACCCGCCCCGCACCTGGCGGGGACGCACGACTAGGGTACTTCCCAGCAGACGCGAAGGTGAGGCGGTCTTTACTGCTGCTGCCGGGAGCACGGGGCTCTGGTGAACCCACGCCGAGCTGGCGACGGCGATGCAGACTTCAGAGTGTTCCCAGCGCTGGACAGGCACGGCCCTGCCTTGGGACAGAGGCCGGCCCAGAAGCACCTGGGGGCTGCCCACTGCCTAGGCCTGGGTAGGAGACTGACCCAGGACCCAGCTGAGGCTGCGGCCGACCACAGCCAAGAAGGCGACTCCAGAGGAGCCAAGCTGCTCCTGCTCACGGCCACAGCCAGCACTCGGCTCGGAGGAGAGCCGGCAGGCAGCGGCACCCCCGCTCCTGGCAGGCCCAGGCCCACCAGGCTGCAGATGGCGGCCCCGAAGTCCGGGGCATCAGTGCGGCAACGTCCCCGTGCTGAATCCTGCAGTATGTCATCTCATCAACTACAGCTTGCAAAATTCCTGGAAATAATCTTTCATAACTTCTCAGAAGCACTGTTGACCACTGTCTTCCTCTTTAAGAAAAACTCTACTGAAATAGGACATCAGTAGTTGAATGAACAAATCACAAGTGTAGATCAGTCTGTGAACTATAACAAAAGAAAGACTTCCGGGTCAAGATACGGACATTCCAGCCTCCTACTCATTACGCTGTCCCCTACCAAGGGTAGGGGCTTCTAACTCTGCCCATTGGTTTGGTCTGGTTTTGACCTCTATCCTCTTTGGGCTCAGCGTGTGTCCAAGATGTCACCAGGGCCTTGCTGGCCACAGCACAACCCTTCTGCTGCCAGAGTCTCCCATTTACGGACTCGGCACAAATGCTCTGTCCATCCCACCGCAGGCTGGCTCTCCCCCAGGTGTCTGCTGCTGCATGTCACGTGTGCTCAGCGTTCTTCTATGTGACTTTTCACCGGGTATACACTGGAGGTGGAGCTGCAAGGCCACAGACAGGACGACATTTCACTCCACAGGTGTGTTCAGCTACCAGAGAGGGGGCACCGTTCACACTCCCGTCTACCGCGCAAGGTCTCCAGCTGCCCCACAGCCTTGCCGGCACTCGGCATACTCCCGCGTTTTCATTTGTTCTTTTTAGTTGTGTTGGTGGGTGTGAGGTGTGCAGAGACGGAGCATCGCAGGTTAACTTTGCCTGCTTCTAATGACACATGCTGAGCACACACCCATGTGCTTACCAGCCATTCCGACGTCCCTTTTCAACGTGCACGCCCAAGGTGTTTGCCCTTTTATGTTTTTGAATTGAGTTGTCTGCCTTTTTCCTACTGATTTGTAAGAGAGCTTTACATATTATGAAGTCCTTTCAGATACGTGATGTGCAAATGCCTTGTCTCACTCTGTGGGTCACCTCTTCACTCTCTTAGGGTTGTACAGACTATAACAAAGTCAAGTTTATCACTTTTTCTTTATAGTGAGTATATTTTCATCTGTGTGGGAGGAAGACAGCCTCCTACGGTAGCCTCTAGAAGCTTCACTGCCTTACCGTTCACATTTAGATCTGTGATCCGGGGAAGTGTTCTGAGCCTGGGTGAACCGGGGTGAAGGTCTGTTGGGGGTGCCAGGCTCGTGCCGGCAGTGCTCCAGCCCCCTCCCAGCCACGCAGCGATGGCGCTGGGCCCGGAGCACTTCCTGGCTGAGAGGGTACTCACAGCCTGAGCTGGCTTGTCGCCTCGTGTGGACATCCTGCCCTGCACACCACTCCTCAGTCACTCCGACACCGAGATGAAGTGGGCGGGGTGTTCAGACCTGTACTTGCCGTGTGCTCAACAGGACCTTTCCCAGCTCAACCATCAGCCAATCAGCATCAAATCCTGTGTAAATCCTGTGTTTCCCACTGTGTGGCAGTGCACCTCCCACAAACCAGGTAATCACGTATGTGTGAGTCTGCATCTATATGCGACTCTGATCCCACTGGTCTGTTTGCTTAGCCTTCAACAAATACCACACTGTTCCAATTTCTATTGCTTTATATTGTGTTCTGATACCTGGGAATGTAAGCCCTCCAGTTCTGTTCTTCAAAATTGTCTTCTTTATTTGGGGGTCTTTATATTTCCATATAGATTTTATGATCAGTTTGACAATTTACACACACATCATATACAAACACATATTCAAAACCTGCTAGGATTTTTATTTGGATTGTATTGAACCTACAGAACCACTTGGTGAGAACTGACATCTTTATACATCAAATTTTCCAATCTACAAATATGGTGTACCCCTCCATTATTTAATCTTCTGTAATTTCTCTCAGTAATGTTTTATAGTTTTCTATACAGAAGCTTAAACAACTTGTCATAGATTTCTTCCTAGTTTTGATGCTATCATAAGTGCTATCACTTTTTAAGTGTCATTTCCAAATTGTCTTTTGCTGGCACACACACAGTTTTCTTGCATACTAACATGATAACAGAAATCCTGTTACATTCACTTACGAACTCTTAAGTTTCATCAGATTCATTCACATTTTCTAGTTACACAATCATGTTGTCTGTGAAGGGGTTTTAAACCTTCCCAATTTTAAACCTTTTATTTCTTTTTCATCTCTTATTGCACTGGATATGCCCTCAGTGCAATGAAGAATAGAAGCAATAATACTGGACACTATGTCTCCTCCTCACTCTCAGGAGAAAAGATTTTAATATCTCACCAGTGAGTGTGCTGCTGACTGTTGGACTTTTGAAGATACTCTTTATCAGATTAAAGGCATTCCTATCTATTCCTAGTTTGCGGAAAGTTTTGAGTCCCCCTAAGTGGGTACTGAATTTTACCAAATGCTCTTCCGTGTCTATTGAGATGATCGAATAGATTTTCTTTCTTACTGAATTAACATGGCAAATTACTCTGATTATTTCTGAATGTAAACCAACCTTGCATCCCTAGAATAAATCCCACTTTATAATGATGTATTACCTTTATATATATTGCTAGACTTAGCTTATTAACATTTTGGTTAGGATTTTTGCTTCTATGCTCATGAGCCAGCACGTTATTTTCCATTTACTAGCCTCATAAAGCAAGGTGGGATGCATACCTTTTTTTATATTCTATATAAGAGTTTGTGTAAACTGGTATTATTTATTCCTCAAATATTTGGGAGAATTCATCAGTAAAGACATCTAGTCTGAAGTTTTATCGCTAGGATGTTTGTTAATTATGGATTTCATTTCTTTAATAAATACTGGACTTTCCAGATTTTTTACACATCCTGGGAGGTTACATTTTTCTTTAAAAACTTGTATTTCATATAAGTTGTCAAATTTATTGGCATGAAGTTGCTAACAGTATCTTATTATTTTTTTTTTTAGTTTTTAGAAACTATAATGATATAGCCATTTTCATGACTGATACTAGTAATTTGTATTTTCTCTCTGTATCTTGATTAATCTTGTAGGATTTAACAATTTTATTAATCATTCTAAAGAACCAATCTTTGGCTTTGTTGAATTTGTCTATTGTGCATCTATTTTATATTTCATTGGTTTCTGCTTTTTCCTATATATTTTCTTTGGATTTAATTTTTTTGTTGTTTTTCTAGCCATTTGAGATTGAGAATTAGATCACTAATTTTCACACGTGCTTCTTTTCTAATATATGTATTTAAAGTTATAAACTTCCCTCTAAGCACTGCTTTAGTTGCAACCCATAAGCTTTGATTTGTTGCATTTTCATTTTTGTTCAGTTCAAGAGTATTTCTAATTTCTATTAGGGTTTCTTCTTTGATCCATGGGTTATTTCAAATTATATTATTTAAATTCTCAACCCCTGGTGTTGAGAATTTTGTTACCAGATTCTACTTTAATTGCACTCTGGTTAGAGAACATATTCAGTATTATGTCAGTCATTTAGAATCTGCTGAGACTTGCTTTACCATCCAGCATATGCATTATGCATATATTCTCTTAGTGTCATCAATATCAATTAGGTCAGTGTATTAATCAGTAGTATTGCTTGAATATTTTATATCCTTACTGAATTTTTTTCAATTTATTTTATTAGTCATTTAGAGTGGTGTGTCATAATTTCCGACTATGATCGTGGATTTACTAGCTTTCCTTTTACTACTATCAGTTTTGCTTTATATTTCTATTTTTGAGGGTATATTGTTAGGTACATATAAATTTAAAATTATATCTTCCATTTGAATTAACTTTTTATCCTTACAAAATATACCTCTGTATGCCCACTAAGAATTCTTCATGTGACGTCTACTTATTCTGATATTAATATGGTTGTACCAGCTTTCTTTAGCTTTTGGTTGCACAATATATCTTTTTTCCATCTTTTTACTTTCAACATTTTTCTGGATTTATATTTAAGGTTTGACTCTTCTAAGCACTACACAGTTTTTTTCTTTTAACCAAGTCTGACCATCTGTGCCTTTTAATTGGAAGGGTTAGTCCATTTTAGCTTAGCATAAGTGGTATAAATCAACCATCTTACAATTTATTTCCTATTTTTTCCTGTTTTGTGTTTTTTTTTTTTGCTTTTAAATTAATCATTTGTTTTATTATTTCATAGGTACCTATTAATTTATGTTATAGTTTCTATTCTTATATTGTCCTTTTAGTATTACCTACAATGCAATATGCATCCTTGGATTATTACAGCCTACCTTACGTTGGTATTTTTGTCTCCTCTCTGATGATGCAAGGACATTACAATACCTTAACACCATTTACCTCCTTTATGTCCTCTGTGCTGTTGTTGTACAAGTATTTTCATTTGCCCCATATCTTAAACCTCACAAGTCATTATTATTATTACTCAACAGTCAACATGAATTTAGGTGTATCCACATTTTACTGTTTTCAGTGCCCATAATTCCTTCCTCCATTACTATGCTTCCATCTGGGATTGTCTTCCTTTTTCTACTTTTAGAGAGTTCTGTTGATGAATTCTCTCAGTTTTTGTTTCTCTAAATATGTTTTCATTTCACCTTTACTTCTGAAAAATATTTTCACCAGATGTAGAATTCCAGGTTGGTAGTTATTTTCTTTCAACTGTCCTCTGGCTTCCACTGTTTCTTTTTAAAAGTCAAGTGTAAGTCTCATTGCTTTTTTAAAAATAATGTGACTTTTTCTTGGGCATCTGAGTTTAAGATTTTTTTCTGGCTTTAATCTGCTTTTAAGATTGTATTTTTGTCTTTGGTTTTCAAGTTTTTATTATGATGTGACTAAGCGTAGTTTTAAGAAACAGGGTAACTTTATCTTATTCATCATAGAGCTTCTTCAATCTGTGGCTTGAAGTATTTGGACAGTTTTGGAAAATTCTCAACCATTACCTCTTCAAATATTGTTTCTGTCCATTCTCTCTCCCCCCTGTTCATCTAGGACTCCAATTACACTCTTTACTGGATTTTCTATCGTTCCTACTCACAGGAGGGTTGGTCAAATACAAGTTGGTCCTGTACAGCAGGTAGAACTGTCAGCAACCACTTCCCTGTATCAAGCCCATGCCAGAGACCTGGGGATAAAATGTCAATTTCTTTTTCTGTTTTAAGGATATTTAATTCATTATTTTATTTTATTTTATTTATTTTATCTATATTTTTATTGAAGTATAGTTGATTTACAATATTGTGTTAATTTCTGCTGTACAGCAAAGTGATTCAGTTATACATGTATACATTTTTTTTTATATTCTTTTCCATTATGGTTTATCATACGATATTGACTATAGTTCTCTGTGCTATACGGTAGGACCTTGGTCCTCCCTGACCTTCCCTGGAGCCCCAATGGCACTGGATTCTATGCTGTCCTCTAACGCCCACTGACCAGGGTAAATACTCAGCACCCACCTGCTGCTTGCCAACCCTCTGTGCTGTGGGAAGCAGTGCTCTGGACTTTTCTGCAATTTTCTGTTGGATAAAGTACAAGAAAAGGGAGACGGGAAGAACAGAAAAGGTGGGGAAAAGAGAAGAAACAGTCAGATAAACACAAAGTACTGGGCGATGACCAACAGCAAAGCACACCTTCAGCTGTCCCAGGACTCTGGAAAACTGGGAGCTTGGCTGGGCTTGGGGGATGATCTGCTAGATGGCTTCCTTCCACACACTCAGGCAGGTGTGGAAGGATGGGTGATACCTGTTCTCCCACCTCCCAGGGGGCTGTCATGAGGACCCTCTTGGGCAGCACTCCAGAGGTAAACATCCCTCACTTGCACGCATGCTGCGGTCCCACCAGCCAGATCCTGGCGATTATCCAATGTCTGCAAGGTGGCCCTTCCTCTGCTTTGGGGGATGGGACTGTACCAGGCCGACCCAGAGTGGGTGCTCAGGGGACCTGCAGGGGCCTCACCTTTTGCACCACTCCATAGCTCTGGATGGCGTCTGAAAGCTGAGTTTTCAGACGGTCCAGCTGAAGACGCTCCTGCTGCAAAGAGGGGGGAAGGGGAGCTTCAACAGGCTGCCGAGGCCTCATCTCGCCCCCGCGGCCCCTCCATCCCTGGGCGCTCCAGTTCGCTATGCTCCTGGGCCCCTCCCATCCCTCCTGGCGGCACCTGCACCACAGCGTCCCCGTCCATCCATCTCCAGCCTCACGGCCGTCACCACTCCCTCTGCCATTGGAACTGGGTTCATCCCCATCTTCATCACCCGGTGCCGTCATCTCCATCACCTCAAACACCAGCAAGGGCTCCACGGGCTCAGCCAGCACCACCGCGAACACCATCTCCACCCAAACCACACGCGCCGTCAACACTGACCTCGGGGCCAGCTGCTCTAACGTGATATGCCTGTCCGGTCCCCAGAACAAACTACTCGGGTGAGAGGTGTTACGATCCCCATCTAACAGCTCAGGAGATCTTGGGCACAAGATCCTAAGTGGCCTGTTCAAGGTCACACGGGTGGTGACGCCGCATCTCATCCCCAGCGTCAGAACTGCAGTCGGCAAACCATCCATCCTGCCCCCAGCACCTCGGCACTCACACGCGGCCTCTGTGGTCCTGCTGGGATGGGACCCCTGGACCCTGGCACCGCCGGGCCATCAGGAGCCACCGCCCCTCCTCTCTCACCACACAGCACGAGCACCAGTGGAGCCAAGCCAGTCCGTCCCAGTGTGCTTGGACCAGGACGCGGACACAGGCTCCTGGTTCCCTCCTGCCCCCAGCACCTCCTGTCAGCTCCCAGGAGGGCCCTGGACACGCCCCAGACCCTGCGTCTCAAGTCCCAAAACCCAGCCCTCACTGCCACCGTGCAGCCCATGCACCCCATGCAAGCCCACGGGTGAGAAGGAGCCGCGGGGCACCAGCAAGCCAGACACGTTTCGGGAGACCAGCTCTCCAACACCTGCCCTTCGAGGGCACTTGGCCGTGTCTGGGCCTCACAGTTCCGTGTGGCTGCAGCTCTGTGGGGTCTGTTTCAGTGTCCAGGTAAGGCTCTTGTAGTTGGCACCATATGTATGCCCCAGGACAGACCTAAGAGCCCAAGAGGCTATTTAGTGCTTTTGAGCAAAACATCTGAAGCTCTGCAGCCCATGTGATCCACCACCAGCTCCGGGTGATGGGCTCAGCCTTTCTTCCCTGCGAGAGCAGTGCCCCACGCTGCCCGCCTGGACGAGACGTCCTCCCGCAGGACCTCATTTGTGTTCTCCCAGCATCCGGCAGAGTAGGTGTCAATAAATGTTCGTTGGTTCTCAGATGGATGGATGGGTGGGTAGATGGCTGGGTAAGTCAGTGGACGGGCAGGTAAATGGATGGAGGGACAGATGGACAGACAGGGGGGCTGGTGGGTGGGTGGATGGCAAGAAGGAAGGATGTATTAGGCTAAAAGTGAGCCCTGTGAACTCCCAAGGGGGTCAACTCTGCTTTCCAGCCCTCGTGACATACACAGAGCTGGGGACATGCGTCACAAGGCCACACGTGAACAGGCCCATGAACACCAAGGCCTCAGAACCGCTGCAGACGCTGCCCTGTGCTGTGTGAACCCTGGGCGAAGGCCAGGACCAGGCGCCCGCCTCTGGTCCCGACGAGCAGGCGGTGATTGTTATATCGCATGCAGAGCAGTGCCCGCCACTCCCGGCAAAGCTCTGAGTGCCTCCTCCACCTGAGACCTCGGGTGCACCCTGCCCACGCCACGCGGGGACCCCTGACCCCTGATTCTGGGACTTTTTTTAAGTGTATTTTTTTTTTTATCAAAGTGTAACTCAAGTTTTCGAGCTGGGTCTACTTTGTTAGGTAAAATCCATCTATCTCAAGTGTACAGTTCACCTTAAGTGTAAGCTTCAGTCATACAACCATCACCAGCACCTGGTTTTAGAACATTTCCATCGCCCCCAAAGCCCTCTGTGTCCTCCTGAGGCCAGTCCCCAGCCCGGTCTGCCACGTCTGCTTTCTGTCTCCAAAGGGACCTCCGGGCACCCCGGGCGCACAGAATACACACGTGCTCCTCCCACTCTGCGGGACCCCTGTGCCGCCCAGGCTGAGCGGCGCCCGCGGTCCACGCCTGCCCACTGCCGGACGGCGTCCGCGGGGCTCACCACGGGGCCTGAGTCTTCCTCACCAGGGGCAGGGCCTCTCTGCGAGGGGCCACACTTCAGCGCTTAGGATTTGGAGGTGGGTCTCTGCTGCTGTAGCTGCTGGCAGCCCTGGGCCACGTGCCAACAAATGGGCAACAAACAGGCTTCACTGAAGAAAACAGGCCCCCGCTCTGTAACCCGCGAGGGCTTAACAACACTGCATGCTCTGGGCTCCCCCAACTTCTGGGGGAGCAGGTAGGGTGTGGATAAGAGACAGCCGGCCAGGGCTGGAGGTACATGAGAGGCCAGTGGGGAGGGGCGGCGGGGACATGGGGGCTGTGAAGGGGCCATGGCCTGGGATGCGGTGGCCGTGACCACGGTGAGGAGGCCGACAGTGAGTGCAGTGGCAGGAAGGGCACACGCAGAGGTGGCAGGTGGGTGAGGCACGTAGAGCAGGGCAGGGGGACGGGCCACTCTTGCCCAGGAGGCCGGGAGCCCACGGCACCTGCACTGCTGCCCGGCCTGCGGCCCAGTGAACAGAGGAACGCGCGACCTCTGCCCCGAGCAGCCGCATGGTCCACATCTGTCTCCCCACCCCGGGCCCCGGGCCCCGTCCCCCTCCGGCCCCCAGGGAACATACCCGGGGGCAGCCCCGCAGGAGCTCAGCCATCTGCTTCAGGGCACTGGCGCTGGCTGCGATCGCGTGGTTGGTCTGCTGCTGTACCGTGTGCCTGGGGTGGGTGTGGAGGGGAGAGAAGACGGGGGGCGGGCAGCAGAAAGGGGGGATGACACAGAAGGGCGGCACGGCAGGTGCGGGGCTCGCAGAGGGACAGGAAAGTGCACAGGAGGGGAGGAGACGTGCAGAGGAAGAAGGGAGCAGACGGGAAGAAGGACGTAAAGACAGGCCCAGGGAGGGACGGACACGGGAGGGGGGCGGGAGAGGCGGGGGGAAGGGGGAAATGACGTGACACGGTGAACTCAGGTCAGCGTCACGAGGCCCCTCACCTCCCGGCCCCCATGGACCCCATACCCAAGCCACGGGCCCGGCACCTGCACCCCCGGGGCCCCAGCCATGAGCCTTCCCTGTGGAAAGGCCGCTGGGGGTCAGCACTGGTCGGGGCCCAGGAAGCACGGTGGCCGCACAGGTGGCCCTGGGACCACCGCTGAGGAAAGCTCAGCCCTCTCCCAGGCCTCTGGGGGCCACGGTGAGACTCCCACCTCCAGACCCAGGAACACAGGGAGGCCGGGCCCAGGGCCTCTCCCAGCCCCTCGGTTTACGATTCTGAGTGTGACCTTGAAGGTGCTGAAAAGACCAGCCCCTCGCCGCCTAGGGCTGACCACTGCCCCTGTGGACAGAGTGACACGGGGCAGACCCTGTCCTCAGGCCTCCTGTGGGCTCACAGGCCCAAGCAAGGGAAGGGCCCTGGCCTGGCTGTGGGGCGCAGACACCAGAGACCCTCCCGACCTTCAAGCTGCAGTGCAGATGCCCCTCTTTGCCCCCTGTGGGACCCTCGCGTGGCAGCAGCGGGCGTGGGCACCAGGCCACCCCGGGCTGAACATGGGAAGCTCCGGAGAGGCCACCCATTGAGCCGGGCGCTGTCTGCCAAGGTGGACGCCCCGGGAGGCACGGGCAGGCCCCAGGCCCCAGGCCCCAACGCTGGCCCCTGGGTCACACGGAGCTGCGGCATGCGGAGAGGGGGACGGGGGTGGCATGGGAAGGAGACCCTGCACCAGCCTAAGAGGGCGTGGGCCGAGGACGCGGTGCGGGGACCCTTTCCTCCCAGGTCACCCGGAGGCCACAGGAAACAGCAGGGACACACGCCGTGTTTCCCCTCGGGATTTGGTCACGTGGCCACTGGCTCCACAGAGCCCTCCCTCCTTGTCACACCTCCCACCCAGATAAGGAAATATTATGAATCCCAAATGTCAATAAATTTGACAGCTAAGATGAAAAAGAAAAATTCCTTGAAAGACAAGGATTATCAAAACTGAATCAGGGAGAAACAGAAAAGCTAAACAGCTCTACACCTACTGAAGGAATTAAATTTGTTCTTAAAAACATTCCCACAAATACAGATGACTTCACCATCAAATATTTAAAGAAGAAGTAATATCAACACTATAGAGTCCTCCAGAAAACAGACAAGAAGGGACACTTATATTTTACGCGGCCAGCATTACCCTGACACCAAAACCTAAACAAAGAATCTAAAAGCAAAGAGCAGCAAAAGTCACATAACAAAGGAGCAAAAATCCTGAACAAAATATTAGAAACCTGAATCCAACCATATACAAAAAGGATAACATATCGTCCAAGGAACGCAAGGTTGGTCTGACATCCAAAATCAATTAATATAACCCTCATACTAACAGAACAAATTTAAAAGGGAGAAAATCATCTCAATAAACTATGCAGAAAAAGCATCCGACAAAATTCAACAAGAATTCATGACAAAAGCTCTAAGAAAACTAGAAAAGAGAAGGGAACGTGATCAACTTGATGAAGAGAGACTGTAACGTCAAAGCAGCATCCTGTCACTGCCAGGAGAGGCGGGCGGCGCCCCCTGAACGGGCACCGGCAGGGCGTACACTTCCAGGACTGCCTACCTCCACGTGGAACTTTACAGGTTTATGCCATTCTACCTATAAAAGGACACGGTTACAACACTGTTAATGGCACAAAAGAGGTAAGCAGCACAGAGATTTAAAACAAACAAGTGAAAGAGTCTCTGTCACAGACGACAGGTTCATTTATGCAGAAAAATCCTAGGGAATATGGAATCTAAAGAGGGCACAGGGCACAGGCAATAAACAGAATCAGTTGTATTTCCATGTACCGGTACCAAAAACCGGAAATGAAATTTAAGCAACAATACCTCTTACAATAGTATAAAAATACAGGGACTTCTGTGGTGGCACAGTGGTTAAGAATTCACCTGTCAATGCAGGGGACACAGGTTCGATCCCTGGTCTGGGAAGATCCCACATGCCGCAGAGCAACTAAGCCCACGCGCTACAACTATTGAGCCTGTGCTCTGGAGCCCGCGAGACATAACTACTGAGCCCGAGTGCCACAACTACTGAAGCCCACGCACCTAGAGCCCGGGCTCCACAACAAGAGAAGCCACCGCAATGAGAAGCCTGCTCACCACAACGAAGAGTAGCCCCCGCTCACCACAACTAGAGAAAGCCCGCGCACAGCAACGAAGACCCAACACGGCCAAAAATTAATTAATTAAAAAATATATACATATGAAATCATTACCATAAATTTAACAAAATACATGCAAGACCAGTGCACTAAAACCTACAAGGAACTGCTGGAAAAAACAAAACCTGTAAATGAGATGAAAGCCGACCACATTCATGGCCAGGAAGACTCAGGATCCCTAAGACGTCAGTTCTCTTTAAATGGGTCTGCAGAGCCACTGTGATCCCATATAAAATTAGAGCAGGCTTCAAAAAACAGAAAAGGACAAGCTGACTCTAAAATTTATGTTGAAATACAACCAATCGGAAGTAGCCAAAACAATTTCAGAAAAGATGAGCAGAGCTGGAGGACGTCCAGCAGGAGGTAAGGCCGCAGGGCAGACTTCCTGCCCGGGGCTCCTGGAAGGACCGTCCATCCATTCAGCTACTCTTCCCGGGGGGTCCCAGCAGTGCCCTGGGCTGACACCGATGAGCCTCACCTTCACCACCCCGGCCACCTCGGCCAGTCTGGGAGCCCGTGCTGGGGGCGGGGCAGAGCCGCTCACGGTGGCCGACAGAAATGACAAAGCCCACACCTGTCTCACGCAAGATGAGAAAACCAGGCTCAACCTTGTGAGGTTCTCATGAAGCTATATTTATTCACTCTGAAAGACTGTCCCTTCTCCTGAGATCAGGTCCCGCCTACTTCAGGAGTACTGAAATATCTTTTTTTTTAATATGATGGCAATAGTGGATGGTAGTGTACTTTTTTTTTTAATGTCCTTACTTGGCAAAATACAAAAGCTGGCAACTGTCAATGTGGAGAAAATACAGACTTGACAACTCTGTACTGGTCTCAAGTCATTTAAAAATGCTAATGATCATTAATCATTAGAGAAATGCAAATCAAAACTACAATGAGATATCATCTCACACCGGTCAGAATGGCCATCATCAAAAAATCTAGAAACAATAAATGCTGGAGAGGGTGTGGAGGAAAGGGAACACTCTTGCACTGTTGGTGGGAATGTAAATTGATACAGCCACTATGGAGAACAGTATGGAGGTTCCTTAAAAAACTACAAATAGAACTACCATACGACCCAGCAATCCCACTACTGGGCATATACCCTGAGAAAACCATAGGTCAAAAAGAGTCATGTACCAAAATGTTCATTGCAGCTCTATTTACAATAGCCAGGACATGGAAGCAACCTAAATGTCCATCGACAGATGAATGGATGAAGAAGACGTGGCACATATATACAATGGAATATTACTCAGCCATAAAAAGAAATGAAATGGAGGTATTTGTAATGAGGTGGATGGAGTTAGAGTCTGTCATACAGAGTGAAGTAAGTCAGAAAGAGAAAAACAAATACAGTATGCTAACACATATATACGGAATCTAAGGGAAAAAAAAAAAAAAAAAAAGGCCATGAAGAACCTAGTGGCAAGACGGGAATAAAGACACAGACCTACTAGAGAATGGACTTGAGGATATGGGGAGGGGGTGGGGTGAGATGTGACAGGGTAAGAGAGTGTCATGGACATATATACACTACCAAATGTAAAATAGATAGCTAGTGGGAAGCAGCCGCATAGCACAGGGAGATCAGCTCGGTGCTTTGTGACCACCTAGAGGGGTGGGATGGGGAGGGTGGGAGGGAGGGAGATGCAAGAGGGAAGAGAAATGGGAACATATTGTATATGTATAACTGATTCACTTTGTTATAAAGCAGATGCTAACACACTATTGTAAGGCAATTATACTTCAATAAAGATGTTTGAAAAAAAAAAAAAAAAAAAAAGGAAAAAAAATAAAAATAAAAAAATAAAAATAAAATCCCAAAAAAAAAAAAAAAAAATGCTAGTGGTCCAGGAGGTGCACAAATTCCCCCCACACATGGGGCCATGGAGGGCTCTGGAAGGCCAGGACACACAGGCTAGGAAGCCTGGTCAGCCCCACCTGGAGGAGGGACAAGAGGGCTGGGGTTCCTGGGGGGCGGAGGGGGGCAGGAAGGCACTCAGTGAGCTGTGGACCTGGAAGCTGAGGCTGCAGGGGCGGGCGGGGAGTAGCTGGGGCCCGGGGAAGGGCCCACTCCCCTCTCCAGACCCGCATCGGTGATGGTATCCTCCAGCCCCCAGACCAGGCAGCCCAGGAAATGCGCTCGAAGGCCAGGGCTCTGAAAAGGCCACCCGTCTGACCTTGGAGACCCCACTCCAGGAGCCCAACCCGGAAACAGGCAGCAGCACAGAGACAGACTGCACGTTCCTGATGCTGAAGACAGAGCAGCCCGAGAGCAGCCCCGCGTCTCAGCTGAGCAACCACACGGAGCCGACAGCGCCGTCTGTGCCTCTGAAGGGCATGTCTTCAGTGTGTGACGGGGGCACGCACAGCCCCAGCCCTAAGTGTAACAAGCAGGATCCAGAACATCAGTCACTGAAACGCGACTCTACGGAACACCTGTGGGCCTGAGAAGAGGCTGGCAGGAGGCCATCCGAGTCCCCACGAGCACGCCCTACTTTCACAATCAGGAAACAATACGTGCTACTTTTAAAAAGAAACATAAAGAATAATTTAAAGTAGAATTGCACACAAAATCTGCCGAGGGCCCTCTGTTGCCTTGCTCTGCACCCCGAGACTTGGCAGGGGTGGTCCCAGACTGCTCGGGTGGACGGAGAGAAGGAAGGACGGGTGGGTGGACGGACGGACGAGTGGGTGGCTGGGTTCTGGCCTGTCCACTGAGAGAGGTGCAGCTTGAGCCACACATCCAACCCCTCTCAGGGCCTCAGTGTCTTCCTCCAAGAAGGGGAATAGCCTTACCTGCCCTCTTCCTTCCCAGGGTACTTGCGGGATGCAAGGAGCCGAGGGCAGGGCTGAGCCCCGCCACGAGGAAGCCCTACCCTGCTGCCATAACAGCTAATTCCAAAGCATCAAGCATCATCCGGGCAGAGAACGCTAAACCCACCGATGACTGGCCCAGACCTCGGAGGTGCAGCCGGAGCTCTGGTGTGTGGCAGACACGTGTGGGGACAGTCAGTGAAGCAAAAAGTGTGCAAGAGACGCATGCCCCGCCACCCGAGTGCACACCTGTGCCCAGGTGTGTCTACATGGGTGTCACACATCCGTGTTGGGGGTGGCCCCATGTGAGCCCAGCCAGCCGTCGGGCTGGCATGTGGATAGGCCGGCGGGCGAGTGGGTGCAGGGCACACCCGCACCACACGCACACTCACAGGCTGTCCCGCAGCTCCTGCGTGTCACTTGGCGTCCCCAGGGACTGGAGGCTCTGCTCCAAGAAGGTCACTGCCGAGAGAAGGGGGCAGGCGTCAGGGGCAGCGGGGCTCCACCACGCGGTCCCCACCCTCCAGGATGCGCCCAGCCTGCCTCCGCGCAGGGACGCGGGTGCCGAGGCCCCACAGCAGGGCCCCAGGGCAGCCCTCTCCCCAGCTGCCCAGAGACGGGGCCCAGGCCCGAGTGGGGCTCAGGGGCCCTGGGGAGCTGCCCCACTGGGCCTCGCCCTGGCTCTGGGGTGGGGGGGGGCTTCTCTCCCCGCCCCGGTCAGCACCCTCTGACCTGGGAGAGCTCAGCGTTCAGGGCAAACGGGAGCCCCCACCCACGAGGGTGCAGGGAGCCCGGGCCGCCCCGTGTCCATGCCCCCGTGTCCCGAGGGAGCGGAGGACAAGCCCTGGCCTCGTGGGCTGCGGCTCTCGCCCTGACCCTTAGCCTCGGTGACCTGTGAGGGGGCGGCCCTGCCAGTCTGAGGGAGGCTCTGACGCTCCCCCCAGGCGGCCCGTCCAGGTCCCAGGCGTGCGACGGGGGAGGGAGGAACGGGGCCGAGAGGGCACCTGCCGAGGACACAGCCCAGCCCGAGCCCGCAGCGCTGGCCTCACGCCCCGCCCCCACCCCCGCTGTCCTGCGTCGGCCGGGCCTGGGCCGCGGGGCACCCTAGCGCGGGAGGCCACCAGCCCGAACCTCGCGCAGCGCACTCCGCGGCCCGGGTCAGGGCGGGGTGAGGCCAGGGCACTGACTCACCATTCGAGTTGATTCGGAAGACGCTGGCCGACGTCTCCTGGAACAGTTCCTGGAGGTCACTCGGGTCCATCTGGGTGGCTGCGAGGAGACAGGAGGGGGAGGTCACATCTTCACCGCGCAGCCTGCCGGATCCCAGGGCCACCATGCTTGGGCAGAGTCACCCCTCCCAGCTGTGCCCCCTCGGGGTCCAGCAGAGCCTCAGAGATGGAACAGGAGCCACAGTGCTCAGTGGGGGACGAAGACAATGGCAAAGAGGGCAGCTCCTCGGGCCAAGCCCCCCACTGCTGGGCACACCCCAGGGCAACGGCAGCCTCAGAAACCATGGAAGCCAAAAAACCCCGGAATGACATCTTTAAGCACTGAAAGAACGGAAAAAAAAAAATCAGTCAACCAGAACTCTATACCCAGTGGAGATATATTTCAAAACTAGAGGCAAAATAAAGATTGATTCTCAGACAGAGAAAAGCTGAGAGAAGCTCTTTCAGCCAGAGATGCAGGACAGGAAACGTTAAAAGCAGCTCATGAGGTCAAAGGACGCTTGGATCTGCCGGAGGAGCTGAAGATTGCAGAGGGCAAGCGTGCAGGCAAACGAAGACGTCTTGTCTCGCTCCTGATCTAGTGAAGAGACAGTGGTCATCGAAGCAAAACGAGTACCAACTGCGTCAGACGTGATGTATGTGCGGGGTGGAGGGGCGCAGACGGGAGTCCTGTAAGGAGCTCACGCACCAGGTGGAGGCGAGGCTGTTCCCTGAGGGAAGGCCATGGACGCTAAAGACGCTTGTTACACACTCCAAGCAAAACCGCTCCAAAACAGGAACACCCGTAAGCCAACAGTGGAGGTAACACGGAACACTACGCTACACTCGGTCACTCCAAAGACAGGAAGGCAGAGAGAAAAAGGACAAGGGGTCACAGGGAAACAAAGAAAGCAACTATCGAAATGGCAGATTTACCCCAAACACACACGTTTTGACACGAGAGAGAACCCATCTAAAGCAGGGTCGTGCGTCGCGGCCCACGCGTGGCCAGTAAAGACCAGCTGGAGTGTGGATTCAGAACATCTCTGTCGTCACCGAAGTTCAGGGTGAACTGCTGCCACCACTCAATCCACAGCAGAGATGTCAGATGGGACAAAAGCAAACTCGACGGCACGCCGAACACAAGAAACCCAGCTCACATGTAAAATCAGATACAGCTTATAAATTAAAGGATTGGAAAATGCATCAGTGTAACAGTAATCATGAGACAGCTGGAGTGGCCACAACTGACATCAGACAGAGTAGCATTCAGGACAATGGCTCCAACCAGAGACCAAAAGGACGTGGTTACAATGATATCGGGGACGAGTGATAAAGACAAATGACCCTAAATATGCACCGCGTATCGCTGCGTGAAAATACACGAAGCAGAAACTGGCAAAACTGAGACTCGCCAACACCCCTCTCTCAGGAGTTCCCAGCACGAGCAGACAGAAGATCAGCTGTCCGCCAGGGCTCTCCAGCAGCTTGACCGGAATGACATTACAGGATGCGCTACCCAGCAGCAGCCGAACGCACGTCCTTGTCAGACACACAAGGAACTCGCAGAGGATGCCGATACCTCAGGCCATAAAGCGAGTCTCGATCGTTGATCACAGTTGAAATTACGCACAGTATATTCTCTGACCACAACAGAACTAGGAACCAATAACAGAAAGAGATCCGGAAATAGACAATTATTTGAAGAACAACACACTTCCAAAGAGCCATTAGTAAGAGAAAAAACATCACAAAGGAAATTAGAAAATATTTTAAACTGAATGAAAACATAATAAATACAATTGTGTATAAGTAAAGCAATGTGCTGAGGATAATTTATAGCAATAAATACTTACATTAGAAAAGGATAAAAGGCCCAAGTCAATGATCTAACAGAAACAAATCAACCCCAAAATAAGGTCAGCAGAAATCAGTTAAACAGATGTGGGTAAATAGAGAAAACTGAGGAAGTAAAAATCTGGCTCTTTGAAACTATCAATAAAATTGATAGACTTGCAGCCAGACTAGTTGAGAACAAAATAGAAAAGAAACAAATTAGCAACATCAGGAAGGAAGGAGGAGCTCTCACTACAGGTCCTACAGGCATTCAGATGACACGAGGGGAACTTTAGGAACAACTCATGCCAGCAACTCTGACAACTCAGACAAAACAGGCAAGTCCCTTGAAAGACACAAAACAATGAAGCTCACTCAAGAAGAACCGCAGCAAGGGTGGCACAGACTGTTAAAGAGACTGTGGGTGACAATCTTCCCACAGAGAAAAAAATGTCATCTCAGATGGTGGCCACATATTTAAGGGAAGAATAATACCAATTCTACAGAAACCCTTTCGGAAAACAGGAGGAAATGATTCCCCACTCATTTCAATACTGGCCTTATAGTTTCCGTAATCAGACAGTGTGGGCTGCATAAGCAGAGACACAGATTGAAAGAAACAAGAAAACAGAGGTGCCCAGGTCATTCCGTGTCCAACCAACAGTGCGATAACTGGATATCTACGGAACCTCGACCCCAAATCCACCACACTCAAAACTTAACTCAACGTGGACCACAGGGTCAATACAGGTGTCTGGCAGGTCCCTTGCCTTGTCTCCAGAATCAAGACTGAGCAGATGCACGCGACAGGCCAGCAGCCCAGGAAGAGATGGATGTGGATGTGAGCAGACACTGCACCAAAGAAGACGGATGAACGGACAGAGAGCACAGGACAAGCCCCAGGTGCTGAGATCGGGCTGAAACTGCAGCGAGGCCCCTCGCCCGCCAGCTCTGAGTGGCCGAAACCAGCATGACTGCCAGCAAGGACGCCAAGCACAGGGCTTCTCACAGCTGCCCTGCGGCCTGAAAACGTACAACCGCTGTGGACGACGGTTCGGCAGTTTCTTACAAAGTTAAACTTACACTCACACTGGACTAGCAATTCGACTCTCAGGTATTTATCCAAACGCGCCAAGAAAGCGAGGACGTGTGTCCACACAGACGGTCGCATGCCCTTTTACTCTGCCAAAAGCTGGCAACGAGGAGCCCGCCCACCACGTGGACGGGACACAAACGGTGGAGCAGCCCCTCCTGAGCAACAGAAGGACAAGCTACTGACACACCCAACACCCACGGCCAGTCCTCGAACATATTAGGACAGGGAAGGAAGCCGGAGCCGAAGGAGAGCAGCCCGCAGACCTCACACGGGCTGGGAGCGAGAGCAGAGCTGGGCCGGCATCTGGAAGGGAGCAGGGGCCACCCACTGCAGCCCCGGCTCTAGGCCAGCCCAGCCCCAGGGCAGCACGGAGATGTGACACCCGTGCAGCAGGTACCCACGCAGCGGGGACCCAGCGTGGGTACTGGGCGCCCTCACCCTCCTCCAGCTCCACAGCTGCTGCCACGATGGCCTCATACAGCAGTTCTGCGGCCCGCGTGCCACCCAGACGGCACCTATTATTACCGTCCCAGCACTCTCTGGGCTGCCAGACGGCAGGCCTGCGCTGCCCTCGCCCTCCCTGACCCACTGTGCCCGACTGGAGCCTCTGTGGAGAAATCAGGCCCCGCAGAGCAATGCTCCCCTGGAAAGCCCGGGAAGGGCTCTGCCTGGGAGGCCCGAGGTATCCGGGTCTCAGGTCCCCACCTGCCCACCCTGAAGCTGCAGGGCCAGCCCAGCCCGAGCCGAGGCCTCTTCTGGACGCTGAACCAGAAACAGAGGGAGAAAAGCCAGCGCGTCTGGGACGGAGCAGGGTAAGTGCTGCCCTGGAGACCCTGTGTTTCAGCTTCGCGTGTGACACTGCCAGGAGACGAGGTCTTTCTCATTGTAGGTCACAGCCCAAAGGTTGGAACTAGATGCCCTTGAGGAGAGAGCTGCATCTTGTCTGTGCCTGGCTCTGCTCTGCGACAGGTGAGGGAGGGGACGAGCACCGCCGAGAGGAAGCCAAGCCCCCTGAATGCCTGGGGTTTAGACGCTGTCACGTGCACGACGGCCGGCTGGGCGAGCACGTGAGTGAAGGAGCAGGGGATGAAGGACAGGAAGGGTCCAGAGATCGTGGAGGGAGGAGCAAGGGGAGGGGCCGCGGCCTTCAGTGGCCACGAGCTTCCTGCCGGCCGAGCTGGGCGATGAACTCACCTCTGGGCAGCTCGGGGCTGAGGCCCTCCGAGGGCAGGGCCTGGCAGGAGAAGGTCTTGGCCACGACCTGCTCCACGGGCGTGAGGGCCAGGGCCTGGGGCTTGGCGGGGCCGGGGCCAGGGCCAGGGGCCACTCCACGCAGGTCGCCCAGCTTGCGCCGCACGACGGCACGCAGGTCCCGCCACTTGGGCTTGAGGTCCGCGACGTCGCGGCGGCAGTAGCCCAGCGCGCTCACAGCCTGCCGGATGCGGCTGCACACGCGGAGCCTCCGGGCGGCTCGGCCCTCGGCAGCCCGCTGCCAAACAGCAGCTGCTGGTGCTTGCTGACCTTGGCCACCAGCACCTCCGCCTCCTGCGGACGGAAGCTGGGCTTCCTCTTCTGGGCCCGGGAGGCCCTGGGCCCCGCCACCCGGCCATGGGCCCTTGCAGCCAAGTCCTTCCTCGGGCCGGCAGGCAGTGAGGTGTGCTCCGGTGTCCCGCTGCCGTCCGTGGAGACCCCTGGCCCTGGAAAGGCACCAAAAGGCGGGTGTTTACGGCCCCAGCCAGTGGGGTGGCAGACACGGTGGAGGCTCCCAGGGAGCCTCTTCAGATTCAGAGCATTGCTGCCGGCTCCCACCCACCGGCCCCTCCCTGCTGCGCTGTCCAGAGTCCTGGGTCCAAGTCCTGGCCCTGCGGCTGCCTGGCTGGGCGCCATGCGGCAATGGACCTCACTTCCAGGCCACGGTGCCCATCTACCTCCAAGAAGGGCCACCCCGGCCCTACCCACCTCCAGAAGCTGATGTCAGGGGCAAAGGAGTGAGAAGGCTGGGACGGCTGTCTTCTGTCCACAGGGAGAAGGCCCTCTGGGGCCAGGGCCAGCCTGGGGACGGCACTCACCACTGACACACAGACACCCTGACCAAGAACCCACCCCTTGGGGCGCCACTGACCCCTGCCTTCCTGCCCAGCTGCATGAGTCCTGCCCTCGGCTTCCCCTCCCACGCAGCGTCCTCCTAAAGCACACACCGAGGACCCGACACTCCCCTGCCAGCCCCCTCTGCAAGGAGGATGCAGGCTCTGGGGCCAAGAGACCAAGGGGTCACGGGAGCCGGTCCAGCCCCTCACTCTGTCCTGCAGGGTCAGCCTCGGCCCTGAAGCCCACAGGGCCCTGACAGCCTGGCAACATCCCTCCTGTCACTGGTCCAGCCCCACCACGCCATCAGCTGGCCCTGGGGAAGGGACGTGCTGGTGGGGGTGAGGGTGGAGACGGGCCAGGCCCCCGTTTTTTTGGTCTGTTTTTTTAATATTTATTTATTTATTTGGCTGCACCAGGTCCTAGTTGCAGCACGTGGGCTCCTTAGTTGCAGCTTGCCAGCTCCTTAGTTGCAGCATGCGAACTCTTAGCTGCTGCATGCATGTGGGATCTAGTTCCCTGACCAGGGATCGAACCCAGGCCCCCCTGCATTGGGAGCAAGGAGTCTTATCCACTGCGCCACCAGGGAAGCGCCCACAGCCTGAGCCCCTGGAAGTCCATGCCCCGCCCACTGACCCTGCCTCCTCAGTGCTCGTCATCTCTGGGTGGCCTTCCCTGGGACCCCCAGACCCAGCATCCCAGCGGAAGTACCTCGCTTCCTGGCCCTCGGGCCTCTGGGCGTACCGGCCGGCCCCAGATCACCTTCCCCGTCCTTGCCCACACAGGGGTCCTGCAGGCTGCTCTCTGGCGACGGGCAGGGGAAATGACGGATTCCGTACTCAGTCCAACATTTAGCGCACTCTACAGACAGCAAGGGACAGTCTCGGTTATGCCCCGCCTGCCTGCAGAGTGGCTCAGGGCGCCGCTGGTAGAACAAGGCTCTCACGCAGCACAGCAGGTGCGTCAGGCCCTCCAAGCATCCATGTTGAGAGCTCCACTCACTCAGACCCACCTCCTCCAGGAAGCCCTCCCTGACTGCCACACCCTCCAGAATGCCCCGTTTGCTGAAAGAGAGCAATCAGTTCAGAACTTTGGATTTTCCAAATCTTTCTCCGCACCCAGGTTCTTCTGAAAGGTAATTCCAAAACAGTACGAAACTCCTTAGAGCAGAGCCTCAGGTGTGGCCCACAGACCAGGCCAGGCCTTTGACAGGTGTCATCTGTGTGCAACAAACAACGCGGCAAAAACGGAGAATAAGGCCTTGGGAACGTCTGTGGCAATTTGAAATCGCCGCAACACCAGCACAGGACCATACTGCTGTATTTTATAAAAACACTGTTCGTGGTGTATTGGAAGTGAAAATAAAAACAAAACGAGTTCCCCTGACACTCGGCTGCCGAGCTGAGGAGCAACTGTGGGGTTTCCTCTTCGATAATTTTCATTTATTCAGAAACACTTCCTGGACAGGTTTGCCAAAATTCCTGAGCCCTAAGACGCACGTTGTGAAGACACTCAGACACCTCTGTGAGCAAGCTGCCTTCTGTCCGCGGCACCTTGGGGCCCACGGAGGCGGTGGTGCCAGGCGGAGGCTACACACCAGAGCCCATGAGGGTACGTGGGCCCTGCTCCGCCCGGCTCTACGAGGAGGGCACTTTCCAGAAGCCTGCTCCAGGGGAGACATCTGAGCACGTCGACAGTCTGGCAAAGTCCTGGGGACTGGCGGTCCCGGCCCATCTCAGCGCTGAGCTCCTACAGCGGCAGCTCCTTCGCAGAAAAGGCCTCCACGTCAGGTGTGTCTGTGGGTCTGAGGGTCCAGGACAGGGCCCATCTCGCAAGAGGTCAGGGCCTGACCTCCCCTCTTCCCCAGGGGCTTCCTGGGGAGCCTCCAGGCAGGGCCTCCTCCTCAGGCACCCACCCAGGCTCCCCTGCAGGCAGACACTCCCCAGGCCCGGGAACCCCGGCCCCAGCGGCGGCTGCCCAACAGCACTGTGTAGGGTGGAGGTGCAGCCGCCCAGGTCCCGGGCGATGGGGTCACCCTTCTGCTTCGTGGGGAGCAGGGAGACCGCAGGCCCGGCTGGCAGCCCAGGTGCCACCTGATGCCCTCGCCTCGCTGGCATCCGGTCACCAGGAGTCCAGACCCTGCCCACCTCCCCCTGGTTGCTCCACAAGGTCCCCAGACACCCATGGAGGGGCCAGTCTGATCTGCCCTCCGGAATCACGTGAACCTTGAACTTTGGGGGGTGGGGGGACTGGGACAATTTACATGTAAATACAGACAATTATAAAGAAAACAATACAGATCATTTGCAACCACACATCCCTAGGTAAACACTGTCCACACTCGGGGCTGAGGTCTCACGCAACTAGAAGACCGTGGACGGGGCTTTGCCTGTTTCATTCACCATGTCCGTCCATCATCCCACCGGGCTGTGGATGGGTCATCGGCACTCTCCAACAACTGATCCCCACGGCGGCCTCACATCCCGCCCCGGACCGCGGCTCTCTCCACTGTCTCCCCAGGCTGAGGGGTGATGGCATTTCTGAACTCTGTCTCCTACCCCCATGCGGCAAACACCTCTGCCTGTATCTCTGATTATTCCCTAACAGAAAAGAGGCGTGGCTGGGCCGAGAGAGGGAAGGCAGCGCGGTCTGGAGGCAGGGAGCCGTGTGCCCTCCCCTCCGGGGGAGCCCGCCCCGCCCACCCCAGCCTGGCCATGGGAGAATGGCCAAGTTCACTTCCACCTCTCCAGGTACCGGTGAGGCTGAGTGCCTTCTCACGTGCCGTGAGCCATCCCGATCTCTTCACAGATCTGGCCCATCTGTATGAAGATTTGGCGGTGTGGGGGGAGTTCCTTCTATTTATGTGAATTCTTTATGTTAGTCATGTCCCACTTGGCTTTTTGCTGCATTTGCGATGGGATTTTACGATAAGAGCCCACTCTGAGCTCTTCACAGTTAACTTTAGGGTCCCCGAGTAACCCGTAACACACGGTGCTTGGCACACAGCAGGTACTGGTGATGGCAGCTGCTCCCACACCTGGGGTCTCCGCGGGGCCCCACCATCCTGGCTGGCAGGCCCAGCCCTGCCTCCCTGGGAGCCTTTCTGGTCACCCCCAGAATCACACCGGCATCCCAGAAGCAGCCCTGGTCTCAACAGCTGTCAACAAATCAGGAAGATGCAGATCCTTTTCTGACAGAAATGCAATTAACTTAGAAATCATTTTTAAAAGACAATTAGAAAGAAATACGTGTTGGGAAATGACGAACTACAATTCTAAATAAATCCTGGGTCAAAGAAGAAATCATAATGGACATAAAACATTTACAACTAAACATTAACAAAAAAAATACTATATATTTTTTAATGTGTGAGATTCGACTAAAACAGTAATTATTTGGACATTTATAATCTTAAATGCTTTTGTTAGAAAAGAATAAAAACTAAATTTGAATGAGGTAAACATCCAGCTTAGGAGTCAGAAAAATAAAACAGCATCAACTCAAAGAAAGAAGGAGGAAAAGAGTAAAAACATGGGCAGAAATCCATCAAATTTTAAAACTAGCATATAATAGAGATCAGAAAGTCAAGTCAGCTCTTTGGAGAGGTTTATAAAACTGCCAAGGGTCTGTCAATATTGCTTACAAAAGAAGAAAATGGGAAGGTACAAATAAACAACGTTAGGAATAAAAAAGAGAATGTGATCCAGGTACCACGGACGTTATCAAAACAATAGGAGCAGAGCTTCACCGTGTTCACTTGCTCAGTCTCCACCACGACAGGAGGGAAGCCTAACCTGGTCCATTTTCAGGTGGTTGGGGCACAGCTGGAACGCGGCAGAGCAGGGGGTCGGAACCAGAGCAGCTACCCTCAGAGCCGTGCCCTTGACCAAACAACAGTGCTGCCCGGGTCCCACTGGACAGTGACACGCTACCACGCACAACGTTATTTCAGTCAATTTGAACATTTAGAAGAAGCAGACACACGTCCAGAAAAACACAACAAACTGACCCAAGAAGAAACAGAGAGCCTGGACAGCCTTCACAGATGGAGAGAGCAACGGGCAGTCCAAAGCAGTCCACAAAGAAAACTCCAGGCCCGGGTGGCAGTTTTACAGCAGAATCCCAGACGCCTGTGAGGAACACAGAGTCCTCTTGGTCCCAAAGCTCACACAGAACACAAACACCATTTCTACTCAACCCTGAACTAGAGCATCGGGCCGGCTCCAGACGGCAGGAAAAATAAGTAAAAGCATTGAAATAGAAGAGGAACCTACTGTTGTTATTCATAAATGACACTGTCTATACAGAAAACCCAAGATTCTACAAATTATTACAATTAATAAAAAGACTTGAGCAAAATAGCAGGACAAAGTCAGTGGGCAAAAGTCAATTACACTCCACAGGGAAAAGCTGGCTTCTTCAAGAAACAAAACTCAGGGGGAAAAAGAAAAACGAAAAGATAGACGAGAATCTAGAGATCTGGAAAGACTTAAAAGGTGCATCATCGACTACGACGCGTGGATCTCCCAAGGACCCCGTGGAAACGCGCGTCTCTGTGGTGCTCCGGAACCCACCGGTGGGCAGGAAGCCACGGCTGCATCTGTACGACACTTGGCCACGGAAAGGAGACACACGCTGAAATGCTCACACAGGAGATGTGCTGACGTCTGGGGCTTCCTTCTAAATGCCCTGGGCAGGGGGGTCATGAGGGCACAGGCGAGGCTGGACCGGCCACGGGGGGTGCCCCTCACCCCAAAACCCAGTGGACGGGTGCCGGGTTCATGACATCACTGCGTCTACTGTTCTGTTTGAAATATCTCACATTTAGAAAGTTAAAAAATAGGAGGTAAAAATTAAATAAAACCTCTGGACTTTCCTTCTTAAAACAACCAGTTGTGTGTGCATGCACCAGCAACAAAGACTTGGAACGTGTAACATATTCCATTTATAAGGGTACCAATTATAAAAGCAGCAAAAAACATGTTTTCATTTTGTTAAGTTTAATGGAAGATATGTAAGATCTTCATGGAGACAATTATAAACCTTTATTGAAAGACGTTAAAGACCCAATAAACAGAAAGACCTACACGTTCATGGGTTGGAAGACTGGTGATGACAGAGATTCCGATTCTCACACGTTAACACAGTGGATGCAAAGCAATCCCAGTCCAAGTTTGACACGGGGATTCTATAATCTATTCAGCAACAAAAGGCCAAAATACCCAAGTCATTTCTAAGGATAAACAAGTAGAGCAACTTGCCCTAAAAAATATCAAAGTTACAACAACTGTATGAAAATTAGGGTGGAACTTTGCACAGGAATAGAAAACTTGACCAGAAGAACCTGTATGGAAACTGTATTCATCACAGAGCTGGCACTGCAGGTCTGTAGAAAGGAATGGAATTTTCAGTCAAGGGCTCGGGGACCATTTGTTATACAGAGAAAAGTGGTATTGCACTCCACCCTCCCCTCCCCACCTGTCACCGTAAACAAAAATCAATTCCAGGTGACTGCAAGACTTAAATATGAAAAACAAATTATACAAGCTTTAGAGGAAGTAAAGGCAAAATCATTATCACCTTATCATAGAATTTGTTAAACAGAAAGTGCACACCATGACAGGGATGATTGATAAACTCAGCTACGTTGTGATTAAGAACCTGCTTTCCTCAGCAGCACCATAATGAAAAGCCAGCACAGTGGACAAAGGTTTCACCTCCAGAAACCTTGTACATCGACAAGAACAAGACAAACTCGAAGTAAACATACACAAAAGAGTTACCCGGAGAGACCCAAATGCCCAGTGATCACACGAAAAACTGATCAATCCCATTAGTTACCAGAGAAATGTGAATTACAACCAGAAGACACCATTCCACGCCCACAGACGGACAAACAGTCAAGGCCACCACCGTCTGGTGCTGACGGGATGGGAAGCAGGGGCAGGTCAGCACAACCACCAGCCACCGAGCTGGCCACCCCTGGCCACCCCTCGCTTGGGCCGTCCCGACAGCGCCAGCGTCCAAGGGTCCTCAGCACCACCACACAACAGGGCCCAAAACAGGTGCCCTAACAGCCCCTTGCCCATGGACCAGGTATGCCTGCCATGGCCACGCACACGACCCAGCGCCACAGAGCAGGGAGATGGAAGGGCAGCCACGTGAACGGCAGTGACTCGGGGGCAAAGCAGCAAAACCAGCAAACTGCAGAATGATTCAACCGTACAGAGTCCCAAAACACACAGACTCGCAAGGTCTGTGTGAGACTCTGACATGTAGCAGCAAAACCACAAGCAAGAGCCAGAAAGCCGTAACCCACAGCCCAGGGGTGACGGGAAGGCACTGGGATCCAGGGGAGGCACCTGGGAATCTGCGTCGCCAAGCCTTACACCGTCACGTTTAAAGTCCCCATGCACACTCACTCACACTCACTGAGTCGCACATCTGCCCGGCACCCCCAAGGACACGAAATCAGTTATGTAAGCCACACGTCCTGCCGAAAACCCCCTTCGCCCAGGGAAGGGAGCCGGCGAGTGAACAGACTGCGCAGTCAGCCTGCGGGGTGAGGGCTCAGCACCCGGAAACCTAGAAGCGGATCCCGCTCAGTGTAGCCCAGGACGGCGTCCGTCACCCCGCGGGCCTCAGTTCCCGCGCTGGGCACTGCACGCCAACACCTGCCCCACACTGTCACCCACTCAGCCATCTGCCAAGCACCCGCAGGCCACCGCAGGATGACCGCAGACACCCAAGTCCACCCCACAGCAGAGCAGCCTCTCCCACTCTGCTCTCTCCTGGTGCCGACTCAGCCCAACACCAACGGCGCCAGCCCAGCCCAGGGCCAGGGTCACCCCTGGTCCCGGGTCACAGGCAGCGCCGGCCAGGACAGAACCCATCTACGGCCACCAACACAGCACACTGGAGACCCGTCCACGCTGCCAGCCACTGTCCTTACCTAGGGGCTGATAGCCTTGTGCGGAGGGCCCCCCAAAAGGGCCGCGGCTCCCCAGGCCGCCGCTGCCAGCGATGGATCCGTAGGACATCTTCTCACAGAAGGCAGGGCCGCCGCCTTCCTGCAGAGCTGGAAGAAACCAAACCGGGGCAGGGAGGGAGGAAAGAGGGTTTAGCGCTGGGATTCAGGATGCACTCTGGCCCCGCCCACCCCACCTAGGAGTCTGATTCTGCTGCACCCTCACCTTGCAAGTCAACAAATAATGTCTAAATGTTGAAAAAAAATCAAGCAGTAGTGACACGAGTGTGTTATTCAGAGGAAAGCATCAAAGATCTACTAGAAGAATCCAAAGCAGCTGACTCGGGACAGGAAGGAGGGCGGCTAGGGGTGACTTTTCTCTGAATTAACCATGTAGCGCTTCTTTACGTCATAAACTTCATGCATGGGTAACATAAAAATATCAAAGCTTAATCTGAAAAATTCCAATAAGATCATCCTCCAGAAAGATCAGTGTGGAAACAAGAGCTGCGGGCTGCAGGGGTGTCTGCCTTGAGCAGACAAGATCCAGGTGGGGGCCCAGCATCTCCTCAGATCTCTGGAAGGCCGCCCCATCATTGTCCTGTGCGGCCATGCAGACCCCAGGCAGGCACAGGGACCCAGGAGGACTCGGCCCAGTTCCACAGGTGCACCCGTGCACCTACTGTGCACCAGGCGCTGTGTCCAACGTGGTCAAGGAGGCCTGTCCCTGGCCCCGGGGACCTGAGCATCGAGTAGGCGACAAGGGATCCAACAGCAGCTTTCAGAGACCCTGGGGGCACAGCAGAGCCCCAGACCGGCGGGTCCCCAGGGCAGCAGCTCAAGCGGGATCTGAGCCGGGAGCAGAGAGCAGGTGGCCAAGCCGCAGAGCCACGGTTTGAAGGGAGGGGCAGGGCAGCCCTGGGAAGACGGGAGGGACAGCAAGTGTAAGGCGGTCCCACGGCCACCTGGGGGACTGGCGGAGGCTGCGGGGGCGGCACTAGGGACCCTCCAGCCCAAGCCCACCATGCGCCCGGCCACAGGCGGGCAACTGGAAGGGACTGCGGGGCCCAGCCAACGGCACCTGTTGCTTGAGAGGCAAAAACAGTCCGAGGGAGTACCACCGCTGTCCAGGCAGGTGAGGGGTCGTGGCAGTCCTGGTCTGAGAAGGGAAAGTCCCCAGCCTGCCACCTCATCTAACCTGCAGTCTCACACGGCCTCTGCCTTTGCTCAGGAACTGGGAGATGGAGGCCATCCCACCGCTGGGCCACAAAGACTCGGTCCAGCCCGAGGACACTGGTCTGGGAACACAAAACGCCACCGGGCAGGACTCTGGGCCTCAAGGCCCTGGGGACCTGGAGCCCAGCAGGCCCGGCCCCGGTGGCTCACAGGCACCCACCCCCACCCCCAGGCTCCCCACGTGCCAGGTTGCACGCTCAGCTTCCTCCCCACCCCTCCCGCCCATCCGCCCACAGCCAGTTCATGCCCCGACTTCTGCACCAAGGTTCCCCCCCCCCCCCCCGCCACAAGGGCAGGCAGGGGGCAGCAAGGACCCAAACAAGGAAGAGGGAGGGAGCCGCTGGCAGCCCAGAGGGCGGGCGGAAGCTGCAGCAGGGCCAGGCCAGAGGGCCGGGCGGATGCTGCCGGGCTGTGGTGTCCGAGGGCAGCCCCAGGCTGCCTCCAAACTGCCGGGCAGAGGCCAAGGGAGCAATGCCCGCTCCCCGGGAGGCCTCCTACCAAGCGGCTTCCGTGACCGCCCACCAGGGCTGCCAGCCTCCTCCAGCCTCGTGCCCCTGGCTCATGTTGGCGCCAGGCTGTGCCCTGGACGTCAGCCCCCCGCCCCCCAGCAGCCTGAAGGGAGCCGTCTGTCCTCAGACTGCCCAGATCCTGTCCCCCAGGCACCAGAGGAAGTGCGGGTGCCAGGGAACACCCCCAGCAGTGCAGCCCTGCCTGCAGGACAAAGCCCCAGGCCCGGGGGAGGAGCGGCCCGCCAGCAGTATGCCAGGGGACGCGGGGCTGGAGGGAGCACCCGGACACGGCTCAGGCTGGGGGCCAACAAGCCGAGCCCCAGGGCCAGCGCTGAGGCTGTGGCAGGGCCGTCTCTGGCCCGGATGGGCTCCCACGCAGGGCGTGACCTCTGCCTGCAGCTCTCTCCTGCCGGCCTGGGTCTCTCAGAGGCCGGGGCACCCCAAGACCAGGGCCGACCTTCCCAGCAGCAGACAAGGAACGGTACTGTCTAGACGGGGGTGCCACAGAATGGGCCCTGCCCCCCTCACTAAGCTGAAGGGACCCCCCCAAGGATGGAGAGCCGGTCCTCCCAAGCTGGGGCCTGCACAAGTCACTTCAGCCCCTGGTCCTGTTTTCTCATCTGTAACAGGGGGCAGCGCGCCCGCCCTTAGCAGATCAGGGTGAGGCGTCAATCAGTGGCCTTCAGGAGCTCACCTGTGAGCCTGTGCCCCGTGGTGACACGGGGCCACACGTGGCACTGGACGGCGGCGGTGAGTGAGGGCCAGGCCTGGAGGCCGGACAGGCGAGAGCAGCACAGCTGTCCCTCCTTCCTCCTGCCCTCAGCCTCCCGAAGGCCTGAGCCGACCAGAAACCGCGAGGTGCGCCCAAAACCCAGAGCAGGAGGAGGGCACGGGGACCCCGCAGCCCCCCTGCAGGTACGAGCTGACCTCTGCCCGGATGGCTGCACATCGCCCGGCACCTCGCTCCTGCTGGAGCCTCTGTGAGGCCCTCCCAGCCGTGGCGACGGGCCTGACGGCAGCAGCAGGCGTCCTCCCCCCTGAAGGGTCCACTCCCGGGCCCGCCCCACCCGGCCAGGTGCCCCCCAGTCCTGAGCCAGGACCCAGTCTCCTCCCTGTAGGAGGTACCGGGAAGGGAGCCCCGGGGAGGGTGGGAAGTCAAACAAGAGGCGGCCACCCTCCAGGCACCTGTCCCCACGCTTCCGGGCCCCCGTTCCACTGCGCCCACCCGAACACCCACAAGCCCCAAAGGGCTAACAGAGCCTGGTATCCAGCCGCCCTCGGGCCGGCCTGCCCTCCCCCCGGGGCAGCCACTTCAGGGCCTGCGGCCCCCATACCCACAGGAGGGAGTCCCAGACCACCTAGCCCAGAGGAACCACGGGGGCCGGACGAGGAGCGGGGACCTGCTGGACGCACGGGTCCGCAGAGGGAGGTGCGCCCAGCCTTCCTCCTGGCCGAGCCCAGAGCCCCTGCCGCCCCGGCCTGCATCCCCAGGAGGGGCCTCAGCACCTGGCCATAGGCAGGGGAACCACTGCACCAACTCAGGGACCTCCCCTCCTCCAGGACCTCGTGCTCGTCCTCCACACCTTCCCTCAGTCTCACCCAGCCCTCGTCCCCGCTGACAGCGCTCGGGACCTCACCCTCACGGCCCGAGCTCCAGCCACAGCCCCTCCGAACCCACCCCCAGCACCTCCGGGTCGCCGTCCTTCAGCCGTTCGTGTCCCCTCTCCTCTCCAGGCCCCGCGCCGACCCTGGGGCTCGGCCCTGCCACCCCTCCCTTGCCCTTCCTCCCCTTCCCCTGCACAAACACAACCCTGGTTAATCCAGCTCTCCAGGTGCCCTGGAGCCCAGGTGGGTGTCGTGGGCTGCTGCCTGCCCACTGTCATCGCCAGCCCCTCCCCAGACACACGGAGAGCCTTCCTCCGGCCACAGGCCAGGCCGGAAAATACACAGAAGGCCAGGCCATGTCGCTGAGGTTGCAGGTGCACCGGCCCTGACTCCAGAGGGTGCTATTCCACTGCTCAGTGAATTCCCTGTTCTTCACTGAGCCAAAACGAGCAGAGGGGTCAGGGGCAAGGGGACTTTGGGGGTCGGGCGGGGGGGGGCTCATGCCTCAACACCTGACCCAGACCGAGAGCAGCCAGGAGGCCTCGCCAGGGCATCTTCAGGGCCCACTCCGTGTGAGGCGTGCGGGGGCGATGGGGAGGCTCCCTGAAGGAGGCAGGGCAGAAGGAGAGCTGCCCGGGGGCCTCTCCCACTGCCCGAACCCTCCTGCTGCGGCCGCCCTCGGCTCACCTGGTCCCACGCCCGCCTGCAGGGGAGCTGCTGGGGCAGACCTGCCCCCGATGCTGCTCTGGGCCCAGCGGCCTGGCTCCGGGTCCTGACCTGCGTGGCTTAGAGACCGCAGCGCTGCCCCAGCGAGGGCGAGGTAGAAGGCAACACTGATGCCCAGTCCCGCCCACGCCACTCCAGGTGGAGGCTGAGCGGCCCAGGCTGCTGCCCACTGAGGGCCAGGAGGACACCGTGCACCAGCCCGCGCACGAGAGCCCGCAAGCTAGACCCGCACTTCCCCCACTGACCACCACCCACGGGCCCACCAAAGTGGCTTCCGATGCGGGGCACTGGGGAAGCCAAAGCAGCTCGGAGACCCCAGGATGAAGGCAAGGACATCACTCAAGACCAGGCTGCCCGGCACACCGGCCCCGCATCTGGAGTGTCCTGTAGAGAGGACATCTGGGACCTGTGCGGGGCCATGGGGGCCTTGGAGGATGACAGGCGTCTACCGTGGGCCCAGGGGAGGGGGTGGAGGCCCCTGTGCCAGGCATCCCCTGATCTAGCTCAAACCCCAATTTTTTTTTAACATCTTTATTGGAGTATAATCGCTTTACAAATGGTGTGTTAGTTTCTGCTGTATAACAAAGTGAATCAGCTATATGTATTCATATATTCCCATATCTCCTCCCTCTTGCATTTCCCCCCCACCCTCCCTATCCCACCCCTCTAGTTGCTCACAAAGCACCGAGCTGATCTCCCTGTGCTATGCAGCTGCTTCCCACTATCTATTTTACATTTGGTAGTGTATATATGTCCATGTCACTCTCTCACTTCGTCCCGGCTTACCCTTCCTCCTCCCCGTGTCCTCAAGTCCATTCTCTATGTCTGCGTCTTTATTCCTGTCCTGCACCTAGGTTCTTCAGAACCATTTTTTTTTTTTTTTAGATTCCACATATATGTGTTAGCATACGGTATTTGTTTTTCTCTTTCTGACTTACTTCACTCTGTATGACAGTCTTTAGGTCCATCCACCTCACTACAAATAACTCGATTTCATTTCTTTTTATGGCTGAGTAATATTCCATTGTATACAGTGCCACATCTTCTTTATCCATTCATCTGTTGATGGACACTTAGGTTGTTTCCATGTCCTGGCTATTGTAAACAGTGCTGCAGTGAACACTGTGGTACATGACTCTTTTTGAATTATGGTTTTCTCAGGGTATATGCCCAGTAGTAGTGGAATTGCTGGGTCATGTGGTAGTTCTATTTTTAGTTTTTTAAGGAACCTCCACACTGTTCTCCATAGTGGCTGTATCAATTTACATTCCTCCCTTTTCTCCACACCCTCTTCAGCATTTACTGTTTGTAGATTTTTTGATGATGGCCATTCTGACCAGTGTGAGGTGCTACCTCATTGTAGTTTTGATTTGCAGTTCTCTAATGATTAGTGATGTTGAGCATCCATTCATGTGTTTGTTGGCAATCTGTATATCTTCTTTGGAGAAATGTCTATTTAGGTCTTCTGCCCATTTTTGGATTGGGTTGTTTGTTTTTTTGATATTGAGCTGCATGAGCTGCCTGTATATTTTGGAGATTAATCCTTTGTCAGTTGCTTCATTTGCAAATATTTTCTCCCATTCTGAGGGTTGTCTTTTCGTCTTGTTTTTGGTTTCCTTTGTTGTGCAAAAGCTTTTAAGTTTCATTAAATCTCATTTGTTTATTTTTGTTTTTATTTCCATTTCTCTAGGAGGTGGGTCAAAAAGGATCTTGCTGTGATTTATGTCATAGAGTGTTCCGCCTATGTTTTCCTCTAAGAGTTTGATAGTGCCTGGCCTTACATTTAGGTCTTTAATCCATTTTGAGTTTATTTTTGTATACAGTGTTAGGGAGTGTTCTAATTTCATTCTTTTACATGTAGCTGTCCAGTTTTCCAAGCACTACTTATTGAAGAGGCTGTCTTTTTTCCATTGTATATTCTTGCCTCCTTTATCAAAGGTAAGGTGACCATATGTGTGTGGGTTTATCTCTGGCCTTTCTATCCTGTTCCATTGATCTATATTTCTGTTTTTGTGCCAGTACCAAACTGTCTTGATTACTGTAGCTTTGTAGTATAGTCTGAAGTCCAAGAGCCTGATTCCCCCAGCTCCACTTTTCTTTCTCAAGATTGCTTTGGCTATTCGGGGTCTTCTGTGTTTCCATACAAATCGTGAAATTTTTTGTTCTAGTTCTGTGGAAAGTGCCATTGGTAGTTTGATAGGGATTGCACTGAATCTGTAGATTGCTTTGGGTAGTATAGTCATTGTCACAATGTTGATTCTTCCAATCTAAGAACATGGTATATCTCTCCATCTGTTTGTATCATCTTTAATTTCTTTCATGAGTGTCTTATAGTTTTCTGCATACAGGTCTTTATTCTCCTTAGGAAGGTTTATTCCTAGGTATTTTATTCTTTTTGTTGCAATGGTAAATGGGAGTGTTTCCTTAATTTCTCTTTCAGATTTTTCATCATTAGTGTATAGGAATGCAAGAGATTTCTGTGCATTAATTTCGTATCCTGCTACTTTACCAAATTCATTGATTAGCTCTAGTAGTTTTCTGGTAGCATCTCTAGGATTCTCTATGTATAGTATCATGTCATCTGCAAACAGTGAGAGTTTTACTTCTTTTCTGATTTGAATTCCTTTTATTTCTTTTTCTTCTCTGACTGCTGTGGCTAAAAATTCCAAAACTATGTTGAATAATAGCATTGAGAGTGGGCAACCTTGTCTTGCTCCTGATCTTAGTGGAAATGGTTTCAGTTTTTCACCATTGAGAACAATGCTGGCTGTGGGTCAAACCCCAATTTTTAAGAAGAGAAAACTGAACTCAGGGAGGGAAACCGACTCACCCAAGTCACGGAGACAGACGGGGTCTAGGACAAGGCCCCCCCACCCCCCGCCCCGTGGCTGCAGTCCTCCCACCCGCCCTCCCCAGTACTCTCTGTCCTGGGCACTGCAGTCCCACTGTGGTCCCACAGCGGCAGAGGAAGAGAAGAGCAACTCCCGTACCTGCCTGGTACCCTGCCAGCACCCTCCCTGCCCACTGGAGCTGGCAGGCAGCGTGTGAATGCAGTCTGCACTGCGCACAGACGGTGAAGAGAGAGATGTGAGTGGGTACACAGAGCCGCACAAAGGCCACTCGTTCACACAGCTGTGAGTGTGATGTTCATCTTCTTCCCAGCTTTGTCCCCTAAGACGGGGTAACGCCCCAGAGCAATGGACATGCCCAGCACGCAGATCTTGGTTACAAAATACCATTCTTCACAAAAAGGAATTAAGATTCCTTGGAGAAATGGTTGATTCCAGGACTGGGCAGAGAAAGTAAAAGATAAGCCTAGAATATTCTGTTACACAAAAGAGTAAGGAAGTGCTCAAAGCAAGGTGGGGCTGTCCCAAAAGGACACAGGAACCAGCTTGAAAGGCTTCCACTGGCCAAATCTGAGACAACTTAAGCATGAAAATAGACAATGGCGGGACTTCCCTAGTGGCGCAGTTGTTAAGAATCCGCCTGCCAATGCAGCGGACACGGGTTCGAGCCCTGATCCGGGAAGATCCCACATGCCATGGAGCAACTAAGCCCGTGCGCCACAACTACTGAGCCTGCGCTCTAGAGCCCACGAGCCACAACTACTGAGCCCACGTGCCTAGAGCCAGTGCTTGCAACAAGAGAAGCCACCGCAATGAGAAGCCTGAGCACCGCAACAAAGAGTAGCCCCCGCTCGCTGCAACTAGAGAAAGCCCGCGCGCAGCAACGAAGACCCAATGAAGCCAAAAATTAATTAATTAATTAATTTTTTAAAAATAGACAATGGTAATAAAAAATAACTTTTATTTATTATAGCCTTATACACTGACAACTGGGGAAGGAATGATGGAATTAGCAACATCGTGATCATAATTGATTCAGGCAAGAACGTCCAGTGGACCTTAGAGCTAGTGGGTGAAAGTCCCATGAGTAACAGGATATTCCCACAGTCTCAAAGTATCTTCCCCAAGAAACTTACTAGTTAAAAATGGAAAAAGACCTTGTAGAGGAGAAACCTGGCAGACCAGTCACCTTAACCCAAGGACCTACATCACACCATCGGGGACATATCAGACGTCATGTGCCTCCTGCTGCCACACGCTGAGGAGGACACGGCAGCGCTTTCCAGGTCCGCCTGCCAAGAACAAACAACTGTGGAGACATCAGACACACCCAGCTGAGCGAAAGCCTGCAAAACAACTGACCTGCAGTCTTCACCAATGTCAGTTTCGGGAAACAAAGACAGACAGAGGAACTAACCGTCCAGATTCAAGGAGGCTAAAGGGACGTCATTCCCCAAAACCAACACACAACCCTGGATTTCATTTTGCTAAGACAAGTTACTGGGATCCCTCACAAGGTCTGTCCCGTGAACACCAGTAAGACCCTTAGGCTAGAGTACTGGCTGGTGTTAATGTCCTGATTTTGATAACCGCCCTGCAGTTACGTAAGAGATTACGTATTTGGGGATCGAGGAGCATCACGTCTGCAGCTCGCCGAGCGGTTCAGAAGAACACACGACGTTCACACGAACACAAAGAGGGAAGGGGATGAAGCAAATACGGGGAAACGGTCACACGTGGGGAATCTGGTGGAAAGGTAGGCTTTCTGTTAATCTGGTAACTTTTCTTTAAAACTAGAATTACTATGTCCAAGAGTTTTAAGTTCAAAATAAAATGAAAATTCTACTAGAGTATTTTTTTTAATAAATTTAAGAAAGATTCAAGATACGCATACTGAAAACTAAAAAAAAAAAAAATTATTAAAAGAAAGTAAAGAAAACATAAACAAATGAGGGGCCACGTCGTGTTCGTGGGCTGGGCACCAAGACTGCACAGCTACAGAATCCGCTGTAACACAGTTCACAGGCAGTAACACGCACACATGTCCGACATATCTTCTAAAACCAAGAAGCTCCTCCCACTTCAAAAATAATTAGACAAGTCTTGGAGAAAAAGGAAAAAAAACCCACTAAAATGAAGAAATTTCTTTTAAAAAAAGTGAAAACACTACATGTGAAAACCAACAGAACACGTTTAAAGCAGTGATCAGACGAAAAGTCATAACACTTAACATTTCATGGAAAGAAAAGGAAACAAATGGACTTCATTCTTAGCTCAAAAAGTTGGAAAAGAGCAAAAAGAAAGTCAAAAGTAACCACAAGGAAGAAAGCAAAATAAATATAAGCTAATAATATTAATGAGGTAGAAAACAGAAAAACAATAGACCTAATTTATAAATCAAAATCCTGGGGGCTTCCCTGGTGGCGCAGTGGTTGAGAATCTGCCTGCCAATGCAGGGGACACGGGTTCGAGCCCTGGTCTGGGAAGATCCCACATGCCGCGGAGCAACTGGGCCCGTGAGCCACAGCTACTGAGCCTGCGCGTCTGGAGCCTGTGCTCCGCAACAAGAGAGGCCGCAACGGTGAGAGGCCCGCGCACCACGATGAAGAGTGGCCCCCACTTGCCACAACTAGAGAAAGCCCTCGCACAGAAACGAAGACCCAACACAGCCAAAAATAAATAAACAAATAAATTTTTTAAAAAAACACCAACAAGCATCTTTATAGAGCCAGACAGGCCGAGGGAGTTCATGTAAGAAAACGCTACACAAACAAGCAGGTAAAAAGCACTGCTTCCCCCAGACGTAAAAATCCCAGAGAAAGAAGTGCTGATGCTGCTACGAGACAGATGAACCTTGGAAACGTCACACCGACTGAGCGGAGCCGGACGCAGAGGTCACGCACGCATGCATGCACGATCCCACTTCTGCGAAATGCCCAGGACAGGCAGATCCACGGCAACAGCACACAGACAGGTGGTTGCTAGAGGCTTGGGCGGGGGCAGGGGAGTGACTGCTAATGGGTGTGGGGCTTCATCTAGGGTGATGGACGTTCAACTCTGTGTAGATACTGAAAACCACTGGACCGTACACGTCAGAAGGGTGAACTGCAGGGCACATGAGTTATATCTCAACAAAGCTATCATAACAAATGCTAGAAAGTCTCTATAATTAAAACCAGGCAGGAAAACACCAACAAACCAATGGAATAAGAAAGTAAGTCTAAAATCAGACCCGCATATGTATAGATGTTTAGGATAGAATAAATGCAGCACCTCAAATCAAAGGAGAACTTTTTAATAAATGGTGCTGGGATATCTGGTTAGCCACGTGGAAAAAAAGTGGTTCATGCCTAACACAATTAAAAAGAACATATGCTAAAGGGATCATGGCTATCCAAGTAAAGGATAAAACAAAGTATCTGAGAAAAGAAGCGCTCCTCTTCAACCTGTATGCAGGGAAAGTTTCCTAAGTAGGACTCAAAATCAAATGCTGTGAACGAAGAGACTGGCACATGTGACCACTGCCTCATGGAAGCTCCCCTCACCTGGTCTCCTCCTCCATGAACTGGGCCCGACCACAGCACCGGCCCCCCAAGGGGTGCAGGGGTAAGGGAGCTGTGTGTGCAAAAGGCCCCAGAACCAATGCTCCCATCCGTCCCTGCTGCTTCCTGCCCCAGCACCCGAGGGTCAAAGGGACACATGCTCATCAAGGCCATGCAGCCTCTTCTGGGTCCTAGCCAAGCCCTGCACCTGCTTCTGGATCCTTCCTCTGCTCCTCCAGGCCACCTCCCCATCCCGACCGCAGCAATGCCCCAGCACTCCCCTCCCTCACCAGTCTGCTGAGACCCCAAGCTCTCTGGGACGCCTCTGTGTGTGTCTCCCCCCAGAAAAAAGGTGGGGGTAGGGCAGGCCCCCAGGACTGGGCAGGGGGCACGCGGACCAGGCTGGGAGCTGAGCACAACTCTCTGGGGAAGAAAACCATCTGGTCTTTGAAGGAGCCGCAGGGCGCAGACCCAGGGCCACAGGAGCTGGCTCAGGCCAGGCGCAGGCACCTTCAAAGGACAGCTGGACGGTCTTAAAGGCCCTGTGAGCCAATGCCTGGCCCGGCCAAGTTCACACACACGGGAGACGGGACAAACACCCCACCCACGAGGGAGGCTGTAACAACCTGATTCTGCCCCAACGTCTCACCCCCAGCTTGTCTGAGAAACCAGGACACAGACACTGAAGACAAGTCAGCCCTGCCATCCTCCAGGCAGGAGGCCCAGGGCAGCCTCAGGCCTCCTGCCTGCACCATCCCTCGGCCGCAACCCCCAGGACCTGCCCCAGGCCACTGCGGGAGCCTGGGTTGTGAGAGGTGGGGAGCCCCGAGAGTAGGGGACCCCAAGACCCCCACACCGCAGAGGAGATGACCCCCCGACCACGCCAGGATGTGCCCAGGCCCGGGCTCCTGACCACAGGCTGGGCAAGGGGAGGCTGGGCAGAGCCGAGGCCGGCCCTGGCAGAGAACCACCCCAGGGACCCACCAGCTACCTGCTGGGCCGGGGCTCCAGAGCCCAAGAACCTGGCCTGAGCCCATGGCTGTCGGAGCCCAGCAGGGACCGAGACCCCTCCTGGCAAGGACAGAGACGCAAGAATGTGAGACAGAGGGAGGCCTCGACATAGATGGGAAAGGAGGGAGGAACACAACCCCACGTGATGAAAAAGAAAGAGCCCCCTTGGCCTCCTCTGAATGTGCGAAGGAGCAGGTCTTCTCGAGATGTTAGTTACAAAATTCAGGGAAATTAAACACTAAAGTTCATTCACTGGGGACTTGGCTTCCAAGCACATCACTTTAGAAGTGGGAAATCCATGAATTACAGGCCCCTGGAGGGTTCTCGCAAATGAAAACCGTATGAAATGGGGGAGAGACACTGAGATGCAGACAGAACCAGTGCGGCAGGGAGAGGCCGGGCAGCGGAGGGAGGGACCCAGTCCCACCTCGGTGCCCTGCCCTCGGCGGTGGGGGGGGAGGGGACCCTGCGAAGAAGGTCCCCACGGCTCGCCCCCCCCCAATCAGACTGTTCAGCTAGACAAACCCACGCAGGACAGAACCTGTGGGGGTCCAGCGCCTGGCAGAGCCCAACACCCAGTCCCCTGCCCCCAGGGAGGTGCCGGGCTTAGTGAAAAGATGAAACCCAAAATCACAGCACAGCAGGAGTGGGCCCCCACCCGAGAGCGCACCCCCATGCAGCCGGGGTCCACTGCAGAGGGATCGGGGCTGGTAGCCCTGGGGGAGTGCAGAGGCAGGGCAGCACCGGCCCCTGCAAACCGATCTGCAGAAGGCACCACACCCTGCACCCCAAGAGCTCTGCTCCAAGGAGCCAGACAGGAAGCACTGGGAAGCCAGAAACGTTACAAAATAAAAAACAGAAAGCTAGGAACAACCAAAACAGCCAGCAATAAACAACTAACTACATCACGTCAGGTATCTAAATAGAGTGTGATGGAGTGACTTTAAAGAGTATTAAAAGTATATATTCAGTCGTGGGTGGGAAATGCTCACACACGACGCTAAGGTGAAAAATGATGCTGAAAACACAGGACACACAGTTACCCTGAGGAGTGCGCGTCCTGGCCACGGGGACGGAGGGACCGCCACTCAGGAGAACTGCTCAGCGATTCTTATGAAGACACGTCCACCTCCGCCAGGGTCGCCCCACTCCTGGGCACCTGGACATCATCACCCACCCTGAAAGCAGCCCAGACGCACACCAACGGGAGCAGGGGCACGCCGGGGTCCTCCATCCGCTCAGGCTGCTGACACGAGCGACACACGCAGGGCTCGCAGAATCCTCGTGTCGAGCACGAGAAGCCCCCGGTGATCGCGTTCACGCGACAGCGGGAAGAGGCACGAGGAACCTCCAGGGATCACATCCCAGACCCACGGCACACGTGCACAGACCAAAGACTGGAAGGAAACGCATCACCGGGGCCTTGAAAACACGGGGCGAGGCAGAGGCAGCACCACAGAGGAGTACGAGGTGCCAGACCCCGTCCACGTGAGACGTCAGAACACACAAATCCACAGAGCCAGGACGTGGCCCGGGCTGCCGGGGGGAATCGGAGGTGGGAACGGGGAGTGACCGCCATGGCTACGGGGTTCCTGTGCGGGTGTGGAAAAGTTCTGGAATTAGACCGTGGTAATGGCTGCACAACATCGCGAATGGGTTAAGAGTCACTAAACTGTACTCTGTAACGGGCGAGCTGTACGGTGTGTGAACCACATCCCACGGCGGTTACAAAGCTGCTCAGAGCTCAGTGGCTGGTGGCGGGCCACCGGAGGCTGTGGGCGGATGCGCTGCGCTCGGGACCCAGGGCGTGCTCGGGGTGTGAGCCAGGGGCCCCCCAAGCTCTTGGCCAGGCATACACGTCACTTTTACAATCAGGAAAAATACATGTGGTCACTTAACCCAGCAAGCAAACATGCTAGGGCTGCTGGGCTGGACACACAGGCCAGCGAGTGGCACTCCACCAGGCCAGGGCTGCATTTTGGCCATGGTCCCCGGGGTGGACCAGTGCACAGCAGGTCCTCAGGTAGTTTGCTGGCTGATGGACCCACGGCACGCCAACACCCCACACAGGCCACCTGGTGCCCTGGGAGCTGCCCGGGGCAACCACCTGAGACAGCCCACACCTGCAGAGCACACGGCCGGGAATGAGCGACGTGTCCACGTCCTGCCCGGCCGGCCTCGGCAAGTGGACACACCCCATTTGGTTTAGGGTCATTCTGTGAACTTCTGCAGCTTGGTGGAGGCTGAAGACCTGTCCAGTCCACTGAGGAGACCTCATCCCCAGCCAGAGCCTAGCCCGGGAGGGACCCAGCCTGACCCCTGATTCGGTCGCAGTTGGGTCGGGCCAGGGCACATGGTGACCCCTGACCCTGGCCACACACCAGCCGCACCCTGGGATACCCTGGCCCCTCACCTCCCAGCTAAGAGAACGTGGATGAGACTGCAGCCTCCCACCTCCCTGCGCCGGCAACAAGGAGACAGCTGCCACAGACCTACTTCTCCAGTGGCTGGGGAGTCAGTGAGTTAAGACACGTAAGCACTTCTAAAGCACCAGGAGTGTTCGGCGCTCCATCCGTGTGCTAGCCATGCGCCACCACCCCGACAGGGGACCCTGAGGCACAGAGCCTGGCTCGGGCCGCCTCTGCCCACGCACGCACCTGGGCCAGACCCCAAGGGCCCCTCGCACGGGTGCCTGTGTGCGCAAAGGCAGAGGAGGGGCCAGGGGCTGCAGTGGCATGCGGTGGAGTGTTGCTATAGCAACTTGGACTCCTCGTCAAACAGAGCGCCAGCCAGGCGCCCCAGGCACCCCGAGAATGACGCCCAGAACGGCCTCGGAGAAGCAGGATCGCTGACAGCACCAAAGGGCGGTTGGGATGCCAGCCACTCATGCCCTTCCCCCGTCCCACCTGCCACACCACCCCTACCCCACCCCCCCGCCCCCTCCCCGGAAAGGCCACGGGAGGCCCAGCTTCAGGGCCTAGCTCTGCCCACCGCCCTGCCACCTGCCCGTCAGCCAGGCCCTCTACCAGGATGGTGGCAGCCAAGGAGCAAGAAGACTGTGCCTGAGTCACGAGGGCAGGGGCCCACAGCACAGCTGCACACGGCCAGGACTCACACTCGCCTTCAGACCCCAAGTCTTCCCGGGCCGTGGCGTGGAGGAGGATCACGGTCTAAGCCAGAGCTGGAGGCCCCATGCTCTTGGGCACGGCCCACTCAGGAGGGAAGCCAGCCCACTTCACCAGACAGCCCGGCTTCCCAGGGACAAGCTACCCAGCAGGCCCCGGACTCACAGCCTGTGGTCACCACTTAACTGTGGGGAAGGAACCTTTGCTGTCACACTTCATGGACCGGACACTGAGGCTCAGAGAGGTGAGGAACTTGCCCGGGAAGCCCAGCTGATCCGAGGCCAAGGTGGGAACCAGACCCAGGTCTGTGTCTGGGCAAAGCCAGTGCTGTCCCCCCCACCATGGCCGCGGCCCCGTCAGAGCAGCAGCAGACTGGAGCTCAGGCCGCACCTGGGCGTCACAGCCCAGCTCTCCCAACAGCGGCCAGCGAGGCAGCGATGGCCACGGTCATCCGACGCGACAGCAGAAGCCCCAGGACCCTCCCCCGGCCCTCCGTGGGGAGCCACAGGGCGGAGGGGCTGCCACGCACCTGCCACGTCCTAAGAACAGGTTGGCTGAGGGCACTGCTGAGCCCACGGGTCACAGGGAAAGGGGGTAGGCACAAACCTGAAACCTCTATCCTAAGGGCACAGGCTTCAGGACCCCCACACCCAGAGCTCCTTCTCCCTGCCTCGCCCACCCTCACCCTCACCCTCACCCAGGCAGAGACAGGCGCATACTGACTACCGCTACGGAAGGCGGCCGTGCGGGAACACTGGGGGCACCGAGGGGAGGCCCCGTGCAGCGGGAGCGGGAGACGGGGGCTGAGCGCGCTGAGGTCTGGGCCTTCTTCTGAGACACCGTCACCGCCTCAGCGTCCAGGGTGCAGCTGCATCCCAGTCTCACCGCCACATCACGCCGCCCCGCCAGGAGCAGCGCGACCGGACAGTGTCACCACACCACCCTGACCACTGGGAAACCTCCACTGCCATCCCCACCCCTCGGTACCGCCCCCCCCAGTGGCAGCAGCACCAGGCCAACCCTCAGCAGCAGCCCTGTCCTCCTATGAGCCACCGGCCCCACTGCCACCCCCCAGGTCATCGCCATCTCCTCCCTCGCAGAGGACAGGATGAAGCGATGCCAAGGAGGCAGGGGCTGGTGGACAGCTTGTTGTCTGCTGCTTTAATGAGGAGGGCAAGACCCCTCCTGCAGGAGACGGGGGGGCGGCAGGAAGATGGGGGTCCCCCTTTCTACAGATGGCAGAGGTAAACCACAAGTGTCACTGCCCAGGGTGACAGGCAGGAGGCGTGGGCTGGACCCCCAAAGCCCACGCTCTTTGCCCCGGACCTGAACATGCAGACCCAGCTGGAGGGGCCCCTGGGCAGAGGAGAGCTTGCCCTCACCCCCAGACCCACAGTAACACCCTGCAGCCCCTCCCCTGACTGCCCACCAACCCGCTGGTATTGATGCCAGGGCAGGCCAGTGGCTCAGACCCGAGGGCAGCCCTGGGCCTCCAGCCCTGCCCCAAGGCCTGCAGGGAGGAGGTGTCCTTTGGCAGGATGGGCTGCGGGGATGGAGGCCCCGCCCTCGGAGCTGTCCGCGGTGCTGAGCACAAGGGCCCAGAGACAGCCGGCTGATGGCACCGAGTTTCACTTCTCTAGTCAAAGGAAAAAAGATTCTCAGATTGGATCACAAAGCAAATCCAACCTCATGCTTATGGAAGAGACACCCACGAAGGAACGCAGGAGGTGACGGGCAGAAGGATGGAGAAGGCGCGCCAGGCAAACCAAGAGGGAGGGCAGCGCACCGTGATCCTGAAGTCAGGCAGCGCGGAGACGAAACAAAGGACGCGATTCAGAGTAAAAATGATGGTTGTACCACAGCCGCCAGCAGTCACAGGAGACAGGGACAGAAACAGACCTGTGGCAGGACCGCAATTCACTTCTCTCAGTCGACAGAGCAGGTGAACAAAAACTAAGACCTACGTGACCCACGACACAATCAGGTGGTGAAACTGACTGACACACACATCAACTGCTGTTCACCCAAAAGAGAGAACAGATCTCCTTTTCAAGTGCCTGTGGAACAATGGTGAAAACTGACTCCATGTTAGAACCACAAGAAAAACCACATAAAACCCAAAAGGTTCAAAAGAGAATAGTCAATATTCTCTGATCAAAATGCAATTAAAACCAGAATAACAACAAAACCAAGAAATCAAAAGATGCTTTTAAGACTTGCTCCTCAACAGCTCTTGGACCAAAAAAGAGACTACAAACCAAAATTATAGCACTTCCAGACAGCACTGATAAGGAAAATACATACAATCAGAACTGAAGGAACAGCCTTTAAATATTAAACACTTTTTTGAAAAGAAAAGAAACAAGTTAATCAAGCATCTAAACACCTAGGGATGATAAGATAAACTGAGAGAAAGCAAAAGAAATTCTTAACTATAAGCAAAAAGGGATGCATTAAGAAGCAGGAAAAAAAAGGACAATGAATTTTTTAAAATACCCAAAAGGTGAATCTTTGAAGAAAAAGAAAAAACATAAAATGGAAACAACTAGCCAATCCAACCAAGAAAAAACAGGAACAAATAAGATGGAAATAATCACAGAAACCAAGAAAATTAGAGAAGAGTGAAAGATAATTATACTCAAGTCTACATGAATAAATCTGACAACCTGGACGAAACTGATAATTTTCTAGGAAAATATAATTTCTAAAACTGACCCCCAAAAAAGAAAGAAAAAATTTACAGGATTTTCTTCCTCAAAACAAAAACAAAACTAACAGAAGAGCACCGGGTCCCAATAGTTTCACAAAGTCTACCAACACTTTAAAGACCGGGTAGTTCAACGCTATTAAACTACTCTAGAAATGCATCAGAAAGAAAACGTTTATTTTTATGAAGCAGATGCGACCCTGATATCAAAACCTAGAAGAAAGTACACACCAAAAACAAAATGACAGACCAAGCCTACTTATGGAGAGCAATATAGATGCTAAATTAAACAGCACAAAGTATCCAGCAGCACCTTAAAGGAATCCCACATCAGACCATGTGAAGGGCATTCTAGGAACTCAAGAATGTCTCGCTGTTAGCAACTCCCATTAGTGTAATTCATCATATTACTATATCTAAGGAGAAAAGTCATATGATCATCCCATAGATGATTTTTTTTTAAAGAAACTGACAAAATTCGACAACAATTCTTGATTTTTAAAAATGAGACCCTCAGTAAAATGGGCAGGACAGGCTCTTCCTTGACACGTAGAAGGCACGTATCTCATTCCTAACCCACATCTGCCCCATGGGGAAACACCAGGGGTGCTCAAGAGAGGTGGCCCCCACCAGCTCCCCAGGGACACTGAAGGATGAGTCCATGCAGTTAGGTAACAGAAGGAACCTGGGATATAAAAACTGGAAAGGGGAAGGTTAAATATCACTATTTGCCACTGCTATGATCGGATACCTGGAGAACTCAAGGTAATTACTATTGGGTTGGCCAAAACGTTTGTTCAGGTTTTTGTAACATCTTACAGAAAAACTCGAATGAACTTTTTGGCCAACCCAATTAAAAAAACAGAATTCAGCAAGGTAGCATGGGACAAACTCACATGAAGAAATCCAGAGTATTCATACATGTATATACAAACAGGATAATGCAGAAGAAGAGACTCCTAACCATCACATTTAAAAGGATAAAATTCCTGCAAATAAACTTGAAAACATTACAGAAAAAGAGACCTAAGCAATTGGGAAAGTACAGCACATTCTTTTTTTTTTTTTAAATAATTTTATTTATTTATTTATTTATTTATTTATTTTTGGCTGCATTGGGTCTTCGTTGCTGCGTGCGGGCTTTCTCTAGTTGCGGTGAGCGGGGGCTACTCTTAACTGCGGTGTGCAGGCTTCTCATTGCAGTGGCTTCTCTTGTTGCGGAGCACGGGCTCTAGGTGCGCGGGCTTCAGTAGTTGTGGCACGTGGGCTCAGTAGTTGTGGCTCATGGGCTCTAGAGTGCAGGCTCAGTAATTGTGGCACACGGGCTTAGCTGCTCCACGGCATGTGGGATCTTCCCCGACCAGGGCTCGAACCCGTGTCTCATTCATTGGCAGGTGGATTCTTAACCACTGAGCCACCAGGGAAGCCCTACAGCACATTCTTAAGAAGGAAGATTCAATGTCATAAAGATGTCACTCTCCCTAAGTTAGTTTGTACATGTAACACAATTCCAACCCAAAACCAATCAGGTTTTAGGGATGCAAGTGTGTGTACGTGTGTGTTTGGTGGGGGGGACTGAGTAAAGAACAGACAAGCTAATTCAAAGTTCATATGTAGGGCTTCCCTGGTGGCGCAGTGGTTGAGAATCTGCCTGCCAATGCAGAGGACACGGGTTCGAGCCCTAGTCTGGGAAGATCCCACATGCCGCGGAGCAACTAAGCCCGTGAGCCACAACTACTGAGCCTGCGTGTCTGGAGCCTGTGCTCCGCAACAAGAGAGGCCGCGATAGTGAGAGGCCCGCGCACCGCGATGAAGAGTGGCCCCCGCTTGCCGCAACTAGAGAAAGCCCTCGCGCAGAAACGAAGACCCAACACAGCCAAAAATAATAAATAAATAAATTTAAAAATTAAAAAAAAAAATCCGTACTTTATAAAAAAAAAAAAAGTTCATATGTAAAGATAATCTAGAATAGGCAAAAAAATTATGACAAAAGAGCAATGAGTTCTTTGATATACCGAAACACAGTATAAGGCCTTAAAAATTAAAATAGAGGTTACAACTGTACACATGGACAATGGAACAGCTTACAGGCAAACAAACATAATCAGTCTTGAGAAAGAACAATAAAGCCGGACGCATCACCCATCCTGATTTCAACATATACTACAAAGTGACAGTCATTGAAACAGTATGCTACTGGCAAAAGATGAACACACAGACCAATGGCACAGAATAGAGAGCCCAGAAATAAATCAACACACAGTCACTGGATCTGCCAAGGGTGCCAAGAACACACAGCGGGGAGAGGACAGTCTCTGCAACAAATGATGCCAGGAAACTGAAGCTGAACCTGCAGGAGAATGAACTTGGACCCTGTCTTACACCACGCACACAAGTCAACTCAAAATCAATTAAGGACTTAAAACAGAAGACCCAAATTGTAAAACTCCTAGAAGAAAGCACAGGGGGAAAGGTTCACAACACTGGTTTTGGCAATGATTTCATGGATATGATGCCAAAAGCACAAAATAACAGAAACAAAAAACAGCTAAGTGGGACTACATCAAACTAGAAAGCTGCCGCAAAGCAAAGGAAGTAATCATCGAGTGAAAAGGCACCTACGGAGTGGAAGAAGATCTTCCTCGCCTCACAATGGGGTTGCACCCTGATAAACCCATGGTAAACTGAAGCTAAGTCAAAAATGCATTTAAAACACTGAACCTACCGAAGGTCACAGCTTAGCCTGGCCTTCCTGAAACGTGCTCAGAACGCTCACATTAGCCTACAAGTGGGCAAAACCATCTAGCACAAAGCCTATTTTACACTAAAGTGTGGACTATCTCATGTAATTGAACACTGTACTGAAATTGAATACAGAATAGCTGTCTGGGCACCGGCTGTTCACCCTCGTGACCCTGGGGCTGACGGGGAGCTACGGTTGCCACTGCCCAGAATCACAAGAGTGTCCACCCCACATCTCCGGTCCAGGAAAAGATCAAAATTCAAAATTCGAATCATGGTTTCTACTGAATGTGTGTCACTTTCGCACCATGAAAAGTCAAAAAAAACCCGTAAAATCGTTAAGATGAACCATCCTAAGTATACGACTGTGTGTATCTTATAAGGAGTTAATCTCCAAATCATATAAGGAACTCCTACAATTCAATAGTTTAAGAAAACAAATAAATTACCCAATTATAAAACGGGCTAAGGACTTGAATAGACATGCTTCCAAAAAAGACATACCAATGGCCAAGAGGTACATGAAAAGATGTTCAACGTAAGTAATCATCAGAGAAATGCAAATCGAAACCACAATGAGACGTCACCTCACACCTGTGAGAATGGCTATTATCAAAAACAAAATGAAAAGAGAAAGAGAGAGAGCGAATAAGCGCTGGCGAGGATGTGGAGAAACTGGAACGCTGTACGCTGCCGGCGGGAACACGAAATGGCACAGCCGCCATGGAAAACACTATGAAGCTTCCTCAAAAATTAAAAATAGAACTACCATACGATCCAGCAATACCCCTTCTGAGCATTTATTCCAAATAATTAAAATCAGGATCTCCAAGATACTCTGCACCCCATGTTCACTGCAGTGTTATTCACAACAGCCAAGATATGGAAACAACCGAAGCTTTCCGTCTGCAGATGAATGGGTAAAGGAGATGCAGCATATCCATATAATGGATATCATTCAGCCTTTAAAAAGAAGGAAATTCTGCAGTGTGTGACAGCACGGATGGACCTTGAGGACATTATGCAAAGTGAAATCAGCCAGTCACAGAAGTACAGACACTGCATGACTCCGCCTATACGAGGGAGCTATAAAATAGTCCAGTTCAAAGAACTACCGAGTGGAACGGTGGTTGCCAGGGGCTGGGGCAGGGGAGATGCAGAGCTGCTAATTAACATGCAGAAGCAAGATGATGTGGCTTGCATCAGAGCATGTGTGGGCGACACTGCACCTGGTCAACAGCACGCGGTACTTGTACTGTGCACGCAGTACTGTACTGTGCGCTTAAATCTGCAAACGGTACCGGTCTCACGTGAAGGGCTGTTATCAGGATAAATACATCAGTTTAAAATTTAAATACAAATGGCAAGTTAGGGCATGACTAACCTAGAACCTAAAACCACTGGGGGAAGAAATGGATTCTTTAATAACTCGGACAGGACTACTAGTAGACCATCTGGGAAAAAATTAAGGTCAGACTCGTACCTCACACCATACACCAGGATAAAAGACAAATGAATAAAAACTTTAAAAGGAAATCAACGAAAATGAGAAGAAAACACAGGAAATCAACGAAAACAAGAAGAAAACACAGGACTTCTTTTTAAACTTGAAGAAAAGAAGCCTTCGTTAACTACGACTCAAAATCCAAACACCACATGTGAAAGTTGACGGATCTGACTACACGAAAGCTGCTACATGGCAAAACAGTAAGGACAACAAAAGACAGCAGCAAATGCCCTGAATTCATCTGACATTCAAAGAACTCATCTCCATAATCTACAGGGAAAAAAATCAACAACGCAGTTTTAAAAACATGAACAATGTCAAGGAACAGAAAGCTCACAACTAAAACGCAAATGGCTCTTTGATATATAAAAAGATACCAAACTCATTCATCATAAAGGAAATGCAGATGTGTCCCCCCTCTGAAGCCTGATTGGACTCAGCGTGGGAGCAGCTGGGGGACGGGTGCCGACAGCTTTCCACAGGTATGTGGACTGGTGCCTCCCCTTTGGAGGGGGCCTGGCAGGGTGTGTCCTAATGAGGAAAGTCTGAGTCTTCTGACCCAGCACTTGCACTCAGCGCGTACATCCTACATACATGCATCAAATGACATACGAAGAGGTCATTCATTCTGTAATAGACAAAGACTGAAAATAACCTAAATTTCTATCAACAGACAGACTATATGAAATCGATTCTGACATACCCATACTCGAAATATTCTGCAGTTGTCAACAAGAAAAAGAGAAGCTCTCTGTACTGATACAGGAAGACCTCCAGGACATTTTGATTAGTGGGGGAAAAAATAAAAACCAAGGTGGAGAAGAAATTCATAACATGACTTGTGACAGAAAAAGGAAAAATATCAAAGTGTAGATTTGTATTTGGTAGATAATCGCATTCTTACGTATCTGGAAGGACAGGTAAGAGACCAAGAGCAGAGTCACATGTGGAGACAAGGACCGGGCAGGCTGGGATGGGGAGACTTTTAACTTTCTACTGTATGCTTCCTCATATGTTTCTACTTTTGAACGATATACACTATTCAAAAAGTGTAAGAGCACTGGAACAGTTAAAGCGTGGTCCATTTACACCATGGAACAGGACTCAGTGATCAAAACAAACAAATTACAGGTACGTGTGACAACCTTGAGAAATCTCCAGGGAATTATACCAGATGAAAAGAGCCAGTCCCCAAGGGCTACATACTGTATGATTCTATTTGTATAACATTTTTATTTTTTTTATTTTTTTTTAACATCTTTATTGGAGTATAATTGCTTTACAATGGTGTGTTACTTTCTGCTTTATGTATAACATTCTTGAAATGACATAAGAAAAAAGGAGGACAGCTGGGGCTTCCCAGGAGTTCAGGAGGGTGAAGGTAGCAGGGAGGTGGGTGTGGCTACAAAAGTACAACCACGTGACAGCAACAGCCTGTATTTTGACTGCATCCATTGCTGGTATCCTGGGTGTGACATGGTGCTACAGCTCTGTGAGACGCTACCTTTGGGGAAACTGGGTAAAGGTACACAGGAAGGCTCAGAATCAGTTCTTACAGTTGCACATGTGAACACACAATGTCTCAAAATATAAAGTTTAATAATTAAAAAAACAAAAACAAAAGACACCGGGCTGTCAATCTCCACGCCCGAGGTCACCAAGTGGCCAGAGCAGAGGACATATCCAGCCTGATCTGCTTCCCGAGTGCCTGCCTCCTGGGACATGGGGGCCACAAGGGAGGTGACCCCGCAGGGCCCGACCTCTCTCTGAGCACAGGGCAATCCTTCAAGGAAAAGGGGAAGCCCAGTGAGGAAGGGTGTCTTTCCCAAGGCACAAAGCTGACTCTGTGGTTTTAAGCTGCTGGCACCTGGGGGATACTTGTTACCGCAGCAAGACCTACCCTACACCATTAAGACTTCTGTCCATCCAATCACATCTGTGCCTGCACCTGCTGCCTGACTTCACTCCTGCCCAGCTGGCCCTCCCAGCCCATAAGACAGAACCCCACCTGCTGCCTGTGGGCCCCCCCCCTCCACGGGCCTCCAACCCCTCCTGCAGGTGGGCAGCGGCACACACTGCCAGACGGAAGAGGCAAGGCAAGGCTGCACCCCACAGCAGCAGGCGGCTCTGGCCCCTGCCTCCCCAGGTGTAAAATGAGGGATGAACCAGCTTTAGAGCTTTTCCCAGCTACAGAATCCTTTCTTCAAACACAATCATCCTCAGAAGGTCCAGGCGAAATGGATGAGATCGGAGCTGCTCTGGCTGAAGGAAGAGGATGCTGCCAGCTGGGGTGACTAGAGCCCCCCCAGTTCCGGGGACCCCCTCAAGCCACTGGTCCAGCAGCTCTCCACAACCCTGGGTCGGTAACGCTGTGGGGCAGAGTGGGAAAGCCCAGGTTCTAGGGCTGGACACGCCAGGTCCTACGCCCAGCCTGCTCTGCACTTCGTGGCCTTGGGAAAACAGGCATCACCTCCTGAGGTCTAAGAGGAAATGACTGCCCCGCTTCCCTGCTCTGACCAGTGGCACTAAAACCACCACACCCTCCACTCGGAGCTGCGGCCACGCTCCTCAGGGTCCCTACAGCATGTTCCACGTGCCACCCACCTGCAGGGCCCTGGAAGACTCAGCCCCACACAGCTCCGCCCCCTGCAAGCTGCCGTCTCCCTTCTGCTCCGAGGAGCCAGGGCGCACGTGTGAAGCACCTGCTCACGGCTGGCCCACCTGGAGATGCTGGTGGCCCCCAGCATAGCAGGTGCCCAGAAACCAGCTGAAAGAGCTGAGAAATAGCTAGCTTGTGCTTCCATGAGCATTTATCAAGCACCTACTGTGTGCTCTTCCTGTGCTGGGGCCACAGAGACAGACAGGGTCCTGGCCCTGGAGAGCACATGGGGAGCCCAACACCAAACAAATGACCACAAGGAAACGAGGAAGCAGCCACGCAAGGCTCTCCATCAGTCTGCAGCCCCTGCCCTGCCCTGTGCCAGGCCCCCGAGGACGGGCCAGGCTTCCACACGGCAGCGCAGACCTGAGCCTTGACTGGTCGGAGGACGTCCCCGGGGGCGCTGGCGCCCGGCCATTCCAGCCAGAGGGGCAGCCAAGCTGACCCCAGAGGGCAGGCCTGGGCAGCCGAGAAATCGGCCCAGCAGGTTGACCAGAGGCTGGAAAGACATTCAGGTCACACTGTGAGAGCTGCAGAGGCCAAGTGCGGAGGCGGCCTGATGCTGCAGATGGGCGCCCTGAGAGATGTCAGCCGGGGAAACACGCCAGAGCAGCCCCCGGGCAAGAAGAGCCAGGACACTGAGAGAGGAATTACGGGGTCCAGGCTGGAGCCTGCGGACCAGCCAGAACGTCCGCCCTGCGACTGAAGGCTTTCCGGACCCTGGACCCGGTGGACACAGAACCGACTCAGCGCCCAAGCCCAGGCCCGCCTCCCACCTGCCCAGGCTCATTAGCACGCTGGCTGTGGGTGAGGCCGTAGCGGGGAAGGAGGGCAGACCCGAGGCAGGGATCCAGCTCCTCGTTGGCACCGCCACTGAAAGCCTGTGCTGAGAGGGCAGCCAGGCCCGGGAAGGGGGCTGTTGTGCTGTGTTCACGTGGGAGAGATTGATTCCGGGCTGCCGGCGTAAAACTGTGTCCCTTTCCAAATACTTGGCAGGAATAGATTATGGCTCCCGGTGGAGGGCAGCCAGCCAGAAGTGTCTGGGGCGGAAGGCGGGGGGGCTGCCCCCGGCCGGCTCTGTCTGGCGTCGACTCCCTGAACAGAGCTCTGATGCCCCTGCCATCCCCCGGGGTGCCTGCCCCCCATCTTCCCCAGACAACTTCCCACCCCCCTCCTTCCCCACCACCCCGCACCCCTAACATCCGGCTTCCTAGTTGGTGCAGGCGCAGCCTGTGACCCTGCGACCACATCCAGGGTCTGGCTCGGGCAACAGTAGGACAGACGTGGACAGACAGGTGCCCGAGCATGGCACCTGGTCCCAAAGCCCTAAGGACCTGACTCCTTTCCACAGGTCCCAGAGAGCAGCCATGGCCAATAGTGGGCTCACTCTAACCCCCTTTCATCCGGCCACACTGGGAACAAGAATTCCAAGTTCCAGCCCAGCCGCGACCCACCCCCATGAGAGATACCACACTTCCAGACCTGGACTCCCTAATGCCCTCGACCCTTGCCAGGCTCTCCTTTAGAACATCAGTTCAATACGGAGAGAAAGTCAGGATTAAGTCTTTATTAGTATAATCATCACCACTACCAAAGACGTTCTCCAACTCAGAAAGCATCGTCTGGGGCGGTGGCATCTTCCGATCTGGTCCTCCCAGGAAGCAGCAGAGCAGGAAGGCTGGGCGGGCGGGGCAGCAGAGTGGTGAGCGGCCTCTGCAGCCAGAGTGCTGGAGGCAAATCCTGGCCGCTCACTTATGGGCCTGTGACTCCGGGTAAGTTACTCAGCCCTGGGAAGCGTCCTGATCTTAGGAATATGAGGAACCTAGCAGGTGCTAGGTCCATAAACGGTGCTGACCATCACGATGGTGAGACAAAGAGGGTGACGATGGCCAGTTCTCCTGTGTTCCCGCTCATCCACCTCAGACGCAGGCCAGAGGGCACCCTCGGGAGCCGGAGGGCTGCTCAGAAGAGGGGCAGCTGCACCAGCCTCCCGGGCACTCCCTGACTCCACAGCCCCTCCCACAGCTTCAGTGCCTGTGTCTCTGCAATGGCGCGGACGCCACCACCTCCCGGTGGCTGCGGGATCAGAAAGGACAGAGGGCGGGGACGTGCTCATGAGCAGCGTGGCTCAGGGCCCCACAGCTGAGACTCCGCCACGCTGTGTCCGCGGGGCTTCACTGTTCGTACCCGGATGCTGACGCAGGGCTGGGTCCCCATCCTTCCCTCGGGGGACATCAAGAGGCAGAAAACGAGACAGTCTTCCATCAACCCACGTAAAGGAAACAATAAAACTTTATTGACTGGGAGCTCCGAGCTGGGGGCTCGCAGGGTCAGCACGACCGCCTGGCCTGCTCTCCTGCGTCCACCTCGGGGCGGGCTGCCCTCTCCAGGAGGCGGGAGCGCAGGGCTGCTGGGACCGTGAGCAGCCTGCCACGCCGGTTCCCGGGAAGACCCTGCTCTCCCCCGCCAGCAATCACTCCGGGGAAAGGTCCACGGCACTGCTACCACCATCATGCACCCAGCCACACGATACCGAGCCCAGGGGCCGACAGACTGGACTCTGCGGGCTGGGAGGGGGCGCACACCTCTAGCCACAGGCCCCTCGTGTGATCCGGCCCAGAGCCCAGACCTCAGACCCCTGGTCCCTGCTCCCCACAGCCCTGTCTCGGGTGCTCTTCAAGCGACTCGCAGCGCGGCACAGGCTGGCCCTCCTGGGATCAGCACCCAATCCGGGCCTCACCTGCCTCCCTCGGGTCTGCCGCTGTTCATTCTCCCTTCACTTTAGTCTTCTGTCACCCACTCCTCCATTCAGGGATCCAGCAAACACTTAGCAGCCACGCAGTGCTGAATGTTCTGGCAGAAAACAGAGGAATCCGAGAGGCGGCCCACCTTCACAGACCAGCAAGTCCGTCATTACTGACATGGCACAGATTACAATTCAGAGAACAGAAAGAATTACGGCTGGACTGAGCCACCCAGGTTAAATTCCATTTGTAGCAAATAACACAATCAAAACAAACCCAGCAGCCACAGATATGCCTGTGCGCGTTAAAAAAAATTCTAAGCCTTGGCCAACAGTTTGTTTCTCCCAAACACTAGTCCAAACACTAGTCGGAGAGCAACGAAACTCTCAGTAACACAGACGGGTGCTGTGTGCTGTGAGCCATGGTCTGCCCATGAGCCCCCAAACCCCTAGACGGCAGTGCCCGTGTCTAGGTGCCCACCTCAGGGCCCTGCAGAGGAGCGGCCCGGAGAAGGTAGCCTGGATACAGTCAGAGCAAACAAAGGAGGAGAGAAATGTGCACGTGGCCCAGGAAGCTCCACCCCCTCCAGGAAGCCTTCTCGGACTGCCACTCTCCCACAGCCACTGCAGTCACAACTGGGCTCCTGCACTGTCCTGGGCAGGCTGCACCGGGTTTCTACCGAGGACCTACAACATATGAGGTTGACCACTCAGAAGTACCATTTTAATAGGCTGAAGCACTCCAATACTGACAAACTTCACCTGGACCTCACCCTGACACTCTGTCCACCCTGGGGCTATAGTGAGGAACAATCCCAATCCCTGCCTCCTGGGGACCCAAGATAAAGCGGAAAACAAGCAAACAAGCGACAGTGACAAAACATGAAGTGCTGGGAAGGAAAAGAGAAAGGACCTGAACCAGGGTACTGGTAGGAGAGGGCGGTCAGGAAAGTGGGCTATGACCCGCCGGAAAGATGGTGAGCTGCCATCCCACCAGGAACTAAGACACGGGCAGGAAGAGGGTGGGTGAGGAAGGCTACAGGTGTGGCTGCAATGGCAGCAGGCCCATCTAGTCCAGCAGCTCGACCCACAGAGTTTTCTGCCATGACCGCACTGTTCCATGCCTGCGCCGCGCTGGCTAGCGGCCGCCACACTGGACGGCGCACAAAGAGCCCAGAGGGCAAAGGAGGAGTGAAACGTGAGTCTCCCAACAGGAAGCCCCTGGAGGGCTTCCGCGGGGGCAGCACAGATCAGAGTCACCTGGAAGCTGGACGGGTGGGAGGGCCCCTGCCCTCCGTGCCCCAGAGGCACGTTTTAAGCCAAACGTAGAGGAAAGGCAGAAAGGAGCAGAGGGGAGGCGCATCGTGTCCAGCTCTCCCTCAAGGGCTGCCTCCCGCTCGCTGGTGATGAGCAGCGTCCCTGGCGCCCAACAGGTGGGCACCCGGGCCTCGGTGCGAGCGCTCCGCCCCCGAGACCCTGCCCCTCCTGCGACCCCGCCCCCTAGACCCCGCCCATCCCATGGCGGTCCCGCCCCTCCCGGAGGCCCTCCCGCCGCGCGGGCCCCGCCCGACCCCGCCCCCGATCACCCCTGGCCGCGCGCGCCCCTCCCGGCCCCGGCCTCCGCCGCCTCCGCCTCCGGCCTCGCGCCCTCCCAGCCGAGCCAGCCTACCCGCGCCGGCCCACCCCCGCCGGCCCGGCGCCACCGCGCGCCGCTGCCTCACCTGGGCCTCGGTGGCTCGCGGGCGCGCTCCGTGCGCTCTCGGCGGGAGGGGCGGTACGGGGGGCGGAGCCGGCACCCAAACATCACGTGACGGCCCCTCTCGCGCCGGCGAGGGCCGCGAGGCCACCCCCCGTCCGTCCCGTCGGCCCCGACGCCTCGCGCCAGCCAATGGCCGCCGAGCCGCGGACGGGCTGCGGACGGCGTGAGCCCGGGGACTGCAAGTCCCAGAGTGCCCTGCGCGGGCGGCGGAAACGGCTTGGGACGGCGGCCGGCTGGGCCAGAAAGCCTGCGCCCGGCGGGAGCACCCGCGGGTACCCAGGGCCGGGACCCTCGAGGGCCACTGAGGATGTGCCGTCCCAGCCTGCCGGGCTGGGTCGAGCCGTTCCCGCCGCCTTCCCGGGCCTGTAGGTGGCCGGCTCACTCGCACCCCCGAGCCTCAGTCCCCCCATCTGTGGAACGGGGGTGACAGACGCGGAGTGCGCGGCCCCCGCCTCAGAGGCCCGACCGGATCTCACGGGTCTGAGAGGCAGAGCCGCGGCGGCGCAGTGGCCGTGCGGGCCCCGGACTCGGGTCCGGAGGGCACAAGGGCCAGCGCCCGGGTCTAGGGCGGCCGCTGAGCACTGCCGGGAGGGGCCGTGCCCTGCGGACCCCAAGCCTTGGTCCGTGCCTGCGGGGAGTAGACGGGATCGTCACCACACACCAAAGCCTTTCCGCGGAGGGCCTTCAGGGGACGGGTCTCCAGAGAGCGCGGTCTGAGGGTGCTCCGGCCACGCCCCACCCTCAGCGGGCGCGGGTGTGGAGGAAAGGAGAGGAAAGCGAAGTACAACTCCTCCAGGACGACCACCTGCGGAGTGTGCTTCCCGCCAACCCAGCGGGCCGAGCGGGTGCCCCGGGGCTGCGGACCGGGTGGTCTAGCGCGAGCAGGGCCGCCCAGGGCGGGTGCTCAGTACCTGCTGCCTCCTCCCCAGTCTGGGGCGAGGCCCCCTAGCGCCCCCCGGAGAAGCAGGAGAGACGGCCCCCTCCATCAGGACCTTCCTCTGGGAGAACCAGGACCCGGACGGTTGAGGGTTAAGCGGATGGCCAAGAGACCCCCAGAGGAAGAGCGGAGGGAAGAAGCTGCCGCAGCCCCCACGGGGCATCTGTCCGCTGCACTGCAGCCTCACTGTGCCCGCGGGGTCTTCAGAAGGAGCCTCCGTGTAGCGCCCGCCAAAGCCGACCCCAGAAACGCTCGCTGTAACAGGAGAAGCCACCTGGGCTTCTGCGTGGTTGTACGAGATCCCTGGGTCAAACACTGTCAACCTGGGGTCTGCGGCGAGTTCCCCTCCCCCACCCTTCCTGTCCATACCCTGAAGACCGGCTCCCAGGTCAGCTTCTCTGGGAAATCAGCCCACCCAGCCCCGTCCAGGGGAAGAAGGTGTTTACACTTCCACGCTGCGCCCCCCCACCCCCGCCCCGACCCAGCACGTGGCAGCCCTCACTCACCCACCACAGACCCTCCTCCATCAAACCCTGTGAGCAGGTCATCCCTGCGGCCCAGTCCCCCTTTGTCCCTTACCAACAGAACCCATTTTGTTCAAGGCAGCAAGGTAGTGCTGGCCCGGAGGACGACGGCAGAGGACACGGTGAGTCTTCAGACCCAGAAGGGACCAACGTAGCCAGCTAGCCCTCTGCCTTCTCTTGTTCCAGCCTGGAACGTGCGCACGGTGTCCCAAGGAGAGCAGCCATTTGGGGAGCAGAGGGGTGGGTCCCCAGCTGCGGACAGGGAGCAGCTGCGGGGCGGAGCCTCCGCCCCAGCTGCACCTTCTCATGAGAGAGGAGAGCAGCCCCTGCTTCCTGCACACTGCAGCTGGCACCAGTCCTAGCCCGTACGACCGCATCCGGCATGACGACCACCCTGGTAGGCTTGTGACCTGCCCACCGTGCAACAGGCCTCTTGAGGGCAGGCCCATGTGGTTGAATTTGCATCTTGGCGCTCAGCAGGGCACCCTGCACGTGGTGTGGCCTCAGGGAGTGATGACAAGTCAGTGGGCACACAAGCTGCGCTCACGGGGGCCTAGTGTTCACTCTGTGTCCCCACAGAGCCTACTCTCTTCTAACACCAAACCTATCCCTGTGTTGCTGTGTGATGTTGAGCAGTGACACCTTCTCTGGGCGTGGTCAAAGCGGTGATGTGGGAGCTGGCTGGAGAGCAGGTATGGGAGGGGCAGGGTGGCGCACCGCTACCCTGCCATCTGTCACCCGTACGGGCAGTGTCACTGGGGGACACGTGCTGGGGAAGGGCTGGCGCAGGCCCAGCACCTAGCAGGGGCTTGACCAAGACAAGCACCTCAACCCCAGCTGTTCGAGACCAGTCTCAGGCGCTTAGAAAACTGACTCCACGTGAGACTCCTAGCAGCCTACCAAGGTATTTATCACCAAGCAGGAGTGGCAAAAAAAAAAAAGAAACTCCATGACAGGAGCACTTGAGTGTTGTCTTTGCTAATCGCATCCTCTGTGAAGGAGGAGTTTGCCGCCCCTCCTGGGAAGTAGCAGAACCTGCTTATTCCCCACCCCCATGGGAGGAGGCATCTCCACACCCCAAGGAGCCAGTCTGTCTGTCCCTCACCCACCACCCAGGCTTGCTACCTGGCACAGCGTCCCCCTCACCTCTTGCCAAATCTTATCCTGTTTGCCATCATTTATTCATTCAACAACCTTCCGATGTCAGGCAACATGCTAGACCTTGGGGATGCCACACAATTAGATTCGGTTGCTAATGCCAGAAAATCCCAATAACAGTGGCTTAAATAAGATCAACGTTTACTTTCAGTGGTACACATTCAAGTCCAAATAGGCCATAGGGCTGGGAGGGTGGGCCTCGCAATCATCAGTACCCTGGGCTCCTTTAATCTTGTTGTTTCTCTGACCCTCTAATGGGCCCCTCTGTGTCATGGCACAAAATGGCTGTATAAGTGCCAGCCATCACGTCTGCTTTCCAACAGCAGGAAGGAGAACTGGATAGTGGGAATGCACGCACCCCCAATCCCATCCTTTTAAGGGCAATTCCTAGATACTGTACACCCCATATCTGCTTACACCCCCCCCACCACCACCACCCCCACTTGGCCAAAACTGGGTCCCTTGGGTACTTTTAGTTGCAAAGGAGCCTAGGAAATGTCTTCTCCCCAAGGACTATGTTCCCAGTGGCCATCTGGCCTCTTGTACCAAGTAAGAAGGGGAGGATGGGGCCCATCTAATAGTCTCCACCAAGACACAGCCCTTGTCACAGTGCTTGCTGTTTAGCAGGCAGGCCACAAAACGCACAAATGTGCACTGGGAACCTGGGTGAAGGCTGTACAGGAGCAGAACGGGGGTGTGGGGGATCCAAAGGGGGGCTGGGGGTCAGGGAAGTTCCGCTCGACAAGGAGGCCTGGCACAGGGGAGTGTTGAGGGGTAGCGCTTCCGGGAGGTGAGTTGGGAGTGTCCAGCCGGAAGGCAAGGAGCCTGCGGACATCCGTGTGCCGCTGTCACACCTCCTCTGTGGAGGCGTCCTGACCTCTCCAGCCGCTGATGGCCTCAGAGCCCCTGCCGCTCAGACCACCCCTTCTGCTCCCTCAGCCACAGGTGGGGAACCTGGCCCTGGCAGCGAGGGGCACACACAGGCCCAGCGCTGCTGAGGCCCCAGGCCTGTCTCTGACGCCCAGGCCAGAGCTCTACCTCTACATCACAGCCCGCGCCCCTCGGGGCTTAAGATCATGGGCATGTAGTGGCCTTCAGATCATGGGCCGTGGGCTCGAAGACCAGCCCAGTGGACTTTAGGGAGGGTCTCGTCTACTTCTCCCTTTAAGGTCCACCACACACAATTTGGCCTGATTACCTGTGCTCGGTGTGTGCACTGATGCGCAGTACACCTGCGCCCAGGTGACACTGGGACCCCCTGAGGGCCGTAAGCGTGCTGGCCACACCCCCAGCCCCTGGGCAGCCTGCGGTACTCACGTGGGGGGCGAGAGCAGAAGGGATGGGAAGACAGACACTGAAGGGGACACCTTGGGGGCCAACTGAGGCAGCCAGAGCTCACTGGCGCTTATTTCTCTGCCCAGGACACACCCGCATTCTGTGGCCTCCCGGGCAGTTTGGCGGCCCCATGGCTGGCCCCAGACACAGGACCGGGAGCAGCAGTGAGGGGCGCCTCTTTCCAGCTGTGCCAAGCCTGCCCCACTGTCCTGTGTGCATCCCCCTTGCCACCAGGACATAGAGGAGCTCCGCCGGCTTGAGGGCCTTCAGCTGACGCCAGACAAGCCCCAAGAGGGAAGGGCCCCGGGCCGAGGGGCTCTCTCATCCATGGGCGACTGAGTGTGAGAGGAGAGGACAAAGGTTGGGCTACAGGAAGCGGACAGAGGAAAAGGCACCGCCTCTGCAGGGCCTGGACCGCTATCTGAGCCCCAGACAGCACTTGGGGTTTGGGGAAGGGGGTGCGTCAGCCCAGCACTGTTTCCCAGGGGCTCAGGGAGTTGGCGTGAGGAGCTGGCAAGTGGGGGAGGAAGAGAACAAAAGAGCAGGGGGTGTTGGGGGAGGGGGAAGGGAGCAGGGGGCCACTGCCGCACCCTGCGTGGGTCTGGCTCACCCCCAGGTAGGGCGGTGGGAGCTGGGCCTGCGCTTTGGGCTCCTCTGGGAGGAGTGTGGTGAGTTCTCTCGGCCCAAGGCGTCCTCATGCCGGGACCAACGTGGCTTCTGCCCGCACCCCGCCTTGATTTCCTCTGAGGTGCTCTGCACACGTGGCACCTTGTTCTTTTGGTACCAAGTCTCTGTTTAAGGACAGACAGACTCCTTCTCCTCTCCCTGTCCCTCTTCTCCCTCCAGCTGGGCCACAGATCACTGGCCACAGTGGCCCACCAGCCCTGCAGCGCCTCCCCCTGGCTCTACCACTGGCCAGCAGGGGCGGCACGTCGACACCTGCCCTGAGCCTTGGCTTCCTCAGATCTGCAGCATGGACCACAGTGTCCCCTGCTCCGTGGAGCTGACGTGAGGCTTGTGTGGGCCAATGCCCGCGAAGCCTTCACAGCCCTTAGCCCAGGCCTGGCCCGCTGGAGACCCTGGGCACGTGTGAGCACATGGCCTGTCTGACTTGTCATTGACCTCTTGGGTGAGTGCTGAGCACCAGTGCCAAATACCAGGGCCAAGAGCATGTGGATGCTGCCCTCAGGGTGCCTCAGAGGAGCAGAAGGGGACAGACAGGCCCAAAGAATCACCTACTGGGCTGTAAGTCTGTTGTTAGAAGGTTGTATGAGGAAACAGGGTGTTGGAAAGGTTTCCCAGAGAAGGGGCATTTGGATTGGGTGCTGAAGGATGAGTAGGAGTTTGCCAGCAGGACCGGTATGAATCTAACGTGGCTGCTGAAGAAGGTCGCCATGTCCACCTCCTGTGTCGGATTCTGCCCAAACTCCTATCCCAAACCTAACACGTGGGGGTTTGCCCGGTCTCCCCCCTGCTTCCCCCTCCTCTCCTCCCTGCACACATTGACATTGACACAAACACAGTCCCACACACTCATACACAGTCACACACATTCTCACACTCATAGAGTCAAGAACTGATTTCAGTGTGTTCCTCCCCATCCCCACCCGCCATGCGCAGGGAACTGCAGTAACGAGATGCTAATGAGCAAAGGTAAAGCTCAGAGAGAACAGCATTTTACAAAATCAAAACACTTTGTGCTTCCAGGGCCCCCTCCCGGCAAGCAAGCTGCCAAACCTCACGACAGCGCTGTGTGTGGGCAGAAAGCACCCGCCAGCCCCACCTCCCGCCAGCCCCACCTCCCGGGTTGTTGATGAAGTAGGAGGGGTCTGTGAGGTGGCAGAGTGGGAGCGCAGGGCCCAGGCCCTGCCGGACGCTGCCGCAAGCCCACAGCCACTAACTCTCCAGGTGCATCCTCTCACCTGTGCCCAGCCGGGTCCCTTTGCCTGGAAGGTGACGTCCCCATCCTTCAAGCTGTCCCTCCCATACACCTGCACCTTGGCCTGGGGCTGGGGTCTCCTCCAAGCTCCCCGGCCCCAGGCTTGCCTCTTTCACAGCACTGCTCACACTGTCCACGCCTCCACCCCCGCCCCCAACCCCAGCATACCGAGAGCGACCTGTCGGCAGCACCTATCACGTGGCTGCTTTTCACTGTGTGTTAATGGAAGGAATGAATGAGTGAGTGAATGAGTGGTAGACGGAGTGGCCAAGCTGAAGAGGTCTTGGAGATCATGTGGACTGTTCTGGGGGAAACTGAGCCCCAGAGCAGGGAGGTGGCCCCCCAAGGCTGCCTAGCAATGGGGCAGAACTGGGCCTGGAGCCTGAGCTCCTGCCTGCCCGTCCGATGCCCTTCCCTCCTCTGACTGCTGACGTCCCTAGGGCTGGGGGCTCTGCCCTCGCTACGATGGTCTGTCCCCTTCCCTGGGGTCCCCACGAGCTTCAAGCTCCATCAGCTCTCTCTCAGCCCAGACCCGTGACTATCCCTCCTCCCTCTCGGATACCTGACCCCTGGCCGAGCTGTGGGCTCTGAAAACAGGTGGACTGGGGGCTTGAGGGCATGGCTGGGGGCTTCTCCCTGGGGCCAGTGGGCCCTGCGCGCCTTCATCTTCAGAGGTGTCCGATACCAGAACGAACAGCGTCTCTGGCCCCTCAGAAGTCAAGGAGGCCTAGAGGAAGGGAATCCAGGCTGGACCACGGTGGGCTGCTTCCTCGGCGTGTCTGCAGGGAGCTCCCAGGGCCTATGAGGCCATGGGATGAGGGTCTTGGAGCCCCCTGGGCAGTGCACAGTTACTGGGTGGAGTTATCCTGGTGTTGCCCATGGAGCAGACAGCCCAGGCGTCTCCCCTGTTTCCATCAGGGTGGGTGTTTAACAAGGCATGATTACAGAGACCAGCCCGTGGGGCTCCAGCACAGTCCCCGTGTAACGGGGGAACCTGGGGGAGGGGGCGGCACACGGGGCCAGAGCAGCTCCCCTGTGCCCGGCTCAGGCCGAGCCCTGAGCGGGGCCCCCGGGACAAGTGCCCAGGCCCCTGCAGGGCCAGCCAGGCCCAGGAACGGTGGTCAGTGGGGTGAGATCAGGGAAGACCAAGGCCCCAGCCTGACCTTGACTCCCCGTGTCCTGAGCCACCTCAGCATTTCCGGACATTCCTTTCCCATCTGGAAAAAGAAGACATTGGCCTTGATTCCGAGTCTCACCTGGGGGCACCGTCACCTTGGGGGACAGAGCAGAGCCTCCTGGCTGGGGAGCACCACCCACGTGGGTTTTCTGGATTTATGGCCCCTCCTCCTGCCCCTGCCTGGGGGCCTCCCAGCAGTGCCGCAGGTGAGCTGCGGAGCCCCTCCTCCCTCCACGCCTCGACAGATCCCCATCCATGAGGAGGGGCTGCCTGGAGGTGAAGGTGGGGCAGCTGCCCTGATAAAGCGCGGTGGTGTCGCCCTCGCCCCGCACTGAGCCCCTCATGTGCTCAGCGGGGCCATGATTTCATGTCCTCCCTCCATCTACCCGCCCACCCACCCATCCCTCCTTCCTTCCATCCATCCATCCATCCATCCACTCACTCCATGAACATTCACAGAGGGTCTTGACCAAGCACAGGGGACAGAAGAGACCGAAACCAGCGAAGCCCCTGTCCCCTCCAGGAGTGGGCGTTGGGCGTGGGGAAATGACCACATACGAGGTCCACCCAGGTTGTCACCCCCATTTCTCTAATGGGAAAACTGAGATCCAGAGACCCCAGGGAAAGAAAATGTCCTATTAACTTGGCATCACAACTGAGAAGAAAGATGAGAGGTGCCCGCATGTCCACTGGGGGGGAGATGGGGTCTGTCCCAGGGCTCCAAGCTGAGGATCTGCCGCACCTCCCCTAGAGCCTCGTGTGTCAGTCCCTCTGCCCCGGGTCCCCGGCTGTGTGGGTGTGCAACACCGCGGGCAGGAGGCGTTGGGCACGTTGACTGTGTTTGGTGATCGCTGCTGTATTTATAGGGCTTGATGGGGATAAAAATAAAGTGAGGGAGCATTGCAGGAGTCACCGTGCGGCACTGCGGGCGGGCGTGGTCCCTGCCTCTCCCGCCAGGAGTCGGGGTCTCGGGGGCAGTGGGGAGGGAGTAGGGGCACGTGGGCCCAGGACAAGGTGTGGACCTGCTGGTGGATGTCAGTAGAGCCACATGCCCAGCTCAGAGTGGGGTCCCCATAACCACTGCCCCTCTGCTTCTGCTACCCAGGCTTCCTTGTGGCCAAGGACTGTGCCACTGGGCTGTCCAGTGAGGTAGGGGCTCAGACTGGGACCAGGGTCAGCCCGTGACCAGGTTCAGGGCTCAGCGTGCACCGAGGTTGGGTCTCAGTCTGGCCCCGAGGCGGGAGGTCTCCCACGGTCCTGGAACCCCAGGAGGAACAGTGCTCAGGTCCTGTCTGGGAACCTGGGTGCCTTCGAAAGTGTCCCCATCAAGCATTGCTGGGTCTGGATCCCCTCCGAGTCACTCTCCTGGCGAGTCCCTCACAAGCAACCAGGGCAGTTCTGTGTGGAAGGTGGGCACCCTGCCGGCCCTCCCCGTCTAAGGCCCCCAGCCCTGTCCTCCAGGGGTAAAGCTTCCTCTCCAGCTCCATCCCACCAGCTATTTTTGCTTTGAGTTCAGCCCCATGAAGTCACCACATTGGGGAGGAGCAAGGTCAGCAATGACCCCACCCCGGGCCATGGGGCTTGCGGTGGCTTCCGGGGACACCCCCTGATTCTCCTTCAGGCCAGGCACCGGCTCTCCAGCGCTGGGGTGCTGCCAGCCCCATCCGGTTCCCTCTGTGGGACCGGCCTGGCTGGAAGGGGCCTCCTCGCCGTCCACCGCAGGGCAGCCCACAGCCCAGGACTGGTGCATAGACTCTGCAGAGGCCCAGTTTGGGACAGCTCTACAAGGTCATCCCCCTTCCTGTGAGGCCAGCTGGGGTCTCTGGGTCGAGGGCACCTAGTGCAGTCTCTCCCTCGGCCCAGCCTCCCCCCGCCACCCCAGGAGCTGTTCCCATCTGCTTTCCACAGTAAACTTCCAGCAGGCAAATCTCTCAGGACCCAGAGACGGGACCTTGGCTGTGGACCACCACCTCCCTGTCCCCCACCCCGGACTGTGAAGGGATCCTCTTGGGTGACGGCCCATCCCCACTCCTGAGTCAGGCAGGGGCGGAGGAGCCGGAGGAGGGATGCAGTGGGCAGAAGACCGTACCCCCCAACCGACACCCCCGGCAGCTTTAGGCCAAACTGTCCGGATCCCACAAGACAGACGTGGCCACCGTCCAGCCTCCGCCGTCTGATGTCAGGTCGGGCTCACGCACCAGGCGTGCGGTGGCTGTGATGGCGGGGTTTCCCGCTGCTGGGCGCGGATCCAAGTGTCCACACCACCGTCAGCCATTGCCTTCACTTCACCACTGGCTCCATCCCTGCCGTCACCGTGGGACCACCGACATCTCCGCCGTCCCCACGGTCACTGCTGTACGTGGTGTCACCTCACGTCCCCTCTGCTGCCATCACGGTGCAGTCACCAACACTCGGCCCCATCGTCCCCCCCCCCCCGAGGCCCACCAGCTCTCAGGCCTGGAATTCTGTCCTTCATCTAATGGACATTTGGTTTTTCCACCCCTTTGATGACAGAAAAGGATGAGAACTTTGGAACAAACGTCTAATGGCACAGAGGGCCAGCATCTCGTGAGAAGATAAAGGCTTTTCTTAAGGGTCGAGGAGGGAAGTTTAGGTTTAGGCGGTGCAGGGAGAGTCCAAGCACCTTCAGGAGGTCAGACGATGACGTTCCTTCCACCTGCCCTTCCTGAATTCCGGATGACTCTGGGAGCCATGCTCAGGCCGAGTGGTCCGCGATGGCTTTGGACCTTGCCTACCCCGTCATGTGGCCTGGCTCGCTTCACCCCAGCCTTCTGCACGTGGGGTGATGCTTGGCTTGGCGGGTCAAGCCTGGACCCTCCCTAGTGTCCCAGATGGAGGGTCTAGGACTCCTCTGTGTTGGAAAGACAGATAGTTAAACGGGGGGACCCCATCCCCTTTTGCCTTCTCCTCCCGTTTGGAGACAGGTGGGGGGCCCCAGAGGCTGAGGCCGTGGGGAAGGGAGGTTGGTGTTAAAGTCTCTGGGGGCTCGGTTGCAGGTAGGACGGTGCAGGCACACACACCCCCTCATTGATCGTGGCTGCAAACCCAGACGGAGTGCCCAGAGCAGTGCGAGGGGCTCTCGCAAGTAAAGGTTAGCAGGTGCCTGGGAAGAAAACTGGACTTTGAAGCACCCTCAACTCACTGGCCAGTTCCCCCCCTTTTCCCTCCTGTCCTCCAGCTTAGATCAAGGCTGCCTGAAGTCTGGAATGGGCCTCAGTGCCACCAGAGAGAGTTCAAAGAAAATCCCTCTACTTATGGCTCAAAGAAGAGGACTCCTAACACTGAAAGAGAGTGGGAGAGATGCCCCGTTTATTTTTCTTTTCTCTGTCATCCCACACCCAGCCCCCAGGCAGTCCTTGCAGTGGCCAGCTTGGCAATGGCAACAGCAGTAGGCCCGAGGGCATTAAGTGTGTAAAGGAGGGGAGATTCCCTCCCTAATCAGGAGCTGTGCTCTCAAGAAGGCCAGGTGGGCTCACTTTTTTTCTCTCTCACTCCTTCCTCACTCCACTTGGTCCTGGATGTGGACACAGTCATAGGAAGTACATAGCAGAGTGTCCTAATGAAAACCCCATCCTTTGGCCAGAAGACCAAAGGGAGGCATCCCAGGAAACAAACGATCAGGAGAACACAGAGAGGGGGCTCGGAAAAGTGACCCCTTACTTGTTTATGATTGCTGAGGATCAGCCCCAAGCTAAGCAGGCGTGGACCCTAAATGGTATGCCAAAAATTCTGAGAAATTACCTACAGGGTAGATACTGCCCAATCCCAGAATGTCCACTGGATGCTCACACAGGACGGATCTGGATAGCACTGAAATGCTCTAAACTCTGACCTGAGGTAGGAATCACAACCCCTGAAGACTGGTCAGAACTTGCAGCCTGGACGCAACCATATTGATTGCCTGCTAAAGTCTAAGTGTCTATTTGATACATCTCCACAGGACTTAGAACATATCCAGAGTCTTATAAAATAATATACACAATTTCTAGGATACAATCCAAAATGATTTGGCATATGAAGAAACAGGAAAATCACAACTTGCATTTTGCATGGAACAAAATGATAAACAGCAGCCAACTTGAGATATCACAGATGTTAGGATTATCAAACAAAGACTTAAAAGCAGCCATTATAAAAATGTTCCAACAAGTAAGGGCAAACAGTCTTGAAATAAACAGAAATATAGAAAGCCTTAGCAAAAAAAAAAAAAAAAAAAGACATAAAGAAGAACCAAATGGAAACATGACAACTGAAAAATACATAAGCAAAGTAAAAATACTCAGGGTATGAATTCAATAGTAGAATGTAGATGACAGAAGAAATTACTAGTGAACATGAACACAGATCAATAGAAAGTATCTGACATGAGCAGGAGGGGAAGATAAATTAAAAGAAGAAAAATAGAGCTCTAGGACCTGTGGGATAATATCAGAAGGTCTAGTATTCACAAACTTGGGGTCTCAGAGGGAAACAAAAAATTGTGATGCAAAAAAAATATTTGAAGAAAGAATGGCTGAAAATTCCCCAGATTTAGTAAAATACATAAACCTACAGATTCAGGAAGATCCACGAACCAAAGAAATTCATTCTCAGACACATCAAGATCAAACTGCTAAAAGCTAAAGACAAATGAAAGCAGAAAGAAAAACAACGAATTATTTACAAGGGGATAACTATCCAGATGACTTTGGCTGTCTCATCAGAAACCATGGAGGCCAGACAGAAGTAGAACAATATTTTCCAAGTGCTGAAAGAAAGAACTGAAGTTCAGACTTCTATGTCCAGGGAAAATACCTTTCAGGCATGAAGGTGAAATGAAGACATTCCCAAGTGAAGGATTTCTCTCTCTGTGGAAATTTCATAACCTCCTGTGGGTCTATCATTGCTTTGAAATAAAAAGTTAAGGGAATAAAAAGGGCAAAATATTTGAAAAGACACACCACCGAAGAAGATATTCAGATTATAAATAGGCATATGGAAAAATATTCAACATCACTAGTGATTAGGGAAATGCAAATTCAAACCGTGATGAGATACCAATTCATACCTATTAGAACAGCTGAAATAAAGAATATCAACCATACCTGACAACGTCGAGCAACAGGAATGTTCACTGCCTGTGAGAATGTAAAATAGGACAGCCACTCTGAAACACAGTTAGACATACACATAATGCGGGGCCCATAAGATTCCTGGTAAGTGGATACCCATCCTAGGAATTTACTCAAGTGAAACAAAGACTCATGTTCGCAAAAACCTGTACACAAGTGTTCATAGCACGTTTATTTGTAATAACCCCAAATTGGAAATAACTGGATGTCCGTCAAAGGATGATGGTTAAACCAGCTGTGGTACCTGCGTGCAGTGGAGCAGTCCCCAGCAGGAAAAAGAAAACAGCTAGATACATGCAACGGTGCGGGGGGATCGCAACAGCTATATGCTGAGCAGAAGAGGCCAGCCTCAAAATTCGGCCTGTTGTGTTATTCCGCGGACAGGACAGCCTCAACAGAACAAAACTGTAGTGATGGAGGACACACACGTGGTGGCCAGGGATGAGGGGTCAGGGGAAGGTGTGCCCACAGACGGACAGCCTGGGGGAGTTTTGGCAGGCTCGAGACTGTTCGTACCCTGATAGTTGTGTGGACAAACAAATATAAAATATGTTAAAAGTCACAGAACTCCACGTGTGAATTAATTAGTTTAATGTCTGGGGTGGGGGCCTCGGACCCGGCCAGGCTTCAGGAGCACTTCCGGCGGGAGCGTTGGGTGGGACAGCAGCTCACAGGCTTCTGTCCTCGTTATGATGCTGAGACAGGCGGTCAGTGGCCCTCGGTCCCTCCCTCCACACTTGCACCTGTCCTCCCTCGGGGTGTTCCGTCTCCCCGTCTCCCCGTCTGGCTCTCTGAGGGCAGTGGCGCCCCTCCCCGTTAAACTGGAAACAAGAGATGGAGAATGGTATTTATTGGGCGCCTACTGTGTGCTGGCCCCTGCCGGGCGCTGCACACGCCCCTCCCTCGACGGGGAGACCTTTGCCCCACTTTTCAGGAGGCATCAGAGGCCCAGCCGCAGGGGGCCGGTAGGCACAGGAGAGGCTGGGATTTGGAGCCAGGACTGCCTGAAGCCAGGGACACCCCTCCCAGCGCGCCGCTGGTCTTTCCTCTGCTTCTGCTTTGCCCTCAGGTCACTCTGCAGTGACTCTGTCCTCCATCTAAGGGCACCTGTCGAGCAGGGTCGGCGGGGGGCGGGGGGGGGTGGGGAACAGCGGCAATGCTGGGAGGGAGCTGGAAACCTGTGCAGGGATTCCCGCGGGCTCAGCAGGGCCCCCGGCACAGGGGTGACTGGGGGCAGGACACCCGCGGACCTCTGGGTGGGGGCCGGCCCTCGGGCGCCCTGCTGCCAAGGGCCCCACTCGCAGCAATCAAACTGGGTTGTGCTAAAAGGTGCCTCCCGCTGCTGGAGAGGGCTTGTTAATTCGTTAAATGACACTGGCTCCCTGCATGGCCAGTGAGTGAGGACGGCCCCCACAGCTCTAGCTCTGGGGAGAGACAGGAGGGCCGGAGGCGGGCAGCGTGAGCAGCGGGTCAGGCCGCCAGGGGGTCTCGCTGGGCAGGTCCCGTGGCCACAAGCAGCCCGAGGACGCTGGGCAGGCACAGGCACCAGGGCCCAGCGCCATCCTGCACGCTTCACCTGCCCCCTGCTCCACGGCAGGCCAGCCCGTTTCCCCAGCTGGATGGTCCACCTCTGGGCTGCCGCTGCCTGTGGCCAGTGGGCGCTCTGCCCCACGCCCAGCCGTGGGGTCTTCCCCGCCCTGGACCACCCTGCCCAGAGCGTGCAAAGGGATCCCTTCCTCGGCGGCTTCTGTCTGACCATCTTTGTGTCCCTCGCCACCCCTGTCCTGGATCCGAGGCTTATCTCTCCACCGGTCTGTGGGTGACCAAGGGTAAGTCAGCGTCTGAGTCACCCCCGAGCCACCGCTCCTGGAGCGGGGCACGGCTCTGCTTGCTGATGGGGCTGAGCCAGGACGGTGAGGGCAGGCCCCATGCTGGGATTGTCCTAGCACTCCCAGGGGGTGGCGTCTGTAGCCACTTGCCAACGGCCCCATTCCCCAGTGCTCCTCCTTCCTCTGGAATAGAACCCTGGGTCTTCAGCTGGGTGAGCAGCTGCCAGAATGGACTTCACTGCGAGGCAGCCTGAGTCTACGTTCTGACCAGTGGGATTCATGGGGAGTGATGTGAGCAACCTCTGGGAAGTGCCCATAAAGAGCAGAGCAGACCTTTCTTCTCCCCTTCTTCTTCCTGCTGACCAGAAGACAGACGTGACAACTGGAGCTGGAGCGGTTATCTTGTACCATGAGGTAAAAGACGCACGATGAGGAAGACTGTGTGGGGTGCAGGTGAGGGCTAAGGATGCTGTTTCCTCCTGCTCTGTGAAGGGAGCCATCATGAAGACAAAGTTGACACATGAGGACAAGGCAAGGCAAGGAGAATTGCAGAGAAGCAGAGCTTGAACCCTGATCACACTTTGCCTGAAACCCACACTGTCCAGACTTTCATTTATAGGAGTCAATCCATTCCCTTTATGGTTTAAGCCAGCTTGAGTTGGTTTTTCTGTTACAGGCCACTGAAAGATACTGTGGGGGAGGCATGTGCTGTGAGAGAGGCATGCGGCTCAGCCGTCCTCTGTGGACAGGGTCCTGAGGAAGAAAAGGAGCCTGGGGCACACAGGGCAGGCTCCCTGGAAGAGGAGGAGCACTGGCGGGGGGCGGATAAGGGCACGCCACAGTGGGGCGAGGGTGTGGGGGGCTGGGCATGGTGTGGGCAGTCCCTCAGACCGGGAGGGGCTGGTGTCCCTCCTGGAGCCAAGAACATGGCAGCCCCTGGTTGCCAAGCCCAGGACACTGCCAGTCTCCATTTGGCCCAATTTAAAATTCGCAGGTAGCACCTCACACCTTCAGCTGTGAAAAGCACAACACGACCATTATACAATCCAAGCGGTTTATTCATCGGGCCACCCAGCTTCTCCCGGGCAGACGGATTTGCCGCTCCTCCCTCGTCCGGCCACACCACATGCCAGGCAGGCCCTCATACATGTGACAAACCCACGTGCCAGTGCTCTTATACCCGTGAGGTCTGCACAGACCTCGTGTATTTGTGTTTACATTCACATGCATGATGTCCGCGTGTGTGACATGTGTGCACGCCAGCTGTGTTTGTGCAGTGCACCATACCTGTGGCCTTGCCCCGTGTGCATACACGTGTGTGCACACATATGCATGGGTGTGGTGTGCGTGTGCATGCCTGTGCCTCTGTGCATGCGCACCTGCACTGCATATCGTGTGTGCACACACCAGCATATGTGCATGCACACGTGGGTTGCACACACAAGCACGTGCCAATACACCTGCTTTCCCTCCAGAGTCAGCCGTGACAGGAGCACTGCGGGTGGCACAGGGTGGGCCCGGGCCCGCCCTGGACTGAGGCGTGTCCTGCCCGCCCCACTCAGGTCCCCACTGTGGCAGAGCCGTAGGGGTCTCTGACCAGGCTCTGGGCGCAGCTGCGGCCAGGGGCAGATGTCAGGGAATCCAGCTGAGCGCCTACCCTCCAGGCGATGCCTGAGCTCAGTCCAGGTCCTCAGCCCGCGTCACCACTCACCACGTGTCTGCAAAATGGGCGTCCCGTCTCCCTCGCGGGCCCTGAGGAAAGCAGGACACGTGGGCTGTGGACACACCAAGAAGCCCTCTGGTCAGGGCGGCCCTGCCCCACCTTGCCCGATGCTGGGACGCTGCCCACTGCCCTCGCCTTCTGAAGCGAGACTTCCGCAGGTCAGGAGGTTGGCGCGTAGACTCAAGACGGCGGCACTGAAGCCCCAGAGCTCTCCGCTGTGGCGCTGATCTCGGCTCTGGGAGAGGCCAGACGGCTCCTTCCCAGGACCCAGGGGACCTCGGCGCCAGTGGGGGTCCCAGGAGCCGAGCCCGTCCTCCCCCAGGAAACCTGGATTCCGCTCTTGGCCGGGTGGATCCAGGCCGACGCTGGCTGCACCGGGAGGCAGGGGTGCCGCGCTTTGCGGGGGCGGGCACGTAGGTGAAGGTGCCACCCACCTTCAGATCAGCGCTCTGGCTCCAAGGGCAGGGAGGGGGCGGGGCGGGGAGAAGTCCTGTGTCTTTTCTCCTTTTATCAGTTGGGAAATGGCCTTCCCCACCTTCTCAGGGTTTGGGGAGCTGCTGATCTTCACGCATCTAAATCTGGGGCCAGCAGGTCGTGGGCGCCAAGGGCACTAAGGAGGTCAGCCCAGGAGGGACAAGCTGCACAGCCCTGGCCCTGTTTGTGACCCGTATCGCCTGCCCATGGCACTCGGGATGCCACCCCTGGGGTGCAGTGTGATTCTGGGGATGGGGGTGGGGGCGTGCTGAGACCATCACTCCTTACACACACACGCACACGCACGCACACGCGCGCGCGCACACACGCACACACACACACACGCACGTACACACACGCACACACACGCACACACACGCACACACACGTGCACACGCACATGCACATGCACACACGCACACGCACGTACACACACGCATGCACATGCACACGCACGCACATGCACACACGCACACGCACGTACACACACGCACGCACATGCACATGCACACGCACTGGCCTGCTGTCCTTATAGATGGCCCCTGGGCGTGTCCCCTAGGCCCCTCCCTCCCCACACCCCATCCGAGAAGCTGGTCTCTGGGTCTGTCCTGGGCAGGAGCTGGACCAGGCAGCCCCTCATGCCAGGCCCCGGGGTGATCCTGGGCCAGGGCGGAGCCTCCATTTCATTCCCTCCGCCGCCCTGTGTCCATCAACTCCACCAGCCACCCTGCCCCGCCTGCCACGTTCCCTCCCACCCCCACTGTCGGGGAAGAGTCTGGCTGCAGAAACAGGAAAACAGGAAGTCGGAGGTCGAGCAACACAGACGACCAAGAAATGAAGTGATCGGCCCCAGGCCTCACGACCTTTCGGGGTCAGAGCCAGGATTTAAGCCCCCCCGGCTGGGGAATCCCACCACCCGCCTGACAGCAACACCGCCCAGCCCCCCAATCCACCAGCCACCTTGCCATCCATCTCCTTGGCGCCATGCCCTCCCCCTCGTAACCAGCCCCAGCACCCCCGGCTTTATTCCTGTCGCGTCACACACTGTGGCAGCAGCACCGGGGAGAAGGGCACAGGCGGCCCGCGGCACACCTGTCCCGCCAGCTCCACCTTCACCAGGCCCGTAGGCAGCATCACCCTCCTGCCCTCCCCTCCCCATGGATGGCGAGCTCTCCCTCGGGGCGCCGGGACCCCCAGTACACGATCATACTCTTCGGAGCCTGCGGCCGGGCCCTGCTCCAGGTGCCAGGTGAGCCTCGCCCGTAACTGTCCGGGCTCCCACTCCCCCCGTCCGGTGCCCGGGCCTTGTGTGGGCTCTGCTGAGCCCCACCCAGGCCCGCTCAGCTGGCCGCCGCTCCCCTTCCCAGAATGAGCACTAACGAACCCTCTGGATGGCTGGGCTGGGTGTTGGTTTCCTGTTTATTTTTTTCCTCTTTGTGTCTATCTCCCTTTTCTCCCTCTAAATTGGCACGGAGAGGGGAATTCACAATTCCCCCTCCCGGTTCCCATCCCAGCACACGCACCTCTCTGCGGTCTTAATCATCTAGTTTGTAATATTTCATCTCCCCTCCCTTTCATCTCCCTCTGAACACCTCGACCGGTTAAAATAAATATGTAGTTTTAATTCTGAGGCACCTAATTTAATCTGGCAGGCAACGTTCTGCCACTCACTGGCAGGCACCTCAGGCTGAGTCACATTCCAGCTCACCAGGCACACCGGCCCCCGCCCACCCTGCCAGGGGCTGCGTGGGGAGAGGGCTCGGGGCCGTGTTCCCAGGAGGCAGGCCCGGGACAGGCGGCAGTGCCCTCCCCCAGTGGTGTCCTTTCCTGGAGAGGCCACAGGACACCGCCAAGGAATCCCATAGGCGGCTCCTGGCCCCAAGCACTGGCCCCGAAAAGCCAGCCCGAGGGCTCCAGCATCACTCACCTTCCTCCCTCCAGGGCCGGGCCAGGTACGCAGGAGGGCCTGTCGGCAGGTGAGCAGGTAGAAGCCCCCAGGCAGGTGGCAGTTGCCCCTTCCTGGTCTCCGTGGGCATATTTCTGGCCCCTCCTCCCCTTTGCAGGGCTTGGTCAGCAAGGTGGACCTCATTCTGGGTGGCTCCTCTCAGACCACTCAGAGGCCACTGTCACCTCCCTGGAGACCACCGACACCCGACTGCATTACCATCCTTGACCCTGGCCTGGGGCCTGCCACTCTGCTCTCTCTCCCCTGCCCACCAAGCTCTGGGCCTGGCTGTACGTTCCACAGGCGGGCCCAGGAGTTGACCGGTGAGGGGTGGCACCTGGCCTGCTTGAGGCAAGGGTGCCTGAGAGGACGGGAAGCCGGAGCCGAAGCCCTGTGTCCCCTGGCCAGGCCTGGCTCTGATGAGGCTGGAGGGCTCACCCAAGGGGACCTCAGACCCCCACTCGCCCAAAGACCTGTTGGAACCCATTACCTTAAGCAGTTGGCTGGAGGTGATTTAACGTCCCTAAGTCAGTGGACATCTTGCCTCCCAAGTGAAGTCTTCTCCAGCTAGTCTGTTCTTTCATTCATTCATTCATGCATTCATTGGGTCATTTGCTCATTCATTGGTCCAAAAAGTGTCTGGCTGGCCAGGAAGGAGGGGCTCCAGGGATTCAGAAATGAGCTGTGTTGGAAGACGGGGTTCTGAAGTCAGGATGGTTGTGTGCTTAAGGCTGAGGCAGTGGGGGTGAAGACAAGCCCCCAGGCCCTGGGGTCTCTCTCACGGGTCACGGCTGCCACTCCCACCGGTGCTCAGAGCAGGAACCTGAATCTGGGTTCCACCTGGACCAGGGCCTGGCCTGCGCTGGCCTGGGCCTTTCTGCCACTCCCAGGGCCTCTGGGCAGCGGGTCTGAGGCCTCTCCAGGTCCTCGCCGATGACCTGCTCCAGCCTACCCATCTCTTGTCCCTTCCCACTCAGCTTCCAAGGCCGACGGGAATACCTGAGGGACAGGGAATGACAGGAACGGAAACCATGTGAGATTTCATTCGTGCCCCTAGGCAGGACCCGCTACAAGGACAGGGGCGGTGACGGCCAGCTCCCCAGGGTGTGTGCGCCCCACAGCACATCCACACTGGACAGTTCAAGCTTCGCGTGCCCTTTGACCCAGCGCTTCTGCTCCTGGATGCACATCCCAGAGAAAGTCCACCCCGTGCACCCAAGGGGTCACCAGCAGGATGTCCCACCCCGCTTGATGTGGGGACAGCAGCCAGGCACTGCCGGAAGCTCGTCCGCACAGCCGCACCTGGGGAAACGGAAGCTCCGGGAGTGGGATAGAGGACGGATGAAAGGACTGTTGTCCCATCCAGGATGGAGCGCCTCGCGGCCGGGAGGATGAGGAAGCACAGGGCTACAACCTGCACGTGCATTCACCCCACAGAGCTGAGTTAATTGCTGAAAGGAGTTAGCTTGGGACACCACTCACCCACGTCTCAGGGGCCCATAACCCGCCTCAGTGCACTGCTTGGGTCAGTGCGTACGGCCCAGAGATGTAAAGAACGAGGCAGAGGCGTGATTGGCTCAAACACGGGCAGAAGAGGGGCCATGTGTGCCGGAAAAGTCACAGAGAACCTGTCCACGTTGGCGAGGCTTCCTCCCCTTAAAACCAGAAAGATCTCAGGCCAAACACTAAGCTCTGTCGAAGCTGGGTCCTGGACCAGGGTTCCCCCATAATTATTGTCCCCCCATACTTATCAGCATACTTGAAACGTTATATAGGGACTTCCCTGGTGGTCCAGTGGCTAAGACTCCGCGTTCCCAATGCAGGGGGCCCAAGGTTCAATCCCTGGTGAGGGAACTAGATCCCACGTGCCACAGCTAAGACCCGGCGCAGCCAAATACATAAATAAATAATTTTTTTTTAAAGTTATATTAGTTTCAAAGGAGAAAAATGCATCTATTAACTCCTCACCATGAAGGTGTAAAATGCTGACAACCCAGCAGCCCTGGAGGCTCTGGGCAAGTGCAGCGTTCCCTAAAGGGAACAGGGGCACATGGGGGGACATGGGGCTCCTTGACCATCAAGGGTGGCAGGCTCAGAGTGGAGCTCCTCCTGGACCCTCTGCAAACACCTCAGCTGGCTGGTTCCCAAGGTGGCAGAGCCTGCATCTAAGCCCCTCTTAAGAGTTTAGGGACCAACCCCAACCTGCTCAGGGAGAATGGGCCCCCCTTTCCCTCTCCCTGCGGTACTGACCCCACCAGCTCCCAGGGGCATTCAAGTTGCTTGATTCTCAGAAAGGATCCTTTGCAGCCACAGCTCCCTCCCTGGGAATGTACAAGTCCGGCTGGGTGACACCCATAAGGAGAGTGGCTGGACCCTGTGGTGGCTCGGGGGTGGCATCCAAGGCCACACGGGGTGCAGCAGGGTGAGCACATCCTGGTGTCAGGAGAACAGACCCCCGGGCTGGCTCTGCTCCACCTGGCAGCGTGATCTGGGCCTGCATGCTGGGTCGTGTGTGGATGTGGGTGTGTGTGATCGTGTGTGAGTGGGGGGAGGGGGGTTGGTGTCTGCAGTGTGTGTGTGCACAAGGCTGAGACCAGCAGTGAACCTGGGACCAACAGAGCCCTGAGGGCCCTGTGGAGCCAGGTTCTAGGACGAGGGCAGAGAGGGGCAGGAGCAGGTGCCCGCCTGGCCCCGGACATGGTGATATGCAGGGTAGGGAAGAGGGCCGCAGAGTGGTGGGGGCTCTTGGGGTCTAAGGAGCTGCTCCCTTGTCTTATTGTGTCTCCACATCTGGACTCATTCAGGCATCTACTCATCACACATTGGCCAAGTAAGGCAGCTCCTCGAGGTAGGGGCCAAGATGGACGAAGAAATAAGGATGCCCAGGCCATGCCACCCGAGTGCTGAGAGAGACAGCACAGCCTGAGGGGGCTGCCTGGGAGAACAGGATACGGGGAGAGCACTGAGAAGGGAGCAATTCCCCACCCTCCCAGAGCTCCAGATGAGGAGGGGATGGTGGACTAGCCACAGGCAGAAAGACAGATGCATTAAATAAGCCAGCCACTGGCTCCAGAATCTTCGAGGAAAGAGGCACACAGATTCCTGACTTTGGCTTCATGAGTCATCCACACCAGGCAGACCCATTCTCTTCAACATCATCAGAATCACCACTGTCCTTACCATCACCATTATGATCACCATCACCACCACCATCACCACCATCACCATCACCACCACCAACATCACCACCACCACCATCACCACCACCACCACCATCACCACCATCACCACCAGCACCATCACCACCACCACCACCACCACCACCATCACCACCATCACCACCACCACCATCACCACCACCACCATCACCACCACCACCACCATCACCATCACCATCACCACCATCACCACCACCATCACCACCATCACCATCACCACCATCACCACCACCACCATCACCACCACCACCATCACCACCACCACCACCATCACCATCACCATCACCACCATCACCACCACCATCACCACCATCACCATCACCACCAGCGCTACCACCACCATCACCACCACCACCATCACCACCATCACCATCACCACCACCACCACCATCACCGTCATCACCATCACCATCATCACCATCACCGTCACTATCACCACCATCACCACCATCAACATCACCACCATCACCACCGCCACCATCACCATCATCACCACCACCGTCACTATTACCATCAACATCACCACCACCACCACCACCACCATCACCACCACCACCATCACCACCATCACCATCACCACCATCACCACCACCATCACCACCATCACTGTCACCACCACCACCATCACCACCACCACCATCACCACCACCAACATCACCACCATCACCATCATCACCACCACTGTCACTATCACCACCATCAACATCACCACCACCACCAGCACCACCAGAACCGTCTCCACCACCATCACCACCATCCTCCTCCCGCATTAGGTTCTGGGTAGAGGACTGTGTAAGTCAGAGCAGGCAGCCGAATAGCCAGGGCTATTGAGGAGTCGGCTGGGAAGAACAGGAGAGGATTTGCAGGATCCAGATCCTTGTCGGGGTCCTTGCTTGTCATGTGACCTCGCACAACTGACTCGTCATTTTGAGCCTCAGTTTCCCCCCCTTTAAGAGCAGAATTATGCTCCATGACCCCTCTACTTTTCGATGTTGTTTTGAGAGTGAAATAAATTGAACTATTTGAAGGTGTTATGCAAATTTGAAAGTGGTGAGCAAATGCTATGCATTCTTCTCAGCATGTAGAGTCCATTCCCAGCTGAGCCCCTCTCTCTGCACCCCCTCCCAGCAACCACACACTTGCGGGTCCTGGGAGTGTGCGGTTCCAGGAACCAACCCCAGGAGCTGGAAGATTGACGCCACCTCTGACTGGAATGCAAACAACATGCAAATGAACAAGCGAATTCCCTCTCCTCCTTTGGGAGAGCCCTCCCTGGTCCTGGTTGGGCTGCCCTGCCCCGGCTCCTGTTCAGGACACCATCAGCGCGCTCGGCGGTGGAGGGACAGGGCTGCGGGGGTCCAGGCGGAAGGAGAGGCTTGGAAACACCACACGTGACAGAGCACCCGGCAGGTCAACGTTCTCGCCCTGTCTCTGCTCCACAAAATATCCACGTGTCTTCCGGAGCTGCAAGCTTCCCTCCCTCGTCTCAAACGTGGCATCCGTCCCCGTCACTCCGCCCTCCTCTCTCTCCTCCCTTCCGTCCTTCCTCCAACTTTCCCTGGGGGCCCTCGCAGGCCCTGGACTTGGTGTCCAGCACCGGCACTTGGGCTCCGGGAGAGACTAACCAGAGGCCATGGCCCCGCAGTTCCAGCTTACAGTCCAGAGCGTCACCCTATGGACCCCCGGGGGTCCGAGGCCACTCCTTGAGAAACCCTGGCATAGAGCTGTGTGTCTACCGCCCTCCACACGTCTGTCTGCCCGACCACCCGCCACCCAGGCTGGGCTGTGTCCTGGGCGCCCACACCAGGGCCCCTGCCCAGTGGCAGCAGGAGCTAGTGAGACCCCCTGCTGGGGCCATGGGGATGGGACATCAGAGCCCGGGGGGCGGGGGAGGACCCATGTGGAGGCCGAGGTGGTGTCCAGGGTCCCTGTGGACACCTGGGGCCTCTTTGGCGCTCAGAGGTGGTGAGAGTGGGGTCGTGTGCCTCTCTCAGGGGCTTGGGCAGGGCACCGGCACGCGGGGGAGAACTCGGCCTGCGCCCGCAAGGGGGCCAATGCCTCATCCGTGCCACTTGGAGCCCGCTGGGCGCCAGGTGTGGTGGGCAAGTGTGCAAAGCCGGCTGGGCCGTCTCGAGCCTCAGCTCCCTCGGCTCTGTGATCCCTGCGATTGTCTGTATTGATTTTCACTGCACGGTTTATTCAATGCTTAATCTCCCTCCACGGAAAGCTCCCAGAGCGGAGCGGCGTCCTCACTCCCAAGGGCCTGCTAAGCCCAGGGGAAGGCCTGACGGAAGCCGGGCGGCGACTGGCACGGGCCCTGAGTCCCCACGGCCTCTGCTCTGGGAACCGGGGCGGCAGGGGTGGGGTGGGGACCGGCCCGGTGTCAGCAGGTGCCAGGCCCATGGGAGGCGCCCAAGGAGACCGGGCAAACGGCTGCAGTTGATAGTCCTCCTCAGGGGTGACTGGGGAGGGTCAGGGCTCAGTCGGGGCGTCGCAAGGACTGGAAGTGGTGCTTCAGAAGGGTCCAGGGCCCGAGGCGGGAACTACGTGTAACGACCCCCCCTTCCCTTTCTGCCCTGTCCATCTTGAAGACCCCCTTTGAAGAACAAGTCCATGACTCTCGGTCGCACCTGGTCGGAGTGAAGGCTTTGGTGTCAACCCTAGTCGCCGGCTGTGTGAGCTTGGGCAAGTCGCATCACCATTCTGAACCACGGGACTCCCAGCTCCAGGATGCCACCATGCCTTGCAGCCTCTGGAGGTTACAGATGGAGAGGGGGCACGCGGTGGGCTGGCCAGCACGGCTGCTGAGGACGTGTCAGGAAGATGCCCTTCGGGCTGCCCACTTGCAGGGCCGTGAAGGCCCTTGGGGGTCCCCAGTCGGCCCCGCCCCGGACCCCCGGAGCAGCAGCAACAGTGCCAGCTGTGGGCTGGTGCCACCGTGCCCCTCCCTGACCTGCATTTCCTCTGCCAGGCCCCCTGCGGGGGGCACCCGCCATTCGCGCCTGGTTCTCACCCAAGAGTTGTGACAACGAGTGCTTGAAAATAGTCTGAAACTACCCCGGCCTCCTCCTCCCCAGGGAGGGCAGGGCGGGCGAGGGGTGCCGAGGAGTGGGCACCGCGCTCGGGTTAATAAGCTTGGTGCCCTGGGCGCCCCGGGCTCCCCGGGAGAAGGCAGAGGACTCAGCCCCATGGCCGGGAAGCCAGGCGTCCTGGGCCTGCGGACGGGTCGTGCGGGCAGGGCATGGGCTGTGGGCCCGGCAGAAGCTGCGGGGGACGGCTGGCCGCGCAGACTTTCCCGGGCCTGAGGACCAGGTGGACGAAACTCTCCAAGCACTTGGTCCTGAGTCCCCCAAACAAGTGCCCCATTCCTCCTCCTCCTCCCAGAAGCCCGCCTGAGTCCCGCCCGATGGAGACCCGCCAGCGCCTTCGTCTCTCTGAGCCTTTCCCGGAGAGCTCAAAGAAATAACGCCGCCCAGCCGACAAGGGCGGCCTCAGCCGCAGAGGCGGGCTCGGCAGAGTCCAGAGTAAGACTGGCCGATCTGCCCCTCACCTCTGCCCACCTGCTCCCCCTCTCAGGAGGCATGTCCCTCTCCTGGGTACCCACACCCCAGTACCCCCATGGCTTCGACGCCATCCACAGAAGCAAGCGCCCTGCCTGGCTGAAGGGAACTCTGTCTTTCCAGGCCTGGTGTCCCACCGAGTGACCCTCAACCTGAGATGTCTGCGTCAGGCAGGCCTGGTATTCTCCAGGGCCTTAGGCGGAGGTGGTGAGCAGGGATCAGATGGAGGGCCGGGGCCCATGCTGCAGCAAGAGAGCTTAAGTCAGGCGTAGGAGGAACTTCCAAGGGGCAAGTGTTGTAACAGCTGGAATCGTGGGGCAGCTCTTCCCTCCTGTCTCCTGCCCTTCCACTCCCGAGGCCCATCACTCAGCCAGCCAGCCCAGGCGTGGGTGGTGGCCCCGGAGGGCCCCCGGGGCCAGGGCCACACTGAGGGTGTGCACAGTGGTCCACGGGAAACTCGTTCCTTGGCACTGGGGGCGGGTGGCAGGAGCTCAAGGCATCAGGGCCAGACAGGGAACAAAGCCGTGGGCAGCCAGCTGCCACCTGCTGCCGTCATGCCGCCTGACCCCAAGGGGCTGGTGGGAGGGGGTCCTGTCCTGTGGGCTGGGCTGAGTCAGTGCAAGGAGGCAAGCGGGAGTGGGGCAGGAGCTGGGCGCCAGCCAGGAAGCTTGGCACCGAGAGCAGGAAAATTGGGGTTCTGGCGTGGAGCCCACACCTCCATTGGTATTCGCCATCTGTGCCAGGCCCTCCTTGATTTACTCATTTAATCCTGACAAAGACCACATAGGTGGTACTATTATTGTCCCCATCACAGATGAAGCAGGCACGGAGTGGGTAAGCTGCCTGAGGTCGCACAGCTAGAAAGTCAGGACACAAGCCAGCCTCCGGTCTGGCTGCAGCCACTGCACCAACGCGCCCTGAGGACACCCCACTCTCACCTGGGGCCCCGATGTGTGGAGGGGAGAGGTGCTGGGTGGCTCACCAGCTCTGCGGCCGAGCCCGGAGCCGCAGGTCGTGCGCTCGCCAGAGTGCAGTTAATGACAAACCTCAGGCCCCCTCCAGCCCGGAGCCCTCCCAGGGGAGCCTCAGGGCTCCTGGACGCCAGAGCCCGCGGGGTGGCCGGCCACACCAGCAACAGGAGAGCCACAGGCACACGTGGCCAGTGGTGGACGTGGTGGACGGTGCAACACAGAACATGGCCACCATCCACTCTATTGGACAGCTCTGTAGGGCCATCTTTGGAGACCGGCCTTCTGTGCCCTTTGCCACTCCCGCCCCCTGGCCCTGGGGTGGGCAGCCTGGGGAGAGGGGCAAGGGGAGGGTGGGAGGGGAGTTTGGCCTCCCTGGGCCCTCTCACTGCCCGCCTCCGGGTAACTCACCCTGACGCTGGCCCTGAACCTAGTCTGCTGGAACGCGGACCACAACTGCGTCGCTGCTGTGTGTCCAGACCTGGCCTGAGCTGGTGAAGGGTGATGGTCCACGCAGGACTGTGGACTTCACAGAATGGAAGCTGGCTGCACATCTGCCCAAGACCCTCTGTGTGCTGGCCCAGTCACCCAGCTCTGGGCTGGCCCTGGGGTGCAGAGCCCCTAGTGGAGGGTCCCGTCACTGTCACTGGGCCCAGGGAGGGTCTCGGACTGTCTGACTTTGTGGATGGGCTGAGATGTGTCTGGTGTGTTCCCGGGATACAGCGAGGGGCCATGCCTTCCAATGAGGAGATCAACGGGGAGGATGGAGGACTTCCTGGAGGAGGGGCCCTTCTGAGCTTCATCCTTTAGAACCCGTGGTTAACCGGAGGAGCTGGGAGCCCCTGGCCTTGCTGTCCTTCCTCCCCAAGCATCCCTTTTCTTTTTCCTCCCCTCACAGTTGCACAGCCTGAAGGGACCAGGGTTGAGTGGGGTGGGAAGGAGGGGGGACCCAGAAGGCAGAGCTACCGCAGGGCGGGGCCTCGCTTCTGCAGAGTGGCAGTGCAGGTCCTTTGTGTCCTGGCTGGGAGGCTAATCATGGCATGTTGCATCCACAACTAATTATGTGCATGTGAATCAGCTAATTACTCACCATGCTCAGCGCCCCCCCTCCAACTCTGGCTGGCAAAGTTCATGGAGTGGTTGGAGAGGACCACGAATGTCCCCAGGCTGGAAATCCTGTGCAGTCCCCTCCTGCCCAGCCCCCAGGTGGCCTCTGAAGGCCCGGAGAAGGGTTGCCAGATGCTAAGGGCTCTCGTTCCACCTCTGTCCCAGGAGCCAGGAGTCAGGGAGCTTGGTTCTAGACCACCTCGCTCTGCACGCGACTGCAGGTAGACCCCCTTCTCCCCTGAGGAGAGGACTGTCCTATATGAAAATGCTTGGAAATAGACAGGGCCCCGAGGTATGCTTCCTGCTGCTCCACTGGGGGTCCTCCCAGCCCCCCACAAAGTTCCTGTTTCTCATCCCTCAGGGATGCCTTAGTGTGTACACTCGGGCCTGGGAATAAAGAGCTGGATGGGTAAGACTGCCATGAGGTCAGAGCTCAGCGTGGGACCAGGGTCAGGGCTCAGCGTGTGACCAGGGTCAGGGCTCAGAGTGGGACCAGGGTCAGGGCTCAGCATGGGACCAGGATCAGGGCTCAGCGTGGGACCAGGGTCAGGGCTCAGCATGGGACCAGGATCAGGGCTCAGCGTGGGACCAGGATCAGGGCTCAGCGTGGGACCAGGGTCAGAGCTCAGCGTGGGACCAGGATCAGGGCTCAGCGTGGGACCAGGGTCAGAGCTCAGCGTGGGACCAGTATCAGGGCTCAGAGTGGGACCAGGATCAGGGCTCAGCGTGGGACCAGGGTCAGGGCTCAGCATGTGAGCAGAGTCAGTCAGGGCTCAGTGTGTGACCAGGATCGGGGCTCAGAGTGGGACCAGGGTCGGCCCTCAACATGTGACCAGGGTCAGGGCTCAATATGTGACCAGGGTCAGTGATGAGTGAGTCAATGGCTGTGGTCAGGGATTGGTTTATGGCCACGAAGAGGGCTTTTAATGTCATGCTCTCTCTGCAGCTGGGTGAAGAAGTTCTAGAACCTGGGTAGTGTTGACCTGGCAGGGGATCATCAGTTTCAACCTCCTGTGCTAAGCCCACCCTGGGTTTCTTCAAGCTGTGGCCCCGCCCTCAGGTGGCTGTGAGATGGTCAGGGGTTTGCACACGCTTTGGTGGAGGGTGCTGGATGTAAACTGATAGCAAATCTCCGGAAGAGTGGCCATTGGCTTAGAGTTCTAGAATCCTGGGGTGTCTGGGCTGCCAGAAACCTTCAAAACCCTTCTGTCACAGTACTCATGTACCCATAGGGACACTGAGGCTGCAGCGGGGCCAGTGTGACTCTGTTTGTTTCAGGGCATTCAGCTGGTGCGGGCCTGGGGCAGTGGATGGAATCCCTGCCCTGGAATTTCAGGGCCGTGCTGACTTTGCTCCCTCCTCAAGGAGGAGCACGGGGGCAACCAGGCAGCTCTGCTTCTAGGAGGGGGAGCTGTCTGGGGTCTGGACCAGGAACTGGGGCAAGGGGACACTTTTCTAAAAGGGGCAAGTAATGGAGGGAGGCAAGGAGTCCCGGAGCAGGGAGGGGGAGGCATGGCCCTGCTGAGAAGCCCCATCTGAGGGGACACCACCTTGCGCTGGATGGCCTGGGTGGAGGGGGTCCCATCCTTGCCCTTGGAATCCCAGGCGGGGGTCCCAAAGCAGAGGAATGGGCTGGCTGCTACCCTCCCCCATCCACGGGAGAAGGGTTGGTGGCAAAGCAGCAGCTGAAATCCTGACTCAGAGCCACCGGCACCCTTGGCGGGGCCTTGTGGCCTAATACCGGAGGACCCCTGGTGGCCACGAGCCGCTAGTGCAGGGAGGAGATGGAAGCAAGGGCAGCGGCGGAGAGGATCTGGGCTAGGAAGGGTGGGAGGCGCAGATGGGGCAGCCCCTCACCCCCACCCCGCCGGGGGCACCACCTCCGTCTCTTCCCCCAGTTCAAAGACTTTGGGAAGAAGGTCCTTTCCCCGGGAGGGAGGGGGAGGAATAAGGCTGCCCTGGAGGTTGACTGGGAAAGGGGCCTCCCCTGCCCTCCCAATTGCCTTGGGATCTGTGTCTCCCTAGCTCTTCCGACCAGCCCCTCAGGACACCTCTAGAGGCTTAGGCCACAGGCTGGCCTTTCGAGAGGGACTGGTTCGGACGGAGCTCCACCTGATGAGGGGAGCAATGTGCAGTGACCAGAGATGGTGATGTAGTGGCACTGTTTGGGGGTTATGGCAATGGTCATTGGGAGAACAGTGTGGGAGTGGCTGCTGACATTCAGGTTGAGAATGGTGACAATGATTGCGAATTAATGTTTGATGGTGACAATGATGACACCCTGATGGAGCCTCCTGGGAAGAAGCTGAGAAAAGCAGACAGTTGGACCAGATGCTGGGCTTGGGCAGCAAAGGCATTAGTGGATGGCTAAGATGATAAATGTGTATTGTATTGGATATTCAGGCAGACCCAAAGAAGATTTTGCATTCAGAGTGGACCACAAGTTATGAAAAAGCCACAAGGGGCTGGGAGGCATAAACATCCTGGTAGAGAAGGACCCTGAAGTAATTTCCCTGAGGTCATTCCTCCAAGATTCTGTATTTCATTTTAGGGAGGCCCCCTATGGGTATCTGGCCAAAGGTCTCAGAAGAAGAGGAACTGTTGTCACTTTAAGATGGGAGATGAAGCAGCTAAAGGGGCCATCTCCATCAGCTTATGGAAAACAAAATCTAAATATGGGACTGGGATGTCCTCACTGTCACCAAGTCAAAGGAGGATGCATGGAGGATGTGAATGTGGATGGAATGGCTGAGGACAGCCCCACAGGGTAAGTGGTGGTCTGGACCTCACTTTCAAACCCTTGGCTCTTCTCCCAAGCCCTCCCGCAGCATCTCTCAGAACAGAGTACCCCTGAGGAAAGACTCGACAAATCCAACCTGGGCAGTTCAAACTGGCCCTTCCCACGTCCGCCAACCTCTGATATTCTTGGATGGGGTCCAGAGTCTGTGCCTCTGACTCTGTCTCCTGCCCATCACTCATTCCATCTTCCATCCAACCCGCCCACCCACTCTCATCCACCTATCCATGCATCATCCTTCCAACTGCACGGCCCACCCCATCTCTTCAGCCCTCCACTCATGTGCCATCCATCCATTTATGCACCCACCTATCCTGCCCATCCTCACCCGCCTCTTCCTCCATCCATCCACCCACCCTCCACCCTTCTATCTACCGTCCCACCCATCTCTCTAGGCATCTGTCCATCCACCCATCCTCCAGAGCACCTCCTCAATCTACGCCCACTTACCTCATCCACCCTTCCACACATCCCATCCTCTCATGGACCTTTGTGCATTGTTCACGCACAACCCCATATAACTTCCTTCCCTCCATCCATCTGCCCTCTGTCTATCCATCCATCCCCCCTGTCCATCCATCCACCCATCCATTTATCCAGCCGGCCAGCGGCAGCCACTCCTCGGCTCCTGGAAGAGGCAGAGAGCTGAGACCCAACTCTTGGTTTTCCTGCTGCATGGGGCAGGAGCTGGGCTTTCCTCGGTGTGCGCGCTTGTGTGCGTTTTACCCGTGCCCCCCACCCCGTTATCTCTCTCCCCTCCCCCACACCCCGCCCCCTGCTTGCGCTCCCCTCTAATGTGTGATCTGGAAGCTCTATAAAGCCTGATGTAATCCGTAATGCAGTCTCTGGCTCCCGATTCGGGATCCAGTTTCAGAGAGGGAGAGATTGGGGAGCGCCGGCAGCCCGGTGGGGGGAAGCAGCTCGCCTCTCTCCTCCTCCTCCCCGTCCTCGGCCTCCTCCTCCTCCTGCCCGCGCCGCCCCGCCCCCGGCTCGGCTCGGCTCGGCTCGCCCCCCCCCCCTCAGGAAGGGGAAAAAAGGCGAGAGGAGCGGGGCAGGCGAGAGGAGCGGAGCGGCGGCGGCGGCCGGAGAGGGAGCGGCGGGCGCAGGCGGCGGCGGGCGCGGCGTTGGCGGCGGCCCCGGCGGAGCGAGCGTGGAGCCGGCGAGCCGGGAGCACAGGCGGCCGCGCCGCGTCCTGGCCGGGCCCGGGCCCGCGCGCTCCGCATCGCCCGCAGCCCGGGCATCCGGACCTCCCCGGCGCCCGGGGGGCGCCGGCAGGCGGGGGGAGGGGAGGGGGCCTGCGCGCGCCGGCGGGTGCGCTCCCGGGGGCGTCGCTGCTAGGCCTGGAGCGGGCCGGGGGCGGCGGAGGCAGGAGGACCCCCCCCTCCGCCCGGACGCCCGGCTCGGCCGCCGGCGACGCGGGGCGCTCCTGGGTATTTGCAACTCGCCGGATCAAGTCTTCGCCAGCGGGGCCGCTGCTGCCGGGAAGGTAAGGAAGGCTCCGGCGGGCGGCTGGGGGTTGGGGGCGCGGCGAGAGGGGGCGCAGCGAGGGTGGGAGGGGGCCGGGGGAGGGGCGGACGCCCGGACTTCTTAACTTCGCCGTTTGGAGCTTCGCAGCTCCGAGGTTTGCGCTCGGAGCTCGGGAGTTTGGACCCCCCCATCCCCCCGCCCCCTGCCTCCTCCAGCGGCCGCGACGGAATCTGGCAGGTCTCCGCGCGCCCGCACTGGGGGGCTGAGGAGGGGGCGACCTGGACGTAGGAGAGGCTCCTCGGCGCTGCTCACCTCCCCCCAGTCCACACACACGCAGCCTGGCCCGGGTGGCAGGCCGGGCTGGGGAAGACACCCCCTCCCCGTCACAGGCACAGACCCAGGGCAGGCTGGGGAAGGCGTTCCCGTTGTGTCCTCACCACATACGGACGCTGGCAGGGGCCTCAGGGAGCCCCAGATGTCCCCACAGCCACACGCAGACCCAGGTAGGTTCAGGAGGGACACCCCAGTGTGTCCCCCTTCCCCTCATCACAACCAGAGCCCCTACAGACATTGTAGGGGCCCGAGATGTCCTCCCCCCACGCACAATGCCTCCCTCGAAGCCTCACGGTAGACCCGGCACTGGCGGTGGACACTCCCCGGCGGTTCTCTTATCCCCAGATCGGGCGGAGGGCTACCCTAGCGCCCGTCCGCCCCCCTCCACACACACGAACGCCCTGGCTCCTTCCGTTCTCGGCTTCTTTTCCGCTCGCTCGCACAGGCCGCGCGGATAAGCCGCTCCGAACTTTGGGTCGGCCCTGCGCCCTCTCCGCGTGAAGCGGGGAGGCCAGGCGCCGGGCACTCCTCGGTCCCCATTCCCAGCGGGCCGAGGCCGCCGGCCCTCCGCGGCCGCCGCGCTCGCTTGGAGCCGCGCGGAGCTGCCTCGAGGAACGAGCCTGGCCCCCGCCCCCTCCCGGGCAGGCTGGGGCTCTGGGCCCGGCCGGGTGCCCTCTCCCACTAGTCTCCGCGGCCCCCTGGGCAGGGCAGAGCGCGTCTCGGGCCTGCCTCGGGAGGGGGCGGCGGAGCTGAAAATCGCCGCGAAGCAAGGTGGCCCGGAAGGCTCGTCAGAGGATGCGGCTCCCAGCCCCAGTACCTCTGCCGGGCCGCGGCGGCTCCTGCTGGGGTCACTTCCCAGGCAGCCTAGAGAGAGCGCCTGTTCGGGCACCCAAACCCCGGCCCGCTAGGCACCTTACCCTTCCCACTTTTATTTTCGGCTTCCAAGTTTCTTGGAGCGCAGGGAGCCAGGATGGGACCGGACGAGTCCTAACCCGCCCCTCCTTCAGCACCCTTTCCCTCCGCGCGCTCCCCAACACATCCCATTCCCCCGGGTCTGCGTCGAGGATTCCTTAGCGGCAACTCCCGAGGAGTTGAAAGGTGTGCAGGTGTGTGGGTGGGCAGGGGGCGCGCACCCACGCCCCAGAGGAGCGGATTGCCGAAGGTGTTGGGGAGGGTGCCGGGAGGTCTGCCCTCCCAACCCACCCCCGGGACCTAAGGGGACCCCCAGTGCCTTCCGCCACGACACAGACACACGCCCCCTACGAGCAGCGGCCGCGCGGGCGGGGTGGAGAGGACAAACGGGAGGCTGGGGTCCCTTCTCACATCCGGAGGTGGCATACGGTGTATCTGGGGTCTGAGGAGGCGGCCAGAGCGTCTCCTAGAACCCGAAGCCTTCCATTTTTCGGCGACCCTCGCCGCCGCGGAGGCAGCGAGGGAGGTCGAGGGAGAGAGCCGCTCCCTCACCACCGCAGGCGGCAGCGAAACTCTGCGTCCCGACGCCCGGGTGCCGCCGGGTCCGGCTTTGAGTACCCGAGCAAGGTCAAGCAGGCGAAGGAGGGGGCGGGGGCTCCTGGCCGCGCCCCCGCCCGTGCAGAGTCGGGGCCTTGGGAGGGGGTGTGGGCGGCCCACCGAGTCAGCCCCGAGCGCCCGCCGCCCGCGCCCGGTCCCCGGAGGCGGACGTTGCGCGCGTTCCGGGATCCCGGAGCGCACCGCGCCCGGCCCGGCGCCCTTCCTCCCGGCTAGCTTGCTGGCGCTCGGCGCTGCTTTCAGACTTGTTGCGCCTGGATGCGGGGGGCGGGGGGGGGGCCGGCCTGGGAGCCCCGGAGCCCGGGCGGCGGGGGGCCGAGCGCGAGGCCGGCGGGAATGCGCCAGGGCGGCGCGCGGCTCCGCGGGCGGGCGCGGCGCTGAGGCTCGAGCAGGGAGTTTGCCGCCTCCGATCCCGGAGAAGGGCGCTTGTCCCCGCCACGCTCCCGCGCGGGGGCGGAAAAGACGATTCGTCGCCCTCGGCATCACGCCGCTCTTCTCCAGACCCTGGGCCGGGAGGGGACGCAGCCAAGTTGTCGAGCCCTCCCTTGTCCGCAGGCTCCGGCCCCTCTCGGGCCTCTGTGGCCGCGTCCGTGAAATGGGGGCGAGGGTGGGGGTCTCGGAGCCCTTCCGGCTCAGGCCCTCGGAGCTCGTCCCGATGTCCAGCGTGCTGGGCCCGCAGCGTGCTGGGTCTGCGGCGTCCCGACCGGCCGGGTCCGGAGGCGGCTGGGCGCCTGCGGACGCGCGGCCGCGGGGACGGGCACGAGGCGGACCCGGCAAGGCCAGACGAGCAGCGGGGCGCGAGCAACCTCCCGTGGAGTCCTCGCCCCCTGGCCGGCCCGCCCAGCCCGGCCCCGCCTCCGGAACGAGTCCTGGGGCCCAAGCCCGCCCCCTGGGGACGCCTCCCGCTCAGGCCGGGGCGGCGGGCGCGGGGCTGCGGTGGCGGTGGCGGAGGGCGGCGCGCTGTCGCGTTCGGCCGAGAGAGGGCGCCCGCGCCGCCGGCAGCCTGCCCGCCCCTTCCGTCTCCTCCGCGGCCCAGGCGCCCGCCCCATCCTGGGCAGCCCTGGCGCCCCCGGCCTCTCGCAGGGAGCGCTGTCACCTGTGTCTCCACACACTCGCCTGGCCCCCGTACCTCCGTGCCCTGTGCACGGGCGTGAGGAGCATGTTTGTATACGTGTGCCACGCGTGCATGTGCATGTCCGGCCGGCAGGCTGGCGGCATGTGTGGTCGGGCATGCAAACTGCCACACGTGTGTGTATGGCGCGGAGCAGGTCTGTGTGAATGTGCGCCCTGGATGGCAGTATTTAACCGAACCACATTTTACCTGTGGCAGGTCCTGTAACTGGCTGTGTGCAAGAGGTGGACCCCTGGGAGTAAAGCTCTAACCCCGCCCCCCAAACCCCAAACCTGGAGGGTTTTGTTAACTCCATCCGAGCCAGCAAACCCACACTATCCCATTGTCTTCTGGAACCCTCTGGCCTCCATCTCCGTGGCTGCAGCTGCGCCATCGGTCAGAGCTGTGATTTCTGTGTGAACACACACGGCCCGGATACCCTGTGCACAGCCTGCGTGCACACACATACTGAACATGTGGGTGCCCACGTGTACACACTCGCACTAGTGGTGCGGCGTGGACGAGGCAGAGGGCATGCCCCCCACCCGGTGTGAAGGCTGGTGGGAATACAGGAGGAAAGAGACCCTGCTCGGCTCAGTGAATGGGCCCTGGGGGTGGAAGACAGCAGCCTGCAGGAGCCCAGAGGTGGGCTCCCCGAGAGCCCTCCACGGGGAAGTGGCAGCTAAGCTGGGAGAAGAGCGGTGGTGGTGGTGAAGATGAGGAGGGTCTCAGTATGGGACCAGCCATGCAAAGGCCCTGTGGCAGGTGTGAGGTGTAGACAGGAGCTGGAAAAGAGGTGAATGGCAGGACTGGGGCTTCAGAGGGAGCGGGGCCAGACCGCAGATCCCTGTAGGCCTCGGGCTATGTCCTGGGAGTGGTGGGGGCCACGGGGGGTGGGGGTAAACAGAGATGATGACTTGGCCTGATGGACACGCCAAAGAGATGGCGGGTGCTCCTAGGGGCAGCCAGGTTGCGTGGGGCTGCCCCGCCCACAACTGCACTGGACTCCAGACTTCACTTGTCACCACAGAACGGCCATCACCCTGACACCACCCAAGAGCCCCATCAGTGTGCACCGACCCACAACACAGCACAGAATGCGAGCGTGCGCTACCCTGGAATCTGGGCCCTGAGGTGGACATTCATGTCCGGGGACATGGCGTCGCTCCGAGGACCCTGGGGCCGCAGGGCACGGGGAGAGCCCCTCTTCCCGCCCACTGCCCATTTACAGTTGTTGGAAAAGTAAGGCCAGAGAGGGGAAGAGCTTCCCGTTGGAACTTTGATTCCAGGCCTTTGCCTCGGCCTTAGCTGCAGGTGACAGAGGCACCAGCCCCTCCCCCTGCAGGGCGGGACTTCGCAGGGAGACCGCAGGACCTGTGGCCTCAGCTGAGTGTAAACCCCTGGGTTCAGATCTCGTAGGGAGCGGTCCCTGCGCCCCGGTGTCCTCCTGGCTCCCAGGGTAGGGGAGGACTGGCGCTCGCCGGGAAGGCACACAGCAGGCGGGAGGCTCCTTCCCGGCTGCAGCCCCCGCCCCCTCCTCTTTCTCTTAATTCATTTCTACTCATTGGAAAGTGAACCGCGATGGGGGCAGCACCAAAGGGCTAGAGCGCAAAGGGAGTCTCCTTCCCTCCCCAGACCCCAGGTCCTCCTGTTAATGGGTCCGTGTTATCCTTCCACAATGTTCTGCGGCTCCACAAGCGTAACTGCGTTCGTCCTGTAAGTGCTTTGGACAAATGGGGGCGGTCTGCGCGCGCAGGGGCACCCGGCTCACCACCCGCCGTCACCCCCCGCCGTCTCATCCCCCCCCCACTCCCCACCACTGCGCCCCGTCCCTCCCAGCTCCCCCGCCCTCACCTTCGGATCTGCACCATGTTCATGCTGATCCCACCGCCCGCGTCCCTGTCCGTTGGGGTCTGTGGGCATCCTCGAGGGCTCACTTGGAGGGGGCGTAGATGGGGTCCCCAAGGTCCGCTGGGCCCTGCTGGGTAACTGTGGGACCGGGAGAGGCCTGCAGGGCAGGGGGTTTCCAGGGGCTCAGGGGCCGAGGTGGACAGCGAGATGAGACCCAGGCTGTCCCCATCCCCTCATGCTGTGTCCGGTTTTGGGGGTCCTGACCCTCAGCTGAGACGTGGGCTGAGGGGTCCCTGAGGTGGGAGGAGAGGTGGAGGCACGGCTGCAGGAACAGGAGCTGAAGTGCTGGTGAGCAGAGCCTCAGAGCTCTGCGGGCGACCCAGGTGGCCTGGCCGAGTCACCGGACCTCCCTCCTACGTGGCCTGGGGACTTCGGACAGCACTTGTCTGAGGCTCAGAGACTTAGGGTAGGGAGTCCTGCCCCAGAGAGGGGCGGAGTGGGCGCCGGGGTCCCAGCTCCCAGGGGCGCCTCCGGAAAGCCTTCCACTCACACACGTGCACACCCGCGCACATTCACCCTGTACACGGCGACCCTCCCCGCTGCCACGCACATGCTCTCTCATGCACTGCACATGCGTGTGCATAGGTGCCCCCGCGCGCGCACGCTGGTCCCTCCGCAGCCCTGTCCCCGGTCTCGGGGTCCGCCTCCTCCCCGATGCTCACCCTGGGCCGCAGGTTGGCTTGCCCTGTCTCCTCCCGGCCCACCCTCTGCCACCCGCGCTCACCTCGGCCATCCTGGAGAGAGGGGAGAGGGCGCCCCGAGGGTCTCAGGGAGGCCCAGGTCCGGAGCCTTGATACCTCTGGGCACCAGGTACCAAGGTACCTCTTGGGACGGCCAGTCCTGCCACAGCTGCTGGCACCATTAGGGTGGGTACAGGGGGCGTCGGGAGCCAGGAGACCTGGGTTTCCTGAAGCACGTCCAGGCTAAGCACCCCCTTCCTCTGTTGTCATCCCCCCCCCCCTCCATGCTGTCAGGACCTCTGCGTCCCCACCTGGCCAGGCCTATCCGGGACGTCCCTGGGACCTCAGTGTTGTCTGCCGGCCGCCAGGGCCCTTCCTGACCGCCTCTTCCGAGCTTGTCATCATCCTCACACCCTCCCCATGTGGCCTTGGACAGGTGACCTTGGATGAGACCCTCTTCCTGGGAACCTCGGGAACGGATCCTGGCGTGCGGTGTGGGTGGGCGTCACCCATAGGCCAGCCGCTGAGCGGGCTTGGAAGCTGTGTCTCCGTCTCCGGGAGCAGGGGCTTAATCTGGGTACCGAGCAGGGGGACACAGAGAGGAGAGGGCAGTGACGTACGTCACACCCAGAATTTCAGGAGCCTCCCCTCCTCAGGAGAGTTCCCCGCTCTGGTGGGATGCCCCAGCTGATGGCGCAGACGCTCTCACCGTCCCCGCCTGGGACTCTCCAGAGAGCGTGTCTGTGTGCACGCAGGGGCATCATGTGCGTGTGTACGCAACCATGTGTGTGCGTGCCCGGGGCGCAGGACGCAGTGGGCGCTCAGAGGGGGAGGGGTCCGGCAGGCTCAGGTAAGGCTTCTAGGGCAGCCATCTGGCCCATGTCCTGAAGGACAGGTGGGTGTCTGCTGGGCAGGGGCCAGGGCAGCGGGGGCAGCCCCGGGGCTTGAGGGCACGGGGTGTCTTCAAGGCCTACAGGTGGTTTGGGGTAACAGGCTCCTGGGCAAGAAGAGGTGTGATGAGGGTGAGGGTGTGTACGGGGAGGCCTGGAGCAGAGCCAGAGGGCCCTCCCTCCACCCCCCAGCAGTGGACCTTCCGGGGCACCTTTCTTTTTCCTCCTGGGGAGCTCTGCCTGGCCTCCGGCCAGATTCCCCTGGCAGCCCCTGTGCCCAGGCAGGCAGGGGAAAGAGGCCTCCCTGCCGGCAGCCCCGCCCCGCCCAGGCGGCCCCTCCCAGCCCCGCGGGGACACCTCACTGGCGTGCTCCCACCTCTCTGCTGTGAGTGGAACGTGGCCGGGCCGCCTTGGGGCAGGCCTGGGATGGGCTGGGGGCGGGGTCTGCTAGCGGCGCCCCCACTCTGCTCAGGAACGGAGGCCTGCCTGGCTGCCTGGCCTGCCACGGCCCAGGAGGGCTGCCCACGTCGGGCGGGCAGGTGGCCCCGGGGGGCCTCTCCTGCATGCTCTCCCAGCCCCGCCCGGCCGCCGGCCCCTTGGGCTGCCCTCCGCGCCGCGGATGCCCACCCGCCCCTCCCCCAGTACAGCCTTCCCCAGGACACACAGGCGGGCACTGTTCAGAGGGCCGGGCAGGACAACAGAGTGCCTTTTGTGGCTGGTGTCAGGGGATGCCATTGGCGGCCTGGGGTGGGTGGGGAGGGATGGAGGCAGGGCCTGTGTGTTGGACAGTTGGGGGGGGGATCCCACGGACTAAGGTGAGGCTGGAGACTTCTGGAGGCTGATGGGTGGGCATTCCAGCCCACGCCCCTGTGTGGCGGCAATCCCGAGGCACCCAGGGCTTCTGATCGAGGCCAGGGGCTGGATGGTCCCCCGTGCGCAGATACGTCTGGGACGGTGGTGGGAGGAGGGCGCGTCACCCCTCAGCGGGTGGCAACCCTGCCAGCTGCGGAGTGGGGCCGCTACTGCTCCCGCCTCCTGGGGTCCCGTGAGATCTGAGACCGGTCCTGTGTGCGGTCAGCGCTCAGTAAACCAGTCATTGTCTCCCTCTCTCGTCGCCGTGACTCCAGATCCTCGTCCTCCGCCTGCTGTGGCCGGCTCTCTGGGGTCCCCCGCCCCTGACCCCGAGGCCACCCTGCAGGCTCTGAGAGGCCGCGTGGTAGGTTCGGGGCAGAGGCTGGCCAAAGGGATGGGGGCCAGACACCAGGAGAGTTCCCTGCAGCAGGGCAGTTTGGCCCTGAGAAGGTGATGGGAGAGGCGGGGGCCTGAGGGGGCTTGGGTGCTAATTGGCCACCGTCCTTGGGAATCCAAGATGGGCAGGGGGCGATGGGCGCTGCAATGACCCAGGTTGGGATATGGGAACCCAAGGACCAGACAGGGGGCCTGCAGCCCCAGGGAGACAGTCCCCCCGTGAGCACCTCTGGAGAGGAGCGACCAGCAACCTCGCTGGACCCCGGCACCGAGGCCAGGAGCCTCTTCCACCCCCCTCACCTGTGGTCGCCAGGCTCGTAGAGTTTGACCCCCAGCGGAGGCCTGGGCGCTGGGTGTGGCTGAGGGGAGGGGCGTGAGCCAGCCCAGGGGAACCACAGCGCCAGTCACCTGCGCCCAGCGTGGAGCCAGCCTTCTGCTGGCCTGGCCCTCCTCTGAGGCCCTGCCCTGGCCTCCGTGGGGCTCCATCCTGGCCACGGGCTCCCCCTCCAGGCAAGCACTCCTCTCCCAGCCCCAGTGCCTCTCCCACTGCCCTGCACATCCCGTGATTACACGCTGAGCCCTCCTCCTGCTGGGAGCCTTGTACACGCGTGCTACTACACGTGTGCATGTGTGCAGACACAGTGCAGGCACGCACACACGTGTGCGCACACAGAGACATAGGTGTTGGCACACGCACGTGCATGCACATGTACGGGCACACGTCTGCTCCCCCCAGCTCAGCGAGGGTCCCCACCACCCATCGCCCACATGCTCAAGCTGGAAGCCTGGTCACCTCCATGACCCTGTTTGTCCTCTGACCACCCTCCCAGCCCAGACACCACGCAAGCCTCCCCCCGGCTCTCCCTGCCCGTGCCCCCTCCCCCGTCAGAGGAATCCCCCCAGTGAAGATCGATGCTGTCCCCCTCATCCCGGGACCCTTCCCCAGCATTGCCCCCTCCAGGACACTATCCCTGGGTGCCAGGTGGGGTCAGGGGCTCCCCTGCACGCCCCACCCCATCTCAGCTCTGCTTGCCCGGGCCTGGGCTGGATTCAACCGGTCGGCCTCCACCACGGCTGTGTGACCTGGGGCCTGACACGGGTGTGCCCCGGACCAAGGCTAGAGGGGACCTCTGAGCCATTTATCCAAGGCCTTGCTGGAGCGTTTCAGGCAGGCAGTTAATGGGGATGGAGAGGCCTCAGCCTCTGGAAAGCATCTGTGGGTGTGTTGGGGGCGGGGCAGAGGGCAGGGTGTGGGGTGTGGGCAGGTGGCGGGTGAGTGGCCGCTGGCACGCACAGGAGCTGTCCGTGCTGACGGCCTGGGCCTCCTGCCCAGCTCTGCCCCAAGACCCAGCCAGAAGAGGCAGGGCCAGGCCAGTTCTGTGGCACTCACACTCAGAGCTGGGACAGCGTTCTGGCCAGCAGAGCCTTTCCCAAGGCCCCGGGTGTGGAGCTGTTCAAGGTGTAGAGGATGCCTGGCCCCCCGGTGGCCCTAGTGGTCCGCGCTGTGGAACCCTGTGTGAAAACCCCATGGGTGGGCTCTTCTAGGCCATCTTCCGGCCCCAAGAGCCTGTTGAAGGCTCACACCAGAGCCTCAGTCCCGGGGGTGTGGCGTCCTGACCTGCCACTTATCCCCTGTCCCCATAGGCACCTCCCGCCTCCCCAGGGTCCAGGCCAGCAGTGTCCCCTCCACATCCCACCACCCAGCCGGGGCCGGGGCTGGGGCCGCTCTCTTCTGTGTCCTGAGCGTCCTGGCCCTGCCTCCTTCCTCACCGCCCCCCCGCCACCCCCCGCGTTGCCACCCTTCTAAGGGGCAGTTCTGAATGGGGCTCTGTCCTGCATCTGACCCTCACTTCTCCCTCTTGCCCGCTGTGCGGGACACTGGGGTGGGCCTCGCTCCCCTGACAGGCCCTCCAGGAGCGGAGGGAGCTGATGTAGATGAGGGCCAGCGGCAGGGATGCTAGGAGGGCCCCAGCTCGGCCCAGCTCCCACGGGCCCTGGGAGAGGGGCAGGATTAGGGCCCGGATTAGGGCCCGTTCTGCCTGGCCTAGGGCAGTGCCAGCTCTCAGAGGGCAGGGGCTTTGTGCTGCAGACCTGGGCCCGGATCCTGCCTCAGGCGCCCAGCACCTGCAAGCCCCCACCAAGGTTGTTCGTCTGTGGCCCCCATGTGCCCATCTGCACAACCGCGCCATAGCAGGGGCCCCAGGATTGCTCCTGCGGAGACAGAGTGCCCCGCACAGGATGGAGCCCAACGTTGGTCCCCTCCCCGCCATGAGCCCTGCTTCTCCTGTGCTTTCCCTCCGCGCTGGGCCTGGCTGGGACGCCCCTCCAGGCCTGCGAGCCCGCAGGGTGGTGGAGGCAGCTGTGCAGCCTTGGGGCTGAGTGTCTGAGACACCTGAGCCCCGGTGTCTGCGCCAGGCTGTACCCGCTTTCCAGACGGGAGGGCTGTGGCGTCGGCCGCCAGGGGCTGGGGTGGGGAGGAGAGAGTATGGGCCCGGCCTGGGCCATCTCAGGACCGGGCAGGCCCCTCTGGGGGAAGGTGCTGGGTTTTGGCGTGGCCTTGACCCCGGGTCAAGGGGGATGAGTCAGAGTGAGTTGGCTGTCGCGTGGCAGGGATCAGGGTGGTGTTGGAGGAAACGCTCGAGTACGATCCGAGTTTCTGCTGGGCTTTGCCGACTTCCACCTGGGATTCTCCGGGGCATCGGAGAGGGTTTGTCCCCAGGCTGGGGCCCCAGCTGGGGGCATTAGGTCCCAGCCTGGGACCAAAGGAGGGGGCGCTGCAGCTGGGGCTGGGGCTCAGGTGAGGTTTCGGATGCCGTGGCCACCCCTGCGGGCAGCCTCCTAGGTCTGGGATTGACTGTGGGACCCTGGCCCCGGCCTCTCGGTTCCCACATATGGCAGTGGGTGGCCAGGGCAGGCGGCTCTGCTATGCTGGCGTCCAAGGCTGGCCCAGAGGCGCGACCGGAAGAGGGGCTTCCTGGAAGCAGGGGCCAAGTGCAGGGTCTGCATGAGGGGTCTGCAAGTTCTTTCCTCAGGGGACCTGAGCGTTGGCCACTAAAGAGCCCCACAGGGCCACCCCTGGTGATCCAGAGCCCCTACCGCGGTTGCCTCCTGCTCCACCTCTGGGTAAACCCGCAGGTCCAGCGCTGACCTTATGCTGGGAGAGGGAGGCTTCAGCCCCACTTTACAGGTGGGGAGGCTGAGGCTGAGAAGTGAGGGCCTTGGCCGAGTCCACACAGCCATGAGCGGGGCAGCCCGTGTCCAGCCATCCCGGCCAGCCCGAGGCCGCCCACGCCCAGCTCCCTGCCCTGCCTACAAGGCCTGCCAGAAGGACGCCAGGAGGGGACTGCAGAGCAGTGACCGACCTTGTGTCGCCGGCCAGCTGGGCCCAGGCAGCAAGAAGCAGCGAGTCCCTGTGGGCAGGCGGCCGGCGTGTGCACGGTCGGCGGAGCCGAGGCGCCAGCACCAGGCCAGGCGGGCTGCGGGGGGCTGTGGTGGCTCGCCCTCCTTTGCCCACCCGCTCAGCTGCTGCCAGGACGACGCCCAGCAGGGGCTTTGGGGAGGGAGGGTGGGGAAGCTGAGGTTTAGGCAGAAGGAACTTGGCCGGGTCCACGTGGAGGCGGGCCAGGGTGGGCAGCGTTGGCTTCCCGGGCCCAGGACGGCTCTGCTGTGTCCCTGCTGACCTGGGCCGGGAGCTGCCCCCCCCGCCCCAGGTGTGAGCCGGCGGCACACAGCCAGCGCCCACTCCTGGTGCAGGGCAGGTGACCCCAGGGCCACAAGGTTGGGGTCAATCTGGGGGGGTTCAAGTGTGAACCCCCTGCTCCCGCCCCCTCCCTGTGACGCCGTCAGAGCCTCGATTTCCTCATCGTGAGACGGGAGGCGGGGAGCAGGCTGGCTAAGTGGGACGGGGCAGGCGTCAGGTGACTCCGGGGGCGGGGAGAGGGAGGGTCCCTGGCAGGAACATGGCTGCGAGGCCAAAGGGGCACCTGAGTGGCTGTGTGAGCAGGAAGGGGGGCAATAGGACGTGGGTGGATGTCATAGTCACAGCCAGAGACCCAGAGACAGGGCACCAACCCTACCCTCACCCCCCAAAAACCGGTCACTCCTGCTGTGACAAAACAGAAGTGGGAGGGGTCTCTGCACCCGCAGCCGGCAAGGCCCAGAGGGGCGGGGCTGCAGGGAAGCTGGGCGATGGCCGGAATGACCTGTCTCCTCTACGCCCCTGCCCTGCTTCCCCTCTGGCTGGGTTTGCAGGTTCTTCCCTGAATGAGGGCTGGAGAGGGCTATGGTCACAGAGGCCACAGAGGCCCAGGGGCGCAATGGCCTCCGTGGCCGCCCCAGGGCTGGCGGGCGGGCCCAGAGCCACGCCAGGCTGCCCAGCCAGACGGGCACAGCCGGGGCCGCCCACCGCTTCCCGCTCAGGCTTGGTGGGGGAGGAGGGGCCCCGGCCCCTGGCTCCTGCCCCTGCAGGTGGACATGCTGGCAGGTGGCAAACAGACAGGTGGGCAGAGCAGGTGCCTGAGAGCGAGGCCAGGGCCTGTGTCGGAGGCCCAGAGCCCGGGGCGGGCACTGCCCCCAGCGTGCCAAGTCCCAGCCTCCCCAGGGGGCTCACGCGTCCCCTCTCCGCTCTTTCTCTTCCAGCTGCTGCTGGCGGCCACAGGCGGGCACTGGGGCCCCGGACGTTAGGAGCCGCCCCTGCCCACTCGGTTGCCTGAAGCCATCTCCTCCTCCTGTCCTCGCCTGAAGCCCCTGCCCCCCGGCCCCGGCCCGCTCCGCTCGCTGCCGGACCCTGGCATGTCAAGGCCTGGCCCGCGCCTGCCTGCCCAGCCGGCGGAACCCTGGCGGCCCCGCGAGCTAGGATGAGGGGCCAGGCCGCCGCCCCGGGCGCCCTCTGGATCCTCGGGCCACTGCTGCTGCTGCTGGGGCACCAGGCGGGCACGGCCGCGGGGACGGACGCGGGGCCCGGGGCCGAGCCGTGCGCCACGCTGGTGCAGGGCAAGTTCTTCGGGTACTTCTCGGCAGCCGCCGTGTTCCCGGCCAACGCCTCGCGCTGCTCCTGGACCCTGCGCAACCCGGACCCGCGCCGCTACACGGTCTACGTGAAGGTGGCCAAGGCGCCCTCCTGCGGCGGCCCCGCCCGCGTGCGCACCTACCAGTTCGACTCCTTCCTGGAGTCCACGCGCACCTACCTGGGCGTGGAGAGCTTCGACGAGGTGCTGAGGCTCTGCGACCCCTCGGCGCCCCTGGCCTTCCTGCAGGCTAGCAAGCAGTTTCTGCAGATGCAGCGGCAGCGGCCGCCCCAGGACGACGGCCCCGCGCCCCAGGCCGGGCCCCCCGGTGCCAGCGACGACTTCTCCGTGGAGTACCTGGTCGTGGGCAACCGCAGCCCCAGCCGGGCCGCCTGCCGGATGCTGTGCCGCTGGCTGGACGCCTGTCTGGCCGGCAGCCGCAGCTCCCACCCCTGCGGCATCATGCAGACCCCCTGTGCCTGCCCGGGCGGGGCCCCCGGCGACCCTGCCTCGGGCTCCCCGGTGCCTCGCGGGGATGTCTGCCTGAGGGACGGCATGGCTGGTGGCCCCGAGAACTGCCTCACCAGCCTGACCCAGGACCGGGGCGGGGATGGCGCTCCAGGTGAGTGACGGCTAGGAGAGGCCCTGGGGTGGCTCTCTGGGCATACGGTGGGTGGGAAGGGTCTTCTCTGCAGGGCTGCCCTGGCCACCCATCCCGCGAGCACTTCGGGGAAGCCAAGTGCAAAGAGAGAAGTTCTCTGCAGGCTCGCTGAGAATGGGCAGCCTGGGGTGCTTGCCTCTGGCCCCCAGGGTGCTGGGGTGCCTGCCTCATGGGTGGTGCTTGCTAAGTGCTCAGGGAAGGGGGGGAGGGAGGGAAGAACGGGTCTGATTTCTCCCAGGATGAGGGAGTTTTAGATTCCTGGCTGGGGAGGGTCCCTCCCTTTTCACAGGCAGGACAATTCTCATGGGCCAGCAGGCTGCTGTGGCCTGTGGCCGGGGTCTGCAGGGGCCTCCTGGGACATGGGAGAAAAAGTGAGCAGAGTGGACTCATGTGGTCAAGGAGATGCAGTGTGGGGATTGCACGTGGTTACAGCCATGCAAACCATCACGCAGCAGTTAGTTACCCAGCGCCTGTGAGGTGTCCTGGGCGCCGGGGACACACAATGAAGACAAGAAACAACAAAAACAAAACAACAAAAGCCCCGCTCTTGTGGAGCTGCCTTCTGGGTCTGGGCGGTGTTAAACGGCAAAGCACAAGAAACAGGCATGTCAGGTGGTGATGAAGACATCGCAGGGGGAGGGACCCTGGTGGCGGGGCTGCGTGTCACCTGGAGGTCAGGGGGTCACTTGGTCAGGGGGCTGTGTTCAAGGTTCTGGGAGGGGTGCGGGTGAGCCCTGTGCGGGTCAGAGGGCAGGGCAGGGCAAAGGTGGGCGTGGGCGTGTGCTCGGCTGGTCCCACCTTCTTAGCAGTGTGGGTTCCTCGGTGAGGCGGGCACCTGCATAGGAGGGCGCCACCAGTGGGATGGGACGCTGAGCGGGCTCGCTGGCATCGGGGCAGGAGGGAGACCCTGCATGGGCTCCGAGCGGGGCGCCCAGGGTGTCTCGGGAGGCTGGGGCTGCGGGCCCGGGACAGCTCTTCACCGAACGCGGAGTTTGAGACACCAGACAGCGCGCCGGGCGTCCGGGGGCCAGGCTGGGCTGGGCGTTCATGCGGGCAGGTCACCGTGGGACCAGGTGACGTGGTCCAGGGCTCTCGGTGTCTCCGGAGCCAGTGAGGCCGATGGATTCCTCCGAATAACGTCTGTAAAGGCATAAAAGAAGCTACGTGGGGTTACAGAGGAAACCAGCTATCCCGGAACATGGTTCTATTCATGGGCCCTGGGCCGTGGATCCCAGATTAGAAACCTCCGTGGAGCGGTGAGCGTAGCTGGAGAGGATAAGGAGAGGAGGGAAGAGGCGGGCAGAGCCCCGGGAGGTGGAGGCGGTGTGGTGTCCAGGAAACCATCAGAAAACCCCCATCTTCCATCAGTTGTGTCAGGGCCCCCAGCGATGGCGTGGGAGGCTGGGAGGGCTGACCTTCGGGCTGGGCAAGGTAGAGGTCACTGTGACCTTGGCGTGGGCAGGCCCCACAGCGGGGTGGTGGGAGTGGTCCTCGAGGGATGGGGAGGAGGAGGATGGAGCAGAGATGCCGGGCCGGCGGCTGGTTTGGGAGGTGGACGGATGCAGGAGGACCAGGGGGGCAGGGGCCCAGCCGGACATGTCGCTCAGCCACTCCCCAGTGGTCACCTGCCCCTGAGCCTCAGCGTCTTCGCTGGCAAAGTGCTGACTGCTTGGAGGGACTATTCAGTCACCTCAGACCTGATTGCCCTGGGGCCTGGCCCACACTGGAAACGAAAGCGCAAGAGCTGATCTCCGTTAGCATCTCGGGGCGGTGACCGTGCCAGGTGGATACCTGGTATAGCTGGAGCCGTGTGGAGCTTGCGGGAGAAGGTCAAGGGGACGGGGCTGGTGTGATACATGTGCGGCAAGTGGCAGGAGTTTGTGGGGCTGTGACGTCGGTGCTGGAGGGAGCAGGCCCCGCTGCTGGAGTTGGGTGCGATGGTGGACAGGCCTCCTGGCCGGAGTTTGCATGTTATCATGAGAGCTGAAGGGCCATGGGGGGCTTTAAGCAGAAGGGTGACATCGCTGGGGCTGTAAATGCAGTGTCTGGCTCAGAGGGGTAATCCAGGGCAGAGACAGGGCACTACAGGCATCCAGGAGGGGGCTGACGCTGGCCTGGGTGGGAGGAAGGGGGAGGATCTTGGGGGGGGGGCGGTGGTTGGGGTGATGGACTTGCTAATGCAGAGGATGTGGGCGTGGAGGAAGGAGATGGCTGGACCGCTCCCAGGTTTCTGGCCAGGAGTGAGGACCTCAGCCGAGGTGGGGAAGTGGCGGGGAGGATCGGGCTGGGGAGGAAGATCCAGAGGGCAGAGTGGGACCTGACTGTGCGAGGCCCGTGGGTCATCTGGTGGGAATGTCGTTTGAGAGGGAGCTCTGGGACCTGGCGCCCCAGGATAGGACCAGGTCAGGTTCAAATCCCAGCCCGCCCCACACTTGCTGTGTCCCTGGGCCAATCCCCCTCAGGCCCCTTGTCTTTAAAATGCAAAGAGTAAAAACGTCTTCTTTTCTTGATTGTTATGAGGAATGAGAACTGGGGTGAAAGTGTTTCTAAGCAGAAGCAACATCAGTGATGAAATGTCAATATCTGTGTTTACTATGAGGTAGAGAATCTAGAGGGCTTGGGGGGCAAAGAGACAGATTGGAGGAGCGGAGCTGTTTGGAGACCAAGGCTGGGTGCTTCGGGCTTGCACAGAGATTCTGAGAATGGGAATGTTTGGAACTGGTGCTGGAAGGGGGTGGGCAGGCGTGCGTGTGTGTGTGCATGCTTGTGCACATGCTTGTGTTCATGCATCCATGTGCATGTATGTGTGCAGTGTGTTACGTGAGCATGGGTGTGTTCATGCATCCATGTGTACAGGTATGCATGTGTGTGTGCGTGTATGTGTATACACGGCATGTATATGTGTGTTCACAGGCACGTTGCCAGTACGTGTGCCGTGCATGCATGATGTGTGTGCGCGTGTGTGCACTGCATCGGGCATGTGTGTGAGTATGTGCATGCGTGTATGGCTGGTGTATATATGTGTGCGTGCCTGTGTGCAGTGCATCGGGCATCTGTGTGCATCGTGTTTGTGCACACGTGTGCATGTGAGCATGTGCAGGTGTGCACTTGTGGAATGTACTTGCTGTGTGTGTGTGTGTGTTTAGGCTGGCTCTGTGCAAGCCGATTTCAGCAATCCTGACAGAGCGCAAGTCAAGGCTATGTGTCAGGGCTGGCAGCCTCGTGGAAGGCAGTTGGGAGGGCACGAGGGCTGGGGCTGCCGCCATGAAGCGAGGAGCTCGACTCCGCGGGGCGGGGGGCACAGGACATGGTCGCCCAGGCCCACAGGCAGCTCAGACCCCGTGCCCGTGCCCTGGACTCGGAAGGTCCTGATACTCCTGAGACCTTGGGAGTAAACCTCATCTTAGTAGTGGCAATAGCCGCGTTCTGCGTGTTTCCTTTGTGCAGGAAGCACCCACATCTTAACCAGTTAACTCTTGCCAGTTGCCCAGAGATGGCTCCCCAGCGAGGCACCTACCTCCCTGCCCAAGGCCTTTGCATGGGCCGTTCCCTGGCCTGGGACACTCTCCCCGCGTGCCCACAGGGCTCCGTCCCTCAAGTGCTTGCCCAGATGGCACCTTCTCAAGACGCCCTGGCCCTGCTGCAGAAAGTGGCAGCAGCCCCAGCCCTGCTGTCGCCTCACACTCTCTCTCTCCCTCTTTCTCTCTCTTCCCACACGGTATCGCCTGTGAACACTGGAGAATTTCCTGTGTCCTTATTCTCTGTCCCTGCCAGGATGTACCCACCACAGGGCAGGGGAGTTTGCCCTGCTCTCTGACGAAGCCCCGTGTGTGGGCCAGTACCTGGCACACAGCAGGCGCTTGATTAATCCTTGTTGAGTGGAAGGAGGCACAGAGACGTTAAGGCAGTGGCCAGGGTCACACAGCTTGTAAGGGGGAGACAGAGAGCAGAGCCAGCTCTTGGTCACCTGGTGGTCCTGCCTGGGGCTTCTCCTGCAAGAGCTCTGTGGGGAGGGTGTGTGTGTGTTCATGTGTGTGTAGGGGCGGGGTGGCATATGGACCAGAAAGGTCCAGCAGTAATTCAGAAGACACACAGCAGATCCAGACCCCATATCTTGCCTGCCGAGCCTGTGCCCAAGGAGCTGCGTCCCCTCACGCATGCCAGTGGCGGCTGGGTCAGGCGCGTCCCTCCGTAGCCGCGGAGCCGGAGCGAGCAGGAGGCCCAGGCCAGCCCGTGGCCCATTTTCAGCCCTGCCCCCGCCCGGCCTGTCCAAATGCCACATGGCCACGTCACGCGCCCGACTGGCAAGCGTTACTCAGGCCAGAGCAACTGTTCCCTCTCCCCTGCCCCGCCGGCTGCCCCTCTGCGCTGCCTGCCCGCTCCCACCCGCCCTCGGGCTGTCCCTCCTTCCCCCTCCCAGAGTCTCTCTGCGTTCTTCTGCCTCTGGTGAGATGATGCCATTCCTCTCGAGGGTTGTTTTAAATATTCATGTTTTAATTAAAGAATTTTATTGCAGAAGCGACATGTAAGATAATGGAAAAGCGGCATCCTGAGGGCTGGGGGCGAGTATGCGTGTGTCTCCTTGTGTGTGTGTCCCTGTGTGTGTGTGTGTGTGTGTACATGACCCTGTGTGTGCCCGTGTGCCCCCTCCATATGCCTGCACGGGGTTGGGGGTGGGGCTGGAGCCTGAGCGTGTGAGTGTGACATCCCGGGCGTGTGCTGGGCTGCGATGCCGGCCTGGGGGGCCGTGACCTGCCCAAGGCCACACCCCCTCCTCCAGGCCCGTAGCCTCTCAGCTGGGGCGCCCCCTGCCCTGACACGCCCCCCCCCCCCCCCCCGCAAGGGCTCTGGAGTCATTTCAACCCTAAATGCCCCACAGCTTGCCTCAGGAGGAGGCTGCCAGCCCTCTCTGGGGCCCGCAGGGTGTGCAGAGGGGCTGGGCTGGGGGGAGGGACGAGTGGGGAATTCCAGGGGGAAGGGCGTGTCTCTGGAGTTTGGGGGCGACTGGGAGCATGGGGGTGGGGAGCAGGGGCGGGGCGGGAGTAGGAAGGGTTAGGGCCTCCCTGCCAGGACTGGGTTTGTCATCCCAGCCAGGGGAGCTGCGCTTTTGCACAGGGGCCAATTTAGAAAAATCTGGAAAACAAGGTTTCAGGCTCCATTGTAGACAGCCCCCATTCCAGATGGAAATAGCAAGATATGACCCCATGAAAACAATAAGTACGCACGGGGCATCACCCACAGAGGAACTGCCACGAGAGGCCAGAGCTCACCCCACGCCACCCGGTAGCGAGGGAGGCAGGGAGTTGTGGCCCTGCTGGGGTCCCACTTCCCTAAAAGATGGGGAGAAGGGCTGTCGGTCATATAGCCAAGGCTCAGGGAGGAGAAGCGACCCGCCCAGGTCATCCAGCGCGGCAGGGCAAAGCCGGGTGGGACCCAGGCCTTCGAGCTTGTAACGGGCACCCTTCTTAGGGGACACCTGCCTGACTGAGGAAAAGCAGCATTGAGAAAGTGAGTAACCCTGCAGACGGGGCCAAGTTGCCCCTCAGTTTCCCTTCTGTGAAATGGGGATGGGACAGTACCCTGCTCATAGGGTCTTGGCGCCTCTACCATGCTTGGAGGAGCCCTCCTTGTCCTCCTTCTCTGGCAAGTGGCCCCATGGGCAGTGGGCATGGCTCTCAGCCCGTCCTGAGATCCAGGGGTGCCTGCGGCAGCTGGGCGGACTGCTGGTCACTCGGGCCCCGACAGTGGGAGCTGCAGGCCTTGGTGAAGGATGCACCAAGTCTGGACCTGTGGAGCCAGGGGCGCTGTGGACTGGGGATTGGGTTGGAGAGGGGCTTCAAGGAGCTGTCCAGTTCCCTGTGGTCCTCATTTGCACATCCATGCTGGGGGCTGAGAGGAGGATCCTGCGTGCCGCAGTACAGACCTTAACTCGGTGGCGGGCAGGGGTCCGCAAAGGGGCTGGACTTCGCGAGGTGGATGTGTACGGAACCCGGCCTGACGGTCGGGGGCGGGGCGGGAATGGGCAGGGGCTGACCCCCCAGCCGGGTGCTGCCTGACCTGCTAGACTGGGGAGACCTCTGCTGGAGGAGACGGGAAGTGCACCGCTCCCCTCCTCCGAAGGGGACCCAGGAGGCAGGAAGGCCCGGCGGGAAGAGGGCCTCCCCCAGCGCCCTCATCCCAGCCGACTGGGGGCGCAGGGACCAGGGAGGCCATGGCCTGCAGGCTGGGGCGCCAGGGTGGGAAGGGGGCCAGGAGCCCCCCTCTCCGTGTGCTCTCTCTCCTGGGCGGCCAAGGCTGCCTGGCGGCCATTAATTGGCTCTATTCATCCCTTAATGAGATGGAAATGAGGCTTCCAGACAGAGGGGGCATTGAGCCCGGGAAGAATGGCGGCTTCTTTCCGGGCCTGGAGGGGCAGCCCACCCCCCAGCCTTGCCCACTCCTCTGCTGCCCCTTCAAAGCCCACCCAGCCCAGGAGCACCGTGGCCACCCAGGAAAGGGTGGCCTGAGTTCCTCTGTGCCCAGCTCTGCGGGCCCCAGGAGCCCTGCCTGGGTAACTCCCTGGTCGTGGATGCATTTGCTTGACAAACATTTATCAGGTGTCAGCCGTGGGGGGGACACACGTTAAAAATAAAAATGATAACAAAAATAGCAGCTACCATTAACTGAGTGTTCATCAGTGGTGGGAGTGTGGCCAAGGTCGGGGATCAGTCTGTGAGTGGGATCAGGGCTCAGTATGTGATGGGGGATCAGGGATCCTGTGTCCAGGATCAGAAGGCAGTCTGTGAAGAGGATCAAGGTCCAGTGTGTGATCAGGGTCAGGAATCAGCATGTGACCGGGGTCAGGGCTAGGCCTGGGGGGCAGTCTGTGCTCTGAGCCAGTGGACCCCCTGCCTGGCCTCTCCTGATATGACCCCTCCTCTCCTCCCCCTCCCCCCACCACATCCCCACCACCTGGGTCACCAAGGTAACCAGCCCTGAAATTGTGGGTGTTTTGGCAGCGGAGGCCTAACCTGAGTCTATCCTGAAAGACTGAGCTCTGCGGCAGTTGCCATGGAAACCAAGTGGCATCCTCCGATTAGCCGGCTTGGACACCCTTTCTCTCCCACCCACTTCCAGCTTCCACGTCACTCAGGCTTCCGCGCGGGGGCTGGGCTGGGGCAGCAAGGGGGGACAGGCAGGACGTGCCCACGTTGTCCCCACCGCCAGGCCTGTCTCCCTGGACTCCAGGCCTCCCTGTTCCTTTGTCTCAGTATGACGGGACAGGGGGCTTCAGCAGGTGAGACCACTGAGGCCTGCGGCGCCAGGCTGGGGGTGGTCCTGGCGGGCAGCCTCTGCCTGGGGAGCGGTGTAGGGGGAGCGCTTGGAATCTGACCATGAGTCCAGTCCCAGCTCCTCTCCGTGTCAGCCCGGTGGATAACTTGGCCTCCCTGTCTGCATCTGCCAAATGGGCGTGGTTGCGGGGCTGTGACGGTCCCCAGAGTGAAGGCCCCTAGAGTGGCGGCAGTGAGGGCCCCATATCTGCGCAGCCTCGCCCCGTCACACCCTCAGAGCCCAGCCGCTCACCAGTCCTGCCGTGTGCACCTGGAGGCTGCCCTGGGGGCTCCCCACCCCCTCCCCCGGGGCCCTGGCCTGCTTGTCTCTCCCCCCCAGGGCACGGACATTTCTGTCCACAACGAAGTCGTATTTGTGTAGCGTCCTCCACACTTCTGGTTCTCACTCAGCCCTGGGAACCCTGGCGCCTGCCTTCTGAGGCTCGGGCCTCCATGCCTCCTCAACTCCAGGGCAGATCCTCCTGCAGGTGTGTGGGGGGGTGGTCACCAGCCCCTGACTGTCTGGACCACCCCTCTTTGAGCCTCAGTTTGCTCTGCTGTAAGTGGGGTGAACGTTTGGTTCCTGGGTGGACTTGGACTCGCGGTTCCTGAGGCGTCTGGCATGGAGTGCGGGGAGACGGGGGTGGGGGAGTCAGGACTCGCCTGCCCAGGATGCCGCCCTGAGAGCCGGCCTTGAGGGAAGCAACCGTCCTTGAAGGGTGTATGGGTGGGCCGGGTCCGACAACCTGGGCGATTCCTGCTCGGCCCCCTCGTAACTGGGGGAGCACGGGCATCCCGTCACTAGGGCAGGCCTCGGTCTTCCCATCTGAACAATGGGAGCAGAGAGGCCTCCCTTGTGGGAGCACAGGGCGTCACGCCCAGACCCAGGAAAGGGCTCAGAACCAGGCCCCTTGGCCCCCTGAAGCGAGGGTACCTGCAAAGCTCAGCCGGGCTCCCACAGAGTGAGAAGCTCCTCCCTGGGCCGCCGCTGCACGGCTAGGAACCAAGTGTTACTGCGCGTGCGCGAGGGGCAGAGCCGGGTCCACGCCCACCCACAGACGACAGCGATTAAGGTCCGAGCCGGCCCCCGCTACAGGTCCCTTGTCTGGGTGCGTCGGCCCGCCCACCTGCCCCACCCACCTGCGTGACCCACCAGCATGGCAAGTCTGGAGGACAGGAGGCCTGACTTCTGTGTGCCCTTGGCCCCTTGATGCTCTGCCTCTCTGGGCTCAGGGGGAAGTGAGGCGTATGGGAGGGCGGGTTCTGCAAGGGGAGAGAAGATTCCTCAAGGGCTTGGGGGCGTGGAGGGAGAAATGAGCCCCGCCTTCCAAACTGGGGGAACTGGGCTCCTTCCCCCGCCTACCGTTCATTTGCTTCTGGCGCCCCCTGCTGGTCGGTTCCCAGCACAGGCGCAGGGACCACTGGGAGGGGCTCTGGCACCTTTCAAGCGGCCCTCCACAGAACAGAGCACCTGGACGCCCAACTTGCAAATGAAAGTGAGTTCTCTGGGATCGACTCCGACCCCAGTGACGCCCACACCTGTCGTCTCCCAGCCATTTCTTGCCATTTACCGTCACAGGCGTCAGTCCTAGGAAGAAGTGCCCTCATCCTCTGGTGAGGGGTGTGAGGCCAGGGCAGGGTGGACTTAACCATCCCACGGCCGTGGGTGCCGGGGCCACCATGTGCACCTGGTCTTTCGGCTCCAGCGCCCACCCTCCAGGATCCGCACAGGCCTCATTCTCACCCTATGTGCTCCCCAGATAAGCCAGGCTCCAGGAGGCATCAGGGACGCTCCTGCCGGGCCAGGTGTGACCTGCCCCTGGCCAGCCTGGCTCTCCTGCTCCAGCCCCGGGTGAGCAGGCAGCATGGGGCAGTGGCCCAGCTCTAGTGCAGCTCCCAGCGCTGGGCCTTGGCAATGCCATCTCCTCGCCTCCTCATACATGGGTGCCCTGTCAGGGGGCTGTGTGCAGGGCGCCCGGCCCAAAGTAGGCGCTTGGTGAGGCTGCGTGCCCTTGTTGAGTCTGCCCTGACCCTGCTGTGCTGGGAGTGTAGGGGCCCTGGGGCTCCCCAGGACAAATGGGGTGGCGGCACCAGAGTCCCTCGAGGCGGGGGTGATCTGGGCGCCTTAAGCGTGGCCTTCGAGCAGAAAGCCTGGATGGAGCAGCTGCTTCCTGAGCGAATCAGTGCAGCCTCCGGCTCTGGCCCAAGATGCGGGGCCGCCCTGCTCCTCACCCCTCAGTGGCTCGCCAGTACTTTGAGGCTGTCCCTCTTAGTGTCCTTGGTGGCACTGGGGCCACCAAGGGGCTCAGAACTTCGGGGGCACGAGGTCATGATGGGGGGCCGGGGCCGGGATGGAGAAGACCCTTGAGAGGGCTGAAGGAGGGTGGCCGTAGGGGCCTGGAGGCCCTCAGCAGCCAGTCTCTGCTGGGTCTGGGGTAGGCTCCGCCTGGCGGGGCCCTGGGTGTGAGGCCCCACTCGGCTACCAGGGGTGGGACCTCGGTCACCTCTGGTGTCCCTGCGTGTGGTGGGGGAATGAGCACATGGGTCATGGGGGTGGTGAGCAAACTGGGGCTCAGAGGAGACTGGACTGAGGACCACGGGGAGGGGGTTCGGCAGGGCGCGAGGCTCGGTGCCAGGCAGGAGAGACCCTCTGCCCCCAGCCCATCACCCGGCCCTGGGTATAAGGTAGCCGTTGGGGTGGGCAGGGGTGTCATTCATTCATTCATTCATTCATTCTCCAGACCCACCTGGGGCTCCAGCTCTGTGTCCAGCCCCACACTGGGGACCTGGATTCAAAGCCAGTGGAGACCCTGGCCCAGGTGCCTGTAGACAGAGCAGGAGAGCACAGAGACTCCAGAGAGAAGTGGGGTGGGCCCCGGACCCCACCTTGCCCGGCACCTCTGCCCCTCCCTGCCCTGTCGGCCTCTGCTTCACACCCCATCACCAACCCCGTCCAGGCCCACACTCGCCTCCTAGCTGACCCTCCAGGGTGCTGGTGCTGGTTCCGATGCGGAGGCCTCTTCGCAGGGGCCGCTGTGCCCTAGATCCCTGCCTGGGAGACCCCTAGAGGTCACTCCCCGAAAGACACCGCAGCCCTTTGCCCCTGGCCCTGACCCCTGCCCTCTGGTCCCCACCAGGCGGCTGGAAGCTGTGGTCCCTGTGGGGCGAGTGCACGCGGGACTGCGGGGGAGGCCTGCAGACGCGGACGCGCACCTGCCTGCCCGCGCCGGGCATTGAAGGCGGCGGCTGCGAGGGGGTGCTGGAGGAGGGCCGCCTGTGCAACCGCAAGGCCTGCGGCCGTGAGTGCGCGGACTGGCGGGTCCCGGGCGGAGCCGGGGGAGGGAGGGGCTCGGGGCGGGGCCAGGTGAAGGCAGGAACCCGGACTGGGCCGGGCCGGGCGGAGAAAAGGGCTTGGCGCGGGGTGGGGGGCGGGCAGGGCCTGGCCGGGTGAGGGAGGGAGGGAGGGCGCTCGGGGCGGGGCCGGGCCAGGCAAGGCCTGGGCTACGAGGGGCGGGATCTGGGGCAGGGGCGGGGTCAGAGGGTGGAGCCTTCCAGGGGCGGGACCAGTAGAAGTAAGGACCCAGGAGGAGGGGTGGGACCCGGTGTTAGGACTGGATGGGCCTTTCTTAGCACCTGTGGATTGGGAATTCTGGGGTGCACGTGGGAAGCCGGCTGTGGGGCTTGTCCCGCCACCGCCATCCCTAGCCCTGGCCAGACCCGACTGTCCCAGCCGGATGCTGCCTCCAGGATGTATTTCTCTAATAAGGCTCTCTAATGACCTCATGCATATTTTAGCTGCTTCCATAAAATTAAATCAAGTTATAATGAGATTGTCATTCTTCGGGTTGTTTTTTCCCCGACGAACTTTCCTGGGGAGAGGAGCTCATCTCAGAAGCCTGGAGAGGGCCCTGGGGTGTCGGGGCTGGGCCGCGGGGGGCAGTAGCCGTTCAGACGTGCTGCCCCGCAGGTGACTCCTGCGGGCCCCGGAGGAAGAGAGGGAGGGGCGCAGGGCAGGGGAGACTGGACCAGACAGGGATTGGCGCCAGGCCAGGGTGCCCTGGTCCCGAGTTTCCCACCTGTCCAGTGCGGCCAAGTGGCCCTGGTGCTGACAAGCCCGGGCCCTGCTGCGGCTGGGGACCGAGGGACCGAGGGACCAAGGGCCGAGAGCGCCCCTCTAGAGCTGCAGGGCGGGGGCTGCAGGCCACGGCCTGGACGCTTACCTGAACCCGCCCTGCAGCCGCTGGGCGCACCAACTCCCGGAGCCAGTCCCTGCGGTCCACGGATGCCCGGCGGCGCGAGGAGCTGGGCGACGAGCTGCAGCAGTTTGGGTTTCCGGCCCCGCAGACAGGTGAGTGGCAGCGGCTGGGCGGGGCTGACACGCAAATGCACTAAAACCCTGGGAAGTGGGGAAAGTTGGTTTCAGGGGACTAGGTCTTTGGGCAAATACTATACGTTATTAATTGCCGTTGCTTCTAAGTAATGACTGTAATAATTTTCCATAATTAGACTAACCTCTCAGGTGCCAGGCGCTCGTCTCCAGGCACACTGGATTTAGGGGAAGTGGTGTGAGGAGAAGGGGACTGTCGAGAAAAAAAAAAAGGGGGTGGGGTGCTCAAGGGCTTTGCGGCGGCCGTCTGAGGGTCTGACCGTAGCTCGGGTGCAGGGGCAGCAGCAGGCCTGTGATGCTGTAGGTCTGGGCCCACAGGTGACCCCGCGGCCGAGGAGTGGTCCCCGTGGAGCGTGTGCTCCAGCACCTGCGGCGAGGGCTGGCAGACCCGCACGCGCTTCTGCGTGTCGTCCTCCTACAGCACGCAGTGCAGCGGGCCCCTGCGGGAGCAGCGGCTGTGCAACAACTCCGCCGTGTGTCCAGGTGGGCGGCGCGCCGTGGGGGGGGCGTGGATAACAGGAGCAGGGGGCGGGGCTTCCGGGTCGGGGGGCGGGGCGTCAGGGGCGGGTGACCGGGCTGCGGGCTCGGGCAGACAGGGGTCGCAGAGTGTTCTGTTCCTTCCGCAGTGCATGGCGCCTGGGACGAGTGGTCGCCTTGGAGCCTGTGCTCCAGCACCTGCGGCCGCGGCTTCCGGGACCGCACGCGCACCTGCAGGCCACCCCAGTTTGGAGGCAACCCCTGTGAGGGCCCGGAGAAGCAAACCAAGTTCTGCAACATCGCTCTGTGCCCTGGTAGGTGAGAGGGAGGGCGCTGGGTGAGGTGGGACAGGGGCGGGAAGGGAAGGGAAGGACCCAGTGGGCCACCGGCCAGCCCCGGGAGCCCCGCTTTGCCTGCTCAGACCCACCTGCTAGGGGGCTCAGAGGTTGGAACCTCAGGCTGTGATCAGGCTGAGGGTTGGAGACCTTGGGGCGTTCTCACTCGCGTCCCGTGGGCGTTGGGGTGATGGGCCCTCTTGGGTGTCACACCCGTGCCTCAGACTTCGTGGGGGTGTGGTGGCCACACCTGTGGGGTGTTCACGCCTGTGCCCCAGGCTGGGTGTGGGCCCTGGCTGTTCACGCTGCCCTCCCGTCCCCTTCCTCCCCTGGGCCGGGCAGTGGATGGAAACTGGAATGAGTGGTCAAGCTGGAGCTCGTGCTCCGCCAGCTGTTCTCAGGGCCGGCAGCAGCGCACGCGCGAGTGCAACGGTCCTTCGTACGGGGGCGCCGAGTGCCAGGGCCACTGGGTGGAAACGCGAGACTGCTTCCTGCAGCAGTGTCCAGGTCAGGGCCATGCTCCAGGGCCTGCGGGTGGGGGGATCTGGCGGGCGTGAGCCACTCGGGAGGGGTGAGACCCCGGGGGGCTCATGGTGGGCCCTTGTACACGGCCCCGGGGATGTGGGGGGCCGGGGGGGTGACCGTGAGGGACCAGTGCACGTGAGGCGTTTGTCTTATCCTGTGTCAGTCTGAGCTCTGGCTTCCCCTCCCTGGGTCTCGACTTCTTTCTCCTCGTGGCTTCCTGCCCCTACGTCCCTGTGTCCGCACCCTCCTCATCCCCATCCTCGTGGCTCTGTGCATGGCCGTGTCCCACAGTGGATGGGAAGTGGCAGGTCTGGACGTCGTGGGGCGGCTGCAGTGTCACATGTGGAGGTGGCACACAGCGGCGGGAACGCGCCTGCTTGGGGCCCTTCTTTGGGGGAGCAGCCTGCCGGGGCCCACAAGATGAATACCGGCAGTGCAGTGCCCAGCGGTGTCCCGGTGAGTGTCCCACACACCCACCCCACGGCTGGACTCTGGGGAGGGGCCTTCTGAGTGACGGGGGAGGGAGCTTGGAGCTTAGCTCTACTGGGGAAAGACTCCCCCTCGTGAGGATAGATGTCCTGCAGGGGTCTTGGTCTTCCTGACCCTGCTGCCAGGTCTCGGCCCACCCCCCGTACCCCGCCGCCACTCACATTTCTAGCCCCTTGGCAGAGCCCCATGAGATCTGTGATGAGGACAACTTGGGCGCTGTGATCTGGAAGGAGACCCCGGCGGGAGAGGTGGCTGCAGTCCGGTGTCCTCGCAACGCCACAGGTGAGGGCCGATGGGGCAGGTGTTGTGCGGGGCTCTTGTCGCTTCCTCACAGAGATGCATGGAAGGCACGGAGATGCCCCTACAGGCCCGCCCACGGAGCTATCAGCTCAGGGCACGTGGCCCAGACCCTGCCCAGGCAGCCCTGTGCACACAGAGGCTGGTGCAGTACAGGCGGGGGCCCGGGGCCACCGCGTCCTGAGAGCTCACCAGGAGCCAACGCCAGCATGAAGCCCTTTAGTGCGATGTCCCACAAAGTCACCCATTTACACGTGGGAAACTGAGGCACAGAGGAGTTAACACACTTGCCCTGGGCTTGGGGGCCCTTAAGTGAGAAGTCGGCTTTGAACACCATCATCTTAATCCCCGTGCAGCCCTGTGGAGTGATGGGAGGTGTGGAAAAAGCAGGGTGGGTTCCCAGAAGGGGCTCGGCGCATCAAGCTCGGGCAGACAGCTTGGTTTTGGTTGGCTTGGTTTTCTTCGCCCCTCTTATCTGAGGAGTGTGTGCAGTTTTTTACCCCTGTTTGCTGTGTGACATCCAGGAAGTGACTTAACCTCTCTGAACTTTGGTTTTCCTTCTGTAAAACAAGTGTGTTGTGAGTTCCGCACCACCCGACAGGGCTGGTCCACGTGGTGGAGGCTGTGTATTTCCAGCTGTGGTTGTAGCCCCCCTACCCAGAATAATACATGTTCTGGGTAGCGTCTTACAAATACAGGGAAGCCAAATGAATAAAATACAAGTCACAGAACGGCGTGACTCCTCTGGCCTTTTGTCTGCGTGTGTGACCCTCTCATTTTGATGCTGCACCATGCTGTGGAGCAGGTGTGCTGTCCGGCCCCGTGGCTCCTGTTGGATGACTGGGTTGTGGCAGTTCCCTAGGGCCACCACCGCTGTGTGTGTGCACAGCTGTGGCTGGCTCCCTGGGAGTAAGCTCTGAGTCATAGGCTGTGCCCGTGTTCCAGGCCGTCGACACCTGATACCAGTCAGCCCCAAGGCTGCCCAGTGTCCGCAGCACACCCGGGCCATCGGGGGCCCCTGATCCCAGGGGTGGAGCTAGGCAGGGGCCAGGCCGTTGGTTCTCCCCAGGGCTCTGGATAGGAAGGGGCTCCAGGAGAGGCCCTGGGCTGAGCACTGAAGCCCCTCACTCGGCCCAGGGCTCTGCCTCCACGCCGGTGGGCTGCCTGCAGGTTTGGCTCCTGCCAGGTTCTGGTGCTTGGCCTGTGGCGTCTGCGCAGAAATGCTTTGAGTGAGGGAATTCCCTGGCGGTCCAATGGTTAGGACTCCGAGCTCTCATCGATGAGGGCCAGGGTTCAATCCCTGGTTGGGGAACTAAAATCCCACAAGCCACGCGGCCAAACAAAACAAAACAAACAAACAAACAAAAGAAACAAACAAACAAACATTAAAAAAAAGAAATGTTGTGAGTGAAAGAAACCAAGGGAGGCCCGGCCCCCACGCCAGCTCTGCTCTTGGACTGAGGCCACAGGCGAGTGCCTGCTTCTAGGGCTGTAGGGTCTCACCCAGAGGGGCTTGTGCCTGGGAGCCAGGGATGGGACTCCCACCCCGGACGTGGGCATCTACCAGAGAAGTGGGAGGCAGAGCTGACCCACCGTCTCCCCAGGCCTCATCCTGCGACGCTGTGAGCTGGACGAGGAGGGCATCGCCTACTGGGAGCCCCCCACCTACATCCGCTGTATCTCCATCGACTACCGAAACATCCAGATGATGGTGAGGCCGGCCCCGGGGCCTCCCGCCCCACCCATCACTCCAGGGCTCACCTCTGCCCTCCGTCCTCACACATAACCCTGTGTCCCCAGTGGCACGCTCTGTGGACGTGAGTCAGCCATGGCCACTGGCTGCGGGCTGCAGAGGACCCTCTGGGCATGGGAGGTCCTTGGTACCTGCAGAGTCATGGCACTCATACCCTCCACCTCCCCAGACCCGGGAGCACCTGGCAAAGGCTCAGCGCGGGCTGCCCGGAGAGGGGGTCTCCGAGGTCATCCAGACACTGGTAGAGATCTCCCAGGACGGGACCAGCTACAGCGGGGACCTGCTCTCCACCATCGATGTCCTGAGGAACATGACAGAGATCTTCCGGAGGGCGTACTACAGCCCCACCCCGGGGGATGTACAGGTGGGCGCCCAGGAGGGCGGTCCTCCACCCCAGCCTTAGACGGAGCCCTGACCTCAGATAGAGCTCTGACCCTGGTCCCACGCTGAGCCCTGACCCTGGTCACATTCTGAGCCGTGATTCTGGTGCCTTATTCTCTGCTCACTGGCCTTTCTTCCTCTTCCTTTCAGAACTTTGTCCAGATCATCAGCAACCTGCTGGCGGAGGAGAACCGGGACAAGTGGGAGGAGGCCCAGCTGGTAGGGACGCCAGGCTGGGACTCTTGCGGTTAGAGCAGCAGGATGGGCACGGGCGTCTCTGGTGGCTCCCTGAGCCCCAGCCCAGCTCAGGGTGGGGTCTTGGGTTCAAATCCCAGCACAGCCTCTGCCAGTCTCGTGGCTTTGAGGAAGTCACTTATCCTTCTGAACCTTGGCTTCCCCGCCCGTCGGAGGGCAGTGGCTCACCACGTGGGGCTCAGGGAGGGGTGTGAGAAAGCGTGTTGGCCGTGGGGTACACACCAGGACGTGGCGGTTCTTTCTCATCTGGAGAAATTGGCCCGCCTCCCTTCCTCCCAGGCTGACCTGGAACCTGCCAACACTCCTGTGCCCAGGGCAGCACCTGGAGTGGGGACTGCAGCGGCCAGAGACCCTCTGCTCTCCTCCCAGCTGGACCCCTGGCCACCGGGCTGGAGCGCAGCAGCCCCTCTGGGCTCAAGTGTTCTCGTCCACACAATGGCGATGGAGACTCAGGTCCCCATCTGCTTCCCAAGTCAGGTCCAGAGCCCTGTGGGGCTAGGGAGTGACCGACAGGACCCTGATAAGGAGGGAACAGATGAGGGAACGAGGCCGGCGGAGGCAGAGCAGCGAGAGGGCGTGTCCCTGCTGGGGTGCAGGGGTCTTCGGGGACCCTGAGCTCCAGTGGTCGGTGTTCTCGGCGGGGCTGCTCCCCACCATCTCCCTGACCCCCGCCTCCCCTCCAGATGGGCCCCAACGCCAAGGAGCTGTTCCGGCTGGTGGAGGACTTCGTGGACGTCATCGGCTTCCGCATGAAGGACTTGCGGGACGCGTACCAGGTGACAGACAACCTGGGTAAGCCCAGCCCTCGCTGCACCGACCTCCAGGCCCCTGCCCCGCAGCCCTGGGCAGGGCGCTTCGGCCTCAGTTTCCTTGTCTATAAACAAGCAGCGCCAGATGCCTCCTGCAGGACCCCCGGGCCGGGTTCTAAGATGACCTCTGTATCCTCAGGTGCACAGACCCGAGTCTTCTGACGATGGTCTGATGTGACCCCGGGAGGGGGTCGGCGTAGGGGCTTTCAGACCCAGACGAGGTCCTGGAGACCTCGAATCGTGGGGCACACCAGGAAGCCCCAGCCACAGCCAGCCCCTTGCTTCCACCTCCCTGGGGCTGGGGGCCCACCTGGACTTGTCCTCACCCCCCCGGTGCCCTCTCTGTGCAGGGACCTTGAAGGCAGGACTACGTAGTCCTCCGCTCCCAGAAGCGGCTTGTCAGAGGGGCCTGGCTCCACCCAGCTCCGTGGCGTTGACCGACTCTCTAAAATGGGAAGGCAGGAGCGCTGGCCTTGTGGGGTCAGGAGGAGCAGTAGATGGGCCTGGGACCTGAGAGCTCAGTGGTGACTGTCAGCACAAATACTACACAGTTACATTTAATGATTGTCATCAACGTCCCCTTAAATAGCTCTCTTGGGCCACATTTGTCAAGTCCTCCCTGTTTTGGGGCACCTCCCCAGACAATCTCCATTGTCAGGGTTCCTCCTCACAGTGGGGAACCCAGGAGTGGGCGCTGGACCCGGCTGTGGTCCTAACAGCACCAAGGAGGGAGATTGTCACATCCCTTGCAGAGACACTCGGGCCTCTAGTGACATATCCTAGGTCAGCTGTGCTGCATTAGCACACACTTGGGGACCTGCCTGGGCCGGGACAAACGTTCGCTAAGCTGGAGGTTCCCAGAGTACTGGCTGGCCCTGCCTTTCTGCCTTAGAGCTCAGGACCCCGGAGCTGGGGAGACCTCTGAGGCCAGGGGATCGGGGACAGCCGTCATCTCGCAGGTGGGGAGACTCGGGCCTGGGGGTCAGGGGCTAATGGAGGTCACCCGGCAGGTGGGATCACTGGTGGTACCAGGCCGGCTGGGCCTTCCTTCCCTTCCTTCCCTTCCTCGCTGGGCTGACTGGGCCTTTCTTCACGGCGAGATGGGAGTGGCCCAGAGAGGGGAGAGCTTTTATGCAGCCGTGCGTGAGCGGGCATGGGACCGGGTGGCTACTGCAGCTCTCAGCCCCCCTGGCCCAGGACCTCAGTGTGCAGGCTGGTTCCCCAGCCGCCTAGCCCCGCCCATGGCCCCTGGAGGGGCTCTCAGGGCCCACCCTTTGTCACCAAAGGAGGCCCTGGACTCCTTCCCATTAGTCCTCATTAGCCATCCCACCCCACGCACCCTCACACCCCCAGTCACCCCCTAGCCCCCCCACTCACACACCCGTGTACCCTACACGCCTACACACCCTACACGCTGTGTGCCCCATGCACCCATACACCCCATGCACCCTGTGCACCCTAGACCCCCAATTCACCCCCTACACCCCTCATATACTCACATACCCATGTACCCTACACCCCGTGCGCCCCATGCACCCATACACCCCCATTCACCCCCTATACCCCACACATATACTCACACACCCATGTACCCTACACCCTGTGTGCCCCATGCACCCTGCACACCGTGCACTCCATGCACCCATGCACCCCCATTCACCCCCTATACCCCATGCATATACTCACACACCCACGTACCCTACACCCCGTGTGCCCCATGCACCCATACAACCCCATTCACCCCCTATACCCCACGCATATACTCACACACCCATGTACCCTACACCCCGTGCGCCCCATGCACCCATACACCCCCATTCACCCCCTATACCCCACGCATATACTCACACACCCATGTACCCTACACCCCGTGCACCCCATGCACCCATACACCCCCATTCACCCCCTATACCCCACGCATATACTCACACACCCATGTACCCTACACCCTGCGTGCCCCATGCACCCCGCACACCGTGCACTCCATGCACCCATGCACCCCCATTCACCCCCTATACCCCACGCATATACTCACACACCCGTGTACCCTACACCCTGCGCACCCCATGCACCCATACACCCCCATTCACCCCCTATACCCCACGCATATACTCACACACCCATGTACCCTACGCCCTGTGTGCCCCATGCACCCCGCACACCGTGCACTCCATGCACCCATGCACCCCCATTCACTCCCTATACCCCACGCATATACTCACACACCCATGTACCCTACACCCCGTGTGCCCCATGCACGCATACACCCCCATTTATCCCCTATACCCCACGCATATACTCACACACCCATGTACCCTACACCCTGTGTGCCCCATGCACCCCACACACCGTGCACTCCATGCACCCATGCACCCCCGTTCACCCCCTATACCCCACGCATATACTCACACACCCCAGGCACTCTGCGCACCCATATGCCCTGTACACCCCACACAGCCTACACATCATACACTCCCTACACCCTGCTGCTGGAACACTTGCCCCAGGAATCCAAGCAGCCTGACCCCCTCCAGGTCTTTATCCAGAGGCCACCTCCTCAGGGAGGGCTTCCTGGCCACCCTGCTTGGAGGTGCCCCGCCCAGGGGTCAGCGCTGCCCAGCAGGCCACAGTCCACCTGCTTCTTCTCTGCTTGGGCCACTGTCTGTCCCCCCCGCTCCCTGTCGGCTCTGGGAGAGGGTCTCGCTTTCCTCTGCATCCTCAGCGTTAGAATAGTCCCAGGCACATGGTTGGGGTTCGGAAGCGTGTGGCGCGGATGAATTTGCTTATTCATTCTGTCCTTGGGGAGGGCCTCAGCCACAGAGGGCCAGCCATGTGCTGGGCAGGGCCCCCAGAGAGGGGCGCCCGTCCCTCTTGCAGGGAAGGTGCCCTGGGCCCCAGAGCTGACCACACACGTGCAGGGAGGGCATGGCCGGTGGGGGAGGGGGGCACGGCCGGGTAAGCCAGGCCTGGAGGGGCACAAGAGTGCGGGCAGGCGCTGCACCAGCAAAGTTATGGAGGTGGGCGTCAGCTGGTCAGTGGGGTTTTGCTGGGGAAGAGGCCCCAGGGTTGGGGGAAGGCCAGGTGACAGCCCGGCAGGCGAGGCTGTTGGTTCCTAAGCCCCTACCCCTTCCCCCTACACCTAAGGCCGCCCCGGTGCAGACCCCGACCCAGGCCGTGGGTGGTGGGTGAGGGGAGCAGTGTCTGCCTGGAGTGGGTGGGCCTGGAATGAAAGGGCTCAGAGACGATGGGACCCCACTCCGCCCCTTCCTGTCCTCCCAGGCCCGTCTGCCGCTTCATCTCTGGGAAGCCTGGGGTGGGGCTGGACAGAGCCCACCAGGGCTGGTGTCTTCAGGAGGCCTGCCAGGCGCCCACAGGGAGAGCTCGGGAGAAACGGCTACAGGCTGCCAGCTCTCCCTGCCCTGGCCTCTCCCCGAACGTGCTGTGTCCCCGCAGCCCATCCCCCTCCACCCTGAGTGGAGCCCTTCCCCACACCCAGCACCTTCCTTCCCGGGTCCCCTCTCCACCTTGGTCCATCTGTTGGCCCCTTTACAGTCCCGGCCCTGTGAGGGGGGATCTGTCCCTGTCCCTGTTACAGAGCAGAGCCCAAAGGGGGAGGGCTGCGCTCCAGTGTCCCAGGGAGGGGCACCAAGGTGGACACCACGCCCTGTGGGTCCCTCTGTGGCCGCAGACCTGCCCGCAGAACCCGTCTCTGGCGCCTCTGGGGCCACGGGGACTGGGTCCAGGCCTGGGTCCTCATAAGGGCCATGGGGCTCCTGCTGGGGTGGGAGTGTCATTTGAGGGCTTGGAAGGAACCAGGAAGTCGCCCGGGCCCTGGACCTCGTGGGGAGGCTGGTGTCAGGCTCCCGCCTGGCTGGGTGGCCCCGTGCGCGCTGCACCCACTCTGAGCCAGGAGCACCCCCGTGTCGTGGTCCTGGGCTCTGGGGCCCACTCCCCGTCCCAGGGCCGAGGCTCCTCTCGTGAGCCAGCTTTGCGTCTCACCGTCTCTGTCTCCCTTTGTCTCTGTCGCCTCTTGCTGCCTCCCGAACCCCAGTCCTCAGCATCCATAAGCTCCCGGCCAGTGGAGCCACGGACATCAGCTTCCCTATGAAGGGCTGGCGGGCCACGGGCGACTGGGCCAAGGTGCCAGAGGACAGGGTCACTGTGTCCAAGAGCGTCTTCTCCACGGGGCTGGCAGGTGAGGAGCCTCGGGGTGTGGGAGGGGCCCCCCAGAGTCTGAGGCTCCCCCCCAGGAAGTTCCTTCTGGAGTCTGGCCTGCTGCTTCAAGGGCTAGGGTGGCATCCGTCTCTTCTCAGTGTTCCCCGGGTTGCCCCCTCCTCCAGGAAGCCCTCCCTGCCCTCCCTGTGTTGGGAGGCTCCCAGGCAATCTTGGCTGAATGGACCAATGCACCCCCTCACCGCAGGGAGGGAGAGGGTCTTGCCTGGAGTCACACAGCAGGTGACTCTGGTTCCCAGGAAGATGAACTGTGCCCTGCCAGTCCCCGGGTCTCAGGAGTCACTCGGGGGACCCAGGCAGTGCTGTGTCCGCAGTCGGGGGGACATACACTCCCCTTGCCCAAGCAGGGTCCCGGTTTGTGGGTGGCCGGGAGGAGGGTGACCGCAGTGCTGTCTTCCAGAGGCTGATGACTCGTCCGTGTTCGTGGTGGGCACCGTGCTCTACAGAAACCTGGGCAGCTTCCTGGCCCTGCAGAGGTGGGTGCCGCGGGCACACGGGGTGGGGGTCAGGGAGGCCAGGCCTGGGGGAGGTGAGGGCGCAGAGCTCCCGGCCCCGACACGGCCCACCGGCTCTCCCCCAGGAACACGACCGTCCTGAACTCCAAGGTCATCTCGGTGACCGTGAAGCCCCCTCCCCGCTCCCTGCTCACACCCTTGGAGATCGAGTTCGCCCACATGTACAACGTGAGTGCCCTCCGTGTGCACGTCTGCGTGCGTGTGCCCCTCCGCCTGATCCCACGTGTGGTGTGTGCTCACACGTCTCCACCTCGCGTCAGCCTTGAGAGAGAGCTCCCTTACTCCCGAGTGACAGGTGGGGATACAGGCTGGCAGAGCTGCGGGGACTTGCCCAGGGTCACCCAGCAGGGCCGTGTGGGAGCTGAGGCTCCACCCCGCCCCATCGGCCTGGCCGTTCCCTCAGGGAAGAGAGAGCCAGCCTCTGCTGAGAAACGCATCTGCCGCGGCCTCGCGGACCCCCTCGCGGACCCTCTACACCCTGCTCCTTGGCGCTTTCCCTCGGGCCTCAGAGCAGCCGGCCCCACGAAGCCCTAGGACCAGCCGAGAGCCAGGAGCCGCCCCGGTTACCCAGCCAGGACAGGGCAGCGCCAGGCCAGGCTGTGGGAAGAGCCGGGCCTTCCTTTCCCGCCGTGAGGCCTTGGGCCTCGCTCAGCCTCTCTGTGCCTTGGCTCCCTCCCTTACCAAGTGGGAACCCTGCTGTTACGACACCGCAGCCCTCGGGACAGGGGTGTCTGCTGAGCCCCACCTGTGCCCCCTGACCCCAGGCTTTCCGTGTTAGCCCATTTTGCGTCCAGCTGCACTGGTCACCTGGGCATCTAGAGCTGGGCTTCGGCCGCTGCTGTCCGGCCCTGCTCAGAGAGGGGACAGAAGATACCCAAAGCCACACAGCAGGGTTAGGGGCCGAGCCAGTCCCCCCCTGCTCTGGGCCTCAGTTCCTCCTCCTCAAACTCTGTCTCTGGGGAACAGCGGAGGGAGGGCGCCTGGCACGCCCACGGGTGGACCCCACAGTGACCCTCGGGTGCGGCTCATAGGGCGGCAGGTGGCCTGACCCCTCCCCTCTCTCCAGGGCACCACCAACCAGACCTGTATCCTGTGGGATGAGACGGATGTGTAAGTTCATCTGGGCTTTGTGGCCTCGGGCCCTCGGGGCTGACTTGGTGGGGGGATGGGGGAGGAGGCTGACCCAGTAGGAGAGGGACATGGGCTTCGGGTTCAGGGCCTCCGACCGTCCCCCCGACCCCGTCTGTCAAGCACGGTCTCTCCCTGCCTAGTTCAGGCTCTGAGGCAGCAGGGCGCGCACCCAGCCGGCCTCGCGCTCCTCCCAGGGAAGTCCACCGTCAGGGGTCCCGAGGGGTGTGGAGGTCCCGAGGGGCGTGGGGGTCCCCCGGACCAGGTGACAGGCAGCAGCACCGCCACGGGCTGGGGCAGCTGGGTGAGACCCAGAGGGATCAGAGAGGAAGCAGAGGCGGGGGCTTCTGGGGCCCCGGGCCCGGTTCCCTGTCCAGCACGCGGCGCCAACCTGCGCCGCAGTGTGGCGAGTACAGGTGGGCGCGGGGCATTGGTCTGGACTGGCCGGGCTGTGATTCGGGGTCACAGGGCCGTGTGGGCACCCAGAGCAGGGTGTCCTCCCAGACCCAAGGAGGCGAAGGGAAAGGTAGGTGGGGTCTCGTGTAGTCACAGGGAAGAGTTTGTGCAAAGGCCCTAAAGTGGGGGCAGCCCTCAGAGGTGAGGAGGGTCAGAATCTGGGGAGACTGGGCAGGAGAGAGCTTAATGTCTGGATCCTGATGGGCCAGGGGGGCCTGGGGAGGGCTGGGCCTTCCCCGCAAGGGGTTTGGTATCCGTTGAGGAGGGGGTGGTCAGAGAGCTGCGTGTCATTGTTACCACCCGCCTCGCTCAGCCCTGGCACCGCCAGTCCCCGGGCCAGCACCCGGGCCAGGGGGTACATGTGGCGAGTCCCTCACACTATGGGCAGTGCAGTGACGAAGGTGCGTCCCGGGGAGGTCAGGGGAGGCTCCCGGAGTGGCTGACACTCAAGGAGGACACATTTCCCTGCAGAGAACGTGAGGGAGGGGTCTCGGGCAGAAGCACAGTTTGAGCAAGTGTGGAGGCTGGAAGGTACAGGAGGAACAGGAGGCGTGGCCAGGAAGAGCAGGCAGCTAGAGAGGCGCAGGGGTGCGGGGAGGCTGCAGGGGCCATGGGGCCACTTTGTAGGGGCAGTGTGCCGGGAACCATGGGAACTTGGGGAGGGATGTGATCATTGTGTATCCATCCATCCATCCACCCATCCATCCATCCATCCATCCATCCATCCCCCATTCATCTATCCATCCACCCACCCACCCTTCTATCCATCCATCCACCCCCCCATCCATCCACGCATCCACCCATCCATCCACCCACTCACCCACCTATCTACCCACCCACCCACTCATCCACCCATCCACCCCCCCATCCATCCATCCCCCATTCATCTATCCATCCACCCACCCACCCTTCTATCCGTCTATCTACCCACTTACCTATCCTCCCACCCACCTATCTACCTATCCATTCACTCATCCACCCATCCACGCCACCCATCCATCCATCCATCTATCCATCCACCCACCCATCTACCCACCCATTCACTCATCCACCCATCCACCCCCTCATCCATCCACCCATCCATCCATCCATCCCCCAATCATCTATCCATCCACCCACCCACCCACCCTTCTATCCATCTATCTACCCACTTACCTACCTATCCATTCACTCATCCACCCGTCCACCCCCCCATCCATCCAACTATCCATCCATCCATCCACCCACCCACCTATCTACCCACCCACTCACTCATCCCCCCATCCATCCACCCACCCATCCCCCCATCCATCCACCCACCCATCCATCCATCCATCCACCCACCCATCTACCCACCCACTCACTCATCCACCCATCCACCCCGCCATCCATCCATCCATCCACCCATCCATCCACCCACCCACCCACCAATCTACCCATCTACCTACCCACCCACCCACCTATCCCCCAGTGATTACTGACCACTGACAAGGCACTCCTCTACAAGGTCCTGGCCCTCAGCCTCCTCCTATGCCTGATGAGTAGGAACAGGAAATTAGGAACGTATAGATCCCTGTGAAACTGTCAGGGCGTGCCACATGCCAAGAAGTGGAGGCAGTGGATCTAGTGGCAGGTGGGGCGAGGTGACTTTCAGAGCAGGTTCACAGAAGCCTCTCTAGGGTGGTGTTTGAGCAGAGGCCTGACACAGCACTGTACACGTGGGTGTCTGGGGACAAGCATTCTGGCAGAAGGAACAGGCAGTGCAAAGGCCCCGTGTGTGCAGGGAGTGTGCAGGGCCATAGGGCAGACTGCACTGCCCTTTCCCACTCTGGCTCTGAGGGTGTGAGGACAGGGTCTGGGGCCGGGAGCTGGGCTGGGGGAGAGCTGGGGCGGACCCTGTAACCCTGGGAAACTGGCCCTCTGGCTTTGGTTGTTGTCGACTGTTTTTCTCTGGATTTCACAAGCGGCATAAACTCTTTGTACAAAACGGGGTATCAGAAAAGGGTGAAAAGAGAAAAAATGAGAAAGAGGGCCCACGTTCTCACAGTACCCAGGCTGGCCCCGCTGGCCATCGTGAGAGGTTGTGCAGCGGCGGCAGTCCATCCCTGATGTCAGCACAAGCCCCTCCCCACAGCCCAGAAACCCTCCCAAGAGGCTGTTCAAAGGCTGCCCGCAGCTCCCTGGCGGTGCCCGGTTCACCCAGCGGCCCAGCATCCTCGCTTGGACAGCGCTGCTCACATTTCTGGTCGTCCCCTTGGCTTTGAGTCCCCCAGACCGTTCCAAGGTCTTGGTAGTGAATTGCTTTCCAGAGAGGTGGACCCATCCCCTTTGCTCTCCCAGGGCAGCACGTTGTGAGAGGTCTGGCTAGCCTAGTGTCAAGTTCACTGTCTTTGGGGCTGATGGTCTGGGGCAGATTCCACCCTCCAGAAGCCTCAGCCTTCCATCCCCGTGGCGGAGTCTGCCTGCTTGCATGTGAGAGCAGAGTGGGGAAAGGACAGCGGCCAGGTCCACGGGTGCTCACCCCTGGCCGTGGCCTCCACTTGCCCTTCCGCTCTCAGGTGTGGGGAGCCCACCCACCGCCCCAGGCCTGCTTTGCCCACCGCCGGTCACCTCTGGATAGATGGGATCGTTACGGTCTCTGCACCTCGGTTCAGGGCCCCGAGGACAGTGGGGAGGTGACAACAGCTGTGCTGTTTGAAGCCCCCTGAAACGCATTTTGCCCACGAGCTCCCTGTGCAGTCCTGGGTGCAGCCCCGGGAGCCCTGCTGACTGTGCCTATTACCTCTGGGGAACCTGAGGCTCCAGAAGGACTGTGGTCCAGCTCAGAGTGGGGACTGAGGCATCTGATCCAGAGCTGGACAGCCTGGGACCCAGAGGCTGACAGTGGGGGAGGGGGGCCACGGGGAGAAGGTGGCTGGCTCTGTCCCCTCCGCCGCCCTCCCCCCCTGCTCTGTGCGGGACAGCACCTCCTTCCACCGCAGGGCGGGGCCGCTTCTCACATAAATGGGCTCAGAGGAGCCAAGGGTTTCCCAGGTGACCTGAAATGGGGACCAGGGACAGGGCCCCAGGTCTGTTTCCACCAGTGTGCCCAGAGATCAGGTCTGTGCCGGTGTGGGCTTGTGTTTGTGTGTGTTTGGATGAGAAAGGGTCTCACGTGTCTGCAGAATTGTGTGTGTGGGGGAGGTGCCAGTGGGGGGTGAGAGCCATCAGTGACCATCAGCTGAGAAGTAGTGACCTTCTGACCCATAACTGGGCCCCGGTCACTGAAGGAGCCTAGATTCCCAATCCCAGACTGAGCCCTTGTCGTGGTCCCATGCTGAGCCCTGACCCTGGTCACACTCTCAGCCCTGACCGTGGTCACAGTCTCAGCCCTGACCCTGGTCACACTCTCAGCCCTGACCCTGGTCACACTCTCATCCCTGACCGTGGTCACACTCTCAGCCCTGACCCTGGTCACACTCTCAGCCCTGAGCCTGGTCACACACTGAGCCCTGACTCTGGTCACAGTCTCAGCCCTGACCCTGGTCACACTCTCAGCCCTGACCCTGGTCACACTCTCATCCCTGACCGTGGTCACACTCTCAGCCCTGACCCTGGTCACACTCTCAGCCCTGAGCCTGGTCACACACTGAGCCCTGACCATGGTCACACTCTCAGCCCTGACCCTGGTCCCATGCTGAGCCCTGACCCTGGTCCCACGCTGAGCCCTGACCCTGGTCCCACGCTGAGCCCTACCCCGTGTCTCATCTGGAGTCACTCGTGCATGTTCACATGTAGTCGTGCACGTGTCATGTGCGTGGAGGGCTGCCTCCTCTTCCAGCCACACGTAACAGTCAACCATGTGACACAGTCGTCTTGGAAAGTCTGAGTCAGAGGCTTCCACCCACAGGGCAGACCCTCTACTGCCTCGCCCCCAGTTGTACGCACACACGGACTCAACATCTACAGCTGAGGCGACTGCTGACAGCGAGGCTCAAGGCCCCCCCCACTCACCCCCGCACACCTACGCCAGCCTGACCAGTGGCAGTGAGGGCCTTGGGAGCAGGGCTGTTAAGGAGGGAAAGGGGGACTTTGCAGAATTCTCAAATGTTTAGGGGGATGGAGGATGGGTGGGTAGATGTGGGGGTGGAGGATGGGTGGGTCGGTAGGTGGATGGATGGATGGAGGGTGAATGGGTGGGTGGGTGGAGGATGGGTGCAGGGAGGATGGGCTGGTGGGTGACGGGGGTTGATGAAGGCCAGGAGCACATCCCTGGAGTTAAGTTCTGTGGTTCTGAAAGGACAGCTCCCTGGATCTTTCACTCGCAGAAGCTGCAAATGTTTTGTGGTTTCCTTTTTAAAAACAAACAAGAGTTACATAGAGCATAAAAGTCAGAGCTGGCAAGATCCTCAGAAATCATTTTCTCTGCCCTCACTTGAAAATGGTGCAGCTGAGGCCCAGTGTGGGGAGGTCAGGACAGGCCAGGCCTGGGCCAGACGCGCTCCACGGTGCTCGTCCTGCTACGCCAGTGTTTCTTTCGGGAGGTGTTTTGCCCGATACCAGTCCCACGTGGGCTCCAGGGAGGGCAGGGTTCTATGTGCACTGTGTCTTGTGCTGCCGGGTCCACACTCGAGTCAGCTATAAAGGCTCTGAGAAGTCCTGCAGTAGCCTCCCCTTCAGTCGGGTTGGGGCTCTTGGCACCCTTACTCTGTAACTTGAGCCGGCAGAGCAGACGCTGGGACAGGCTGGTGGAGGGCGTGATGTTCCCGCAGAGTCTGTGGGGTCCTTTCCCGAAGCCTGAGCCCACTCCAGGCACCTTTAGAACCCTCTGATTTACTCACACAAGCTTCCTCAGTCCGGCTGAGGACCGGGGCCCAGAGTGACAAGCCCAGGGTCGCCCCGTGGGTCGTTCGAGTCTGCGCTCTCTCCCCGCCCGTGCCAACCCCCAGCCCTGCTGGGTGCAGCTGTCCTGGGAGAGGCTGAGGAACCAGGGCCAGCCCCCTCCCTGGGGTCCTTGCCCAAGTACGTGTCCTGGTCCCTTTAAGAGCCTTGCCCCTCCCCCATCCTTGGTTTCCTTGGAGAGGGCAGTGAGGGGCCAGGCCAAGGGGGGCAAGCGGAAGGAAGTCTTGGCAGGGTCCCCAGGTCGCTGTCAGCGACCGGTTCCCAGCCCAATTTCTCCCACGCCGCCGGCTGGTTCCTGATGGGGGCAGAGGAGGCCGGCTGAGGGGGACAAGGAGGGGGATGGGGTAGGAGACGGGCTAGACACAGAAGGCCTCCCTGGTGGCCGGGGTAGGGACTCGGGATCCACGTCATCAGTGAGCACGGGAGGGAGGTGGGGGGACATGCTCTGCTCCCCCCACCTGGATGGGGGCTGGGGCTGGGGGAGGGGTGCAGAGCTGCTCTCAGAGGCGCGACCACCCACCCGTCCTAGCCTCTGCTCTGGACTCAGCCCAGCCCCTTCCCCAGCGCCCGTGCCTTCTCTGAGCCGCCCCCTACTTTGTCCTTGGGGAGCAGGGGTCTGGCAGAGGCCCACGGTGGGCCTGCCCTCTCTTCCAGGGGCGTCTGAGCCCCGGGCCTGCCTGTCCCCTGCCGGGTTTGGGAGCTGGAAGGGACAGCCAGCCATGAGGTCACGGCCCAGGGGCAGCAGCTGTGCTCTGAACCTGGGGCAGTGGGCGTCCCCACTGCCCTGCTGGCAGCCCAGCTCCCGCAGCCACTGCCGGCCGCCCCGTGGGCCCCCTCGCCACTCCCCTCTTTGGTGCCAGCCGGAACACTTGGCGCCTTTGTCCATGGTCCCCGTGCCCTCTTCTCCAGCCTCAAAAGCCACCTGCTCCTGGAGGCCTTTCTGCCTGTTTTTCTACATCCCCAGCCCTGTCCCCTTCCTCCCAGCTCTGACCCCCATTTGCAGCAACTCCGTGTATCCGCATGTTTGTTCCCCCAGCAGAGTGTGAGGCCCGCCGGGCGCAGGGCCTGGGTCTCCTCATCCAGCGTGCCCACATCCCCCCACGCCGGGTACACAGGAAGCCCTCAGGAGGGCTTATTCTAACGGCCCCTGCCCTCTCGCCCTCTTTTTCTTCCTGCTGGAAAGAGCACTGCTTGGCCAGTGGCGCCCCGGTGAGGCGCGTCTGGGGAAGGGGGCAGGGTTCGGTGCCAGGAGCAGGCTGGGGGCGTCACAGACATGTGCTCGAGGGTCTGGGGGGGTGCCTGAGCGTGGGGGGCTTTCTGGGGCGGAGTCAGGGCCCACAAGTCTCCCGCTGGGCGTGTCCAGCTGCATCCCGTCCCGGTGCTTTCCCACCTCTGCGGGGCCCCGTGTGTCTGGGCGCCCCTGTGTCAGTGGTGTGGGTGTGCGCCCCTATGAGTGTGGTGTCCCTGGAGACTCGAGGGTGAGGGTCCGGGGCTGACGGCTCAGGGGAGGCACAGGACGTGGGCAGCCCTGAGCCCCCGGGGGCTGCTGGATGGGAGTGGGGGCCACGCCGGGCAGTGCTGGGCGGCTCGGTGTTGGGAGGGTGCCAGGGGTGCACAGGGCAGCTGCGGGCGGGGGCAGGTTGAGTCAGCCACGTTGTCTGTCCCTGGTCAAGTGGCCGAGGGGTCAGCGGAGTGTGGCACTGCCGGGGCCTGGGGCTGGGCGGGGCCCCTTCAAGGCCTCGCCTCCTCCTTGCCTCCTGTGCCCGCGCTGGTGATGGCGGCGTTGGGGGGGACAAGAAGGAGAGCCTGGAGTTGCCCTCAGGGAGGAGGGGGCGCCCACGGCGAGGTCAGTGCCGGGCCCTGAGCGCACGGGGCAGTGCCAGGAAGGGGGGAGGGTACTCACTTCCCTCCTCCACTGAGACCTGGGGGCTCCAAGAGGGGCCGCCTAGGGGGAGGGGGACAGCTGCCTCGTGGGGCCACTTGGTGCAGGGAGGGCGCAGGTGAGGACAGAGCAGGGGCTCTCCGGGAAGGACCAGGCCTGGCTGGAGACAGAGGTCCTTCAGGCCGCTCCTGACAGGGATTTCATCTGTCTGTCCTTCTGTTTTCGATGTTCCCGAGCTCTGTGTCTTCATAGTGACGTCAGCCCTCGGTTGAGCACTCACCCACGCCCAGCACTTGGGCCCCCTTCGTCCTCCCAGGAGGAGGGGTCAGTGCGGGGTCTGCCCCTGCCCAGGCCCTGCCACCCCCGCAGGGCCCCCGCCTGCCTCGCATCCTCCGGAGTCCCCCTCGCCGCTCCCCAGGCCCGCACGCCCCGGGCTGCCAGGCCTTTGCCCCCGTCTTCCCACAGTGTCACAGCGTCGTTCCATCTGCGCCCTGCACGGTCGTGTCAAATGGGGAGGTGCTTCGCCTGGCACATGTTCCGGGCCCTGTGTGACGTGGGGGGCGGAGCAGAGCTCTGACCTCCAGCCTGGACGCCAATCCTGGCCCTGTTCTCACTGACAGGTGACTGTGGGCAAGCCCTTTAGCCTCCTTGAGCCTCAGTTTCCTCATCTGTCCAAGGGGCGGCTGTGATTCCTTGATGAGATGATGTGTTAAGGAGCTGGACCAGGAAATGCTCAGCAAGTAGATGCCGTCATTACCTCCCCCCACCCTGTTCCAAGAAGCCTGCGGGGGGACAGCAGTGAGCCGCTCAGGCAAAGCACGTGCCCTCGGGGGGCAGGGGGACGGGGCACGGCTGCCCCACGTGCTGGGAATAAAGGGCCACCTCTAGGACTGGGCTTCCCGGGGAGGGGGAGCTGGAGTCCTGGGGCAGGAGGGTAGTAGAGGCCCCCCAAGCCCAAGGCACAGTATGTGCAAAGGCACCGAGGCAGAGAGCATTTGGGGTGCTGGGGTACAAGTGGTGAGAGGTGGGCCTGGGGGCCTCCGCCAGCTCCTCTTTTTAGGAGCAGAGAGGGGTGAGCTGTCTGGCCTTGAGGTAATCAAGCACAGGCAGAATGGGACTGGGTTTTGGAAGGACAGAGCGACACTTCCTGGGCACCTGCTCTGGGCCTGGTCCTTCTGCCAAAAGCTCATTCCAAGTTCAGACCAGGCCCCAGACCTCACACAAGAAGCCTGAGGCTCAGAGTGGTGGAGAGGCTTGCGCGGGTCACACGGCCAGCTCGCAGGTCCTGACCCTGCAAAGCCCTGAACTTGGATGGCCCCAGTGATCTTGAAGAGGCTTGGTGAGGACAGGGCTGGGGGATTGTGGGGTCTCTGCCACTGGGATGGGCCTGGAGGGTGCACGGTGACCCTCCTCCCTCGAGACACTTGCTTCCCTCCGCTCGGGGTGCGCAGTTGCTAGTTTCCTGAGGCAGAAAAGTCTTAATCAAAACCCCAGCTTGCCAGGCGGCTCGGTGGTTTGCTGGTATGGTATTGGGAGGGCAGGGACTAATGTCCTCATCTCTGCAGGAAGCTGACTAGGGATGCGGGAGGGCAAGATGTGGGGTAGACACAGGAAAACTTGGCAGGGAGGGCAGGGTGACCGTGGGTGTCCATTATCCTTTCTTGGCCTTGGTGCAGAGGCACCTGGAAATGGGGGATGATGAAACAAACTTGAGGTTCATCTTGGGAGGCAGGTGAACTAGGAGATGCCTGGAGGGTGGGGTGTGGTCAGGGGTGTGATGGATAATGGCGATGGCGTGGTTGCCTGGGTTCAGCCCATCATGGTTGATGGGGTTGGTGGTGAGGCCTCCTGCAAGACGGGTTCCGCCTACACGGTGTCCTGGACATGGCGAGTTGAATGTTGGTGATGGGAGTTACCAGCTAGTGTCGGTCCACAGACATGGTGCTGGTTCAGAGGTGATGGCAGTCATGGTGATATTGCTAACAGCGGAGGTGATGCTGGTGACCATGGTGATCATGTAATTGTGACCAAAAAGATGGAGAAACAGTGGTGACATGGTAGTGATTGTGCTGTTGATGGTGGTAGTATTGGTGGTGAGAGTGATAGCATTGGAAATGATGTGTTGTTGATGGTAGTGATGATGGTGATGGTGGTGGTGATGGTAATGTTGATGCAATGGTAGTGTTGCTGCTGATGGTGTGATTGTTGGTGGTGGTGGCAATGGTGGTAATAATGGTCGTGTTATTGTTGCTGCTGTTAGTGTTGGTAATGGTGATGGCGTTGGTAGTGGAGATGATGGTGAGGGTGGTAGTAATGATGACGCTGTTGATAACATAATGGTGGTGGTGGTGGTGGTGGTGTTGACGGTGTTGCTGGTACTGGGGATAGTGGTGATGGAGTGGAAATGGTAGTGGTATTTATGGTGGTATTGATGGTGTTGGTAGTGGTGATGGTGGGAGTAATGACTGTGTTAGTGATGATGGTGGTGGTATTAATGTTGGTGATGATGGGGATGTGGTGATGATGGTGGTGGTGGTGATGATGGTGATGGTGGTAGTATGATTGTGTCATTCTTGATGCTGACGATGGTGGTGCTGTTGATGATATAATAGTGGTGTTGGAGTTGATTGTGTTGGTAGTGGCGATGGCAGTGATGTGGTGGTAATGACTGTACTGATGATGTTGGTGGTGATGGTGGTAGTAATGATTGTGCTGTTGATGGTGGTGGTGGCAGTGTTGATGATGTTGCTGATGGTAGTGACAAGGTGGTAATGGTGGTGCTGATGGTGTTGATGGTGGTGGTGGTGGTGACGGTGGTGATGTTGGTAGTGGGGATGGTGGCGATGGAGTGGAAATGGTCGTGGTATTGATGATGATATTGGTGGTGTTGGTGGTGGCAATGGTGGTGATGTAGTGGTAATGATGGTCTGATGATGTTGGTGGTGGTATTATTGTGTCATTCTTGATGCTGGTGGTGGGGCTGTTGATGATGTAATGCTGTTTCTTTTTCAATGTAGTAATTGTGTTTTTTTATTAATTTTTATCAGAGTATAGTTGCTTTATACTGTTGTGTTAGTTTCTGCTGTACAGCAAAGTGAATCAGTTATATGTATACATATATCCCCTCTTTTTTAGATTTCCTTCCCATTTAGGTCACCACAGGGCACTGAGTAGAGTTCCCTGTGCTATACAGTAGTTTCTCATTAGTTATCTGTTTTATGCATAGTAGTGTGTATATGTCCATCCCAATCTCCCAATTCATCCCACCCCCTCTTTCCCCCTTGGTTCCTGTAAGTTTGTTCTGGACACCTGTGTCTCTACTTCTGTTTTTGCAAATAAGTTCATCTGGACCATTTTTCTAGATTCCACATATAAGCAAATATTATATGATATTTGTTTTTCTCTTTCTGACTTACTTCACTCTGTATGACAGTCTCTAGGTCCATCCACATCTCTGCAAACGGCCCTATTTTGTTCCTTTCTATGGCTAAGTAATATTCCATTGTATACATGTGCCACATCTTCTTTATCCATTCCTCTGTTGATGGACATTTAGGTTGCTTCCATGTCCTGGCTATTGTAAATAGTGCTGCAATGAACATTGGGGTGCATGTGTCTTTTTGAATTATGGTTTTCTCAGGGTATATGCCCAGTAGTGGGATTGCCGGGTCATATGGTAGTTCTATTTTTAGTTTTTTAAGGAACCTCCATACTGTTCTCCATAGTGGCCGTATCCATTTACATTCCCACCAACAGTGCAAGAGGGTTCCCTTTTCTCCACACCCTCTCCAGCATTTGTTGTTTGTAGATTTTTTGATGATGGCCATTCGGACTGGTGTGAGGTGATACCTCACTGTAGTTTCGATTTGCATTTCTCTAATACGTAGTGCTGGTATTGCTGTTGACGGTGTTGGTGGTGATGGTGATGGTGATGTTATTGATGTTGGTGGTAGTTTCAGTGAGAGCCATGAGGGTGGAGGCTGTGGTGACAGTTAGGGTGGTGGCGGTCTCAGCTCTTTGGGGGATTTGAAGCCCCCTCCATGGCAACCAGGACACTCCCATGGCACAGTTTTGGAGGTAGACTGCAGCAGACAGGGTCAGACGCCAGCCCGAGGAGATGAGAGGGTGGGGTGGAGGGCAGAGGGGAGCGCTCACGAGGCCACGCAGTCTGGGAGGGTGTCTTGGAGGAGACAAAGCTGGGCCAGCTGAGGGTGGTGAGGCTTGGGATCTCCTGGAGCCAGGGAAGTGCCTGTGGAGGTGCCCAGTGCCCAGCACAGGGCCTGAGCAGGCGGGCGAGGGACGCGCTTGCTGAATGAGTGAGTGATGGACCAGCCTGACCCCCAGCTGCACCAGCGGCTGGAGCGTGAGGGGGTGGGGTGTCGAGGCGCTGGCCCCTCAGCTGGTAGGGGTAGGTGACAGGCTGGACAGAGCCGGGCCAGAGGTGCACCAGGCGAAGGTCTGAGTGAGGGGCAAAGGGCTCAGGTAGGGTTCCTGGGGTGCAGGGCTCTGAGATGGGAGGAGTTGGCAGGTAGGCTGGGGTTTAGCAGGACCCTGGCCCTCCCAGGCCAGATGACTTCCTTGCGAGGCTGGGGAGCTCAGGGTCCCAGCCTCTCCAGGGGCCCCGGTGGCCTTGCCCAGGTGGGTGGGGTGGGTCAGGCGAAGAGCCGCTGAGCCCTGAGGATGGCCAGGTTTCTAGCCTGGGGGCAGGCCTGCGGCCGGAAGCCCTGACTCAGAGCGTGGCTGGTGCCAGGTGGGAGCCAGGAGATTGGCATCGTGGCATCGTGGGGAACGTGAGAAGCCCTGGGGGCCCTGGTCACAGCCCCACGGATGCTGAGCCAGCCTGAGACACTATCAGTGCCGCGAGAGCCAGCCCCACGCGGGCAGGGACGCAGGCCTGAGGGGGCATGGGTCTCACCTGGCGATGCACTCAGCAAGACCCAGGTCAGGCAGATATCCATCCCCCAGGGTCCCCAGGGCCACAAGCATTGCCCTCAGGCCCTGAGCCAAGAGGGGATGGAGCTGACCTGGGCTTGCCCTGGGGATTCTCACAGGCCAGTGACCAGATGGGGGTTGGGCACAGAGCAGGAGGTTGAGGAGGCTTCCTGGAGATGACAGTGCCTCGGGGGAGCCCCAAAGGACGAGGCTGAGTCAGCCAGGGTACAGGAGGGTGTGTGGTCAGAGGGACTGGTCAAGATCAAGGCCTGGAGGCAGGAGAGGGCGCCTGTGTTCTGAGTCACCGGTGGTTCCTCTGGGCTGGCGCGTGCAGGCAGGGCTGCCAGGGCTGGGATAGTGGGAGTGATGGGGTGCTTGGGAGTCATGATGAGCTCCAGCCGCTGGGTGAGGTAGGACCCAAGAAGGGAGCCCCAGCACGGCAGCAGGGTAGGACCTGTTGGAGGAGCCAGGTGCAGCGCTCAGGAACTCACGGCTTATCCAGGCAGGTTCCCTGGAAGAGGAGGCTCAGCACAAGCCTTGGTCTGTGGGTCAGAGGTCAGTAGGCGGAGGTGGGAGGTAGGCACCCTGGATGTGTGAAGCGTGATTCAGCAGGGCTTGTGCCTGGAACGCATGGTTTGGGGAGCACGATGGCCAGTCTGAGGAGTTTTCAGGGGCTCCTAGAAGCTCCTGACTGCAGAGACACCTTGCCCACTCCCTTTTCCCTCATTGGGGTGAGCTGTGCCCACTCTGGCTTCTGTCTGCTGTGTGGGGGGACACCTGTGAGTCATTCACACTCCACTGTGAATTAGCCCATCAAACCCCAGGGGACCCTGATGCACACCGTCCCATAATAGCACCTGCTCCGTGGGCCGGCAGGAGGCATCCTGAATGCAGCGAAGGCCCTGGCTCAGCGGGCCGGCGGGGGGCTCTCCACGCACCCTCTGTTACTGTCCCCTGATGTCCCACGAGTGTGCCGGGACCTGTGCTGGGCATTGTGTCCCTATGGTCTCCCCACAGCATGTGGGGGAGGATTTATGCCCACTTCATAAGGCAGGCAGCTCAGCTCTGAGTGGCCGGTAGGGAATTGGCCCAGAGGTGGGAACAGGCCTCGGGTGCCCAGTTCCTCCTCCCGGGGCAGGGACGGACGAGCACGTCCGGGCACGCAGGGACCAGGACGGAGGGGTGCCACAGGCCGAGCCTCCTCCCAGGGCCTCCGACATGCGTGGCTCCCACCCACCCTGGGCCCCGGGGGAGGTCCCCTGCGGGGTCTCCTGAGCTGGGTGGGGGCCAGGCTGCCTTCTCTCAGCCGCCTCACCTGGGCACCGGGATAAGGTTGTGGCTCTGGCACAGGTGCTGAGGGAGGCGGGTCTGCACCGGGCGGGAGTTGCGCGGAGCCGGGGCTCACGGTCTGAGTGTGGCTGGAGGGGGGGCTCAAGGGGGAGAGCGGGGAGGCTCAGGGAGGGGGTGGCCAGTCCCCAGGGGCTGTGGGTCCCTGAGCGAGGAGGGAGCCGGGGGAAGGTCTTGAGCAGAGGATGACGTGTCCTGGCATATTTCAGCTGGTGGCGCGGGGACAGACGGTGGAGGGCAGGGCGGAGGCTGGCAGTGGAGGGCAGGGCGGAGGCTGGCAGTGGTGGGTCCCACCAGGGTGGTAGCCACAGCGTGGGGAGCAGAAGTGAGACTCTCAGTGCATTTTGCAAGGAAGGTCAGTTGCTGCTGGGTCTGTAGGTATGAGAAGGAAGGAGGGAGGGAGGGTCCTGGAGGCCGCCGCCGCCAGGTTGGAGCGGCAAAGAGGGGCCTTGCTTGTCCACCCATAGCAAGTCCTGGCTGGGCACTCCAACCCCACTGGGGTGCGGGCAGCGGGGTGAGCCAGCCAGGCCCAGGCCCTGCCCTCCCAGAGGAGGATGCAGGTGGGAGCATCAGGCCATCACACGTGGCGGGAGAACCGGGCCGAGGCGGGAGGACCCGCGGATGGAGGCCACGGGTCAGGGACGGCCTCGCCGTGAGAGCCAGGGCGCTGGCTGGCCCGTGGCTGTGGCCGTGGAGGCGGAGCTGTCCAGGCCGGGCCCAGCTGGTCGGTGTGCAGGGCACGACAGCCACCGGAGGGGCCGCGTTCACCGTGGCGGGGACTGGCCTAACACTTTCTCAAGGAGCACGTGGGGCCGGGGAGGCGGGAGCAGGAGGCAGCTGCCCAGGGAGCGAGGGGGTGGATGAGGGTGGCGTGGTGGTGAACGGAGGACACACGGTGTACTCAGGACCGACCCCAAGGCATCCAAGGGGTGGGGGCGGCAGAGGAGACTCAGGTCTCAGCTCAGGGTCAGGACGCACAGCGGGGGCCCGTGTGGAGGGGGGCCGGCTCAGAGCTCAGAAGTGGAGTAAAAGGGACGGGAAATTGTCCCTTGGGTTTGGTGACTTGGGGGCTTTGGTAGGAGCAGGCTGGGAGGAGCCTGTGGTGAGGGACCGGTGGCCTGCAGAGGGGTGGCCAGTGGCTGGACCTTCCTGGGGGCCCTGGCCGATGGGCGAGGCACAGCCTTTCTCTGGGAGCTCTGACCTGAGGGGCCCAGGGCCCCCTGCAACCTCCCCTCAACTCAGGCAGGGAGGGGCTCCCGCCCTCCTGGTGCTGGCAGGGGCCCCGGCTCCAGCTCCTCCTCTCGCCCTGGACCTGGGGGATGGGGAGGCGCAGGTGGGTGTCACTGACCCAGATTCCTCGGGCCTGGGCCTGGGAGGGGGGGCGTGGCTCTGTGACCCAGATATTCCGAGTTTCTGAAGCTCAGTCAGGAGGCGACCAATGGTCTCCCATATGTGGGAGTGTGTGTGAGGAGGGAACGACCTGCCTGTGTTGCAGAGATGGTAACAGGTGTCACCTGCAGCAGGAAGGATTTCGGTCAGACATGGTGAAGAACTTCCAGATGTTGTGGGTATAAGAGGATACGTCCTGGAGGTTTTGTTGAAGAAAGAGGGCTGAGGGTCCCCTGACCTTTCTCAGTTCAGGGTGTGCCTAAGATGCAAGCGAGGGTCCACCTGTTAGGGACCACCGCCCCCCTGTCCTGCTCCAGCCAGCCCTCAACTGATGCCCAGCGCAACACAGGAAGCTCAGCTAATGGCCTGGGAAACCTCCACTGACCGAGCTCTGCCCTGGTGTGGGACGGGCCTTAGGCAGGCCGCCCTCCGCCTGGTCTGGGCCTTGGGCCATCCTTGAGGGTCCCTTTCAGATTTGCTCCTCGGAGTTCAGTGGCTCCTATACTGTAGGCCTTGTAGGTTGGTCAGACAGATAAAAAACTGGAATCCTGGCCCTCCTGCTGTCTTGCTGTGTGGCCTTGGGCAATCATACCACTTCTCTGAGCCTCAGTTTCTATATCTACACAGCTGAGTTGAGGATTATTGCAAAGATTAAATGATAAAATGCACAGGAAGCTATTAATATTGAGGTGGGGGAGGGGACGAGGAGAGGGTCTCTGTCCCTGTGTCGCGTGTCAGTGGCCTGCCAGAGCCAGGGGGACAGTGGAGTGGGGAGAGGCCAAGGCCAGGGAGCCTGCGCTGAGGTCCTGCAGGGTCTGGGTGAGCCCAGAAGCTGCCCACCTCCCAGGCTGCCAGCCCCAGCAGCTGGTTCTCTGGACCAGGGGCGGAGGCCTCCTCGTGCCCTCCGTGGCCTGAGGCTGCAGGGGCAGGCCCTGGCCGGACCCGTCAGCAGAGTGGGCAGTGCTCCTCGTCGTCCCCTCCTCTGGGAGGCTGATAAGCTAATTAGTGCCCATAGCAGGAGTCCTGTGGGGCTAACCAGCAGCCTGGGCTGGCCTTCTCCCAGGAGGTGGCCAGCCTCTGTCAGCCTGGCGCCCTGCAGACCCGCCAGCACTGCCTGGGAACCTGCCAGCCTGCCGGCCCCAGCCAGCCTGGCTCCCCTCACCCCGGGCCTCGGGGTGCTGTCCCTTCCCACCCCTCCCAGCAGCCTTCAGCAGGCGGAAAAGATGGGTTCGGGGTCCCCCCCCCCCCGACTCAGAGCAGGAGGGCTGAGGCAGCGTCCGTGCCTTGATCTGGGAAAACTAGAGCTGAGACTTGAACCCAGGACCGGCCGGCCACAGACTCCTGCGCTTAGGAGCGGGCACGCGGCCAGCGTCGTGGGCAAGCCTGAGCGAGAGGCAGGCGCTGTCTCCAGGCCGGAACAGCCCGCCGGCCTCCTCCCCGCAGGTCCTGGGTCTTGGGGACTTCTGGCCTGCACTTCCTTGGCCGTCTCGGCGTCTGGTCAGTGACTTGCACGCGCACCCCAGGCGTGAGGATGGGGTGCTCTGGGGCTGGGAGGGACTGAGGGCAGCTGGGGCTCGGCACTCTGTGCCCATTCTGCGTGGTGCTGGGGGATGAGGGGAGATAGGAGTGTTATGTGCCCAGCATGGCTGAGTGAGGCCTTGATAACCCCCCGCTGAGGGTGCGGGAGGACCAGGCTGGATCTCCCAGGCCGCTCCAGGGCCCCGCACTCCCTTTCCTGATCCTTCCATCCCCCAGGTCTTGTTTCTGGTTCTGTGGTTATCGGGGTCTTCTTTTCTAGAGGAAGGAAGGGGAGAAGAGGTCTCTACCAGGGCCTTAATAGGTCTTGACTTCTGCTCCACTCCACGCCAGGGACGCCGGGTGTGCGGGATGGCGGCCCGGGAGGTGGGACCGCACAGGCAGCCGAGCCCCTGGCCTCCATCCCAGGGGCTGCGGTCAAGGCTGTGGCCTTGGCCCTGGCCCTGCCTGGGCCCTGCCGTGCTGTGTCGTCAGGCACACCTCGGCTCCTCCCGGGCCAGCACGGGTTCAGGTGGGCCAAGCTGGGAAGGCTCAGGCGGAGGCGTGGTCATCCAGGGGCCCTCCCAGGCATTCTTTATGAGGGCCCCTAAGATGGATGAGCTTTGGGCCCCCCAAACCCTGGCCCCCATGGGCTCAGGGGCCAGTGCTAGTAAGAGGGCTGTCCCCTCCTCTTGCTGCACTTCAGAGAGGCGTGGGGGAGGGGGTCTTCTGGGGCCACAGAGCCCTGATGCACCCCGTGGAGCCAGGGCCTAGCCTCTGCCTAGCTGTCACCTTGGGCCTCAGTTCTCCTCCTCTGTAAAACAGGGGCAGGCCCTTCCCCATGGGGGGAAAATGAAGAGAGAAAAGCAGACTCGAGGGCATCCAGCGGGCCCAGAGTGTGTCCCTTCTCCCCTGGGGCCTGAAGCTCAGAAAGGAGATTGTATAACATCTCAAATTCAACAGAAGCAGCTCTGGGTTCTGGGATGCCCGAAGCTGAGACCCTAAGCTTTCCTAAAGACGTTCTTGCAGGTGCTGGGCTGGGGCGGGGGGGACCTTGACGGTGTCCCACGTCATCCTCCCGACCGTCTCCTCCCCATTTTAGAGATGAGGAAACTGAAGCTAGGGCTGGTAGCTGACTTCCCAGGTGACACAGCCAGGAGGTAGCCCAGGATGGTTGCTTGCAAATCCAGGTGTTAAGCAGACGTCCGCTCAGTGCGTGGGGCTCAGGGATCCCCTGGGAGTGCACAGGGTGGGAGCCACTCAGCCCCCAGCCCTCCTTCCATACAGAGTGGCTGGGATGGGGGAGACAGGCTGAAGGCTTTGGAAGGCACCTTGCCGCTCCCTCCTTCTGGGGCTGGGGCTGAGGGATCTAGGGCGGGCCGGGGGTGGACCCTTGCCGCAGAGACCTGGAATTTCCCCCCAAAGTCCCGGGACAGACACCGGGTCTGAGTTATTTGGGGGGCGAGGGGGCTTTTTTGGCCCCGGGGTCAGAAGGAGACCACTCCCAGCTGGGGCTCCCGAACGGCGGTTTCAGTCTCGACTCTTCAGCCTGGAGCCCTCCAGCCTGCAGGTCCAGGGCCCTGGGGAGGGCACTCCATGGGCACCTTTTGCGGGCGTGCCTGGCTGGACGCTGCCAGACAAGTGGGCCGGCATGGGGGTGGGGGACTTGGATCAACAGCGACTGGTTCGCAGAGTAGTTCAGTCCGGCGCACTGAGGCCCTAACAAGCGCTGGTTTCAAGGGAACCAGAGCCACCCGAGCGGCAGACAGCAAGAGGGCCCTGGGTCAGGTGGCAGGGCACACGCTCAGGCTGCTTCCCCGACCCCGTGGGGAAGGCCTATCGGGGCCGGGGCCGGGGGAGGTGGCCTTAGGAGCGGGGCGGTCCCAAGGTCACCAGCGCGACGCGGGGTCCGGGGGCGAAGGCGCAGAGGCGCCCCTCATCCCGCCCCGGCCCGCGCGCGCACCGCAGGCCGCCGCGCCCCCCAGCTGGCGCCCGGCTCCACGTGCGCCCACGCGCCCCTCCCGGCCCGGCGCTGGGGCGGGGCGCTCTCCGGGCGCGAGGCCAGGGCTCGGCACCCCGCCGGCCCCGCAGGCCCGCGCTCCCGCGAGTCGCTCTCCCGTGGCTCGGCGGCGGCCATGGGGCGCGGGGCTCCGGGGGCCGGCGGGGCGCGCGCGGCGGCGGGCGCAGGTGCGGGCGCGGGCCGGGGACGCGGGGCGCGGGCGCGGCCGGCAGCCGCTCACGCCGCCCCTGTCTCCCCTCCCCCCGTGTGTCCCGCCCCCCAGACCCTCCTCCCCCGCCCCCCCGCAGCTCGGGCCCTGGTCGTGGCGCGGCTGCCGCACGGTGCCCCTCGACGCCCTCCGGACGCGCTGCCTCTGTGACCGGCTCTCCACCTTCGCCATCTTAGCCCAGCTCAGCGCCGACGCGGTGAGACCCCAGCCGGGCGCGCGGCGGGCGGGCGGACGGGGCGGGGGCGCGCGGGGCGGGGGCTTCCGGGGCCGACTGTCGCCTCCGGGCCGGCTCGGGGAAGGGGGGCTGCGCCCCCCCGCCCCCCGTGGCCTGGCCGGCGGGGCCCGGGCCTCTAGAGAGGGCGGGTGGGAGCTGAGTGGGTGGCGGTGTGGAGTTGGGGACTGACCTGGGAGGAGCCGGGCCGGGGCCCCGAGAGTGACTGATGGGTGAGTGAGTCCCCCCCACCCTCTTTGGGGGCCTAGGACCCTGGAGGGAGCCGGTCCTCAGGGGAGCCGGGCAATCTGGGCCCCGGGCCCTAGGGGCTGGAGGAAGGCTTGGCCTGGCAGAGCCGGGTAGACACCTTCACTTGGTGGGGTTCCTTCCCCCAGCCGGCGGCAGGCTCCTGGCCTGCCTGGGAGAGGGAAGGGGAGGAGCTGCCACCTTCCTTGGAGTCCTTCCCCACCCACCCCAAGTGGACGGTGGTCTCTGGAGGCAGCTGCGTCCCCAAGTAGGGGTCCCGGGGGTGGAGAGGGTGCTGGGCTTGGCCCAGGTTGGCAGCCCTCCCCAGGAAGGCCCCATCATCTCAGGGGCCTCCTTTTTGTTCTCGTGATTCTTGTGGGGGCTGCCAGTTTCTATGGCGACAGCATCTGGGGCCAGCTTGCTGGCTGGGGCCGGCCAGCTGGGGCTGGTGGGCGCTCTTGCCCAGGGCCAAGCTGCACTTGCTGGACCTAGGAAAGCCGGATCCCCCAGCCGGGTCACTAGGCCCCCCGAGGAGGGAAAGGGTAGGGGTCTTTGCTCACTGAGCCCCCTGGCCCCGGCCTGGTGTGGAAGGGTCCTCAGGCAGCAGATATGGAGGACGGACTGGGAGCGGGACACCGATGTGGGGGCGTTTGGGGTGGCTGGCCCTCGTCAGATGGGGGTGGCGCAACTCTCTGCTCACGGAACCCCAGTTTCCATGTGGAAGATGGTTCCAGGCCTCTCTGAGAACAGTCTGCCCCCCTCCTTTGTCCTCTGAGATGTGGGGAGAGGGAGCAATATTGTCAGCCAGGATCCCCTGGAAGGTCAGAGCTGGACAGGACCTTAGAGGTCATTGCCACTAACCCTTCTATCAACAGGGTAATCGAGGCTTGGGGTGGGGGGCTTGCTCAAAGTCTTGGGGTGACTCTGCTGGACAGGGGTCTGTGGTCTTGGCCCTGATCCCAGTGTGCCCTCCCCCTCAGGCTGTCCCTGTGACAGGACTGTTGGTGTTGCTGATTCTGGGGGCAGGCCCCTGAAGGCAGCAGCCGGGGCCATGCTGGGGGCTCCCCGGAAGAGATGGCTTTCTGCACAGGGGAGAAACCAATGGGGCTGGGACTTCCTGGGTCCCCTGTGAGGCCGGAGCAAGCAGGGCAGGGCCCACCTTGGGGGCTGCCCTTCCTTGGGGGGCGGGGGGGCCTCCAGAGCGGGACACATGCCCAGATCCCCTCTCCCAGCCCAGGGTCTGGCCTGTAGGAGGTCAGTGCCAGTGGAATCTTGAAATGCAGGCTTGTCCCTTACACACGGTGACCCTAGACTGGCCTTCAGTCTCCCTGAGCCTCGGTTTTTTCACCTGTAAAACGGAAATGGCCGCATGCTGCTCCGGGTGGCTGCGAGGGCTTGCCGGTTGACAGGGACCCTCCTGGACGGGGCCTGGAGCGTGGCAGGGCCACTGCATCCACGAAACGTGGCATCCCGCTCAGGGGCTGAGCCCTGGGCCACCTGGCATGGAGAGCGTGTTGGGTGAGGGGTGGGCAGCTGACGCTGGTGGAACTCCGGGGGCGGAGGAGTGGGATGCCCAGGGGGCCTTTCTAGGAAGAGCTGACCTGTACTGGTGCCTCTGAGGGTGGGCGGACGGGAGCCCTGGGCCAGGGTGGGCAGGCAGAGCTTTGGTCTCTGAAGGGTTCAAGGCTTTGTTTAGGAGGGGGGGTCAGCAGCTGCAGTCAGAGGGGCATCTGGGGTCAGCCTGATCTGCACAGGAGGGTGAGATGCAGGCTGGCAGGTCGGGGCACCCCATCCCCACATCCCAGAGGAGGCAGCTGAGTCCAAGGGTTCAGGAGCTGTCAGTGGCCGTGGGACCAAGGGCAGGCTGCCTGGCCGCTGGGAGCCCCAGTTTCCTCCTCTGTCAGATGGCATAGTAGTGGGCTCTGGGTGACCCTGTGACCCCCTGAAGGCCTGGGCGTGGCTCAGAGGAGCATGCTGGGAGGGCGCGGGGTCGGGGGGGGGGGCTTGGCCTGTGCTTGGTTGCTCCCCTGTGCTCACCTGCTCTCAGATCTATCGCCACCTTCCTCCCTTTTCCCAGCCAGCTCTGGCCCCAGAGATGCTGAGTGGGCAGGGGCCGAGAGGGAGAGGGAGACTGCTGTCCCGCAGCCCATCACGCTGTGCCGACCCCTCTGAGTGCCTGCAGCTGGGCCCTCGAGGGGCACGGGGTCTGACGGGGAGACAAGCCCAGGCTGGAGGGAGGAGGCGCTCTGGGGGCTCAGCACCAGCCTCCTTCCTTCCAGGGGTAGCTTGGGAGACGGGCACAAGGAGGAGGTGTGGAGTAGGGCCCTGAGGGGTGAGCAGGAGTTCCCAGCAGGCTCGGTGGGGAGGAGTGATGGTCGCCCCAGGGAGGGTGAGAAAGGCAAGAAGCAAGCGGGAGATCGGGTGGAGCTCAGAGGGCAGGCAGGGCTGGGGCGCGGGCGCTGCAGCGAGGCCGGGGCCCGGGCGAGCTAGAGCTTCAGCCCGAGGTCAGTGGAGCTGGGCGGCTGGGAGGTGGTGGGCTTGGGTCCTGGAGGGATCCCAGCAGGTGTGAGGGCGGAATAACCCACCAGCAGGTGGGGTGGTGGCAGCGGAGAGCTGGGCTGAGGGTGGGGGTGGATGCTGCTTGTCTCCACCCGCGGAGTTGGGTGTGCGCGTGGGGCGTGGGGATTCGGTCTGAGCGGGCAGAGGCCGCTGGCATCTCGGGGTATGGCGTGGTCTCGGGACCGGAGTCCAGAGCAAGGCCCCCAGAGAGGACGGAAGAGGAGGGGTGCTGTGGTCACACCCCAGGAGCCAGGGAGGGGTTAGATCCCGGGGGGCATGGAGTGAAGGGAGATGAGACCCAGGCATCCTCCCCCTTGCGTGCAGCCAGAGTGTCAGGTCCCGGCTGTGCCGCTGCAGGCCTGTGACCACGGAGGGTTGAGTAACTGCTCTGAGTCACATCTGAGGGGGCGAGGCCACCTGCCTCAGAGCCTGGTGGGGACTGAACCTGGTGAGGTATTTACAGCATCCACACAGCCTGGCGTGTAGTAAACAGTCTGTAAGGCATCGTTGGTGGTGGCGTCGCTTCTGTGCTGTGCCCGAAACTGGGCTACTAATCTGACCAGAATCAAGGCTCAGCGTGTGGCCGGGATCAGGGATCAGGCAGTGTTGGAGTAGGGCTCGTTCGCGTGGGTAGCTGTGAGCCACGTGTGGTGGTGGAGCGGAGACGGGATAAAGACAGTGCCATAGCAAGGAAATCAGTGTTTAGGGCGCATGAGACGTGTAAGGGTTGGGAGAAGATTCCAGGTAGGGTATTCACGTGGTGGAAACTAACAACAACCACGTAAATGACAAGTAAAGGTGGGGGGGGAGCGGCCGGTGCCCTGAAGAGACTCAAGACAAGGTGACGGGCAGAGAGATGAGGGGCTGGCTCAGATTGAATGTCCAGCGAGAGCCTCTGTGCGGAGGTGACAGACAAGCCGAGAGAAGAGCCAGCCGTGTGAAGGTCAGGGGAAGAGCACTGGGTGGCGGGACCAGCATGTGCAAAGGCCCTGGGGTGGCACGGAGCCTGGCTGGGGAGCCAGTCTCCAGCAGGAGGCCGGCCTGCTTCTGCCTGCTCTCTGTGTGGATTGGGACCAGTCTCTCACCCTTAAGGTCTCTGGTCCAGTCCTCCCAACAAGACCTTGAGATCCCTGACACCCCTGCCCACAATTCTGTTACCTGTTCCCTCCCCACATTGTTGAGAACCTGCAGGGCTAGGGCTGTCAGAAGTGACGGATGAGCCAGGCGGAGAGGAGGAGGAGGGCACGGGAGGGCAGGTGGGCGAGCTGGCGGACATGTGGCTGCCAGGCCTAATGAGGGCAGATGGAGGCAGATGGCCACGGAGGTCGGGGCCGGAGCCAGCCACGAAGCAGGCCTGAGCCACTTGCTCGGCCACCCATGACTTGCGTGGCTGGCCGGGGCTCCGAGGTTACCTGGTGAGTTCAGGGGTGCTGGCCGCAGCCCCGAGTCCCCCTCCTTCCCCGGGGCCCTCCAGCTGCCTGTGTGGAAACTCAGGAGTCTGTGCTGGAGCCTCACCCGGGCCAGGCCCCCAGGGATCGCTGACTGCCTGGGTGACCTTGAACGACTTTCTCGATTTTTCCAGAGCCTGCCTTCCTGGTCTCCATTCATCCAGCCAGTCACATTGACCGAGCGTCCATGCTAGGCCGGGCCGAGGGGGGCTCACAGACATGAGGAGACCGGGCTGCAGGGACAGACAGGCACCCCCAGCCATGGGACAGGGCTGGGACAGAGGGACAGCAGAGGGGCCTGGGGGCGGGAGGTGGTGCCTTCAGTGTGGGGAAGGGCAGTCCAGGCCTCGGATGGAGAGCACAGCACGGTCACCATGGGGGTGGAGGGGGCAGCTGTGTCCAGTGGGGTGGGCCCTGGGGTGCCCTGTGCAGGGGCCCCGGGACCTTAGGCTCCCAAGGAAGGTGGAAGGTCCCATCTGAGGGCGGAAAGGGCCACCGTGGCTTTAGGAAGTGGGTGGGAGTCTCGCTCTGCCACGTGCTGGGGTCAGCAGGGGTCTGAAGGGTGTCGGCCAAGTTAGGCTTGGGACGAGCAGGAGGGTGCCGGCTCTGGGGTGGGGAGCCCGCGAGAAGCCCCTCGTCCCCCGGCCGAGCTTCCCCGTCCTCTCCAGCCCTGGAAGCCGTGGGTGCTCGCTCTCTCCAGTCCCTCCATTTGTCTTTGGGTTTTGGACACAGAGGGACCTGGGTCATTCCTCAGCAAGTGCACGCGGTCCGCCTGCCGTGTGTGCTGGGCACTGGGCTGTGGTGTGGCCGTGGTTCACGCGGTCACGTCCGGGGGCACGCAGGGATGCGTAAGCAAGGACCAGCCGGTGCTTAGGGCTGCACTGGGCCACGTGGTGGGGAGCGGTGGGGTCCGTTGGCCCCTCTGAGAGGGGACAAGTGAAGACCAGAAAGGCCCGAGGCACTGCCACGCGACGGCCGGGCAGGGCATCCTGGCAGAGGGAATGGCTGAGCCAGGCGCTGAGTGGCAACGAGGGGGCAGCCCAGTGCGGGGGGGTGGTCTCACGAGCTGAAGGGGGGCAGGGCCAGGCCTGGTGGCCTTTGGGGCCTTCGGACGCAGCTTGGGCCGTGGTGGGGTGGCATGGGAGACTCTGAGAGCGGCTGCTGCTTGGGGAAGAGCCCGGGGGCTGGCCTGGGGGCGTGGAGGGCAGAGGGCCAGCCCAGATGGAAGGGGCCTGGCGGAGGGAGGAGGTGGTCGAGCGCCTGGTGCAGGCTGTGGGTGGAGCGGGTGTCAGGGAGGGGCCAGGTCTGGGGGGGTGGGCGCTGAGTGCCCCGCTAGATGCAGCTGGAGCTTTGGGCCCCTTTCACAGAGCGTGTGGCTTCTGCCCGCGGCTGGAACTGCAGAGCCACGGACCCAGGGAGAGCTGGCCGTGGCGGGGCGCTGGGCCTGCTGCCTCCGTGACCTCACCTGTGACTCAGGGTGGGGGAGTCCTTCCCTGGGATTGGTGGGGGGCGTATTGCCAGGCTGGGCACACGACTCTAATTCTACCAGTGGGGCCGGGCGGGGCACAGACAGAGACCCTGCCCTCAGCAGGAGATGAGACCCCTCACCGGGCACAGCCCAGGCCGGAAGGTGCTGCCGTTGGGGGCTGCTCAGAGCGCTGCAGGAGGGCGGCCGAGGGCTGCGGGGCAGGGGCGCTTACGGAGGATGTGGGGGGCAGGGGGGAGGCTCCCCTGGCGCCCCCCGCAGCCTGCAGGGCCCTCAGTCGGCACGTCTGCCTGGGCCCCCTCACCCTGTTCTCTGTCCCCCGCCCCGGAACCCGCCAGAACATGGAGAAGGCGGCCGTGCCGTCGGTGACGCTCGTCGTGGGCTGTGGCGTGTCGTCCCTGACCCTGCTCATGCTCATCATCATCTACGTCTCCGTGTGGAGGTGCTGCTTCCGGCGGGGCCGGGGCGGGAGCGGACGGTGCACACAGCTCCCGGGAAGGGGGTGACTGGGGTCGAGCCTTATCCCTTCTCCCATCGAGGGCAGCCGTGGGGGGCGGGGACCCAGCATCCTTCCTCCCCAGCTTCCCCGTTAGCAGCACCTGTCACTCCGTCGTCACCACCACCCCGCCCTCCCCGGCGGCCGTTCCGTGGACGCTGCGTGGCACTGATGGTGGGGGCGCAGGTGCAGGCCAGGGATGCCAGACCTGCCTGCTCCTGCCTGGCGCTGTGCCCACACCGCCGCTCACAGGTGCTGGCAGGTGCGCCCCGACCCCACTCCCCAGCTGAGCACCCTGGCCCGTGACCACAGGGACCCCAAGATCACGACTTCCCTGCCTGTTGTCTGTTCTGTCACGTGGACGTGCAAGGTCACTCCCCAAGCCCGGGGTCAAGTGTCAGGATGGGGGCCTCTGCTGGGCCGCCTGCCCCACACCCCCTCCCCCAGGCCACAAGGCGTCTTCACAGACCCCTGTGCCCTGGGTGCTGTCTGACCAGTGTTGACCCCTGGGATGTGGGGCGACCCCGTCCCAGCCGGTCACCAGCCCTGGGGCGAGGGACACGTGTGCATAGACTCTCTTCCCCCGGGGTCCCACTCTGGGCCCAGAGGAGCAGGGGTTTGGGACAGTAGGACAGGGAGGGTCAAGCCAAGGTCACCCGCCCAGCAGCACCCGCTGGGCCCAGCCAGCTTCCTAGCGCGTCAGCTCCAAGGGCAGCACGATGTCAGCCAGAGGCCAGCAAGGAGGGGTCGATGTGGCCATCGGGGGAGGGGCGCCCGTGCTTTCCTGCCCCCCACCACCCCATCCTGCCCAAGGGCAGAGGCACCGGAGGGTCAGTGACCCGGAAACATCCAGTGCCCCTCCCACCAGCCCCCCGCCCAGACCATCTGTCCTGAATCCCATGGAGGCGTGCTTGGCCCCCTGGCCCAGCCCCTCCCCCGAGGCCGCTGTGGTTCTGAGGTTTCGGCCCACGGTCTTCAAAGCACCTCCTTCCCTGTGAGCTGTGTTCAGGACCCCATGGAGCTGGCGACCCAGAGAGGGAACGTGGTGGGGATGGAGCTGGAGATGGTGGGGATGACGACGGTGCTGGTGCCGGCCGCGGTGCCTGCGGGGCGGAGGTGGCGCTGACCTTAGCGGCCACAGCACCCCGGGTCTTGTGAAGCTGAGACCCTTTTGGGCGCTGATCGTGGCCGCCCACCCTCTCCCGCAGGTACATCCGCTCAGAGCGGTCCGTCATCCTCATCAACTTCTGTCTGTCCATCATCTCCTCCAACGCCCTCATCCTCATTGGGCAGACCCAGACCCGCAATAAGGTAAGCGGCCTGCGCTGTGAGGCGCGCGTCCCCGCGTCCAGGTTGGGGGGCGCGGATGGCGGTGGTGGTGATGCCCCACGGCAGAAGCCTCGACCCTGGGAAGCTTAGGGAGGAGGGTGCCAGAGCTGTGCGGACCCCTTTGCTGCCCTTTGGCCGCGGCAGCCACGTGGCTCAGTCCGGAGGGGGCTGTCACCTGGCCAGGGCGTGGGGACTTGGTGTCTGGAGTCTCCAGCTGGACTGGTGCTTTGAGATGAACCAGCTCAAGCCCCGGCCCTGGCCCACCATTGGTACCGGGCTGTCTGAGCTTGTCTGTACCTCGCCGTGTGGCCTCCGGGTGACCAGCTGCTGAGCGGGTGGGCTCAGGCCGGGGCTTTTGGGTGGGCTCCTGCGGCGTTTGGTGCACGTGTGGGTGGGTGAGGAAGCCGGGGAGAGGGGTGTCTGTCCCTGGCAGTTTGTGGGTGGAGTCGCGCAAGCACCCACCAGGGCCGCGATGTACCACAGCCCGTCTCAGGGTGGTGGAGCGGGTGGGCGCTGGCTGGCGTCCTGCCTGGGGAGTTGATCTGGTCACTGCGGGGACGCTGGGCTCGGGCCCTCGCCGGGGCAGGCGGGGTCTGGGGGGCAGGCGGGGTCCAGGGAGCGAGCGCCTCTCCGCCTCTCCTGCCCGCGCAGGTGGTGTGCACGCTGGTGGCCGCCTTCCTGCACTTCTTCTTCCTGTCGTCCTTCTGCTGGGTGCTCACCGAGGCCTGGCAGTCCTACATGGCCGTGACGGGCCGCCTCCGGAACCGCCTCGTCCGCAAGCGCTTCCTGTGCCTGGGCTGGGGTGAGCGCCACGGGGCCAGCGGGCGGCGGGGCACCCCTCTGTGACCTGGCCCTCCTCCTGGCCCCTGGCAGCTCTCTGTCCTCTGAGATTCCCTCCAGGCCTCCACCCCACGGGGTTGCCTTGTTGTGTTTGAATGTCAGGTGAGGGAATAACTCTGTGGTATGAGGACGTCCCATCCAGTATTTGGGCTATACTCACAATAGAAAGTTTCTCCTTCCTTTACCTGGAGTTCAGCCGTGGCTGGGTGTCCCGTGTTATGTGCTGCTCCGGCGCCCCCCCATTTCTGTGGGTCCTCCTCCTCGTCCACCTCCTGTCCCCTTTCTCACACGCTCAGTGTCGCCCTCTGTTCAGGGGCTTCAGAGGTGCATTTTGGTCCCCCTCCTGAGACGGGCGGGGCCTTGGACGGTGGGGGGACCAACGCCCTTTCTTTCTGCTCCTCCCCTAGGGCTCCCTGCGCTGGTCGTGGCCATTTCTGTGGGATTTACCAAGGCCAGAGGGTACAGCACCATGAACTAGTGAGTCGGGGCGGGGTGGGGACGTGGTGGAGGCCGCACGGCTCCCCCAGACCCTCCCACTGCCCTAGAAGGTGAGGGATGGCTGGGCACCCATCTCACAGATGAGAAAGTCAAGGCTGGGCGAGAGTGAGGGCCCCGGGAGCTGGAGGCCGGGCCCTGGGGAGGCACCCTGCCTCCCATCAGCCAGCTCCTCCCGGCAGTGGGCAGCGGGGTCGAGAGAAACAGGGCTTGGGGCGGTTGGAGCCCTCACTTCCTCCTTCCGTGGCCTTGGACAGGTGCCTTAGCCTCTCAGAGCCTCAGTTTCCCCATCCGCACGATAGGGGATGCACCCCTGCGCCAGTGTGGGGATAAGGGGGGCTGTATGGCCCCTGGGCAGGTAGGGGTGCCTATTTCACAGATGAAGTCACTGAGGCCCTGAAGGGTCGGCTGGGCCAGGTCCAGGGGCCTTGAACGCCAAGCCAGGAAGCTCGGGGTTATCCTGGAGGCCGTGTGGCTTCCCAAGGTGGGGGGAGAGGAACCAAGGCCTGGAGGGCCGTGGCTGTGGATGTGGGGAAGAACGGGGCAGCGAGAGGCAGGAGGAGGGGCTGACGGGGCTGTGCAGGCCTGGCTCACTGCAGAGCCCCAGGGGGACAGGACGTGACCAGGCCCTGAGGCACCGCCCTGCACCCGAATGAGAACCCGCGGGGTGAGTACTGGGAAGGAAGTATGAACACCATCCCCAGAGCTGAGAGGAAGGAACACCCAGCCTGCTGGGCTCGGGGATGGATCGGAGGAGATGGGGTGTCGCAGCGGGGTTCTGAAGGACGGAGAGCTGTGCGTCTGCCACGTGGCGTGGCACAGAGAGCTCGGGGCAGAGGACACAGCACGTGCAGGAAGCAGAGCGGCCTAGAGAGCTCGGGGCAGAGGACACAGCACGTGCAGGAGGCAGAGCGGCCTTCACTGGGCTCAGGGCTCCTGTGGACCGCCCTGGGTGGTGTCCAGGAGATTTGGGGAAGTAAGGCTGGGGCTGGTGACCGAGCTTGGTGGAGGGCCCAGGTCATCGTGTGAGCAGGGGGCCTGATGCAGAGGGCCTGGGTTGAGTGGGTGGGTGGAAGTCCAGGCCGGGGACCCAGCCCAACATTTTGGCATCATGTCAGGAAAGCGGGTCTGCACGTGAGATTGGGGAGGGTCTGTGAGGCAAGTTGGGGAGCCCAGCACTGGGGGGAGAGTCGGGGGAGGGGGACGGTCAGGGTACCTTCCTCTGGCGGCCTGGTCCTCTGCTGTGTGGTCCCCTGCTCTGGACCTGCTCCTTCATCCGTAAACTTTTGTCTGTCAGCTGCCTGGGGGCTCCCGTGGGTTCTGAAGCTAAAGAATGTGCGGTCACCTGGCTTCCTTCTGCCACTTCTCAGCGTCACACTGCCCTCCTGGGAAGCTGGTGGTGCCCAGCGTGTGACCGGATGGGGGCTCACGCCTGGCCGCTAACCAGCCTGTCTCCCTCCCCAGCTGCTGGCTCTCCCTGGAGGGGGGACTGCTGTATGCCTTCGTGGGACCGGCCGCAGCCGTCGTGCTGGTACTGACCCCCATCCCGACATCCCAGGCTGAGCCCCTCGCCGCCCCCTGGGTCGGACTTGGGTTTTACCCGCTGCCCCGTCAGGGTTGCCCTGGTCACCAGGGGTGGGTGGTGTCCACAGATCAGCCCCCTGACCTGCCGCAGGGGTGCAGAGGCGGGGCTGGGCTGGCGGCCTTTTGTTTCTCTGAGCACATTTTGCCTGATTGCTGGGCACCGGCTGTGTACCTGCCAGGAGGTCTTGCGGATTTGATGAGCAAGTTACCATAGGGCGGGGAAGGCGGGCAGACGGATGACCGGGGCAGCAGTAGACGCGGCTAGGCCTGGGGCTTTTCCCTCGATGGGGCCAGCCCGTCACCCCCTGGAGGAGGGAAGCACCTCCCCTTGCTTGACCCTCAGTGTTTTTTTTTTTCTGCTGTGCCCACGTCTGCTTGGTGAGGGTTGAGAGACAGTGCCACATGCACACAGGGCTATTGTCCCTCAGTCATGGATGAGCAGGGCAAGGCTGCTCAGGGGGTATCCCGAGATCAGTGGCTTCTGCCGGGCCTGGCTCGGAGCCCATCTCGCCCTCCCCTCCCGCCTGCCCCCAGGAAAGGGCATCGCGTCTGCAGAGTCCTGCTCTCCGGGCAGGGCCACACCTCCTTGTTGTCATATCCGAGCCAGGCTCAGGCGCAGGCTGGACAGGGCAGAGGAAAGTGAAGCCCAGGGCACCCAGGGGAGGCTGAGCCTGCAGGGGGCACGAGTTGGGGGAGCCAGTGGGGGGGGGTGGAGTTAGTGGGCAGAATCCGTGGGCCATCCCCAGCCAGAACCAGCTCCTTTACTCCTAGAAGACAGCGGGCAGGGAAGCGGCAGCGTGCCAGGCATTTGAAGGCCACTAGGCAGTGGGCCGGGCCTTCTAAGGGCAGGTGCCCCAGGAGGGGGGATGTCAGAGGCAGGAGCCCCCACGTCCCTTCCCACAAAGCATCTGGAGGGCAGGGCCGGTCCTGACCCGCCGTGCGCTCCTGCCCGGGGCTCCTCCTGTAACATGGGGACACGCAGGGAAAGGCAGGCACAGAGCCTGCTGCCGGCGGGGCGGCGGCCACTGGTGTCCTGCCCTCTCCCGCCCCAGCGCTGTCACCCGGGAAAGCTGCTTTCACCCAGGCGGCGGGAGGCAGGGCTGGGGCGTGTGTTCGGCCACGAGCTTGGCTCTGGGGGGCTGCGGGGAGTCGGCCTCCCCAGACCTCCGGGTCCAGGGATCCATGGAGTCCCAGGCCCCGCCTGAGACCCAGGAACGTGGCGGGGGGTCAGGCAGCCTCTCTGCAGAGTGGAAGCCCTAGGGGAGCGAGGATGTGAGCTGGGAGCCGCCTCCGCCCAGGCGAGGAGGCCAGAGGGGAGGGGAGACCCGGGCCTGCGGGCCGTGGAGGAGGTGGATGGCTGGGACGCTGGGGAGAGCCTCTCTTTGTCGGAGGCGGCAATCTGAGCAGCCGGAGACTAGCCTCAACACCCAGAAGCACTTCCAGGTGCAGGTGCCCAGCGGTGGGCGGGGGGGGGGGGGGTTGAGGGAAGACACCTGTGGGGTGGCGGCCCCGAGTTAAGGTCCCTAAAGGGCTGCACGGTGCGGAGAGCATGTGGTTCAGGCAGAGCCAGGCAGGAGGTGTCCTGAGGTGGCGTCAGGTCCGGCTTGAGCTGGGCGAGCTCGTGTGCGGAAGGTGCACGAGTCGCAGGGACGCTGAGGAGGGGACGCGGGGCGGGCCCGGGCGTGGGCGGCGGCTGGACTGGAGGTCCCCTGAGGTCCCTCCTGTGGTCTGAGTGGGCCAAGTGCCCCAGCAGCACGGCTCGGCCAGCCCGCTCGCGTGTTTGACTGCCCTGGTCAGTCCCACTCTGGGCAGGGGCAGGCTTACGGTGACCCCAGCCCGGCCTCTGACCTCTGGACTCCATCCCAGATGGAATCCCAGCTTCATAAACTGCCGACCCCAGTGGGGATGGCCATGGGCCTGGGGACCCGTCACGTGGGAGGCTCGAGCCGCAGTGCCCAGCCCTGGGCGGGATGGTGGGGGGACCGTGTGGCACGGAGAACCCCACCTAGCGGCTGGGGCTCTGGAAGGAGACGGCGGGGTAAAGGGACAAGTGTGAGGGCAGCCGGCAGAGCGCCCGAGGGGCTTTGCCTCCTCCCTGGAGCCCATCTCCTGACCCGGGCCCCCCCCCCACAGCCGCTCCTCCCTGCCCTGCAGGTGAACATGGTCATCGGGATCCTGGTGTTTAACAAGCTCGTGTCCAAGGACGGCATCACTGACAAGAAGCTGAAGGAGCGGGCAGGGTAGGACCGGCCGCCACGCTACTCCCCACCTGGGGTCGAAACGACCCAGAGCCCAGCTACCCTCGAGCCCCACACCCCTCCCAAGCAAGTAGGAAACGGAGGCGCAGAGAGCTGCGTGGCCAGCCCCGCCTTGCTCTGCGCCTCAGTTTCCCCATCTGCCCCATGACAGAGCAGGGACTCCGTAAGTTCTGAGAAACGGTGAAACTGATTGCTTTTGGAGACCCCAGGCCCACCAGAGTGGTGGGAGGGTGCCCCGGGCTTCTCCCTTCCCCACCGTGGGGTTGGGTGACCCTGAACCGGGACGTGGCCTGCCCATCCTTGTGATGCCTTCAGCATGGGGACAATGCAGGGGCCGGGCCGGATGTTCCTCCTACCTGGGAGCCTGAGCTCAGAGAGGGCAGTGCCTGGCCAGAGGGCACACAGCACCGGGTGGGCGGTCCTGAGTGGCTGGGTGCCCAGCCCTGGGGGAGGAGCAGGCTTGGAAGGGTGCTTCTCCTCTGGCTGCCGGGGGACAGGAGCCCCCTGGTCTTGGCAGCCCTGCCATCACGGATGGGGGCCAACTGTGGGCTGGGACAGGCCCCCTGTCTCCTGCCCCAGCACTGAGCCGTCCTCACCTCGCCTCTGCCCGCTGCTCTGTCTGTCCCTCTGCCCTGGCTGGTGTCTGCGTGGGGGTCCCCACCCCCTCCTCCACCTCCCCTCCGTGCCAGTCCTGCTCGGTCTCTGTCTCTCTCATTGTCTCTCTCCCTCCCCCTCTCTTCCTGCTCTTGCTTTCCCCCCTGAACAAAAGCTTCTGGAATCCTTCCCCTTGGGTCCCTGGTGGGTTCTGTCCTGGTTAGAAACTTGCTCTGTGGGAGGAGTGTGACCCTGGAGAGCCTGCAGTGGCTGGGAGCCCGTCCTGGCCGTCTGTGGGCCTGGGTCCTACACTCTCTGGGCCTCTTCTCTGAGTCTGTGAAGTGGGGATTGGCAGGCTCGCCCCCCCAGCCCAGCCCAGCGCACACTGCCACCCACACGTGCTCCCAGAACAGCGGGTCGCACACGGAGGAGGCCCTGGGGTGTGCAACGTGCCCACCCTGCAGCACTGTCTCATTTGCTCCCTGCAGTAACTCTTGAGGCAGGGTCTGCTGTCTTGTTCCCACTTCACAGCTGAGCAGACCGAGGCTGAGGCCTGGGAGTGGCTGGTGGAGCAGGGCTGGGCTGCTGAATTAGAGCCCAGTGTGTCCGGGCGGCCACCTGCCCCGCCGGGCCCCTTCCCCAGGTGCAGCGGTGCCACGGCTCGGAAGCTCGCGCGGACCCGCCCGTGAGGCTGCAGCAGCCCTGCCCCCACCCAGACAGGAGGCACCCCGCGCTCTCTGTGCCCACACGCACGGGCACACACGCTCAGGGCTGGCGGGGAGGCCACTGCCCAGGTAGCTCACAGACGCCCCCGTTGACCGTCTGGCGAATCCCTCGCTCCTTGGCGGGGGCAGTGCCTGGTCAGACCGGATGTGGGCGGACCAGAGGGAAGGGACAGTGGCTGCGCCGAGGTGTCCTGCTTTTTTGTGTGAATGTGGGCGGATAGTGTCACCCCACCCTCCCGCTGGACGTGGACGCACGTGGTCCCAGCCCTGCCCTGCCCTCAGGCCGGCCGCGTCCAGCCACAGAGCCGGCACCCCGCTCCCCACCCCTGCCCCCGCCGGGCTCCGGGTGCGTCAGGTGCAAAGAGGCCCGAGGACCCCGTCCCCGCCCGCAGCGCCCCGGGACCCCGTCCCCGCCCGCAGCGCCCTGGGACCCGTCCCCGCCCGCAGCGCCCCGGGACCCTGTGCCCGCCCCCAGCCCCCCCCTCCGAGTGTCTGCGAGAAGTTTTGCTTTCGTTTCAGTCTTTTAATTTCACTTGCAGTCAGCTGCCCCGGGCCCCCCTCGGGCGCGCCCTCAAATGTGCCGAGTGTGGAGCCCTCTCTGCGGCCGACGCCACCTCCGAAGCCGCCAGTAACGCCATGTTAGTGCCGCTCCTCGCCCGCCCGTCCGCCCGCCCGCCGGGCTCTGCTCGCCTCAGTTACATTTTGTTTGTTTTGAGCTTTTTCTGTCATTTCTGTCATCTCTGCCGTCCACCCTGGGGGGCCTCGGCAGCCCCTGCCCGCCCTCCCCATGCTCTGGCACCTCGTTTCCTGCCCTGCCCCCACCCCTCCCCGGCCAGGCTCCCCCCTTCCATCCTCCGGGGCCTCGCGGTACCAGACTGACCGGAGGGCAGGGAGCCGGGCCAGGCCTCGGGCCGCGAGAACACGGTCAGCTGGTGGCCGTCGTCAGCGTGTGGTCACGCTGGGGTCGCAGCGCCCTGCGTGAGCGTGCAGGAGTGTGGCGTGTGTGCGTGTGCGTGTCGGTCATGAATTTGAACGTGAGTGTGAGAGGCAGGCGCGGCCTTGGAAACAGGACGAGCTGGGGCAGCTGGCTTGTTCGCTGACCCCGGGCCGCCACCAGGGGTCTGTGAGCGGGGCAGGGCCAGTGCGGCCCGGGGTCCAGGGTGGATGCCAAATCCGGAGGGACCTTGGCTCAGATGACCCGCGAGTGGTCGTCTTGTCCCCAGACCCACAGGTCCCCTGGGCCCCTCGTGTGTGCTTCCTGGGATTCAGGGGCCCCGTGGAGAGGGCACTCCTGGCCGCGGGGGGCGAGTGAGCAGAGGTGGACACGGTTCCGGGGTGGGGACTCGTCCGGTGGAGCCAGAAACCTCCGGGAAGGCGGCTGCTCCTCCGTGCTGGGGTCCACGGCCCAGACGCCCTGGGTCTCCTTTGTTACACACGCAGGCCTGTGGGGTGGAGGACACAGCCTCCCAGCGGCCCTGCCCGCCCCCCGCCCCTCGCCCCCATCCACACTCAAAGCCCCTCCCCCAGAGGCATCTGAGTTTCCAAAGGGGGGCGGGTGGTGCAGCTGCCGGGCTCTCCCCCGCCCGCCTCCTGTCCTCCCCAGCAGTCACGCCTGGACCTGCGTGACCCCTCCACGAGGCCCTCTGCAGAAATGTTTCAGAAACTGCAGAGGCTGAGCTGCAAGAATTTGAGTAATTTACGGGCCCCCAGGCCCCGGCCATCTGCCAGCCTGCTGCAGCATCAGGCAGTAAATGCCAGGCCTCGGCCCAGGGGAAGGTGCCTCACACTGGGATGAGAAGTTGCGCTGGGGGAGGCCTGTGCCTCTTGCTCCGAACACGGGGAGCTGTGTCCAGGGCTCTGGCCAGAGCAGGCCTGCTTTGGAAGGGAGGAGACAGACTGCAGCGCCCCACCTGCCATGGTGGGGGCACTGAGGCCCAGGCTGCCGTCACGGGAAGGCCCCCTCCTCTCAGGCCCTGTGCCAGGTGCGGCACAGCAGGTATGGAGGGGAGAACGCCCGCAGGTGCAGGTACCCCCACCCCCGGGAGGCCTCCGCCTGGCTCACCTGTCCTCAGTGCCGGGGGGCAGCAGGGCCCTGGAAGGGGAGGTGAGGAGAACGGTCCGAGGTCTAGTTTTGGAGCCCGTGCTGTGCCCAGGGAAGAGGCGTGGGTGCTTCAGGGTGACCCTTGGCTCTGGCCTGAGCCGCCGGGCAGGGGGCCGGAGAGCCATCCCCTGAGCTGGGGCAGGCCTTGGGAGGGGCAGGGTTAGAGGCTGCGTCCTGGAGGAGATACGGGGCTGGCCCTGGGATGGGGGGCCCCGGTCACAGAGACAAGCTGAGGAGGAGATGGAGGAGGACGTGAGGCCCAGGGCCCTGCCTAGGGGGCACGAGGGCAGAAGTTCCCCGCAGGGCTGGGCCCCTTGCAGGTCCAGTTGCAGGGGTGGAGCGGCTTCAGTGGCTGAGCCAGGCTGGAGAGGGTGGAGAAACAGAGTGTACTGTCTGGGGGGGACCTCTGCCCCCGCCCCGGTCAAGGCCCCGCTGGTTTGGGGGGGTCCTTGATCTGGCCGGACCCCAGCCTGTCTCCCCCCAGCCCCGGTGCCCCCAGCTCCTTCCTGGTGGCCTCCCCGAGGTTCTGCCCCCCCTGCTCCTGCCTCTCCTTTTGACCAGGGTGATGCATGAGGGAGGAGGGGGTCCTGATGCCCCCGCCCCTGGTGATAGTGGCAGGAAGGCCGGGAGCCCCTGCAGGCAGTCACCGGCCCGGGGGGCAGAGCTGACCCTGGCTGTGGTCCTCAGGCCGCAGTGGCCCTGAGAGTGGTGGTAGCGGCGGGGACGGGGTTGGGGTGGGTCAGGCAGGTTTCCCGACACTGTACTCCAGGCCTCCTGCTGGTGCGTTCTGTCCCCACGCAGCCCCTTGATTGGCATAGTGTCCCTGCTGTGCGGACCAGGAGACAGGCTCAGAGTGGCCACGTGTGTAGGTGGTGCAGGGAGGGGCCGGCTGCAGAGGGCCATGCCTGCCTTGGGGGTGCTCCTGGAGGACTCCTTGGAAGAAGGGGCAAAGGCTTCGGAGCAAGGGCAGGTCCTCCCCTGGGGAGGGCAGAGCAGGGCCCGCCAAGAGGAGGAAGCACCTGTCGTCTCTGTTCTGTCTGTCTGTCTGTTCGCCCCATGCCCTCCCCGCCTGGCCCTGTCTGTCTGTCATCTATCTTCTTTCCTCACAGGTTTCCTCCTTCCTTCTCCCTGAGGAGTTCTCTGGTTTCCCCCCACCCCCCCTTCTCTCTGTCCAGAGTCAGAGGCCTCACCGAACGCCCTCCCCTGTGGCCATCTTGCAGTTCTGGCCCTGGACCCCGGCTGGGGGCCTGTGGGCTCTGGGAGGAGAAACCTCTTCCCCTTCCCCCAGCTCTCCCCCTCCCTCCACTGTGCCTCGCTCCCTGGGGCCTCCTGGACAGTCAGGAACCTTCGTGTTCCAGAGATCTCGCCCCCGCCCTCACTGTCGCCCAGCCCACTGGGACCGCCGTCCTGAGTCCCCAGCCGCCCTGGGAGCCCTCGGGCTGGGGGTGTTGGGGCGGAACTCCGCTCCCCAGGAGAGGCGGCGTCGGGGCTGAGTGGGAGAGGGTCTCTAAGGGGATGGGGAGGAGAGGATGCAGCCCAGGGCAGGGAAGGCCCCGTGGGGCCCCAAGGGAGACGTACATGCCCCAGGTGGGACGGGCAGCCTGGCCCCGGCCCCGGCCCCGGCCCCGGTGAGGGAGTTGGGCTGAGGCCGGTTCCCAGCCTGGGTGGCCCCTCCCAGGGGCAGGGCGTGGGCGGCAGGGCCCAGGGCAGCCCTGATGCCGCCCGCCCGCCGTCCCGTCCACAGGGCATCGCTGTGGAGCTCCTGCGTGGTGCTGCCGCTGCTGGCGCTGACCTGGATGTCGGCCGTGCTTGCTGTCACCGACCGCCGATCCGCCCTCTTCCAGATCCTCTTCGCCGTCTTCGACTCGCTGGAGGGCTTTGTCATCGTGATGGTGCACTGCATCCTGCGGAGAGAGGTGGGCCGGCGGGCGGGCAGTCAGCCTGCTCCAGGCGCCACCTCCCCACGTGCCGCGGCGGGAAGGTTCTGGGAGGAGGCCGGCTAGCGGGGAGGGGCCGCTTCCTTGGCCCGGACTCTTCCGCAAGACGGGACTTGGGTCCAGCACGCAGCCAGGGCTGCTGGGAACGGTCACTCGTTAAGGTGACAGCTTCTTCTAGAAGACGCCCTGGTGCCCCGCGCTGGCTCAGACCGAGGTAGCGGGTAGGCTCTGTCCTCCCAGGGCCCAGGGGCATGGGAGCCGCCGGAGGTGGGAACAGCTCTCGTGGCAGCTGAGACTCCCGTTCTGGCGTTTTCTGGGCTTCTCCAGGAGGTGCAAGAGAAGGTTTTTACCAAACCATCCCGACTGCCCCCTGGCCGGTAGCAGAGACTCGGGATGGGCCCCTATCTGAGGCGGGTGGGAATGTGAAAAACCATGTCTCTGGATGTCGGCGCGTGGGAGCCCACTTCAGGGTCGTGGGGAGAGCAGGGGGGAGCACGGGGCAGCCGAGGGGCATGAGGCCGGAGCGTCCCCGGATGCTGAGGGAGAGTCTGGAGTGGACGACTGGTCATCTGTCTGCTGAGGCGGCGCTGCCCACCCAGCCTCCCCCACCTGGAACTTCCCGTCCAGGGGGTGGACACCAGGGCCCTGGCCGGGGGGCCTGCACAGCTGGAGATGGGGCTGCCACGCTGGGAACAGCTGAGACCCCCCGGCTCACACCTGGACGAGACGGGCCACCCCTCTCCAGGGGCTCCCATTGCAGGAAAGACAGGAGGAGTGAAGACCTGACGTTTCTCATGTGGAAATGGCGTTTCCACCACCTGCAAATGTCCCGTCGGTCCCGAGCGTCCACTCAAGTCCTGAGGACCTGAGGAGCGTCTCCCCGGGGAAGCCACAGATCCGCCAGCACCGGAGCCACGGAGACGACCCAGGAGGAGGCGACCTCACAGACCCACGTTGACGCTCTCGAGACCCCAGCCCAGCACCCTCGTGCCCCCGGCCCCCAACCTCCTCGCATTAGGGAGTCTCAGGACAGCCCCCCGAAGCAGCTACTGCCTGCTCCCCTTGGACAGACGGGGCGGGGAGTGGGGGCTGACCCAGGCTCGTGGTTCTCGGCTGCCTCGCTTCTGTGAAGCAAGACCGGCAGCTGGGACAAAAGGACACCCCGGAGAACGGAAAGAGAGCCTGTTGGAATTACAAACACAAGAGCAGAAATGGAAACGCTCAGTAGACAGGGCAAACAGAGGCCGTGTCCCTGAAAGGAGGGAAGGTGGAAATCAGAAGGCGATGAGCAGGTGGAGCCGGGTGAAGGAGCCCCAAGGGAGAACAGGCGGTGCAGAGGGAGGGCTTGCCGGGCGCCAGCATGGACGCGGGGGTGTCTGGAGCACCGGGCCGCCCCATCGGGAAACGAGAAGGTGGGGTCGGGATAAAGACCCCAAGCACGCCCGCGGGGGCTGGGCCAGAGGACACGTGGGCCAGACTTCTCCGTCTGCCCTCTATGAGCTCCAGGGTCCTGTGTGCAGGGGCCGCGCTCAGGGGCCCTGCCACCTGGGCCAGCTCGGCCGTGCTGGGGAAGATGGGCCAGGAGGGGCAGACAGAGGCCGGCCCCGTGGGCACGGACCGTTCCAGCAGGTGGACAAGCAGGGTCCTCGTCTGCCGCCAGAAGAGCCTGGATGTCCTGGGGGGGCAGAGCGGGGACACTAGGCATCGGGGGAACCCCAGCTGCTGTCAGGCCAGCGGAGGACATGCTTTCATGTCTGCCGTCCCCTGGGTGGAGGGCCCACCCCTGCCTGGGCACGTGGCAGGGCTTAGCAGGTGTTTGCCGGCCAGGTCAGCGGGTACAAGGATGGGAGGAAGGCACGCCTGTGGTGGGTGTGCTCTGAGTGTCCGGGGCTCTAAGGCCAGCAAGACCCTGGCCCTGCTTCTGACCAAGTCCCTCACAGCAGCACAGGCTCAGTGGCCGGGGTGAGTGGGAACAAGTCCAGGGGTCCATGGTGGGTCTACTGGGAGCCCTCCTCTCAGCTCTTCCCACCTTCACTCAGGACGCCTCCTCCAGGAAGCCCTCTGTGCTCAGCCCACCCCACCCTCCTTGCTTAGCAGCCTGCACCTTCGTTTATTCCCTCTGCTTCCCTCCGTGACCCTCTGAAGCATGGGCTCCCCAAGGACAGGCACTTTGCTCACTGCTGCCCCCGGTGCCTGGCGCTGTCCATGGCAGGTGGAGATGCCGCCGTGGCTCTTGCCCGCATTAACCAGCAGCATCCCTGGATAAGCGGGGTCTCCTCCTCCTCCTCCTCCTCTGGCGGCTCCTTTCTGTTGACCAGCTCTGGGCTGGCTTGCTCGCGTGGCCCCTCGCTTGGAGCCTCCCTTACTGTTCCCTCTGAAAAGTCCGAGGCCGTGATTGTTCATTTCCCTTTGATGGAGCACGCCGCTGTCAGTGATAAGGGAGTGGGGGCCTGTCCCCAGCTTGCCCCGGACATTCAGGGACGTGCAGGTCACGGTGACTCAGGACAGGTCTGGACACCAGGTGACCCACTTAGGCCAACGGCGAGCTCTTAACGACAATTCCGGCCAGGAGAGCCTGCAGCGTATTCTCAGGGGCCCAGAGCTCCATGTTTTTGAGTTTTCACCCAAAACGGGCATAGAGAGGATCTCAGAGGTCAGAGGAGAGGCTGGGCCCCAAGGCTGGCTGCTGGCAAGGCTGCCCCGAGCCGCTGTCCCTTTGCCAGCTCGCAGATGAGCCTGTGCCCTTGGGAGCACCCCCTCCCCCACTGCAGGCCCTTCCGCAGGGCCCGTGGGCCCGTGTGCATCCGGGACAGGGCTGCCCCTCGCTGAAATGCCGCCCTGGTGGGACTCGGCCTCACTTTCCTGGCATCGCGGTCACGGGGGGCGGGCTGGCCGTCGACCGCCTCTGCTCTCCCTCCCCAGGTCCAGGACGCTGTGAAGTGCCGCGTGGTGGATCGCCAGGAGGAGGGCAACGGGGACTCGGGGGGCTCCTTCCAGAATGGCCACGCCCAGCTCATGGTAGGGCTCGGGGCCGGGACACAGGCTGCCCCTGCTTGGCACCCCCACTGGTGTCTCCAGCAGCCCAATTAGGAGGACCTCCGAGCCCAGTTTAAGGTTGGGGAAATGGAGGCTTGCCGAGGTGAAGTCCCCAGTCCAGGGTCTGGGGATGGACAGGGTCCAGTGGACAAGGGATCTGGGCGGGGCTGGCATCTACCCCAAGCTTACCCCCTGGTACCAGCTGTGCCCTTTGGCCAGACACCACTCTCTGGGTATCCGGCCCTCATCTCGGCTCCTTCCCCCCTCTGTATGTCTTCCACACTTCTCATTGCCCTCCACCTGGGACGGGCCCTAGCCTGTCCACTCACCCCCCACCCCACCGTGGCCTTGTCCTCAACCAGATCCTCTAAGGACCTGACTCCCTGGTCTTCTGACATTACACACACTGTCCAGCCCCGGGTACTGCACACCCTTGTCTGCTCCTGCTGCCCACTTTGTAGGTGTCGCCTCCTCCAGGCAGCCCTCCCTGACCCCCATCAGGCCACCTGTTCAGATCTTGGTAACGTTCTGGGGGAATTCCCTGTGCTGTCATTTGGTGCCTGCCGCCCGCTGGGTGCCCCCTGGCAGGTGGGAGGTGCTCCTTCAGTCTTTAGGGTGCTGGCCACCTCATGACGGTTGTAAGGGTCACAGGCAGGGCCTTGGCAGAAGCCAGCGGCCAGGCTCAGGGAAGCGTTTTCAGGGGTGAGGCAGGGGCCCACGGTGGGAGGAAGCCAGGTTCTGGACCTCCTGACACTTACCCTGGCCTGATCCCTGACCTCTGGGCAAAGATCTTGCGATCTTCCCGACAACCTGACGTCTGCATTTGCCAGGAAGGAACTTCCAGGCTTGACTAAGGGCCCCGCCATCCCCTGAGGCCCCACAGTCCCTGGAGAAGGCCACCGCCCAGCCTGGGGTGGCCCGAGCTGGGTTCCCCAACCGGCCGAGCTCCCTGAGGGCGGGGCCGAGGTCACCCACTTCCGCCTCCCCCAGCTCCTAGCCTGGGACAGGGCAGGTGCTGCAGCAGGGACCACGGGCCCTGCTCCAGGGGCAGCTGGTCCCGCCCTGGCACTGGACATCTGCGTCCCCACCCCACTCTGCCTCTGCTGGGCCAGCTGGCCTCCGTTTCCTCGTCCCCAGGGCTGTGGTGAGGACCACAGGGGTGACGTGGGACAGGCCCCGCTCCCAGCACATCAGTGGGTGGTGGCCTGGGCAGCAGGGGCTCTGGCGTGGGGCCCTCTGTGTGTCCCATTGGAAGGACTTGAGGCCAAGGGCATGAGTGAGCTGTGCCTAATCCACGGATGCACCGGAGGGAGAGCGTGCTCACACGGGCGTGCACATTCACATGCCCACAGCTGTGCACACGCGGCGCACGGGGGCACGTAGGGGTTCGCTTTGGGTGAACACATCAGCCCACGGGCACCCTTGAGCCTGTGGACACCCTTGGCCCTCAGGAGCGTGCGCGTGTGCGCACACACACGGCCTCACACGCGCCCCTCCGAGGTGTGGCTGCAGCTCCAGGGCGGCCCTTGCCCGCAGCCTGCAGGCAGCGTGGTGCGCGGGGCAGCAGCCCAGCCCTGCCCGCTCACCTTCGGGCTCACTCTGCCCCGTCTCTGCCTTGCAGACCGACTTTGAGAAGGACGTGGATCTGGCCTGTAGATCAGGTGAGCGCCTGACAGGTGAGAGCGACAGGTGGCCCTTCCCCGGGCCCACTGCCTTTTCTTTTCTCCGTGTGTCTGTCTGCTTGTCTGCTTGTTCGTCCTCATCCCACCCCCGCCAACCACCTCCATGCCCCCCATCCCCCAGCCGCGCCCCTGAGGCTGCCGGCAGGTCTGTGGGGCAGGAGCAGAAGCCTCCAGAAGACTGTCCTGGGGCTCAGGCCTGGCAGGTGCGCGGGACGTCCAGTGGTGGTGGAGCCTTTAGCGCTGGAAGGAACCACCTGGGGCCTCCCCCGCCCCAGCCCTGGCCCGCTCCTCTCCCTCAGCGCGCCCCTAGCCCTCAGCCCTCCAGCCTCCTTGTAGGGGCAGTGAGGCTGGGCCAGCTCTGTGAGTCCCGGAGCTGCCCTGCCCCCCTGCCCCTCCTCCACCCCTCCCCCACCCTGCCTGCCCTCCCTCAAGGGCCCATGTTCTGTGTTGCCTCCTTTTCTTCACTGTTACTCCAACCATGGAGGAGGGGTTGGTCAAGCTTTCAGATTGGGGGCCGTTAGTGGAAGCAGGAGGAAAACAGTGAGAAGGACCCACTGCTGAGCGCTAGGCTAGCTATGAGCTTCCTGGAAGCAAGTGCAAAAAGGGAATCAATTGCCTAATAAAAGGAAGCTGTCCAGGCATCATTTTTTTATGAGTCAGGTGTTTGGGGCAGTGAAAGGCAGCGTCTGGGGCTGTGGACGACTAACTGGTTTTGGTTCCTCTGGTCTGTCAGATATTTGTGGAGCATCTTTTCTAGAGATAGCCATGGGGAGGGGCTTACAGCCCTGGGTGGGGAGTGTCTGCTGCTGCCAGGTGGACCCCAGGAAGCCTTCCTTGAGGAGGTGACCTCTGGCTTGGGCTGGAGGAGAGGTGAACAGAGCATCCTTTCTGCCCCATCTTAGTCTTGTGTGCTCTAGCCAACCTCCCTGAGAGGAGAGGTGACCCCAAGACTTAGGGGCCTTTGGGGGCTTGGGCCCAGCCCTGTGTAGTACCGGCCTCTCTGAGCCTCCAGTTCCTTCCTCATTAGTAACATGGCCCAGCCTGGCCCTTGGCCTCGAGAGGAGCGAGCGGCCGGCAGCTGTGGGTGGGGACCACAGACACAGCCAGGTGCTGGGTGGACAGAGGGCAGGGACCAGCACAGGGCAGCTGGGGGCCCCGGCGAGTGCACAGGAGGCCTGCAGCTGGATCTGAGCAGGGAAGGCCCACAGGCCTCAACGCTGGCTTTGACGTAGACAGCCGGAGGGAAGGGACACACAAGGGAGAGGCAGCGAGGGAGGCAGCCTTTCCTGACCCTGACCCTGACCCTGATGCGAGGGGCGGGAAGCAGGTTTGGCAGGGAAGATGGTAGGTTCTTTGGGCCACGGGGACTGGGGGCAGAGCAGGACTGCAGACCTGGGTGCTGATGTTGGCATCCGGAGGGTGGAGAAGAGAAGGGGCCCGAGACCCCTGGCCATCGGGGAGGCGGAGGAGGAGGACCAGGGCGGGCAAGTGACCGGCGGCCTGGGCAGCTCGGAGGGTGTGTGCTGAGGAGGTGGGCTGCGGGGAGCAGCTGATGAGTGCTGGAGGCCGGGCGAGGCTGTGACGTGGAAGCCTGTCCACCCAGCAGTGCCCGCGTGGGGAGGGGTTCCAGAGGATCAGCCCTGAGGGGGCTGTGGGCTGCAGTTCCGGGCCCTCTGCAGGCCAGTGGAGGCTGAACTGACGGGCAGGGGCGAGCCGGGCGGTGGGCAAGCCTGAGCCCAGGCCGGAGGTCCAGGCAGCCTGGTCCCCATTGCTGAACAGAAGAGAGGCTGGGCCCCCGGGAACGGCTGTCCCGCCCGCAGCGAGGGGCTGGGTCCCCACACTTCCAGGTGGCCCGGGCCGCCTCTCACTTGCCCTTCCCAGCTACTGTGGGTGGAGGTCATTTGTCCTCTTGTGGGGAGGACAGAGAGGCACCCCTGCGTCCCAGCCTTGTTTGAAAGGACAGAGAAGCACCAGCTGCTGCAGCACCGAGCACAGGGCGGGTGCCCAGATCTGCCAGCCGGTCAGACCCAGTGGGACCCGGAGCCCCCTCCGCCTCCGGCCGCCCTGACCGCCCTCGCCTGTCCCCGCAGTGCTGAACAAGGACATTGCAGCCTGCCGCACGGCTACCATCACGGGCACGCTCAAGCGACCGTCGCTGCCCGAGGAAGAGAAGCTGAAGCTGGCCCACGCCAAGGCGCCCCCCAATTTCAACAGCCTGCCGGCCAACGTGTCCAAGCTGCACCTGCACGGCTCGCCCCGCTGCCCGGGCGGCCCCCTGCCCGACTTCCCCAACCACTCGCTGACCCTGAAGAAGGACAGGGCGCCCAAGTCGTCCTTCGTCGGCGACGGGGACATCTTCAGGAAGCTGGACTCGGAGCTGAGCCGAGCCCAGGAGAAGGCGCTGGACACGAGCTACGTGATCCTGCCCACGGCTGCAGCCGTGCTGCGGCCCAAGCCCCAGGAGGAGCCCAAGTACAGCATTCACATCGACCAGATGCCCCAGACTCGCCTCATCCACCTCAACATGGCGCCCGACGCCAGCCTCCCCGCCCGCAGCCCGCCCTCCCGCCAGCCCCCCGAAGCGCCCCCTGCCCAGCCCCCCCCGCCCCCGCCCCCACCACCCCCGCCGCCTCAGCAGCCCCTGCCCCCACCCCCCACCCTGGAGTCGGCGCCCCCCAGCCTGGGGGAGCCCGGGGAGCCCGCTGCCCACCCGGGGCCCAGCACGGGGGCCGGGACGAAGAATGAGAACGTCTCCACCTTGTCTGTGAGCTCCCTGGAGGTATGGGCAGCCTGGGGGGCTAGTGAACAAGCGACAGGTGCGTTGTGGGCACTGCGGGTTTGGGCGGTGGCCCCACAGGTGGGGCTGGCAGCCAGCCTCAGGGAGCCCAGGCCTGGGAAGCCCGGGGGCCGGCATCACCCCTGTTGGAATGAGTTCTGTTGGCAGGAAGGGAACCTGAGGCCTGTGCAGGGGAGGGCTTGCCTTCCCCTTCCCCTTCCCCTTCCCCTTCCCCTTCCCCTGCCCCTGCCCCTGCCCCTGCCCCTGCGGGCGAGTGGCAGGGCTCTGCCTGGAGGGGGCAGCATCTACCTGTCCTCCAGCCATGCTCCCCGCACCCCCGGGCCTGCTGGGCCACCGTGACTGGGAGCTTGCGCTTGTGCTGAAATGGCCACTTGTCAGGTGGTCGCCCTCGGTGGTGGTCTCACCCATCACATAAGGGCTCGAGAGCTTTCGGCCTGGATACTGAGCTGGACTTGAAGTGGCTTGAGTCTAGTTCCTTCCATGGTTGGGCACTCATGGCAGCAAGGCCCCTTTAGGCCAACCTAACACCTGCAGTTGACCCCCGAGCCCTGCTCAGCCTGTAGGACAGGGGCTCAGAGATGGCAGGGGTGGGGAGCAGCCAGGCCCAGCACCCGCGGGGAGCCCCACCCTCCCCAGGCCGGGCTCCCACCTCCTGGCTCATGGCCTCTGATGAATGCAGCCCGGGGTACCAGTTCTGTGGCCAGCCAGCAGTGCCATGGCCCTGTGTCCAGGTCTCCTTGTCCCTGGGAGCATGTCCTGGGCCGCCTGAGCTGGACACCCTTGCCCAGCCCTGGCACTGGCCTCAAGGTGGCACAGAAGGTGAATGAGGGCTCACCCACAGCCTGCCCCTGCCTTCTAGGTCCTTGGGCTTCTGTTTCCTTATGTCCAGTGGCCCTTCTTTCTATCCACCCTCTTCCTCCAGGGCCCCCGGCCGGGCTCCCGGTGTCTCCGGGCAGGGGTGGCCTACAAGGGGCTTGGGCACTGAGACTGATAGCTTCAGTGTAGTCAGAGGTGTGTCTCCCAGGGCTTGGGCAGGGGTGAGGGGGTCCCTGGCCTCCCTCATCCTCAGGCAGGAACTCGTGGTCTGGGGGATTTGGGGGAACTGCTTGCGAACGTGCACAAACCCCTTCTCCCCACAGCGGCGGAAATCGCGCTATGCGGAACTGGACTTTGAGGTGGGTCCTGGTGTCCCCTGTCCCAATTACCTGGGCCCAGGCCTTCCAACAGGCGGGGAGGGGCTGGGGAGGAGGACCCCGTCCTGACGGGGAGGCCAGTCCCCAGAGCCTACGCTGGGCGGGGGCGGGGCAGGGCAGCCCCCCTCCTGGCTCAGGACCGCCGCCCCTCCTCCCCCTGCAGAAAATCATGCACACCCGGAAGCGGCACCAGGACATGTTCCAGGACCTGAACCGGAAGTTGCAGCACGCCGAGAAGGACAAGGATGCGCTGGGCCCGGACAGCAAGGTCTGGAGGGCGGGGCTGGGGGGGGAGGGGGGGCAGGGTCTCAGGGGCGGAGCCTGGGCGGGGCTGTGGGACAGCCCTTAGGTAAGCTCTTCTCTCCTTCCTCCGGCCCTACTTCATTCATTCATTTGTTCCTTCACTCAGCCTTTCCCAAGGACTGGCCTGACCCAGCCCATGCTAGACCCTGGAGGGACAGGGCAGGTGGATGGGTCTGTCCCAGGGGGCCATCTAGAAGCTGGGTTGTGGCTGGGCTGGAGGAGCCTGGGTAAGGCCGCCCCCCAGCGGCGGGCAGCAGCCAAGCGAGGGGTGCTGGGTGGGAAGGGGCCTCCAGCTGCCCTTCCCTGCAGGCCACCCCGACTCACCCAACAGCAGGGGTCGCAACCCTCGCGCGGTCCAGGAAAAACTCTGCGCTCACCCGTCTGTGCCGGGTCTCCTTGCCGCCCGCACCTGCCTGTCTGGTCCCTTCCTCACTGTCCGCCTTCTTTTCTCCACTCCCCATCTGTTCTGCTCTGTGTCTCTACGTCGGGGCCCTCACCCCCTCCACTGCCCGCCGGCCAGCAGCCAGAAAAGCAGCAGACGCCCAACAAGCGGCCCTGGGAGAGCCTCCGAAAAGCGCACGGGCCACCCGCGTGGGTGAAGAAAGAGCTGGAGCCGCTGCCGCCATCGCCGCTAGAGCTGCGGAGCGTGGAGTGGGAGAAGTCGGGCGCCACCATCCCGCTGGTGGGTCAGGACATCATCGACCTCCAGACCGAGGTCTGAGTGGGCGGGCGGCGGCCACGCCCCGGGCCACGGAGGAGGGATGCTGCTCTGCCCGCTCCCGCCACAGGACGGGCACAGACACGCTCACGGGCGGCGGGCAAGGCCCGCGCCCCGGCCTCAGGGCGCTCGGACGGCGGCCAGGCAGAGGCCCGCAGTGCTGGGACCAGAGCCAGACGGGACAGGAGGCAGCGGCCCCGGTGGGCACAGGGCTGCAGAGGTCCGAAGGTGCCTCAGACTCTGCCCTCCTCCGGCCCGGCCCCGGCAGGCGGGCAGGCAGCCGTGGACAATGGCCAGGCCGGGTGCGGCCAGCATCCCTGGGATGCCCACCTGAGCTGCTGCAGCAGAGGACCAGCCTGCTTGGCCTGGCCAGCCTGGCACCGTTTTTTAGACCCCCCCCCCACCCCTCGGGAAGCAGCCAGCCCCCCACACCCTCCCAGGGCCCAGGGGCCCCTCCCCAGACCCAGGCAGAGAGCACAGCCTTCCCACCTACGCCGCCCCAGGGGCAGGACCAGAAGCCCACTCCGGGAAGAAGCAGGGGTGGGGAATCTATTTTTTCTCTCCTTTTCTTTTCTTCAATAAAAAGAATTAAAAACCCACGTCCTCACTGTGTGGCCCTCCTCTGTGCAGCACGCAAGCCAGCACCCTGGCGGGCTGGGGGTGGTCTTTGCTGACCTCGGTCCGTCCACCTGGGTCGGGGAGGGCTGGGGAGGCCTAGTGGGCACCGCGCCCCGCCTGCAGTCAGGCCCGTTTCTGAGCCTGAGCTCTGAAATGCTCGCCCAGAGAGTGCAAGTGCGGAGTCCCGCCTCTCCTCCGTGCTTCCAGCAGGGGGCAGCCGAAGCCGCCGCAGGGAGCTGGCTGGGGAACTGCCAAGCTGGGGGGTGGAGGGCGGCCATGCAGATCCCCTCTCCCCAGGCTGTGCGCCCCACCCCGGGGAGCCCCAGGACCTCAACCGCCAGGCAGAACCCCCGGGCTCTCAGAGGCAGCAGACAGAGGCCGCCTGTCCAAAGAGGAGGTGTGCAGGTGGGCCATTTGGAAGCCCCAGCACCCCGAGATTATGGGCGCCCAACCATGTGATCCAAGATGAAAACGATGGCAGGCCCAGCTGAAAGGCCGGGGGGCACTGCCTGGCATGGGGTTCCCATGGCGGCCTTGCTCTCCCCATTCAGGGCTCAGCTTGTGGGAATCTCACCGGGCGTGGAAGTGCCTGTGACCCACCCCCCATCCAGAGTCCTCACCAGCAGGTGGAGATGGGACGGGGGAGGGGCTTGGTGGGTGCTGCCTCTGAGCGAGTGACCGCAGTGACCATGGGTGATCACGAATGACCGAGGATGGAGACACTGGTGACCACGCATGGCTGGGAGGGGCTGAGTGACCGTGACCGTGAGTGACCGCAAGTGGCCCTACGTGAGTGGACAACAGCGAGGGAGGGAAGTTGGCCACAGCAGCAGCAGCAGCAGGAGGGCGGTGCTAAGCCCTCCGGTCACACACGGCCAGTGCTCGGGAACCAGCGCCTCACCAGGGCACATAGTGTCTGAGTTCAATTCTCAACACTTCAAAAAGCCAAAACTGGTGAGACGTGGCAGCAAGACCTGACCCAAACTGAAGCTTGTTATAGCTCATTTGAACCACTAAATGCACGTATGCACATTTTAGCGTGTTCCCCCTGGGTGTTCAGTGAAATCTCACACATGCACTGTACTAGCCCTAAACCCAGGGAGTCCCCAATTCCAAGCCCATCTGGCCTGGGGTATTCAGATGAGGGCTGTGGCCTGTGCTGGCTTCCTCATCCTCTGGCTGTTACAGAAGGAAGCCAGAGGGTACCGAGGAGCAGAGGGTCCAGGTGGACGAAGTCCCGAGCCCCCAGCGACGCCCCCTGCTAAAGGTAGCACAGAGCACCAGGCCAGGGTCTGGAAGGCTGGGTTTCTGCAGAGGGCTCACCACCGTCCTTGTGGAGTGACCCACACGAGGTCTTGCCAGCTCCCTGACCTCCCTTGTCCTGTTCATGCCCAGCACCACATGCAAAAGAAAAACTGAAAGAAAAACAAAAAAGACAAGGTGCACCCAAACCACGCACTCCCTGCATACGAAAGGAGTGAATCAGGTGGTGTGAACCACTGGTGTCAGGGCTTGGCGTGGGACCAGGGTCAGGATTTAGTGAGAGGCCAGGCTCAGGGCTCAGTATATGACCAGGGTCAGGGCTCAGCATGTAACAAAAGTCAGGGTCAGCATGTGACCAGGGTCAGGGCTCAGAGTGGGACCAGGGTCAGGGCTCAGAGTGGGACCGGGGTCAGGGCTCAGGGTGTGACCAGGGTCAGGGTTTAGTGTGTGACCAGGTCAGAATCATCCTGTGACCAGACTCCAAATTCCCCTCCATCCTAGGTCCTCTTTCTAAGAAGGCTGTGTCTTTCTGAGATAGGCCACACACCTTGTTCTGCCTGGGCCCCACGTTCACAGCGGTTCGATGCTCTGTGACAGCCTGGCATGGTGACCAGTCACAGAAGTTGCTCTCTGCTCCCTTGCTCTCACTGCAAGAAGCCTGCCAGGGATGTTCCCACAAGACTTGCCAAAACCCTCGGGCCCTGCCTCGGGCCCTCCATCGCCTTCTGGAGGTGAACCCTGTTCTGGTCAGCGTTTCGGGTCAGAGACAGTGAGGTGCTCAGAGCTGGGGCAGGGACCACTGCAGGTGTAGGTTTGCCTCTGTATTCATCCCGCTGTTCAGACTGCTGGGCTCCCGACGCGGGACAAGGGCATTGGTCCCGATGGCATCTGCAGATGAGGAAACTGAAACTCATGGTGGTGAAGGGATGCCGCCAGTGCTTCACGTGTGGTGAGGGTGGGATTGCATCTGAACCCAACTCTCCTGGTTGTAATTCCTGGGTCCTCCCCTCCATGGGTAGATTACCCAAGGGCAGCCATGCCACCTGTCATTGGTGAAGCTGAGAACACCTCCTCTGCTACCCTTCATCTGCCATCAGCAGCACCACCATGCCCAAGGGAGGGGGGGGCTGAGTATGGTGGTGGTTACCATGACGAGCAGGAACATGGGCAGCCCAGGTTGGTGGTAACAGTTTTGTGGATGGAGCTGGAGGTCTTGGTGGTCATGATGGTGGTGGTGATGCTGCTGATGGTGGTAATGGTGGTGGTGGTGGTGGTGATGGTGTTGATGCTGATGGTGGTGGTGATGCTGCTGACAGTGGTGGTGATGGTGGTGGTGATGGTGGTGATGGTGATGGTGTTGGTGTTGGTGTTGGTGTTGATGGTGAGAGTGTTGTGGTGGTGGTGATGGTGGTGGTGGTGGTCGTGGTGGTGATGGTGGTGGTGATGGTGGTGATGGTGATGGTGATGGTGATGGCATTGATGGTGGTGGTGGTGGTGATGGTGGTGGTGGTGGTGGTGATGGTGGTGATGGTGGTGATGGTGGTGGTGGTGGTGATGGTGATGGTGGTGATGGTGGTGGTGGTGATGGTGGTGGTGGTGATGGTGGTGATGGTGGTGGTGGTGATGGTGGTGGTGGTGGTGGTGGTGATGGTGGTGGTGATGGTGGTGGTGGTGATGGTGTTGATGCTGGTGGTGCTGGTGGAGCTGCAGGTGGAAGTAGTGATGGTGCTGGAGAATGATTTTGGTGCTGATTATGCCTAAGACGGCAGCCACCATGATCTATGTTGCTGATGGTGGGGCTTCTGGGATTGAAAACAGGATCTCACCAGGTCACCTTGTCCCCAGCGCTCACAGACTGGGAGCATGTGGAGGGTGAACGGGTTGATAGAGGGAAGGAGGGCTGCATAAGGACAGCCACTAGAGCCTCTGAGTCACCTGCGGGTGGAGCCACCAGGAGCGGCAGCTGCCAGGTGCTGGCATTTCATCAGCACCCACACTCCTGAGACGGGAGGCAGCTCCTCCTCACCTGGCTTCCATCTGCTCTCTCCCTTTCCTGTCACCAAGGCCAACAGTGCAGGAGCAGAGGGAGACCCAAGAAGTCCCCCACCCTTCCCTGGGGCGGCCCTCCCTCCAGGCAGGTAGAGGCATTTTCTGGCCAAGCCTGGTCAACCGCCTCTCCCACCCTACTTCCTGGCCCCAACCCGGTCGCAAACACACTCTCTGTCGGGAAGTTCTTCCTGTGGTCTAAATTCATGCCGCAGTGGGAAAGCTTCCTGTCCCCGTTAGATGACATGCACTCAGTTCTCACTCTCCCCGCAGCCTGGCAACCACTCCCTCAGTGCCGTCTGGGCTGCTCTGTGACCACCAGTAGGGCACCCCGCAGCCTCTGCTGGCTCCTCTCGGTCTCCTTCAAGAGGAAAGACAGAACCCCCCAGGCTTCCCACAGCGAATCCACCATGTGCTTCACGCTCCGGGACTTGTTCCAGAATCTTCCACTAGCTGGGAGTGTCCTTCCCAGCCCTGCTCCATCCGCCCCCAGCTCACTGTGACCTCCTGAAACCAGGCCCTGTGTTGGAGAACGTAGGACCGGGAGAGCTGCCACCTCCCTGCACCTTTGCTGTGTGACACCCCGAGGTGACAAGGCAGCTGGGGTCCCACTTAAGAAGCCCAGAAAGCACCACATCTCGGCCATCCTGCTGCCCTGGGAGGTGACCAGGCCGCCCTTTCTGATAAACGTAAAATTGGGGGGCCTGAGCTGCCTGCCATCCACCCCAGGCCCCAACAAGTGTCCTGCCTCAAGGCATTATCCTCTCACCCCCAGGCCCTGGGGAGGGCATCAAGGCCCGGCCTGGAGCTGCCCGCAGACCTCAGAGTGCACCAGTCAGGGAAGGGAGGGCTCACAGGCCCCCCGCCTACATTCAGCTCTGCCACCTGCCGTCTGCGGCCGGGGAGGTCTCTCACGCCCTGCAGAGTGGGGGTTCCGCAGCCCCCTCCCTGCAGACCCACAGGAGATGGTGGGGGTGATTCTGGCCCCTGCAGGACCTCCTCCGATACGTCCCCGCTTGCTGCACCCCTGCCCACTGGGGCGTCCGTGCCCCTGGCCGGGTCTGCTCAGAGAGGCCCACAGAGGGGCCCCAAGGCGGTGAGACCCCCACGCAGGGCGAGCCCATGGTGGACCCTGCCCTCTGGCTGCGGGGCTGGCGGGGGCAGCAGGCCTTGACCTCGGGCAAGCCCTCCCCTCTGGGCCTCGGTCTCCCCCGCAGCGCGGGTGTGGAGAGCAGGCCTGAGTGGCTGGGACCCCTTCCGGGGCCCGCAGTCTGACTCCATGCTTCTCCGGGCACGGGAGCGGCAGGCTCCCCGAGTTATTTTGTCAGGCCCTAAAAATAACCAGGAGAGGAGGGGTGTCTCTGAACACTCTTGACTGTGCCAGTCGCTGCCCCACTCAGAGCGGAAGCACCTCCAAATAAGGCCTCGGCACAGTCGGAAGCGAGTCCCCAGCTGGCACTGCTCACGTCAGCTCCCAGCTGTGCAGCTCCAGAAACTTCCTCCCAGGCATGCCAGCCCCGGTGCTCTCCCAGAGGGCGGTCGGGCCTGGGGCAGGGTGCGGCCCAAGGGTCCTGGAAGTCGGGCTCAGGCTGGACGCCCAGAGCCTGCCAGGGCTGGGCACAGCTGCTTGATGAAAGCACTGGGTCCCGGAATTTAAAACACAGAACCTACGATTGATTGGCCTGGAAACCTGCATTTACACTGTGGAATCTTAGCACCATCGAGTTCAGACCCCTCCCCCCGGCTCAGGGGACAGGAGGGCCCCTGTCCTGCCCCCTCCCCACACCCACAGCCCGAGCCTGGCCTCCCAGCCAGCAGGGACCCCGACTGGGGATGGGCACGGCCGCCGCAGGGGAGGGGGGCCCAGCCGCCGCAGGAAGGCGGAGGACGTGTCGCGCAGATGGCTCTCGGGAACCATATGGACCCCGCCCGGAAGGGGAATCGGCCTGAGGCAGGAGACAGCGCCCCCAACAGCTCCCTCCTCCCTCCCTCACTGGGAGTTCCTTGGGTGGCAGATGGTGGGTGCGGGTGGCCTGGAAGCCTCAGCTGCCCGTGACCTCAGGGACCCTGTCCCCTCGCGGTTGTCCTCGTCTGTCAGCCCCACGCCTCACCTCCTGTGTTCTTCTAGGTCCTTTCCAGGTTAAGGGTACCCCAACTCATAGAGGGGAAGCAGCTGACAGACCCCACCCCAGTCCCTCCTAAAGGCAGCCTCTGGGCTGGAGGAGGCGGGGCAGGGATCCAGGACAGGAAAGAGGAGGGACGGAGAGGTGCTGGGGTGCCGATTCTTCGGAGGAGAGGAAGTGGGGGGCCGGCTAGTGATGGGACCCTGAGAGCCGGCAGGGGCTGCCAGGACAGGGACGTGAGCCACCAAAGCTTCCTGGAGGACAGCACAGGCTGAGCCCACAGCGGGGTGGGGCGGGAGCTGGGCACCCAGGTGGGCCGCCTGAACACAGACTTGGGGCCCGCTGATGGGTGCAAGCACTTGGGAGGACAGAGGGTCCACTCTTGGACCCCGGCCCTGGGGAATGAGGAGCCTTCTGGGGCCCATCCCAGGTCACCACCTAGTGGCTAAGAGGGAGGTGTGGCCAGGGTCACATGCTGGGGCCAGGACTGCTGCTCGGCCCGCCCTAGAAACCCTGAGCCCCGGTCCCCACCCCGGCCCTCGCCAGCCCCCAGCAGTCTCCGCCCTGGGCTGCCAGATGCTCTCCTGGCGCAGTCTTGCTGGCGTTTCCCGTCCTTGCCCCTCCCCGGTCCTGAGTCTCTCCAGAGTCCCGCGTCTTGCATCAGGCTGTGGCCTGGGGGTCTGGTCCCCCTTAGGACAGGGGCCAACCCAAACCCCAGCAGGCGCCCGGGGTCCGCTCTCCCGACAGCTGCGGGGGCCTGAGAGGACCTGGGGGAGAAGGCCCGCTGGAGCCTGCCGGGGAGGGTCCACAGACCACCTTTACTTGCCTCCAGGCGTGTGCCGGAGGAGGGGGACAGCAGAGTGAGGCAGGCCGGGCGGAGGCCGGCCTCCAGGCTGGGGAGTGGGAGCATATGCCAAGGGCACGGGCTGTTCCGGACGTTCGAAGCCAAGGCAGCCTCAGACCAGGCAAATTGCTCCACTGGTCTCAGTGGCCCCTCGATGCGGTGCCTGCTGTGCGCCAGGCCCGCAGGGGTGGTGACGGTGGGCGCAGGGCTCCCGGCAGAGGCTCCCGGAGCGGGTGGACCTCAGCGAGGACCAGAGCCATAACAGGACCGCCTGTTGGGACCGAGGGGTGGTGGCAGCAGGCATCCATCCCGCTGCGGGGCAGGAGCTGCTCCTATCATCCGCCTTCACAGAAGACCAGCCCGCAGGTAGCGGAGCGACAACACCGTGCTGGTCACCTGGGCACAACTGAACATGCATCTCGCCTGCACCCAAGCCTGGCCCTGACGCGGGTCTCAGGCCGGAGGGTGACATCAGCTTCTCTTCTCTCCACCTACCCGCCCCGCACCCCTCCCCGTCCCCTGACTCCCTCCACACCGCCGGTCTGTCCTTTACACCAGGGATTTGCCTCTCCTGCCCCTCTCTCCCTCTCTCTCCCTCTCTTTCTCTCTCTCTCGCTCTCTCTCTCTCTCTCTCTCTCTCTCTCGCCCTCTCTCTCTCTCCCTCTCTCCCTCTCTCTGTCCCTCTGTCCCTCTCTCTCTCTCTCTCTCCCTCTCTCTCTCTCTCTCTCCCTCTCTCTCTCTCTCTTTCTCTCTCTCTCTCTCCCTGTCTTTCTCTCTCCCTCTCTCCCTCTCTCTGTCCCTCTGTCCCTCTCTCTCTCTCTCCCTCTCTTTCTCTCTCTCTCTCTCTCTCTCCCTCTGTCCCTCTCTCTCTGTCCCTCTCTCTCTCTCTCTCCCTCTCTCTCTCTTTCCCTCTCTCTCTCTCTCTCTCTCAACTCTTCCCCATCATCTCCCTTAACTAGTCCTGCTCATCAGCATTTAATTATAGAACTATTCAGGCTTTCTGGTTCTTCCTGAGTCACTTTTAGTAAGTTAGGTATTTTTAGAAATTCAACTAAGTTTTCAACGTATTGGAATTAAATTGCTCATAATATTCTCATTACCTTTTTGATTTCTGACGTGTCTGTAGTTGGGTCCCCTTTGTCATCCCTAGTTGTTTGAATTGTGCCTTCTCTCTCTCTTTTCTTTTGTTCTTGTTTTTCAGTTATAAAGCACAAACTCTGGGCTTTGTGTTTCACTTATTTTTTTATAATCACGGACCTCTTTGGGCTTGTTTCCCATCTTCTTTAGTGCTCTATACTGGCCCTGCTTTCACTCTACCTTTTTTTAAAAAAAATCCTCTTTCTTGATTTTTTTGAAGTGATTACATTTTTAAAATATTTATTTTGAATCCACTTTTTTATTGGTCGGTAAACTATACAGATTCTTTCTATTCCCTTTCAGCTTACCTTTGAAATTTAACCAGTTATATAACTTAACAAGGACTAAAATTTATCAATATATTACCCCCTTTCATACAATACAAGGACCTCAGAACATTTAAATAATTTTCTTGGGGCTTACATGGTAACATTTTCTACAATTTTCGTCCTGTATTTTTTTTTTTACTGCCATCAGTTAGACACTATTATCATCTTTTTTAAAAAATAGACAACATTTGGTTATACCTACTTATGTGTGTAACAGTTTCTTTGCTCACCATTTAACCGGGTTCTGCACCCAATTCCGATTTGTGGGTGTGTTTCCCCACACCACCAACAAGCTGTGCTCCAGACACCAGCTGGGTGTCCTGATTCAACTCAGTTCTGACCATCTAGCTGGGATAGCATCAGATCCCACAGGTTAAGGGCCCAGGCCCACAAGGCTGCCCCCTCAACCCACACTGCAGACGCCAGTCTCAAGTCCAGGTCATCACCTGTGCTTCTGACCACCGGCTACAGACTGAGGGTTCCCACGGCCCCCGCCTTGGGTTTGATTAATGTGCTAGAGCAGCTCTCAGGACTCAGAGAAACATTTTACTTGCTGGATCACTGGTTTGTGATAAAAGGGTAAAGCTCAGGAACAGCCAGATGGAAGATGCATAGGAAAAGCACGGGAAAAGGGCCTGGAGCTTTCATGTTCTCTCTCAGCACCCTGCTCTTCTCAAATCTCCACGTGTTCACCAGCGCGGAAGCTCTCCAAATCCCATCCTTTTGGGTTTGTGTGGAGGCTTCATTACAGAGACGTGACTGATTAACTCTCTGGCCTTTGGCAGAAGATTCAACCTCCAGCCCCTCTCCCTTCCCCAGGTGGGGGTGGGATTGAAAGTTCCAGCCCTCTAATACCAAGGTTAGTTCTTCTGGCAACCAACCCCATCCTCTGGTAGTCCAAAAGTCACCTCTTTAGCATACGAAAGACTCCTTTAAGCTGTCATCACTTAGTAATTTCCAAGGGTTTGGGGAGCTCTGTGCCAGGAAAAGGAGGAAGACCAAATACATGTTTCTTACTATAAATCACCGTATCACAGCACGTCATCTTACTGATACATTTCATGCCTCCTTCCTTCTTCCTGGAGTACATTTTTCTAAGTCCCTCAGTCTGTTGATGGTAAATGCTCTCTCTTCTTTCCACAAGTAGAGGATTGAAGTCTGGCACGTTTTCACCATTAGCCCACGCGTGTCCCATTCTGGCTTATTTACGTGTTTATTTATTCTCTTTTATCCCCGTAATCCTCCCACCAACCTATAAGCAACTATTCTAATTTAGTTAATGTGCCTTTTTTGGTTTGTAAGTGCTCGTGGGGAAAAAGAAAGTGTTTTCTGAAAGTTTTTTATTCTGAAATAATCTTAGCTTACAGAAGAGTTGCAGAGATAGGACTTCCCTGGTGGTGCAGTGGTTTAGAATCTGCCCACCAATGCAGGGGACACAGGTTCGAGCCCTGGTCCGGGAAGATCCCACATGCTGTGGAACAACTAAACCCGTGCACCACAACTACTGAGCCCAAGCGCCGCAACTACTAAAGCCCACGTGCCTAGAGCTCGTGCTCTGCAACAAGAGAAGCCACCACGATGAGAAGCCCACGCACCACAACGAAGAGTAGCCCCCGCTCGCCACAACTAGAGAAAGCCCGCACGCAGCAACAAAGACCCAATGCAGCCAAATTAATTAATTAATTAATATTAAAAAATATTCTTCTTTAAAAAAAAAAACAGAAGAGTTGCAGAGGTAGTATAGAGAGGTTCCTTACACCCTTTGCAAGTTTCCTCTAATGTGAGCATCTTCTATAACCACAGTACAATGACCAAGGGTATATATTTTAAATTTATTTAAATTATATATCTCATTCTGTTTTTTACTTTTTTTCCACTAAGCACTTTTTTTTCTTAAAGATCCATCTGGGTTGCTATGTGTGCATCTGATCTGTTATTTCTTTTTCTTTTTTTTCTTGACATAGTTTCTTTTAATAAAAAATCCTGCCAAACGTGTATCACAGATTACATGAAGCTATACATAATGGCATTCTCTGTGCATAATAACTAATATTGATGTATATCCTTGAATTTTACATTTTTTTATTCAACTTTGTTGAGGTACAATGTATATATAAGAAGCTTCATCCATTTTAAGGATTTGATGAGTTTTGACAACGTATAACTCTCACAGCCAGGTAGGACTGGGGTGAGGTCTAGAGGGAGACCCTCATAACCTTCACACAAGTGGGGCCCGGAAGCGTCAGTTTTCTCATTGTTGAGTTTGAGTTCCTCGTATATTTTGGACAACATTCTTCATCAGATATATGTTTTGCCAGTATTTTCTCCCAGTCCCTGGCTGGTCTCTTCAACCTTCCAGCAGTGTCTTCTGCAGAGCAGGATTTTTTAATTTTAAAAACAACTCTAACATCATTTTTTTCTTTCGTGGATTGTGCTTCTCGTGTTCTTTCTAAAAACTCATTGTCACATCCAAGGTCATCCAGATTTTCTCTATGTTAACTTCTAGAAGTTTTACAGTTTTGTATTTTACATTTAGCTCCAAGATCCACGTGAGTTCATTTTTGTGGATGGCTGTGTCTGGATTCTTTTCTTTCTTTTTTTTTGCTATGGATGTCCAATTGTTCCAGCACAATTTATTGAAAAGACTATCATTTCTCTGTTGAACTGACTTTTCCCCTTTATCAAATATCAGCTGACTGTAATTGGGTGGGTCTGCTTCTGGGCCCTCTGTTCTGTTCTATTGACCCATTTGTGTATTCTTTCGCCAGTACCACAGTCTTGGCATTTTACTCTTGTCTGTCTTCCATTTCTCTGTTCTAGGTTTCTGTTCATGGCACTGCTTCTTAGATCATGGTTACAACACTTGCTTTAAAGTCTTTGACAATTTCAACGTCTGTTTCATCTCTTAGTTGGTACTGTTGAATGCCTTTTCTCTTGCAATTGAGATTTTCTTGGTTCTTCATATGCCTAGTAATTTTAGACTGCACCCTGGACATTGTGAATATTTGGTTGTGAGACTCTGGGTCTCGTTCAGATTCCATGAAGAATGTTGATTTGGGGGTTTGTTTTTGTAGGCAATCAGCTGCCGGTCCCACTTTCTGTGAGCTGTGGTCCCACTTTCAGGTCAGAGAGGTTTCCAGAGCTATTCAGATGTGTCTTATGTATGCATCACCCACTGGCAAGTCTGGGACCTGAGCAGTGGTCTACCCTTTAGATCAATTCTGAAAGGCTATGGTATGCTGTTTAGGGTCGGATGCAAACATAGTGAGATCGGGGGAGCCCAAGGGTGCACATGCAACTTCGTGTGGTTGCTCCCCTGAACTCCCCCCTCTGTGTGATTTCCCTATACTTTCTGGCTCTTAGGGGACCCCCCTACCCCCATCCTGGCCTTCTGGTTAGAAAGTTGGGCTTTTAGCTTCCCGCCCTGCTGTACACCTTCTGCAAGTGGTTCTTTCTCCCACGCCAAGTGCCAAGACAACAGAAAGAGCAAAACAAAAAAGCAATGGGCGCTCTCTCCCTACACTCGGTTTTAGGTGCCTGTACTGCCGGAGGCTACGTCACAACCACTGCTTCACTGCAGATTTGCTGGGGCCTGGGGCAGAGAACAGAAAACAAACAAAAGCCTAAGGCGTCCCTGCCTCTTCCCCTGCCACGTGGGAACCCAATTTCCAGTTCTTTGGACCAGAACTTGAGGGTTTCTCTTGAAGCTCTTTCTGTCTACACCTGGTGAACGCATCCAGGTCTGGAAATACCAGAGGATAAAGCAGGACATTTATCACCAGTTCAGTGGTACTTTGAGTTCCACAATCCACATGCTGGTACTTACTTTTCAAAGCCCTCAGAGAGCTGCTGCATGCACGTGGTCCAGGAATTTTAGCTGCATTCGCCGGACAGCAGTGTGGAATGTGCGGACTCCCTCTTGCCCAGACGGGAGCTGGTTCTCGGCATTATTTCTTACTGTCTCGGGCGGGGGATCTACGTGGCAAGCTTTCCCTGTGTTCCGTCCGTCCACTTCTCAAACGCTTCACCATCACCAGCCCTACTCTGGCACACATCCTCACAACGAGCCCCTTTGGGACTTGTACAGGGATTGCTTTGTTTTGTAAACTCAGAAGTGGAATCCCTGGGTTATCAGATATGTGTATTCTTAGTTTGCTCCAGGGGTCAGATTGCTCTCCACTTGCCCACACCAGTGTTTTTGAGAGGCAGCAATACATTAAAAAGTACGATTATTGTACTTTATCCAAGATCTGACTGTATTTTGGTGGGAGGCATCTTCCGAACACCTGGTCTGTGCACCGCGGAGGTGGGAAACTTCTGTCCCCACCTGCTGACCCCGAAGTGACCTCGGGAAGACCTCAGCCCTTTCGCCTTCCTCATCCCCAGCCTCGGGGGTGCTCCGCACAGCCCGCCCCCCGTCTGTCTGAAGATGCGTCCACTCGTGGCTCCTGATGCTCCACGCTGCCCCGCTCCCTCCTCTCTCAGGCAGGGTCCCCGCTGGGCTGCTCTCCTCCATCCAACCCTGACAAGCAGGAATTCCTCAGATGCGGGGCCGGCCTGCTCCTCCACGGGGCCCAGGTGCACTGATGCTGCAGGCGCCTCCCCACAGCTCCCTCGCCAGGCCCACACCTGCCACCCTCGGCTTCTGCAGCCCGGCCAGACGCACTGGCCAGACGCACTGGTGCCCCCGCCCTTCCGCCCCTGCTGCTCGGCACCACCTTCACACGGAGCTTGGATGCCGCAGTGGGGCCGGCCGAGCACCCAAGGGCGAGCGCTGTTAGGAGGAGCGCTCCGGCCTCCATCAGGGAAGGGCTGTGGGGGGATTCTCTCCTGCCCAGCGCCCGCGCGGGCCCACATCCTCGGCAGACGCAGGTCCAGACCCCCCAGGCGGGCATCCTCAGCTTCCAGCCTGGCCCCGGCCTGCCCTTCCAGCCGTCCTCCCACAGTCCGCCCTCACCTCCCCTCAAGCAGCAGCTTCTGCCCAGACGGGCTCCCGGCTCAGCACCTTCCAGCGCCCCCTGCCCCTCAGTGTGGACCTCCTCCAGGCTGGGGACAGCAGGCCCTTCCCACCGAGCTCCCTCCCTGCCCTGGCTGGATGTGGAAGTCTCTGGGGATGCCGGGGCCTTGACACGGTCCATTCCCCACAGCTGTCCGGGCACGTCTGTGCTTCTCCCCAAAAGGGCCTGTGCTGCCCCGTGCAGACCTGAACCGCGTCCCGGGCACCGTCTTCACTCGTTCATTGGATTCGTGTTCACTGAGGGATGACCTCGGGCCAGGAGCTTTCGAAGCAGCTGTAGATGCCATTCCCAGACCAGCCACGGGGAGCCCGGGGGCCGTGGGGCACTGCTCGAGGGCCCCCCACCTGGACCTGGGGCAGGAGGGAAGAGTCCGACCTGGAAGTGGTAGAGTCCAGGTCGGGCAGGAGGACTGCTCTGGAAAGGGCCAGGCACTGCCCGCTGGGCACTGGGGGGGCAGGGAGAAGACCTCGGGCCAGAAGGCGGTGGAAGTCGGGGACCAGATCGCCAAGGGTCCCAGGGCCACGTTCCAGAGTCAAACAGGATCCTGAGGGCAGGACAGGTGTGGGGTTAGGATGGCCTCTCTCAAGGTCCAGGGGACGGGCGCCCAAGGAAAGAGTGCTGGCCCTTCACTCATCAGTCCCCAACAGCCACGGGCCCTGGTCTCACGATCCCTTTAGAGAGTCCCTGCGTCCCCGTGATGGGCAGAATTGTGTCGCCAAGATCCATGTGAAGTCCTAACCCCTGGTACTTCAGGATATGAATGTATTTGGAGAAAAGGTCTTTAAATAGGTGATTAAGTTAAAGCGAGGTCATGAGAGCGGCCCTAATCCAGTATGACTAGTGTCCTTATAAGAAGAGGAGATCAGGACACAGACACGCACAGAGAGATGACCACGTGAGGACACAGGGAGAAGATGGCCGTCTACACGCCAAAGAGAGACGCCTCAGGGGAACCAGCCCTGCCGATGCCTGGATCTCAGCGGCAATATCTGTGGTGGTTCATTACGGCAACCCAAGCTGGCTAAGACAGGCCCCATTCCCAAGCCTGGCCTCTCCCTCCTTGCTGAGTTGGGAATGACCTGCCTGGCTTTCACTCTCCAAAGCCCTTAGCCTCTCCCGCTGAGTCCATGCTGCCAGGGTGCTGTGGGGCTCACAGCTCTGTCCCCGGGAGGCAGTGCTCCTCAGGGGAAGGCCACCTCCTCTCCAGCACCTCCTGATCACAGGAGGACCCTCTGTCCCCTCCCGCTACGGGCAGTTCATCCGAAGAGCAAAGACCCAACTCTATGCTTCCCATGGAAAAAACCCACTCTAAGACACAGACAGGTTAAAAGGGAAAAGGCCTGTGATGCTGACACCATCAGAAGCTACATTAACACTAGACAAAGTCGACTCCAGCGCAAAGAACAGACCTGCAGTAAGGATGGTCGTTCCACAATGGTGCTGGGGTCCCTACTCCAAGAGGACAGGTGTCCTAAGTGTTTGTGGAACAGAGCTTCAAAGTAAACGGAGCAAACCTGATGCAGCTACAGGAAAGAGACAATCTACAGTTGTACTGGGATTTCCACACTCCTTTCAGTCACTGATAGAAGAGACAAAATTGGTGAGTACACAGAAGATTTAAACAGCACCACCCCTCGCCTTCACCTGACGGGCATTTGTGGGCACGCCCCAGGGAGAACGGGATGCACAGCCTTTGTCAGCTTGCCCGGCATGTTTACCAACACAGGCTGTAGTCTGGGCCAATATATTTTAAAAGATTCACACTTGTATAAAGTGTTTCCTTTGACAAAAAAAGGAATTGAACTAGAAGCTAATTAACGTACTTCTAAATAAGTCATAGAACAAATTTTTAAAAATCTAAACTGAATTTAGAAAGTGTTTTGAACTAAGTGAAAAGGAAAATACAACATATCAAAATTGATCATCACAGTAGATACAGCAAAAGCATTTGACAAAGTCCAACCTCCACCCTCATAAACACTCTCAGCAAATTAAGAACAGAAGGGAAGTTTTTCAACCTGACAAGGAGCTTCTAAAAACCCACAACAAACCACAACTAGCAGCATGCTTGAATGGAAAGACAGGTGCATTCGCCATCAGATCAGGAGCAAGATGAGACGTCTGCTGTCACCACTGCTGGCCAGCACTGTGCTCGAGGTTCTAGCGTGTGCAGGAAGTTAAGAATGAGATAGAAAAGGCATCGAGATTGGAGAGGAAGACTTTATTAAATAAAACTGCCTTTATTCACAGAAGTCATGCATCAAATCCTATGGAATCTACAGGAAATCCAAAAAGCTAATAAGTGAGTTGAACAAGGTTGCAGGACGGTACAAGATCAATATACAAAAATCAATTGCATTTGTATATACCAACAGAGCACAATTGGAAATTAAAATATTTCTTCTTTTTTAAATTTTTATGGAAATTAAAAATTTTAAATATCATCAGCAAAATCCAAAAAACGTGAAATACATTGGAAAGATCTGACAAAAGATATGCGAGAAATGAGAAGCATGGTCTGGAGGAATTAAAGAAGCCTGAGTAACTGGAGAGGTGGAGTGAGGTCACAGAGCACAAGGTAAAACAATGTTGAGATGTCAGTTATCCCCAAATTGATCTAGAGATGAAACAGAATTCCAGCATGCTGTTCAGTAGCGGCCAATCTGCTGATTCTCTCATTCATATGGAAATGCAAGGAACCTACAATAGCAGAAGGAACTTTTAAAAAGATGAACAAAGTTGAAGAATTCATACCGCTCAACTTCCAAGACTTATTATAAAGCTGCCACAAGCAGACAATGTGGTGTTGGCATAAAGACAGTTCTAGATCAGTGGAACGGAATAAAGAGGTCAGAAACAGAAACAGACATGTGGTCAACTGACTTTTGACACAGGTGCAGAGTTAATTCAATAGAGAAGTGTGCTTCGGGAACAACTAGGTATCCATGTGCAAAAAATCCATCCTCAACCCATACCATATACCATATAAAAACTAATTCAGAACAGATCACGGACCTAAGTGTTAAACCTAAAACTACAAAACTTGTAGAAGAAAACATAATTTAGAAAATATAGAGAAAATCTCTCTTGTCTTGGGTTCAGCAAAGATTTCCTAGATACGTTCATCCCTTGGTATCCGTGGGAGATTGGTTCGAGGACCCCCGCAGATGCCAAAATCCACAGATGCTCAAGTCCCTTAGTATATAAAATGGTGCAGTATTTGCATACAACTTATGAACAACTCTCATATACTTTACATCATCTCTAGATTACTTATAATACCTAATACGATGTAAATGCTATATAAATAGTTGGCAGCCTGGCAAATTCAAGTTTTGCTTATTAGAACTTTATGGAATTGTTTTTGCCAAATATTTTCTATCTGAGTTTGGTTGAATCTGCAGATGGGGAACCCGTGGATGCAGAGGGTCAACTGTACGATACGAAAAACCAAAATAGATGAATTGAGTTTCCTCAAAATTAAGAACTTCTGCTCTTCAGAGGAGACAATAAGAGAATAAAAAGACAAGCCACTAACTGGGAGAAAATGCTTTCACATCACGTAACTGATTAGGGCTCACATAGAGACTATAGCCAAACAAATAAAGCGACTTAAAACTTAGGCATAAAATTTGAACATACACCTCACCAAAGATGATATAAGGATGTAAAAAGCACATGGGGGCTTCCCTGGTGGTGCAGTGGTTGAGAATCCGCCTGCCAATGCAGGGCACACGGGTTCGAGCCCTGGTCTGGGAGGATCCCACATGCCGCGGAGCAACTGGGCCCGTGAGCCACAACTACTGAGCTTGTGCGTCTGGAGCCCGTGCTCCGCAACAAGAGAGGCCGCGACAGTGATAGGCCCGTGCACCGCGATGAGGAGTGGCCCCCGCTCGCCGCAACTGGAGAAAGCCCTCGCACGGAAACAAAGACCCAACACAGCCAAAAATAAATAAATAAATTAAAAAAAAAAAAAAAGCACATGGAAAGATGTTCCCCATCTTAGTAGAGAAATGAAAATTTAAACCACAACGAGACACCACTACAAGCCCATTAGAACGGCTCAAATTTAAAAGACCCACCGTACCGCGTCTTGATGAGGACTTGGAGCTGCTGGAAGTCTCGCCCCCGAGGGGTGGGAGGACACTTGGCAACTGGTTGAAATGACCCAGCCATTTCACCCCTAGGGACTCACCCAACAAAGGTGAAAACATATGTCTATACAGAGACCTTACACGAATCTCACGGCAGCTTTGTGTGTAATAGCCCCAAACTGGGAGCAAAACCAATGGCCCTCATCCAGCAAGTGGATCAGCAAATGGTGGTAAATCCATAAAATCAAATACTGCTCAGCAATAGAAGGAGTGAACTACTGATGCACGTACAATGTGGACGAACCTCAAATTCGTTGTGCCGAGTAAGAAGAATCCAGACAAGGGTAACTGTATGTGTGTGATTCCATTAGTACAGGCTTCTATAAAATGCAAGCTGATCTATAACGACAGCAATCAGATTGTGGTTTCACTGGCGAGGGGGGAGAAGGAGGGGTTCCACAGTGGCACAAGGAAGTTTCTGGGGTCATGGATCTGCTCATTATCTTGATTTGGGTGATAATTTCACAGTGATTGATAGGTCAAAACATGTGAAATTGTACGTTTCAAATATGTCCAGTTTTTGGTATGCCAGTTATACCTCAACTGTTAAATCTGTTAAAAAACCAAAACCAGTGCCTGCCCAGTGTCACGTCCCGTGGCCCTACCTCCGATGCCCCAGGACTGGCTCCGGTTAGACACACGGGTGAACGTGCGTGCTGGCCCAGGCCCCCTCCAGGGTCCAGGCACCCACTCCTGGCTGCCGACAGCTCGGACTTGCCCTTCAGGATTATGCCCCTTTACCGAGGACGGCCATAGCCAGTGACTGGTCAGCTCAGGGGCTGGACAATGCCCCAGTTGAGTGTCCCCAGGGCCAGAGGTGGCCCACTTCTCCTGGGACCCCACCTGTCTTCTAACATCTACACCGGCCTCCCAGCTCACAGTCTGCTCCCGGGGGCCCAGCCTAGGTCCCTGCTTGGCCGCCTCCCCATCTGCTGTCTCTCAGTGACAGGGGCTACTAGGATGGGGAAGGCCAGAGCAGGGTTTATGGCTGGCTGGCTGGCCTTGTTTTCACGGATCTGAACGTCAAAGAAAGTGGTGCCCCTATTTACAATAGCCAAGACATGGACACAACCCAAGTACCCACCAACAGATGATTGGCTTGAGAAGATGTGGTACATATATACAATGGAATATCACTCAGCCTTAAAAAGAATGAAATATTGCTGTGTGCAGCAACATGGATGGACCTAGAGAATATCATACTAAATGAAATAAGTCAGACAGAGAAAGACAAATATCATATGATATCACTTATATATGGAATCTAAAAAATAATACAAATGAATCTATACACAAAACAGAAGCAGACTCACAGACATAGGAAACAAATTTATGGTCACCAAAGGGAAAAGGGAGGGGGGAGGGATAAATTACGAGGATGGGATTAACTGATACAAACTCCTATACATAAAATAGATAAGCAATGAGGATTTACTTACAGCACAGGGAACTATATTCAATATCTTGTAATAACTTATAATGGAAAAGAATCTGAGAAAATATATATAACTGTATCACTTTGCTGTGCACCTGAAACTAACACAATATTGTAAATCAACTACACCTCAATTTTTAAAAAACGTGGTACTGGGAGTGGCAGGGGATAGGATGGGGGAACTTATGGTTACTTGTAGGTTATAGTCAAGGTACTAGCTTTGGTTTTGGGTAACATGTTTTGTTTTTACAAATAACTAAACCAAGTGTAATATACATGGGCCAACAGTAAGAGTGTATCATAATCAAGGATTATGATCATCTAATTCTGTGCACCAGGGATCCCCTTGAAAAAACATTAGCAAAGATACTAAATGTTGACCTTGTAAACACTTCTAAATAAAATCTTTTCAACATTAAAAACAAAAAAGAAAAAAGAACGAAAGAAAGATGTGCCTGTGCCGGCCCCGACTCCGGGCACAGGGGCTGGTGACAGGTGAGGCGCGGCGCGCCCAAGGGTGCGGGCAAGCCCGAGGGGGGGTGTGGAGGCGGGGAGCTCGTGTTCCAGGCGGGCAGCGGGGTCTTGGGAGGAGACACAAATCGGGGCAGACCTGCGGCCTGGGGTGAGGGAGACCTGGCCACTCATCTTGGGGTGCGCTTTCGCCCCATCACTCCTTCTGATTCTCACAAAACCCTATTGAGCGATGCAGAGACCACAGCCCCATTTGAGGAGGCAGAACCCAAAGATGCATGGTGAAGCCGGGATGAAATCCAAGCAGGCCCGGAGCTCTCTCCTCTGCTTCCCTCACTCACCCACGCGGCCCAGCGCCCAGAACCCCCCACCCCGGGAACAGGGCGGTCACCACGACGTCCGGGGCCAGCTCCAGCGGTGGCAAGCTGATCTTTAGCTTCTCCGTGGGCGGGAGCGTGTACCAGCTCTGCAGGCAGGTCTGCGGGATCCGGGACTTGACCGTGGGTTTGAGACGGGGCCGCAGGCGGCTGGAAGAGACACCAAGGAGGTTCTGGACTCATTTGCACGGCCACAGTCCCAGGAATGGAAGACCTGGCTGAAGCAGAGTCCCAGCGGGCAGGGGCAGACACCATCCACAATGGAGGAGTGGACTCTGGCTGCGCTGAAGGGGGGGGCGCTGCGGGAAGCACGGAGCTCATTTGGACCGGGAGGGGCCATCCCAGCTCATTCATTCACTTCTCTTGGGCTCACTGACGTTTACTGTGAGAAAAGTTAGGGATTATTCTGGGGTCAGTGTCAACACTGTGAATAGGATCTGGGTCAACCTGTGAGAAAGGTCAGGGCTCAGAGTGTGACCAGGGTCAGGGGTCAGTGTGACCAGGGTCAGGGCTCAGGGCGTGACCAGGGTCAGGGCTTAGAGTGTAACCAGGATCATCGCTCAGAGTGGGACCAGGGTCAGGGGTCAGTGGGACCAGGGTCAGGGCTCAGAGTGGGACCAGGGTCAGGACGCAATGTGTGACCAGGTCAGAGGTCAGCCTCTGCTGAGGATAGGGCACAAAGCCATGGACATGGAAGCCTCCCACCCACCATGTCCCACCCTCAGCCCCCGCTCCCCCGTCTTCACAGCTGACTCCTCACCAGGCCCTGCTTCCTGGGTGCCGTCAGTACAGCCCATCTGACGGACAAGGAGGTGGACTTGCTGACTGAACGTGTAGAAACATTGGCTTGTTCTGCACGCACACACACGCACACATAATGCACACGGGTGCACACACACGCACACGGCTCCGCTGCCCCGCTGCCCAAGGCCAGGCCGGGGCTCACGTAGGTGCTGCAGGAGAAGTGGTACCCCACCCTGGAGGCGATGTTGTCCGCCCAGGGCAGGACCTGCTTCCCGGCGTGCGTGGCCATCTGCCCGTAGCAGAGCAGGGCGGTGCTGCTGACCCCGCTCCGGTGCATGTCGGGGTCCAGCTGCTGCGGCGGGGAGCGCAGTCAGGAGCGGGGCTTCGGGTTGAGAGAAGGGCCCCCGGCGCCCCCCGCCCTGGCTGGACCGCAGCCCCTCAGGGCAGACCACCTCCTCTGAGTGGCCTGGCTCATCTGCTCTCCGGGCGAGGCACCCAGGGGGGCAGAGCCGCTCAGCATGGCCCCCCAGGTCAGGTGCACCGTGTGGACACAGTCCTGGGCCGCACGCACAGCCCGAGGTCAGGGTGGGCCCCCCGGCCCCTGACCGTCAGCCCCGACAGAGGCTCGGGAGCCCGCGGGTGGGGTCCTGGGGACGAGGCTCACGTCTGCCCGGCCCCCGCGAGAACGGAGAAGGTCTGAGCCCCTCACCGCAGCCCCTCAGGGAGGTGGGCTGCACAGAGCAACCCCGCTGGTTCCAATGAGCAAACCGAGGCTCAGAGGGCACCAGTGGCCTGGGACGCTCTCCAGAGCCCCCGCCCTTCCCGCCCCCATGCCACCCTCTCTACCTGGCTGTCCGGGGACACGGGGGCAGACCTCAGGAACCTGGTGTGGCCCAGGTGCTCCAGCATGGCCCACACCTGCTCCACGTGCGAGGTTGACGTCACACCGATGGCCAGCGCGATGCCCTGTGGCCAGAGGACCCCGTGAGCCTGTCCCAGGGGGCAGCGCCTTGTAGCCCGCCCGCCCCTCCTAAGGGCCCAGCCCGCGCCCGTCCAGTGTCTGACAAGCAGACGGGCAGGGGCGCCCTGCTCGCCCTCAAGGGCCTGCGCCTCGGTGGGCCCTCCAGGCCAGGGTGGAGCCAGGACACGCCCCGGGCAGTCCCCGCCGGCACTGCAGGTCAGCGCCTGCTCCGGTGGCCCCGGGTTTATTGACAAAGGGCTGGGGTGCTGTGAGAGTCGCAGAGTCCCTGTGGGAAGGGCGGCAAGGGCATCGGCCATGAAGCAGCAAGGTGCGCAGGAGGAGGGCTCGGGCCCCGCGGGACTGAGGGAGCCCAAGGGGCTGGGGTGGCGCAGGCCTCCGACCCACCTCCCGATGGCAGCATGACAGGTGGGACAGCTCGAGGAGCTTGGTCAGGTGCCTCCTCGCCGCCCCTCACCGGCGCTCTCTCTGAGGATCAGCCCGTACAAGCGGAAGAGGAAGGCCTGGGGCGGGGAGAGCAGCCGTTGGTGCGGGGCTGGAGGCGGTGCTCTCCCCCCACTCTGTGCCCAGCGCCTGGCAACAACGGCCCTCCCGGCCCGCTCATGTCAGGGGCCCCGGGCAGAGCCAGGCCCTCTGCACCCCAATCACGCTTCAGGTGGGTGTGGAGACTGAACTCGGAACCTTCTAGAATCTTCTTTATTTTCCTCTTAATGAAAATTTGTACTTTCTCTGTTGGGCAACACGACTCGAACGGGGCTGACATCACCATGTGTCTCCATGCGGGAGGGTAAGGCCCAGGGGGCAGACACTACCGTACCCCCAGGCCCGGAGCAGGTCTGGCAGGCCTGGAGCCAGTGCCGCGTGTGCGGGGGAGCTGGCACCCCTGAGGCCCGAGTGTCCGCAGGCCTGGCCCCCTCGCCTGCCCCGCCGGTTGGGTCTGGGTGTCCTGGAGCAACCAAGGTATGAGCAAAGCCTCCCCTTGCCTTTCCAGCACCTTCCGGGCCGGGCTTGGCATTTGGGAACGGGGGGTGGTCTGTGCGGGCACAGCCCCCCGGGGTCTCCAAGCCGCACCCGTGGGAAGCCCTGGCAGCCCCGCCTGGGCACCGGCCTTCTCCAAAGGCGACTTGAAGTCCAGGTTCAAGGGCCCCAGGAGCTCCTGGACACTGGCATCTAGAACCTTCTTCCTGATGAGCTGCAGGCAGCGCACAGTGCTCAGCCCCCCACTCCCGAGGCTGGCGGGACGGAGCCCAGAGTGCACAGGGCAGACAGGGCCCCTGGACAGGGACCTGGAGACCAAGTCCACTGGGAATCTGCGGGGACAGCAGTCACCCCGGGCAGGCAAAGGACACACAACTTGTTCCCAGAGCGGGTAAGGCGAGGCCCAGGGTGCTACTCCTCCAGCAGCCCTCTGGGCGCTCATTCTAAGTGGATTCTGGCCGTGCCCACCCCTGCTGACCCCCGGCAGCCAGCTGCCCATAGGACAGAGGCCTATCCCTTAATACGGCTGGTGAGACCGGCCTGGCCCTGCAGTATCTCCCGAGAGAGCTCCCCACCCTTCTGTGCTGCTGTCTCGAGCCTCACGGCCTTTGCACAGGCTGTGCCCACGGCTGGACGGCTCTCCCCACCCCGAGCCAGATCTCCTGTGCATGGGTCAGCCGTCAGCCAGGTGCCCGGCCCCTGAGGCAGAGCCGAGCTATGCTTGGAGCCCGTCCCCCTCTGTAAGCACACGTGCCCTGCTGTGATCCCTCCCCATTGGTCCTGTCTGTCCATCAGCCCCAGACCCCCAGAGAATCTGGAACAGGAATGAAGTCCGGCGGCAGCCCAGGCCTTCACGCTGGACGGAGGGCCGCAGCACGGGCGGCGTCCCCTCACATCAGTCAGAGCAGTCGCAGGAGGCCGGAGCTGGGGAGCCTCCTGCGTCCTGCAGAGGTGGGCCAGTGCCGCCCAGTCGTTGGGGGCCCCCAGGGCCCTGGGGGTGGGTAGAGCTGGCTCCAGGTGGCGCCCAGGCCCTGGCCCGGCTGACGGGCACCGACTTGTGGGGTTGTGTGCCCACCTGCCCTCCACTCGTGCCCTGACTCCCTCCTACCTTGGGGAACCTTCCCCTGCATGTGCCAGGAGGTCAGGGGCTTCAGGGACGACAGAGGCCGGTGGTAGCCAAGGGGCGGAGTGGACCCTGAGGCCCCGGAAGACCCCCCCCTCAGCGGCAGAGGGTGGGGTGTGCGCCTCCTCCGTGGCACGGGCCTCTCTCAGAGGCCCACCTGGCCGTGCTGCTGGATGCAGCAGAGGATGGACTCCGACACCAGGCTCCTCTCCACGGCTGACCTGGTCCTGATCTTGTTGACGAGCGGCGCGCTGCCGCTCAGGGGCTTGTGCAGAGTCACCCTGCCTGAGTGGTCTGCAGGGCCCAGAGAAGCGGAGAGGCAGTGCTGGGGACACCGAGGAGGAGCCAGGCCTTCCGGCTCCAGCTCCAGCTGGGCCCCCAAGTCACAGCAGCCCAGCTGCTTGGTGCACGAGGCATCTGCTGTGAATGTAGCCAGGAAACTCTGAAAACACAGCACTCGGAGGGCACACGCCTCCCCGGATGCTGAGACTCAATCAGGAGGCGCGGTGCCGAACCAGCACCCAGTCCGGGAAAGGGGGACACGGCGCAGGGCAGGAACTCAGAACCTCCGATGAAGGGGAGAAGGGGGTGCCAAGGAATTGCTAATCATTTGGGGCCCAAATTAACCTGGATCCCAGCCCTGCTCCTCGCACCCAAGTAAACAGCAGACCGTCCTGATACCTGAATTTCCGAGCTACAACCGTGAATGTACAGAGGAGACCGAGGGGTTTGTATCTCTGAATCCTGGGATAGAGAAAGGCTTTCTAAATATGGCGCAAAGGCAGAAACCAAAGGGAAGGAACTTGTAGAGCTGGCGACGTGAACTTGGGGCCCAAGCAAGCATTATATTCAGTGTTTACTGGTTAAACACTGAAAAAATATTTGTGACATCTATAACAAAGGGTTACTATCAATCTATAAAAGGCTCCTATCAGTCAGTTGGTAAGGATTTGTACCATCATTTCAAACTCAGGCAAAGGGGATGGAGAGAAGACTTCCAGAATAAATCCTACTGGCCAGTAATTAAACCAAAAGGGCGTCCCCTCACCAGTGAGGAAAGAAACACAAACTGAAACCAGGAGAGAGGCTCTTTCTTGTCAGCGAGACAAAGATGAACCAGTGTGAAGAGAGACATCCTCATGCGGCTGGGGGTGGGAGGAGGGACCCACCCTGGTCCCTGGGACCCCCAGTTCAATGCGCCCAACCTGCGTCTCAGGACTCCTGCCAGGCTCACAGGTCTCCCTCCCCTCCCACCTCTCTCCCCGCCTCCCAGCCCCACCCTCCGAACCCACACCTCTGGCCCCCTTCCTGTCCAGACCCTCCAGGGCCCTGTCCTTTCCAGGGTCACACTCCGAGCCCTACCAGGTGCCAGGCCCTGCCCCACCCTCATCCTCTCTCCCCGCCGCCCCTGAGCTGGCCGTTCCCCCTCAGTGGCAGTGTCCGCTCCTCCCTGGGCCCTGTTGCCCACCCAGCGGTCCCCACTCTCGTGTGACTCTTAGCGGTGCCCCCTCAGCAGCCACGCCCACAGAAGCGCTCGCCTCCACAAAGACCCTCGTGACCAGCACACTGGCTATTGGTTTGGCTGGGGGGTTGTTGCCCTATTTAGAGGAGACAGTTTTCTCCGGAGGTTGAACCCCCACTTCTGCAAACTGGTCCCCCAAACTGCCTTCATGGAGGACGGAAAGGCCCTTGTCATCCATTCCACGCCTGGGGTGGAAGTGACAGTGGGCAAGAGTCTGAGGAGGTAAGACCAAAGTCAGCAAAGAGGACAGTGAACCCAAGGAGGTAATGTTAGGGTGGCCCAGGGTAACTGAACCCCAAAGAGGATAATTTGGCCAGAGAGCAGAGGTCCGCTGGTAAAGCAGATGGCAGAGGGGAGAGCATGGGCGCCTCGAGCTCCTACTGCCTCACTGCCCCCACCCGACATGTTCCTCCGCCTCTTCCACCTGCGTCCCTCTGCTCTCAAAGCGAAGCAACCACCCCAGCCCCATGGACCCTGCCCATCCTGCTGCCTTGGCCACTGCTGGCCCCCAGGGTCCTCCCCCAAAGGCCACCAAGGCCTTCTTTTCCGTTCTTGCACTCAGCCCTGCCACTCCCACTGCCACGGGGCCTTTGCACAAGCTGTGCTAATGCCTGGAACATTCCTGCCCTGCTGCCCCATGTGTGGCCCCACCCCCACCCGTCCTCCCCATCCTTCCAAGCCTGGGGTTCCCTTTATCCCCCTTTAGGGTGTGCCTTCAATCTGTCTCCTTGAAGCTTTACGTTCCCAGCAGGGAAGAGTATCCCCAAACATGTGGGTCAGGTGCCTGGAGAAGGACTCAGCCCTGGACTCAGAAATGAGTTCCAGGCAAGCAAGGAAATCACTTACAGAAGATGTTATTCAAATGTAAAGATTGTTTAAAAGGTTATAAAAGGCAACAACCTCCCCCAGAGGGGAGTCTCTGATAAGACCCCCCCAGGAGCACACACTAGTTGGCTGAGAATCCCACTTCTGGGAATTTAATCAATGGAATGAATGAGAAATGCATATAAAATTCACTACTCAAGGATTCTTCTCTGGTTTAAAATAGCCATGCATGTTCAAAAATACAGGAAGAACAGGCAGTGGTTAAAAATCATGTTTCTGAAGATTAATGAGGTAGGAAATTGCTCAGGATCCCACGTGGAGTGAAAAAACCATATGATTCTAATTTAAAATTAAGAGTTATCTCTGGGTGTTGGGATTGGGGTGATTTTTTTTTTCCTGTACACTTTTCAAATTCCAACTTGTCTGCAATGAGAATGGATTACCCTTATGAGAAAAAAAAAAAAAACTTATTTAAGACCAAAGATGATGTGAGGTTTAAGCAAAAAAAGAAAAAAGTCAGCAGACACTACCTTAGGTCCTGGGGATGGGCTGGGCGGGGGGCCGGAGTGGGAGCTGGCACGGGGCTCTGCCCAGCTCTGGGGTCCAGAGGGCCTGGCAGCCTTAAGGGCCCTGAGAAGATGGAGAGGGCTCAGGTCTCCGGACTCGATGGGGGGCTCAGGCTGCAGAGGGGCTGGCGTGGCGGGAGAGGTTGGAGGGGGCAGGACCCCAGCCCCTCTGGCCGGTGGTAAACGTGCTGCCCACCCTGTGGACATCTGAGAGGAGGAGGCTGGGCCCGAGGTCACTCAAGACCCTGCAGGGTGGCCTGGGTCCCCGTGGCTGGGACTTCCGCTTGATGCTGGCGGCCAGCAGAGCAGCGAGGAAGGTATTCTCTGAGAAAGCCCGGCTGATGACGGCCAATGCGGGAGGTTTTGAGGACTTTTATGAGTTCACAGGGTGGGGGCAGAAACAGGCCACATGGTCCCAAGACCCAGCAGCCCCGACCAGGAGCAGTGTGTGCAGGTTCTCAAGGTCATTTGGAGGTCAGGAGGGCCCACTGACGACAACTAAAATGGGCAGACCAAGGTCACGGTCAATGTCGCCAGTGGTGGCAGGCAGGTGTCACTCTCTGAGCAAAGCAGCCGAAGGGGCAGCTGGCGGTGGGGGGCCTGGGGATGCTGGGAGCCCAGAAGGGGGCGGGCGGCGGGGGGGGAGGGGGCGTTGGCATGGGTGTGGTGGGTACCTCCCGAGAGACCCCTCTGTGAGTCGAGTCCTGTCCCAGGGCTCCTGAAGCCACGGTTCCTGCTTCCCAGCGGCCACCCTGCCTAAGAATTCCATCCTCCAACTGCTCCCAGTGACAGGTGAGGGGTCCTCCAGGTGCGTGACCCTGAATTTGCTTCTCTGGGGCCCAGAAGGACCCGATCTGGACACAGACAGTTCCCTGAGACGGTGGCGGCCCGAGGACAGGCCCTGCCGCCCCAGGCTCCTCTTCCCGGAGCCCCGTGCCCACTCCCGCCAGCCAGCAGGAAGGCCCGGGCGCATGTCCCCACCGCCAGTGCTGAGTGCTGCCCGCCTGCATTCATTCCATGGGTTTGGGCTCGCTGGGTCCTTCCAGAGTGTGTGGTCCCTCCCTTGCCTCCCTGACCTCAGCCTTGGCTCTCAGCCCCCAGGAGAGCAGGAACCTGGCCAGACCCGGCTAATGCTCCCCGCCAGACTGGCACCTCCACCGGTCACACCCCGGAGGGCAGCTGGGGGCGTGGCTACACCAGCTGCTTCCTCCCTCCTGGGGCGGGGCCTCTGGGGAGCAGCCCATCCCTGCCTGGGCCCCCCAACCCCTCCCCCTCCCTGCCCCACACCCCGGCACAGGGCAGCTCTGCAGCAGGGTCGGTGCCCTGTCGCCTTCCTCGTAACAGTCTGAAGGGATAACTCCTCCGGGACCCTCTGCCCATTCAGAGAGGGGGCCGCAGGTTTCCAACTGGCGTCTGGGATGCTTTGGAGGGAATCTCTGCCCGGCAGCGTGGCTCTCCGATTCCTGGGGCTGAGGAAACCTCAGAGCCACACACCGTTGAGATAAAACAGGACCCCCGCCCATCCGCCGACAGAGGGCTGGACTGGGGTGGGCCCACAGGTGGCTTGAGGCTTGGGGAGGTGGGTGGACGAAGAAGGGAGTCGAGAAGAGTGACCCCGGCTCTCGGGGCCCTGCAGCCACCAGCAAGGTCCCCGAGGAACCCAGGGGGCAACCCCACAAGACGATCACTTGCAGGGGTTTCTACCGTAAGTGCCCCCATGCCAACAGCACCTTGGAGAGGTGGACCCCGGGGCTCGGGGAGAGCGGGGGGCGCGGGGAGCTGACCGGAAGCCTCAATCTGTGGGCCAGTCTCCCTGCAGCCAGAAAGCCGGTATAGAGGGAGGGCCCACAGCATCAGGTTCCGTGGGAGTGGCAGCAACGTGGGGACATTTTGAAGGCTTCAGCCCTGCCCATTGCTCCCAGACGAGGGCCCGCAGGGTCGCTCTGACCTCTGTGGGTATTTGGGGGAGGACAGACGACCCTGACACAGCCCCGTCCAGGCTCTGGGGCACTGGGGGGACACCTGGGGGTCTCCCGGTCCCTGCAAACCCTTTGGACTTGCGGCATGACCATTTGCACTGGAAAAGGTGCCAGAATGGGCCCTGGCGGTGTGTAACGGGGGGACCTGTAAAGACCCCTGGTACCCCTCAGATCCCAGCGGGGTGGAGCTGGACCCACCAGGCCACGCTGGGGCTATGTGACCCTGGAGGATGCGTGGTCCTCAGAGGCCCCAGATCTGAATCAGCACCTCCATCCGTGGGGCTCCTGGAGGCTGGTGCCATTTCCATGGCAACAGAGGCCGCTGAGGGGGAGGGGCTGAGCTGAGGGCCCTGGTGATACGTGGGCACTGAGGACCTCTGTTTCGAAGCTCTGAGCACAATGGCGGGTGGGGGGTGGGAGCAGCCCCTTTTAGGGCAAAGCAAGTTGCCCAGTGGCAGGTTCAGCGCAGAGGGGTCTACACCAAGGGGTACAGCCCTAGGGCTGAGCAGAGGGGGTCACTGAGGCAGAAGCAACACGACTCCTTCCTGGAGGAGAGTTAGGAAGTATCCCCTGCCAAGTCTCCACCCAAGGCCCTGCTGCCCGGCACAGCCCTGAGGGGCTCCAAGCCCCCAGGCCCTGCTCAGAACAGTCCCCCTTCCAAGGCCAGGGAGAAGGCCGCGTCTGCCCTTCCCCCAGAGAGCTCTGCCCCGAGCCCTCAACCTGCCTGGATGGAGGGGTCCTGGGAGGAGGAAGAGAGGGGAGTTGGGGAAACAGAGGCCTGAGGCTGGGCCTGAGGAGGTGGGGAAATGGAGGCTCAGGGACCCTGGGATAGAGGTGACAGGGTCCATTGCAGTTGGGGTCAGACATTAGTGGGTGACCAGGGCTTAAAAGGCGACTCTTAGGAGAGCTCCGGTGCCTGTGGTGTTGCCAGTGTGCTCTGGTCTGGGGACCAGGGACAAAGGATCCAGAGGTCCGAGCAAGCTGGGGATGGCCCTTGCCATGGGGCGGACACAGAGCCCGCACAGCCTGGGAAGGCTTCTGGGGGAGGCAGGAGAGGGACAGAGGACCCCGGGCACTCTTGGGGAAATGGCATGAGCGAGAGGAGCTGCGTGTGGCTGGAGGGCGGAGGGTGCAAATACCTGGGAGGTGGTGCGACCCGCCCAGTGGCGGGGGAGGGGGGGGAGGGTGTTATGGACGCTGCACTGGTGGAATCCAGAGGTGAACATGGCAGCAGGGGACAAGCAGGCTTCGGGGTGGGGGAAAAGCCCCCCTGCGGCTGCCGGAGTTCAAGCACTTGTGAGTGAGCCGGGCAGGAGGTACCGGCACCCTTGCAAGGGCAAAGCTGGGGTGGCCCGAGTGTTCCCAGAGAAGAGGCTCCTTCCCCCCGGTACCCCAGGAGGCTGGGGGCCAGAGGAGGGGCGAAGGCAGACCGAAGTGTACGGGTGCTGGAGGAGGGCTGCCCGCCCCCTGCGTGCACCCCTGTCGCCCGGAACTCGGCTCTGACCCCTCGGTGTGCACCGGTCACCACAAGAGCTGGAAAGCCCAGAGTCTGGCGCGTAGAAATCTGGATTACCACTGGGGAGAGCAGCGCGGGGCGCGATCGCCCTCACAGGGGCTGGGGGCCTGGAGTCCAACCTGCTCCGTCCCCGAGGGGCCGGCCCTGCCCAAGGCGCACGCTGCGCTGGTGGCTGGCGATTGGCACGTCTTACGTGGTGCCTTTGCTCCCTGCTGCCCGCAGTTCACATGGGGCTGGGGCGGGGCTGGGCGGGATGGCGGAGGCTGCACGGAACTCAAGTTGCAGATGGAGCCCGTCTTGGTGGGGAGACAGGATGGGAATGACACAGGCTCTTCTGAGTCCCGCTGCAGCCCACGGCTCCCCATGACAGGCTGTCACCATCTGACTCATTCATTTATTCAACATATAATTGAGCACCCAGAATGTACTGTCTTCCATCAGCTTGGAAAAGGAAGAAAAAGATGTGACCAAGGCAGTCTGTGCCCCCAGGGGCTCACAGCCTGGTAGGGAGACAGAGTCATAAACGGACAGCCGCTCAAAAAGACAGGTGCTCGGTGGAAACAGTCCATTTCTGCCTGGGAAGTTCAGGTCAGGCCTTGCAGAGGAAGGGGCATTTGAGCTGGGGCTTGAAACATACATAAGAGTTTGCCAGATGTTGAGGAAAGAAGAGGAATCGCAGCAGAGGGAATGGCGCACAAAGGTGTGGAGCTGCGAAAACCCAGCGGGTCTCAGGGCACGTGGGAGGGGAGCAGAGGCAAGTCCCAGGGTTGGGGTGGGGGGATGTTGGGGTGTGCAAGGAGGTGCCTTGTGGGGGGGGTCACACGGCCCACGTGGCAGGGGGAGTGGGTTGGTGTCCTATTAAAATGTAGGGCTTGGGATTTAGGTTCTGTCTTTGGCAGGAGGGAGCCTTCTGGGGTTTCAGAGCAGCAGTGGCGAATGGGGCTTTGGTGTGAGGAAAGTCACGTGGGACAACCAAGGGGCGGCCCGATGGAGACGGCCAGCCAGCAGGGCGGCCAGGTAGAGGCCGAGCCAGGCTGGTGCCTCCCAGCCGCCTTGCTTCCTTCCGCTCGATTCAGCAGTCACTCCGAGGTCACTCTGAGCGTCCCCGTGGCCCAGGCCAGCAGAGAGCACGTGGCGTCGAGGGGCCCCACCAGACTCCAGGACTCCCCCACCTCCGGGCAGCGCTGCTAACACGCCTCCTCCAGCCGGGCTCCGGCCCATGCCAGCCCCGGCTGCCCCTGCATCTGTCTCCCCAGGGCCGCCCCCCCGCCCCCCGCCAGCTTCCCCCTCCCCCCTCCCACCCCGCCCTCCTTCCCACCCCTTTCTTCCTGACTCTCCTCCCAGACGCCCAAGGGCAGGAGGGGGAGGCCAGGCTGGGCAGAGACACTCCAGTGGGTGCTGGGGAGGGACCTGGGATGTGGGGAATGGGGGACATCAAGGTGCTCACTGCCGAGCGGCCCGGGCCTGGGCTGGCTCCTCCTGTGGTGGTCCCAGCTGTGGTCCAGTCCCACAGGGCCCCTCCTGCTCCGAGCTCAGGCTCAGATCTGCTCCTCCACTACAGGCTGTGTGGCCTTGGGCAGGTTACTGAGCCACTCTGTGCCTCTGTTTCCCCACCTGTAAAATAGCACCTGCCGCATATGGTTGTGATGAAGATTAACTGAGTATTTATTTATAAAGCACAGGGACAGCCCTGGGCAGAGAAACGCCTCTGATAGAAATAGGATAGAAATACGAAACCAGAGAGGAACACAGGCCCTGAGTCTCTGTCAGGTGCGGTCGGGGTGAGGGAGGGGCGAAGGGGCGAGGAGAGACGCAGCCACTGTCCTCGGGTTTGGTAAATGGGAAAACGGTGTCTGAGATGGTGGCGTTTGGGCAGGAATGGGAAGGAGCCGGCAAGCACAGGTTGGAGGGCCCGGGCGCGCGGGTTCCAGGCAGAGACGAGCACGGACACCAGAGGCCTCGCAGGAGCCGGGCCAAGGCCTCAACCCCAGGACGGGGGGAGCGGGTGGGGTCCACGAACGGGAGCCACACGGCCAGATGAAGCCTGTTTTGGAGAAGGGTTTATTGTCCTCCCTCCCTCCCGTCTCCCTCCCTCCCTCCACCTGGTAAACGTCAAATGAGTGCCCAGCACAGGCCAGGCGCTGGGGTGGCCCCCTGAGCACAGCGGGGGAGGGACTGCTGTCTCGCGGGGCTCCTGGTCTAGCTGCCACCGATGGCCACCAGTGGTTTAGCTGCCACAGGTGCCCCGGCCTGACATCACAGCCAGCTTCCGGTCCCGGGACCGAGGCCGGTCAGCTACGGCCCACAGAGCCCACTCACCTGCAGTCGCTCGCCGGCCAAGGGGGTCCACCCTGAGGATGGACCACAGCGCCGGCCTATCCTTGCCTCCCTCTTCCACCTGCAGGGTCCCGGCGGGTCCCCACACAGGCCAGCCGACAGAAGCCCAGTAGAAAAAGGGGGATCCTGGCCAAGATGGGGAGGGGAGAAGCAAAGGAGTAAGCGGGCGGCAGGTGGAGAAGGGGTGCCGTCCGCCTGGTGTCCCACATGGGCCTCACCTGCCGCCCAGAGCCCACTGGAAAGAGCCCCACCAGGTCCTCGGCTCTAAAGCTGGACGCTGGGGTCACCCCGGCCAGTCCCATGGTTCACCAGCTGGGTGACCCAGGATACGGCACGAGCGTCTGTGCCTGTTCCCGGTAAATGGGGTTCCCTGGTGAAGAAGTCGGAGGGTGCGGCCCGGCGCAGTGGCTGGTGTCAGTGGTGAGGTCAGCAGCTCCCACGTTGGGGGGAGGGAGCTGTGCCCTGGCGCAGGCTGAGGAGGACCTCTCAGGTGCCTCCCAGCCCAGGATGCTGTCCCAGGTGGGTGGCGGCAGGAAGGAGGCCTGGGAAGGGGCGGGTGGGGAGCAGAGTCCGAGGGGCTGACCCCGGGAGGGAGAGGGTGTCTGGGAAGAGGGGCAGCTCTGTCCCTTTGGGCTGCAGGGCCCTGGGCAAGCCCTCCCTCTGAGCCCGTGTCTTCATCTGCCATTGGATCACGTGGGAATTAAACGGAGTCAAGGGCTTCCCTGGTGGCGCAGTGGTTAAGAATCCGTCTGCCAACGCGGTGGACACAGGTTCGAGCCCTGGGCTGGGAAGATCCCACATGCCGCGGAGCAACTAAGCCCGTGTGCCACAACTCCTGAGCCTGTGCTCTAGAGCCCACGAGCCACAACTACTGAGCCCGCACGCCACAACTACTGAAGCCCGTGTGCCTACAGCCTGTGCTCCGAAACAAGAGAAGCCACTGCAATGAGAAGCCCGCGCACCACAATGAAGAGTAGCCCCTGCTCGCCACAACTAGAGAAAGCCTGCGTGCAGCAACGAAGACCTAACGCAGCCAAAAATAATAAATAAATAAAATAAATAAATTTAAACGGAGTCGAAGGAGATGATGCTCTCAGAGCCCGGCCATCCTCCCCTTCGGGTGGTCCCGCCCGCCCCTCCACGCGCAGCCACGTGGTGGCAGAGAGTGTGTCCGCCGCTGGGTCCCAGTGCCAGCCAGGGTGCTCAGTCTGTCAGCGTGATTGACCTGTGGGACTAACGGGGGCCCAGCGCGTGGAAGGAGTGAAGGCGCGAAGGACCGCCTGCCTGAAGACCAGCCGCCGCAGCTCAGAGGGAACAGTGCCCCCAAGCCCTGTTTCTTTGCCCTCGTGGCAATAGCCTCTGACCTGCGAAGGCTCTTCCCTCATTTTCTGGTCTCTCTCACACAGGAGGTTCAAAGAAGCTTGGAATAAAGGACTCCTTGTCTTACTTTCTTGGCACACTGTGATGCGCAATGAGTGTTTGTTGAACGAATGAGTGGGAGGACGGACCGGTGGATGAGCAAAAGGACGCGGCAGAGCTGCTTTGTGCATGGCCGGCCGTGGCCAGGCCTGACACCTAGCGGGGACTCGGCTCTGGAGCAAGTCTGGCTCACGGGGAGTGGACGCGGTGGGGAGGCCCCACTCTGGCCACGCCAGGAGCCCTTGGCCCAGAGCCCAAGAGCCCCTGGGCCTCCTGCTATCTGTGCTGACCGAGCACCGTCCTCCCAGCTGTTCCGCTCGGTCCAGGCTCCAGAGCGCACGCCCGGGGCCAGGCCTCGCCTGCCCAGAGCCCGGGGACCTGGAGTGGGCGGGGGAGACCTCCTCCAGCACCCTGGAGGCTGGTGCAGAAGCAGCCACGGCCTGTGTGTCACCCCTCCCTGTAGACCCTGCTCCCAGGAGGCATCGTGGAGGACTGGACGCTGCCCGGCTCCCCAGCTCCAGCCGAGGGGCGGGCACTGTGTCTGCTGGCAAGCCTGCTCTCCTTCCTCCACGGAGGCAGGGGGCTGGAAGTGATTAACTCGCAGAGTCAGGCACTCTCTGAGAGGTGGAGGCTGGACGGGATGATCTGTAAGAAGCCATGCTGCTCTGGCAGCGCAGGACGGTGTGGGATCGCATGTGCGTGAGTGTGTGCTTTCCCTGGCTCACGCGCTCCAGGCACGTCCAGCCTCCGGGCACTGCTCTCTCTGGGGATGACCGTCCTTCCTGCCGCCTCTTCCTGCTGGGGAGTCCCATCCTCCCATCTGTGTCCACAGGAGGCAGAGCCAGGCACAGGCTCCTTAAGTGCCCTTTGGGTGGGCCAAGCCTTCTCGTCCCCAGCCCCGGCCTCTGCCACGCAAGATATGGGCATCCCAGCCTGGCCGAGTCCGAAGGGCCAGGGTCAGCCTCCTTCAGCCCCGGGCCTCCCCTCAGGCAGCTGCTCTCCCAGTAGGCCTTGGCCATCGGCAGCCCCCAGATGGCCTGACTGCCCTTGCTAAAGCAGCTGCACCAAGACCTCCCCTACCCCTCAGGGTCTCCAGCACTTCCAGGTGAGCCCAGGTGTGTCCTGTGGGCCCCGGTAGCCCGCCCTGACAGCCTGGCCAGCCTCAGCCCCACCCCGCCACCTCCCCAGTACCCACTGCACGAGTGTCAGTGGTCGGGAGCCAGACCTGCCTTCCAGCCGCAGACCAGCCCCAAGCCGTCTGCTCGGGCAGGACCACTGGCCCTGGAGCTGGCTCCTCATCAGTTAAGGACAGAAAGCTGACAGGGGACGGGAGCTGGGGGCTGCGGTCAACTGGGCACTCAGAGGAGAGCGGCCCATCTGTCCACCCACTGCTGCCCACGTGAGTGCAGGCGGCCTCTGAAGGTCTCGACTCCTCTGCACTTCCCGGCCAGGCCTGCAGGTCCAGCCCTGCTCTTTGGAGGTAGCCTTGAGCGAGGAAGAAAGGGGGAGGCTTGAATGGAAAGCCATGAGCTTGTACAGGTGCTGCTGCCCACTGTAGCAGAAGTCAGAGATGAGCTCAGAGGGTGTGGCATGGGCTAACCCCAACCCAGTGGTAGTGGATATTCTTCTTATATAATCAGAAGTCTGGAGTGGGCAGCCCAGGGCTGGTTTGGAAGCTCTGTGCCCCAACAAAGACCCTGCCTCCTTCTACCTTCTTAAAATGAAAAAAATATATATATATATTTTTTTTAATACCTCTTACCTCCAGTATTGCTGTTTTGCCTCCAACCATCACATCACCACTCCAGGCAGCCAAAAGGGTGAAAGGGTCTGTGTCAGATGAAAACAAGAGCTTTCGTATAAGCTCTCCCCAGGGACTTTTTATTCCTCATTGGCAAGAAATGGGCCACGTGGCCAGAGATTCTGGGGAGGGGCTCTGTGAAGGGCCACATGGCCACCTCAAACAGAGTCAGGGCTTCAGGGAGGAAGGACAGGGGTGTGGATGTTGGGCAGGCAGCTGTGGAGGTAGATGTTATTATTTGTGATGATTCCTTAGAAACCTCCTCTTCTCCCACTTCACTGCCTGACTCTGTCCTCACCTGCTCCCTGGGCACCGCGTCCAAGTGGCTGCTGGAGCACCTTCCCCACACTGAGTTTGCCAGTGTGGCCCGTCCCCCCATTTGACCATGAGCCCTTCAAGTCACCTCTGAGCCCCCAGCACCCTCCCCCCCCAACAGAGATGTTACGGCACGGGGTCAGTGACGGTGCCCTGTGTGAGGACTTCCTGTGGGCTGGGCGCCCACCAGGGGTGTGGACTCTGGGGTCACATCCTCAGCCCCCCTCGACCTCAGCCACAGCACGAGCAAAGTGGACGTCCCAGACGCCACAGGTAGGGCATCATGATCATTAGCAGTATATTAGGACAGTGACTTTTTTTGCTTCACACGCAAAACCCACAAGTCCTTGCCTGAGTCAGAGCTGATGACAGACGTTGTTTCTCCTTCAAGGACCACCTTGGTGACCGTGTGAGGTGACAGCTGTGTGAGGGAATGTGGTGGGTATTTCCTCTGGGGGCAGGCTCCCACAGCCTCCATCTCCCAGGGTTGGACAGTCACTTGATTCCTTCACCTTTTCCTTGGCCACCTCTTTGAGGCTGGAATTGTCCCCACCTATCAGCCTTGGAAAGGACCAGCTCACTTTGGGAGAAGCTGCCTCAGCTTCCGTAAACCTAGGCCTGAAGAGGACTTTCGTGGCCAATCCCCCGCCCTCCTCGATAGGAGTCCCTTCCACCAGCCGTCGGTTGGTTACCTCCAAGGCCGGGGAACATTACTCTCTCTCCAGGCACATGAATGCTGCAGGGAGCGAGGTTTGTTGCTAATACATAGAAATATACAGTTGATTTTTGTGCATTGATCTTGCATCCTGCAACCTTGCTGAACTCACTTACTAGCTTTAGGAGATTTTTCTGTTGATTTCTTGGGATGTTGTACACAGACAATCATGTCATCTGCAAACAGGAACAATTTTGTTTCTTCCTTTCAATGTGTATGCCTTTTATTTATTTTTCTTGCTTTATTCCAGTGGCTAGAACTTCCACTACTATGTTGAATGAGAGTGGAGAAAGAGACATCCCTGCCTTATTCCTGATCACAGGAGGAAAACATTCAGCCTTTCACCCCAGCGGCATGAGGTTGGCTGTCAGTTTTGGGGTTTTTCTGATGCTCTTTATCAAGTTGAGAGCATTCCCCTCTCTTCCTGTTTTTCTGAGAGTTTTTATCATGACTTGACTGTTGAATTTTCTCAACTATTTTTTCAGTATCAATCGATATGATCATGTGACTTTTCTTTTTTAGCTTGCTAACATAGTGGATTACATTGCTTGATTTTCAAATATTGAGCCAGCCTTGCATCCTGGGAACAACCCTAACTTATTCTCTCCAGGAAAAGAGGAGCGATCCCCCCAGGGAGGCCCGAGGCACCTGAGGTTGGGGTACCAGGGAAGCTTGAGGTTAAATAGGGCCAGGTCTCTGTGGGTGAAAGGAAGCCCATACTCTGGTTTTCTGGCCATTGATGAAATGCACACGTGTCAAAGGTGTTATTTCCTTCACCAGTGAGGGACCCAGGAAAATGTTTCAACCAGTTCAAAGGAAAATCCAGGGAACACACATAAACAGGGAGGAAGAAATGCTGAAATGAACTGACAAAGAGATGCAGCAAGAGTCACGTGTGTCCCGTGGACCAGGATTATCTGTGTGATGGTGGTTTTCTACAACCCGCTGACATGTAAGTAGCTCTGAGTCAATGGAAGGCAGAGGCCACCTGGGACGGTGGTCCACCCTCTCTGGTGCAGTGGAAGCTGGTCCCTGCAGACAGAGGGTGGGGCTGGGCCCCGGGCACTGGGGACGTGGCAGCCGAGGCTGGGTGCTCTGAACAGCTGGCATCTTGGGGACAGGCGTCTGGGTTAGGAAGTTTCCCACAGGGCAGGTGGCAGAGCCCTCACATCAGGCCTGGTGTCCAAGGCCTGGGGACAGAGGAGGTCATGAGCAAGGGTCCACTCTGTGGGCTGGGCCCAGAGACCCCTCCCAGACCCCTCCTGTTCAGGTGCAGGGGCGCCTCTTTGGACCAAGGGGTCACCATCCAGGCGGAGGCTACAGGCATCCCTGGCTGAGCCCCTCCTGGTCTTCTGGGCCAAGCCCTGGGGCAAGAACAGAAGGGCCACACCCCCCCAGGGGAGAGACCGGCCAAGACTGTCCATCAGGGTGCCCAGGCCTTGGGCGTGGGGTCATGTGGTTTCCTCCACGTGGAAGGGACAGGGCAGCCCCCCCCCCAAGGGCCTGAAATTCAGATGCCACCCTTCTGCCCCAAAAAGATTCTGGTAGAGCTGGCCTCGGGCTGGGCTCTGGAATCTGCATCTTTAACCCAAGCTCCGGGAGCTGAAGTGCCTATGAGCGGAGTCCCTGTACATTTGGGGCCAGAAACCCCTCCCCATGGCTGGGAGCCCCTGGGTCGGGGAGACTGACCCCAGGGGCAGCTGAGCCCTGAGTGCGGAGGGGCCGCTGGGGAGGCCGGCCAGAGTCCAGAAGGCAGGAGGGCGCGGAGAGGGAGGGCCAGGTGTGACAGGACGAGCCTGCGGGCAGAGCCAGGGCACAGGGCACCCCCTGTGCAGGTCGGGGAGGTGGCACCAGGCTGCCAGACTCCCCTCCAGCCCCACACCCCAGTCCGATCTGGGAGGGACACCTCTGCCAGACGGTGTGGCATTGGCCTCAGGCGCTGGACGCCAGGAGAGGGGGTGAGCTGGCTGCAGCCTGGCGCCCCAAGGTGTCCGCAGTCACTCACTGGCAATAAGCGCTCAGGGCCCCGGGCTCTGGAACGGCACCCCCGCGGAGATCCTGGCCGCCTTGGGGCCTGGGCAGGGCCTTTCCCAGAGCCTGGAGCCCTCTGGGGTCCCCAGGTTGACAGGTGGGGAAGCCAGAACTCCAGGGACCCCCCCAGTACTCAGCCCTCCCCCAGGGCGGTCAGGATCAGCAAACCAGGTGCCCCCCACTGCCCTGAGGTCTCCCCTGCACGGCCCTGCTCCCCACCCATCCCCACCTTTCGAAGGAAGCTCAACCCCAGGGGTGGTCCTGTCCTCCCCACTCTGGGCGAGGCAGACAGCACCGAGAAACAGAAATAGAGTGGGCCGAAACTGTGATTTAAAATTTTCTAGTAGTCACACAAAAAAATAAAGAGATGAATTAATTTTAATCACATTTTATTTAACCCAGTATATCCAAAATATTCCACAGTGTAGGGAGTATTCCAGCCTCCAGGCAGATGCGATCAGGATGGCCCCTTGGCAGGTGTGCAGAGCTGGGGGGGGAGCACGGCTGACGGCCCACCACAGGGAGGCACAGCCCTGCCGCGGGAGGAGACCCCGTCTACTGGCTGGCTCTTCAGCGTCCCCACCAGCCCCTGCGGCCTGCATCCCATCCCCAAGCACCCCATCCACTGGCTGGGTGGGCGGGGTGGGGTGGGAGGCGGGGTAAAGCGAGGACTGAGGCAGCCGCTCAGCAAGGCCCAGCCCCGCCCTGCCCAGCCGGCTCTCCTCTCCCACCCACGCAGCTCATCGGGACTCCAGGCACGGAGCTCCCAGGTGGGCGGGAGGCCAGATGACAGGCGGGGGCTGCTGTCAGCAGTGCGGGCACCGACCCCCGCTTCGCCCACCCCCATCCTGGCTGGGAGCCCCTCTCCCCTCAGCTCCCCTGAGTCCAGTGGCCTGTGTCCCGGGAGGGCTCTGGCCATTTGACAAAGGCCCCCTCCCCTCCCCGCCAGTGCTGCCGTGGCAGGGATGGGCAGACGGAGGAGGGAGGAGGGGAGCCAAGGCAACAGCAAGGACTGGTCCTCAGTGAGTCTGTGGGGAGCCGGGCCAGCGTCCCGGCACTGAGTCTGATCGTGACCATGGCCTGCAGGGGAGACAGGCCCAGCACCATCACAAAGCCACGAAAGGGAAAGAGCTGGTTCAGCCAGGGCCGCCCAACTCCCCCAGAGGCCAAAGGAGAGGGACCTCAGCGAGGGCAGTGGGGACAGAGCGAAGCTGCTGCCGTGGCCTTCCTAGACAGTGATGACCAGGCTGATGTCAACCAGGGCCAGGATGGTGACAACCAGGAGGAGGCAACCATGAGGAAAGGGAGGGTGGCAGTGATGGGGCTGTGCCCTTGGTGGGGATGCTGGAGAATCACAAGAATGGGGTGTCTAATAACCCCCTCCCCCTCTCTGGACCTCCTGATCCCAATCAGGAAACCTCAGGGACCTTTCTGAAGCCCCGCCCACCATACATACACTTACAGACACACACATACATGCGCACACACACGCTCCAGACGCACACACACACGCTCCACACACACACACATGCACACCCACAGACACACAGGCACACACACAGGTGCCCCGAAATCTGTCCATCAAGGATGCTGTGGTACCACAGCCTGGTTCCCATAGCAACACCTAGATGGTGGGGGAGGGGAGAAGAGTGGAAATGCAGAGAAACACTAAATAAAGAACAACAACTTTAAAAAATGAGCACTCAGGGAGAAATAATCTTGGAGGGATGGCCCAGCCCTGGGCTGAGGGCACCTCTGCCCGTCACTCCCACAAACGCACTGGCCAGCTCTGGCCGCAGAACGGCACTGCTGGAAGAGGACAAGCTCATGCAACGTGACTGAGTCTGTCATGGGGGTGGCCAAGCCAGGTGTGTGGGAGGGGTATCCTGAGGGGAGGAGGGATTAGCTGGTCTTGGGGGCCTGGAGTGCCAGCCTGGGAGACCTCTGCTGTCCCTGCAGTGGGAAGACCGGCAGGACCGGAGCAGGGCTGTGATGTGGGTGGCTTGTCAGAGGTGACTTATTTGCTGGGCTCACCTGGATGAGAACGTGCATCACGGTGGGCTTCCTAGAGGAGGCAGCCCAGGCGTCTGCCTGCAGAAGATGGAAGGATTGGAGCTGTGGTGGGAGCAGTGGGCTGGGGGAGGGCGTGACCAAGCGAAGCCGCCAGGCAGTGCATGGGGTCTGCACAGGGCGGCGGGGGGATGGGGTGGAGCAGGTGAAGGGCCTTGAAGACCTGCCAAGGGGGCCCAAAGGAGGGTACCAGGGGTACCTCAGGAGCAGGGTTACCAGACAACTTCAGGAGTCAGATCTGAGGGGATGCATTGTGGTCTGGGGGTCAGGAGCTGGAATCCTGGGTGGGTGCTGGCCCCAGATCCTTGGGTGTGTCACCTGCCCCCCACCACCGGCTGAGACGCCTCATTCCATGTTCCCTTCCCATAGGTACCTCCAGCCCAAGGAAGGACTTAGAATCCCAGCCCCAGCCTGCAGTGTGGGCGCCCACGCCCCATCTGTTCTCGTTGGGGAAGCCCCGCAGAGCAACGGGCTTTCCTACACTTGCTAAAAGGAGCAAACCCCAGGTGAGGTCGCCTCACAGACTCCAAGGAGCAGCAGGAACACAGCTTTCCTTCTTTCCAAGCACGGGGCTCCAGGGGATGTGGGGGTCTGAGAGGACCGCAAGCCCTTGCTTCATCCAGGGATCAGAGGAGAGCAGCGCTTCTGCTCCCCAAACCAGGTCTGAATCCTCACTGGTGAGAAGTCATTGCACAGATGGTTCCGGTGCACCTCCCGCACCAGGTGGTTTCTGAGGCTATGGGGGCACGAGAGGGGCTCATCGTCTGGGACCCCCAGTCCCCTCTGATTGGGAGGTGTCAGAACTTCCTGTAAGGCCCTCCTGGCCTTTGTTAAGTAGAGCCAGCGTCTCCCACAGCGGACAGACCAGAGTGATCAGAGGAGGTTCTCTGACCACCAGGCCTGACACCCTCCTTCCAGGGCAGGTACCGCTCCTCCCCATTTCTCCTGAGTGCAGAGAGACAGACTAACATTTTCCAGCAGAAATGTACGAAGCACCAGGGCAAAACAAAGACAAGATAATTACGGGGATAACAGAGGCTAAAAATAGCCTCCTTCACAGCCCAGACTCCCGGCAGGGAAGATGCCAGACAATCCAGCAGCAGGAGCACGGAGCCCAGGGCCCTCTGAGGAGAGGAGGGGCAGACCCCCGGCATGTGCAAGGGCCAGGAAGGGGTGCAGGGCTGGCATGGGGGCCTCTGTCCTCAGGGAGGGACCGCCAGGACAAGGAGGGATGGGATGGGGAGGACCCAAAAGGTGACATCAAGGGTGGGGTGCAGGGAGGTCTCCGTGGAGGAGAGGACGAGAGCAGGGCTTTGGAGGATGAGTAGGAGTTTGGCAGACAGTGGCCATTCCCTGCAGAAGGGGTGGAGGCGGGAGTACCGTGGGCAGCTCCCAGTGGGACAGTCAGAAAGGCAGGCAAGGGTGGTGTCGGAGGGGGCCTCCGAGGTCCCTGGTCTGAGCAATTTGGTGACCCTCAGCGTGGGGAGCTCACTCCGTCCTCAGGAAGCTTCTGTCTTTGGGGAGCAGCCTCTAAGCAACACTTTCCCCCCGTGGGCGACCTGAGCCAGGCTTGGCGTGCTGCTCTGTATGGGGCTACGGCTCGGAGGCAGGGCAGCGGCTGGCCCCCGCCCCTGCCCTTTCCAGCTGAGCCCCAGCTGCCTTCAAGGCGCCTTCATGGCTCAGAGCCAAGCTTGGGGCTTAGCCATGGACGTGGTGGGGGACAGACCCCTGGCAGCCCTGGGCCTTTCTGGTGCCGAGCTGAGGAGGCTTGCTTGGAGGCCCCCGAGGTGGGGCCGCGCCCGAGGTCCAGGGCTCCTCCACGGAGAGCAGTCAGAGCAAGGAGGCGTTCTGCCGCAGTGCCTGGTGGCCAGAGGTGGGCAGCAGGAAACAGCTAATGAGAGCCAGGCCGCGGGCAGGGGCCTTTGGGAGAGAATGGTGGCGGAGGTTTGCTTCTAAGGGATTCTGGAAGGACAGTGCCTGGCGGGATGGGGGGGGACCAGAGGGCAGGAGACAGAGGAGGCAGAGGCAGGGGGGTGGGTGTGGAAGGAGGGGACAAGGGGGGATGGGGACAGCTGCAAAAAGGGGGCTGGGGAGTAGGCGTCACCTTCCACTGCGGGGCCCTGGGGGCTGGCTTGGAACTGGAGCTTCATCCAGAGGCCCTGGGAGACATTTAGAGAGCTGGGCTCAGGACCTTCCTGGTAGCGATTTTATTCTTTAAAGATCTTTTTATTCCAGGAAGGGGGTTCCAGGAAACAGAGCAATGCAAACCAAAGGCACAAGCAGACCCCAGTGGGAAGTCTTATACGGTGGCATCTCTGAGGGGAAGCGAGTGTGTGGTGATGGTAGATAGAATGAGAGAAGCTATTCGAAATCCCAGGAAGAAACAAAACGTTGTATAAGAAAGGAGAACTAATTCTCTGGCCTGGAAGATGCCAGGTTGGGATAACTGAACACGGAATATGAAGTTAGCAGAGATGGCGCTCTGGCCTCCTGGGGAGAGGCAGGAGGTGTGCCGCTCGGGGACGGGTTCCACGATGCCTGAAGCCGGCAGGTGACTAGTTCCCTGTGGCAGGTACAGAGGAGACACGGGGCCTCAGCCAGCTTGCCCGGGAACGGGCCTGAGTGGGGGTGCGGGGGCAGCCTGGGGCCGTGGGCTGCGGGGAGGCCAGGACCTTCCTAGGGTCCCAGCCGCAACGGGGCCGTCGTGAGACGGGGAGACCCAGGCTGGGGGCAGAGCCGCAGCTTCAGGTGGGCAGGTGGGTGCAGAGAGAAGAGCAGGACTGGCCAGCCAGGGTGGGGGGCTTGGAGAGAGCACCCCTGCCCTGCCCACGGCTTCCCACTTCCACAAAGGCCACGCCGCCAGCTACTCCGCAGCCCTGGGGTCTGGCTTCAGCTCCTGCCCCCAGGCCATGCTGCTCTCCCGAGGTTCCCTGAGGTGGGCCCAGGGTCAGCACTGGGACTATGGGGTCCTCTTAGGTGTTCCGAGTGGCTAAGAGAGCACAGCTGGTTTGGATGGGCAGAGTGACGCCGGTTCAGGGTGACTGACAGAGGGCAGGTGGGACCCAGAGGATGGGGCCCGAGGAAGGAACGCTGGCTCCCTCGGCCTTCTCCCTGGCCCACGGGCCAGCCCGAGGCCAGCAGAGATGCAGAGGAGGCCGTTTGGTGCACCTGGGGACTCCCTGCTTCTCTTGGGCCTCAGTTTCCCCGTCCATAGGAGAGGCCGTTCCAGCTCTGAGGCCCCATCACGGAGAGGAGTGGTAGCTGAGGGCCAGAGGAGCCCCCTCCAGCTGCTGCCCTCACATCTGGGTCCCCCCAGAGCCGAGGGCTGGCGCTGGGGCTGCCTGGCCTCCTTCCTGGAGGAAGCAGGCTAATGTATGCCACCCGCCCCGGCTGCTGCAGAAGTGGGACGCCAGCTGGGAGCTCGGCAGGCAGCGTGGGAGAGCCCCTGGGCGGTGCTGGCGGGTCTGCGGGGGCCCCTGGGTGGGGACCGGAAGAGAGGAAGAGGCACGAGGGGAGCCTTGTAATTTGGGCCGGTGGGCAGGCCGGGCCGGGGTCAGCGACTGGTCAGAAGCAGGGGTCATGAGTGGCCAAGGGGAGGGGTCCGTGGGTGACCAGGGTCAGGGGTCAGTGGGGACAGGGCCACTGGGACCGGGAAGCACATTGTCCCCCCGTAGACAGTCCTCTGACCCTCAGCGGAGCCACTGCAACCTCGGTGCCTGCCTCTTTCTTTGTCCCCAGCAGGAAGAGAAGCAGGCTTTAAAGCAGCAGCTGCAGTGGGAGAACCAGCTTGGATCTCAGAGTCAGGCACGTGTGGGTTCAGGAACAGGCCTTCAAGGAAGTCAGTGTTTTGAGCACATTCCAGGAGGCATGGAGGGCAGAGAATCCTGGGCAGGTCCCCGCCTCTCCCCGAGCCTCAGTTTCGGTGTTGGGAAGGTGGGGCTGTGGAAAGGGGCCCGTCGTGGGGGACCCCGTCCTGGGCGGAGCCCGTCGTCGGGCCGCCCCGGCAACTCCTCCGTGCCACTTCTCTGCCGGCAGAGTTGGGTGCTGCACCCCGGTGTTGGCAGTAGGGGAAACCCTTGGCCTGGAGGAAGGCAGCTTCCTGGGGGTGGGGAAACCACAGACGTCCCAGGAGGGGCAGGGCCCACCCAGAGAGACAGCCGTGCCCTGGGCCCCGGAGCTCCACTGCCCAAGCCAGACCTGCCCCGGTCCCCTGGGCTGGCGCACCTGGGGACACCTGAGGTCTCACCGTGGGGAGTGGCTTTAGGTGTCCCCAGCCTCCTGCCTCCTGTCTCAGGCCCAGACGGCTGGGCGTGGGCTCACTGAGGCAGAGAGAAGGGAGAGGGCCGGTGGGAGGCCCAGGGGAGGCTGGAGCACACATCACGCCTTGGACCCAGAGCTGCCCACCACCCCCGGTGAGGTGGGCCTCTGGAACCCTCAGGTGGGCGAGCTACTGGCTATGCGCCCCCCACCCGCAGGGCACAGACAGTCTGTGACACCCCTGGGTGGCCAACCAAGTCACACACAGTAAGACCCAACCTGGCGGGCCATGAAAGCCCACCGGGGGCACGGGGCCCTGCTGACGGACTCGGCTGAGCCTCGGGGGCCGCCGCACATGACATCCTGAGCACCTGCTCTGGCCGGCACCGTGCCCTTGAACCCTCACATCAGCTACGTAGGCAGACTTGATTTTATAGAAAGAGTGGCCCTGGGACTTGAGCCCAAGCCCACCTGGCTCGGAAGCCCCCTCCAAGCTGGGTGTGCAGGCTTAGCCTCTCAGCGCTGCCTGGCACCCCCAGCCCCAGTCCCAGCTCTGCCCTCCCAGGCCTCAGCTTCCCGGCCCTCTAGGGAGGAGAGGAGACCGGGTCTGTGATATCTGGATGGGCAGGACGGGGAGCGGGGGGGAGGCCCACAGCAGGGAGCACCCCATCCCGGGGCTTGGGCTGTGGGCTTCCTGATGTCTGCTGGGGGTCTGGCCCCCGACCCACGCCACCCCACCCCATTCCGCCCTCCCACCTCTTTTCTTGGGACACAGAGACACAGAGCTGCATCTCAGATTGCCTGTTCCACAATCATCCAATTACAGACAGGAACTTTTTATTAAAAGGAAACGGCATCTCCAGCTCCCAGCTTTTGATGCGAGCTGTAGTAGTTCTCCCGGAGAAATTACCGACTCTCAGGAATCACCATGGTGCCCAGCGTCCCGTTCCTGTCAATTTCCTTCCCCATGCGTGTCAGCACTTTCATTATTTAAACAGCACAAAGGAGAAGAACAGGGAAGAGGCGGCCCTCCACCAGGGAGCCTCATACTCGGCCGCCCTCTTTGCGTGCAGGGTGACGCCTTTCCTGGCAGCGGGTGGTTCTCGGCTTCTGCTCGCTTCCGGCCCCCCCAGGTCCCCCGTGCGTCCCAGCTCCGTCCTCTCAGCAGGGGCAGCCCCACCCGTGCGGGGGGCGGGGGGCTGAGCTGGCACCTAGCACAACAGCCACTTCTGAGGGCAGGACCGGCGCCGGGCAGACGACAAGCACCTGTGGATGACCACGGTGGCTGTGAGGGGACTTTTACCCGTCAACCTGGCTGGGCACTGCCCCCAGGCATTCCATCAGACCCTAATCTACGTGTGGCTCTGAAGGTCTTTTGTGGGTGTGACTGACGCTAGATGGTCGGAGAGAATCTGGGTGGGCCTGGGTCAATCGGTTGAAGGGCCTGAAAAGCAGAGCTGAGCCTTCACCGAGGGAGACATCCCACCTGTGGACGGCAGCCCAGCCCGTGCCTGAGGGTCCCACCTGCCCTGTGGACTCTGGACTGGCCCCGCCGCCCCACGGTCAAGTGAGCCAACTCCTGGGAACAAACTTCTCAGTGTCGACCTCCCCGGGCCTGCTTCTCACCCAACATTGGCTGGTATTGGGTCCAAGCCCCCTCCAGGCCATGTCTCCATCTCTCTCAGGGACCTGGCATCCCCCATGAAGGCAGATGAGGTCGACCGCCCACCCAGTGAGGACGGCCCTCATTTCCAAGGTCTTGGGTCCCAGCATGGATTATATCACTGATGGCTCGCCTGTTTGGCAGACGGGGAACATGAGGCTCAGAGAGACCAAGCTTATGACCCTGCAGCCAGGACTTGCCAGGGTCCCCTCCCAGAAGGGATCTTTCCCCACCCTCCAGGGATCCAGGGCCTGAGAAGCCCCCCTGGGCCCACAGGCCTCTGTGCGGGCTGAGTCCTGGCAGCAGACGAGTGCCCAGCACCCCCGCCACGCCCACCCCGGGGGGCAGTGGGTGGGAGAGTGTACAGGGGGTTCGGGGGGACTGTCCTCAGCTCAGCATGAACAGCGGCCCTTCCCACTCACTCCCACCGCAGGCTGTCTCAGGTCCCCAGAGACCCTTCAGTCTAGTCACTGGGTTCTAGGAGCTGGCCACCCTAAGCTGCTTCCCTCTGCAGCTTCATGATGTCTGCTGGGGGTCTGGCCCTCGACCCCACTGGGCTCTAGGAGCTGGCCACCCTGAGCTGCTTCCCTCTGCAGCCCCCCTCCAGCCAGCCCCAGCCGGCAGTGAAACAGCAGCACACACACGCCAAGAAGTTTCAGTGTTTTATTAACAAAATCTTACAAAAAGAGTCTGTCTTCAGGTAAGGTGGCAAGGGTGCACGCAGCCTGGCCTGACATTCAGGGCTTGATCCGTTGGGGGGACGGGGAGTTGGCCACACCCTCTTGAGGACCCTGGGGCCTCCCTGCTGCCTGCGCCAGCCTGGGAGTATGGGTTATGGCTTATGTGCAAAAATAAAATCTGGGGGAGCTGGCAGAGTCACCTGTAAGTGTCATTCCCCCGAAGCTGGGAACCCCCAGGGGACAGGCAGAAAGGGGAACCCCCACCAGGCCTGCTCAGGCTGCAGACACGAGTGGCCGGCCAGCACCAGGGTGCTGGTGCCCTGGCGGAGGCGGGGGTCCAGGCCTGGGCAACGGCAGGGCCTGGTAGAGGGCCCGCATGAACCTCAGGAGCAAAGGCTGCCGGCTCTCCTGGGGCTGGGCTTGGGGCCGCCAGGTAGGGGCAGGGGCTCTGGCCTCAGCCCCAGGCCTCGTGGCAAGCTCTGGCAGGAGAGGATGGCCGCGCAGTGGGCAGTGGTTCCTGGGCTGGAGCGAGGTCGGGCCCGGGGTGGCGGCCCTGGGGGCGGGCGGGCCGGTGGGCGGCCAGCGGGGCGGGCATAGCGGCAGGCCCTGGCCCTCACGCTGGCCCGTCTTCACCACCAGCCTCTCGCCGGCCTCAGACTTCTCCTCTCATGCAGGCAGCTTGCAGGGGGAGAGGAGAGGAGACACTGCTAGGCACAGCAGCAAAGGCTCCGCAGGAGCCTTGAGACCTGAAAGGAAGGAAGACGCGGATGGTCAGGGACTCAGGAACAGGCCAAGGCCGCGAGGGGCTGCACGGGAAGGACATGTGGTGGACGTCACGGGGCTGCTCTCCCAGGGCTGCTTCTCAGCTCACCCAGAGGACTGGAGGGGGGGGCCTGGGACCTGGGGGCTGGGGAGGAGCTTGAGGGCCCCGTGTGAGGACAGCCGAGGGACGGGGTCTCCTGCATTACCTGTTGTCACTCTCCTGGCTCCGAGGGCCGGCTGCTGCCTCAGCCGGATTTGAGGACTCAGGCCCTGTGGGACCTTCCGCCTGCCACGGGTGAGTCATCGAGCGGGGCTCGGTCCCTCCCCAGGCTGGCATGAATCAGTGGTGCTGAGGCGAGAGAGAAAACACGGTCCGTGTGAGAGCTGGCTCAGCAAACTCCCCCAGCCCTGCTCCCACCCCAGCCCCCTCTCCCTGATCCCCGGGCTCTCTGCTCCTTCCCCGCCTCCCCACCATGTCCCCCCACCCCCACCCCATCCTGGCTGCTAACTTGCTGGGGATGCGGATGCCCCCGGGCCTCGTGGGCTGGCCTGGAAAGTGGGCTTGGCCCGGGGCCCTCCCGGCTCTACGGCGCCCCCTGGCGGTGGTGCCATGGGGCAGGGGCTCACCTGAGGGGCCAGGAGGCACCAGGACGCCAGGTCTGTTGCTGCCACTGCTGCTGCTGCCTTTTTGGCTTCGGCGCTCTTCCAGGGGAGGGAGCCACGCTGCCCGAGGCTGGCCAGCTGCCCTGGGCGGTGGCAGGGGTGCCAGTCGGCTACGAGGCGACTGCCAGGAGAGGCGGCTTCCCAGAAGCCCAGGCTCCTGGGGCACTGGTTCCGCCAGAGCTTCCGCTCTGGGGTGTCCCTTGAGCTTGGTGCCTGCTGGCCCGTGCCATCTGGATACTGGGTTTCTGAGTGCCCAGAGGACCAGGACACAGCAGGACGAGGCCGCTGTCATGGCCTGAGAGTACGGAGGGTGGGGTCACTGGCCCAGGCCGGCCCATGCTGGGGAAGACAGACCAAGGGAGGGTGAGGGGCAGGGCCCCGCAGGGAAGGGGAGCCCCTTTGCTGTTTGGGGGACGCTGCCCACATCTGAATCACACGTGTCTGTTAGAGTCAGGCTAGGAGGCCGAGGCGAGTGTCCAGCTGCATGAGGACGAGGGCTCCGCTTGCAGGGGTCAGCCCGCTCAAAAGTCCCGGTGGGCAAAGGCCACGGCGGGCAGGCGGGGGGCCGGCGCCCTCTATTCGGGCTGCGTCCGGTCACTGGCTACAGACTCGCTGGTGAGGGCTGGCGTGAGGGCCTCGCTCTCCTCCTCGGCGGGCAGGCGGGGGCCGGTGGGCTCGGCCACCTGCGCCAGGCCGTCCTGCACCTCCATGCCCTTCTGGATAAGCTGCTCCAGGGTCCTGGGCAGCGGGGGCCGCAGGAAGCGCTTGAGCTTGGGCTGCAGGGTGCCCACCACGTACTGGATGATCTCCTCTTCCTCAGCATCCACGTGCAGCGTCTGGTACAGGTCCCGCTTGCGCCACAGGAACTGGTCCAGTGGCTCTCCCTGCTTCTGCGGCAGGTCCAGCTCACGCTGGATGGCCTCTCGTGACAGCGTGCCCTCGCTGTACTGCAGGAATTCCTTCTTGAACTCCACCCAGTTCTTCACCGAGCCCTGCTTGAACTCCCACCACTTCTTGGCCGGCCCATTCATGTGGTTCTGGATCTGTGACAGCCAGTACTCCTCGGAGCCGCCCACCTGGCGCAGGTACTCCTCCAGGTGGCTGAGGAACTCCCGCGGGTCCTCGAAGATCTGCGTGTCCACGCCGGGGCTTGGCTGCCCGTCCTCTCCCAGTCCCCAGGGTGGGTACTGCTGGGCCTCCACCGCCTCTTGTCCGGGCAGCTCGCCTGCGGCCGGTGGTGGGGTGATGGCATAGGGGCTGACCGTGTAGTCATAGGTGTCAGCCTCGTTGCCGTAGCTCTCGGGACCCCCGACACCTACGGAGACGGTGTGGCGGGAGGGGTTGCCGCCAACCGGGTACTTGCCGCCCATGGACTCCAGGCGGTCGGCCCACCTCTCCAGCCGGTAGAAGACCTCCCGCCACACGTGCATCTCCCGCTTGACCCAGCGCTCCAGGTTGGCAATGGTCTCCTGGCAGCGGCACAGGCAGGCCTTGATGGACCTCTTCCAGCGCTGTGAGTCGCCCGTGGGCACGTACCCATCCAGGTTGCTCTCCAGCTTGCCCACCGAGCGGTGCAGTCCCTTCAGCTCCCGCTCCACCTGCTTGGACACCTCGGCCAGCAGGTGCCGGTGGGTCCTCCGCACGTGCTCCAGCATCTCGGCCCGGCACTTACCGATCTGCAGGATCACGTTGGGCTTGGCCACCGGCCCGCCGCGGGGCGCGGGGTAGGCGTGGAGGCCGCCGGTCGTCCTGCGGTCTAGCTCCATCTGCTCGCAGGTGGCAGCGGTGCTCGGACAGGCGGTGGGGGCGCAGAGGCTGCAAAGTCCTCTTGGGACCGACGAGGAGCGGCTGGGCGCCGGCTACGCGGAGCTGCGCGTGGCGGAGGCTCCCGCGGAGCAGCGCCTGGCCCGGGCTGGTCTCGGCGGCCGCGGACCCGCAGGACCCGGCACCCGAGCTCTGCGCTCAGCCTCTCAGCCTCGGCCGCCGGCTCTTTATGCCGCCAGCGCGGGCCGTGGGCGGCCCCGTCGCCGAGCCCCGGCTCCCATTGGCCCGGGCGCAGGCTCCCCGCCCGCGCCCCCAGCTTGCCGGCCCGCCTCCCCGCGCCCACGCGCGCTCCCGGCGGAGGGAGGACCCACCCCCTGCACACCCGGCGGCGGCGGCGGCGGGGTGACTAATGCGCTCGCTCGCACCGCCCCCTCCCTGACCATTCAGCCCGTGGGACCCAGCGACGGTACTGGGAACAGGCCGGCGACGGCCCCCCCGCCAGCCAGCGCCGGGCAGGGAGGCGCGGTGAGCGCCCCGCTGCCCCCAGCCAGAGGTAAGGAGGGAGCCCCTCCCCCGGGCCTCAGGGTCAGCTTCCTCCTGTGTCTGCTGTGTCCTGACTGGGGCGGGGGGCGGGGGCGCTGGGCTCTGCTCTCCTGGGCCGCCGGCCGCAGACCTGATCTTGCCCAGTCCCGGGTCTGCAGGATGTTCAGCCACAGGTGAGACGTGGCAACGACCCCAGTATTCAGACCCTCTTTCCCTTGGGCTGAAGACCTCCAGGAGTTTTCACGTGCACACACACTCGCAGGTGTCAGGTGTGAGCTCCCGGACGTGGCCTTGAGCTTCCGTCTATCCCTGCCCCAGGCGCCCTTGCGTCCAGGCCCTGGGCTGGTCCTGCGCCCCGGGTAAGGGACAGGCACCCAGGCCTTGGCTCTCCCAGGGCCCCTGGCCTTGGTGTGGGTGTGCGTCGCCTAGGTGGCAGTAGCTGGACAGGACTGCCCCGTGCCTCGGCTCCCAGGTCTTTGCTGAGGCCCAAGACTTCTCCACTTAGTGCCTCCCGGGAAACCTGGCAGCTGCTCTCGGGGCAGGGGGGGTGGCGGGGGGATGTGGAGGAGACGGAGGGGCCCTCCACCCACCGCAGGGTGTAGGCCCTGAACCCCCAGGCCACAGCCCAACCGGTCAGAAGCTCCAAGACCTCTGGGCGGGAGTTGGGGGGGGGAGGGTGCTGGCGGCCTGATGCAGTCAGGAGAGGTAGAGAAGCAAAACACCATAAAAGGAACGGGGCTCCGGAAGCTGAGGTTCCCGCGGGAGGGAGGCCCCTTCTGCCTCCCTGGCAACAGTGGTGGGGAGGGGCCCTCCCCCTGGGTCCCCAGCACGATGGGTGTGGGCCCAGGTCCTCTGCTGCTCAGTGGGCACCGGGAGCACATACCTGCCCATGGCCACACACAACCAAGGCCAGTCAAGACGCCCTAGCCCTGCTGCCGGTCTTCTGCTCTCACACGCACACTGCACACTCATCCCCCCTCCCCCACAGACATACTCATAGCTCCCCACCCACCCATCCTCCCCCCGCCCCCCCGTCCAGTCACCCCGTCCACGCCCACCCCCTCACAGCAGGCCCGCCAGCCCCCGGGTCTCATTAGCACACTCAAGGGCACGTGGGTACCCCTGCTCTGGAATCCCCACTCCCTGCCCCCCTTGGAGGCCCCTTCCCTGCCACCCCCTGCTGCTCTCCTGGGAGCACCGCCCCCCAGAGCCAATCTGCCACCTTCTTTCCCTCTCTGAGCTTCCACCCTTGGTGGGGGGAATGTCTCTGGCAGAAACTCCCCCAAAATCGCTCTCCCGGCATTGCTAATTAAAGGCAAGTGGGTGAGCAGAGAGGGGAGGGTGGAGGGGCAGCACGGAGCAGGGAGGGGGAGTCGGGCCAGAAGCTGCGAGAACAGGAATCCCAGAGCAGGAGACGGCAGGCCCGAGCGTGCCTGTGCGTAAGATGCCTGTGCGGCGGCCCGAGCGTGCCTGTGCGTAAGATGCCTGTGCGGCGGCCCGAGCGTGCCTGTGCGGCGGCCCGAGCGTGCCTGTGCGTCAGATGCCTGTGCGGCGGCCCGAGCGTGCCTGTGCGTCAGATGCCTGTGCGGCGGCCCGAGCGTGCCTGTGCGTCAGATGCCTGTGCGGCGGCCCGAGCGTGCCTGTGCGTCAGATGCCTGTGCGGCGGCCCGAGCGTGCCTGTGCGTCAGATGCCTGTGCGGCGGCCCGAGCGTGCCTGTGCGTCAGAGGCCTGTGCGGCGGCCCGAGCGTGCCTGTGCGTCAGAGGCCTGTGCGGCGGCCCGAGCGTGCCTGTGCGTCAGATGCCTGTGCGGCGGCCCGAGCGTGCCTGTGCGTCAGAGGCCTGTGCGGCGGCCCGAGCGTGCCTGTGCGTCAGAGGCCTGTGCGGCGGCCCGAGCGTGCCTGTGCGTCAGAGGCCTGTGCGGCGGCCCGAGCGTGCCTGTGCGTCAGAGGCCTGTGCGGCGGCCCGAGCGTGCCTGTGCGTCAGAGGCCTGTGCGGCGGCCAGCAGGCCGGTCACCGTGGGGCTGAGTGGAGCCGCGAGCCCGCGACCACGTCTGGGTGAGCCCAGGCCTGCGTCCGAGGGCCCTGCTCTGGAAAGGCACGCGATGAGCCAGCTGGGCAGCGACCGCACTCACACACCTGTGTCATGTGTGCGCGCACGCGTGCACACACGTGCGGTGGGAGTGCCAGAGCCATCACTCGAGTGACCAGGAGCCACCCCTCCACCTCCTCCCACGGTTGACAAAGGCCATGTGGCCCCTGGGGGCCAGCACCCAGACCCGGGAGCCCTGACCAGCTGGGCGGCCCAGGCAGGAGATTGGAAGGGGAGGCACCCCCTTTGTGGGGGGAGGCAGGCAGGAGAGGGCATCTTAGGGCAGCCCAGCAGGCAAAGCTGGTCTTGACCCAGACCCTTGGTGGCCCCTCTGCGTGGCCAGCCCAGCCTGACGTGTGTGTGTGGGGTCACAGCCCAGAGGCTGCACTCGCAAGGCCGCTGTGACAGGTGACAGGCCACAGCCGCTGCTCCGGGAACACCTAATCGCTGCCAGCTTTCACCCCAGAAGCCCTCAGCACACCCCACACTGCAGCCTCAGGCTCCACTCTTCTGCCTCCGGAAGGAGGCCTGGCCAGCTCCCGTGCCTGGGGGGGGGCTGCCCCCGCCCTGCTCCTCCGCGCCCCCCTCCCACAGGCAGCCTCACCCAGAGCAGGACGACTCAGGGCTGCAGGCCGAGGAGGGGCAGGCGGAGCGGGGAGCCGGGCCTGGGCCAGGAGGCAGGGGGCCTGGGCTTCCCCAGCTCTCAGAGCCAAGCTGGTCCGCTGCTCCTCAGGCCTGACAGCTCCTGAGGCCTCGCCTGCCTTAGAAGGTGGGGGCTTTGCGGGGGAGGGTGGGCAGGCAGGGTGACCACAGGCGGGTCTGCCCAGCGCTGGGAGCCAGGCAGCCCCCATTCCAGCCCCTCTGGGGCTCCGCCCCTCTGCCCCTCGGGCTCCGGGCTCCCAGACCCCAGGTACTGCTCTCCTGATGCTAAGATGCTTATTTCGGGGGGGTCTCTCCCCAAGTCCACAGCCTCAGGAGACCCAACCCAAACAGAGCCTTGGGTCTCTCCACTTTCCCTGGGCAGCCCCCTGCCTCCCAGCAGCTCCTGCCTTCCCAGGGCTGCTCTGCTCTGTGACCAAGTCCTCCCCGACGGGGCTCACCCCGGCCTCTGCAGACCCCTCGGTGCCAGCCCCTGGGCCCCCAGAGGTGCTGGAGGTACCCCTCAGCAGGGCAGGACAGGCCGTGCAACCCGAGCCTCCCTCCCCGGCCCTCCTGGGGGCCGGAGCTGGCCTGCCCTCCAGCAGGGCCCCGGCCACAGTCCTGCGCCTCCCAGCCTCCTTGGGGCAGAGCTCCCGCATCTCCCGCACACACGCTCTCCCGGCCCAGCCCCGCCGATCGCGGCCGCCTGCCCAGGAGCCGCTGTGGCAGCTGCTCGCGGAGGAGAAGCTGGGCCAGGGCGGCTGTCCGCTGCTCACTCTCACCTGACCCTTCCTGCCTGGCTTTGGCCTGGGGTCCAAGTGCCCACCCTCCACATGTACCCACTGCCTGTCCTGCCGCCCAGTGGGACCGTCCTGGGTCATGTGGCCTCACTCCATCTCCTCGTGCCCGCCGGGAGCCTGCCAAAGGCATCTCCCAGCCCAGGCGTCCCGGTGCTGCAGGATCTGCCCACCTCGGCCGCAGCTGCTTCTGGCCGCTCGCCTGCCCCGGTTCCCCGCACCAGGCCACTCCTTCCTTCGGCCTGAATCCAGGCCTCCCTCGGTTGCTGCTTCCCTCTCGCTGGCTGCGACTCTGGCACCAGGGCCCGCGTCTGCACCTCACAGCTGAGTCGCCGGAGCCTGGAACAGAGCACACATTCGGGATGAGCCGTGGAACGGACAAAGTTTTGGGCCCTTCTCCCTCCCTTTCTGGTTGGGAAACATTTGGCCGTTGCCCACCTGAGCCTCAACTTTCCACCTGTAAAATGGGGTGACAGTGCCAGGGCCTGGCGTCCAGCGAGGCCGAGTGCTGGCCCTCTTGCCTCACCCGGTCCCTGCCCGAGGACTTCCCCCACCTCATCCTGCCGACAGCTTCCCGTCAGAGTGTCACTTCTGGGATCTGGGAGGTGGGACGTGGTCAGGACACCCTCCCTGTGGCTCCTGGGGAGGGGCTTCAGTGCTACTTCCTTGCTCTGCCCCCCGAGGCAGCACTGGGGCCAGGGACGTCTGCGCAGGCCCCGGTGATGAGGGGCGAGCAGAGGCGCTGGGGGAGCAGCTGGCAGAAGGGGTCTGAGCCCAGGCAGCTGGGAGGACACCAGGCGCCCCACGGGTCTGCCCCCGACATGGCTGGCGTCCGGCCACCACCCTCCTCTGAGACCACCTGCAGCGAGGCCGGACCGCGGAGAGGGAGAGACAGGGACGGGCAAGAGCCCGGTACACGGGTTGGAGCTGAGACCGGGAAAGAGAGCGTCCAGGTGGGAAATGGGGGGGCAGCAAGAGGGAGAGACGCCAGGGCTGGTGGGCTCCTGTCTCGGGAGATGTTCTCCCTCATCTCACAGAGGTTCTGTGAGGTGGGGGCCCTCCCCAGGCCCTGAGCCGGCAGGTGACACAGCTGGCCCCAGCTGGCCTCTGCCACACCTGCCCGAGATGTCTGCTGCAGCAGAGCGGGCCCTGAGAGACCCCGGGAGGCCAGGGCAGAACGGGGAGGGGTCTCGGGAGACCCGGCAGGGCAGGGCACACACTGACCTGAGACAGGAGCTGACGAGGGAGGGGGCTGGGCCCGCCTCGGGGGCCGTGGGAAGCAGCGGCGCTGGGCCACGGGGAGGGCTCTGAGCGCCCAGAGCCGCAGGGGCATTTTTTTCCCATCCTTGCCCCTCCTCCCGGACTTCCTCCTCTCTCCTGGTTTGGCAGGACGTGTGCTGCGTCCTGTCCCCGGAACAGGCAGCCTGTTCATTCCGGGCCTCCACACTCCAGACCGTCTTCCTCCTCCCTCCTGCCTTAGCGCCTCCCGGTCCGCTCTCCAAGGAAAATGTTGTATTTTTCTGATGATCCCGGCACGGCGGTGCCCGACCCGGCTGCTCCTTGCACCCTCCAGGCCAAGGGGCCGAGCCGCGGGGCCATAGGCACGGGGGTGGGGAGCCCATGCTCAAAGGACCTTCATTCCTCACCACCCCCAGCCATGGTAGAAGGGAAAGCAGGGACCCGAGAGGGTCTGGGGCTGGTCCGAGCCCCTCAGCCGGGAAGCCAGAGCCAGGAAAGGCTGGTGAGAGGATGTGGGGCTGAGCCCGCCAGCTGCCGGCGGCGTCGTGAGCACGGTTCACCTCCTGCGTGACCGTGGGTGAGTCCCCTCTGCCCCGCCCCTCCCTGGCCTCAGTTTCCTCACCCATAGAGTGGGTACAGCCACAGCTCTGCCCTGCTCAGCTGTGAGGTGAGTCAGCCAATCAAACAACAGTTCCGGAGCCCGACTTGGCAGGAGCTGAGCAAGGTGAGGTAGCAGGGAAGTGCAGTTCGCCCCATGAAATAGGGCCATCACCGTGACCCCACACAGTCCCTGGAGGACACTGGGCTGCGTGTGACCCTAGGCGTGCTGCCTGCTGGGCCACCAGCCTTGGCACTGCGGGCACCAGCAGGCCGTGCCTCTGCTCCGAGGCTCAGGCTTTTCAAGGAGCAGCTGCAGCTTCCAGGGTGCCTGCTGGGACATCAGCGAGGTGAGACGAAGGGAGGGAGGCCGTGTGGTTCCGCCGGCGGGGGCTCGGGGTGGAGCCAGGAGGCCAGCGCGAGGGGCAGGAGCACTGGGCAGGGCTGAGGCCGAGGACGCCTCCGTGCATGCCGCCCGCTGGGCGATCTCCCACACGGCATCTGAAGTTAAATGTCCCCTCGGCTTGGCAGGTGCCCTGGCCGGGTCTGCGTGTCCACAGAGCCGGGACGGGAGTCAGGCACCTGCCTTCCCCCCCACCCCCCGCCCCTGCTTCTCCCCAAGGCATTGGCTGTGTCACCTGCAAATCACTTAACCCCTCTGTTCCCGCCATCCTCATCACACAACGGGAATGGATGGCGGTGGTGGGTGGTGAGGAGGAAAGGGCTGGACCTCTGAGGGCACCATTCCCACCACAGGAATGCCCCGGCCAGCCTGCCGCCCACCGCTCCTTGTTTAGCTCACAAAGGCCTGCCCAGTTTCGAAACCCAAGCATAGAAGCTCAGCACGGCTTACGTGGGGTCTACCTCTGAGCCAGGGTCACCACCTCCAGGAAGGCTTCCCAGCCTCCCAGTGTGGTGTTAACCCCGTCTTCTGTGAGCCTTGTCCTCCCTCTTACGTGCCCCCCTTGGAGCCCCTGAGCACGGCGTCTTCCTGCGTGTGCCAGTTTATGAGTGTGCTGTGAGTGTGAGAGTTTGAGAGCGTGTGTGTGTGTGTGTCAGTGTGTAAGAGTGTGTGTGCTCGGCTACCTCCTGATCTCTCCAGCCAAGGCGTGCTCCTGCTCGCTGACTGCCGGGCCCTGAGCTTGCTCTGGGCACATGAAGTGGACAGACCCCTGCTTCCTGCCCTGAGGAGTCTCCGTCCGGCCAGAGGTGCCCCCCTACCCCAAGTGTGCCAGCAGCCCAGCGGGCCCTGCCAGGCAGGGACAGCCTGAGGGTGAGTGGGGTGACGTGGGTGCAGGGGAGGCCGATGGGCTGGTTTGAGGGCTCTTTAAAGGGTCAGGGATGAGGGGAGAGCCACGGTCCCAGTGTCCCCGGTGGCCCCGGCCGTCAGCGGCGGGAGGCGCATGAGGACTCGGCAGCTTGCCTGGGGGGCTGGAGCTGGGCGGCCGCCCCCTCCTCTCCACCCCGCTGGGCGCCAGCCAGGCTGCATGCGGCCGCCACCGCCTCCCTGGACGCCCAGGCGGGCCCAGATCGTGCAGCAGGAACCCCAAGGGTTGCTGGCCCCTCAGCCAGGATGAGTGGTTCTCTGCCAGCTGGCTCGGCTGGACGCCCCCGGAGCTGGGTGTTGAGGATGCCCGTGCCAGGGAGGGGGCGGCGGCTGCTGTCCTTCTGTTCCCCGTGTTTCCATTTCCATCTCAGAGCGGGCGCAGTGCGCCAGCCTCCACTGCTCACTTCCGGAGCCATAAAAGGAGAGAGGCTGAGAATAGCTGGTGTGACGGCACAAGGAGCTTCCCCACGCAGGTGCAGGCAGCAGGGCTGCCGCAGGGAAGGCCGGCTCTGTCCCAGCTCCTCCCCGGCCCGCGGCCCCTCCTCCATTCCCTCTGCTGCCTCTCCCTCCCCGCCCTGGGGGCTGGGGCCTGAGCCCCCCCGCCCTTCAAGCTGCCTGCCCCACCTGGGCATCTCGTCCACGCCCACAGGCCACCTGGTCCAGCTGAGGCCTCTCTCCTGGGCTCCTGATCCCACAGCCGCCAACGCGGGTGCCCTGCCCAGCTGCAGGCTCCTGGGCGGCCCCAGGTTGGCGTCTTCCCCCACTACCCCCCACCCCCCCCCCTTGGAGGTGGGCACCTCCCTGTCTGCTGTCGGCCTCTCAGATGCCAGGCATGGGCCACGATGATCTTTGGCCCTCAGGGGCCCAGTGTCTGCCGGGCCTCAGCCTCCTGGCCCCAGGTCTCAGCTCAACATGTCCCCGGGCTGCCCCACAGGGTGCCTCGAGGGGCATCTGTCCCTGGGGCACTGTCCGCTCCCTCCAGCTCTGTGCTCTGCCGTTGGTGCCGCGTAGTTCTTACTAACTCTGAACAAAGGGCCTGTGCTTCTGTTCTGCCACGGACCCCGCCAATTATGCAGCCGGTCCCACCTGCCACGGTCCCCTTCTTGGTTCTGGGGTCTCTCTGGAAAGAGGGTCGACACAGAAGGCGTGCGGGAGAAGGGGCCCCACTGTGTGCCGAGCATTTCCCTGCACCTTGGAACAGGCTGGGCAAACCATCATTGTCACCCATTTTACAGATGAGGAACTTGAGGTGCAGAGAGGGTGGGGAATGTGCTTGGGGAACCGGCTGGTGAGCAAATGACCGAGACTCCTGGCCCTGATGCCGATCCTGTCTGACTGTCCGCTGCCGTCGGCCACTGTCAAAGTCCAGGGTCGGGCTACTCCGGAAGCCCTCTGAGCCTCAGTTTCTTCAGCTGATGGGGGAGGGTTGCCCCTTGGAGGTTCAGGGTGGGGGCCAGGTCAGCAGGACACCTGACCCGCATGCCTTGTTCCAACCCACGTCCCCTCTTCTGCATCCTTGGTCCTAAGATCCGTGTCCAGGCAGGTGCCTGACCAGGGGGTGGCAGCGACCTCTGGAAGCCCTCCCTAGGGTGTGGAGGCCGCCGCGCCGGGTGGCTGGGGGAGCTCAGGGAGGGTGATGACGTCTCGGACATTGGCCTGCCCTACCACATGCTGGCGCTGTGCCTCTTCCTGGTTTGGGGGTGCCTGTCTGATCCCCACAGGCCAGGGCAGACCCCGGAGGCCCGCACAGACCACTAGGCTCCTTCCGCCATCCAGACACAGCGCCCGCCTCCTCCTGTCCCCGCCTCCCTCCCCTGGCTGAGCTCCAGTGGGCTGTTAACCACGGGCTGGCCCGGGAGACTGTGACGTCCCAAAAGTCAGGAATCGCCTGAGATGGCCGAGGAGCTGGGTGCACAGCCCAGACCGCCATGGGTGCCCCCACCCTCACTCCACTTCATGGATTCTTCTAAACACACCCTCACTCCTCCCTGGCCACGCAGACTGGGCATCAGGCCCCGGGGTGGGGGCAGGGCAGCACATCAGAGGACGGGCCCCTAAGAGAAGGCGCGGCACCAGGGCTGGGGGGCCGCAGGCTCAGGCCGGGCTGGGCCTCAGAGGGAGGAAGGGTAGAGCCAGCCGTCCTGGGGGTCGGCGCTGCCCACCAGCTCTGGAAGCAGGCCTGCCCTGCCCCGTGCTGGCACCAGCCCATGACTGCCCTGTGGACAGGTGTCCTCCCTGGAGGTGCCGCCCTTGCCCCTCAGCTGGAGGTGAGGGGCTCTGGGACCCCTAAGGTCTCGGGCGGAGGCAGGGGTGGGCTCCAGGGCCCTCCCCGCCACGGCCCACTTGCCCAGACCCACGGTTGCCCCTGTCGTCTGCTCCCCTCCTGCCTGGGTCCCCGCCTGGCGCTCTCCCGCCACCCCCTCCACCACCGTCATCATCACCATCATCATCACCACCATCATCATCATCACCATCATCACCATCATCACCACCGTCATCACCAGCACCACCATCATCACCCTCACCATCCCCACTGTCTCAGTCAGCTCAGATCCCTGCAACAAAATACCACAGACCAGGTGGCTTAAACAACAGACATTTATTTCTCACAGTTCTGGAGGCTGGGAAGTCCAATATAAGGGTGCCAGCCCATGAGGTTTCTGGTGAGAGCTCTCTTGGCTAGCAGATGGCTGTCTTCTTGAAGTGTTCTCACAGGGCCTTTTCTTGGCTTGTAAGAAAGAGAGAAACTGAGAGCGATCATCCTCTTCTGATACAGGCATTAGTCCTATCAGGTTAGGGCCCCACTCTCATGACCTCCTCTCACCATAATTACCTCCTAAAAGCCCTATCTCCAAACACTGTCCTGCTGGGGTTAGGGCTTCGTCACATGACTCTGGGCAGGGGGACACAATCCAGTCCACAGCACCCACCATCCCCAACATCACCACCACCGTTAAAACCACCACGAGCTCCTCACTGCCCCACTTTCGGCACCAGCACCCTTGCTACCACGCTACCTTCATCCCCGCCTTCCTCCACCCGGGCTGCTCTGAACAGAATACCACCGACGGGGTGCCTCGCAAACAACAGAAATTTACTTCGCGCCATTCTGGAGGCTGGAGAGCCAAGGTCAGGGTGCCAGGGTGGTAGGGTTCTGGTGAAAGCCCTCTTCTTGGATGTGGACTGCAGACCTCGCTGTGTCCTCACGTGACGGAAGGGGCGAGGGGGCTATCTCGGGTCTCTTTTTTAAGGGCATTAATCCAAATCAAGGCTCCACCCTCATAACCTGATCACCTCTCAAAGCCCCCACCTCCAAATACCATCACCTTAGGGGTTAGGATTTCAACAGTTAAACTTGGGGGGGTATACAAACATCCAGACCATAGCACCCCCCATCACCAGCGTCCTCATCCACTACCACTATTACTGTCACCTCTACCACACCCACCATCATAACCGTGACCTCCGCCATCAACCATCCCCACCGTCCTCTCCGCCCCCCATCACTCCTGTCACCACCGTCAAAGCCACCACCTCCACTGTGCACAATACATACAACCATCACCACTGTCACTGTGTCCCGCCATCTCCTCTCCACCCCCCGTAACCACCGCACCCACCGTCATTCCCAGCACCACCATCGACATCACTATCACCACCTTCATCATCCACATGACCACCCTGACCGAGCCTGCCCTCTGGCTGGCGGTGCACTTCACTGATGACGAGTGAGGGCCTTGAGGGAGGCAGACCTGGGCTCAGATTCCAGTCGTGCTCATTATTGTGGCCACGGCACTTGAACCCACCTTCCTAATTGGAGAAAAGGAGTTCACTGTCCAACTCCAGACCATTGCTTCCTGTAAGGACAACTTTGCCCTCTGGGGGCAGTGGGCGGCTGTCTGTCCAGGTGGCCTCATTTCCAGCCCCCAGGAGAGTCTCCAAGCGGTGTCTGGATCATGGGATGACAGCTTGTGACCCAGTGGTCGGGCGAGGCCCTGTTGTCAAGTGTCTGGAAGATTCCGCGTTGTCGGACAGATCAGATGCAACTGCAGCGTGGGCAACTCGCGGACCCGGGGCAGGGCGTGGGGAGGACCGGGCTTGCCCTCAACAGAGCGTGGCTTCCAGCCCCAGTTCTTGCAAACAAGCTGGGAGGACCTTTGTGTCACTAAAGAAGAAAGTCCCTTCCGGTGAGAACCAGAGCTGAGGGGATGGTGAACTTCGAAGCGTTTGCTGAAATACCCATTTTGTGTTCTGACGTCCAACCTTCAGTCCTGTCAGTGAGAAACCACTGAACAAGGACTAGTGCTGCACGGGGTGGAGGTGACACGGGGCCGTGGGAGGCGAGGAGACGGGCACTGAACCGGGCCGGCCGGCGCCGCAAGCTCTAACCCTTAGCTGCCGCCCCACGGTCTCGTCCAGGCCTCCAGCTGGGGCGTAGCAGCAGCTGCCCACCCCCTTTGCCAGCCTGGGGCCCAGCAGCATCTCTCTGGCCGCCCAGGACCACCAGGCCTGAGCCTCAATGCCGAGGTCACCGCACCTGCTGGCTGGGCCCCCCTGCTAGGATGGCGGGGCAGCGCAGATGCCCGCGTCTGGTGGACAGCAGCAACTCGAGGCCTCGTGGAATCCGCTGCAGAGCCTCCCGAGGACACCTGGACTCCTCTTTTGTCATTAGGAAGGATCGGCCAGTGGAGTGGCTGGCTCACGGAGAGCCCGGTGACATCACTGCGCCGCTTCGTTAATAAAGTGACGGAACAGATGCCCACCCGCCGGAGGCCGCAGCCGAGCCCCCTCCTCAGAGGAGAATCCTGGGGCCCGAGCTGCTTCCTAAGCTAACGGAGCCCTCCTTAGACCCCTCTTCCGGCTGCCCCCTACCCCCGGCCCTCTCGCCCTCCTTCTCCGTTTCTCCATCTGCTGCTAGTGGGGCCTCAGCTTCCCCCTAGCTGTTGGCCAGGCTGCAGGTATGCTGCTCGTGGGGAAGAGATGGAGAGCGAGCCTGGAGGATACAGGGTCGGGACCTGGACCCAGGGCCACCTCACCCTTGCTCCGTGGGGTCCTGAGCTGGAAGTGGGGAGCAGGGCCTCCTCCAGGCCTTGTTGGGGAACTGCAGGGATGCAGGAAGGTCGGGCACAGGCCCCCACTCCTGCCAGGTCCAGACGTAAAATCTGGGGTCCATCTTCTCCACTGCAGCGAGGCCCCGCCTGCCCTCGTGGTGGCCGGTGTCTCAGTGTCTTGAGGCCTGAGCTCACACCGCAGCCTTGGGGAACAAGGGCACAGGGCCTGCCCATCACCCGCTGCCCAGCCCCTCGCACCTCACACCTCTGTCCCCCAATCCCCACCTTCAGAGGTTCCCAACTGCAGTCGGGACACCACAGCCTGGCAGAGGGGCCCCCAACAGGCAGGTCCCGCCCCCTCCAGGACACTGGCCTTTTGCTCTCACAGGCCTGTTCTGGCCTCCCATTGTCCCCCTGGGAAGCTCTCTCAGCCTGTGACTCCCAGCCCCCGGGCTCCACCGGTGTCTGTCTGCGGGCCCGTGGAGGTGGGACCTGTGTCTGAGTGGGCACCGGGCCAGGCTGGACAGAGAAGGAAGCTCCCCGCCCCTGCAGGATGCCCGCGGCGGGCTCTCTGGCCCCTCCCCACCGCAAAGCCTACAGCCTGACCTCTGCAGCCAGAGGCCACTGGCCCCAGCTGGCGAGTGGGAGGAGCCCGAGCCCAGGTCCCTGGGGAGGGAGGGGCAGAGGCAGGGCAGCTGGCTGCTGGGCCCCCAAGCCCCGTGGTCTCTGCGAATGGGGCTGGCTGGAGGGGTCTCGGCTCTGGTCCCTGCGTGTGCCTGCCCACCAGATGACCGGGGCCTGGCGCAGCCCTGATGCTCCCCCAGGAGCCGCCTGGACCAGCTGGGGTCTGCGCTTGGGTGAGCCCAGCTCTGACACTCACACCTCCCCCGCCCTGCAGTGAGTCAGCTCCACAGTCACTCTCCACCCCCGGAGACTGTCACCCAGGACCTGGAACCGCGCTGCACCTGGAGTTGGGCAGAGGCGGAGGAAGGGGAGTGTTGTGACCACAGAGAGCACTGAGTCACATGTGGGGGAGGAGGGAGGAGGTCAGCAAAGGCTCTTACCTTCCCCCAGGAGAGGAGTGAAACCTACACAGGGCTCCAGGCTCCCTGGTTTTGCCCTCCTTATGAGCTAAGGGAACATGGGGGCCAGGGCAAGGGCTCAGCGTGGGACCAGTGTCAGGGCTCAGCGTGGGACCAGGGCCAGGGCTCAGCACGGGACCAGGGCCAGGGCTCAGCGTGGGACCAGGGCCAGGGCTCAGCTTGGGATCAGAGTCAGGGCTCAGCGTGTGACCAGGGCGAGGGCTCAGAGTGTGACCAGGGTCAGGGCTCAGCGTGGGACCAGTGGCAGGGCTCAGCGTGGGACCAGTGGCAGGGCTCAGCGTGGGACCAGGGCCAGGGCTCAGCATGGGACCAGGTCCAGGGCTCAGAGTGTGACCAGGGCCAGGCTCAGCATGGGACCAGGGTCAGGGTTCACCCAGGCCAAGCACAGCAGATTCCTGAGTCCTGGCTGATCAGGAACCTTCCAGCTCCTTCAAGCTTCTAGGCTGGGGCCGCCTACACTCCCTCGTGAGCCCAGCAGAGGGCACTGTGCAGCCCCCGAAGACAGAACAAAGGAAGCCCCTGTTCTGGAAGGGTCTGTGAGGGTGCCACAACCCCCTGCAGTTTCCACATCCACACACCCCTTGGCCCCAGGCTGGAAGACCGTCCCTGGAGAGGGTGTGTCAGAAGGGTGACCACCACACCTCACAGCCTGGCCTCTGCCAGGGGCTGGGGGCAGCCAGTGAAACCCAGACCCCAGGAGCTACCCTGGGGCCCCCACCCTGCTGGGCCTCTGGCTCCTCTTCTCACTGGGGCTGCTCACGACACGAAGCAGGCCTCGGTTCCGAGCCCAGTTCCCGGGCCCCGGCCAGCGCGACGGACCTTCTGCGCCCGCTCACGTGTCAGAGGGACGTGGCCATTCCCCCGCCGAGCCTGGGGTCTCCAGCCCACCCTTCCGGCACTGCCCAAGAATCCCCTCCTGCCCAAAGTCCAGAGCGGTGGCCACACTGACCGGGCGTCACACAGCGGGAAGTCTGGGGCAGGCCTCGGGACCCCTCTGTGAAATGGGGCCATCACGGGGACAGGCCCCACGTCCACCTGCGAAGGCCTGTGCCCCCCGTAGGCCCGGTTGGGTAGGAGAGGCGGCAGGCAACAGCGGTGGCTCGGGAGGGCTCAGGGCCCAGCGCCACAACCTCCAACCGCGACGGAGGGCCAGGATGCTGTTGCCGCCTCGGCCTCCCTTTCTGGGCAGTGGGTGAGATTGTCCCACGTGGCTCTGAGACCATCCATCTTCTTCATTTTCATCCTGTTCTTTGAATGGCATAATCTCTATCAGCCTCGAGCACTATCAAGGTCACTAATTCTTCTGTTAGTTGACATCTCCTGTAGAGCCCTTCCAGTGAATTTTTCATCTATTGTTGTACTTTTCAACTCTGGAATTTCCATGGTTTTTTTTTTTAAGAGGAATGGTTTTTTGTTGTTTTTTTTTAATACTTGTATTAAGGTGTCATCTGTCTATTCTTAATTAAGATAGCTGAGTTTCCTTTAAGATGGTCACAGAAGCAGGGTATGTTTGTTTTTAGACCACACCCCGCGGCATGTGGGATCTTAGCTCCCGGACCAGGGATCGAACCCGTGCCCCCTACAGTGGAAGCGCGGAGTCCTAACCACTGGACTGCCAGGGAAGTCCCTCCAGGTTTTTTAAAATAACTTTTTTGTTTATAATCTTTTTATAGATACTCTACTTGATACCTTCCTTTCTTTTTTCCCCCTTTACTTCTTTAATCATGGTTTCCTTTCGTTCTCTGACCACATTTGTAAAGGCCAATTTGAAGTCTTTTCCTGTTAAATCCAACATCTCACTCCCTGAGGCAGTATCCATTGCCTGCTTTTTGGTAACGATATGGTATGTGGCCATATTTTCCTGTTTCTTTGCATGCTCGTAATTTTTGGTTGGAAGTGGATCCTTTTAGGAAATATATCCTGCCAACTCTGGGTCCTGGGACTTGGTATCTGCTTGTTCTGTGTTAGGCTGGCTGGGTCACCTCAGTGGCCCCCCTGCAGCCCCAGACGCAGCTCCCAGCGCTCCTTCCCAGGGGGGCGGCCTCCAGCAGGCCCACACTCCGCCCACCTCCCACCCCATGGCAGTGGTTTTGCCAGAGCTCTGTGCGGTCCCTGCCCACAGCCAGCTGTTAAGTTCCACTCACAGCTGGCTGACTGCTCTGTTGTTTTTTGTTTGTTTGTTTGTTTTTTATAAATTTATTTATTTTTGGCTGCATTGGGTCTTCATTGTTGTGCACGGGCTTTCTCTGGTTGCAGAGCACAGGCTCTAGGTGCATGGGCTTCAGTAGCTGTGGCTCATGGGCTCTAGAGCACAGGCTCAGTAGTTGTGGTACATGGGCTTAGTTGCTCTGCGGCATGTGGGATCTTCCCGGACCAGGGCTCGAACCCGTGTTCCCTGCATTAGCAGGCGGATTCTTAACCACTGCGCCACCAGGGAAGTCCCTGCTCTGTTGTTTTTAACAATGCCCTGGGCGTAAGCTGCTTCTCAGACCAATCCAGTCAAATTTGGCTCCTTTGAACGAATAGATACTGAGATCAGTGCCTGAGACTTTTTCCCTGACCCACAGACAGCCTCCAGTTTAGCCTGCATCACCAGTAAATCTATCAACCTCCTCCCACTGGCCTTTCTCCACGACGTCCGGTTTCTGAGAGCAGCGTTAGGCTTGCGCTTCTCCACACTCTGCAGCAAACGAAGTCAGCTCCTTAGCAGAGGGACTAGCTCTGTCCCACGGCCCGCTCCTCCCCGGGAAGAACCTCTGAGCACAGCTCTGGGGCGGGGGGGTGAGTGACAGCCCTGCTTCCGGAGCTGAGTGGTAGGTGGAAGGGGCAGCAATCCAGGCCTCCCGGGCCTGCCATGCAGGTGGCGCACCCTCACACACGTCCTGGGCTCCCCTCAGCAACGTGCCCCGCGTCCTCACGGACACGGCGGCTGCGACCCGGGGACGCGACTGCCGGACAGGGCGGCCGCCCCAGCAGCCCTTCTCGGGAGACCTGTGCTCCCTGGAAGCAGGAAGGGACTTTGTCTCACCGCCCTCTGGCCTCAAGCTGAGCCCAACGTCCAGCACGCAGCAGGCGCTGAGCAATGCTACGCGTGGATTAAACAGAAGCACGTTTACACGCCAAGAAAACCCACTGACGCCGGTGCCTGTGGATGCCTCCTTCCTGGGGCTGCCCAGGCGGGTCCTGTTTGCCCAAAATTCTGCTGCCCCTGTGCCACAGCCTCCCAGGAACAGAAGCAGCGTGTGGCCCTGCCGCCGACCCCCATCCCTCCAGGAACAGCTGGTGACGGCGGTCCCGAGCTGCCTCCAAAGGGCTCTGCCTCCCGACCTGGGTAATCCTGGCCGAAAAAGGTCCAAGCAGAGGCTGCGACTGCCTGCCTTCCTTTCTTTTTTAAAAATTTATTTATTTATTTATTTATTTTGGCTGTGTTGGGTCTTTGTTTCTGTGCAAGGGGTTTCTCTAGTTGCGGCAAGCGGGGGCCACTCTTCATCACGGTGCACGGGCCTCTCACTATCACGGCCTCTCTTGTTGCGGAGCACAGGCACCAGATGCGCAGGCTCAACAATTGTGGCTCACGGGCCCAGTTGCTCCGCGGCATGTGGGATCCTCCCAGACCAGGACTCGAACCTGTGTCCCCTGCATTGGCAGGCAGATTCCCAACCACTGCGCCACCAGGGAAGCCCCCTGCCTTCCTTTCTTCATTCATCTGCCCTCCACCCAGCCACCCTCCAATCCCCCCTACCCCACCACCCGGCCCACCAGAGGTGTGAGTGCTACCACGCGGACACGCCCAGGGCAGGGCCTCCCCCGCCCCCGCCCCTGCAGGAAACACTGGTGAGGCGGGGCGGTTCACCCCAGACCCCTACGCAGGCTCAGCCTTCCCCAACTGGACGACCTCCAGGACCTCCCACACTGCAGGTCTAACCTGGGGTGCCTGCAGACCCCCCAGCACTGGGCAGCAGGCACTGCAGGCAGCGGACCCAAAGCAAAAGAGACTGTGAAGGACCACCGACCCACCCAGCCCCCTGGCAGCTGCCTGACTTCCATCTACAGCCTGCGAGTCCAGCCCCTGCTCGGCCAGGCTCAGGCAAGGGGCACCCCCGGCGGAGGCTGCCTGTCCTGGGTCGGGGGCCCCAGGCCTCCCAGCAGACTCTGGCCTCCTCCCCCTGGATCCCGGCCCAGGAACCGTCCCTTATCCACCGCAGGCAGGGCTGACGCCTGCTGCCCGTCCGGCTCCGGGGACGCCCCGATTCCTCCCGCGGTGGGAAGGAGAGGCTGAGGACACGGTGGGGCCGCAGGCGGCTTCCTCCCAGCTCGGGGTCTGCCAAGTCGTTTTGACCACCGAGAAGGGGGAAGGTCAAGGTGGGCAAACAGACCGGAAGGGGCCGCCAAGTCCCGACAGGGACGACTCCTGGGCTTGTCCCAGGGCACCGGTGCTGCCTGCCTGGGGCGGGAGGAATGTGCGCCGCTCCCGCTGTGCCCGAGCTCGCTGCCCCTGCAGGGTGAGCAGGGGGCCTGGAAGAGGCTCTGCCAGCGGGACGGAGACCCCACTGCCCCTGGGGGCTTCAGGAGAGGAGACAGAGGGGCCGATGCACGGGCGGATGAGGAGGCCTTCCCACCCGGCTCCGATTTCGCACCCGGTCCAGTGGGGCCCCCGAAGACTGTTTAGGAAAGACTCTGAGACCAGAACATTCTGACCCCTTGAGCCTCTCAGAAACTGTAAGTGAAGAGCAAAGCCCCAGGGGTGGGCGCTCGGGGGCGGGGCAGAGGCGGGGGCGTCCACGGGCAGCTGGGTGCCGCTGGGCTCCGGTCCTCCCCGGGCACGCGCACCTCACGCTGCACCTCAGTCTGCACCCCGAGAAATCTCGCACCGCCCGGGATCTCCAGCACCGAGGCCATGAGGAGGGGCCCGTGCTGGCTCATTAGGGGAGAGGGAAGCAGGCAGGGCCGAGTCCTGCCCCCTGAAGAACGCAGCACAGGGGGCGCGTCTGGTCCTGGAAGGAGGACAGACACCCTCAGCCAGGCGGTGACAAGTGCTCATTGATCGGCCACAACACAGCCAGGACGGGGGCAGGCTGTGAGGGCAGGACAAGAGTCTGGCCTGGGGTCTACAGTCTGGTGGGGACAGAGCACCCACGGGGGGCCTAGGAGAGCCGGTTCCACCCGCCCCCGCCCCCAGCACAGTCCTGCTGCTCCAGAACCGCTGGGCTGGGGTCAAGGGGCTGACAGCGGGGAGGGAGCTTCTCCGCGTGTCCGTCCATCTCCACGCTGCCGCCCCTGACATCGGGCCCTGTTAACACCTCAAGCAGCTGCAATTCAACCGCACAGGGGACGCACAGGAGTCCAAAAGTGGCACAAAAGTACACGGTGCACAGATGTTGCCCCAAACACGTGAAGGAAACCGATGTGACAACGCAGCAGGAGGCAATCAGGCCCAAAGAATCAGCAACGACACTCTGAGAACGATCTGTGCTTGTTGCACAATCTTCACACACGCATTTAAAGTGGGAAACACACGGTCCACAGAGCAGTGCCAGGTCAGCCACGACTGTCGCCTCACTGTTTGGAAAGATGTAAAAACACCAGAGACATCGACTGCGAACCAAGCCCTCACCTCCCCTCGGCTCTCACGGGAACAGAGGGCTCTCGGCACGCAACAAACACAGGAATGAAAACTATGCGCCGATTCAGCTACCCACGAAGGGGATGCAACTGAAGGCAAGCAGTGAGAAGAGCACAGAAAAGCACGCCCATTTCATGTACGTTCACAGAGGGCGACCACTGCCGATAAGGGTCTCTCTGTCCTACGGCCGTGCTGACGAGCGACATGGCAGAACGGAGAGGCTGGGAATCAGCTGCAACCCAGGAAACACAGCCGCGTCATCCCGCAATCGGCCTTCAGGAGACCACCAGCACAGCCAGCGTTCCCCACGTGAATCACTGCGGGGCAAACAGCTGAAAAGAGGAGTTCAAATACTGCTAGACAGCTCAGCTGCATGTTTTACTGTTTTTGTTATATCGCCTAAGGCTAATTTCTGAACATCTGGTCAAAGTTTATTAATGCAGAGGCTGTAAATGTGGAATTCTGGGGAACGAGGCCTGTAGGTTGGACTCGGAGCCTAGATGCTCGAAACACTGGCAGTGTCCTGTAGCCCCGCACTGGGGCGACGGGCACCCCAGCCGCCGGCTCCTGCTGGCTTTAACGGAGCAATTCTACCACATCAAGTCGGCGTGCAGTCTGCTGCATCGTGGGGTCCGAGCCTGAGAGGCAGGATGTGCTGGCAACACGGAGAAACTCTGAGAGACTTGTGCTGCTACGTGAGCTCACGACTGAAGGGGGACCCGTGGCCTGTAAAGCCACAGGCAGGGGCCACGCCGACTCATTCGTATTGAGTCCCGCCCTCGGTGACCTGCCCTCAGAGACCTGCCCGACCCAGGGCTGGCCCCCAGACCAGCAGACTGAGTCCCGGTGGAGGGGAGCGGTGGGCCACAGGAAGGGCCAGCCCCGTCAAGTGGCAGCGGGTACCGCCATTGGTCGGCTGAAGGCAGCTCTTCCCCACCTGGACAGAGAGACATCTCCACCCTTGGACACAGCAAGGCTCAGCCAGCGAACACGAGGCTGGCTTCTGGCCACCGGAGGCTCCGGCACGTTTCGGGTCTGGGTGGGCCCTTCAGGAAGACCCCCTGGCACCCATGTGGCAGGCCACACGGCAAAACCCCGACGGGGCGGCCGTCCTGAGGGACGTGACCCCTGAGACCGCAGGTCGGGCCCCGCTGCCTCAGGCCTCACCCGCTGTGGACGAGCCGGGCAGAGGGGAGCGAGGCGGGGCGCCGCGAGGCCCAGAGTGCTCCCAGGGGGCCTCGAGCTTGACTGCGGCCCGGAGGGCCCTGCGCCGCTGTGCCTGCTGCCGCCTGCCGAACGCGGAGCGCAGCGCGCGCAGCTGGCCCACCTCCTGTGCCGAGAAGCAGGGCTTCCCCTCCGCAAAGCGCACCACAGCGTCGAAGGATGCAGCTGCCTGCTCCCAGGCCACCTCGTCACCCTCCCCGGCCACGGCCGGCTCGGGACTCCCCGTGGCCGCGCCCCCTAGGCGGGCCGGGGCGCCTCCCCCGAGCCCGGGGATGTGCACGAAGGTCTGGTCAGGAGGCTTCGTCCTGAGGCGCTCGGGCTCCTCCTCTGAAGACGAGCCTTCGACGAGCGTGACCTCGGGCCACAGCTTCCTCCAGGCCCGGCTGAAGACGCCGCCCGGCACCGCGTTCCAGGCGCAGGCCACGTCGAGCACGGCATCGTGCACGCTGCAGCGGGGGGTGAAGGCCTGCAGCGTGCCGCGAGGGGTGACGAAGTTCCTCATGAAATCCCTCCGAATGCCCTGGTCCATGGGCTGGATCAGGGAGGTGACGCTGGCGGGCAGGAAGATGGTGAAAATGTTCTCCGAAACCAGCTCGGCCTCCCGCGGGTGGGCCCGGGAGCCGTCCAGCAGAAGGATGGCCTTGCTGTCTTCAGGCAGAGCCACGGCTTGGAAGTGCTCCTTCACCGCGGGCACAAAGATGTGATGGAACCAGTCAGTAAAAATCTCCTTGTCCACCCACGCGTTACCTTGGGCCTTGTACGCGACAGGCAGGTGCTGGATGCCCTGGACCGCCTTGGGGCCGCCGCATTTCCCGACCACCAAGGGTTTGATCCTGTGGGAGCCCGTGGCGTTGGCGCACATGAGGACGGTCAGCCTGTCCTTGTTCTGCTTGGGGCCGGGCACCGCCCCGCCCTCCGGGCTGGGACTGGGCGAGCTGCGCCAGAAGAGGCCGGTCTCATCAGCGTTGTACACCTGCTCAGGGGACAGGCCGTGCTCGGCGGTTAAGCTCCGGAAGAAGCCGCAGAACTGCTCTGCAGCCTGGTGGTCGGCTGCCTGTTTCTCGCTGGACGCATCCAGCTTCTTGATGCCGTGTCTGGCCTTAAAACGCCAGAGCCAGCCGCCAGAAAACACGCAGGGCTCGGTCAGCTGCATCTGCTCGTAGAAGTCCTTGGCCTTTTCAATGAGCATGGGGCCCGAGACGGGCACGCCCTCGGCGCGCTTCACCAGGAACCACTCGTACAGCACGCGGTCCAGGTGCTCGAGCTTGGGCGTGTGCAGCGTGCGCCGGTGCGCCAGGGCCTTGTCTGAGTCGGAGTTGGCGAAGAAGCGGAGCAGCTGGGCCTTGTGGGCCCTGATGTCGTACAGGGTGGACATGCCCACGTTGTACTCCTGCATCAGCGCCTTCCTGCTCTCCCCCTTCTCCAGGCGCCGGCAGATGTCCATCTTCTCCTTCAGGGTCAGCACCACCCTCTTGCGCTTCTCCCCGGGGCTCCTCCCGGCAGCCGCCTTGGAGGCCATGAGGAGGGGGCTCGGCCCGGCCGACAGGGGTCGCGGCTGAGCCAGTACTGGAGGCCTTTCCACCCCTCCCTCCCCTCCCACCACCCTCGCCCACCCGCGTCCTGCTGATGCAGATGCTGACACTGACGCGGGGCCCCCACGAGCCAAGGCCCCTTCTCGGCTCCGGCAGCTTCCCGCCGCGAGCCGAGGCCCCTTCCCAGCTCCGGCAGCTTCCCGGCCCTCTCTGCAGGGGGGACCAGCGTCGGCTGCCCTAGTCTTCCACGGCTGGAACCTCCAGCCTTCTCTGCAGGGACGGTGGCAGCTTATCCCCTCAAACACGGACCGGAGGGTAAAGGGGCCCCGGGAGCTGGTTTCCGGCAAATCGAGGTTTCACCGTCTGAGCCGTGGGTGCCTCTCTCACGCACATAGTGCTTTAGCAGCTGGAAAGCAAAAGGGGGAAGAAAGAAAAACGTTACGGGGGCACGCTCCTCGGCCACCATAGGCACATTGTTACTTTCGACGTGCTGGGGAGCGGCAGGGGGCGGTGTCGTGGAGGCGACGAACACGCGAGCTGGCCGGCAGGTGGCGCAGGGAAGAGGCCTGCCTGGCGCGCTGGGCACACTGGCTCTTCTCAGCTTCCACAGGTGACCTCGGAGTCGCTCGCTACAGCTCCAAATTAAAAGTGGCTCTCTTGGAAGCAACCTGGCCTCCCGGGAAAAACGCCAAGGGCGATGCCACTGAACGAAGCAAGGAAGCCATAGACGCTGGGCGACCTGAGAGCCACGTCCCACCTCCAGAACCAACCTTCCCTCTGTAGCTGCTCTCGGCCCACCTGACCTATCCACCTTCACAAAGCCCTTGTTCCCTCGAGGGCGGCCGAGGCAGGGGATGGAAGTGCTGCGAGGGGCAGGGATTCCTCTAGAATTCCGGGGCTGAGGAGCCTGCAAACCTCTTCTGAAACAAGGTCCCCTCAAACCCTCTCTTTGACAGCAGGCCCCAAACTGCTTCTAGAAAACCAGGCCTTGGTAGGCCTCGGGCTCCTCCCAGAGCTGGGAGGGGCTGCCAGTCTCTCAGCTACTGGTCCCCACAGCGACACGCTCAGACGCCAAGGACGCCTCTGGATGCAGTCACACGTGAGTGTGCAAACAACACTCACACGCACCCTCTCTCCATTACACACACACAGGACACTGGAAAGGGCCAGGCCAGGGCGGGCTTCCTGAATACTTGTTGATCGAGAACACTCTATGAATAAATTACTAATTCATGCTGGAAACAAAAACATGAGAACTGTCTTCTGGCCCCGCTGGGAGCAGGGTGGTCTTCCTGCATCAGTTATGTATCCTTGTAAGTAGTAAACTTCGTGTTTAAGTTGACATACACGTCTTTGGTTAAAGCTAGTAAGAGAACGTAAAGGAAAGTGACTTATATAAACCCCACAGCTCTGGTCTAACTTGTCTTTCATCATCATCTCATCTTTCATCCTCATAAAGATCTGGGTCATTACGGTCCCTTCCAGCTGGTCATGTCCATCCCTTTATGACAATTTCCCCAAACACCCCCCACCCCTCCCTGCTCCCTGGAGCAGACACGTAGGACTTAGCAGACGGTCCTGGCTGACCTGGGCAGCCTGTGAGAATCACAGCCCTGTCACATGTCACCTGGTAAAACGCCAACTTCCTCCAGCCCCTGAGGAGTGAAGAGCTGTAATCCCCACACTGACCAGCCCTGGCTGCTCTGCTCGGGCTGTGTGGCGTGTCTGCCACGAGTCCTGTCTTCTCCCTCCCGGCCAGCTGTGTCCCCTGGCTCCCCTCTCACCCGGGAGGGACTGCCAGTCACCGAGGCAGCACCACAGGCAGCTGACGGCATCCGTCGCCGGGTCCCAGCGCGGAAAGGCAGCAACTCCCACCTCACCTCCCTCCCAAACCCTCACACTCGGCTCTGTCCAACTTCACGCCACGGGTGAGGCCACAGGACTACTCACGTGTGGGACATAAAAAGGTAGCCCCTTGAGACCACAGCTCAACAGAAATGAAGTTTATTCAGATGTAGCAAGAGTCCCAAAGACAAATCCTAGGCATGTCAGCAGCCAGCCCAAGGTACGTCCTTTCGCCCTTCTGAGTCAGTCTCCTGGTCTGCAAAGTGCGGGTGCTGGGCCTGCTGGGACCTATTTTCATCCTATTGGGTAGGCTAAAAAGTTTGCTCAGGCTTTTCCATAAGATGCTACGGAAAATCCCGAACGACCTTTTCAGCCAACGCAGTATTTACTGGGTGACAGTGTGATTGTGGACTGCCTGGCCCTGTGGAGAGCGGAGGGAACTAAAGGCCATAATCCATCCTTAAGGAAACATTCAATATAAAACCACCGTACAAACCAGGAGGAAACAGGGGACCCCCGGTCACTTGCGAGGGACTGACTCTAAGCACGAAAGGAAGGAGGAAGGGCCAGACGCGGCACCGGGAGGAGGCTCAGCGCCAGACACGGGCCCACTGCGGACGCTTCCTCACGGCTGAGCCTGATATAAGGGAGATGGAAACACCGGTCCCGCTGGAGACACAAAAACTTCCTTTAAAAGTGAAATTCAGATATTACTTCTGAGACAATTTCTTAAACCAAAAGGAAACAACACGGCCAAAAAATTAAGACGGTTTGCAGCCTTGCCACTGATACCCTCTTGGGCCATAGGGGACGGTAGGAGGGGGCAGAGTTGGGGCAGGAGAGAGAAGAGTGGGGCACCACCTGCATTCTGCCCCTTCCTGCAGGCGGGGAGATGCTCGTCCTGAGAGGAGAGCCTGAGGAATTTAGGAGGAGAATGTGAGAAACCACGTTTCCTCGGCAGTAGCCAGTAGTGCGCAAGGGCGTGTGTGGGGAGCGGGGCGACTATCAGGAAAAATACTCCAGACACAAGTGTTCCGGCCCGAGGAAGGGCTGGATTAAGTCTTGAGGGGCAAGAGGGACTGGGGAGGGGTCCTGGGTCAGGGGCGGACATGGGGGTGCGCACCCTGCAGAGAGGGGAGGCGGGCAGTTAGTTACCCACGCAGACCCACCCCTCCTTCGTGGGCGCAGGTGCGGGGCCGTGGGCAGCCCGAAGCAGGGGGGCGGCTCGGGTTAGGGGAGAGGCTTGTTTTGATAGCGTTTCTGACGCCGGGGACCACGTTTGGGGCAGAAAAGCAAAAACCAAAAAGAAAAGAAAGCAGCCAGGTCTCAGGCCGGCTCCTTCCTGGCGAAGGGATCTCGGGGGCTGGTCCTTCCTCGGGGGGAAGCACCGGCCAGGCTCGGAGGGAGGCTGCGGAGAGACCAGCTCGGTTTCGGGGGCCCGGGGGAGGCTCCGCACCAGCAGCTCGGCCCCGGGCCCCAGCGGCCCGCCCAGCGCCCCCGCAGGCCTGGACCCCACTCACCTGCAGACCCCGAGCCGCCACCGCCGGCCGGAAGCGCCCCGCCCCCCGCCGGTCCGCGCCGCTCCGCCTTCCCCCAGCCACTTCCGGGACGCTCTAGGCGGCCCGGGGGACTCGGCGTTTCTGTGGCTCCGAGGGTGGCGGCGGGCGCGCGGTGACCGTAGGCTCGGGTTCGGAGATGGGTGCATCTCTGGGCCGAAAAGGCGGGGGCTCTTGTCCTGGGCAGGGGTGGCAGCAGGGCAGGGTGGGCCCGGCGCCCCCGGCCGGGAGGCCTCGGGTGGGGACGTTCCTGATGGAGGAAGGCAGTGCTTGAGCCCCTCCCTTTGCGAAGTCCACCGGCCAACGCTGTTTTCCTCCTCCCTGGCCTCATCCACCCCTAATTTAGATGATTTGGATGATGAGATTTGAAACTTCTGAGCTGGGGAGACTTGGATGAGATTCAGACTTGAGTTGATGCTGTAATGAGTTGAGATTTGGGGGACCTTCGGATGGGGTGAATGTATTTTGCATGAGGGGCAGAGGATGTCCAAGCTTGAATCCCCAGAACCTGTGACTGGGTCACCTCACATGGCATCAGGGACTTTGCAGATGCAATTGAGTTACGATTTTTGAGATGGGAGATTATCCCGATTATGAGGATGGGCCCGGTGTCATCACAGGGTCCTCATAAGAGGGAGAAAGGAGGCACAGAGCCGGAGAAGGATGTGAGGATGCAGGCAGAGGGAGAAAAGGAGATGTGACAGCAGACGCAGGATGGAGTGTGCGCCCAGAAGATGGAGGAAGGGGCCACCAGCCAAGGAATGCAGGGCCTGCAGGAGCCGGAAAAGAGCCTGCAGAAGGAACCAGCTCTGTGGACACCTTGATTTTTAGCTCCGTAAGGCTCGTGTCAGACTTCTGACCTCCAGAACTGTAAGATGATAAATGTGTGTTGTTTTAAGCCCAGTTTATGGTCATCTGTTGCAGCAGCAACAGGGAACTAGGATAGATTTTCATAGTTCTCTCCCTCTTTGTTCACCTTCTTCCCTTGGCTCCCAGGACACGACCACCCCTGGCCCTCCTTCCTCACCTTCCCCTAATGATTCCCAACGGGCCAGCTTCACCCCTCCGCTCTCTCCTCTCTGTCCACGCCCCCTCCTGGGATCTCCTCCAGTCTCGTGCTGTGCCTACCAGCAAAGGCAGGCAGCTCCCAAGTTTATGCCTCCTCCCAGGACCCCGCCCGCAAACTCTAGCCGCCTGTGCCCTACCCAGCGTCCCGACGTACGACGTACGTAGCCTTCTAACCCTCGAGCCGGCATTTCTACACCTGGGCTCGCACTCCTCCCCCGGCCGGGCTCCAGCTTCACACCACCCACCGCAGTGAGTTGCAGCTCCACGTCTCCATCGCTCCGGCCAAAAACACGGAGTCATCCCTGACTCTTTGTCCCCCCACCCCCACGCTCTGCCCTCCACATCCAGGCAGCGTCTGGCCTCTGCTCACTCCCCCCAGGCCGCCCTGAACCCGCTGTTGCCTCCCCTGGCCCTGGCTTCTGCCCTTGCCCCCGGCGGACTGGAGGGCCCTTAGCCAGCGGGGTCTCCGGGGATGGTGAGGTTGCGGCTTCATCCCCGCATGGCACTCTGCTGCCACCTTGTGGGCACCGGATCTCTTGCGCCCCCCAGAACCTGCTGGGGCCGCTGCTCCCACCATCACGCTGGGAGCCTCGGGCCTCGTCTCCAGGAATGAGTCCACTCTGGCAGAGAGGAAGGGGTCGGGAAGAGACAAGGAGAAGGAAGACCATCCCCTGGTGTCACATGAAGCCTGGCATGGAGGGCCCCCTCCCCCAAGTATCCCCCCAATGCACAGGGTCAGGCCCCCGACCAGGCCAGACTGTCCACAGCCCAAAGGCCTTGGAGAGGGTCTGGCTGAGCGGACGCCCCTCCCCGCCCCCTCCCGTGGCATCCCAGAAAGGTCCTCCTGGGCCACCAGGCCTGGCGAGGTCCTGCTCTCACTGTCTTCCAAGCCCACGGGGCTCCTGAGTGCTGTGGTCCCTCTGCCCATGGCCCTTGGCCTGGGCCACGCTGGGCACCCAGCCCAGGTTCCAGACCCTTGGGTGGAGAGATGTCCGGTCCCCCCAGAGCCAGGGCGAGGGCTTCTCACAGCAGAGGGGACTTTACTTGGGGGTTGGGGGTGTGGCCGGAGCTCCTGGCTCCCCGACTTCACTCGGGGAAGGAGGAGTGGACAGGAGAAGGGGGGCCGGCTAGGGGCTCAGTCCTGAGAGGCACCGAGGCCCTGAGGACTTGGGAACACACAGGAGGGGCACCTCTGCGACCAGGGCTCTCTGGGGACTGAGACCCCTGAGCCCAGGACGGACGGTGTGGGGCTGGTGCACCGATCAGGTGGACGGGGTCTCAGTGCCCTGCACGCACACTCAGCTGTGGGACGCGCATTTACACACGCCCTCCATGTGCACTGTTCACCCAGGAACACACCCTCACACATGCATTCCACACGGTCGCTCCCACATGCAGTTTTTACACACAGAGACACCTCACAGAGTCGGAGCTTGCAAGACACGGCTTTAATTTTGAGAACCTATAATGGGGAGCCCGGCGCCGTGGACGCTGTCCCCAATCTGTCAGGGATCTGGCAGTGCACCAATTACCCTCCTGGTGATACATGCACTTTTCTAAAGGAAAATGTCTACAAATGTGGAAGAGAATTCAGTTGCGGTTTTGCAATAATACCCCATCTTTATTTTTCTTAATTAATTCTGCATAAAATAATGAATTCATTCAAAACTGATGTCCATTAAAGTGTGGAGCCATGTGGCAGCCCCAGGAGGCGGCAGTGGTCTGTTGGCAAGGAACCCCTGTGAGGTGGGTCTGCCCCACACAGCCTGCCTCCCCCCCCAGTGCCCAGCCCCACCACCAGTCCTAGCAGCCCCGGCTGCACACTGGCAAGATGAGGGAAGTCCCTGAGCTATGTGAACAGGCAGGATCTCCAGGGAACCCAACCGGTTTGGGCCCATGGGCGGGCAGGCGGAGGGCCAAGAGAACAGGAAGATCTGGAGTCCCAGGAGGCGGCTGCAGAGCGGAGGAGAGGAGGGGCGAAGGGCGAGTCACATGGAAGCCACCCCTCGACCCCATTCACTGTACAGAGGAACTGCGGGGAGCCAGGCCCCTACAGGCCTTCCCGGGAAGGTGGATCCCACCAAAGGATCCAGGCTCAATTCAGGCTCCCTGCGTGCCCAGCGCACGAGTGGCGGGATGGGGCTCAGCATGGGACCAGGGTCGGGGCTTAGACTTTGACCCCAGTGAGAGCTCAGTTTGGGGCCCAGGTCAGAGCTCAAACTGTGATTAGGAGTGGAGTTTAATAACTGTCCACAGGGCATGACAGCCGTGGTCTTCTATATTTGAGTAATGTCCATTAGGTCATCTATCTCGGTCAGCTTGGGCTGCCATAACAAAATACCAGAGTCTGGGTGACACAAACAAGAGAATTTGTTTCTCTCCCAGTTCTGGAGCGCGGCAGTCCGAGATCAGGGTTCCCGGGTGGGCAGGTTCTGGTGGGGACTCTCTTCCTGGGTTGCAGGCGGCTCCCTCGCCCTGTAGCCCCGCGTGGCAGAGACAGAGCTGGTGCCTCGTCTTCTCAGGTCACCGAATCCCATCGTGAGGGCCCCAACCTCAGGACCTCATCCGACCCTGAGGCCCCCTCTCTGAAGACCATCAGCTTGGGGGTTAGGGCTTCAACATATGAATTAGGGGAGGACACAGTTCAGCCTATAGCACTGCGCCCTTGGCCCTCAAAATTCATGTCCTTCTCACATGCACGGTGCATTCCCGTCATCCCAATAAGCCCAGGAGTCTTAACTCATTACAGGGTCCACACGAACCCCTAAAGCCCAAAGTGTCCTCCAGACCCTCTCTACATCAGACATGGCCGAGTCCAGGTATGATTCTTCCTGGCAAATTCCTCTCTGGCTGTGAATCTGTGCAACCAGACAAATTACGTGCCTCCAAAATACAGCCGTGGGACAGGCCGAGGACAGAGATTCCCACCGCAAAGGGAAAAATCGGAAGGGAGAGTGGCGGGTCCCAACCCCAGCAAAGCAGCGCCATCGCCGGGGCTCCGGGCGGCCCTGCCTGATGGCAGCCGAGGACCCTGCGGTGCTGTGCTGTGCACGGCAGGGTGTGGAGTAGCATCCTCGGCCTGCACCCCTGGACGCCAGGAGCACCCCCATTAGGGCACCTGAAAATGTCTTCAGGCCCCGCCAAACGTCCCCCGGGCCACGGAGACGCCCCCATCTGAGAACCAACGCCTTACGGTAACCACTTCATATCAAATCACATCAACGAACACACGGGCAACTGTCAATATTTGAAGAATGAGTGCTCCAGGCTGGTGCTAGGTGCTGGGTGCCTTGAACACAAAACAGATAAGAAAGGCCCCGGCCCAGGGCCCCGCAGCTCCCCGTGAACTGGGGCGGGGGCGGGGCGCAGACGGGCAGCCCCACAAGGGAACAGTGAAGGCACAAACATTTTACTTCCCACGTGAGGCAGCTGAGCTGAGGGGGCGGGGGGGGGCAAGGGGGCAGGTTCAGAGAGAAAGTACCAGGCGGGCAGCATGGGCAAGGAAGGTGCCGGTGCAGGGGCCACGCTCACCTCTGTGTGACCTTGAGCAAGTTCCTCCCTCTCTGGGCCCCAGGCTCCAAGGGACAGAGCCCGGCCTGGGGGGAGCCGGAGGGCTGGGGTCGGGGTAGACCCCAGGAGTGCCGTGAATCCCAGGAGGGCTGGGTCTCAGGGCACCCCTGCACCCAGGCGTCCCCCCACTGCGGGGCACTCACCTGCTCCCCGGCCTTCCCTACGGCCCAGGGAGCCCCTTCCCCTGGTGCCCCTGCTCCTGGCAACGTCCTTTCCACCCCTGACGTGCCCTGGGCCCTTTTCTGGGGGGTAAATCAAGGAGGGGAGTGAGATGTGCTCCACGAGGCCATCCACAGGGCCAGGAAGATCTGAGGAAATGAAAGGCCCTCTCCCCCTGTGGGAGGAGCTCGTCGCCCCCAGACACACCCTGGGGCCAGCAGGCGGTGGGTGCAGCCTGTGCCTGCCACCACCTGGCCGCCACTCCAAGGGGTCCCAGGGAGACTGGGCACAAAGGGAGGGTCAGGTTGAGAGGGCCCCAGGGACCACTCACGGCCCCCAGGGCAACAGCAGCCGGGAGCCACTGGCCCTCCTGGTGCAGAGGAATGAGGGGAAGGGCCAGTCCCAGAGGCTGGCTGGAGCCGCTGTGATGGGAGAAGGCTGGTGACACGGATGCAGTGGCTGCCACGGTGGCCCAGGCGTCAGGTGTGGCGGAACAGGTGGCCTGGCTGCTGAGCCTCTCGCCCTCAGGTCTTGGCCAGTGGAAGCCTTTATAGGATCCTTATGGGACCCAGGACACAAACAGGGTGGAGAGGGGGCCTGGGTCTGGATGGAGAATGCCTGGCCCAGTGCCAAGCTCTTGTCACCTCCTCATCCCGCAGAGGCCGCTGACACGGCATTTCCCGGACTCCCCTGCAGCTCAAGTGCCACCGTGTTGGTGGGGTATTGAGTAAGGTCATGAGGGTGAGGCCCGCAGCTCCGGCGCGCCACACCCTCGCGCCCTGGCAGCCTCCCCAGGAGGTCCCCACCAGGCCCCCTCTCTGCAGCCCACGTTTCCTTCCTGCTGATTGTCTGTGGCGTCTGATCGAGGCCTGTCAGCCCAGTGGGACTCAGCCACAGGGGTCAGCATGGCTCCCGCACAGAGCACAGTGGGGCCGAGGGAGGGGCCCTCAACCTGGGCTCAAAGACGGAAGGAGTGAGTGAATCTGGGGAATGCGGTCTCCTTTCTCTGGCCTCGCCGCCCCTCTGAGCTGGTGGAGAAGCGGTCTGGGGCCTCGTCCTGGGGTGGCTGAGACATGGCCCCTGCCCCGGGCAGGCTCTGCCTTCCCGAAGCAGAAAGAAGGCCAAAGGGAGCGGGAGGGTGCAGCCGGGCGGGGGCTGGAGATTGGGACCTGCCCCGCCCTGGAGCCCTGTGGCCAGGAAGCTAGTGGTGTTGACCGTGGGCGGCCACCCCCCCACCCCAGCCAGCAGAGCCTTATAAAGCCGCCCAAGGTCTGCTCCCCGCTGCCCGCCCGCCACCATGAAGGCTGTCCTCCTTGCCCTGCTAGCCGCTGTCTTGGCCCTGCGGCCAGGTGAGACCACAGGGGGCCAAGGGGCAGGGGTGAGGGGAGTAGGGCCGGGGCGGGGGGCGGATGATCGAGGAAGGCCAGAGAGGCAGAGAGGAAGGAGGTGGTGGGGGCAGGCTGGGCGGAAGGACGGGAGGCAGAGGCAGGGAGAAGGGGCTTTGACCCCACCCAGGTCCCCCTGGGGCAGCTCTTGGTGCAGCCAGGATACCGGGTCATCTCCTAGCTGTCCCCCGAGGCGGGAGCAGGCGGGTCAGAGCAGGGGTCTCTCCTCTAGCGCCGTGGGGCCGGCCTGGCTGCTGGAGGGGTGACGGATGGAGGGATGCGCAGAGAGCCTGTGGGGTGGGCGGGGGGCACAGGGGCAAAGAGCCTCAAGTGAAGAAGGGCCACAGAGGGACGGAGGGAAGAGTGACCGGGCCCTTCTCCCCAGGCCCAGCCCCGGCTTCCGATGGGGGCAGCAGGGGTAGGCTGTGGGCCTGCACTGCTCCAGGACTCTCCTGGCCCAGGGTCCCCGGGTGATCAGTAAAGCTCTCAGAGCCTCAGCTCCCTCTCCTGGAAAGCAGGGATCATGGTGGTGCCCGAGAACACACGGGTCGGCCGGCGTGTGGGGTGCCCGAGCACAGGCCACCCGCGGGGAACCTGTTGGCACTGAGGTGACGTGGATGCCAGCTTCATCATCGTTTTACCCAGAGGAGACCTAATCGTCACGACAGCTGGGGCCACTGCCCCCAGGGACAGAGCAGGGCCGGGCCAGGGGCGCACCTACGGGCTCACAGCTCCGGCTCGGGGGGAGGGGGATGCTGAGAGGCAGTGAGAAGGGTCCTGTGCATCCTGCCCCCACCTGCCTAGCGTGCGTCCCTCTCATGAGCGTGGGCATCGTAACAGGGCCTGGCAAGCAGGGGGTGGGCGTGGCGCCCTCCCTGTGAGGGGCCCCCGCTTTGTGGCTCTTGTGCACCAGACAATGCTCCCTACTCTGTGTGACCGCTGAGAAAACGAGGTTCCCCCCATCCCCCCGCAGCGTGGGAGGGCAGGCTGAGCAGCCTCTGAGCTCCACCCCACCCCCACCTTGTAGGCACCGCCCTGCAGTGTTACTCCTGCAAGGCCAAGGTCAGCAACGAGGACTGCCAGCACGTGCAGAACTGCAGCCGCTCTGAGACCCAATGCTGGACCGAGCTCATCCGTAAGTGGCCCTGCTGTCCCCGCAGGCCTCCCTGCGCCCCTGCCCTGCCCCCTGCACCATCCCCTAGAAGCCCTGCACCTTCCCTCCACTGGCAGGGATTCAAAGGGCCTGGGATTAGGCGTCTGTGCTGAACTGTCCATCCTTCTGTCCACCTGCCCCGCTGCCCACTTGTTCTCCTGTCCACACATAAATATTGATGCTCCGCTTCCCATCTGTATTTGGCGGGTGAGTATCCAGGGCCCGGCCCTCGCCCAGTGGTCCCCGTGCCTCCCCCAGGTGCTGTTGATCTCCTGACCCTCATCAGCAAGGGCTGCAGCTCGCACTGCGTGGAGGACTCAGAGGACTACCACGTGGGCAAGAAAAACGTCACATGCTGCTCTACTGACCTGTGCAACGCCAGCGGGGCCCACGCCCTGCAGCCGGCCATTGTCACCCTGACGCCGCTCACCGTTCTTGGCGTGCTGCTGTTCTGGGGCCCCGGGCAGCTGTAGGATCTAGGAGGACCCTGTTGTGTCCCATGCTGGGCAGTGGTGCCCAGGGGCCCGGGGGGCACTCCTCACACACACCTGGTCCAGTCACGGCCCCTTCTGAACCCTAACTCAGGTCGGGCGATGCCCCTCTGCCCTTTCCAGCCCTCCCTGGCTCCCTCCAGGACTCCTGCCCAGCTCCCACCGCCCGGCAGGCTGCGCTCTATGATGTGGAACAGCGTGCAGATGGTCCATCAGACCCCTTCCCAATATTCCGACCCACCCCTTAACCTTCACTCAGGCACCTCTTCCTCCAGGAAGCCTTCCCTGCCTGACCCCTCCACGAGCTGAGCCAGGTCCTGCCTGTGGTGTCCCCCGCACCCAGCATGAAGTGCTCTCAGGAGGGCCCCGAAAAGGCTGAGAGGAAACATTCCGAGTAGAATTAGGGTCAGGGGTGTGAGGTCCTGGGAGCCCCAAGAGATGAAGCTTGGAGGGGGGACTAGCTCCCCATGTTCATGGGGGTCCTGGGGCAGCAACCCCAGCACACAGCAGGCCCTTAATAAAGGTCCATGGGCTTGGTTGCAGTGAGTCTGTCCTTGCATGCCCGCAGGCTGAGGTCAAGGTTGGGGTCCAGGGCTGTGAAGGGTTGCCACCTGGGGCCACGTCTGTGGCTGTGGCCGTGCCCTTGGCTCCGGCCAGGGCAGGAGCAAATGTCTGACTCCTGGAAGGGAGGACATCGCTGCAAGGCCGCATCCCTGGGGCCTCCCGGCTCTTGCTGTGTGGCCTCGCACATGTTGCTCAACCTCTCTGAGCCTCAGATGCTCACTGGGACCCATCTCTGCTGTGAGGACTGACCCAGAGACTTCAAGGCATGGAGACATTTCTGGGTGGCAGGGGCTGCTGCTGCATGAGGCCGCCAGACCCCTGCCCTGTCCTCCCCCTTCAGCTTGAGGACAGCCCCTCTGTCTGTTTCTTCAATTTCTTATTTTGTTTGTTGTAAGGGCTTCACACCCAGAGCAAAAAATTCAAACTGTACAAGAGGGTCTCCAGTGCTGAGCCAGTTCCCCAACCCTGAGCGCGGGACCCTCCCCTCTCTAGGATGCTCCCATCGCATGCTTGGGGCTCCTTCCGGGGTAACTAACTGTGAGGCCTGGGGGAGCCCTAGGGGACACGGCCCCTGCCTGGCCTCTTTCATACCTGGGAAAGTCCTTCTGAAAACCCAGCTGGCCCCTGCCCTCGGGCGCCAGGGCTCAGGAGGGCCGGGGCCCGGGTGAGACCTGCCTGCACAGGACGGTGCTTCCAGCCCACACCAGGCGCTGGGCGGTGGATGAGGCAGGATTAGAACCCGGGTCCTGGAGGGACCCTCCAGGTTGGCATAGCAGCAGGTGGGGTGGGGTCACGCTCACCAGAGTCCAGGCCAGGGCACAGGGAGCCCCAGGCAGCCCAGTGTTCCGGGTGGTGACGTCGGGGGGGCAGAGGAGACCAGAGGTCTCCACACTCAGAGCCCACGGCAACCCACACCTTAGCGCCTCCCTGTGCAGGGGTGCTCCGCCCTGGGGCCGAGGCTCATGGAGGTGAGGTGCCCTGGGCCCCAGTGGTTTGAATTCTTTGGGTCAACATGAGAGGAGAGAGACGGCAGGTGGGAGGCCTGACCGCGCTCCCCAGGCCCTGTAACCCGGAGCCTCCCCTCGCCTCCTGAGCCCTCCCTGAGGTCACGCAGCCTTGAGCCTCCAGAACAAGGGACAGGCCCCGGGTGGCCCAGGAGCCTGCTCTGCTCCCGACCCAGCACCTCGGGGCAGAGGTCTCCCCCTCCTGCAGGACGGAGGGCTGACGGGGGCTCTGCCTCTCCAAGGGTGAGGACAGCACGGGGGCCACCTGCAGGCGCAGCCCAGGGTCCCTCAGCCGGCCCAGCGCAGGGCCTGGACTGGGATCCCCACCGCTCCACCCCACACCATTTCATCGTCAGAAACTATGCGAAAGCAAGAAAGAGCAAGTGCAGAACCCTCTCCCCAAGCCCTAGGATGGTATCCGGCCCCATTTTCACCCTCATGGTGATGCTTCTTGTGCAAGAATAAGGAGCATCCTGTGAGTTTACACACCTGGTCACACTCTCTTCAGGAAATGGCTTTTTTTTTTAAACCTCTATCTCTCCTTGGTAAGGACTAGACACCCCGTGGTGGTTGAGATGATCCTCCGGACAGACCGACGTGTCTTTGTTTTTAAGATGCCACTTGCTGAGCGTCTTCCGTGGGAGAGATACTGTCCTGGTCTGTCTGCATCTATAGTAATCGGTGACGACAAGAGCAGACATGGCTTAGCGCTCACCACGGGCCGGGCACTCCTCTGCCGCCTCCCATGCAGTCATTCATTCATTCCTCCCCCCCTTGGGGGCAGGGCTGTGCAGAGGAGGAACCCGAGGCAGAGAGAGGTGAAGCAACTTGCCCAAGATCACACAGTTAGTTAGAACTGGTGAGGCTGCATTCCAACCCCGGTTGAAAGAGGCTCAGAGAGGTGAAGGAGCTGACCTGGGGTCACACAGAGGGCTCCTGCCCACCCCAAATCAGGCCCCTGAGTGGGCATCTCCCGCCCTGGCCCCAGCTCCCAGCCACACCCAGCCCTGGGCTTTCCTCCCCTGAGGACTCTGGCTCGGCCGGACCATCTCTCCGACCCCTCGGGGGCTGAGGTTGATGACTGGTCTGGCTCCCTGGGGATGTCCCCACCCTCCCCACTGGACTCCAGCTGCAGCAGAGAGTCAAGCTAGATGGGAAGGAGAGTGGGTCTCCGGTGGGTGCTGTGCAGTCCTGGAGTACCCCAGGGGGCCCTTCCTGAGTCAGGAGAGACGCAGAGCTCTTGCCCAAGCGCCCACAGCTGCAGGGCGCAGAGCTGGGACCCCATCCATCCACCCCACAAAAGCTGTGGGGTGTTGGGGCAGCCCTCGGGTGAGCAGTTCGCCTGTGCCCGGTGCTTGGACCACCACCGTGGCCCGCTGCCTGAACGTCAACACGCGCCCTGGGGGCCCAGGCCTGCCTCACCAGGGACGCTGGCTCGGGACTCGCCCTGGGCAGACAGCACCCAGAAAAGAACCCCAGCACAGGAATAATCGAGTCGGTCTACCCCAGGCCTGCGATAGAGCTACCCTCTGTTAGGGAGACCGCCCCCTTTTTACGGAACTGAGTTTCAGGTGGCCGGCCCCCCAGCTCGCACTGCGGACAAACAGGTCTGCGCCCTCGCGACCCTGGTTCTGTCCCGCCCGCAGGCTACCCCTTCGTGGCACTGTGGTGGTGACCAAGGCGTGCGCGGACCCATGCGAGCCCTCGAACGCGGACGGGCTGGGCCAAAAGGGCCCGCAGAGCTGCTGCCGCCAGGATCCGCGCCCCGCGCGGGGCGCTGCTGGGGTCCAGGCCCGGCCGAGCCCGGCCCGGGGGCGGCTCTGGGGGCGGGGCGGGGCGGAGCTTGGGCGGGGCCGGGGCGGGGCCGAGGTTGGGTCCCAGTACAGGGAGGGGCTGCCCGCCGCGTTTCCGCCACTCGCACTGCTGCTCCTGGTTTGCCGGGCGGCATCCTGAGCCCCTGCTCCTCTTGGTTCTGGAGCCTCGAATCCAAGCAGGCAGCCGCTAGAACTTAGGCTGCGGGCCTGCCTCTGGCGGTGACGCCCGGTGCTACCCAGACACGAGAGTCCTTGAGGAACCAAGGGGACCCAGAAGTACCCCTCCGCTGCTCCTCCACCCTGCTTGATACTCCAAGCCAGGGCCGAGGGAAGGGATCGAGGTTCCGCGCCCAGGACTCCTTCCAGACTCCCAATAAACTGCCAGTGACCCATCACAAGATGCCTGCGTCCATTGTGTGGGACTGAAGCGGCCCGATGGTGGGGGGGCGGGGCGGAGAAGGCGCTGGTCCTTACAGCATTCACGTTTTGAGCGCCCTCGGTGCACCGGGCATCCCGCTGGCCCTGGGATTTGGCAATCAACGAGACAGACCAGGCCCTGGCCTCCTGGCCTCAAGGTCTAACAGGGCGAGAGCCCCCCCTGCCTACGGATCATATCTGTGAGTAAAAGTGGAGTGAGACCAGGGCTCTGGGGATCTAGCCCAGTCCGGGATTCAGGAAAGGGGCAGATGGGGCAGGGAGGGTCCTCTGGCAGAGACAACAGCATGTGCAGTGTGTGTGTGTGTGTGTGTGTGTGTGTGTGTGTGTGTGTGTGTGTGTGTGTGTGTGTGTGTGTGGTGTTGGGTGGCCTCCTGGATAGCAGAAGCTCAGAAGGACGCCAGGTGGGCGGGGCGGGGGGGGGAGCACAGGCTGTGAGGAAGTTGGGGGCAGGGGTTTCATAAGCTCCCGGCTGGATTCTCATTCACCAAACTTCACTGACATCTCCAGAACCAGGTCTCTAGCTTCGGGGCCCTCCCCTGGGGGGACAGGACAAGGTGGGTGACAAGGAGGCTGTGTTCTCAGAGGAGCAGCCAAGGGGGGCTCCAAAGACATGTCATTCTTCTATTCGCCCTGAGAAGCTAGCTCACCCCCGACAGACAGCTCAGAGCCAAGCCAGGGCAGGGAGAGCATTACCCGGACACGCGTGAGCAATGTGCGGGAAGGGCCTTCTTACCGCCAGGGCTTCCTAGGGCAGCTGGGCCTGCCCTGATAGGAAACGAGTTCCTTGTCCCTGGGAGTATCCAAGCAGATCCAGGGACTCAGGAAAACCCAGACCCCACTCTGCCCAGCTGCTGGCCCCAGAAGCAAAGCCAGAAAAGCAAAAAACTCAGCCTCTGCCCTGACAGTGAACGTGGCAGGGGAGGCCACCCAGCCCCAGCGTGGACTGTGGAACAGGGCTACCCCAGGATCTCCTTCAGGGGCTTTCAAGAACCCCGCAACCCGAGCCCAGGCTGGGTGTGGACTGGATGAAAGCCCAGTTGCCTCAGTCCAGCTGCTGCCAGATGCGTTCTCAGAGCCTGGGGACCTCAGCAATCACTCCTTAAACCCACCCATCCCAGGACTCCAGTACTGACCTAAGGAGGCGGCCTCCGGGGTCACTGGCAAACGCCGTCGTTGGAGAGGCCTGGAGGCCGGCCGGGCCTTCTCTGGGCCTTCCCTCCCGGCCTCGCAGAAAAGAGGGACAGGACACCTACTGTGCGTGGCAGTCCGCCAGGCCAGGCGTCCCAAGTGCCTAAGGCAAGGCCTTTGAATCGATTGCTGAGTCATTTACATTTACTGACTCCTCCCTCTCCATCCGGGACGTTATTTGCTCCCGCTTCAAAAAGTGCAAAGGGTGGGAATGCTTGGAAATGAGGTTGCGGTTATCAGGACCTTTGGGGAGGAAGTGGTGAATGTGGGGGGAGGGTTAATGAGGTTACAGGCTGAGACTGAAAAGGTGTATTGGAGCCAGACTGAGATACTCCCTGAACCCGCCGCATATGGGGCTGTCGCCCTGTGAAAGTGGGGAGCCAGCCCCTGGTGGTTCTGGAGTAGAGGAGGGTCGGTTTCCAGCAGCCTCCAAGCAGCGCCGCTAGGGACCGGCCTATGTCCATGTGTCCTGCCAAATTCCACAGCCTAGGCCGGGGAAGTGCTGGAGACTTTGAACCTCCCAGATCAGAGGCGGAATCTCCGGGGTCACTCCAAGTCTTCAAGAGCCAGGGAAAGGCGCGAGGGGCTCCCGCTCCCAGAGGGCGGGCAACGCTGGGGGAGAACCGGAACGCTCCCGCGCCTGCAGCGCGGGGCGTGACCGCCAGATGCCGCTGTGGTGCTCGGCGCGCCGCCCTATGCCCCGCCCACTCCGGGGAAAGCAAAAGCGGCGCGGGCGGCGGGGGTAGGACGGACCACTGAGAGCGGGGAGGGGGGGCCCGGGGCGGGGGGCGGGGCTCCGCGCAGGCCTCCGGCGCGTCTCCCCCCTCAGCCAGCCTCGCGAGATGGTTCGCTCCGGCCGCGCTGCGCTCAACGGTTCCCAGCCTGGCCAGTAGAGCTGGGGTATCAGGGCTGCACTGCCGCGCGCACTGTCGGTACCAGCGCCGAGGGCTCCGCAGCACCCCTGCGCCCGCCGCTGCCGCCGCCGCCGCGATGCTGGGGCTGCTCATGGCGGTGCTGGCCCTGGCGCTCGCCTACTTCGCGCTCCTGGACGGCTGGTACCTGGTGCGCGTGCCGTGCGCCGTACTGCGCGCGCGCCTGCTGCAGCCCCGCGTCCGTGACCTGCTGGCTGAGCAGAGCTACGCGGGCCGCGTGCTGCCCTCGGACTTGGACCTGCTGTTGCACATGAACAACGCGCGCTACCTGCGCGAGGCCGACGTGGCGCGCGCCGCGCACCTGGCCCGCTGCGGCGTGCTCGGGGCTCTGCGCGCGCTCGGGGCGCGCGCCGTGCTGGCCGCTTCGTGCGCGCGCTACCGCCGCTCGCTGCGTCTGCTCGAGCCGTTCGAGGTGCGCACCCGCCTGCTGGGCTGGGACGACCGTGCCTTCTACCTGGAGGCGCGCTTCATCAGCCTGCGCGACGGCTTCGTGTGCGCGCTGCTGCGCTCCCGCCAGCACGTGCTGGGCACCTCGCCGGAGCGCGTCGTGCAGCACCTGTGCAAGCGCAGGGTAAGCGTCCCCCGCCCCGAGCGCACTCCTCCCGCTGGACCCTGAGGACTCCTGGTCCCTGCCCCCGTCCCTGGGAAAGGCTTGCCGCCTACCCCTTTTGGGGTGCCCCTGTCCGGCCGAGTACCGCTCCAGCCCTTTTCTTTGGACCCAGGGCCTTCTTCACTGATGCCATTCTTCTTGGGACCTCTCAGGGTCCCCTCATCAACTCTCTGTAGTCGGACTCAGCATGCTCCCCTCCTGCCATCCCTTATCAACCCCTCAAGGCTCCCTGCCCCACGATACGCCTTTTCCAGAACAGGGAAGGCCAGACCAGGCGTCTCCCAAAGAGTCTAAGTGTGGCTTGGAGTGCGGAGCCGGCCTCACTGGTCCTTGGTTCTGAATGTAGCATGGAAGCCGGGTGGGGGTGGGGTGGGGAGATGGGGGCTGGGGCGTTAGTGAGAGGAGGTTGCTGGGAGTTCTCAAGGACCTGAGACCCCCTTCACCCAGCTTAGACCTGAGGGGCTGGGTCACCATCACCTGGGTTAGGGGTGAGCCCTGAGCCCTATAGAGCTGCAAGCCCTTCTGCCTTTTCCAGTTGGAGAAAAGAAGGCTGCAGCACCTGCCTGGGGCTCAAGGCCCCTCCCCAGGGCCTGCTCCTCCCAGCACGGCCTGCTGCTGCAGCGTGGCACCTGGGCCCTGGGGACGCTGCTGCGGTGCTGGTTGCCAGGGCAGGCTCCTGCTGCAGGCACGTTCCTAAAAACATGCTTGGAGCCTCCATGCCAAAGCCAGGGCCCGGTGGGCCCCGGGGTGCCCTCAGGCAGGGTGCTGCCCTCTCTGGCCCTGGACAGGAGCAGAGGAGGGACACAGCCACACGTTAATCACGAGAGGCTAGCCTTTCCTTTATTTCGGAGGTGGGGAAACTGAGGCTCAGAGGGGCAATGCGAACTGCTTGAGGCTGCACAGTGGGCCACAGGCCCAGTCCCCTGGTTTTCGGTCTCTTTGAGTCAGGGACGCCCCCAAAGGGCCTGGAGCCCTCCCACCCCACACCCACAGAGGTGCTCTGCATGTCCCTTCATGCGTCAGGAGGCTGGGAGGGGACGGCCATCGAGGCTTTAAATCGATGGGCTGCGAGCTGCGAGCAAAAGGCGGAGGAGAGAGAGCCAGGGCCACTTTCCTGCAGGGGAGGGTGGTCAGGCGTGGGCTGATGGGTGAGACCCACGTGAGGCGAGGGGGCCCATACCATGGCATGGCGAGGACACTCGGCCACAGATGGCCAGGAGTCAGCCGGCCTGAGCCCCTGGGCCGGGAGGGTCCCGGGCGCAGTCTTGGGTTTAGTGTGGGACAGGCTGAGCCCAGTGCCCAGAGATCTGCATGCTGAAAGGCTGGTGTGGGGCAGAACGGCCTTGCAGGGAGAGCTGGGCTACAGCCAAGCCTGGATCTGGTGATTCCAGCTGGGCTGGGAGGAGGACGCTTCCGAGAGCCAGGCCCAGCTCTGCCCAGACTTACCCTGTGACCCGGCTCTGAGCACCTCTGCCCAGCCTCCCTGATGCCCTGAGCTGGGTGCGCATCTCCCCTCATCCCTGAGAGTCCCGCAAGTCCTCGGAGCCCTCCAGCCTGGCCCAGCCCCTTGCCCCATCACAGAATGGTGGCCGAGTTTGCAGGGAGGCGGCTGGCGTGGCTGGGCAGGGGGGGCGCAGGAACACGCTGCGGAGGCCCCGAGCTGACCTGGGAGGCGGCATCTGGCTCCTGCTGGCGCGCTGAGAGAGAGGGCCTCAGGCAGGGCCCTGTCCTGGGCTCTCCCGGCAGAGCCGCTCCGACGCCGCTTCTGCCCCTGCATCCCCTGCCCTGCCTCTGGCCACTCTGGGTCTCCCGTCTCCTGTCACCCCCTCCAACCAGCTGACCTCAGAGGTTTTTGCCCTTCAGTCGTGACCCAGTGGGGGAGACAGGCCTGACAAGGGGCGTGGTGTCCTGAGAGCTGGGATGGGGAGGAGCCAGCACTGCGGGGCCTGGGAGAGTGTCAGGGAGGGGGCTGGGGCTGGGGAACGGTGTGAGCCGAGGTCCAGAGGTGTGAAGACCGCAAGTTGGTTGTCCCCCCTCCCCCGGCCCTGCTGGTCCCCACGGCAGCGGGTGGCCCGTGGGAGCCTCACCCTCGTCTTCCCCTGCAGGTGGAGCCCCCTGAGCTGCCAGCCGACCTGCAGCACTGGATCGCCTACAACGAGGCCAGCAGCCAGCTGCTCCGGGCCGAGAGCGGGCTCGGCCACGTTGTAAAGGACCAGTGAGCACCGCAGCCTACCCGCCCTGCCCACCAGCCTTGACCTGGGGGCAGTTGCCCACCCTTCCCCGCTTGCCAGGAGGCAGAGAGCGCAGAATGGGCCGGCTGGGCTGGGCTCTCTTTGAGCTGGAGTGGCCTTGCGACCGGCCCAGCCCCCTTCACACGCTCGAGGCCCTCCCCCGCCCCCATTATCGATGCCCCTCTACGCCCCATCCCACGCGGAGCACGGGATGCGGGTGACACAGGCACCCAGACCAGCTGTGCGCTCAGGATGATGACGATGGGCAAACTGGGAGGCCCAGGGCCCTTGGCATGCAGGCAGCGGGGTTTGGGGGTGGCCCACCCAGCAGGTGCAGCCCCGTGTCCATGTGTCGCGTTGGGGGAGAGTGCCTGGAGCAGGGGTCTGGCTAGAGCTGCCCTGAGCAACAGAGCTTGAAGTCCGAGCTGCCGTGGGGGTGAGGCCCAAGCAGTCCTGGAGGCAGGGCTGGGGCTGGCCGGGGCTGGGGCCTGGGGGCCTGATTCGGGCGCAGCAAGGAGCTGGGAAGGATCAGAGCAGCATTTCAAGGCAGATCCCTCTGGCTGCGAGTGAGGGAAGGGGAGGCCCAGGGCAGAGTCTGGCAGACTAGGGGTCAGGCAGACTGACCCAAGGGCACTCAGGAGGGAGGCCTGGCCACCAGGCTCCCGGGATGGGGGCAGGTCCTGCAGCAGAGGCTTGTGGCCCTGGAGAGTGTGCTGGGGCCAGTGCAGGTCAGATGGCACAGGGGCTCCAGTGGAGGTGGTGAACTGTCGTAGCTGGGGGTGTCCTAGTTGGGGCCTGCTGCTGAGGAGGGATTGGGGAGTGGGATTCTGCCTGGGTGCCCTCACCCATCTGCACCCTTCAGTGCCCATAGGACTGCTGTGTGACGCTGGGGGATGTCCTGCCCTCTCTGGGCCTACAGCACCTCAGTTGTCTGCCCTCCTGCTGGGGCTGTCCTTGCCTGACATTCTGCCCCGCTGTTGACTTTTTTCCTTCCTGTGCAGAGAGCTGCTTCCCTCAGTGGGCTGAGGCTGGAGAGGGTCTTCTTGGTTTTGCTTGAGTGGCTCTGTCCTGGCAGCTGCTCTTGGGGCTCCCTGATGGCGTCACCGGCCGAGGGCTCCCACTCCTGCCCAGTCTCCCACCTTGCAGCTGGGGAAAGGGAGGCCTGGAGAGAAGCAGGCACTGGCCCAGAGCCTCCAGGAGCGCTGAGGGCAAAGCAGGTGGGCCTTGTCCCTGGCTGGCTGGGGACAGAGGTCAGGGCTCTGGGTGTGGGATTGGTGCTTTCCTGTGCGGGGGCTGCCCAGGGCGGGTGCCCACTCACCTGTGCCCCTGCAGCTGCCCCCTCCAGCCCACGGGGCAGGCCAGAGCATCTGGGGCCCAGGACTGCCCCCTTGCCACCCAGCCCACGACCCCGCTGCCAGCTGGAGCCAGGAGCACAGCCGCACCCCTCATGCCTCCCCTGTCCCCACAGTGTCATCTGCCTCAGCCACCGTGGGAACACTGCAGTATTTCTGTTTATTTAAAGAAAGCCCAAGAGTAAAGGGTCTCAAACGTGAGCTTGCTGGGGAGTCCTCATTTCCGAAGCCCTGGTCCCCCAGGGGTGTTTTCTGGTGTGGGGGGCTGTCGGGCTTGTTGGCTGAGCTTGGGGACCACGCTGGCAGGCTGGAATGCTGTCCCCATTCCACAGAACATGGGGTCGAGGCCAGAAAGGAGCTGCCCCAAGCCCCTCCAGCCCTGGTCCTCTTCTCATCTGCAGCTTTCCACAGGGACTTGGGAGGTCATGCCCCAGACTCTGGGTCTGGGGCCCCAGGCTCCTGGGGTCACTGGGCAGGGTGTGGGTGCCAGGGGGGTCAGAGGTCAGTGGGCCTTGATGCGTGGGGGGCCAGGGGGAGCATAGGGGCTGTTCCGCAGGCTGCTCCAAGAGGGCAGGGAGTGGGACCCCTGGGAGGTAAGGCAGGTGAGTGATGGAGGGGTGGGTGGTGTCTGTGCTCTGACCACCTGCCCAGGAGGGCCAGCAGTGGGACCTGGGACAGAAGGGCAGTTGGAAGCAGCTGGGTTTGCAAGAGGCATTCAGCGATGGGACAGTGGGGCTGGAGAGGCGGGGAGCAGGTCAGCGGTTTGCCGCCAGGGTGGTCGGTTGAGGCCTCGGCCCTTTCCACCTTTCTGGGCAGCCTGAGGGCCCTGGGGACTGACGGGTCGTGCCTCATGCCTGTCCTGAGCCAGTGGCCATGTGGGGGGCAGATGGGCACCCGCACAGAATGTCTGTTTCTCTTCGTGTAAGAGGTGTTTGCACAGGTCCTGAGGGGTTGGGGGCAGGGGAGGTTGGGGGATCGTGTTAGGTGTCTGAGCTGAGCATTGCCAGACGGGACAAGTTCCCGGGTGGGACCACAGATAGGAAATGGTGCACGCAGATGGTCTGGGCCTGGGCAGGTCCAGCCAGTGGTCCGAAGTGGCTGGCTGGGGCCCTGGCGCAGGGCGGGGGGCTGCGGAGGCAGGATGGGGGTGCCTGGGCATGGTCTGACCCACTTGGCACTGTGTGTGGGGGTGGGGGAGAGAGAAGGGGTGTTGAGGATGGTCACGGGCATCTGGGTTGCACGTGGCTGCCCCAGGGGCGTGGGGACTTCTGTGTCCACTTCAGGGAGATGCACCCCAGCTGGGCAGGGGGAGGGGAGGCTCTCGGTCCACATTTGGAGGACAGGCCAACAGCAGAGGGGAGGAGGGTCCTTGTTGACTAGAGGGCCTCGGGCCAGGGCTGGGGCTTTGGAAGTGTATCTGCAGCCTGGCTCTTCTGGTGAGTCCCACTCTGATCCCGTGGACTGGCCGCTTTTGTTGAGAAATTCAAGTGACTGTTTCAGCCCGCACGCGGGCCGGGCACTGGTTCTCCTCTGGGCCACGCTCCCCACCTCCCACAGGCCGACGGCTACAGAGATGTCCGCGCCAGCACCCCGCAACCCTGTGTTGTCTGTGGGGTATCTGACTCCCCAGGTGACACCCCCGCCTGCCACCTGCCTGCAGGACACTCAGGGTGGGGGGGGGAGGGGCGCCGGAGCTCCTGGCGGGGCAGTGGTGGTGTTCCACACCCTCATCTCATCTCGCCTTTTCTCGATTTTAACGTAATGGAAGAGGGACCCTTGCTCCGTTCCCTTGCCAGTGGGCAGGGGTGGGGGGTTGAGCAGCCCTTGGTAGCCCTTGGTGGGCATCGCCCCTCCCTTTGCAGTTCTCTGTGACCCACAGCTTCCCCATGACTGGAGGTGGGGCGTGGGCGCGGTCTGGCACCAGCTCCTTGCCTCTAAGGCCCCACGTGCCCGCAGATGGTGTGAGCAGCTGCCGGCCACCCTCTGGCCACTCCTGAGGCCCCTCCACCGCGGCCTCCCCAGCTCCCGTGGCGGGTGCGGGCCGGTGGGCGTTTCCAGGCCCGCGGGCTGGGCAGGGACTTGGTGGGCCCCCTTGGGCTCAGACCACCTCGCTGAGCTCCCGGTGGAGGTGTCGGCAGGGCAGACGCATGACCTGGGTGCCCAGGGGAGGGGTCTGAGGGGCACGTGCCCTCTGCTGGCCATGTCGGCGCAGGGCAGAGGCCCCGCAGGTGCCTGCTGCCACCCGCCCGCTCACCTGCTCTGCACCCCTAAAGAGCCCAGAGGTACCCTGCTTGTTGCTCCTCTGGTGAGGCTGAGGTGGGAGTGACTCAGCCTCCCACTCCTTGGGGTGAGGGTCCCCAAGGTGAGGCGGTGGCCCTGGCCCTGGCCTCCAAGTGCAGGGTCCATTAGGTGCTGTCTAGAAGTCTGGCCGCAATGCAGAGCGTGGAAAGCACCCAGCCCAGAGGCCCGATGGCACGGTGGGCAGAGACACCCTGGGCTCACTCTGGCTCCCGCCTCTGCCTCCCTGTAGTGGGGCTGGAGCAGGTGACCGCCAGGGACAGCTGGGAGCCACGCGGGAGGGGCAGGAGCCTGAGACAGGGCCTCCTGGGACCTAAGGACCCTGGGCTCCTGGGGGGTGGTCAGCCTCCGAGGACACTCTGCTGCCCATCCTTGGGCAGACAGGCCAGGCCACTGGGAGTGCTACGGGCGCAGCACGGCCTGGACCCCCGAGCTGGCCCTGGGGGCCTGGGGTGAGCTGGCATGGCCTTCGTGTTCCGTGCACACAGCCTCCTCTAATCTCAGCTGTCCCCAGGGCCCAGGGTGTAGTAGGCCCGTTGTCACAGGAGGTGACTGAGGCCCGTGGAGATGTATGGGTGCCAGCAGGCCCAGGTGCACCCCACTCCTACACACTCGGGAAGACCCAGCCTGGTAGGCAGGCTGTCTGAGCTCCACATGCCCTCTTCCCCAGCCTCCGCTTGCTGCTGCGGCAGCCCTGGGCTGGACAGGCATACTCGCCCGTGGAGAAAACTGGATTGCAGCCCCAGTTTCCTCCCCATCCTAGGGGTATGGGGCGGGGGTGATGCCTACAGGGTCTCAGGGAATATTCTGGGAGCGGGGTCAGATTTTCCTTGTGCTGAGGAATGGGTCCTGCCTGGTCCGATATGCAGGAAGGCTGGCCTAGGATGCATTTCTCCCCCTAAGCCTCTGTTTACCCATCTGTGAAATGGGTCAGAATGGCCCTGGGTGCGAACGAGGCTCAGGGGCCAGAACACGCCTGGTTCCGCCCAGCTGCCTGAAGGCGGTCTGTGGGCTCTCAGCGTCCAGAAGAAAAGAGGTCGTCTCCAGCCTCACCTTATTTATTTTCGACAAGTTTGGTGGAGGAGGGCAGAGAGTGCCCTGAAACGGTTCTCTCCCCTAGGGTCCCACAGGTAACCTGAGGCCCAGTGAGCTTGGGCCATGGGGGCGTGCCAGGCTCCTCAGGAAAGGAGGTGGCCCAGGATTATGGCCCCCTAGGGACTAGGGCCCCAGCACTGAGCCTGGCAACCCCCATAGAATTACAGAGGTCATGGAAACAGCTTTAGCTGGGGTGGGCAGCCCCGATGCTGTCTGGGTCAGCGGCCTCGCAGGAGCGGGAGCAGGAACTGGTCACCATGGGGCTGTGGTTGAAGGGGAACTCTGCCGGGGAGGGCAGCCATCAGAGCCTGGTCCCCACCGCCCAGCGCCTTCTTCAGCCGCCCCGGCCTCCATGCACTTGACCGTGCCCTTCCTGCCTCTTCCCATGCTACCCTGAGACCCCTAAACTAACTGCCGCCCTGGGAAGTTACCCTGTTGGGGTCTGAGATGGGAGCTGGGAGCCCGAGGCTGATGCCGCCCCACAGAGCCAACCTGCGGGCCCCCAGCCTCACCTGACTCCACCGTCAGCTGCGAGGTCTTGCACGCTGTGTCCTCCGGCTTGCAGTTAGTAATGGTCTTGCACAAAAGAAGGGCCGTGGGCTGCTCACAGGTGACGCATCTTAAGGCCTCACCTGGGAGAGGGATAGGGACAGACCCTCATCATCTGGCCTTGAGACCCATCCTGGACACAGGAGGAAGGGCTGGAGAAGAGGCCAGGGATGGTCCAGCCCCTGGGCCGTTCCCCACGGATCCACCTGGAGCATCTTCTCCTGTCCCTCCCTGGGAGAGTGGCTCGCCCTACTGAGCCCCTTCAGGCCCAGGCCACCGAGCGCAGGCTTGAACACTGCGACCCTCTACCCGAGCCTTGGTTTGCCTTCCTGGAGAGCGGGCTGTGACCCCTGTCCTGGGTGAAGCCAGGCTCAGGACCGGGCGGCTCATTTAGGGTGAGGGAAGGTGAGCCCAGTGGGGGACCTAAGGAAGCCTTCCCCTCAAAGCCCCCCAGTGGCCCCCTCCCCACTGAGGAGGTGGGCCAAGGGAGGACCAGAGACAGGGCCCCTTGCCAGCCAGCCGCACTCACCCAAGCTCACGGTCAAGGCCGAGGTGAGATGCAGCGGCAGCAGGGCCCTGGGAAAGGCCGTTCCCTGTGCTCAGGAGCCGGGAGTGCGGCCGCCTGTGCCGGCCTCCGGTGGGGATTTATAGCCAGCCCTTGGGCCCCCGTCTGGGTGGCACAGGGCAGAACTGGGAGGCGGCTGGCAGGAGGGTGCGTGGCCGCCAGCGCACGCACAGGCCCTGAGGGAGCGGCACCCCGCGGCGCTGGAGGCTGCCCTGGCCCCTCCCTGCAGCCCGGCCTGTTCCTGCCACACAGGAACTGCAGGCCTGTTTGTCAGGCTCCAGCCTGGACTGATGTCCATCTCAAACCCAACCAGGCCAAGGTCCATCTCCTCCACTCCGAGACGTCCTCTACCTGGTGCATACCTGACCCAGGGACCCACCAGAGCAGAGGCCCGGAGGTGGGGTGTCAGGTCAGGTGCAGAGGAGGTGAGTGCCTGGTGAGGGGGTGGGAGTGGGCCCACCAGGCCCCCTTTTGGGCTGATGAGGGTGGTGCCCGGACCAGCCACCTCATCACTGCCAACCCCTTCCCCACGAATGGCCTTTAGACCAAGCCTGAGCCTCCTGGTTCTAGACCCCAGACAAGAGGGCTCTGCCCACGCCCCCCCAGGCTCCTGGATCTTCTTCACTGCCCACCTCCACTGCACACTCCCATTTCCACGCCTTTGCCTGTGCTCTGCTTCTCACTGAGCAGCCTCTGGTCTCCCATCGTAGCCTCCAATCTCCCCAGTCCAGGTGCTTCTCACCCAGAGTCCTTTCTGGTTTCTCTGTCCTCTGAGGGCTCAGTGAGTGGTTGTGTGGATGGATGGATGGGTGGGTGGGTGAGTGGATGGATAGATGGAAGGATGCACGGATGGATGGTTGAAAAGACGGGTGGATAGACGATATTTGAGAGAGTGGGTGCGTGGAGGGAGGAATGAGTGGATAGATGCTGCATGGGGGGTGCTGGCTGGTGGGAAAGGGGGGTGGATGAAAGAACAAGTGGACGGGTAGGTGGTGGATGAAATGGTGTATGCCATGTGGACGGTGGAGGGGGGCCGGCTGCAGCGTAGGGAGTTACCCCCAGTCTCGGGGCAGGATGGCATGCTGGGAGGAGCTCGGGGCTGGCACCCGGGAGGCCTGGGTCTGGGCTTTGCTGCCGTCTCCACGTGTGGCCTTGGGGTGACCCTCATCCCTCTGGACTGGATTTCTGTTTGTATGATGGGACTAGGGACCCTGGGCAGTTGTGAGGGCAGAAGTGACCTGGCCACGTGGACTGAGAGATGGTTGCAAGGAAACAGGGCAGGGGCGTTGTTTGCAAAGGGAGAGACTGTGGCTAATGCAAGTCGGACCATCAGGTCACGCACGGCAGGTGCGGCACAGACCGCAGCAGGGCGGCCCTCCCCCGGGGCTTGGTCCGCGAGCGCATTAAGGACTTGGTGAGAGGACCCGGGGAGCGTCTGGTCTGGAGCCTCGGGGACTGAGTGGGTCCCTGCTCCCCCGACCTCCCGTGCGACCAGGTCTGCTCATGAGCCACCCTGACCCCCTTCCTTTATGTGTAGACCAGGCAGAGGATCATCGACCCAGAGGGCAGCTGTGAAGTCTTGCCCGTGAAGGTCACAGTGGAGGTGGACGTGGAACAGCGGTGGAGTGGGCATGCCGAGAAGCAGGCTGGTCTGGGCTCCAGGTCGGGAGACCCCGTGTGCTGTCGGGGGAGGCTGCCTGGAAAGGGCCTGCGCCCCGGCTCTGAAGGAGCCGGAAGACCTCGGAGGTGGAGGCTGGCAGGGAGGGCGCTGCCGGGGCGGCAGCGGGGTAGTGGCCAGGAAGGGCACGCAGCCTTCCCGTGTTTGCCTGTAGGGCTGTGTGTGTGTGTGTGTGTGTATGTGTGTGTTTACTGAGTCTCAGTCCAGGCTTTAAGGCCAAGTGACCCTCCGCTGTCCTCATTTTTGTGAGAGGCACGAGAAGAGCCAGGTGAGAGGTGTGATGCGTGACTGGGGGCAGTGTCTCCCCCTTGACAAGCTCAGCACCGTCACAGCCCCCGATGTGGCATCCAGGACAGCGTGCGAACGTTCCTGGCCTCCCAGCCCAAGGGTCCACCCAAGGCAGGGGGTCTGCGGGGGTCCTGCCGGCTGGGAGCTGGCTCGGACGGCAAGTCTTAACCACAGGAAGCAGAGGTGTGGAGTTGCCAGGGTCCGAGGAACAGGGGGCCTTCTAGGCCACCACCGGTCTCTTCTCCCACAGGCCTGGGGTGCCCTCAGTGGCGCCCGACCATGAGTCCTGGCTGCTGCCTTCCTCCCTCCAGGAGCAGGAGGCCCTTAAAGGGGGTGATGGCTGACAGTGGGGCTCTCTGGACCCAGGGTTGCAGGCTGGGGGACACCCTGTGGTGCAGAAGGAAGGCTACACAGCCCCATCTCAACTTGGCTGGAGATGCTGGGTGCTGGGCGCCCCTCCCAGATCCCAGGGGCCCACTCACCCAGGGGCCTAGGAGAAGCTTCTGGAGCAGGGCAGGGCAGGGTGGTGGGGCAGAGAGGAGGGGGCGTCCCAGGGTACCTAGGGCCTGTCTCCCCTGCCCTCCCCTGGGTCCATCCTTCCTCAAGTGCCCGGGCCTGTGTGCTGAGTGCTTATAGGTGTGTGTGTGTGTGTGTGTGTGTGTGTGTGTGTGTGTGTGTGTGTGTGTGTGTGTGTGTGTGTGTGTGTGTGTGTGTGTGTGTGTGTGTGTGTGTGTGTGTGTGTGTGTGTGTGTGTGTGTGTGTGTGTGTGTGTGTGTGTGGTTGGGGAGTGGTTTGAGAGGCCTATCGGGTAGGTGGCTCTCTGGGGAGATGGTCTGGAGCTTTGGAGCTGGCCCAAGGCCAAGGTGAAACAGCGCTCCCTCCTGCACTGGAGCTTGGGCTGCCCTGGGCAGCAGGGAGTGGGGCTTGGTGAGGCGGGGCCAGGGGAGCTTTCCGGGGTGGGCCCGGAGAAGGCTTGCAGCCTGTCCCCCAGCCTGCGCCTCTCAGCGCCCTCCACCGCACGACGCAGGGGACCACGTCACCACAGGCCTGACCACGGGGTAAAGCCCTGTTCAGGGGCCAGGCCAGTGAGCCTTGGGACGCTTCATGGAGTCATCCCAGATCCTGGGCCGCTTGCCCCTCTAGACCTACCTTCCACCTGGCCTGGCCTGCCCTCCTCTACCAGCCAATGTCTCTGTCATTCAAGGGCAGCCCTAATGCCCCCTCCTCCAAGAAGCCCCCCAGATCCAGTCCTGGTGGATGTGGTGCTCCCCCTGCCCGTGGGGCCCCCAGAGCCCCCGAGGCCAGGAGGGCAGAGACCTGCCTGGTTGGTGGGGGTGTCCCAGGGCTAGTGACCGTCCTTGTCCCCACGTCACAGGGAGATGGAGGGCGCACAGACAGACGGGGCAGCAGTGTGGGCGAAGAGAGAGCTCCCAAGAGAGCCTGGGCGGCTGGGCTGGGCAGAGGTGGACGGAGAGATGGATGGAAGGGCTAGAAGGGCTGAGGGGGACACGGCCTAGGTGACGGAGCCTGAGACACAGCGGGCGGCCCTCCCTATGCCAGCGGGCAGGTCCGCTCCCAGAAAAGAGATTCAGGAGGCCTGGTGCGGCCCTGGGCCACGATTGCTCAAAGGCCCAGGGCAGGCGCCCCGTCCACGTAGCACAGGTCAGTGTTGCAGCAGGACACGGGCCGGGTCCAGCCGATGCCGTCCACGTCCGAGGGCACGCACTTGCTGGCACAGGACTTGGTCACCGCGGAGCCCCCCAGGAAGGGGGACGCTGGGGGTACGGGGGCACTGGCGTCAGGCTGGCCTATGACCCCGCCCTCCACGGCCTCCAAGCCCCAGCCCGGCTGTCTCCTGCAGCATCCACTCTGGGATCACCACCCCCGTCTCAGTCCCTCCATGACCCAGCCCCTCCTCCTGTCCACCACCATTGCGCAGCACTCGTGGTGATTCGCTCCAGATGCCCCGCGGGATGAGGCCACTCCTCCCCCAGCGACTCCCCAGCCAGGCTGAAGATCGTTCCCATTGCAGGAAGGACAGGGAGGAACGAGGGAGGGAGGGAGGCCCGGCTGCTTGGACCCAAAGCCCTTTCTGGAATCGACGAAGGTGGCGACTGCTCTCTGCCCACGGGGTGCCTGGCCTGGAAGCAGCTCTGACCCTGGGACCCCAGCCCCGCCCTACCCGGCCCCACTGCCCCATCTCCAGGGAGCAGAGCATGGTCTTGCACATGGTTCTGTGGGCATTGCAGGTCGTGGTGGTGACTCAGCTGGACACGCTGGTGGGCTCAGGACTGTTGTAGCATTGCAAGGCCACCACTGGGGAAGGAGTGGAGAGGGACGGGTCAGGCAGGCCCTGGCCCTCCCAAGCCCTCTGACCAGAAGGCCCAGGTTTGAGGGGGACAGCTCCACCCAGGGTCCAGTCGCCCACCGACCAAAACTCAGGGAAGACTCAAGAGCTTCGAGCTGGGGTCCCCGAGTCCTGAGGCCGACTATGCCCCTGGAGGGGCCAAGGCCAGGCAGGGATGAAGCAGCTTTGGGAGCACTGGGGAGGCGCGGGGAGACGGAGGCACTGGGGGCCCTGCAGTAAAGGGCCTGGCAGGGGCAGGCGGGTCACCCCTGGCATCCTCATCAGCAAAATGCAGGACCCGAAGGGCTGCAGAGGGGATCAGGGATCAGGCAAGGAGGTATGTGGCGTGCAGGGTGGGCCGGGCTGGGCCCGGTGTGCCCGCTGGTGGAAGCTTAACAAGGGAGGGGAGAAGAGCCACGGTCCAGTGGGACCCAGGCCGGTCAGGGCGCAGGCTGGTGGGGTGGTGGGGGCTTAGGGCACACAGGCTGCTCCTCTTCCCTCCAGCCCCAGTGCCCCACCCCTACCATGACAGCCCGAGCCGCTCATGTGCACAGTGAGGCCCCTCCACCCCCGCTGACTGTTGCTGTGTCTCTCGGGATGACCTCAGTTTTCCCCTCTGGGAAATGGGCAGAACCATCTGGCTGGGGCCCACCCAACCCAGCTCCTTTTCTGGTTGGGGGTGGGCCCCCCAAGGGCCTGGGATGTCTCTCAGACCCCCAGTCTCCCAGTATGTCTGGTTTGCTTCCCTCTTCTCCACCTCCTGCTCCCCCCACCCCCCGGTGCCTCCCTGGTGTCCGCAAGGCCCCTCCTGAGACCTGCCCCCGCACCATGGCCCGGGAGCTGGGGAGCATGATTCTGACCCTGCCCGCCCGCCCCAGCAGAAAGCCCTTCCCTGGAGCCCCATGCTGACGAAGGGCTGTTCTCCAGTGGGCACCCAGGACCTTGGCCACCAACCCCCCTGCCAGTCTCAGCCCTGGGGAGAGGCCCTTCACCACCACACCCCTCCTCACCCTGGCCCAGGTCGCAGGCGCCCCGTCTGCCGCAGAGCCCCACCGTGCCTGGCCCACCCCACTGCCACCTCTCCCTTCTCACGCCACATCTCCTCTGCTGCCCTGCTTTCTTCCTCTCCCTCCATCCCCCCATCGCCCCAGGCACTGCCTCCTCTGGCGGCCCCGCACCCCTCACCGAGCTCACAGCCGGCGGCCAGCACCAGCGCCAGCAGCGCCAGCCGTGTCCCCCAGAGTCTGGTCCCTGCAGCGCGCGGTCCTGGGCCTGCCCCGCAGGGATGGCGAACACCCGCTGGAGCCACCCGACCAGTCAGCCGAGCAGATCAGGGGGACTGTGGGTGGCAGAGGCACGGAGACCCGACCCCGCCCACTGGGCCCCACCCGCCTCCACCTGGACACCCGCTCCTCTGTGGTCCCCCCCCGCCCCTCCCTGCCCCTTCCCCATTCCTCCACCTCCCGCAGTCTGGGCCCCTCCCCGCACCCTCGTGACCCCCCTCTTAGGATTGGGGGTTCCCCTCCCGCCTCTGTAACTCCCTCGCTGGGGCTCTCTACCTTCTCCCCCCACCCCAACCTGAGACATCCCTGCACCTGAGGAAGACCCCCAGGCCACCTGGAAGGGAGCAGCAGAGGGTGAGGGCTCTCCTGCACCCTGACCCCTACCTCTGTCAGGCACCTGTCCGGCCTGGGGTCCCCACGCCGTTCTCCAGGGTGGATTGCTGGTCTAGTGGTTCTGCGTTCGAATCCTCCCAGGGCGCCCCAGGCCCCAGCACCCAGCTTCTTTGAGGTGGTCACGTGGGACGTAGTGATGGGGAGATGGCCGCCAGGACAACCAGCCAAAATGTGCTCACAGGCTTAAGGGGACAAAGACAGGAAAAGTGCTGGGTCAACAGGAAGGTCCTGGATGGGGAGAGGGGGAAGGGGCAGGGTCGCCTTGGGATGCTAATCCTGGCGTCCCCTGGGGGGGGGCAGGCACTCCTGGATCAGGGCCCAGGGGGCTGCCCCTCAGGCAGGGCTCCCCTGGCCCAACTGCAGGTCACGAAGTTGACAGGCAGGCCCCGGCCCGGGCTCAGATGGGGGAGATGTGGATTTGGGCCCTAGATTCAAGCAGCTCCAGGCACTGCGCCCCCCCGGGGCGGCCTGCACCTCAGCCTCGCCAGGTGTGCCCCACCTGTGACCCTGTCACCCCCTCCTCCAGGCCCTGTGCTGCCGGAGCACACGCTGGGGGGGTAGGGGCGGATTGTTGGCAGGGCTGTGCGCAGAGGCACTCGGGGCTCTGCTGCAGCCTTGCTCCACCCTCCATCTTCTACCAAAGGCTCCAGACCTCACTCCCTCCAGACTCCACTCCCGCTCTTCCTGCACCGGGGATGCCCTTCCCACCCCTGCCTCTCGTGGTTGAAATCCTGTCTTGGGACCGCCCGCCCCACCCCGCCACCACCCCACGGCCTTTTCTAGCCTCCGGGCATCAGCTCCATTTGGGGTCTGGTCTTTGACCCCAAGACTGGGAGGGCCTATGTCTCCCTGGGCACTGGGTCGGGGGACACCTAGCCTTCCTTAACACCCAGAATGTGTCAGACACTCCGCCTGCTGAATCTTATTTTTCTCACTACAGCCAACGATGGTACCCAGTGCTGATGCCTGGATTTTGGATGCAGGATGGGAGGCTCTAGCAGCGAGCTGACAGGCCGGTCATCCAGGGAGGGCTGGGCAAAAGCCAAGACAGCAGCCGGGCCTGTCTGATTCTGCTCTTCGCCAGGCTGCCAAGCTTGATGCTGGGTGCAGCTAATCCTGGTGATGCAGACACCACCACGCACAGCCAAGGTTCTTCCTTGGGTTGAGCCCAATTCCTTTGCTGTGGCTGGCCCAGCCCACCGCCGTCCTGCCCTCAGACCCAGGGCCCCCACCTGTTCTTTCCTTCCGGAACATACCTGGCCCTTGGGCATTAGCTCCTCCTAGAGTTTCTGCGTGACCCCTGCTGGGGAGACACAGGCTGAACCTTTCTGCAAAGTTGCTACCTACTTAGGGTGAGGAGGAATGTGCCCCAGCCAGCGTCTGGGCCGCTCTGCTTAGGGTGCCTCCCTGCTAAGAGGTCTACATCCTTCTCTCTGTTTCTCCAGGAGCCTCTGGATCAGACATCAGCGTGCGACCAGGCTCAGGGCTCAGCGTGGGACCAGGCTCAGGGCTCAGCATGTCACCAAGGTCAGGGCTCAGATTGTGACCAGTGTCAGGGCTCAGATTGTGACCAGGGTCAGGGCTCAGATTGTGACCAGCATCAGGGCTCAGCGTGTGACCAGGCTCAGGGCTCAGAGTTGACCAGGGTCAGGGCTCAGCTTGTCACCAGGGTCGGGGCTCAGCATGGGACCAGGGTCAGGGCTCCGCTGCTCCAGCTGCCCGGCATGGCCTCCTTCCCAGCCTGCCTGTGGGGTTGTCTCCTCAGAGCAGTGTCTGTGGATCCCCAAGTAGGCCAAGGGGTTTCCCTACCTGGGTTTCCACTTACCTATGCCCCTCTTGTGTCCGGCAGAGCAGACTGAGGGCCCTTAAACCCATGTTTCTAAGATGTGAAGAAACTGCGCAGACAGTGTGAAGGGCTCCTGGGGCCGTGGCTGTACCTGTTTCTTCTCTCTGCAGCGCCCAGTGCGATGCCCTGACGGATTACTCCCTGTCCTAGCGGGCACTCAGGCTGCTCAGTCTGTGCTCAAAACACTGCTGTGAGGCCCTTCACTGCAGAGTCTTCACAGCCTTTAGCCACGGGCAATGGGACACACACACGGGGGCCAGATCAGTCCCTCGAGTACCGTGCCGTCTCCCTCCCGGGCAGGGCCCTCCTGGTCCAGTGGTTAGGGCTTCTTACCCCACGTCCCTCCCGTCCCAGGTGTTTGGGTGACTTCTCGGCAGCCTGCCCTCAACAACACTCCAGGGACATCTTACAGCTTCACAGGCGGCACCTCCTTGCGCGATTCCCGCAAGGGCACACAGCGGGCGGTGTCCCTGCCCCCTTGGCATCACTGTCCTGCCATTTTTTTGCTCAAAGATTTAAAATGCTACTTCCTTCATTTTGCTCCTCTCTGATTGGAAGTGTGGTTGAATGTCTTTTCCTTTGAACGTGCTACTCACGTCCTTGCCCCTTCCTTGTGGATTTGTAGTTTTCTTTATATAGGAATGGAATCCACCCCTTTTTCGCATATAGCAAATGTTTCCTACCTTGTCTTCTTTTAGTTTTGTTTATGGCATTTTTCACGCATTTCTTTTTAGATTTGTATGTCATCATAAATCTTTCTCAATCTGAATTTTGAGTCTTGTTTTTCTTAAAATGTTTTTTCTTTTTTTTCTTTTTAACAGCTTTATTGGGTATACTTCACATACCATGCAGTTCACCCATGTGAAGTGTTTTTGGCATATTTAGAGATACGTGCAACCATCAGAGTCAGTTTTAGAATACTTTCATTGTCTCAAAAAGAAACCCCTACCCTTTGGCCGTCACCTCCAAACCCCCTGATGGGGGCCCCTGGGGGCGGAGGGTCAGCCCCCCCACCTGGGTGGACCTGGTCCCCTCTCTCAGGCCCTCTTCTGGGCTGAGGCCAGTGGGTTCTCTCCCTGCCCTGCTCCTGACTTGCTGGACGCCTGGGTCAGGCTATGCCCCTCTGAGCCTGGCGCCCCCAACCTGGGCCAGGAAGGCGTGGCCAGCCCGCTCCGCACCCCCTCCTCACGGGTGGCGATAGTGATACAGCGCTCGAGCCTGCTGGGCATGTGGACTTGTGGGAGCATCCTCCAAAGCCCCTGCACTGGTGACGCTGCAAGGCTTGGACTGCAGCCACAGGCATAGGGACAGACAGACGGACACACAGACAGGGACAGAGCTGAGGGCAACGCCTGCATAATGGCACCCTCTCTTTCCACTCAGCGACGTCTCAGTGGACACTCAGCACCCGGCGGGGCTCCCATGATCCCCTGGCCATAGGCTGAGCCGGGGGAGGGAGAGGAGGCCGCCCAACCCCCGTGACCCAGCCCTGGCGGTGACAAGGGCTTTCTCTGCATTGAGCTCAGATCCCCCCGTCTTCCTGTCCTCATCCACCCACCCTGATGACCCAGGGGCAGTTCTCGGGGGTCATTGGTGAGGCCTGGGCCCCGAGCCTCACAGACTTTTCCCACAGGGCAGAGAACCCCCTTCCCCAGGGTCCCTGCAAGGGGAGACAGTGGGCAGATCCCAGAAACAGTTGGGAGGGGGAGCGCCGGGCCTGGGCCGGGGCTGTCCAGATGCTTCCTCTGTCCATCTCATTTAGGGCCATGGGGCTGGTGAGGCGGGTGCTGACCCAGGTGGGAAAACGGCTGGGGGCTGGGGGAGTGGGCTGGTTGGGATTGGATTTGGGGGGCCCAGCTGGTTTTGTTCAGGCATCTGGGTGGGTGGAGATGCCACCCCAACTCGGGGGTCGGTGGGGAGATGACGAGGCCAGGTGTGGGCAACCCCATTTTGGGGCATGTCCCCGAGGACCCCTTGAGCAGGTCTCAGGGGCAGATGCAGCCAGCGACAGTGGATGTGGGCGGAGCCAGAGAAGACTGCAGTGATGGGAGTGGGAAAACTGCCTCCAGAATAAGGCCGGACCGGAAAGGGGAGAGGCCTGGATCCTCCCTGGGGGAGAGGAAGGAGGAAGGCAGGAGAGGGTCGACCCAGGAGCAGGCCAAGACATCAAATTCAGGTGGGTGGGGTCACTGCTGGACTGGGAAGGCCTGTGGGGGTGGGGGAAGGAGGGGCCAAGCCAGGGGCAGGGCGCTGAGCGGTCCGCACCTCTTGCAGGGACGAGGACAGGGTGAGGGCTCAGCTGATGGGCCCGCAGGTCCGGGGGGGGGGGGTTGGGCAGAGGGTAGGAGCTGGTGGACGGGAGGGCCAGTGCCTCAGGAAAGGGGGCGCGGGGGCAGGAAGTGGGGTCCCCCAAGGTGGGAGTCACAGCTCAGTGGTGGCCGAGATCGGAGGGACAGGCTTAGAGCCAGCGGGGAGGGCTGGAGGGGAGGTGGCCCTGAGCCCTGGACTCACCCAGCTCCAGGTTCAAGGCAGCGGCCAGCAGGAGCCCAGGGAGCTGCCTCACGTCCTCCTGGGCAGAGGCCTGGCTCCCAGGGCGCCCGGGCTGCTGTCTTACACCAGCTGCTGCTCTGCCCCGCCCCTGAGGCCAGCTCAGCCGAGGAACTGGACTGGGGCCTGGGCAGCACAGGGCTCCAGCCTGGCCCCCAGGCTCGATGGCTGTGTGGCCTCCGGAGAGCCTCATTTAATTCCATAAACCTCTTTCCTGGTCCTCAAATGATACGACTGTGGATCACGTAAGATGGCGTGGCACACGATGAACCCTCAGCACACAGCCTCTGGCCTCCCGGGTGAACAGGAATGAGGGTCTGGCTCAGGCCTGGGGGCCTAGCCCCTGGCCCTAAACATGCAAACAAAGCTCAGGGCCCGCCAAAGCCAGAAGCTTCACCAACACGGCCCCCTGCGGGGCCCCCTGCGGTGAGTTAGCGGAGCAGCTGCCCTCCAAAGAGCCACAAAGCACGGTCCTCAGCTTTCCTGTCTGTCGAATGGGCCTCCCTCCAGAAGTGGTGGTTCTGCACTGTCTACCCCCTGGGAGTGACGAGGGACCCTGGTCATGATCGTGACTGTACTGCAGGGCCCAGGACCTGTGGGTGTTCGCGCAGTGCTGGGGGGCGGGGAGCAGAAAGGCCCTTGGTATTAAGAGAGGCCCCATGATGGGTGAGAGCCCAGAAGGACCCTCCTGAGAGCAGGAGCCAGACGTTGTGGGAGCGAAGTGCCAGCCACGCCATTCTGCCAAAATGGGAGGTGCACCGTGCGGGCAGCGTGGGTGGCTGTCTGAAGGGGGCCAGCCCTGCCGGCCCAGAGGCCCTGGTCTGCCCTGGCAGCCTGAGTGGCTTTTGTCCATCCCTCTATCTGGTGGGCTCCTGTGGGCAGTCGGTCTCAGACCCCGCTCCCAGGCAGAGAGGAAGAGCCGGGTGGTGGTGGGGTTCCTGGGGTCCCACCTCCCCCACCAGCCCCGTCAGCCTTCCCCCAGGGGGCCGCTGGGTGAGGTGGTGGGCCTGCCTCGCTCCCAGGGAACCAGAACTGGGGCCGCTCCTGTGAACCCTGGGAGTCCTCCTGCCTCTCCTGTCTGGCTCCCCTCCCGTGGGTCATCCCCTGCCCTGGGCCAGGGCTGGTTCGAGGTCAAGACTGGGTGACCCAGGGTGGGCGGGAGCCTAGGACAGACAGAGCCAGCAGGACCGGCAAACCAGACCACTGGGTGGAGGTGAGCGCAGGAGGGGTGGCTGGTGGGACAGAAAGTCGACACACGTATTCATCCGTTTATTCACTAGCTCGAGGAGGTGCAAACGAGACCTCTCTGGGAGGCCGTGTGAGGGAGGGGGGCCATGGCCTGACGTCGATGCCCATGCTGGGTGGGGTCAGGAAGTGGACAGAAAGGGCACCGTCCGTCTGTCTGTCCATCCGTTCATCCATCTGTCCACCCGGTGCCTTCTGTGTGCCAGGCCCCAGACTGGGCAGTTACGCCCCAGCCTGGTGGGCGCTACTGTCCCCATTTTATCAGCAAGACAACAGAGGCTCAGAGATGTGAACGACAAGCTCCAGATCAGCCTGAGGGACAGGATCCAACAAAATTTGGGGGACAGGGAGAGATGAAAAAGAAAGAGACCTCTCACTTTCTTTTTACCTTTCTCAGAGGTTTAGAATCATGAAAAAAATACACGTTCATCACCCCAAATCAGATGTTACAGAGGGAGGTGAGAAGCAGCTGTCCAGCCTCCGCTGTGCACGTCCGCCTGCACCGGGGCCGCAGCTGTGTCCCAGGCAGACGGACGGCACAGGAGTCCACGCAGGTGCCACCACAGTCAAGCAGCCGCTCCCGAGACAGGCAGGCTGCTTCCAGATCTGAAACGTCGCGAAGAGCCGCGAGAAAGAGCCTGGGCCTCTCCGCCTGCTGAGCGGGCTCTCGTTTCCGTTGGGGCCCCACGATCCTGACACAGGTGGGGAAGGGGTCTGGGCCAGGTGACCTCGGAGTGCCTGGCTCCCCTCTGCCCTCCTCTGTGCTATTCCACCCCTGGCCCAGCACCCAGACACAGGGCTGGACGCCCTGACTCTGTCCTTCATGGCTTCTCAAACCTCCTGGTGCTGATTTTCTCTATCTTTCCTGACCCTAAGCTGTTATAATGATTTCACATGCTAAAATCCTCTTAAATTTATAAACCCACCTTCTCAGCTTCCCCTTCCTCTCCCAGCTGATGGGAGAAGCGACTGCAGGGTGGGGCAGGGGTGCAGTGGGGGCGGGGGACAAGAAGTCCCACCTGGCTTGGGCAACTACTTCACCTCTCTGTGCCTCAGTTTCCTCATCTGTGAAAGGGGCATGATAACGGCTCCTACCTTGCAGGGTTGTCTTGCAGTGCTTAGAGCCACGACTGCAGGGAAACGGGCAGATGTTAGTTACTAACCTCATGGACAGTCAGTTGGGACAAGTTGACTTGTTTGATTTCCAAGGGCCCTACTGGTGCGTTCCCCTGATTTTGCAGTGCCACGCACTCCCCACTAGGGGGCCCGGCCAGGGCGTGAGCATAACACCTTAGGCGTGTCTGTGCCGAGTTTCGACCACAGCCGGGCCAGGCAGAACCCAGTCTGTGGAGGTGGGATGCGCAGCATGGTCCCCGGTGCTGGGGGCGGTGCCATGGGTATTGGGGTGGGACCAGGTCAGGGTGGAGGAGGGCTGGACAGATGGACGCGAGAGGCAGGTGTGAGAAGCTCCCCCAACACCAAGCACACCCAGCTGCTGGATCCCTGATCTCAGTGACCCCAGAGCCCACAGGGGGCCAGGCAGGGCTCTACTCCATCCCCGCCAGGACAGGAGGGAGGGAGGGAGGACCCAATCTAGCCGAGGAGCCACCGGACCCAGGACAAAGTGCTTGCACAAGCAGGGCAGTGACAGTGCTTCCCAGGCCTCTCCTGAGTCAGGAGGGCAGTCTGCCCGCGGCTGCCCTCCCTCCCAGGAAGCATCTGGAGCTGCAGTGGCCCTGCAGCCAGTTCTGCGGGGAGTGTGGTCACTTCCCTGAGGTGGACCACTCCTGGGAGTCTTTGGGTGGAGGAGCTGGGGGTGGGGTCTGGCTTCCCCCCAGCCTCCCCCAGGGAGGGGCTCACACCACACTGGGCATCAGAGGGAGGGGCCACCTGGCCGGCTGTCTGGGGTTCGGTCCTTCTGCTTCTTGGCCCTCTGGGAAGTCTGACCCAGGCCTGCCTAAGGACCTCCTACCCGGGCTCCCCCAGGGCGACCTGATCCCCTGAGGTCTGGCGGTCCCAGAGGGAAGCTCTCAAGAGGGAATTTCCAGCACAGGTCCCCCTGACAGGGGCCATGCTTAGGGGCCAAGGGCTTCTGAGTTCCAGAGACAACCCCTCACGTGGGCACCTGCCACCATCCTGCACACTTGGGCCGTGCCAACCTGAAGGGGCTCCTTGGCCCCTCCCCGGACACTGGAGCTGGGGGCACTGGTCAGCTGAGGAGGCCTCAGGCGCTGTGGGACCCCCGGCACGACGCTGCACCTCCTGACTGGCCTCACTGGAAGGAGGGCCCGGCTCCCCGGGCCACCCGGATCCAGAACAGCAGACGCTGGGCAGACCCGGGCTTCCCCAAGCTGGCCACGGGTGGGGCTCACCTAGGGTGGGTGCCTTTTAAATGATGCCCTTTCTTGGGTCTCTGGGGGTCCCAAGGCCCAGCTTGACTCGGGGCACCTGAGAGCCACTCCCTGAGCTGAGGCTGGAGCGCTCCAGTCAGAGCGGAGCTCCCGCCCTCCCCGTGGGCAGAGTCAGAGATCGAGGGGTCCGCGAAACCCTTTGGGGCCAAGGCCAGCGCACCCGGCACTCGTTCAGTCGGGATCCTGCTGCCCACGGGATAGCAGTCAAGCCGCTGCGAGGGGCGAGGGGATCCCGGCTGCGCGGGGAGGGAGCGTGGCCCTTTGCACTCTCCTTTCCCGACCCGTCCTCCCCTCCTCCCCCGGACCTCCCCTCTCCCTCTCCCCTCCCCTCTTTTCCTGACCCCAGTCCCCCTCCCTTCCCCGACTCCTCCTCCCCTCCTTCCCCGGACCCTGCCTCCCCCTCCCCTCCCGCGGACCGAGCCCACCCCTGCCCGGCGCGGCCCCGAGCGTCCACCAGAGGGCGCCCCGCTCCGGTTCAAGGATGCACCGCCCCCGCCCCCGCCCCGGCGAATTCTCGGCGCCCCCCCCCCCACCTCCCCCGTAAAGAGGCGCACTCCGCCAGGGCCTGCTTAGGGCTGAAGGCCAGGCTTCGGGTGGCCACCGCTCTGCTCCCTTCCCTCCTGGCCCAAAATAGTCCTGGGATCAGCTCTCAAGCTCGACCAAATATAGCCTGGCCTCTCCAGGCTCAGGCCTTCCGCAGGGGCCCAGCGCCGGGTCTGGAGGGGCCTCAGGGGCCTCTTTAGGCTGAGCCACTTCCTCCCCTGACAAGGGCTGCCTAGACACGAGGGGACGGCCGACGGGGGGTGGGCACAGGGCTTCCCCAATCGGCCCGCCATGCCACACCTGCCCTGGGCAGCCCTCCTGGGGCCGTGGAGAGCCTACTTCCTAGGACTGTTCCCCAACCCCTGGGTCCCTAATCTCCCCTCCCCCTCCAGCACACTTACACACCTTCACATCAGTGTTCACCGGCCAACTGAAGATCCCCCATAAACAGCACACCGTGCCCACACCCCCATCCTTGGATAGAGGAGGGGGCTGAGCTGCCCCATCAAAGCCAGATGCCTTGGGAGGTGTGGTCCCACATTGGCCTTCTGAAAACAACAGGTCATGACCTGGAAGCAGACCCCAGGGTGGCTGGGGGAGGTCAAGAGTCCTCCTGCAGACACTCCTGGATGCGGCTGGGTGGGTCTGGGGAGGGCGGTGCAGGGGGAGAGGGTGGGGCCTTGCTGCTGAGCACTTTGCCCTCGACTGAGTCTGTGGAGGGCGGAACGGGGCTTTAGAGCAGACCCCAGAGGGTGGCCAGGAGTACAAGGGCCAGGGTTGCAGGGGCCGCGAGGCCAGCGCCGTTACAGAGGTCGTACTGGCAGCACGAAGTGGTGGACGCGTGCTTGGAGTAGCCATCGTACACGGTCTCAAAGCAGCTGGGCACACATGACTTGCTCACCTTCATCCTGGTCGGGGTGTAGTCTGCAGAGGGATGGGGAGGTGGGCCAGGACCCTGAGGGGGCCAACCCCCAGCATGCAGGGCCATTAGGCCAGGTTCCCCTAAGCCAGGAGCTCCCAAAAAGGATCCTGGGGCAGGCGGGAGCCTCCCTCCTCAGCCTCCCTCACACTCCCCCACCCGCCGCCGTGCTCCCCAGGCAGGGCTGTGAGGGGCACCCCAGCAACTCACAAGTGCGCGTGGTCATGCAGTAGGTGACCATGGCCGGGCAGCGCACGGGGTTGAAGCAGTTCTCGCCATTGTAGGCACACACGTGGCAGTCCAGAGCCTGGGCTGGGGGCCGGGGGCCGGGGCCGGAGGGAGATGGGGGTCAGAGAACAGCGAGAGGCCCCCTCCTCCAGCCCATCAGCCCCCTGGTCCCGTCAGCTTCCCCAGGTCAGAACAGCTGGGAGGAGAGGCGGTCACTGGGATTTCTGCCCCCACCCCCTCCAGCCTGCCTGCCCCCAAAGGTAGGTCTGTCCATCCCTCTGTTCTCCATCCATCTTACCCACAGGTAGGCCCACCAAGGCCACCAGGAACAGGGCGAGCAGGGGCGCCATGGCTGGAGGTGAGAGGGCAGAGTGGGAGCAGGGAAGTGGAGAGCAGCTGGTCTTCGATTCAACTCAGAACAGGGCTGGGGCAAGGCACAGAGTGGGTGGGACAACACCCTGCCCTCTGGGAGCTCCTGGTCGACTGGAGGCGCTATAGCCCTGCACAGAGGGGAATGAGGACAGGTGGTCACAGCAGGGCCTGAGGGACCCACAGGCTTGGGCAGAGGAGCCCCCCAACTCAGCCTGGGAGTCAGGGAAGACTTCCTGGAGGAGGAGACACGAATGAGATGAGAAGGAAGTAGGGGTGGTACACCCCCCCAGGGGTGGGGGGCCAAGGGGAGGCCAGAAGGCTGGAGGGGCCTTGAATGCCAGGCCAAACCCACAGTCTACCGGAGATGGTTGATGCAGGGGCCCAGGAGCTTGGCACCCAGCCCTCTCCCACCCAGGGCCCTGGGGCCCCGGGGGTGGGTCTCTCCTCACTGCTCCCCCTACCCTTTGCCCCTGGCGTGTCCCCACGTGGGCCCCCCCACTTCCTGACACTTTCAGGGCCCAGCTAGGGGCCCCTCTCCCGGAAGACCTCCAGAGCCCTGCCTGGGGTTTTGAGTCAGCACTGCAGAGCTACCGGCAGCGGAAGGCTTCGGGGCTCTGTCCAGCCTGCGGGGGAATGCCCTTTGAATGCACTCCAGGAGGGCACTTGGGCAAGACAAGAACTTCCCAGTCTGGATCTGCCGTTTGGAGCGGAGATGCCCACTCTCTCGGAAAGGGTCTGGGGGGGGTGTCTGGAGTACGACTCCCCTCCCCGCGCGGATAGTCCAGCTCTGGGTCCCCGCCTCGGGGAACTAAATTAGACCCTCCCCTTCCCGAGAACAACAAATCCATCTTCCATGACCCATTTTCCGGGCGTGCACCTTGGGATGTCGAAGGTCTGAGCAAGGCCGGGCCTGAAGCTCCAGCTCTTCCCGCCCCCTCCCGGAGAGCCCCGGCCCCAAGACTGCGGTCCCAAGTTCGGAGGGCTGTCGGGGTGACCTCAACCATGACCTTCACCACAGTGAGCCCCCGTCGCGCCTACGACTCACCCCTCGCCGGCCCTGCGAGCCCGGGTCTGACAATGCGTCTGTCCGTGAGCCCCGCCCTGACCACGCCGCGCCGCCGCCCCGCGGCAGAGCCGCCCACCGCGCGTGACCTCACCGCAGGCCCCGCCCCGCCCCGCCCCGCCCCGCCCCGCCCCGCGGCAGAGCCGCCCACCGCGCGTGACCTCACTGCAGGCCCCGCCCCCCCCCGCCCCCCCCCCGCCCCGCCCGCGGGTTCGTCCTTCCCGCGGGGGCTGGGACCCCCCCCCCGCCCCCCTCGGAGAGCCAACCACGCTCAGACCTAGGCTCCCCGCAGGGACACGCGCGCTACCCTCAGACGCACGCGCTCCTCGGGGTGGGGCACGGGCCATCTCCACGGGGACGGAGTCTTCTGCCCCTCCCTCCCTCCTTCTCCCTGCTTCCCCCGCCGCCCTTCGCCCACTCACCCCCGTGTTGCTAGTCAGCCCCGCACCCCAGCAGCAGCCCGCGCCCCTTCTTCCTTTAGCCCAGTTGTACAGGGATGTTAGCGGAGCTGCAGCGGGTGCCGGGGTGGGGGTGGGGGGGCGCTGACTTCTGGATCCGGCTTCTGGGTCCCCACGTGGCCCCGCTTTACCTGCTGTGTGACCTCGGCAAGTTACCTAGCATCTCTGGGCCTCGGTCCCCACACCAGGTCCCTCCTGACAAAGCGTAAAAGCAAGCCTTGAAAGGAGCCCATTGTTTCATGGACCCCCTTCCACGGTAATAATAATGTTTAAGGCAAAATTTAAGATTTTCATGGGCCCTAAATTTTTTTTTTTTTCTAATGTGAGGGAAAAAATGCAACATTTTCTTTGACCCTCAATTTTATTTTTCTTTAAAAGAGTTGAACCACTTTGGGGACCCTAGGCCCTGAGCCTCCAGCGCGAAGTTGGCACTCTCCCTGGACGCACTGGGATGGTTGGTCACCCTATTTGCCAAATAGTCCCTGAGATGCCACAGGGTGCCAGGAGTTGGGGATAAAACGGGCAAACGTTCCCAAATATTCTCACGGTCATGAAGCTCACACTCTAATGGGGCATAAAATAAACACGTGGGTCAAAACCCAAGTATGCTGTGGGCTTCAGCATCAGATCATGATGAATTAACAGCAACTGGATTTTACGCTTGCCTTTAAACAACTGAAAAATGGGACAAAATAAATGAAACCATGGTTCTCGGAGGTCGCACAGCAGGCAGCAGGGGCCATGACCCTGGAGGTGGGGGAGACAAAAGAGCTGCAGGCCACAGCGCAGGGAGGGGAAACCCAGACAGAGCCCAGGATTCTCTGATTGAGGAGAGGAGAGTTCAGGGAAGCCAAGGCGGCTGGATCTCACAGGGCAGAGAGGAGAGAGCTGTCCCCTCTCCAACCCACAGGGCTGGGGAGGTCAGCAGAGGGTGCCTGTGTCTTAAGCTGAGGGCCCATCAGTGCACACATTTGAGGAACCAACCCCAAGATGTGGAAGAAGCAGGCACAAGAGTTCCCAGAGCTCACAGAGGGCTGGAGGAGAAACCTTGTATCAACTGAAAAAAATACAAACCCACACAAGCTAAAAGTCTTGAGTTAATATTTTATTTGGGGACCCTACTGAGGACTATAGCCCAGGAGACAGCCTCTCAGCTCTGAGGAACTGGTCCAAAGAGGTAAGGGAGGAGCCGGGACATACAGGAGTTCTTGCTGGGAAAAAACAAACAAACAAATGTACTCAAACATCAAAAGATCACTGCTAGTCACAAAAAGCAGACATCGTAAGTTAATGATTTTAGTGCTTTTCTCTGTTCGGGAAGATGCAAGAGTCTGGGCTCATTGAAATTATTCCTTTGATGTGCATCTTAGCTATCTAGGGCGAGTATCCTGTTTTCCTCTATCCTGAATTCCCCTCAGGGAAACTATAAACTCATGGAACCCAGAAATTCAATGAACCTCAAGCACAAGAAATTGAAGAAAACTATACCAAAGCACATCATGATCAATTGCTTAAAACCAGTGATAAAGAGAAACCAGTAAAAGCAGACATTGTGTGATGCACAAGAAGAGAAGGATGCCAGCAGATTTCTTGTCAGAAACAGTACAAGCCAACACAGTGAAGCAATATTTGAAATACCAAAACACAAAAACAAAACAAACAACTTGGAATTATATGCCCCCCAAAAACATCTCTGAAAAGTGAAGGGGAAATAAAGATGCTTTCAGACATGCAAAGGCAAAAAGAATTCTTTTCTAGAATTAAAAAAAAAAAAAAAAAAAAGAGCAAGAAAAGAAAAATCAAAGAGCTCTACTTAATAAAGTAACAAAGGAGATAAAATGGAATCACAGAGAGTAATCTGGTCATTGACAAGAAGGCAGAAAAAGAGGGGAAAGGAAAAAGAACAGGTGGGACAGAGGGAAGACAGAAGGCAGGATGAGAGAGTTAAAACCATGACACCTCTAATCACACTGAATGGTCCAAACACCCCAACTAGGAAGCAGAAGTTGTCAGATTAAATAAAAAGAGAAAGAGTCATGTCTCTGCTGCCCTCAAGAAGTCCACTGTACATGTAAGATCACATGTAGGTTAAAAGGCAAAGCACGGAGGAAGAGACACCAGGCTCACAGTAATTAAAAGAAAGCAGGAGTGACCACACTCATATCAGACAAAGTGGATTTTAGAGCAAAAGATATAGCCAGGAATAAAGAAGGACGTTACATAATGATAAAAGGGTCGGTTCATTAAGGGGACATAGCAGTCCTAAATGTTTATGCACCTAACAACTGAGTTTCAAAACACACAAAGCCATAAAACCTGATAGAACAAAAAGTAGAAAAAGAAAATTCATGATTCCAACCAGAGATTTCAACACTCCTTTCTTAGAGAACTTTTTTTTTTTTTGGCTGCATTGGGTCTTCGTTGCTGCACGTGGGCTTTCTCTAGTTGTGGTGAGCCGGGGGCTACTCTTCATTGCAGTGTGCGGGCTTCTCATTGCAGTGGCTTCTCTTGTTGCGGAGCACGGGCTCTAGGCACGCAGGCTCAGTAGTTGCGGCGCATGGGCTTAGTTGCTGCGTGGCATGTGGGATCTTCCCGGACCAGGGCTCAAACCCATGTCTCCTGCATTGGCAGGTGGATTCTTAACCACTGTGCCACCAGGGAAGCCCAACACTCCTTTCTTAAGAGCTCATAGAAGTCAACAGAAAATGAATAACGATAAAGGAGACTTGAACAACACTACCAGCCCATGTGACCTACTTGATAAGTACAGAAGGAGAGCCCGTTCTTTTCAAGGACACACAGAATATTGATCAAGATAGACCTATTGTGGGCCATAAAATAAATCTCAACAAATTTACAGGGATTGAAATCCTACAAATTATTTTATTGGGCTACAGTGGAATTAAATCAAGAAATCAAGAACAGAAAAATAAGATCACCAAATGTTTAGAAACTGGGCAACACATTTCTAAATAACCGGTGGGCTAAAGGAAAAATTTTAAAGGAGATTAGAAAGTATTTCCAACTGAATGAAAATGAAAACACAATATATCAAAGTTAGTGGATGCAGCTAAAGCAGTGTTTAGAAGGAAAGTTTTGGCACTAACGCTTGTATGAGAAAAAATAAAGTTCTCGACACAATGGCCTATGATCCCACCTTCAGAAACTAGAACAAGAGTAGATCAAACCCCAAGTAAGCAAAATGAAGGAAATGATAAAGATAAGAGCAAAAAAATCAAGGAAATTGAAGAAGAAAATCAATAAGAGAAAATCAATCAACCCAAAAGCTGATCTTTGAGAATATCAATACAATTTTTAACCCCCTAGCCAGACTGCTCAGAAGGAAAAGAGACAAGACAGATCACTAATATCAGGAATGACAAAGGGAGCCTTATGAAAGGCCATAGCAGCATTACAAAGATAATAAGGGAACATTATGAATGACATTGTTACCGAAAGTGGGGTCTGCCTGCTTGCCGCTCAAAAGCCAATAAAGAGGCCAGGTTGGTGAAAAGGAAAGTTTGGTTTATTTCCGAGGCCAGCAACCAGGGCGAGGGGAACTCCTGTCCAAAGGCCGACTCCTCCCCACCCCAAAAAAAATCAGTGGGCTAGAGCTTTCATAGACAGAGGGGGGGCGCTCCGCGCAGAAACAGCACAGGCAGCTCTGACAGTCACCTTGAAATTGGTCATCAGTGGTCTGATCAGCAGTCATCTTGATTGTTTTAAGTACAGTTAATCTTCATTTCCAGGGTTGGTTTGTTCCCATTTCTTTGAGGCCAGTTCTCAGAATTGTGGCAGCTAATGTCATGGCTACAGCCTGGTCATCATGCAGTTAACTTCTTCCACCTGGTGGGGATTTCTAACCCGGGGCCCAGGTGGCCTCGGTTGTCCCTTTAGGGATGGCCGCTCTGCGGAGCCTTCCCTGACCCCGTGTGGCGGCCTCCTCCTCCTTCTGCCCCCGGAAGTTTGCTGACTGCACCCCTGGCTTCCAGGTGGGGGTGAGGGGTCTTCTCCGGAGCTTGGCACCAGGAGGCACTTTCCTCCCTGGCTCCAGCTGGCCTCTCTCCGGAGGCGGATGTCCCTGCCCCCCACCTCTTGATTCCAATCCCAGCCGCACAGCCGGCCTGCTGTGGGATATCCCGAGGACTCGGGATGGTCCGCGCCCTGTGCGTCCCCGCCCCTCTGTCCGACCTCAGTGGCCCGCGCGTCCGACCCGGCCTTCCCACTCCCTGCCCCGGGAGCCGGGTGCCGAGGGCACCGAGTGGGCTCTGAGGGAGGGGAGAGACATCCATCCCCCCTTGGCAGCTCCTCCAACGGCCCGGCTCTCCGGTGGCCACCGCGGGGGGCGCGCTGGTCCTCGGAATATTCCCGCCGCAGCAGGAGCTACGGTCGGATCGCAGCCCACGGGAGCGCGGAGCGGGAGAGACCTGCCGCGGGCAGAGGGTGTTGCTCAAGGTCACCTGGTAGGACAAGGTGGGACCCGGGCGAGCCTGGGCAGGCGGGGCTTGGCCGTGAGGGATGGGGGAAGGGCTGGCAGGGTGGGCGGGGCGGCCCTGCAGGGAGGGGCTCCACCGCGTGGTCTCAGGCAGGCTGGTGGCTGCCTGGTGAGGAGCTATGGCCTCGCCATCACTGCTCCACTGACACGCTTCTGCCGGCGCGCCCGCTCAGGCCTCCCCCAGGAGGGCCCTCCTTGTCTGGGGCTGCAGAGGAGGTGCCTGGGGAGGGTCGTGTCCCCTCCAGGGGTGAAGGGTGACGGTGGCCCTCCAGGCATCATGCACGCTGCCAAGACTGGCCCTGGGTGACAAACCCGGGGACTTGGGGGCCTGTGTGTGTGGATGGCTCCTCCCCGCCCCCTCTACTCCCGGAACCAGCACAGACACGACCACACTGGTTTGCAGCCATTTATTCCTGTGCAGGGCTTTGGTTAGAAAAATAAACGGAAACCAAACAGAATGAATATGAAGCCTGAAGGGAGCCGAATGCCTCCTGTTCCCCCTCCTCCCCCCGCTGCTCAGGGAGGGACGTCCTCTTGTGCTGGGGGAGGCGCGGCTCCAAGCCAGCAGCTCTTCGTGCCGCACCGCCGCCCTGCCCTAGACCTTCCAGGGGAGCCCCCATCCTGGCCAGGGAGAGGAGGGGGCGGGGCCCCGGTCCCGAGGGTCACAGGCTGGGGGCCCAGGTGAGGGCGAGGAGGCCCAGGGCCAGCGCCAGGCCGAGGGGGGCGCTGGTGAGCAGGGCGCGGGCGGGCGCAGCGCTCTCCAGATTCTCGTTGCACAGGTCGCTCTGGCAGCACAGGGTGGACGAGGACCCCCTGCTGACTTGGCCCTGCAGGTTGTGCGTGGGCGTGCACGACTCCGCGCAGTCCTTCACCACCAGGTTCCCAGATAGGGGCTCCACTGGGGACGGGTGGGCGAGGTCAGGCCAGGCAGCACCTCCGACCCCCAGGGCCTCCCAAGTACCAGTTCCCAGCTTCCATCGCCACCGTGACCAGACGGTCACCGAGATCACTCCCACCATCCTCCCCAGGGATGATCGTCCAAGCCCTGGGACACCGGGACAGAGCCCTGGAGTGTCCTGCAGGGGCCCCTTTCCCCTCCCCCAGATCGCTCACCCTTGGTCACGGTCCTGCAGAATTTTGAGTTGACTGAGCAGGTCTGAGGTTCCTTACAGTTGGTGGAGCTTGTGCATATGTGACAGCGGAGAGCCTGGGCTGGGGGCGAGGGTGTAGGGGTTTCAGCAGACCCCAGGGAGACCTCCCAGGGAGACAGGGAGGCCTGGGTTTACTGCCGGAAAAGACTCCTCCTGGACAGAGCCCTCTGCCACCCCTGCCCTAGGCCAGTCCCCTCTGAGGCCCCTGGGCCCCGCCAGGGTTCAGATCTTGCACACAGCCTCAGGAGGCAGGAGGTGACAGTCCCTGTCTGCTGGGGCCCTGGCACCCCACCCGGAGGAGCTGTCCAGTGCCGGGCATCCCTACAGGACCAGTGAGGAGGTGGCCAGTATGTGGTGCACTGAAGACCCTTCCCCAGGGACATCAGAGGCTCTGGAATTTGCTAACAGTGGCTCACAGGACCTGGCTGCAGTCCCCACCCTGGGGGCTGTCTCCTGGTGGGCAGCCCACGGTGAGGACCTGAGGCTGCGTTGGGGTCCCGGAGGCTGTCAGGTTGGCCATGCTGAGCCTGCGGGAGGGAGGGTGAAGGGTGACCCAGGAGGGCCCTGGGCCCTGGAGAGGGGGATCAGGGGCTGAACCCTGGGTATCTGTCTTTCCCCAGGAGAGGCATCTCAAGACAACTCCCAGCATCGCTCCTTCTCAGAATGTCTGATTCTCAGGGTTGATTCTCTGATTCTGAAATATTAAGTCTGTGATCCCACAAAGTTAAGATGCGGGGTTCACTTTGTTCTAGGGTTCACAACGCCGAGGTTCTCTGTGCCTAGAGGTGAGCAACTCCAGGCTTCCAGGGTCCGGCTCCCCACTGCCCCCAGCCCCCAGCCAGCCCCTCACCTGGCCCAGAAGCCACAGCCAGGGCAACAAGGAACAGCAGGGCTGTCTTCATCTCGGGCGTTCCCGGGAACAGTGGGAGCCCCTCCTCTCCAGAGGCCTTATAGCTGGGACAGGTGCTGGTGGGAGGGAGGAGCGGGAAGCGGCCCCTCCCTGCCTGGCCCACGCCCTCCAGCGGGGCACACCTCTGCCCTGCCAGCTGGAGGGATCCCTGCCCCCGCTCCACCCCCACCCCACCGCACCCCCACCCCGCCGCCTGCCCCTCTCTGGGCTGTGGACAAAGGCCTCAGCTGGCTCTGCAGCCCGCCTCCTCTCTCTGTCCTCTGCCCAGCTCTGGTCACTTTGTCTTTGACCTTCCACTTTGTCTCTGACTTCCACCCTCAGATAGGATCACAGAGTCCCAAGCCTGTGTGGGTGCCCTGGGGGTGCCCAGCGCTGTGCTGGGGCCGAGGGGCGTGGTGCAGGAGGGAGGCTCAGGCCCTGCATTCTTGGGCTCCCGGGGGCTCTGGGTTGCTAGGTTGACCCCCAGGGGTCCTGGGGAAAAGACCCTGGGGAAGTGAAGTGTTCACTAAGATGTCTGGACCTGGGGGAGAAGGGGAAAGAGAAGCCCTCGGGGCAGGGACGTGGATGCCAGCTGTGCCTGCGGAGAGGTGAGCACCGACTGGGTGAGGGCTGTGAAGTCCAGCGGGACCTGGGGCTTCGGAGGAGGGGCAGGGGCTGGACTGCTGGGGAGGGGGTGGTGTGGAGGCAAAGACGCAACCCCCCATCGTCTCCACCACCCCTGCCTCCCATCTTTCCAGGCCCCAGGACCCCTCCTCACCAAGTGCTCCCTCCGCCATGCTCCAGCCCGGCCCTCCTCCAGCAGCTGCCCGCATCCTGCTTTGTGACCATTGCTCTCTGTGTCTGCTTTGGTCCTGAAAGGCAGTGTGCTCTTCCAGGCCAGGCCTAGGGTCCCGCCTGGTGCGGGGTTCGGCTGGGGGGTGCCGGGCAGATCCCGCCCCACCTTCCCCCTCTGGCAGTGCTCACAGGAGGGACTCGGGCCTCTGCGCAAAGGCTCCCCCTTCCCTTGCCCCTCTCCCCGCAGGTTTCCCCGTCTGCTTGCTGGCCCTGGGACCCCACTACTTCTCCGATGTGCCCGGCAAACCCTGCTGGGAGGTGCGGGTGGGACCCGCAGAGGCAGGCTGTGATGACGCCGAGTGGGGCCGGGGCGCCGACGGAGGTCAGCCCTGGGCCGCCGCCAGCAGCCCAACCTGCCGGTGGACACGCCCCTCAGGGTCTGGTGGGGCAGCGCCTGCTGTGGGGATCTGGGCCAGCCTAAGGCTATTTGGAGCAGAGGCTCAGGCCGGTCAGGTCTGGGCTCCAGACCCCTGGCCTTTCCTCCTGGCAGGCCCCCGGGCAAGCTGGCTCGTGAGCTGGGCCTCACCTCCTCCCTGCCGAGTCAGGGGTGCATATTGTGATGCTGGGGGTCCAAAGAGGTGTGCCCACCCTGAAGCAGTCACTGGACCTGCAGGACCTGCACGATGGTGGAGGGCCGGTGTTGCGGTGCCTTCCAGGATCCTGGGGGGCACAGGGAGGGGGCAGGCAGGAGCCCCCGAGGCAGCCTCGCATCAGCCTCCTGAGCCCGCGAAGGCTGCCTGTCCCGCTGGCTGGTCCCTGGGGCTTGTTTAAGGCAGCTGGGGTGCGGATTGACAAGGCAGGTGACGTGGGGGTCCCTGGGCCCTGATCCAGAGAGAGAAAGTCACCCTGAGCTCCGAGGTCTCCCCCGGAGCGGGAGGGAGGATGCCCAGGGGGCCCTGGGAAGCAGGGCACAGGGCTCAGCGACAGGGTGGCAACTGGCAAGGGGTGGCGGATGGCAGGTGGGGAGTGGCGACTACTTGGGCCAACGGTCATGGAAGCTGCTGGAAAAACTGGTTTGGGGGATTAGGTTTCCTGTCGGGCCTGGTGGCGCTGCGGGATCCAGGGATGTCGGGCCGACTGGGAGTGGAGGTCTGGGCGTGAGGGCGCTGGGCAGCGGGCTCCCCGCATGTGGGGCTGGAGGGGGCCCTGTACCCCCGATCCGCCTCCATGAGGCACCTCAGGCTTTTATGTGACTGTGTGCCCTGGTGGCAGGGCTAGACACTGGAGCAGAGGCGGCAGCTGGTCCTGTTCTGTGGGAAGGAGGCCTTTGCCCCGGCAGGGCTGCCCACGAGGATGCAAGCTGCCTCTCCTGGGGCGTCCTAGCAGAAACATCAACCCCAGATACACTTTACTTGTGGGAGAAAGTGGGTGATTCCAATGACAGGAGCTCTCAGAGAACTGGGAGTTATCAGGACGGTGCAGTCTGGGAGGGCTTCCTGCAGGCAATGCTCTGGCCACCACGGTCTTAGAGGCCGGGTTCAGGGGACAGAGGAGCCCTGAAACTCGTCCCCTACCAACCCCTTTCACTGGTGAGGAAATAAGGGCCAGAGAGGACCAGGCTGGCACCAGATCATCCGGGAGTGGGGCAGAAACTGGCACTTGTTTCTGTCACCACTGACCCCTCCTTCCCTCCCCCCTCACATGCTGGAGAGAGCAGCTGCTTTCCAGAACCCGAGCCCTCCTATCAGCCTGGGTCCCTAGACCTGACTGTACCAGCAGGCGTGACGCCCAGGAGATGCCTTGGAGGGAATACTACCCACTACACCCACCCGCTAGCCCTGCCTGCTCCCTGAACTCAGCTGTCCAGGAAGCCAGACGCCAAGACAAGCCCAGGCCTCTGCCTGCAGCTGAGGTTCTCCTGCCCGGGCCCTCTCCCTGCACCTTGCCTTCCTGCCCTCTCCCGCTGGTCTCAGCCTGGGCATGGGCGAGGGGCCAGGGCCACCGGGCTTACGCGGAGCAGGAGTGTGGCCCAGAGAGGGAAGCGCCCGGCTCAGCGTGGCAGAGCAGCCGCCCCAGGCCTGCCCCGGGCTGAGGACGGGCGCCTCCAAACCTCAGGCCGGGACAGGCTTCTTCAGCTCAGGTCACCATAAGGGCAGCCCCGGCCCCGGCTACACCCCCAAACTTCCCTCCACCTCAAGGCGCCCCATTCACCCCCTCCTTCATTCCTTCAACAGAGCTTGAGAAGGACTCAGCTCGTGCCAGGCACAGAGGGTGTAACAGAGACTGAGCGAGGAGAGACAGGGCCCAGGCTTCAGGGCCCCCCGACTAGCTGGGGAGATGTCGAGGGGGTGGACATGTGATGCTGTGTGTGTACCCGACGTGAGCATGCTGACCAGGGAGGCCGAGGGACCCGGGGGGGCTCTCCCCGGGGTGGAGTGGGGAAGGGCATCCCGGCGAGGGGGCCAGGGTCTGGCTCAGGGGCCGTGCGTGGCCTTGGGGGCCATGCTCCCTTTCTGTCTCTCTCTTCTTCCCCAGCTGGAGTGAGGTGACTTCCCCTGAGTCAGGCAGCGGAGCGATGCAGGGTCTCCCTTGGGCCTGCTCTGTTCCTGTAAGTCACACACATGCATGCATACGGGGCCTCAGCTGACATACAGAGGGTAGGGCCTTGCCCAGGGTCACCCAGTCAGTGAGTGGGAGCCAGAGCTGGGCCTGGCCCCCCAGCCTGGGGCTCTAACCCTCACCCAGGCCTCTCCACTCCTCCCTCCTGGTGCAGGAGAGTTGCCTTTACACCCAGGGCCGCAGGCCTAGATGTGGGTCTCTCTCACCAACTGCCCAGGGCCTGACGTGGCCCTCCATCCTAGATCATGGGACCCTGGCCACCAGCTGCCCTTCTCCAGAGACGCCTTCTCCCCATCGCTGGGCGAGGCTTCTGGATGCAGTTAATGTCCTTGGGCTGGGCTGGGGGCTGGGGTCCAAGGCCGGCTCTGCCCCTCTGCGCTGGCCTCTCATACATGCGGGGCCCTTCTTCCCTGCTCTGCCAGACCGAAAATCCAGGGATTAGCCACGTGGGCAGTCCTTCCCTGCCTCGAAGCAGAGCCTGTTGCCAGGAGTGGCTGGGCAGGAGCCCTAGGGCCAGAAGAGACCAACCCCCCCGAGAGAGGCCTCACAGGACCCCTGCTCACAGCAGCTCCGAGGACCAGCACAGGGCACCTCTCCACGGAGCCCCACGTGGGCCCTGACTGTCAGCTCCTCTGGCTGTGTCCCTGAGAGGACACTGGGACTTGGGGATCTGGGTGATGAGGGCGAAGCCCTCAGGTGTGGGCTGCGTCCTTCCGTGAAGGCATGGGTATAGGTTCTGGGGTAGTGACCTCGGGGCCCTTCTCACTTTCCACCCCCACTTCTCTGCCCTCACTTGCTCCCGACGCCTACCCACCCATCCACCCATCTATCCATCATGCATGCATGCATCCGTCCACCTATCCGTCCATGTATCCATCCACCCATCCATTATCCATCCATCCATCCTCCCCATCCGTCTAGCCACTCACCTACCTATCCATCCATGTATCCACCCATCCTATTATCCATGCATTCATCCATCTTCCATCCGTCTATCAATCTATCCATCTGTCCATCCATCCATTCATCCATCCACCATCTACCCATCTACTCATTCCACTTACACGTCCTCTAGGAAATAATTACAATGATGTTTCTCTATCTCCTCTCTCCTCTTCCCTTTCTCATTTACACACACACCTACCCCTGACAGGAGAAAACAGTAATTCTCAAAGACCACGGAGTGAAACCTGGTGGGGCTCGGAGAGCCTTAGGTCTGCAGGTGGTTGGCAGGCAGCTCTGGAACTTGCAACACCTGACATGCAGACACTCCGTTTTTATTTAAGATTATGTTAACTGGCGAGGAGAAGGGGGCTTTGGGAGGACATCACTGATCCTAACCCTTAAGAGGGGAATAAATATCTAATATAAATCATGCGCTCCGTGTCTGTCCGTCTTTGGCACTAGTACCTCTTACACAGGGCAGTGTAAATTCCTTTCCTTGGCAAACCTCCACCCCTGTCACTTTGTCCCCTGCCCCTTGGGAACAGGAAATAACCCCTTTTTGGGTGCTGCCACTCTTTAAGCCCCACTAAAACATGGCCAGGACAACTTAGAATTTAAAAAAAAAGGTTCTTTGGAAACAGCTGATGAAACTGTGGAATTGGGACTTGTGTCGGGGAAGTCTTCAGTCTGCAGTGAGACCCCGATTTCAGACGTGGACAGCCTCTCTGCAGACCCTGCATTTTGCAGACACGGTTCCCGGGCACAGGGCAATGGGAGCCAGCAGGGCGGCATCTGCAGCAGCCACGTGGCCTGGGAGCTAGTGGCACTCTGTCCTCACGGGGCCGGTGTCTGCTCCTCCAGGCCTCAGGCGGCTGCTGAGCTTGGGGTCTGGAACAGCCCAGCTCCAACGCTCTCTGCTCAGCTTGGTGGCCTCAGGGACCCGGCTCTGGCACCAGTCCCGGTCCAGGGGTTTGCATATTGTTGCAGCCCCGCTCTGGGTGTGGGGACAGCCCCCAGGCAGGGAGGTGGGTCCCAATCTGGGCCTGCCAGGAGCTCATGACTACAATCCCAGGGGCTCAGGGGATCAGAGGGTTTGTGCCGTCATAACTTGGGGACGTTATGTAAGAAGGGAGCAGGGGCAGCCCCCCTGGCTGGAGGGAAGGTGACTCACAGAGGCCCAGGAACCCCCGGGGATGGGCCCAGAGCAGAGGAAGCAGCTTGACTGCGAAGCCCAGGGCACACGGAGGGCCTGGTGCTCCAGGACCCCTGCTGGCTGGCGGTCTGGGCTTCTAACCCAGAAGACTGCAGAGCCACCCCTGCTGCCAAGCCCTCTGAGCTCCAGCTGCCTCCCTGCCCTCCAACCCCACCCCCTGTTATTCAGGGATCTCAGAAACAACAGGTCGCAGCCTGAGCCTTCCACGGACGGCCCCACCCCCGCGGCCCCCAAGTGCTCCTCCCTGAATCAGCAGCAGCAGCAGGGGCTCCAGGGTCAGAGCCAGCCTCCCTGCCCCGCGGCCCCCAGCCCTGCTCAGCTGGCGCGTCAGGTGCCCACCCCCAGGCTTCCTGCCAGGGGTCCTCTTGAAGTCCCTCCAGCCCTTCCCTACCTCCGGGCCTTTGCACCTGCCGTCCGGCTGCCTGCCCGTGGTCAGGATCACAGCCACAACCTCGCCCTCCGAGAGGCCGGTGAGCCCTGCAGCACCCGACCTCCTCCCGAGCCCCCGTCGCAACTTGCGGGCCCACCTTTGCTTGTCGGTTTGCGGGCTACGGCCCCCAGGTCTGCTGTGTCACCGTGGTGTCTCAGTGCCCACGTGATCTCTGAGTGTCTGTTGATTTAATGACTGGGGGGCACCTGTAGGTGGGCGTGGAGAGAACTCAGGCTTGGGTGCAGACCACCACTCCGCCACCAGGAGCCGGGGGGCCAGGCAAGGGCCCGGAAGGCTCTTCGTGCCTCAGTTTGCTAATCTGTAGTGAGGGAGAGTGAGCGTCTTCATCTGGAAACAGCCCCCTTGCCCCACCCCTACTTCTGAACACAGAAGCCCTTGGAGGAGGCGGCCATGAGTCGTCATGTGGCGTCCAACGTGGTTCTCCGTTGGGACTTGTAGGGGTGGGGCCTGCCCCAGAGGGAAGGTTGGTCAGACAAGAGAGGCAAGAAAGGAAATTTCCACTTTCCTTAAGAGAAGAAACCCCAGGCTTCTAAAGGCTGGGTGGGGTGGTCCAACCCTGGGCTCCACCTTTGCTGCTGGGACGGCTGCCCCATACGTGCCCCATAACCACCTCTTCCTGGGCCTCTAGGCCTGGCTGTGCTGGGGGCTGGGAGGGCCCCCGAGGGAATCCTGACACCCTCATTTCAAGGCAGGCCACCCTCAGCCTATCTTGTCCCCCAAACAGCCCAAGGTGCAGACAGCGGGCAGAAGTCCCACAAGAGGGCAGGCCCCTCCCACTGGCTTGAAACCTCCGCTGCCCTGTACTTCTCGGGACCGCTGTGCTCCCCGACGGAACGACCACCACCGCCCTGTCACAGGAGCAGGGGACCAACAGTGGCCGGGCACACAGGCCCTGGGGCCAGAGAGGTGGCTGGCGGGAACAGAAAGGGCCTTCCTCCCTCTGGGGCAGGTAGACGGGCTCCTGAGGAAGGGCCCTGGGCAGACGTGTGGAGGAGCAAAACTGGAGAGCTGGGGGCCTTGGGCCCTGGGAGGAGACTCAGAGCTCCGGGCGCCTGGCGTGCCCCGATCGGGGATGTAGGACGGGCAGGGGTGGGCACAGAGATGACCACCCATGCTGGGGGACACTGAGACTCCGAGGGGCTCCCCGGGGGGCGCCGTGTCAGCCCCCAACTTGGGATTTGCTGAAAGCATGTTTCTTCCTCTCTGGCCAAGGGGGTTCGGGACAGAAGTTGGCTTCTTAGAGAAGAGGACATTGCTGCATCCCCACCTGAGCATGTGCCTTGTTGAGGACGCCCCCCATAAAGTGCCACCTGCCCCTCCAAGTGCCACCTGCCCTTGGTCCTTGGGTCCAAGCCCCAAGACCGAGGACTAGAAAACACACCAGACCCCACGTCTCAGACTGAGCTCAGAGCAGCCCTGCAGCTTTAATCCTTCTCTCTCAACATCCTGGGGGGTCGCCTCTGGGGGAGGTAGGGCCACCTCCCAGTCCCTATGCCCCCCGCAGTGGGCAGCCAGGGTACCGTGGGAAAGGTCTGCCTTCACCTGGCAGGGGCTGGCAGGGGTGCCAGTGGCCTTCCAGAGGCTCCGTCCCTCCCCGATTTCAGCACCCTGAGCCCCGGAGGCAGGCAGGAAGGAGGCCCCCTGGGTCTGTGATGCATGAACGCTCTAGCTGACCAGTGGACGGGAAGGTGGGAGAGCGAGGGGAAGAGGGGCCAATGGTGGACGAACGAGCGTCCGTGTGGGCACGGGAGTGGCCGGTGGGGCGCATGGAAAGCCCAACCCTCAGATCTGCCTCTGCCTGCACGGGAGGCGGCTGGAGGGACCTGATGGCCACGGAGCACAGGGGTCCTGGGAGGCAGGACCTCTCGGAGCCCCAGGGGAAGCCCCTGAAGTGGGATGGAGGGTGCTGGGGAGAATCGAGGTGCCCTTCCCACTCCCGGATGGTCAGGGGACCCCAGGAGCCCTGGAGAGGGCTGAGGGTGTTCCCGCAGCGGTGGCTCCCTGAGGGAGGGGGGCTGGTGTGGCCTGGGGGGAGCAGGGAGGAGTGACAGGGAGACAAGGGCTCTTCCTGCCAGCGCTGGGGTTTGTGGGGGGATGCGTGGGCTGCAGATGGACCCCGTGCAGCCTGAGTCCAGGCTGAGAGGGGTCAGGCGAGAGCCAGGGCCGGCCCATGGCGGGTGGGCTCACCGGGCTGCCTGGAGCAGCGCCCACAGCAGGCTGGCCGAGGCGCTGAGCCCCAGGGTCCCATGGCCGCCCATCAGACCCACGGCCGCGCTGCTGTTGCGCTGGCTGCCCTGACAGCGGGAGCCGGAGGGGGCCAGGCCGTCCGAGGACACGGTGCTGCTGGGGCACGTCGGGGCGCAGGACCTCATGACCAGGATGCCTCTGGGGCCGGCTGTGGAGAGAGGGCCAGGGCCCATGGGTGCCTGCTCCGTGCGCACCCACCCAGCCAGCCCGTGGGGAAGTCCTGCCGCCTGGGGCCGTGGGCACTGCAGGCACAGCCCCTCTCTGGGCTCCGGGGTGAGTGTCCCAAAGAGCCTTCCGCTGTGTGCGCAGGTGAGTCTGGGGAGACCGGGCGCCCCCGTGACACCTGGGGTCAGGGAGTGACACGGTGACTCTCCACGCCCAGGCTGTCTTCCCCTCCCTCTGACACATGTGGGGGCACTTCTCTGCTCTGGGTTTCAGGCTCCAGAGGGAATGCCAGGCCCTGTCCTCACCCCGTCCCCTTCTGGGACTGCAAAGCCCTAGGAAATGGTGGGTATGGGATTAGAAGGACACAAGGCAGGCTGCACAGTTGCCTTTAGAGCTTCACAACCCTATGGGGAAGGGAAAGTGCTAGCAGGGAGGCAGGGGCCCCTGGGGAGTGAGTAGGGCGCTCGGGTAAGACGCCTTCCCCCGTGGGCACTGGCTCGGCTTCCATACCTGCACGACAGGGCCGCTAAGCAGGGCTCCTGAGATGCCGCTGTCGGCAGCTCAGAGCCCAGTGGTGCTGGGTCAGCGTGAGTTGCTTCCCCCAACCTGTCCTGTGCAGAGCGCGCTGGAGCCCGTGAGCCTGACCGAAGGGGACTCCTGTTCGCAGCCGGCCCAGAACCCAGAGGACCAGAGGGTCTATCTCAAGGCACCTCAATGTCCTTGTCTGGAGATGGTGGGTAATAAGAGGGCCAACTTCTGTGGTTGCTTGGGGTTAAACGGATTCATTCATGAGTGGCGCTGACAGCAGGCTGAATAAACGTCACTTTTGGGTTGGCGTAGTTAGGAGCAGTGTTTAGGGTGGTACCATCAGAACCACCAGTGCAGGAAGGACATTGCCCCCTAAGGCCTTGGCCAAGCAGAGGGACAGAGCTGCCAGCTCCTGGTGGATCGAAGCTGTGCCCTGACCAGGAGTGTCACAGGCCAATGTGACCATTTGAGGGGCCCTCGAGCAAAGGCCAACTTGCCCAGGTGGGCAGCGGTCCCCTACCAGGAGGCCACATTTGTGGACATATCTGCTGGGGCAGTGTCAGGCCGGACACTGGATGGGGGCATTTCTTTACCTCTTACCCCAGCAGTGGATTCTTCAATTAACATGATGATTAGTCACTGCTCTGCTCAGTTATTTAAATAGGGAGCTGTGTTTCTGTGGATAAAACATAATAGGGGCATTCTTGGAGAAACCCAGCAGGACCTTGGGGGCCCTCCCGGGTACAATCCCCTTCATGTCCTTGCTTCTTGTTGGCCTTCCTAGAGTTCCAAAGAGCAGACTCAAGCAGCTAATGATTAGGACAACAGTCACAGGACTCCTTGTTCCTCTGGAAAGGACACAGATGACAATCTGATGCATATCCCTGAGCTGTTCTATGGAAACTAAGGCCCCCACCCAGTGGAGGATGGTGACTACATGCTGACCACAAGCACTAGACCCCAGATGAGCTGGAACCAGAAAGTCAAGGTTCCAGAAAATCCCCCAGTTAGGTACTTCACCGCCAACCAATGGAGAAATGTCCACGAGCTGATCACCCCCCCCTGCAACCCTCATCCCTAATGTTACCTTTAAAATCCCTTCCCTGAAAGCCTTTGGGGAGTTCAGGGCTTTTGAGCACGAGCTGCCCACTCTCCTTGCTTGGCACCCTGCAAATAAATGCTGTACTTTCCTTCATCACAACCCAATGTGAGTAGACTGGCTTTGCTGTGCGTCAGGTGAGCAGACCTGAGTTCTGTTTGGTAACAGTGGTAGCAGTGACTAACCCGTTTCTGAATTACTACTGAGAAGACACAGCAGGTGCTGGTGACACCACCCAGTGTGGGCACGTCTTCCCTGGAAGGCTCTGAGCTCCAGCTTCCTGGCCTGAGAAATGGGATATTAGGCCAGGGCTGTTGGAGGATTGACTGAGAAGATGGACTCATGCCTTGGGCTTGGCGCCCAGCAGGGGCTGGCTCTTTGCTGTGAGGACCTCCGAGGGGCTGTGGTCCCAGACCCCTCCTCACCGGATCCACAGAAGCCGAGGTTCAAAGATCACCCCGTCCCCCAGGACTGCCCAGCTACCATCCCCATGGTCACATGAGAAAACTGAGGCTTGGGGAGGCACCATGACCTACTGGAGGCACTTTGGGGGGGATGGGGGGGCGCAGAGGAGTGACCACCCCACCACTGCCCAGGCTGAGTCGGCCAGAGGGCTCTTGTCCCTCCACTCGCTGTCCCAGGCCCCCCAGTGCCCCCCATCTGCCCAGGTCTGCCAGCACCCTCCTTCTCAGTGGGGCTTCACTGCTCCCTCCCCACTTGTCAGCCCAGGGGACCCCCTGACCACATGGTCAGGCTGGGTCTGACTGCTGCCCCTGGAGAGGACACTCAGGGAGTGCCGCTGGGCCAGAAAGGTGGATGGACAGACAGATGGGCAGTGAGGGGCAAGTGGGAGGTGGGGTGAAGGCGGAGACAGCAGGCCTGGGCAAGGCCCCGCCCCAGGGAGGGAACTGCAGCCCTCAGGGTGTCTGGTCCTGTCCAGGGTGAAAGAGCTGAGGCCCTGGGTGTGAAGGGAGACCTGGTGGGGGCGGTCCTGGGCGTGCTGGGGATCGCTGGGGAGAAGCAGTGCCCCCTTGGTCCCTCTCACTTTGAGACTTACTGTTTCCTAGCCACCTCCCCCCAGTAAGCCCCTCGAGGACAGGGACCTTGTGGTCCCTGCCTTGTACCAGGGCCGAAGCCAGGGGCGCACAGTAGGTGCTCAGGGGCCATCTGCCAGGTGACTGCGGGAGGAGCAGCTCCTGGCTGTGGCCCCCTGCAGCTGGGGCTCTGCCAGAAGGGGGGCTTGTCCCCTAGCCCCTGAGAAAGTGACATGCTAGTGCCTCTGGGCAAGGTCTTTCTCTGCCTGACAGACAGGGGAGGGTCCGGGAGGCACTGGAGGGGCCCTCTGCTCCCGCACGGTGTCCCTGGGCTGAAAGGAGGCCGATGGCCAGCTGGGTGGTGGGGAGACCCCCGCAGGGGTCCCAGCCCTGCCGTGCACTCGTGGGGGCTCTGGCCATCCGCTGTGCCCCCCCTGTAATGAGTCCCGGCTGCTAGGGCCTCTGTCACCATCGGGGTTGACAAGGGGCTGTGGCCCAGAGGGTGGGCCCCTGGTGAGGCTGCTGGGCTGCCCTGTGCGTGGCAGAGCCCCTGCTTCCTGTGGGGAGCCTGGGGGACACGGCTGGGGCCTCTGCAGACGTGAGCCCAACGGTGGCAGCACCCTGCAAGGGGAGAGGGCTCCTCGTTCCCTCGCAGAACCAGACAAAGCTGCCCGGCCGGCCTCCCCTGGACCTCACGCAGCGCCCATAACTGACCGTCACGACATCACGCCTCTTCTCTCTGAGGGGCAGCAGCTTCCGGGGCCCCTTCATTTCAGGTCCCCACCCTATCCCTGCCACCCCTTCCAGGCCAACCATTCCTGCCGCACAGACGCCCACCAGGTAACCTCCCGGGGCCCACCGGCACCCTGACCTGCCTGTCACTGTCACCAGCAGGCCCTACTTGAGAGCTTGGGCCCCGGTTCAGCCCGCGGCTGCTCAGACCCGAAGAGGGGATCCCGGGAGGTTGGAGGAAGGAGGGGCCTGCCCTGGGGGTGTGGGGGGAGCCTGGAGAAGGCAGGGTCCGGGTGTGGTTGGGCAGGGTAGGCCAGGGCCCCAGCACAGTGCGAGGTGCCCGGGTCAGGGGTCCTGCCACCCATGATGTGAGGTAGGGAGCCCGGGAGAGGCACCCCGGCCAGGCTGCCGACTGAGGCCCGGCGTCCCAGGCATCACTCTCCTTCCGTGCCCACGTCTTGCAGAATCCGTGGACCACCTGCTCCCTCCCTCCCAAGTATCTTACAGGGACTCACTCAAACCGGGAAGCCCGTGCTGGGGCCTTGCTGTGACAATGTTGTTGGGTTGCTGAAGGAGTGTCTCTTAACTGACCCTTGTATGGACACGTGAGTAACACAAACAAGGACCGGTAGTCCCTGCCCCCTACAGCCCGGGGTGGGCCCCACTGCGGGGTTCCTGCTGGAGGGCGTGGTGTCCCCGAGGGTCTGGGTGGGCCGAGGAGAGGCCGGCGGGCGTGCGGGGGCCACGGGGCGGTGTGGGACTCACCGGCGGGCATAATCACATGGCACTTGTCGGGCGGGGCGCACTCCGCCAGCGGCTCGCAGGGCTCGCGGCCACAGCGCTGCAGGGCCTGGGCTGGGAGGAAAGGAAGCACAGGCCCGTGGTCAGTCCGGGCTGGGGGCTCGGGCAGTCACTGGGGTGGGCGGCCTGGGGGCCTGGGCCTGGGGCTACACTGAGCGCCTCCTCTTCCTCCCCCCTGCCCCTGGAGGTGCTCCTGTCCCCTGGGACAGGCCGAGGGGCTCAGGATCTGGTGGCAGGGACTGATGCGCTCCGCTGGCCCCGTGTGTGTGAGTGCCCGTCCGGCAGCAGGAGTGCGGGTATAGGCGGTGGGTGGAGGTGCGCAGGCTCCCCCGGGACAGAGGCGATCTGGGCCCTCCTTCTCACTGCCCCTGTCCCTCTCTGGGCCGCAGTGCCCTTGCCCACAAGGTGGGGCTCCAGGCTCAGGACTGCTGCCTGCACACAGAAGGTCCTGTTGTTTCCTAACAGGAAGGAAAGGCCTTGCCCCTCAGTGCCTGGGGCCTGCTGGTGCACCCCACCCCAGGCCGATCGATGGCGAGTCTGCAGCAAAAGGTCCGGTCCTGGCTCGCCCCTGGATGCTGAGCAGGCGGCCCTAGGTCCCACGACAGGGAGACCGTCCAAGGGTGGCCGCCCGAGGTACAGCGTGTAACTCCGAGTATGCTGGAGCGGAGTGTGCAACGGACACTCTGTGGGCACTTGGCCGAGAGGGACCGCGGTCTTAACAGAGGGTGGGGCCGTCTGGGAAGGCTCCCTGGAGTGGGTGGCCCTGGAGCTGGGCCTGGACAGATGAATGGATTTTTACTTGTCATCTGGGGAAAGAACCCTTGGGCAGAAGGTGCAGCCTGGCGGAGGCCAGGCCTGCGGGGACCAGGCTGCGAGGACCCAGGAGCTGCGACAGGGCAAGCGGGCAGGTGGGAAAGCTAGGAGCCCCTTACGCGGGGTATGGGGTTGTGCTGTAGGAAAGGGCGCCTCTCTGCCAGGGCTCGGGAGAGGGGGCTGTGGGGGCCCCGGGCGGGGTGCCCTGTGGGGTGTCCTTGCCCACATGGGTCAACTGATATCAAAGCTATTTCCCCCTATGGGGAGGGTTGGGGCGCTTGTGGCTGGACCATGGGCAGGCAGGAGGTCAAGCTCAGACCTCCAGAGCCCCCGCCCCGGGCTCGGAGGCCGTACTTCCCAGGTCAGGCTTCTGGAACTCACCAAGAAGAACAGGCCTCTGTGTCTGAGGGTGACCCTTGGCCACTCCTAGTCCTCTGTGTGCAGCTAAGTCCTGGGCGCTGGTGGGGTGGGGAGACACTCCTAGGTTCCCTTGACCAAGAACCTTATTGTGCCTCAGTTTCCCCCACAGGGGTCCAGATAGGCCCTACGTCCTCGGGCTGTGTTGAGCACTAATGGGTTAATGCTCCATAGGTCCCTGTGCTGTCCCAGTGTCAGCCTCCCAGGAGCGCTAAGCCCTGGAGGACAGAGGCGTCCCAAGCCCGCCCGCCCCCTCCCCTGCTCCCACAGCACAGGCAGTGGGGCGCCTGCCCAGCGCCGGCTCTCTCTTCCTGCTCCTCACCTCTGCACCAGGCTCTCTTTTGAGAAGCGACCCTGCCCACTGCCCGGTCCACGGAACCAGCCTCACACCCTTGCCCGAAAGTCCCCTCCATCCATCTTTCCGGCCCCCCCAGTCTGGGACTGATCCCCAGGGTGCCTCGTTCCCCTCTGCCCTCTACCCCGCGGGGCCTTCCCCAGACAGCTGGCTGCTCCCCGTCAACCCTCGCCCCCCAGCCAGGCTCAGGGAAGGCACAGATGGGGCTAATTATCCCCGGATGATAATCATTCAGCTGATAATCACGGGCTGTACCACCCACTCCTCAGGCCCCATTTCCGGTGACCTTAAAAGCAGCAGGCGCTGGTGTTCAAGGTCATAAAGCCAGATCATCAGGCAGGGGCAGAACTGGGACTGAAGGGGGGTGACCGATTCCTTCCCCCGGTTTTAGCACCGCAGTCCCACCTCCCAGAAATCCCAGGAAGACAGGACAATTGGTTACCTTGCCTGGAGCCCAGGTCCCCCTGCCTGGCCCAGAGCTCTGCCGCCTCGGAACGCTCACCAGCGCCCTTCACCCCACAGGAGGCAGATATGCCAGAAACTGTGCCCAAAGGGACACCAAGGTCTCCGTGCCTGGCTGGTCAGGGCCTCTCCCCCCAGTCCCTGCAGCCCCCCATCCAGGCTAAGGCCGCAGACCCTCAGACCGCAGCCAGCCCTACCCGACACCTCCCACCCCGGTCAGCGTCCCTTACTCAGCTCAGTGCACGGCGCAGCCGAAAGCAGAAACACCAGGAGTGGCCTCATCGTGGGGCATCTGCCAGCTGGGACTGGGGACACAGGACACCGCCTGTGGCCCCCACAGCCGACACCGGGGGCCTTCATACGGCTGGCTTCCTGGCCAGGCAGACCTAGTAATTTAGCCGGAGATGAACTTGGGCCGGCCAGGCCAGCCTGACCCGTGACTCCTGGGCCTCCCCTCGCCCTGCCCCCCAGGGGCCCCAGGGGCTCTCAGAAGGTCTCCTAATCCTCTCTGCCTGTCCCTCTGTGCTGAGCCATCGGCCTCTCTGTCTCTGCAGTTATCACGAGGCCCCAGGTTGAGCTGCAAGGAAGGAAGGCAGCACGGGCATGGTATCTGTGGGTGACAACCCGCTCTGGGAGTCTTAGGGACAGGGCCCTGCCCTGGGGTCTGGTCTGGGGGTCACAGCTCTGCCCTGGGGTCTGGGGGGGACACGGCCCCCCCGCAGAGCTCTTCTGAGTAGGCATAGCCATCTCCCCTGGGCCTCTCTCTTGGGCCAGGGCCGGCAGGGAGGCATTTTAACGGGGCAGCTGAGGCACCACAGGCTGAAAGCTGGCTTTGGATTGAGCATGCGCGCAGATCACCTGGGCCCAGCAAAACGCTGCTTCTGACTTGGAGCCCCGGGCGGGACCTGAGCCTGCATTTCCAGCGAGCTCCTAGGGTGCGGGTGCTGCTGGTCTGTGGGCCCAACTGACCAGGGACAAGCGGAGCCAGGGGCGTCCCCCGGCGTCCCACTGGGAGCTGCTCTGCTGCCCATCAGGCCTCCAGGCCAGGCTTGAGGGACCGTGGGTGACAAGGGTGCCCTGGGGGGGTGCAGCAAATGGCCTACTCACACGGGGCTGCCCCCACTTAGTGTCTTGGGGTGGGAGCTCACATCTCCTGGGGTCTCTCCTCCATCCCCTCCCGGGGCTGCTGCCGGCCTCTCTCTCCTGGTGGCTACCGTCCCCTCCCCAGCGACTACAGCCGCCCTTCCGGAGGCAACTCTGGCTGGGCCACCGTCCGCTGAGAGCCCTCGGCCCCTGCTCTCTGAGTGACTCTGCCCTCACATCTGCCTCCAGGGTGGACCCACACATACCTCCGGCGCTCCCTCGCCCAGGCCTGGCTGGTGCCCACGGCCCTCTCCCCACCTTCCCCTCCCCGGCAGAATCACCTCGTCTAGAACGCTGTCAGACGCCCCACCCTGGCCTGTGTTCTAGAGGTGCCCGCCTGGAGCCTGCACCCTTCCCCAGGACCCCTGTGGGGGGACCGCTCCTCCACCCGCCCGCAGAGGATGGGCAGAGCTGCTGGGTGCTCGTCCCCAGGCCCAGGCGTGGCACAGGGCGGCTGGAGGTGGGGGTGGGAGGCGGAGCTGGTGCACAGGCTGGGCCCACACGCACGCAGGGCCGGCCTTGCAGCGCAGGGCAGCTCAGGTCTCGGGCTGGGGCCAGCCGCGCTCTGTGCAGCCAAGGAGCCAGGAACCTAGAGTCGCACTAGGTGGTCCAGTTTTTGTTTGTTTGTTTGTTTGGGTTTTTGTTTTTTCCACACCATGCGGCACGTGGGATCTTAGTTCTCCGACCAGGGATTGAACCCACGCCCCCTGCATTGGAAGCACAGAGTCTTAACCACTGGGCCGCCAGGGAAGTCCCTGTCCAGTTTGTTTCGATGGTATATTTGTCAATGATATTTTAGTTTAACTCTTTTAAAGCTTCTTTTAGAACTGTCATATTTTTGGCTGTATGGTATGTGGGCTCCCATTTGCCCCGGCCCCAAAAGATAAGGGTGGGCAGGGAACCAAAGTTCTGATCACTTCCCCTAAAATTGTGCATGTCTGTGTACTGAGATGGGACGACACTGGCCAAGCAATCCTGGTGTCCACTCCATCCACTCCGTCCACACCGCCCACTCCGCCCACACCATCCACTCCATCCACTCCGTCCACACCGCCCACTCCATCCACACCGTCCACACCGTCCACTCCGTCCACACCGCCCACTCCGTCCACACCACCCACTCCGTCCATTCCGTCCACACCATCCACTCCGTCCACACCGCCCACCCCACCCACACCATTCACTCCATTCTACTCCTCCCACTCCATCATCCCTCCGAGCTTGGTGACCTCCTGCGGCCATGGCCCATGGCAGTGGCCAGGCCTTGCCCAGCAGCCCCTGGCTTCCCTGGCCTGAAGCCCAGCCTTGCCTGGAGCTGTCCTGAGATACGGACTGGACTCTGAAGCCTGCGTGCCTTTCCAGACTCCACTGCAGCCCTCAGCCCAGGCCTGAGGAAGTTCCTCGGTCTTGCTTCGAGGGGCATGTGGCTGGGAAGGGCAAGGTGGAGCCCAGACTGGGGCCGTGAGAGTTTTGTTTGGCGCACCAGGCAGTGGGCCGGCCCTAGACCCAGCGCAGAGGCCAGCAGGCGGAGGCCGGGCCTCGGGTCTGTGGGTGCAGCAGACACGCTGTGGGAGGGAGAGAGCACCGGGGGCTCTGGGCTCCCCCTGCTCCAGGTGTTGCTGATTTCTACTCCGTAAGCCCTTGGTCCTGGGGTGCAGGGACGAGGGGCTGAATGTGAGGGATTGGGGGACCCGCATTCAGTGATCGGTCGGGTAACACACGGGAGCCCTGCGCGCAGCCTGGAGAAGGTGGGCTGCATGTGAAGTAGGGGCGACAAGGGGCGGGGCTTGAAAGAAGAGGAGGAGCCAGTGCAGCGCAATAGGCAAGGGGGCGGGTTCCCGAAGCTCTCCCGCAGGCAAAGTCGGCTGGATCTCACCCAGGGGCACAGCATTTCTCAACCTGAGGTCTATATTCCCGGGGATCTGTAAGAGCTTTTGTTCCCCTGATAGGGCAGTGTGGGAAATACTGAACGTAAGGACTCTCAAAGGGCCTTTCGCAGCAAAGATTCTGCAGTCCTGTGCGGCAGGGGCCTGAGAGGGCCCAGCTGTCTGCAGAGACGCTCTCAGGGAAGCGGGGGATCCTCCGCACCAGGAGGGCAGAGGCTGCCCTGGCCTGGCGATGGGCAGAGAAATGCGTCCCAAGTAGCAGCCTGCCCAGGGGCTGGGGGCGGGGGTGGAGCCGCCCCTCATTAAACTAACCAGGCATTTGAAACTCACTCTTTTACGAGCTGGACATTCTCCAATTAAGGCCCAGGCTCCCACCCCAGGTCACAATGAACGCATGGCCTCCTAAGCCTGGCATTGACCTCCACTCCCCAGAGTGGCTGAGAGGAGACATGGAGCTCCCTGCCCCACAGGTGTGCAGGGCAGGCGAGAAAACTAAGATCCCAGTGAGGCCCTGGACTGGACACCTGCCCAGAGGAGCTCGATCCCACCCTCTGGGAAAAGACCTTGACCCCAGTTATGAACCCTAGGACCGCCACATGAGCAAGAGGCTGAGTCCTGCTCCTGCCTCCCCCTTCCTCCCTCCCCTCCCTGCTTCTGACCCTTCCTCCCGCCCTGTGCTGGGGACAGAGTGGTGGGGACCCAGGATGTGAACTCAGGCCCCACGCTGTCAGGCAGGTCTGGAAAAGGGATGTTCCCATGCCTATTTCACCAAGGGGGCTCCAGAGCCCTGACCCTGGTCCCACTCTGAGCCCTGACCCTGGTCACACTCTGAGCCCTGACCCTGGTCCCACTCTTGAGCCCTGATCCTGGTCACACTCTGAGCCCCGATCCTGGTCTCACTCTGAGCCCTGACCCCTGGTCACACTCTGAGCCCTGACCCTGGTCCCACTCTGAGCCCCGATCCTGGTCACATTCTGAGCCTGGGCTTTGGTCACATGCTGAGCCTTAGTCCTGGCCATAAAGAATGGAAGCTGTTCTAGTTTTAGGACCCATGACCAGAGTGTTGGGGAAGGAAAGAAAGGCTGGTTTGCTCACGGGCACAGGGTGCCTCGCAAAGGGCTTAAGCAGCCACCGGAGAGCTCAGGCTGGTGGGACTCCGAGTGTCCTGAGTAGAAGGCTTGGTGTCCTGAGTTTCTCTGGCACCTGCCCTCGGCCAGTCTCCCCTCTTCCTTCCCTTCCTGCTCACGCAGAGCCTGGCCCCTACCCCCGGCACTGCAGCCTTCTGTTTCCCTGCAGCAGGGAGAATACCAGCTCCTCCATACCCATCCTGAAGGACCCAGTCTCGGGGTGGGGGTCTCTGAGGGTCCACCTGGCCCAGGAGTGTCCCAGCGGGCCCCTCCTTGAGCCTCCCTGGCTCCTTCAGAGGAGAGACAGAGAGAGAGGTGGAGGATGGGGATAATTCACTCTGGGTCCCCGGGTGGGCGGGCTGCTCCTGTTCGGGCTGGTCTGGGCAGTGAGGAGCCAGGATGCAGGGGCGCCCGTGCTCCTGAGCGTGGGCAGCTGGTATTTTCCAGGAGCGAGAAGGTGGCAAACTGGATAAACAAGGGAGTCCCAGCAGCCAGCATCCGGCAGGGCACACCTGGGACAGCCCGGCACGCCCTCCCTGCAGGTTGGGGCTGAGCCACGGAGTGGGGGGGGTACTGCCGGCTCCCCAGTAAGGGGCACTAGCGATGGGCCAGGAAGGGTGAATAGGAGCTCACCAGCCAGAGCAGGGGCCAAGGTGAACAGGTACACCATCTCAGGGGATGTCCGCGTGGGAGAGGCTCCGTCTCTGAGACGGTGCCCTTGGGTTCTGTTCCAGCAACACGTCATGGAAACTTCGGCGCACCCTGGGCAGAGCCGTTATCCTGTTTAATGCGGTGCCAAGGGACAGCCATGTCATGGGCACAGCTCCTGCCCTCCAGTGTCCGTCTCCCTCTAGCACCCTCTGCTGGCAAAGCAGGAGTGTGGCGGGCAGCGTTGCTGCCAGAAGCTGGGCACAGAGGGTGGGTGTGGACCTGAGCCCATTTCACCACCAGCACCCTGTGAAAATTAATAAAGGGAAAGTCACTAAAGTGGAGTTGGGATGCCAGAAGAGGGCGCTCTCATGCACCTACCCCTCAAGGTCAATACAGATCCCAACAGGAAGAGACCTACCTTGCATCTCTGGCAGGAAGTGACACTAAGACCAGCAGGAGGAAGTAAGATTTTTCTCCCCGCCCGACAACAGCCCAGCCAATGAAAAGCCACCACTCCGTCAACTCCCAGTTTCCTCCAAGGGACTCTGTTTATAACAGCCCCTCCCAGCTCCCCTTCTCCTCTGCAAGAGTCTCCTCTTCTTTGCTTTTCCAGACTTGCATGCAGTTCACCACAGCTGCATTCTTTGCAAATCCCAAATTGCAGTCCTTTGCTATTCCAGAATAGACACGTTTTGCTGGTAGAATAACTGGCTGTTATACTGTTTCAGGTGAGCAACCCCCGCCCGTGGCCGAGACCACGCGCGCCCCTCAGGGCTCTTTCAAACCTCGCTCCAGCCCAGGACTGGAAGACGCCTCTAATGGGCAGCCTGGGCCTGGCCCAGCGCGCACTCCCTCCCGCCTCCCCGCGCCGTGGAGAGGTCTGGCTGCTCCTACGCCCTCCTGTTACCCTCCTAGGGCTCCAGAGAGCGAGGCCACCGGTAGGGGCTGGAGCAGGGCCACGCTCCCCACCTGGACGAGGAAGCAGGGGACAGCGGAGGCTACGCTTGCTTGGGCAGTGGAGATTTCCCTGCCAGGTTCAGACCTCGAGTTCGTGCCCCTTGCCAGGTGGGGAAGGGTCTTGAACAGGCACTGAAGTGGCTGAGTGGGCACAGCATTGCCGCCCATCTTTCCCCAGCTTGGAGGATGCCAGCAGGGATGGTTTTGAAGGAGAACCTTGTGTCCCCAGTGCTGCCCTGAGGTTCTCCATCCCCAAAGTTCAGGCGCCCTCTTGGCTGGTGAGGGAAAAGCCGGGTTGCTGGTCTGTGGGCAGGGACCCAGGCCTCAGGGGCCCGTCTCCTCCCCACACTCCACCCCACGCTGTTCATACCACCACTGGGTCCCCTCTGCCTGCCCGTGCCTGCAGTGCCCAGCTTGGAGCCTGCCACCTGGAGGGCCTGTGGCTGCCGCAGGGCCGTGCCCGGGCCTGGAGAAGCCCGCTGGCCTCCTGGAGGCTGCAACGCCCCGAGGGCAGCACCCCCTTGCTGGTTCTGCTGCAGAGGCCTGGCCGGTGGGCAGGCTGGGCCTTGGCATCTTGGCCACCAGGACCCTGGCAGATGTCCTCAGTCTGCAAACGGGAGACAGGGGAGGGAGGACTGTTGAGTTGGAGACAGTGAGGGCCCCTATGCACTGATCTTTTTCATTTATTCACTCATTCACAAATGTTTACGTACCTCCTCATGCTGGGCGCTGTGTCCAGCACTGGCTCACGCTGGCCTCGGCTGGATTGGAAAGAACAGTGCCTCCACAGGAAGGGGGCCCTGGGCGTGAGAAGAGTGAAGGGAATGGTCTCCGCACGCGCTTCCCACAGTCCCAGGGAGCGGGGAAGACCTTTCTGGGAGGTCCTCAGGCGGGGGCGGTGGGCTGGTAGTTCAGACACCTGACTGTAGCCTCTGGCCTCCAGCAGTGAGAGCTTAGGCAAGCCGCCTGCTTCACTCTCCACCTTACCATGGGCCCCCGCGTGGCCAGCCCTGGAAGGCACCTACGCAGACGCCGCCGTAGGCCTGGCCGCCTCGCGCCTGTGCCCCGTTCCCGGCACCGGCGCTGCACTTCCTGGCCTGGATCCCATTTCCCCCCAGCAAGGTAGGGAATCGATACCCCGCTCAGTCCCTGAGGCCCCAGCACTGACAACTGGGGTCAGGGAGTCTGTACCCGCACTTCCTCGCCCAGGTGGGACGATTCTGAGGTGAGGGCTCTACATGGGCTTCAGAGAGTCCCAGGGGACAGAGGGTGTGGTCTGCAGTGGCAGCTGGATGGTGCCCTCCCTTCCCCGTCTCCCCTGGAGATGTGCTTCACCTCCGGAATAAGCCACCTGCTCTCCAGCCCTTGTCTCAGGGCTGCTTCTGGGAGGCCTGGAGCTTAGTGCCTTCAGCGCCTGGCACAGAACTGATCAACAACCAGCAGCTATGGCCGGGATGCTAATGATCATCTCAGGGGTTACGGGGCTCCCGGGGCGGCTGCAAACACCTGCACAGTAGACCAGATGTCTGTCTGTCTGCCCACGGCCGAGGGTCCTGGAAACTGCGGCTGGATCTGCCCTGGGCCGCTGAGTCCGCAGAAACCTTCCCAAGTGGAAGCTGAGCCAGGTGCGCCCCCCAGACCACACTGAGGCTGCTGAGATCACACAGAGCAGGAAAAGTTGTGCACTTAACTCGCTGTTGCAACTGTTAGGACGCGAGGAATGCATTTTCTTTTTCTTTTTTTTATTTATGTATTTGGCTGTGTTGGGTCTTCGTTTCTGTGCGAGGGCTTTCTCTAGTTGTGGCGAGCGGGGGCCACTCTTCATCGTGGTGCGTGGGCCTCTCACTGTCGCGGCCTCTCTTGTTGCGGAGCACAGGCTCCAGACGCGCAGGCTCAGTAGTTGTGGCTCATGGGCCCAGTTGCTCCGCGGCATGTGGGATCTTCCCAGACCAGGGATCGAACCCGTGTCCCCTGCATTAGCAGGCAGACTCTCAACCACTGCGCCACCAGGGAAGCCCAGGAATGTATTTTCTTGATTCAGTTTTAAAAATACAAGGAACAGCAAGACATAGACATTTAAGATCTATTACGATGGATCGTGTTCTGACATCACCTGGAGCCGAGTATGACTATTTAAACTCAAATTAAACAACGTAAAATCGGTTCCTCTATCACACGGGGCAACTCTTCACGCACTAGGCAGCTGCGGGCGGGCGGCTACTGGCGTGGAAGCAGCCCCGGGGGAAGGGCAGTGCTGGCAGCTGGGGAACCTGCAGCCGTGGTCACAGGGCCTTCCTCCTGCTTCCCACATCCCCAGCTCCACACAAGCCAACGCTACCGCTGCATCAACGGCTCTTTTGCTGGCAAACCAAGCATGTCTCTCAAGTTCCACTCGTCCCAGTGACCCTGTGGGGCGAGTACAACCCCGTCTTTCACTATTTGCCGTAAGGAAACGAAGAGCTGGCCAGAGGCACTGACAGTTTGCGGGGAGGCAGCCCTGCCTCAGAGCTTTGCAGGCCAGCCCTTGTGCGTGCGTTCTGCCCCTCCTCCCAAAGCCCTGCACACGCTTCCCAAAGACCTAACAAGATAAGGAGCGTCCCAGCGGGGAGCCGCCAGAGCCCGTGGATCAGGGCCGATCTAAACACTTTCCTTCCATAAAGTGTCCCAAAGAGGAGGAAGGTCTCTGACTTGGCTCACCTTGGGGCTTTACCCCGTGACGAGCTTGAAACATGTGTTCAACTGAGCCTTCATTTTGTCACCTGTAAGCTGGAGAAGGTGTGAGTGCCCTTCTCACTGGGTGGACCTGTGCATACCGAGCTTAGGACGACCGCTCGCCACATACTCTTCATTCATTTATTGATCACCGGCTGCATAGACCCGGCTGCCTTCTCATCCTCAGGGGGTTCTACTATGAGGCTTCCCCATAACAGGTCCTGGGTTTCTGGATGGTTTGAGAAAGCCTGTACCATTATGCAGATGGATACCCATAGTATGTAGGGGGACACTGGTTGCGTTTTTCACTCAGCATAATTCCCTTCAGATTCACCCAGGTTGTTGCCTGTTTCAGTAGTTTGTTCCTTTTTATTGCTGAGAAGTATTCCATGACATGGATGGACCACAGCTGGTTTAACCACTGGCCCATTGAAGGACATCTGGGTTGTTTCCAGTTTTTGGCTCTTTTAAATGAAGCTGCTACACACATTTATCCACAGGGTTTTCTTGTGAACATACATCTTCATTTCTCTGGAATACGCACTCAAGAGTGCAATTGCTAGGTCATATGGTAGTCGCATGTTGAGTTTTATAAAAACCTGTCCAACTGTTTGCCATTGTGGATATAGCTTTACACTCTCACCAGCAGTGTACGGACGATCCTGTTTCCATGCATCCTCATCAGCATTTGGTCACTATTTTTACTTTAGCACTTTGATAGGTGTATAGTGATATCTCATTGTGACTTTAATTTGCATTTTCATAAAGGATAATGCTGTTGAAAATCTTTTCATGTACTTATTTGCCACCTACCTCTGCTTATTGGTGAAATGTCTGTTCATGCGTTCTGACCCATTTTCTTTTTTTTAATATTGATTTTATTTATTTTCTTTATTTTTTTGGCTGCATCAGGTCTTAGTGGTGGCACACGGGATCTTCGTAGAGGCATGCAGGATCTTTCATTGCAGCGCGCGGACTTCTCTCTAGTTGGGGAGCGCGGGCTTCTCTGTAGTTGAGGCACGTGAGCTCAGTAGCTGCAGCATGCAGGCTTAGTTGCTCCGAGGCATGTGGGATCTTAATTCCCTGACTAGGGATCGAACCCGCATCCCCTGCATTGGAAGGTGAATTCCTTACCACTGGACCACCAGGGAAGTCCCCTGGCCCATTTTCTAATTGGATTTTCTTTTTTTTAATTGTTGAGTTTTGAGAGTTCCTTAGAATTTTAGATGATACTTTGTTGGATACCTGCCTTGCAAATATTTCCCCCCAGTCTGTAGTTTGTCTTTTCATCTTCTTATCAGAGTCTTTAGCAGGGCATAAGTTTTTAATTTTGATGAAGCCCACTTTATCAATTGTTCCTTTTATGGATTGTGCTTTTGGTATCAACTCTAAGAACTCTTTGCTTAGCCCTAGATGGTATCTTTTTCCATACCTTTTTAATGGTTATAGGACCTGTAGACATGTCATCCTTTTCATTCCTGATATTGATAATTTGTGTCTTCTCTTAGTCACAATCATTCTTTCTAGGGATTTATCAGTTTTACTATTTTTTTCAAAGAAATAACTTTTGATTTTTTTATTATTTTGTGCATTTCTATTTTACGAGCCTGTTTCTACTTCTTTTGGGTTTGTTATTCTTCTTCTAATTCCTTGAAATAGATACTCAGATCTCTGACTTTCAGGTTTTCCCCATTAATATATGATTTCAGATCACAAATTTCTCTTTATAAGCATGGCTTTAGCACTATGCCACAGGTAATAATATGTCATAGACACATTGTAATTTAATATAAATATTTTCTAATTTCCATTGTGATTTTTTTGAGTCTTAGGCTATTCAGGAATGTATTGCTTAATTTCCAAATATTTGGGAGTATTTTAATTTTTGTTCTTAGTTTCTTATTGAATGTCACTGTGGTCAAAAAACACACTCCAGATGATTTCAATCCATTGAAATTGTTGAGAATTGCTTTACACCCAGCATATGGACAAACGTTTGGTGAATATTCCGTGTCCCTTGAAAAGATTGTTCAGTTGTATGTAATACTCTATATATGTTATGTGCAATTAATTAAAGAAATCTCAGCTAAAGTTGTAGTTGGGACAGGCCTGGAGTGGGGAGTGCTCCCCCTATATGCATAGTCAATTACCCCAAGGGGAACACACAAGGGGCTACATACCTTGCCACAGGAAGGAACCCCTACTTCCTCTCTAGCAGAAGGAAGACACTGCTCTCTGCAACCCGCAGCTCAGCCAGTCAGAAACGGCAGCAGCCGAACCAATGGGAAGCCTCCATCCGTCGGCCTCCCAGCTCCTCCAATGGGCTCTTTGGTTATCATGACAGCCCCGCCCAACTCCCCCGTTTCCCTATAAAAGGAAGTTCCCCTTCCTCATTCTTTGGGTTTGCCTATGGTTGGCCCTAGCTGGCTTCTATCGAGTCTGAATTCCTCTCGCTATTCCTGAATAAACTCAGGAATAGTTTATTTTTGCTGGTAAAATACCTGGCTGTTATATTATTGAAGTTGACAGTTACTAAGTCAAGATTGTTAGTCATGATGTGCAAATATTCTATACCTTTATTAATGTCCTGACTTGTTCTATTGTACACAGAGAAAAATATACTGAAATCTACCAATTCTACTTTTATTTCTGTTAATGTTTGCTTTATATTTTGTGGCCATGTTAATAGATGCACGAGAATATCTTTTGTACGCTTAAACGGTGGGGGTAGGGGGGAGCGGGGGGAAGCAACTTTTGTGAAATATATGAAATTCAGGTTTCGTCTGTCATAAGTAAAGTTCTTTTGGAACGTAGCCACGTTGTCCATTTCCATGTTTACCGCCTTTGGCTCCGTGTATCTCGCTGCCACCTGTGCCACTCCTGTCGCAGGCAACTCTTTACACTATTGATATTGTTGGGTTAAATATGCTATGTAATTCTTTAACTCTATGTAGTGAAACCCCAAGACCTCGTTGTTATTGCTTCAGATAATGATATTCATTTACACTGTCTCACATTTACTCTTTTTCTTCCCTTCTTTCTCTGCATTTCTGTGCTTATGTTTGAGATCATTTTTCTTCTACCTCTTACAATTTTTTTTAGTGTGGTCCGCTGGGGGTAAGTTCTCTTAGATTTTATTTCTTCGAATTTGTTGTTACCTTTGATTTTTTTTCTTTTTGTTTATTTAGGGGTGTTTTTTGTTTTTTGTTTTTTCTGGCTGTGCCGCGAGGCATGTGGGATCTTAGTTCCACCACCAGGGATTGAACCTGCACCCCCTGCATTGGAAGCGCAGTCTTAGCCACTGGACCACCAGGGAAGTCCCTGTTACCTTTGAATTTTGAAGGATATTTGTGCTTTGTATTAACTTCTAGATTGGTAGTTATTTTCTGCCAGTGGTTTGATGATGTCATTCCATTGTCTCCTGTCTTTCACTGATTATTTTCTCTTCTGGAACTCAGTTGTTAGTCTTGATGTTGCCCCTTTAAGTGTGGTGGCTATTTTCTCTGGCTGCTCTTAAGATTTTCTCTTTATCCTTGGTGTTCAGCAGTTTTACTGTGATGTGCGTGGGTATGATTTTTCTTGATCCTGCTTCAGTTCCTTAAGAGTTTCTTAAATCTGTGGGATGATATCTTTAATCTGTTTTGGAATCGTATTAGCTCCTGTATCTTGAAATGTTGTGTCTGACCCATTCTCTTTCTTTTCCTCTTAGTGGATCCACATTGTCTCAGTTAGCTGCTGCTGCTGCTGCATAACCAGTGGCTCCAAAGCTCTCAGGGTTAAAGCACTGACATTATCATCCATGCATCTGAGGGGAGGCTGGGTTCAGTGCTTCTCACTGCACATCTGGGGTCAGCTGAGATGCTCAGCCACATGTGTGTCTCATCCCCCTGCTACAAGGGCACTAATGAACATTTTCTCTCATGACGGTGATAGCAGCGTAAGAAAGCAGCCCCTGGCAAGTTACAAGATTGAGCCCCAAGTCAAGGTCAAGGAAATAAATCCAGCCTTTAGTTGAAGGGACTGCAGAGTTATATGGCAAAGGGTTGGTTAAGAAATGGGGTCCATATTTACATCTGCGTTCAAGTATGTTAGACCCTTCACCATGTCCCAGATATCAAGCCCTTTGCTGTTTTCTAGTCTTTTAAAAGTGGTACTGTGTTTAGTCTGATGTTTTCTACCTACTACTCTTCTCGATTACTAAAATCTCTCTCTTTGGTTTTGTCTCAAATGCTGCTAATCCAACTCTTGGTCCTTTCTATCATACCCTAGATTTTTATTTCATTAATTTCTGCCACTTCATTATTTCTCATTACAAATTTCTAACTTTTGAAATGGAATGTCTAATTCCTTAATTTTCCGATGTTCTTCTTTTCTGTTATAAGCATTTGAGTTTTAAAATCAGTTTTCCCCTGGAAGCTGCTCTAGCTTTATCCCAATGTTTTGTTTTCTGTAGACTTTGTTAACTGTCCAATTTAAAGTACTTGAAAATTTTCATCATGGTGTCTTGTTTTTGAGCAGAGTGCCTATGTTGTAATTGTTGGGTGCAGGGTACAAGATATGTTAGCTGTGTTGTTCAGTGTTTTTACTAAACTTCTGCCCTCAGGTCTGTCAGTTGTTGGGAGAGGTGTGTTTAAACATTCCATAGTGTTGCTGGTTTTGTCCATTTCTCCTTGTTGTTCTAGCACTTTTTATGTATTTTGGAGCACTTCTGTTAGATAGATACACATAAGTTTTAAGTTGTTAAAAAAAATTTTTTTTCCGGTGAGTTGAATATTTTGTCATTTACGTCTCTTAGTGATTTTTGCCTTAAAGTCTATTTGTCTAACATTAATAGTGTTAAGTCCACGATATCTTCTTCCATCTTTTATGATGAATTTTTTGTGGTCTTTTGTTTTGAGTATTTTCCTGGATGAAAACAAAAACTTCAGTCTAATAATCTGTCTCTGAGTTGGTGATTTTATTTATTGTGGTTGCTAAGGCAGGCAGATATATTTCTATCATCAGTTATGTAGTACTTTTAATTTTTTCTATCCGTTTTTTCTCAATTATGACTTCTTTTTTCTATACCTATGCAGAAGGTAACAAACGCCATTTCTGTGACCCTTTGGCATTGCCCCTTTATGCCTATGGCATCTCTAACCTCTCTGTGAACCACGTAGAAACCAGAGAACACTTCATCGTTAAGCACGTTCCTCCTGCCTTTTCATGCCGTTTGTATCCCGTATTCTGTCTTATTTTCTTTAACCTCCCAAATAAGAAATTATTATTTTTGTGCTCTCTAGTCAGTGTTTGTTTTGCTTTATCCACATGTCTTAGTCTGCTCGGGCTGCTACAACAAAACATCATAGACTGGGGGGCTTAAACAGCAGACACTTATTTCTCACAGTTGTGTAGGCTGCAAGTCCAAGATCACTGCCTTGTCCTCTGCCTCCCGTGTTGAGCTGTGTCGGCTGGTTCATTTTCTGGTGAGGGCCCACTCCCTGGCTTGTGGATGGCCACCTTCTTGCTGTGTCCTCACACGGCAGAGAGAGAGCTCTCTGGACTCTCGTCTTCTAAGGATACTCATTCTTTGGATCAGGGCCCCACCATTATGCCCTCATTTAACCTGAATTACTTCCTTAGTCCACATACGGTCACACTGGGGATTAGGACTTCAGCACACGAGTTTGGGGGGACACAGTGCAGTCCGTAGCACCACAAAGTAACACATTTTTTAAAAACTGATCCTTCTTGCGTTCCATCTTTCTGTTTGGGATTATTTTCACTCCTCATAAAGAATGCTTTTGGGGAGTTCCTTTAGTAACAACTAATCAGTGGTAAACCATTTCAGCTTTTTACTTATTGGAAAAAGCCTTCAAGTATTCAAATCCAGGTTAATTTCTAGTTATTTTCTTTCAATGCTTTGTAGATATCACTGCCTTGTCCTCTGTCTCCCATGTTGAGCTGAGGTCTGCACAGGGTGTAACTGCTGTTGCCTCCGAGACGTGTCTTTTCTCTCTGGCAGCTTTTAGGATTTTCTCTTGGTTTGAAATCTGGACGTTTTACTCTGAGTGTGTCTCAGTACAGGTCTGTTGTGATTGCTTGACCTGAGTATTCATGTCTTTCATCACTTTTGGAAAATCATCCATTGCTCTTTTCTTTGAACATTGCCTGTACTCCATTTTCTGTGTTCTCTTCTTCTGGAATTCTGCCTGTTTCTGTATTAGCCTCTCTCCTTCTGTTCTTCATGTCTTCTAGTTTCTTCTCTGTGTTTTCCATTTCTTTTAATCTCTAGGTTGCAGTGGAATAATTTGTTCAGCTCAAATTCCAGTTTATTGTTCTCTCTTCATCTATGTGTAATCTGTTATTTAATTTCTCCCTTGTCTTTTTTTCTGAATTTTATTTTTTTATGCAGCAGGTTCTTATTAGTTATCTATTTGATACATATTAGTGTATACATGTCAATCCCAATCTCCCAATTCATCCCACCACCATCTCCCTTAAGTTTTTTTTTTTTTTTTTTTTAATATTTATTTATTTATTTATTTATGGCTGTGTTGGGTCTTCGTTTCTGTGTGAGGGCTTTCTCTAGTTGTGGCAAGCGGGGGCCACTCTTCATCGCGGTGCACGGGCCTCTCACTATCGTGGCCTCTCTTGTTGCGGAGCACAGGCTCCAGATGCGCAGGCTCAGTAATTGTGGCTCACGGGCCCAGTTGCTCCGTGGCATGTGGGATCCTCCCAGACCAGGGCTCGAACCCGTGTCCCCTGCATTGGCAGGCGGACTCTCAACCACTGCGCCACCAGGGAAGCCCCCCTTAAGTTTTTATATTCAAAGATTACATCATTTGCTTCCAGCAGTTTCCTTTATTTTTTTGCCAAATATTTTTTGATGGTATCTTGTTCTTTCCTCATGTTTTCTATGCTCTTTTATTTCTTAAAGCAAATTTATTTTGTATTATATATCTATGATTTCCAATGTTTGAAACCTTTGGTGATCTACTTCTGCTTACTCATTGTTTCTTGTTTTCTTGTGTCTTTTGTGATTTTTGATTTTTTAGCAGATATTTATTGATATAATACCTTTGGGACTCTGACTTCTGAGTTGAGCAGATATTCCTTCAGAGAGGATTTTCCTTTGTTCTTCTAGGTATCTACAGGGTGAAACCTATCATTGCCACTTAACATTTATTTTGTGGCTTGAGGATTATTGGAATAAACCAGTAGTGGAAATACAAGCCCCAAGGTCATATGAAAGTTTCTAATTCTCAAGAAAAACTTCTCTTCATATGTTTTTCTCCATGTAGAGCCAATACTGACACAGACAAGCTTCCTTGTGCAGAGAGTATCTTTTTTTCTAGTTTAGTATTTAATTTAGGGCATATCCCTTCTGAAGCTCCTCATTTGTGTTTTTTTTACCTTCACTTCCTCTCTTATGGAGGCCAGTGCCTTGTCTGCCACCCAACCTGTGGCTCGAGGTGACTGGAAAGAAGCAAGTATCCTGAAGGCAGCTGCCAGCTTCACTACTTGCTGTCCATATATTGTCAAGATTGTTTCCTTTTCTTTTCTTTTTCTTTTTTTTTCTTTCCCCTTCCTTTCTCCCTCCCTTCCTTTCCCCCTCCCTCCCTCTCTTCTTTCCTTTCTTCCTCTTCTGAAATGTTCACATTAGCTTGGCATACAGTTGAAAAGTATTTAGAATGTTTTTTCATGCAGCATTTTAAAGTGTTTTGTAATAGGAGGGTTTTTAGCTGTGCAGTTAGACTTGTTGCTGGGGGAAGGCATTTCTATAGTCCTTCCTTTATTCTCCTTCCTTTGTGACATGTCTAAGCCTCCACTTGAGCATCTGACTGTAGCCGGGACAGTGTGTGTGTGCATTACGTTCTTGGGTTACATGGGAGCACTTGGAATCCTTCACCACTAAGTATGGTGTCCGTTTTAGGTTTCTGGTGGGTGACTTTTATTAAATTACTGACATTTTTTCCTGCTCCTAGTGATCCAGGATTTTTACAAAATCATATAAGTGAATGTTGATGATCCTGTGGTTATTATCCTTTATCTCCTTGGTTGACATTTTTTTCTAAGACTGACTCATTCTTTTTTTTTTTTGACTGACTCATTCTTAATGTTTCTGGAGCAAATTGTACTTGGTCATAACCTGTTATTATTTTAATACAGCCAAATAGCCAGTTTTTTTTAGTTCACAGTTACGTGGACCTCTTGTGTTCCTTTCTTGTACTGTTTTTGTTTTGTGGTAGTATCGGTTCTGCGCTTGGCCTATGGAGGGAGTGAGTTGGTAGGAGCATTCCAAGTGCTTGAGACAGAGGACGACGTTTCAGGTGGACGTGCTTGTTCAGAGATGCAGAGGCTTTGGCGAGCCTGTGTGTCCAGCACCTTGTGAGCTGCTCCATGTGTATCGGGAGGGGGGGCCTTTGCTGTGGGTGCGGAGCAGCGTTTGAAGGCTGCAGTCTCTGGCTCCTCTGCGTGTCTTCACGTGGCCCGTTGAGTCCAACCGTCCAAGGCACTGGCAGCTCAGAGCATCTGAGATGCCTGTTCTCCCTAGAAGACTGCTTCCTATACTCAGAGTGGACCCTCACATTCTCAGTTTTCTTGCTTTTTAAAGCCTACGTACAGGTGACAACTTGGGCATGCATATATATTTTGGAGAACTTGTCACTTTGAAAGAGATCCTGCTTTTGCAGCCCCCACACTCCGCTCCCCGAAGCGTGTGCCCGAGCTGCAGCAGCGCTCGGCAAGGCAGAGCGTGCTTCCTGCCACACCGCGCCGCTCTGGGCTGCTGAGCGCTGCGCTTCGTGTACATGAGCCGGAAACAAACACTTTCTGCCCTTGCTGAGGTCACCATGGTTTGGGGTTTTCTGTCACTTGCACCACACCGGCTCTTAAGGAACACGGTGGCCCACCTTAGCAACGCCACCCGCGGAATCACGCATCCTTCCCCAGCACGTGAGCTTTCCCTTACTCTGCACGGAGTTCTGAGGGGTCCGGGTGACTGTAGGCCCCTTCCCTTCACGCTCTTCCCTCGACTCTAGCCAGCACTCTGTCCTCTACCTCCATGTGGCCTTGCAGGCCTGGCCTGGTCCTATTTACCTTGGCTGGACCTCCTTCTCTATCTGGCCAAGTTTCGACAGGTTGTCACTCAGTTGCTCTCCTGAAACCAAGTGCAGTTCCCTCCTGCCCTGGTGACCGAGGGGATTAGCTCACAGCAGGCTTCCGAGAGCCCTCACCATTTCCGCTCCTGCGCCTCGACTGCTCCTGCGTCCTCTTGCCAGCAAGCTCTTCTGGGTCTCTGCACGGTCTCCGCCACGACCTCCAATCTCTCCTGCCTGCAGGGACGGTCCCAAGCTGCCATCATGCCCCACCGCGTCTGTTCGCCCACTCTCTTCAGCAGATGCCCCCACCTGCCGCTTCACGGAGCAAGCGTGACTGTGGGGAATGAAGTCTTTCAACTTCCCGGCTCCTTCCCACACGTGCGCTCTCTGTGCACTCCTGCCCGTCGCCCTGCTGGCTCACGGGAGAAGCGTCCCCTCCCCCTGCCAGGGCTGCGGCCTCTGCTCTGGATCCCGTTCCATTCTGCTTGCACCAGCTGGGCCCCCGCCTCCTGCTTCTGTCCTTCACCGACTGGCTCCCCACTCTTCGCAGATAAAGGCTCCCAAGTCTTTACATTCTTACTGTGGCACCGATGTTGACCCTTGATCTGTTTTTTCTAAACACTACCCTCTTACAGCTCCTTCCTTCCACAGTGACTTCTAGAAAGAGTATCTGTCACACTGGTGACAACATGTTTCCCAATTCACTTGAACTCATCCTGCAATACGCTGGTATCACCCATCATCTGTCATTGAAAGTGATGCTCATCAAATCACCAAAGACCCACCAGATCCAAACTTAGGGATTCTCCACATTCACACGTCTTGACTTCCCGGTTATCTTACACTGCACCTAACCGTCCTCCTGGTGAAGAGGCTCCAATGTCAGGTTGCCATGGTAACTCTCGCTTAGTTGACCTCTTGCCTCTCTTGCCTGCCCTAACAAAAGGGATGCTCCCCAAGCTCTATCCTAGGATGTGAGTCGGGAGCAGCTGGGGGACGCAGTTCCTGGCCCCGGGCACGAGCAGCAGGGTGTGAGCGCAGAGCCTGTGCTTGGACAAGGGACACACACGCAGTAGGAGCCTAACAGATGCTGGAAATCTTCAGTCCTGGAGTTGCCGGCCAACCCTCAGGGGCCTTCTGGCCCACCTAGACCTCTGGTTTAGAGGGTCCAGATGTGACAGAGAGGGCCCTCCTCCCTGCCTGCCCCGCAGTGCCTCCTTCTGCGGCCACCGAGACTCTTTGGAAGGTTCCCAGGCTGCCCCATCCAGCAGTCTCCCTGAGTCAGACCAGGTTGGGGCAGGCTGGAGTGTGGGCAGACGGGGTAGGAAGGTGAGCTGCAGATGGCGCTGCACGCATCCTAACACCGAGTCAACGCCACGGGGGAGAAAGCCTTTGTTTTGTGCACAACTATGACTCTGACTTTTCAGCTGTCTTTGGACAGCTGCGTCTCAACTGAAAACTGAGAAAAGGCTGACCCTGCTGCTGTCTACCTGCTCAAGTTTCAGATGCTGGACAAATGCACGTGAAAGAATTTGTGAGTCCACCCACCTGTGCCAGCTGGTGGGTGACGTCCATGCTTATTCAGCAGAATTCCTTGTCTTCTGTCTCCTGGGAGCTGGTAGCAAGAGCTGAAGGAGAGCGGCCATGGGGCCTCCCCTGTCAGAAGACGGCTGTCCCCAGGACGATGTCCCACTCCCCACGCTGAGCAGTATTTCTTTCGCTTCAGGGGTGTCTTACGCCCAAATCATTCTGTCTCCCCCACTGACCCTGGGCCCCCGCAAAGGTCAGAAGCATCCGAGCACTACTCCTCATGGGTGGGCCTCAGGCCCTCGCTTCCATCAATACTGAGGCCCTCCAAGGTGAAGGGGAGTCAAGAGTTACAAGTCTTGATTTCAAGGAGAAACAAGTTGTAGACAAAATCGCTATGGGGGTTGGGCTTCCCTGGTGGTGCAGTGGTTGAGAATCTGCCTGCCAATGCAGGGGACACGGGTTCGAGCCCTGGTCTGGGAAGATCCCACATGCCGCGGAGCAACTAGGCCCGTGAGCCACAACTACTGAGCCTGCACGTCTGGAGCCTGTGCTCTGCAACAAGAGAGGCCGCGATAGTGAGAGGCCCGCGCACCGCGATGAAGAGTGGCCCCCGCTTGCCGCAACTAGAGAAAGCCCTCGCACAGAAACGAAGACCCAACACAGCCATAAATAATAAAATAAATAAATAAATAACATTGCCTTAAAAAAAAAAAAAATCGCTATGGGGAAGGTTTGGCCTTGCTCTAATTTGACCTGCCGACCTGCCGGCTAGAGCCAAATAGATTCGATCTCCCCACTCCTTCCCCATTTCGAGGTCCCTGGAAAGTCAGACCACCAGTGAGCTAATCAATGGAAAACAAGTTTAATGCAACAGGTTCCAACCATCTGCAGCCAGTCGGCTTCATCACGGCAGCCTGAGGCCCAGGAGCCCAGAGGCCAGTGTCAGGAAAGTCACCAGCCCCGCACTGCTGCCTCCGCTGCCCTGCCCGCTGCTGCCGTCCTCCCCGCCCCCCTCTTTGTATCTATCTTCTATGTTTTCTTTGATGATTGGTTTCTGGTTGTTGCACAGGTTCTGCTTACAGCACGCCATGAACAGGAAGGGCATGGGCTTTACGAGCACGAACGACTTGGCCATCTGCGGAGGCGGACTGGTTATCCCACAATACTTTACGCACTGCTTGGAGACATAGAAGAACCGTGGAAATATTCCTAATGGGAAATAAGGACAGAGAGACAGAAAGGAGTCACATGAATTGAAAACGACACCAACACCATTTCTGTCTGAAATCTGCCCAACACTGACCCTTCCGGTGCCGCCTCTCAGAAGCCCCGCTCAAAGAGGGCACCTGATGGGGAGTCAGGAGCCATCACCACAGAGGAAGAGGATCAGGGCTTTGTGTTCAGATTTGCTTCTGGGAGTCGGTGTGGCATCGGATGCCCCAGCCTCGGCCTGTCCGCGCACACCGGGAACCTGGGCCTGGCGGTCTCCCTTTGGGAATGTACAGGCTCCTTCGGCCTCAACTTCTCAAACGCAGGGTCGCTCAGGCCTTTGTGACCACGGACAGACACACGAGAGCAAGGGGCTCCCGGCCGTCCGAGCCACTGCCCGGAGCTTGGAGCTGGCCTCCTGAGGAGCCGCTGCCCAGGGCCTGGGTGTGAGTGCTGTGTCAGGGAGCCTGCTGCAAGGGCACAGGTCAGCGCTGGGGACACGGCCAGTCTTCCGACTGCACCTCACCTCATATTTCACTGTGCGGTCACCTTTCCACGCTAAGTTATCAGGTCCACGTGAGGCTGCAGTGGGGCTTACACCTCGACCGACTCAGCACCCCGCACACTTCTGGGAACATGGAGGCCTCCAGAAGCGGCTGACGAACGGAAAGTGAATTCTCCAGCCCTGACGAAGCCACTGCTGGGTCACGCTGGGGCCTTCAGACTCACCCTCGGGAGAGAGCTCTTCATGAGGCCAGAAGTCCTCGGGCGAATTTCAGATGACACAGCAGTGGTCTCCGGACGTTTTAAAGCATGCACACTCCTTTCAGAACATATTTTAAGCCCACGCCCCTAATTATGTACATCTCTTGTAAAAGCTACTCTTGGTGGGACATTTGAAGTCCTTAAAGCTTAATTTTTCACTTAGAAGTGAATGAAAAGAACTCTCCGTTACTTTCTTCCTACACCTCAGTATTTCACCCTGACCAGCGGTCAATGCGTGTTGCCCTACATCGGCCCTGCTGTGACTTACATAAGCTGGGTCTCCTGCATGGCCCACCTGCCCTCCTGGCTTCACAGGACTTTGCTCTTCAAATTTAACAAAAGGGTCGCTTTCATACTAGTTATTCTCTATCGAGGAAAACTAGACAGACCCTAAACCCTGAAAGTATTCTACTGACCTGCCTGTGGAACCCCAGTACTAACTGAGATACTTACTCACGGCAACAGAAGTGCAATATGGAGTGTCCGCTTTACAGTCTGTTGGTCTTTCACAATCGAAACTGTTCTCCTCCTCGCAAACGTGACACCTCAGTACGTCTGAAATGAGGAATAAAAAGAAAATGGAATGTGGCAGCTCTCAGGTCCTGTCAGACCAACACCCGCCATCCTCTCCTTCCTCCAAATGAGAACAGCCTGGGGTCCCTCTGTCTTTCCAGCTCCCCACAGCCCGCCCCATCCCCGGAGCGCCTTCTCTCCTCTCTGGGCTTCCCTCATCCACGCACAGGGTGTGTCTCACTCACACGTCCACACCAAGACCCACCGCACGAACACCGACACGCACAGACACTCGCCCCAGAGACGTGCAAGCTCCCACGTCCACATGGCAGCACCCAAGGCTCGCCTCCCCCCACCCCGCCCAGACTCAGGGACGCGCCCCATCCACACACAGCTCCGGCATCTCACCTCTGACTTCTCTAGAAAAAGAAACCCCACAGCTTTGGACTCTGCTCCCACACACCCTTTCCCCCCCCCTTCCTGGCCCGCCCCACCTCCTTCAGCACCGGGCTCCCCCGTCCCCTCCCGAGACCCGGAGTCCCTCCTGACCCCGGAGCGGCGGCCCACGGCCAGCTCTGCGTCACGCTCCTGCAGCTCTCTGCTCTCAAAGGCAGCCCCAGAAGGCCCAGTGACGGCTGGGCCTCCAGCCTGACCTCCCCCAGGAAGGCAGGGCCATGGCAGGGAGAGCTGGGCGCTGGGGAATGAAAGCAGCCATCCCGCCCTGCTCCTGGGGGGCTCCGCATCAAGAGGCTCCCCCACTCGGCGTCCAGGCCAGCTGACCACCCTCCTCACGCTCTTTTGCCCACCGAGTCCTCTGTGCTACAACTGTCCAAACCCACCTGGGGCCAGGGCGGCGTCCAAACGTGGACGGCCACCCCCGAGTCCGCACAGGCGTTCCAGCCCACCTCCTCCCCCCAGCCCAGGAGGCCAAGGGCCTGGAACTTACTTTGCCTTCCAGACACGGTGACATTGGTCTCCACCCACGGCAGGCTCATGACCAGCAGCAAAGCAAGGAGGCCCGCCATCTCCCGCGATGTCTGGCCCTGGACGTGAGGAGCAAGCAGGGCCACTTGGTCAGCCCTGTGGCTCTAGGGTTAGATGAGGCCCCCATGTGTCCACCGCCATTTGGAGCCCTTCCCCACTGGACACTGGGGCAGCCGCTCTCCTCCTCAGCCATGGGCCTGGGGCTCGGTGTGGCCTCTTGGTGCCGGGCGGCCTGTCACCGCCACTAAGTCCCCTCTGTCCCCAGGGGCGTCACCACTCCCTGGAGCTCCGCATTCACTCACCCATGTGCCCCAGCAAACCCGCTCGGCAGGTGTGCCTGCCGCTGCTCCCTGAAGGCTGCACCAGGTTTCGCCCACCGCTGATCTGAACTCCTCTTCTCTCGGGAGCCCGCATGGGGCACCCTCCCACCCAGCACCACCGGCCTCCCTCCTCCACCTCCCTCTGTGGCCGGGTCATCACCAGTGCATCCTGACCCCAGGGCACAGGAAGGCTTGGGTACCCCTGCAGCGCCCAGCCCAGCCCAGGCTGGCCTTGCCACCCCTGATGCTGAGGCCGGCTCTCCTCTCACCAAGCCTGCAGGCCTCACGCCCCCCGTGCACTCCCACCCGCTCCCTTCCGGGCTCCCCTCTCCTGCTCCTTCTGGAATGTTCCCCAAGTTCCACACCCACCTTCGCCCTGCTATCTGGCGGGTGGCGGGTCCAGGAGGAGAGACACTGGCCACGCGTCTGGGGCCGGCAGGTCCCTCGCACGGGGGGAGCGGACACCCACCGCCCCTCCCACCCCGCAGGGCCCTGCCCCCTGTGGGCGGGCCGCGCACGCGCAACCGGCGCCTGGCGCTCGGGGAGAGGCTGCACCGGGTGCCCCTGGCGTTCGCACCCTGTCGCTTCCCGGGCCGCACGGGATCGCGTTCTGGTTTCTCCCACGTCGTGGCCCCGGAGGAGCGTGGCGCTGCGGGAAGAACGTGGCTGTTCCCCGCCTGCGTCCTTCCCGCGCCCTCTCCTGCAGACGTGGCTGCGTTAGCGCTGGCAGCACCTTCGCAGGAATTCTCCTGTTTTTTTACAAGGCGCAGCATCCACGGCCTGGATGCAGGATAGTGTATTACAGAGCCTCCTTCCATGAGCCTTTGTGTTGTTTACAGCGTGTCATACTAGAAATAGAGCTGCAATTGTCCGTAATGTTATTTCTTACGAGTGCAGGTACACCGGAAGGACGGTTTCCCAGAAATTCGACTGACAGTCTCAGGTTCAATGTAGTTGCAATCTATCGATGCACTTGCCCAACAGCTACATCAGTTTTCTCCTCCCGTCTTTGAGAAGTGTGAGTGCCGGTTCCCACAGTATCGTAAGAAAGAATGCATGCTTATCCATCCTTTGGGTTTTCACCAATCCAGTAGGTAAAAATAGTATCCCGTAGCATGAATTTGCATTTCTTTAATTATGAGTGACGTTGAGCAAGCTTTTGCATTCAGGTAGGTACGTGTATTCCTTTTTCTGGGCTCTCTATTCGAGTCTGTTGTCTAAATGCACTGTGACAGCAGTCCATTGTCTGCCATAAAAAGTCAAAACAACTTTTTTCCTATCTGATACAGGTCTTGGTATTTTTTGCCAAGCAGAAGTGCTTGCTTTTCATGGTCAAAGATAAACAAAGTCAGACACTAGTTAAAGTGGTAAGGATGGATTTTGATCAGGAACATTCTATTTCAGTGGGGAAAAGAGTCTGCATGAAGGGAACTCCACTTGGATTTGCACAGGGGTGACTGGGCATTTCAAAGGGAGAGTGAGGGAGTAGGGAGGCGGCGAGAGGGGCCCAGTGGAGTCAGGGAGGTGAAAGTTACAAAAGCAGGAAGGCACGGTTGGTCCCTGTGAAACCCACTTGGGTTTGCTAACCGGCACTTATCTAAGTTAAGCTCCCGCCCTCCCACGGAGGCTGGGAGAAGGGGCCCATCTTCAGGTGGCCGCTGGAACACAGTGCTTCAGGCAGGTACTTTAAGGCGGGGGTGGGGGGATTTGGGTCATCCTAGGATTGCGGCCTTCCGCTGTTAGAAGCGACCTTCGTGTTTGCTCTAGTCTTTACAGGCCAAGCTTGAGGCCTAGTTGATAAAAGGCCCAGAGGAGCGTGGCTGGAGTTTGGTCAGGAGAGGAGCTTTATCACCATCTTTTATTTTATGGTTCTGGATTTTGAATGGTAGTTAGAAAAAAGCTACAGTAACCAAGACAGTGTGAGGCTGCAGCTGCAGAAAGCTTAGACATACAATCAACAGAATGGACTAAAGAGTCAAGAAACAGACCTACCCATGTGTGATTAATTGATTTTAGACAAAAGTGCCAAGCAAGATAATGCAATGAAGAAAGGGCCACCTCTGTGACAAATGGTGCTGGGACCTTTGAGCAACCAAATGCAAAAGATATGCCCCCAAATGAAAAAAACTTGTAAAAAAGAAAAGCAAAAACATAAACGTGACTTTCCCCTTACCTCACATCATATACAAAAATCCATTGGAAATGGATCACAGGTATAACTATAAGCTATAAAACTTATCTAAATACAAAGCTAGAAGACTTCTAGAAGGAAACAGGAACAATTTTTTCAATCTTGGGTTAGTCAAAGAATTTTTAGATAAGACACATAAAGCATGAATCATGCAAGGCAAAACTGCTACAGTTTGTAGGGGAAAGAATGCTAATGCCTGTAGTTCCTTTTGAAATGAACCAAAAGATAAGATGAATTAAAGCCTGGTTGGAAAGATGGATGGATACATGGAAAAACTAGTCAAATGTTAAGGGTGGACTTTAGGTGGTGGGTATCCTTGTATTTGCTGTAAATTTTTCAACTTTACTGTTTCAAACAATTTATATAAAGTGCCAGGGATTAAAAATGTGCTCTACAGAGAATTCCCTGACGGTCCAGTGGTTAGGACTCCATGCATTCACTGCCATGGGCCCGGTTCGACCCCTGGTCGGGGAACTAAGATCTCGTGAGATGAGTGGCATGGCCAAAAAAAAATTTTTTTAATTAAAAAAAAAATGGGCTCTACGTGATTTAGCCCAGATTCAATCCATTATGAGAATCGTGACACAGAGCAGAAAATATCTCAACAAGAGGCTGAATTCACCTCCTCAGTGAAAGACTGAAGGTCCAGAATTTGATTGCATAACCCTGAGTGTAGGAATCTAAGGCTTCTGCAGCGTATAGGTTAAACGGGCTGGGGGTGGTATTTAGAATGTTTTAGGATTGCTAGTCACAGTCTTACAAGCTACAGTGACTTCTATGGGGATAGAAAAAGGAATAAGAACATCATTAAATGAAAGAGAATTAAAACAGGTGGCCCTTTGCACTGCTTCAGTTGTCCCTGATATGGCAAAGACTGTGCAAGAAGAAAAACAGCTGATGGGAGAATTGGTGTATCAAGGACAACTTAGCTAAGGCCTTCTTCTCCCAATTCAGGCAAAAGGCGTATTCTTTGGAAATGAAACTCATCATACATTTATAGTTTTGCCACGGAGGAGTTTGAATTTGCCAGCATATGTGAAAATCCAGTGTGGTGGGTCTCAGACCGATAACCATCATGAATCAGCGAGTAGCTACATTGATAATACCATGTGGATGATGTCCCTCAAAGAAATGTGTGATAGGTAACCTTATTCAGTGCCAACTGGAAAGAAATCACCTGAAGAGATCTCTGGAAAAAAGATCCTGGGGACTACTCTGGACCCTGGATTATTTTGAGCCCACCCCCCCCAATTTTAGCTCCAGAGGTTACAAAAGGTTGTAGAAGGCAAAGTTCAGCAGCAGCCTGTAACCTCATTTTTCCTCTCTGTTGGGGCCACTAGTTTGGGAAGGAAAATGATGACCTGGTCAAATCTCTGTGCTGGTCCTCCACTGAGGGTGTCGGCTAACAGAAAGATAACAGAGTGTCATATCTGTGAATTGCTTTTAGTAGGAAATACCTGATCCTCCTAGGGGCTTAATTTAAATAAACCTGGAATCTACAAGGCACGGGTATATGAGTCCGGGAGCCTTGGGACTCAGGGGAGGGGATGTTAGGTGGGGTCCGGGTGGGACAGGGGTTTCAGTGGTGAAGATGCCGTGTGGGTTCAGTGGGCCATCCGTACCCAGAAAGGTGATAATATATGCCATCTGTCATCATATTTTATATGGCACAAGGGGTGGTGAAAGGGACACCCACAGGAAGGGCTGCTAGGTGGGTAGAGAGGCCATGGGACCCCAGGGGAGGGATGCCGTGTGGTCAGAACGGATGGGTGGTGGTAATGGGATCTGCGACCCCTGCTCCAGGAGGGCAGGGCCAAACCCCAGGATCTGCAGACACTGACCTGAGACCCAGTCCAAGCCTGCAGCACTGCCCCCACCACCCTGCATCCTGCCCAGACCTTTTGGCACCTTCCCGCCCCACCATCCGTCACCCCCCCACCCCCCCATCCATCCCCCTCCCCCCATCTCCTACCCAGACCTTCTGGAATCTGCCCCATCCCTGTGTCCTGCCCGGACCTTCTGGAACCTTCCCCTCCCCCCCTCCCAGCCCACATTCTCCCCAGACTTTCTGGAACCTTTCCCTCCCTCCTCCCAGCCCGTGTTCTGCCCAGACCTTCTGGAACCTTCCCCTCCCCCCTCCCAGCCCGCGTTCTGCCCAGACTTTCTGGAACCTTCCCCTCCCAGCCCGTGTCCTGCCCGGACCTTCTGGAACCTTCCCCTCCCCCCTCCCAGCCTGCGTTCTGCCCGGACCTTCTGGAACCTTCCCGTCCCCTCCTCCCAGCCCACATTCTCCCCAGACTTTCTGGAACCTTCCCCTCCCAGCCCGTGTCCTGCCCGGACCTTCTGGAACCTTCCCCTCCCCCCTCCCAGCCCGCGTTCTGCCCAGACCTTATGGAACCTTCAGGGACACGACCTCAAGACAGGCTCCCACAGGCCGTAGAGAGTGCAGCCGCCGCAGGCCGTAGGGAGCGCAGCCGCCGCAGGAGAGTGAGGAGAGGCCGGTCAGACTCAGAGCCCAGACCCCACCCAGGAAGGACTGAAGGGCGTTTCCCGTCAGGCTTCGCGCGGCCTCTATAAGGTTCGGCCTGGCCTCGGGGCGGAAGTGCGTCCCCAGAGGCGGTTTCCTCAGAGCGTCTGGCCGCGGGTCGGTGACCGAAGGTCTCGGAGGACACGGAAAGGGGAGATGATTCCAGAAGGTCTGGGCAGGACGGGGGCGGCGTGGAGGTCTCCAGAGGGACCACACCAAATGCTGGGGAGGATACAAAGAAACCAGATCGTTCACACATTGCTGGAGACCCAGAAAAATGGTGCAGCCAACGTGCAGGGCAGGGTGGCAGTTGCTTTAAACGCTAAACAAGCAACTACCATAAGATCCCCAACTTTACCTCTCTGTTTTCCCCAAATTGAAACGTGTCCATAGAAAACATACGCATGGCTGTATATGACAGCTTTATTTGTAATATCCCACGACCAGAAACAGCCCAGATGTCCTGCAGTGGGTAAACAAACCATGTAACTTTCTCACCTGGGAAATTACTCAGCAGTAAAGAGAGGAAAATGTGATAGATGCACTGACTTAAATGAATATCCAGGGACTTAAGCTCAGTGAAAAAAGACGATCTCCCAAGGTTACATACCACACTGTTTCTTTTATATGCCATCATACAGGTGACAAACTTTTATAAATGGACATGAAATTAGTACTGCAGGGGACACTGTTTCCAGATATGGGTGGAAAAGAGGTTCGTGTGTCCATATAAGGGATAATTGCAGTGATCAAACCAATCTTTTTCCTCACTATTGTGAATAGCACTACCCTATTAGTAGTAATACTGTACTATATTTTGCAAGATATTAACAAGTAACTGAGTAAAGGACTCGCAGGATCTTTCTGTATTTCCTACAAGTGTATTTGAATACACAATTATCTCAAAGTAAACATTTAATGGAAATGAAATGTTTAAACAAACATATTAAATACATTATTATTTACATGGCTACAATTAGGAACTCAAGACTTTTGGGGTAAACAAAAAATAACATATGCTCTTTATTAGAGACATGCTTTAAAACAAGAACATGAAAAGATTGAAAATGAAATATAGAAAATGGTCTACAATTTGACTGCCCCCCAAAGGACCCTCTTATACACACACACAGGCTGAGTAAATATTAAGACAAGAGCATTACTTATGTGAAGAGCCACATTGTGTAGAGGCGAAGGGACAAAATATCAGAAAGACATTACAATCATATGTACCCCCTAACACGGGGTCAAAATACGTACAGAAGATACCGTGGTAGAATTTAGGTCCTGCAGACAACTCCATTATCCTAAATTTAGTTATCATCAACACTTCTCTCTCCATGGGAAATAGTAAGGTCTAAATGATTATGAAGTTATGACAAGTTAAAAGTGTGGGGAAAGCAGCTGAAAAAGTGCAAAATATATCACATCACAGGCATCTAGTAGAAGAGAGAACAGGGTGAAAGTTTTCTCAGCTTCCATTCAAGATGTTAGAAAAAGAATAGATGATCCACCCAGAGAAATGAAGTATAAAGAGGATAGCAGAATGAACACGAGGTAAATTCACAAAACCAAGGTTGGTATTTTGCAAGGATTCAGGGTATTGGTAACACAGAAGGAGATCACAAAGAAGAAAAATAAAATTCTCATTGCCAATATCAGAAATGGAAAGGGAGGCATCAAACAGCCCTCACAGACCTTATAAAGAAAATAAGGGGCTGTTACGAGTAGGCTCCCTGTGAAAAATGTGAGATTTCTGATGACATGGACGAAAACTTGGAAAACACTGTTAACCATACCACAATGAGAGAGGGAGGCTGAAATGTCCTTAATAGTTTTCAAAAACCCTATGAACCAGAGATTCTATTGAAGTTAAAGCCTTAAAGCAAAGCTTATTGATGGTGAGTCCCAATAGAGTAAAGGTTAATCTACAAATTCAATGAAATTGCAGTCAGTCTCAGTAGGTGGTGTGTGTGTGTGTGTGTGTGTGTGTGTGTGTGTGTGTGAGTGTGTGCGCATGAAGTTGATTCCAAATGTTCAAGTGTTTATGGAAATGGAAAGGGCTAGGATTAGCCAAGGCAAGCTAGTGGGAGAAGAAAAACGCTGGAGGACTTGCACTCTCAACTACCAAGAGCATTTATATCGTCTCATTTATGAAGACAGTGTGGGGTGGGCGCAGGATCGAAAAATAGACCAACAGAGGAGAAAAGCAAAGTCAGAAAACACATATATCTAGTTACGGGCTTCCTGACGAAGCCGACCCTGCCCTAGAGTGGGGATAGACTCTTGATTGCCTTGATGAGTGGTGGATACACGAGATAACATACTCGGTATTCACACCACGCAAAAGAAGCAGGTTTGGGACATTTGTGGATCTCAATAAATACTCAAAAATGAAGTTGTTAAAATGGAAAATGTAGAAGGCTATCTTTATGTCCTTTGGAAAATTAAGAATTTTCAAAACTGAACAAAATTCTGCTGGTCACATAAGAAAAAAATGATAACTGGCATTATGTAAAACTTCACAACGTCTGCCCCTGAGAAGGTACTGATAAGACAGTAAAAATGCACGCCATAGATGAGGAGAAAGCACTTCAAACACATATCTGCTAAACAACTCGTATTCAGAATATAGAATGAACTTCTTCCTACCAATCAGTAACTAAAATAGTAGATCATCTAATAGAAATTGGAGCAAAAGGCATGAAGGCAGTTTACCAGATGTGAAATGTGTATGGGTAATAAGTATAAGAAAAGTTGTTGAACACGATTGCTCTTGGTGGAAATGCAACTTGAAACCACAATACGATGACCCCAATGGGAATGACTAAACGTTCAAAGACGACCACACCATGTGTTGGCGAGATTTTGAAGTGTGCGGGATCGTGTGGAGTATAAGCAGGTACACTCTGCGGAAATCTCTTCAACAGCCTCTGCCAAAGCTGTACTTGAGCACGTCAAAGACCCGGCATTACCACTTCTGGGTACGGAGCTCCTGAAGCACTCGCAATGCCCCACCTCAAGACAAGGACAGGAATATTCACTGCAGCACCACCTGGGGTAGTTACAACCAGAAACGGCCTTAATGTCCGTCAACAGTAAACTGTGGTATATTCATCAATGGCAAGTATACAACTACGAGAGTGAAGAACATACAACCATGCACAAAGGCAGGGACGCGTTTCACAAACACCAGCAGAGAAGAGGAGGCAGCCGCAGAAACAAACAAAGTAGGATTTCATGGTCATTGATTCAGAAGCAGGCAAACTCATGTATAGGCTCAGAAATGCAGACACTTCCTTCTTATCTTTGGCCTTGGCGCTTCTAGTGCCTGAATGGAGGAATGGAGGGAGGAATTCGGGGAGGGGTGCCCTGGGGGTGGAGGGGCACGGCCTGTGCCCAGGTCTGAGCCCTGGCCCCATGGCTCCTGCAGACAGCCTTCCCCTTGCTGATGACTCTCTTTGAACTGGCTCGGAACCCGGAAGTGCAGCAGGCCCTGCGCCAGGAGAGCCTGGGGGCCGAGGCCAGGATCTCAGAAGATCCCCAGAGGGCAACCACGGAGCTGCCCCTGCTGCGGGCGGCCCTCAAGGAGACCTTGAGGTAGGCGTGGTAGACCTGGGCCACCCCCGCTGCCCTGGCCCCGCCGTCGGCACAGCCCGCTCGCCGGGGCTTGCAGGCAGACGCCGGGGCTGCTGATCGGCAGCTTGGCCCAAGGCCACGTCCCCCTGCACCTCCTCTTCCTCTCCCTAGAGGGATGGGGGTGCTTCTCCCTCTGGGATCCCACCTCAGTGTGCCGGGACCATCGTCGGTCGTGTCCTCATTGGCCCGGGGCTGCTCAGGCCGGGGCAGCTTTGGCTGACTCAGGAGATGCAAGGAAGCAGCCCCTCGGGATTTGGACTTCCCGGTGCCAGGAGTGGCCTGTGAGGGCGCTGGGGGAGCTGCCCTCGGGCCGTGGGCGCTGGGCTAGGAAGGCTGCACAAGGGAAGTGAGGGCCCTGTCCCAGCTCAGGGCCCTGTCGGCCGCCCCTGTGCACAGGCTGTACCCCGTGGGTGTCTTCTTGGAGCGACAGGTGAGCTCAGACTTGGTGCTGCAGAACTACCACGTCCCGGCCGGGGTGAGTGAGGCCGCAGGGCTCCTCTGTGAGACACCCCGCCCTCTGACCTTCACCCACAGGGCTTCTGACCCTGCCCCTCCCCACCTGTCTGCAGACGTTGGTGAAGGTGCTACTGTACTCCCTGGGTCGAAACCCCGCCATGACCAAAACACTCTTCTAGAGACTGGTGACCTGGCGCCCACCTAGCTTTGATATGGAACTCTCGAATCCAGGGCAGCAAAGAAATGAAAAGTACTAAGTAAGAAATGTACTAATGACACATTTTACAACTTGAATGAACCTTGAAATATTACACCAAGTTAAAGATGCCAGACACAAAAGGCCATATATTGTACGATACCTTTTGTGTGAAATATCCAGAGTGATGGGTGATTTCACGTGTCAGCTTAGCTAAGCTATGGTGTTCAGTTCACTGGCCAAACACCAATCTCAATGTTGCCCTGAAGATATTTTTAAATGCGATTAGCTCTTTCATCAGGAGACTTTGAGTACAGCCAATTATCCCCCATAACACAGGTGGGCCTCATCCAATTCGTGGAAGGCCTTAAGAGCAAAGACCTGCCTTCAGAGGCGGCTCGAGTCACGCAGGGCGTGTCTTTCTGAGCCACGCGGGGCGCTGGACAGTCTCTATGGCAGGCCCCGACAGCCCACATACCACCGCATCTCCAGGACCCTGTCCGCTTCCGTCGTCCCCACCTGAAAACTGGGAGGATGCAGGCTCAGGTGCCTCGGGTGCCCGGGGTCTGAGCAGACCTGGCGCCACTCTCTCAGGGGGCGCGTAGACTCTGCCCTGTGACTGTTTTGCTTTTATTAAAACGCCCATCTCTGCTCCCTAAAGTGGCAAGATATTTCTGTCTATGTGTGAGATGATGCCTAATGAGGGAAAAAGGGTCAAATGCTAAAACCACAAAGAAGTCTCTGAGTCCACAGTACCCAAACAATAATGCTGTTTATTTCTCACTTGAAATAAGCCCTCAATGGGTAACTCGCCAAGGGGGCCCCTGGGGGATCCGTGTCTCTGGCTCACAAGAAAGCAAAGGACCACCAACTCATTCTGTGAAACAGGGAGACGATCGGTCCCTCCACAGGGGCTTCTCACGCCAGTGTTTTGCTGACTAGGATGGAGACAAAGCTCAGGAACAAGGTTGACCCCCCCGGTCGCACAGTTCCTTCCAGTTCCTCCTCAACTGTATAATCGGGTAAGATGTCCCTCTCAAGATTAGTAGGTCCTCCATAATTGCAAGTCATAGAACTACAACAACTAACCCAGTAGAAACTGTTAGTAAGAAAATATCTTTTTCTGGGGGCTTCAGGAGGCTGATGGGCTGCATACACAAACGTGCAGTTGTCTGTACAGTTCTTGTAAACGAGCAGTTCCCGAGGACTCAAACCTAAAAATGAAGTAGAGATGCAAATCTTAGATTTCACGATTTCTACTTGCAAATATCAAAGCACATTTATCTTAACTAGCTCCATCCCCCAAATGTTGTTACATTGCCTAAAATTCTTGACTGAGCAAGAATATCCAAGCCCACTAGAGGTTCTGGTTATTCCATGAAGAACTTCCCCTGGAGATGTTTTTCAACCTACACTGCCACCTCATCTAGGCATCTGGCCTCCCTAAGTAGTTTTATGGTCCCTTGGCCCGTAGCTATACCAATGAGTCGTCCTGTTCGTTGTTTGTCATAAGGATTCCAGGGACCCAGAAATAAAATGGAGACCTGGAAACATGTTTTGTTTGGATCCCAAAGATCACACAGACCCTCAAGCAGAGAGCCCCTACAGTAGGGCCTTCAGCTGATTTTCTGCAGTTGGCATGGCCCCTCTAGATGAGCTCCTGCAGAGCCCCTCTGCCTGCTGTTCCCAGCTCCTGGCCCAATATAGAAACGCTGATGCCCCAGGGCAGACCTGACGCACCATCCCAGGCAGAGCCCCACGAACACTGTGATGACCTTCGCTGGAGGGCTCACCAATGGCCTGGACCAACCAATGCTATCTGATCAGGGCTCCCCCCGAGACCTGCCTCGTGAATCCCTGTGTTAAATTCCACAGGCCTCATTCACCTGTTCTGTTCCCCTTGTGTCTCACAGCCTTTGCACAAATACTTCCTTTCCTTCTGGAGCTAGCCAGGATGGATGTACCCACTCGTGCATCTGATGTCACCTCTTCAAACACATCAAACGAACTAACGGCTACACTCCAGTCACTTGCTTTTCTTTATGTTCCATATGTGATAAAGAGCTCATTAAAGTACAACATTCTACAGAAAAGTGCATAATAGTAGGCCAACATCTTTAATGGATTTTCACCAAGTGCATATCACCATGTGACAGCACCCAGCTCAAGAAATAGAACTGAGTGTAAAGCCCCGAATTCCTCCCTCCGTTCCTCCATTCAGGCACTAGAAGCGCCAAGGCCAAAGATAAGAAAGGTCTGCATTTCCGACCCTATACATGAGTTTGCCTGCTTCTGAATCAATGACCATGAAATCCTACTTTGTTTTTGTGGCTGCCTCCTCTTCTCTGCTGGTGTTTGTGAAACGCGTCCCTGCCTTTGTGCATGGTTGTATGTTCTTCACTCTCGTAGTTGTATACTTGCATTGATGAATATAAACCACAGTTTACTGTTGACGGACATTAAGGCCGTTTCTGGTTGTAACTACCCCAGGTGGTGCTGCAGTGAATATTCCTGTCCTTGTCTTGAGGTGGGGCATTGCGAGTGCTTCAGGAGCTCCGTACCCAGAAGTGGTAATGCCGGGTCTTTGACGTGCTCAAGTACAGCTTTGGCAGAGGCTGTTGAAGAGATTTCCGCAGAGTGTACCTGCTTATACTCCACACGATCCCGCACACTTCAAAATCTCGCCAACACATGGTGTGGTCGTCTTTGAACGTTTAGTCATTCCCGTTGGGGTCATCGTATTGTGGTTTCAAGTTGCATTTCCACCAAGAGGAATCGTGTTCAACAACTTTTCTTATACTTATTACCCATACACATTTCACATCTGGTAAACTGCCTTCATGCCTTTTGCTCAAGTTTCTGTTGGATGATCTACTATTTTAGTTACTGACTGGTAGGAAGAAGTTCATTCTATATTCTGAATACGAGTTGTTTAGCAGATATGTGTTTGAAGTGCTTTCTCCTCATCAATGGCGTGCATTTTTACTGTCTTATCAGTACCTTCTCAGGGGCAGACATTGTAAAGTTTTACATAATGCCAGTTATCATTTTTTCTTATGTGACCAGCAGAATTTTGTTCAGTTTTGAAAATTCTTAATTTTCCAAAGGACATAAAGATAGCCTTCTACATTTTGTTTTAACAACTTCATTTTTGAGTATTTATTGAGATCCACAAATGTCCCAAACCTGCTTCTTTTGCGTGGTGTGAATACCGAGTATGTTATCTCGTGTATCCACCACTCGTCAAGGCAATGAAGAGTCTATCCCCACTCCAGGGCAGGGTCGGCTTCGTCAGGAAGCCCGTAACTAGATATATGTGTTTTCTGACTTTGCTTTTCTCCTCTGTTGGTCTATTTTTCAATCTTGAGCCCACCCCACACTGTCTTCATAAATGAGACGATATAAATGCTCTTGGTAGTTGAGAGTGCAAGTCCTCCAGCGTTTTTCTTCTCCCACTAGCTTGCCTTGGCTATTCCTAGCCCTTTCCATTTCCATAAACACTTGAACATTAGGAATCTTCACGCGCACACACACACACACACACACCACCTGCTGAGACCCTGACTCCAATTTCATTGAACTTGTCGATTAATCTTTACTCCATTGGGACTCACCACCATAAGGTTGCTGTATCCTTCTATGGGTTTAAGGCTTTAACTTCCATAGTGTTTTTGTAGTTGCAGTGTGGAAATCTTGCACAAATCTAGTTGGATTTCTTCCTAGGTAGTGATACTTTTGTGTTTTTTGTAAATTTCACTTTCAGTTGGTCAGTCGTTGGTGTATAGAAACACAATTGATTTTTAAGATTGATTGCTGAATACTGACCTTGTATCCAGGGCCCGTGCTAAATTCACTTGTTTTTTCCAAAGCCTATGGTCTTTGGTGACTTGTAGCAGTGTAGTTCCTGTCTTTCCAATCACCATGTGTTTTGTTTCTTTCTCTGGCCTAACTGAACCGACCATGAACTTGGTTCCATGGGGAGCAGAGGTGGTGATGGCAGGCATCGGGACCCCATTTTGACTCAGGAAAATCTTCCCACCCTTCTATTGAAATATCATAATTTCTATGAGATAAAATTCCCTTCTGCTTCCGTTTCCTTTCACTTTTCTTCTTAACTGGGAAAGGGTATTGGATTTTAACATAAAAATTTCTGCATGTTGATCAACATTCTATGATGTTTCCTATTTTCTTTGTTAATGTGGTGAATTGAACTAGTAGGTTTCAAACTGTAAGTCACAATGCAATTCTGTAATCACTCCCCTCTTGTCTGTCATCACACTTCCATGGTACATTAGTCCCAAATGATGAATGAATATTAATAAATTCTTATTAACTCAACTCCACACTTATTCAGAGCTCATTCATTTCCCCTTATTGTTCTTGTCCTATTCCAGGATCCCATCCAGGGTAGGCATGCATTGGGCGTCCAGCAGGTCATGTAGACAAGGGTTTTTCTGGCAAATGTTTGGTTAGTACCTTTGCATCTCTATTCATAAGAGATGATGGTCAGAGATTTCCCACTCTTCCACTGTCTTTTCGGGTTTTGCGTTAGGCTTAAGCTGCTACGGTAAATGTGCTGGGGAGCAGCCCCTCCCTGTTTGTTATCTGGAGAGGATTGTGGAAGATTGGGGTGATTTCTCCCATGAAACTAGTGCGGTGTTTGCCAGGGAAGCAAGCTCTGGTTCGTAGGTTTTTTGGAAAGCATGATGGACACTTCAGCCTCCCAATCTCATTGGGAGGCAGTTATGCTTAACAGTGTTTTTCAAGTTTTTCCCCATTTCATCAAGAATCTCACATTTACCACAGGGAGCCTACACATAACAGCCCCTTATTTTCTTTATAAGGTCAGTGAGGGCTGATTGATGCCTCCCTTTCCATTTTGATATTGGCAATGAGAATTTTATTTTTCTTCTTTGTGATCTCTTCTTCTGTTTTACCAGTACTGTGCATCCTTCCAAAAAACCAACGTTGGCTTTGTGAATTTACCTTGTGTTCATTTCTGCTATCCTCTTTATATTTCCTTCTCACTTCTTTGGGTGGATCATCTATTCTTTTTCTAACATCTTGAATGGAAGCTGAGAAAATTTTCACCCTGCTCTCTCTTCTACTAGATGCCTGTGATGTGATATATTTTGCACTAAGCACTTTTTTAGCTGCTTTCCCCACACTTTTAACTTGTCATAACTTCATAATCGTTTAGACCTTACTATTTCCCAATTTCTGTTGGGGCTTGTCTTCTGTGAAATTGGTTTAGAAATGCCCTGAATGATCACTAAGCAGTTGGGGATCTCCTGGTTCTCTTTTGAGTAATGATTTCTAGCTTAACTTCACTGTAATAGAGAAGGACCCCTACGTAATGTCAATCATTTGAGACTTGTTGATGCTGGGTTATATCATGGCATGAACTCAACCAAGTGGAGTCATATGTGACCCAGTAAAAAGCTGTATCTGGTCATCTCTGGGTCTGCTGTTTTATGTGCTGATTGTTCCTAGTTTGTTAACGGAGCTGTTCAGACCTTCTATAGCAGCGGTTGGCAAACAGGAGCCTTGGGACAAACCCCATCCACCAACCGTGTCTGTAAATAAAGCTTGGTTGGAACACAGGGACGATCATATGTTTACTTACCCTGTATGGCTGCTTCCACCTGCACAAAGACAATGTTTTGTAGTAGTGACAGAGACTAGAAGGCCTACAAAGCTGAAAACATTTGCTGTCTGCTCCTTCCAGGAAACGATTACTGACCTGAGTCTATCACTGTGGTAAGTTTGTCTCCTTATTAAAGCATCCAAAAGCTGGGGAGAATCTTTTGTGTGGTAGGCATTGTCCCAAGGAGTCCAAGGTGCATCTACTTCTTGGGCCTGCTTTGCTGGAAGGCCTCGCCAGAGGACCACAATCCAAAGGACGACAGGGAATTGCCCAGGCCGCACTGGGGCATCGACCCACATGACCAGGGACTGCTAAGGCGTGGAGGCCTTGAGGTGCAGCTGTCCTCCCAGCCCCTGGAGACATCGCAGGTCACGTGTGCACAGGAGGCCCCACCTGGCAGGGTTTGTGTCTCTGTAAGAGGCTGCTACTGCCCGTTCCTGGGGCTGAGCCTAGTTCTGGGATCATGCTCTCAGGATGGGGACAGAGGAGGCCAAGGCCAAGGGGCTGGGCACAGAGAAAGGACAGAGTGGCCCTGTCCCTGAGGCTGCTCAGGTGGGGTGACTAGTTCACAGGTGTAAGAAAGATAATCAGGTACTTACGAATGGAGACAGTCAGGCAGCGCCTGAATTCATAAGGACACTCTCTAACATTTGGACAGGTGAAGCTGTTTATGGCCCAACAGTCATGGCATTTCAAATTATAGGTCCCTAGATAACAGAGGGCAGTGTCAGGCTCCTGCTGCGACGTGCCTTTTCCTCGTGACCACCCGCTGCACCCCTCCGGCAGCTGTCCCCTTCCCTCAGCACCAAGGGCTCCCCGAGGCTGCACAGCTGAGCCGTCCGTGGGCCCTGAGCCAGGGCAGGACGGGATCCCTGGACAGAAGCCGGCTATACCCGGGCGTTTGTCCTGTTCTCAGAGACAGCTTCCCAGGAACACCTCCAGGCGCCCAGGTGTGTGAAGCCTCTGCTCTGTTGATTGGACCCACCTTTTCAAGGAAGGCCTGGCGGTCATAAGAGGCCAAAGCCCCCCTGAATTCCCTGAGCTCAGCCACTCCTGCCTGTTCCAGATGAGGAAGGGCCACAGCTGGAGGCTCCCCCGCCCCCTCAGGCCCCAGGGTCCACTGGTCTTTGGAGGAAGCCTTCCTCCACCCTGACCCTCCCCTTGCTCACGGACACCCGTGCCCACCAACGGCACTGACGATGGAGATCTCAGCTGGCTGAGATGATGAAAGTTCCATTCACACCCTTAAAATGACCCCAATTAAGAGAAGTCTCATCCCCTCCAAGACACAGAAGACCTGATACTCACAGGCTGAGTCAGCGAAGCCCAGGGGCCAGCCCGGGAGGAGCAGTAAGGCCAAGAGGAGCATCGTCCCTGTGGGGCTTCAACCTGCAGGTGAGGAGACCCGGGGTGCAAGTCAGCAGGGGCGTGGCTCCCCCCGGGGGCTTCCGGCTCCCAGCTGGACCAGCACGCGAGTGCCGGCCCCCTTCCCACCTTCCAGCGCCTCTCGCTCCGGGCCAGGCGCTCCTCCGCAGGGACCGGGCAGCAGCCCTTCCCACACACGATGGCTGCGCCCAGCTCAAGCCTTCATCCTGGACGAAGGCATCCTGCCTGCTCTCCACCGGCAGGGCGCAGCGGGGTCAGCGAGGCCCCGGGGCTGTCTCCACGTGGCCACACGGCCGCACGTGTCTGCTTATCTGCTCGCTGTCTCCCGACCTCAAGGGCGCCTCGTGTACCGAGCTCACACATTGCCCACGGAGCTGTCTCCCGCTTGCACAAGCACCGCGACAAGCGCAGGGGGCGGTGACTAGCGCAGGGGTACGAGTGCAGAGGCGCCGGGAGCCTAACGTGCCCTGTGGCTACGAAGCGTGGACCCCGTGCAATCATGTCTCCCGGGCCTGGGCATCACAGAGCCACGAATTCCCAGCAGGGGAGGGTCTGGGGCTCGTCACACCCGAGTCCAGACGCCAGCACCTGCTCCAGGGGACGCCCGCCAGGCGCCGGGCAGGGCCCGCATCTGAAACACTTCCGTGCGGGGACCCATGTGCACCCCGACTGCTGCCAATGCCCATGGTCCTCCTGGAAGCTGCCCCCCCCCGGCCCCAGGCAGCCGTCTCCCTGGGGCGCCCCCTCCCCCTTGCCAGGAGCAGGACGTGCCCTCAATGCCCAGTGGGGCTCCTCTCTGAGGGACGCTGCCTCGCCCGCTGCCGCCCGTCACCCCGAGGAGGCCCACCCAGCTGCTGGCAGCCCCTGACGTGCACCTGCCACAGCACCAGCTGAGGGGCCCGGGCCGGGGGCTGACGGTGCAGAGCCAGCCGTGCCCCTGAAGTGGGGACCATACGGGTCCCGCCCCGGCCCCCCTGCCTTCCTAAGTCCAGCTCTCTCAGGGAAGGCTAGGCCTCGACCCTGCTTGCAGCCAAAGGCCCTCCCGCTCGGGATGAACGCGGGCTGAAGCACCCGGGTCCGGAGGGCCGGGGTGGAGGGGCTCAGCGGCAGTGCCCGGCGGGGCTGCTGATTCGCTCAGCCGGTCGGCCGCCCACGTGGATGCCCCCCACGCCCAGGCCCTGCTTCCCCACTGCCCCTTCCCACGCGGTGCTGCCCGCTGTCCCTCATCTGTCCCCTCGCTCATGCCTCCCTTGCTCCCAGGGCTGGTCTCCCCAGCGGCTCGTGACCCAGAGCCAACGCCCAGAGGCCCTCTTCCTCTACTTGCCACGCCAGACACTCCGAACCCTCCTGCACTGCAGATACCCGAGCTGACGCTGACCAATTCCTACCAGATGTCTTCACTGACGCCCCGCTGAGACCTTTAGGCTGACGGGAAAATACTCAAGAGCTAGGATGAAGTACACAGCAGAAATCAGACCACAAAGTGTCCACGAGCAGTACCATGTCCTGCACTGTTACCCCCCAGCGCTCAGAGATTCAGGGTTTGACAGCTGAACAGGTCCTGGAGACGAAGCCTGGGCCCCTGAAAGGCGGAGAGTGGGGACTGAGATTCTCACAACGAGCAGACAGGATCCCCCAGGAGTGAAACAGGAGCAAAGTGTCAGAGAGCGAGGTGGGCCGGCGAGTGTGGCCTGCGGGCACAGAGATGCCTAGCGAACTCACGTGGGCCTGGGCTTCAAGCAAAAGCACAGAAGGAGCGCGCGTTTCTCCACAGCAGGCCTGGGGTCAGGAGGGACGTGACTGTGGGACTGTAAACTTCGGGCAGGAAAATCGCTTTGCAAAGGTCATGAACGTCCTCGTCCTCGGAAATGGCAAAAGCATGAGAAACCCCCACTGGAGGGACATGCCTTCCACTCGGTCACTCGGCCTCCAGGCAGAGTCGTGATGACCAGTGCAAGCTGACCTCGATGAGAGACAGGCAGGGTGCTACTCGGGCTGCCACAACCAGGATACCCGGCTAGGTTTAAGTCCCATTTTTTGAGCTTTAGGACAGATGTGGAGGCACCAAGGCCCAGATGAACTGAAACTGCAAAGAGGGACGAGCCCTTCCCAGGGGAGTCACTGTCATCCCAGGTCCTTTGGCCTGTCTGGCCACTGGCTGAAGACCAGGCTGGCCTCAGGCAGAGGGAATCTGGTAGGGAAGGCCAACCAGGAGGGCTGTCTGGGCTCACGAGGGCTGGCAAGGCCCACAGTCTCCAGGACCCATAAAGACCAAGCGGATTTTCCCACGGCAGAGCCTCCAAGAGCTCTCAGTGGATCCTGGGAGACCAAGTGCTCCTCGAAGTTGAGCCTGTGCCCATCACCCCACCGGCATCTGCCATCAGCCTCTGATCCACGTGTGACAGGTGTTGGGGAGGAGGTGAATGAGCTAACGTCAGAAGGCTGACAGGGAAAACCCTTGGAACTGAAGATTCCAAGTGCTTAGAGGTGAACCTCACTCTCTAAGCACTTTCTCTAAGGTCAGGAATAAGAAAAGGATGTCCACTCTCACCACTTTTATACAGGATAGTTTTGGAAGTTCTAGCCACAGCAATCAGAGAAGAAAAAGAAATATAAGAGATGCAAACTGAAGAAAGACGTCAAACTGTCTCTATTTGCAGAGGACATGATCCTATACATAGAAAATCCTAAAGATGCTACCAGAAAACTACTAGAGCTCATCAATGAATAGGTAAAATTGTAGGATACATAAGTAATACACAGAAATCTCTTGCATTTCTATACACTAACAATGAAAGATCAGAAAGAGAAATTGAGGAAACAATCCCATTTACCATCACATGAAAAGAATAAAATACCTAGGAATAAACCTACCTAAGGAGACAAAAGACCTGTACTCTGAAAACTATAAGACGCTGATGAAAGAAATTGAACACGACACAAACAAATGGAAAGATATACTGTGTTCTTGGATTGGAAGAATCAGTATTGTCAAATTGACTATAATACCCAAAGCAATCTACAGATTCAATGCAATCCCTATCAAATCACCAATGGCATTTTTCAGAGAACTAGAACAAAAATTTTAAAAATCTGTATGGAAACACAAAAGACCCTGAATAGCTAAAGCAATCTTGAGAAAGACAAATGGAGCTGGAGGAATCGCACACCCAGACTTCAGACTATATTACAAAGCTACAGTCATCAAAACAGTAACGTACTGGTAGAAAAACAGAAATATAGATCAATGGAACAGGATAGAAATCCCAAAAAAAACCCACCCACCTATGGTCAATTAATGTACAATGAAGGATGCAAGAATATAAAATGGAGAAAAGACAGTCTCTTCAATAAGTGGTGCTGGGAAAACTGGACAGCTACATGTAAAAGAATGAAATTAGAACATTTTCTAACACCATATACAAAGATAAATTCAAAGTGGCTTAAAGACCTCAGTGTAAGACCATGTACTGGACTTCCCTGGTGGCGCAGTGGTTGAGAATCCGCCTGCCAAACATGTGTTTGAGCCCTGGTCCGGAAAGATCCCACATGCCGGGGAGCAACTAAGCCCATGCACTGCAACTACTGAGCCTGCGCTCTAGAGCCCGCGAGCCACAACTACTGAGGCCCGCGCACCTACACCCCGTGCTCCGCAACAAGAGAAGTCACCGCAATGAGAAGCTCGCAGACTGCAACAAAGAGTAGCTCCTGCTCACCACAACTAGAGAAAAGCCTGCGCGCAGCAACGAAGACCCAATGCGGCCAAAAATAAATTAACTAATTAATTAAAAAAACAAAGAAAAAAACCCAACCAGGTACTATAAAACTCCTAGAGGAAAACATAGGCAAAACACTCTTTGATATAAATTGCAGCAATCCCTTTTGGGGTCCATCTACTAGAGTAATGGAAATAAAAACAGAAGTAAACAAATGGGACCTAATCAAACTTAAAAGCTTTAGCATAGCAAAGGAAACCATACACAAAATGAAAAGACAACCTACACAATGGGAGAAAATATTTGCAAACCATGAGAGAGACAAGGGATTAATCTCCAAAATATACAAACAGCACATACAGCTTCAATATAAAAAACAACAAAAACAATCAAATCATGGGCAGAAGACCTAAATAGACATTTATCCAAAGCAGACATACAGATGGCCAAAAGGCACATGAAAAAGAGGCTCAACAAGGCTAATTATTAGAGAAATGCAGATCAAAACTACAATGAGATATTATACCAGTCAGAATGGCCATCATCAAATAATCTACAAATAATAAATGCTGGAGAAGGTGTGGAAAAAATGGAACCCCCCTACACTGTTGGTTGGAATGTAAAGTGGTGCACCCAGTATGGAGAACAGAATGGAGGTTCCTTAAAAAACTAAAAATAGAGCTACCATATGATCTTGCAATCCCACTCCTGGGCATAAGTCTGGAAACAACCATAATTCAAAAAGATACATGCACCCCAATGTTCATTGCAGCACTATTTACAATCGCTAAGACATGGAAGCAACCTAAATGTCCATCGACAAATGAATGGATAAAGAAGATGTGCTATATATATAAACTGGAATATCAGTCATAAAAAGAATGAAATAATGCCATTGGCAGCAACACAGATGGACCTAGAGATTTTCATACTAAGGTAAGTTAGCCAGACACAGAAATATAAATATCATAGGATATCGCTTATATTTGGAATCTAAAAAAAAAATACCAATGAACTTATTTCCAAGTCAGAAAGACATTTACAGGCATAGAAAACAAATGTATGGTTACCAAAGGGGAAAGGGGGGTGGGAGAGAGACAAATTAGGAGGTTGGGATTAACAAATATACACTACTGTATATAAAATAGATAACCAACAAGGACCAACTGTATAGCACAGGGAACTGTACTCAGTAGTCTGTAATACCATATAAGGGAGGAGAATCTGAAGAGGTATATATATGTATATCTTGATATATATATATTTATATATGAATCTCTGTGCTGTACACCTGAAACTAACACAATACTGTAAATCAACTATACTTCAATTAAAAAAGAGATATGTTAATTGCTTGGGAAGCATTGTCAAACAAGTGATGCGAAAACACCCTTAGATTATGTTTTTGTGGATATATGTTATTAGTATAAGTATTCCAGCAATTATATTAAATTCTTAGACATCTGATATGTTATCACTTGTAATTCTACTTAGTATCTGGAGGTGTTATCTGTCACAGAAATAACCCACTTTCTTTGATAGTTGTAACTCTCATCGGATCTTTACCTCTGGCCATTTTTTAAGTCTTCTGGCACTTACAGTTATTGTTCTACTCTGACGCTTTTATGAAAGTGTTCCTGCAAGAGTGCTTCATCTTCAGGGAGATTCACGGAAAGGACTCGGACAAGCACTCTAGAAAACACCTTTCTGATAACACTTCAAATCATACCACTGAGCTAGGGAAGAGTTTACAGAACTCTAAGGGAAACACGGATGGCTTCAGAAAACCTCTCACAAAAGATCAAGAGCAACAAGAAAACTCACACAAGGAAGACCAATCTCAGACATACCACAGCTGAACCGTGGAAAGCGATTTTTAGTAAGTTAAAATCTGGACATCAGCCAGAGGAAACCCAGGCCGTACCTTTAGGCAGCCAAATCCCAGCCATGTCTGGTCTTTCCACAAAACCAGGAGAAACAGAAAACCTCACGGACAATCACTTCCAAACGCTGTAGAAAGAAGACACCGATCACCAGGACTTCTATTCTAAGGAAGGGAAAATATGCTCCAAAAACGAAGGTAAAATGAATATGGTTCGACACAAAAACAGTTTGGCTGTCGCCTTACCAGCAGATCCCACTACAAGGCATGTTTACTGCACATCGCATTTAGAAATAAAGCATTTCACAACAAGAGCCCCACGCAGAGGGGGTAACAGAATTGAGATGTGGAAACAGCTCCATTAGTATCAGCCAGTGTAGACTTCAAGGCAAAAAGTAGCGTGAGAGTTAAAGGCGGATGGAGATTTCACATCCATAAGGGATTTTTGAAACTCACTCAGACACCTTTCCTGACTACAGTGGCCTTAAGCAAAAACCAGTTGCTTCACGTGTTCGGACATTAAGAACAATTCCAACTAATAAAGCCTCCACACCCCCATCACTCCCAGGAGAAAACAAAAACTATTTTGGGCAGCACGATAATTAAAATATTACACAACAAAACCAGACCTAATCAGCCTCAAGGCCTGGCAGGAAAGGAAGGGAGGCCAAGCACACATCAGAAAGGCAGAAAGGCTGAAGCCCAAGGATCTCATTTTCCATCTCAAAAGCCAGGAAAGTGACAGCAAATTCAACCCAGAACAAAGGGCCTGAAAAAAGACACAACGGAAGCTGGAATGGGGAGGGGCCGCTTCGTGGGAGGTTGGAGGTTCCTGTACCCAGGGGAGGGGCAGCTAGAGGGGTAGGAGAAGACCAGAGACCCCATGGGTGGGCCTGCTTTGGGGTTCGGATGCCTAACTGGCGCCCGCGGGATCCCGGAACCTTGCTCGAGGGAGTAGGGCCGAACCTCAGGACCGGCAAACGCTGACCGGAGGCCGAGTCCGAGCCTGCTTCACGGCGCCCACCGCCCGTGACCTGCCCAACCTTCTAGAAACGTCAACGTTCCCCGTGTCCTGCCCGGACCTTCTGGAACCTTCTCCCCATCCCCGTGTCCTGCCCGGACCCTCTGGAACCTTCCCCGCCCTGCCATCCCCGTGTCTTGCCCAGACCTTTTGGAACCTTCCTCGGGACCCCGTGTCCTGCGAAGACCTTCTGGAACCTTCCCAGCCTGTGTTCTGCTCAGACCTTCAGACCCTCCCTGTGGCCACGTTTCCTGCCCAGACCTTATGGGACGTTTTCCGCCCCGCCACGCCCCCCGCCCACCAACGTCCGACCTTTTGGAACCTTCCCCGTGACCCCGTGTCCTGCGAAGACCTTCTGGAACCTTCCCTGATGCCCGCGTCCTGCCAAGACCTCTGGAACCTTCCCTGTGGTCCCGGGTCCTAGCGAGACTTTGGAACTTCCGCCGCAATCCCCGCCCCTCGCCCCGCCCCGCCCCGCCCAGCCCGTCTTGACCAGACCTTCTGTAAACTTCCGGGCACGCAGGACTCAATCAAGCTGTAACCTAGGCGGTAACCTCCAGGTCCCCAGCGAGCCTGCTTTCGTGTTTCCGCCATACGAGGCGTCATCACCGGATCTTGTCGCTCCTCCGCCTTTGATCCTATTTGAAACAGTTATTCGGTGCATGTAATTGTCTAGTTCAGTTCAGATGCAAAGTGTATCATGATGTTGCAGACTTTTGATGTGTGTTCTCACTCATTCAATGTTGTCTTGGTAGCTCGTCCTTCTATAGTTGGTCATCCTTCTTAGTGTGTGTCCTGTAGTAAATCCTTCCACCGTTGTTAGCAATTCAGTCGTGTGACTGTAAGAGAAGGGCTCACGGGTCTGTGCTTGTTCATGCTTATTATGATAAGTATGGGCTTCCCTGGTGGCGCAGTGGTTGAGAATCTGCCTGCTAATGCAGGGGACACGGGTTCAAGCCCTGGTCTGGGAAGATCCCACATGCTGTGGAGCAACTAGGCCCGTGAGCCACAACTACTGAGCCTGCGCGTCTGGAGCCTATGCTCCGCAAAAAGAGAGGCCGCGATAGTGAGAGGCCCGCGCACCGCGATGAAGAGTGGCCCCTGCTTGCCACAATTAGAGAAAGCCCTCACACAGAGACGAAGACCCAACACAGCCAAAAGTTAATTAATTAATTAATTAAAAAAAAAAAAATCAAGTTGGCATAGATTACTGCCAATAAAAAACAAAGTATGTAAGTGAAAGGTAAACCTTGTTTACATCACTCGTACAATTCAATTGTGTGAATGTGCCACTTCTAATTTTTATTTATTTATTTATTTTTAATTTTAATTTCTTTTTAAAAGTTTATTTGTTTATTTTTTGCTGCGTCGGGGCTTCGTTGCTGCTGTGCGGGCTTTCTCTAGTTGCGGCGAGCAGGGGCTACTCTTCGTTGTGGTGCGCGGGCTTCTCATTGTGGTGGCTTCTCTTGTTGCAGAGCACGGGCTCTAGGTGTGCGGGCTTCAGTAGTTGTGGCACTCAGGCTCAGTAGTTGTGGTGCACGGGCTTAGTTGCTCTGCGGCATGTGGGATCTTCCCAGACCAGGGCTTGAACCCATGTCCCCGGCATTGGCAGGCGGATTCTGAACCACTGTGCCACCAGGGAAGTCCCTGTGCCACTTTTTAAAAATTGAAGTAGAGTTGAGGTCCAATACCATACAAGTTACAGGTGTAGAATATAGTGATTCACAATTTTAAATCTTATACTCCACTGAAGTTATTAGAAAATATTGGCTACATCCCCTGTGCTGTACAATATATCCTTGTAGCTTATTTTATGCATAATAGTTTGTACCTCTTGATCCCCTACCCCTATACTGTCCCTCCCTCCTTCCCCCTCCCCACTGGTAACTGCAAGCTGGTTCTCTATATCTGTGAGCCGGTTTCTTTTTTGCTACAGTCACGAGTTTTTATTTCTTAGATTCTGCGGATGCGTGATAACATACAGGATGTGTCTTACTCTGTCTGACTTACTGCACTTAGCATAACGCCCTCCAAGGGCATCCATGTTGTTGCGCATGGCAAAATTTCATTCTTTTTATGGCCGAGCAGCAAGTTCATTCGGGGTTTTCCGTAAGATGGCATGGAAAGTAGCTAACTAACTTTTTGGACACCCAATATGTGCCACATTGTCCTTATCCATTCATCTGTGGATGGACACTTAGGTTGCTTCCATGTCGCGGCTATTGTAAACAGTGGTTCTAACATCGTTTTGCATTAGCGTGTTTAGTTTTTCGGGTATGTACCCAGGAGTGGAACCGCTGGGTCATTCTCCGTCTTTTTCTGTTGGACACAGACTGTTAGTAACCGCATGGACCTGGGAGCAGGCTTCCCGGGACGGGGCCTTTGAAGTCCAGGCTTCAAGGAGAGGGCGGGCCCTTGCCTCCTCCAGGCGGTCCTGGCTGGCCTCACGCTGCAGTTGGCAGTCCTGCCCCCAGGCGGCGGCCAGGAGGGCAGACATCCCGGCCAGCGGGTCCTGGGGCTCTGCGTGGGCGGGCAGGTGGGGCAGGGGCTGGGTCGCTGCTGGGGCCGGTTGCCTCCCCCAGCGCAGGGCAGAGGGAACGAGTCTGGGAACCTTCCTGGGGCTCAGGCTCCGTGCCTGGAGTGGAGATAGGAAGGACCGGGGATGAAGTGTGGAGAAGCCGGGACCCAGCACCCAGGGGAGGACGCAGGTTCTGCTTGGGAACGTCCTCCATATTCAGGGCCACCGTGCACTGGCCTTGCCCGGTGACGCCTCTGACCCGCGTTCCTCTCCAGCCAACACCGGCGCGCCCTCACCAGGATAGGAGAACGTCAGGGAGGCGCTTTCCTCTCAGGCCCCTGGGCCTTGTGGGGCTGGGCTGGGCCCTTGCCCACAGCTGTGCCTCCAGGGAGACCTCCCGGCTTGCTGGGCCTCAGCACAGGAGCAAGTCTGCAGGGAGGGGCTGCCAGGCCCACGGGGCGGTGACATGGGGAGCAGGGCCCTGAGAAGCCTCTGGTGTCTTCATCAGTGAGGAGCCCTTGCAAGAAGGCTCTCCTGGCACCTGCGCCTTGGATTCAGGGCCGGGCGGTCTGGGAGGCACCAGGACTTCAGCGCACGTACTGGAGCCTGTGGTGCAGCCGCCTCTGCGGTTCCTCGCGGCAGGGGTCGGCTTTGGGCTGAGCTGTATCTCCAGCACCCTGCGGCAGAATGTGTAAGGACGGGGAAAGCTGGCACACGGCAAAGCCCCGACAGCCCCAAGGGCAGACCAGGAGAGGCCGGGCGGGGGCGCGGGGTGGAGGGCGCACAGGCAGGAACGGGCAGCAGGAGGCTGGCCAGAGTGGCCTGGGCCGATGCACCAGCACGCCAAGGGCAGGCTGCGTCTTCTCGGCCCAAGGACGGCTCTTACACCATTTGGGGCTGAGGCACGTGGTACATCTCAGCTTGACGAGGGGCCTTGGCGGTCCTGACTCACCACCCCAGCCGAATATTCCGCAAGGAAGCGTCAGGAGCGGGGAACGGGTTAAAGTAGAATGACCAGTAACCCTCAGGTCATCAGCCACCTGCTAAACCCACACGTACCCTCCGTCCTGCCTCCAGAGCCTGCGCTGCGCTGGCCTCACCGTCCCAGCCCCAAGTCAGGGTCAGGGCGCTGGGGCCCCTCTGGCGCACCGGGTGGGACAGGGGACCTTGGGAGTTGACAGAAGCCCGGGGCGTCAGTCGCCTGTTGAGAAAATGGGAACGGCGACGGCGCTACCCAGCTCACGGGAAAGCTGCCAGTCATGGGTGAGACGAGTCGGGGCCCCAAACCGTGGACCCCCTCCTAGGGTTGGCTCTTAGGCTTGGCTCCGGATGCGTGCTTGCTGGCCAGGGTCCCCGGGAGAGGGGGAAGGCCACAACCACACCCCCGTCATAGACTCTGCCCACCCCGGGAGCACGGGTTCCGGGGGAAAGGAGGGTGTGGGTCCCGAGCACAGGCCCCGTGGGGAGGCAGGGACCTCTCACCCTCCTCCCTGAGGAGGGGCTTGCAGGCCACCCCCCCAGTGACCCCGTCTTCTAGGTGTTCTCTGCTCCTCAGCTGGACCAGCAAGGCCGGCCAGACAGGGCCTCGGCCGCATCAGCGCCCTGGCAGTCCCAGTGCCCCCGCCTGTGGTGTCTTTGGATCCCCCTCTCTGCCCCCGTGAGACTGAAAGCCCCCCTTGGGAGACCCCCTTCCTGGCTCCTGCCTCCACTCCCTGGACCCAGCACAGGGCCCGGGGAAGAGTGGACAAAACACATGTGGCCTCAAGAAATTAGAGCAAAGCCCTCACCACTGCTTCCCACTCTGGTCCTTGTAGAAAAGGGCTGAAAATACCCAAGGTCCCCTTTCATCCCTTGCTAAGATAAGGCACCTATCCATCTTGCTTCTTTCCCTCACTGGAGGGGGAGGGAGGCCTCTCGCCCTCACCCCCACCCCATCGGGTCCCTGCTCCAGACCCTGCCCCTGCTCTCAACAGCCACCCCCCAGCAGGTCTGCGTCACTGCCGGACTAGGCGCCCGTCCATCTCTTTCCTCCCCCCGCTGGAGGCCTCCAGCCCTGACCGCTGCCCCGGGTTTTCCTGGTCTGGCCCAGGGACAGTTTCTCCTCTGACGTGATCCAGTCGGCCGGTCCAGCGAGCCAGGCGAGATAAAAGGATGGGGCTGAAGGGGGCGGGGGCGCAGCAGGATGGCGCTGTGGGCAAAGGCCAGAGTGTGGGTGGCAGGGCCCTGGCTGTCCCTGCACAGGGCACGCACACTGGGCACCAGAGCCACCCCGGCCCCCAAGGCGGTGCTGCCCTTCGAAGCCATGCCCCGGTGTCCTGGCCACCAGTGGATGCGGGTGCTGCAGATCTGGAGGGAGCAGGGCTCTGAGAACATACACCTGGACATGCATCAGACCTTCCAGGAGCTGGGGCCCATTTTCAGGTAAAGCTCTCCCTGCCCACATGGCGAGAACACCCTAACTTTCTGTCCCTACTGGCAGCTGAGTCCCTGCTGGGCACCCGGGGAGTGGGGGGGAGGGGCAGGGAGGGGCTTCTGCGGGGCAGGTCTGTGCCTTTGATGCTGCAGACTGGGGCCTTCGTGAGCACGGAGCCCTGCGTGGCTCGCGGCTGGGAGCACAGAACGCAGACCCCAGAGGAGGGGAGGCTTCAGTGAGGCGGCGGGAGGGACCGCCCGCTCCGGGCCGGCGGCGGACTGGCTCTGCAGATGGGGCCCCGGGGAGGACGCGGCGCCACGGCAGGGCTGGGAGCTTGTCCCACAGGTACGACGTGGGAGGGAGACACATGGTGTTTGTGATGCTGCCCGAGGACGTGGAGCGGCTGCAGCGGGTGGAGAGCCCTCACCCCCGGCGGATGTTCCTGGAGCCCTGGCTGGCCTACCGACAGGATCGTGGGCTCACGTGCGGCGTGTTCTTGCTGTGAGGGCGAGTGGGGATGCGGACGGAGGGGGCGGGCAGCCTGGGCGTAGAGGGGAGGCGAGCCAGGGAAGACCCCGAAGCACGCCTGCCCGGGAACCATCTGGGTGGGTGGAGAGAGGGTGACCACTGGCTCCGGATGCAGATCGTGCCCATGCCCTGCGGGGGGTCGTGTGTGCCCTGGGGCCGGGGAGGGGAGCCCGGCCCCTTCCTGCAGGGCCAGAGGAAGAAGGATGATGCCTGCCGTCAGGGAGCCCGGCACCTGCACAGGCCTCCGAGGGGCTTGCGTGTGGCTTGGACTTCTCCCCTGGTCCATCAGGGCCCCGTGGAGGCCCTGCAGGCAGCACCCCGTCGGCATCGGGCTCTGCGTGGACATTAGGAGAGACACGACTTGGTTCCTGCCACGGAGCAGCAGAGGCTCTGCAGGGAGGGGGCAGGTGGGGCTGGCACCGAGGCAGCATCGCAGGAGCCGGCAGGTGAAGGTCTCCAGGGGCCTCGCCCGCTCTGGGGTGTGACGAGAGCAAAGCTGGGCCAGGCCTGCCTGGGGGCTCAGCCCCCTTCCTCACAGCAAAAGCCTCAGCCCCAGAGAGGGCCCGGGTGGGAGACGGTGTGGCAGGCACGGGGCCTGCCAGTTTGCACAAACCGCCGCAGCAGGCTCAGGCAGAGGCGCCTGTCTCCCCTGGGCGAAGCGCACGAGGCCGCCCTGAGGAAGAGGTGCCGCCGAGGCCCAGACGCGGGCAGCCTGCCCCCTAGGAACCAACAGGCGGCTCCCCGCCTCGCCCGCTTCCCTCTGGGGAAAGGAAGGTGGGGTACAGGGCCGCGGCCATCTGCTGACTCTGGACGCCCTGATGCCCCGCTCCCTGCTCGACAGAAACGGGCCCCAGTGGCGTTTGGACCGGCTGCGGCTGAACCCAGACGTGCTGTCGCTGCAGGCTGTGCAGAAGTACACGCCCTTGGTGGATCGGGTGGCCAGGGAATTCTCCCGGGCCCTGAAGGCGAGGGTGGTGCAGAATGCCCGGGGCAGTCTGACCCTGGACATCAGGCCCAGCATCTTCCACTACGCCATCGAAGGTGTGGGCTCGCGACCGGGGCGGGCCGGGGGAGGTGGTCGTGGGGCCCTGGGCTGCCTCGGGCTCAGGAACCCCCTCCTCCCCGCAGCCAGCCACTTAGTCCTTTATGGAGAGCAGCTGGGCCTCTTTGCCCAGCACCCGAATCCTGACAGCCTGAACTTTATCCACGCTCTGGAGGCCATGTTCAAGTCCACCGTGCAGCTCATGTTCGTGCCCAGGAGGCTGTCTCGCTGGACGAGCGGCAGCATGTGGCAGGAGCACTTTGAGGCCTGGGACTACATCTTCCAGTACGGTGAGGGCGGCGGTCGGGCAGCGCTGCGACCAGGGGCCCCAGGGCCCCCTCCACGCACCACAGTCTGGGGAGAACGGAGGCCACAGGAGGGACCTGTGGTTTCTTCATGGTCCCCTAGAGAGTTGGCAGTGAGGCTGGACTGGGCCGATCCGAGAATGGGGTTAGGACCTGGAGACCTGGGGGTACTGAGGGCTGAAGGGTAGGAGGATGACAAAAAAAGTGCTTCCCAGCACCAGACCCAGGGCCTCTGTCTCTGTGTGTCCCGCAGCCAACAGAGCCATCCGGAGAATATATCAGGAGCTGGCCCTCGGCCACCCGTGGCACTACAGCGGCATCGTGGCAGAGCTGCTGATGCGTGCAGACATGACCCTGGACACCATCAAGGCCAACTCTATCGACCTCACTGCTGGGAGCGTGGACACGGTCAGGCCAGCGCCCAGCCCTTCCCATGCAACAGGGAGCCCTCCTGCTTCCAGGCTGCCCCCTCCCACGGCAAACGTCTCCTCCGAGCCCCTCCCCAGTCTACAGCTCCAGCTTCCGAACTGAGAAGGGGGAGCACGGGAGCCGAGCCTCAAAGGCAGGGGTTTGTGGTTACTCTGGTGGGAAACCACGCTCCAGGCAGCGGGCAGAGTGGACGAGGCCCAGGGACATGCAGCAGAGACCCCGGGGACCATCTAGGTCCTGGGCGGGGGTGGGGGGGTGGGGAAGGGCCGAGGTGCAGCTGGAGGCCCACACAGGGGCCTTTCCCAGGGACAGAGTACCTTTGGCTCTCACTCAAGATCCTTTGGCAGTGACAGACTGATGGGAAGGACAGCAAGGGGCTCCAGTGTGTGGGCGGGAGAGCAGGTGTCTGGCAACACGGCACAGTGGGCAGGGTGGGCCCCGAGGTGTGAGTGCAGCCGAAGCTGCCTGCCTCTGGACCGCACCTGCATCCGCCAGCATCTCTGAGGGCCTGCTCTGGGCCAGGCACCCAGGATCCTGAGCAGAGGCACAGACCCCAGGTGCACACACTCCCTGAGCAGGGGCTGTGATGCAACCACAAGGTGAGAGAGCCCAGGGCAGGGCCTTTGCCTCAGGAGGTAGCTCTGGGAAGGCTTCCTGGAGAAGGAGGCCTGTGCGCTGGATGTGGAAGGACCACACAGAAGTTAGACAGGCCAAGAAGAGGAGGCTGGGAGGGCAGCAGGCCAGGCCCTGCAAGAGCGGACAGCGAGGAAGGGCTGTGAGGCTGAGTGGGGGGAACAGGGCAAGTGGGCAGAGGAGGGCAGGCGGGGTCAGGGCCCCTGTCAGGAGGGGCCTTGGGCACCAGGCCTGTATCCAAGGCCAGAGGAAGCCAGTGTAGGGAGTGCCTCGCTCAGACTTCTGTACCCTCTCGGGCCACAGGGCAGAGCACAGACTAAAGCTGAGGAGCAACAGGGAGCCGTAACTGCATATCCGGAGATGCCAGGGGCACGCTGCCTTGGGGATGGCATTTAGGAGATATTGAGCCTCCCAGATCTCAGGCTGGGCTGGCGGACACCTCTCCCTGCACATGGAGATGATCCAGGAGGAGGAAACGGTTGGGGCCCGGGGTGGCTGGTTCATGTTAGGACCCCGTGTTCGGACCTGCCTGTGGCTGGCCAGGGAGGTGACCCACTGGCAGCAGATGGACCCGGGGCCCCTGAACTCTCCCCGCTGAATAGATGGCAAGAGTGAGCGCCTCCTGGGCCCAGAGGAGGGTCAGGGCCAGGCTCTGAAGCGGCTGGAGGAGGCCTGGGTCTCCACAGAGGTTGGGGATACCTTCCCCAAGGGATTCAGGGCAAGTAGACAAGGTGGCTTTAGGATCTTAGGGTTCAGGTCTCTGGGCTTTGTCATCTCCGGGCACACAGGTCCCTGCCCCAGGGGACGGCGGCCATCTTTCTGGGAGGGGTGCCCTGGGGGGGGAGGGGCACGGTGGCCTGTGCCCAGGTCTGAGCCCTGGCCCCATGGCTCCTGCAGACGGCCTTCCCCTTGCTGATGACTCTCTTCGAACTGGCTCGGAACCCGGAAGTGCAGCAGGCCCTGCGCCAGGAGAGCCTGGGGGCCGAGGCCAGGATCTCAGAAGATCCCCAGAGGGCAACCACGGAGCTGCCCCTGCTGCGGGCGGCCCTCAAGGAGACCTTGAGGTAGGCGTGGTAGACCTGGGCCACCCCCGCTGCCCTGGCCCCGCCGTCGGCACAGCCCGCTCGCCGGGGCTTGCAGGCAGACGCCGGGGCTGCTGATCGGCAGCTTGGCCCAAGGCCACGTCCCCCTGCACCTCCTCTTCCTCTCCCTAGAGGGATGGGGGTGCTTCTCCCTCTGGGATCCCACCTCAGTGTGCCGGGACCATCGTCGGTCGTGTCCTCATTGGCCCGGGGCTGCTCAGGCCGGGGCAGCTTTGGCTGACTCAGGAGATGCAAGGAAGCAGCCCCTCGGGATTTGGGCTTCCCGGTGCCAGGAGTGGCCTGTGAGGGCGCTGGGGGAGCTGCCCTCGGGCCGTGGGCGCTGGGCTAGGAAGGCTGCAGAAGGGAAGCGAGGGCCCTGTCCCAGCTCAGGGCCCTGTCGGCCGCCCCTGTGCACAGGCTGTACCCCGTGGGTGTCTTCTTGGAGCGACAGGTGAGCTCAGACTTGGTGCTGCAGAACTACCACGTCCCGGCCGGGGTGAGTGAGGCCGCAGGGCTCCTCTGTGAGACACCCCGCCCTCTGACCTTCACCCACAGGGCTTCTGACCCTGCCCCTCCCCACCTGTCTGCAGACGTTGGTGAAGGTGCTACTGTACTCCCTGGGTCGAAACCCCGCCATGTTCGCCAGGCCCGAGCGCTATCATCCCCAGCGCTGGCTGGACAGCCGGGCCTCTGGTGCCAGGTTCCCACACCTGGCCTTTGGCTTTGGCGTGCGCCAGTGCCTGGGGCGGCGCCTGGCAGAGGCGGAGATGCTGCTTCTGCTGCACCACGTGAGTGCGCCTGGGCGGGGCCTGGGTGGGGCCTGGATGGCCTGGGTGGGGGCCTGGGCGGGGCCTGGGCGGGCAGTCTGGTCGGGAACCTCAGGCTTCTGCCTCTGGGGCACCCACCCTCCGGGGCCTGGAGGGCAGGGGAGGCCGGGAACAGGCAGAACCCGCGCCTCTGTCCTAGGTGCTGAAAAACTTCCTGGTGGAGACGCTGGTGCAAGAGGACGTAAAGATGATCTACCGCTTCGTATTGATGCCCTCTACCCTCCCCCTCCTCACCTTCAGGGCCATCAGCTAGTCACGTCGCCACTCGGTCGGGCTAGTCACACCACACGCTCCCTCTGCCTGAGCCCAGGCCACCCCTCTTTTCTCCCATGGACCCTGCTTCCTGAGCCACACCACCGTCCAGGCCGCACGTTGCACAAATGCAACAGCCCAGCCCTCCGAGGGTCAGGGCTTGCCAGCCTGTGCAGCGAGGCCTGGGCAGAGCTGGGGATGGAACTTGGTCGCAGGTCCGGCCGTGTGCCCCGCCCCCCAGGGCCCTGTCCTGCAAGGGACACCATCTGAGGGCCTTGGAGCCCCTGTCGCCCCAGCGCCAGCTCCAGGCTCCCCGTGAGTCCATCCAAGCAAAGGGGCCTCAGACGCCGCCCTCTGCCTCCCTGTCCAGTCTCTATGCCCTCTGCGCTAAACTCTGCCCCCCTGCAGGAGCTGACAACTTGGGCGTCCCCTGCCCTGCTCGTTGCCATTTCAAATGCCGCCCTTTTGTCTGCAGTGCTCTGGCGTGGACTCGCCCTTCAAGCTGAACTGTTAGTTGTCCATCTACCTGTTCCACTCAGGCCGCGTGGGCTCCTCCTGGCAGAGCCAGTCCTCTGGGACTGTGGCCGAAGTGCCCAGCCAAGGGCCTGCATAGGCAGGTCAGCAGTCATGTTTACTAGAAGAGTAGCTACCAAAGAGCCAACTTGGACATCTGGGTCAGTGGTACGCATCTGACAGCAGGAGGGATGTTGACCGCCTCTGGCAGGAGCTCGGGGGCCGCAGAGAAGCCTCTAGAGGAGGGCGTGGGGCCATCTCGTGCTCCCTTTAGTGGAGCCGGTCTGGATGGCCCCGCTGCCCTCGTGCAGTGCCCCGTGCCCCAGAGCAGAGCGGCCACCCTGACCTCATGGGTGGAAGAGGCTTTGAACAACTGAGAACCAGCCGGGGTCCCCTAGTTGGCAGGAGCATGTCTGTCCCATGCCACCTGGGGTCAGGTACACCCCCAGGTAGAAAGGGGGCCCAGAGGCAAGAGGGGGTGGTGGGGCCTCTCCACTCTCCCTCCCTCCCCACTCCCACCTCGTCTGGCGAGGAGCAGGTACTCAGTCACGGGAGGCAGCAGGGCAGGAGGAGTCGTGTTTCTGGCTGCGCCGGCCCTGCTGGCACTGAGCCACCTCGATGGCATCTGTCCGGTGCCAAGATCCCTGGAGGAGAACAAGAGCTTGCACACCCCTGGCCACTCCACTCCACCCGCGGCGGAAGAGGCCTGCTGCCACCAGTGTGGTCTCCGCTTGCCCCAGTCCGGCACTGTGGAGGGAGACTTGGAGAATCACGGAGAAGAGAGGAGTTTCAGACTCTGTGGTCGCACAGGCACAAGCTGGAGCCCTGGCTTAGCACGTGGGCCCAGCCCTCAATCCCTCTGAGCCGCAAGCTCTTCCTCTGGGAATTCTGTATAATTACCATTTCACCAGGCCTCAAGGGCACACAGGGAGACTGGTGCTCGGGAAGTGCCCAGCTTTCTGGCTCGACCGGCACTGAATAAATGGGGATTTCTTCTCCCACTGCTCAGAAGTTGTCTCCTTGTTTGTGGCCCTGCTCTGTGGAGAGTGGAGGGTGTGTGATGGCAGGAATGGAATGAAAACCTCGTTACCCTGGGGTGAAGGTGTGTCATTCTGTGAAGTTTGGCACGTGTGTTTGCTTGTTCTTCACAGCAGCCCTAAGAGGCACCCACTGTGCTCATCCCCATTTTGCAGGCAAGGAAACTGAGTTCATTCACCTGCTAGAGTCTCACAGCGCATCCTTGGCAGGGGTACCACTGAAGCCAGGATGCCAATCCCATCTCTAAGGCCCTCAGTGCATCTCCTTCCCGTTGAAGGACCTTGGCTTGGGAGTGATCGTGCACATCTTGGAGACAACCTCCAATTTAAAGCATCTCTGGATGCTTTCAAGATCGTCTCTTGGTTTTCTGTGTTTCTCCAGTTTTCCCGTATCAAGCCTATGTAGGAGTCTCTTTTTCTTTATCCTGCTTGGAATTTCCCACGCCTTTCCAGTGTGAGTGCCCATCTGGCTCTTTCTAAAAGTCTTCCAGGTTATCTCAACAGTCTACTGTGTAATCGTCATAATTCTTATGCCTCTTCACATCTTTCAAGGTAGAAATAGTATTGCCTTTTTTTTTTTTTCAATTTTACCTATTTGTTTATTTATTTATGGCTGTGCTGGGTCCTCGCCTCCATGCGAGGGCCCTCCCCAGCCGTGGCAAGCGGGGGCCACCCCTCATCATGGTGCGCGGGCCTCTCACTACCGCGGCCTCCCTTGTTGCGGAGCACAGGCTCCAGATGCGCAGGCTCAGCAGTTGTGGCTCACGGGCCTGGCCGCTCCGTGGCATGAGGGATCCTCCCAGACCAGGGCACGAACCCGCGTCCCCCACACCAGCAGGCAGACTCTCAACCACTGCGCCACCAGGGAAGCCCAGTATTGCCTTTAAGAAGCCCGATGCCAAGACCTGGAACATCTTCCATGGTCCATGTGCCGCTGGGGCCTGGCTTGAGGCTGTGTCCTCCAGTCGCCCAAGGGTTATCGCTTTCCCAGGGCCACTCTTTGTATTAATTACGCAGCCTGGGGTTTCCTCTGAGGCATGAGTAACATAAATCCTAAACCAGCATGGGGGCCTTTTCTCAGTTTTCGGGGGGAGCACGTACCGTCCTCCATCCCAGCCTTAGGAAGCTAGGCTTCTTCCTCGCCTCCCCATAGTGTTGGACGGCAGGTTTCCAGGCTGCATTTTCCGTGTCGTTGTAGTGTTTTAAAAGTCTTGCCTTTCCGTGGGGTTCTGATCACAGTTTCTAATCTTACTTGTGTCCTACGCCTCTCGTCCTTTCCCCCCCTCTAACTGGGGCCACCAGATCACTAGACTTGGTGACTTGTGCCCAGCCCTCCCCTAGTGGCTGCTGTACTGGTTTCTGTGCTCCCTCCTCCCTGGCCCAGGTCCCTCCTTGTTTCAGGATCCTGAAGGGGTCCTGTCCTTTCTGCCAGCCCAGAAATGCACTTTTGACATGTTTTTGATTCTGTAGAGCTGCTGGAGTGGGAGGATTTTCAGAGTATCAGCTCCGTCCCTTTGCTCGAACCTGAAGACCTTCAGTGGCACATTTAAATAGGCAGTCGGTGTCTGGAGGCTCTCCGTCTGCGGCTGCCCCGGGGGAGGACCGGGCAGCCCCATAATTGTCAATTCAAATCTCTGCAAAATGTTTTTCAGCTTTCTTGTGGAACGAGTTGCCTGCCTTGCAGGAGAGGTCCTAGAATTACAGGTTGGTGGTTGTATGTGCTTGGTAGAATGTGGGACAATGGTACGATTGCTAGCCAAAGTTTAAAATGGCTGTACCCCCTTTCATTCACCTCTTAACACATACTTACTGGGACCTTCTACGTGTCAGGCACTGTGCTATATGGTAGTGAGAAAGACAAGACCTCAGTGGAATTATATCCTATCAGTCTAAACTATAGAAATGGATATTTATTTCAATAATTTTCATAATGTCAAAAATGGACACAATGTAATTTTCTTTCAGTAAAAGGATTGCTAACTTTCGGTGTGTCTGTTCATTAGAAGCCTAACCAGCAGTGAAATGAAAAAGTGAGGTCCATGTGCAAGCATTTGTATAGGATGGTGTTCACCAGGTGTTAACTAAAAAGGCGAGTCCCAGAGTTACACCAGGATGCGGATGGGCTCACACATTCTTGCAGATACACCCACAGCCCCAGACATACACACAACCATAGTATAAACCTATATTCTATTGTGTTTTAAGCAGCACATTAACAGTGAGGAGAACTATCAGAAAGCCTCTGGAAATCAAAGACAAGCGTCCAGTAGATTTGTCACAACAACACCGTTAGATGTCAGAAAACATCAGAACAATACACTCGCGGGTGTAGGGAAAATGGACATCCATAGCGGATTTAAATCCGCTCAATGTCCATTCAGGAATACTGGCTAAGTGAAACATTTTCAAAGAAAAGGCGACTGACAAAAGCAGTTCGCTAGTCACACACCTTCACCAAAAGAGCTACCCGGAATTTGCTTCAACGGAAGGAACGCGGACCCTAGAGAGAAGATGCGGGATTTAAAGTGGGAGTGTGAGCCCAGCAGCTGACAATGCACGGCTACATTCGATTAATCGCTGACTGTGGAGAGGCCCAAGGGCACAGATCTTGTGGGCGCGGGTGTATGCGCCCCCCAGGACTTAGCACTGAAGTACTTAGAGCATTCCGGAGTCACTTCCCTGCTGTGATGTGCGCTCTTCGTCAGCTTTCAGAACCAGCCCCTCTGAACCCTCAGCATGTGCCGAGGCCCTTTATCTCCAGCACCGGACGCTCCTGGACAGGGCCAGGCACCCTCAGCCTCGGGCTTCCCTGCTGGGGAGACTCAGGAGCCTGAGTGGCCGTTTTAGCGACAGCTGTGCGAGCTTGGAAAAGCCGTGGAACTCCTTCTAATCCTCCAGATCACTCCTAAATCTGCAAGGACGCTACAGGAATAATGACGGCATAGTCACACTAGTATGGCTTTAACGTATCAGCCACTAGCAATCTGGAGCACTTATGCGTTACCGGATCCACATTTTGTATCCGTCCCATCCAGATGCGGCTGTGAGTGAGGATCTGTCACCGTCCCATCTCGTCCATCAGAAAATGGGGCCCAGAGAACAAGGGTCTTTGTCCGAGGGTTCAGGGCTAATCCACGGGTCGGTGGGGATGGGAACCCTCATCCCTGCGACTGCAGGGCCTGAGCTCCGCCTGGGCTCGCCCAAAACACCAGGCAGGGAGAGGACTCCTGCCAGGGGAGCGAGGGTCAGAGGTCAGGGGGCGTGCGGAGGAACAGCCCTGGGGAAACCGACCCCAGCTAGACAGGCTGAAGGATTCCAGGCCCCAGCTGGGACGGACTCTGGAGTTCGGTGGGGAAGAGGCCGAGCGGCCAGCATTCCGCCAGGGCCTCAGTAGCTTAAGTAACAAGCATCCGGGCACCCCAGGCCCCCAGCAAAGGGGCTGCTGCCAACAGGCCTAACACCCCCCCCCCCCCACCAAAGGCTGCCCCCGGCTAGCACCCGCCCACGCGAGGAGAGCCCCGCACGCACGCCCCGCACGACACTCAGGGCGCCGTGCTGTGGTCATGCCCGGCGACCACCGTAACAGAGTCTCGGGTGACAGAGACAGTCACCGCCCGCAGCGCCTCCATCCAGGCACCTGCGCCTGTGGCTCCTCGCGCTGGTCCCCGTCACGGGTCTGGTGCTCCTCCTTCCAACACCCGCTGCACAGCCATCGCCTCCAATCCTCAGGCCCCCCTTCCCGTGAGGTCTGCGGGAGCAGCCAGGGCCGAAGCCCAGAGCTGCCTGGAAAGAGGGCGCCCGCACCCCGCGGGACGCCGGGCAGCACGCCTCGCGTGACACAGGTGCCTGGGAGGCTGACCAAACCCCTCGTGGCGGACATCGTCGGGTCGAAGCCGCAGAGGTGGGCAGCCTCTGACCTGGTCTCTGCTGAGGTGAGGTGCCTGGCAGGGCCTTGCCTAGTCACCAGAGAAGATTCCAGAGGGAGTAAGGCTGATTCTTGTGGCAGGAGGGAAAGGCACTCATGAATCAGCCGCCATCCGTTTGGGGAGCAGTGAACCCCAATCACAGGAAGCCAGATGAGCACAAGGGGCCCTGGGGTTCCAGAACGGTCCAGACAGGGCACTGGCCTCAGTCCAGGAAAACAGGGTGTCCTCACAGTCCCCCAGGAGGTGACCCCCACCTGGGGAGGCAAGAAGGGCCTGTCCGCACTGGCGCAGTGGTCAGGGCGTGGCAGCAGAGGTGACACAAACACCCTCTGGGGACCTCATCGTGTGGCCACCACTCTGTCCGCATTGGGGTAGGTTTCAGCCAGGGTGACCAGCGCTCTCTTCTAGAGACCGGAGCCCTGGCGCCCACCTAGCTCTAATATGGAACTCAGAATCCAGTGCAGCAAAGGGATGAAAAGTACTAAGTAAGAAATGTCCCTCTCACCCCACCCAGGCATTTGATGGGAGTGCCTTCCCGAGCTGGAGAACAGCTTCTTGCCCACTTACTGGTAGACACATGGCATGTGCTCTGTGCCAGAAACAGCTCTGAGCACTTTGCAAACACTGACTTGTCTGGTCCCCTTCACAGGCACCACGATTCTCTCCACTTTATGGGAGGCGGCTGGGGCACAGAGTCAAAGGCTCACCACGGCCACACAGGCAGGGATCCAGGGAGCTGTCACCCGAGGAGGGAGCCCTGGGTCATGGCCTTAGCCACTAGAGAAAGTACTCATCCTCTGCCCCAGACCAGGCCTGGCGGGGCTGGGCCAGCAGAGTGGAGGGCGTGCCAGGCAGGGCGATGAGTGGGCAGACACAGAGTGGATGCGAAAGCCGCCGTTGCAGGGGAGCTCCACTGCAAGGACGTCCCCCAGTTAGCTGACACCTTGGGGATGGAGAAGGACCCAGAGCCCCTCGCCTGGCGTTTTGCATGTCCCCTGCATTCTCCAGGGCCCGCTCAGGCTCACCCCCCTCCCCACCTCCTTCAGGAATCTTCATCAAATGACCAGCAAACCAAATTCAGCAACATATAGAAAGAAGTAGACATTCTGAACCAGGGGGATTCATCCCAGGAATAAAAGGTTGGTTTCATATCCAAAGGTCAATTAATTGTAAGAGGGCAATAGCCCCATCAGTAGAATAGAAAAGAAAATTCACATTCTCCCCAACTCAAGAGACACAGAAAGAGCACTTAACGAAATTCAACACTGTCATCGTGGTAAGATATACGGAACAAACTAGGAGTAGATAAAGGGCACCTATGGAAAACCCACAGCTAACATCATGCTTCATAGTGAAAAACTGGCTGCTTTCCTCCTAAGACCAGGGAGAAGGATGTCTGCTCTCACCACTCCTACTCAACGTGGTCCTGGAGGTTCTAGCCAGAGCAGTTAGGCAGTAAGCAGAAGTCATCCAGATTGCAGAGGATGAAGGAAAACTATCTCGATTCACAGGTCATATGATCTTGTATATAGACTATCCTAAGGAAATCATCTTAAAACTATTATATCTAATAAAGTAGTTCAGCAATACTTCAAGATACACGTGCATGATACAAAAATCTATCGTATCTCTCTTCATTTGTAAGGGCGAATCTGAAAATAAAATTAAGAAACCCATTCCATTTGCAGGAACGTGAAACACCTAGGAATGAGTTCAGCAAAAGATGTTCAAACTCTATACTCAGAAAACCACAAAGCACCGTCAAAGAAATGAAGGAAGATCTGTAGAGTTGGAAAGCATCCTGCATCCATGGGTCAGAAGCTGGTATATTGCTATGATGACAATACTCCTCATATTGGTCTCCGGATGTGATGCAACCCCTGTGAAAATTCCAGCTGACTTTGTAGAAAGTGCCGAGCTGATTCTAAAATTCACATGGAATGCAAGGAACCTATGTAGCCAATGTAATCTTTAAAAAGAAGGACAAGGTAGGACTCAAGCTTCCCGATTTCTAACCTTACTACAAAGCCACAATCATCAAGACAGGGTGGTACTGGCACAAGGACAGACAGACAGACCAATGGAGGAGAACTGAGTGTTCAAAAATGAAGTGATACATCTGTGGTCACTTGATTTTTTACAAAGGTGCCAAGATTATCCACTGGGGAGCATATATTTTCAAGGAATGATGTTGGGACAACTTTATAGCCACGTGGGAGAAAATGAAATTGGACCTTTACCTCACTCAGACCTTACACAAAAACTAATTCAAATGCACAAAAGACCTAATCATACGAGCTAACACTGTAAAAATCTTAGAAGAAAACATAAAGGTAATTCTTCATGATCCTGGTTTTGGCAAAATATTCTTAAATATGACAGCAAGGGCACGAGCACCAAAAGAAAAGCTAGATAATTTGGACTTCATCAAAGTTAAAAATGCTTGGTCTTCAAAGGACACTTCCAAGAGAGTGAAAAGACAAGCCACAAAATGGGAGAAAGTATTTCCAAATCATATGTCTGATAAGATACTTGTTTTCTGAATGTATAAAGAACACTCAAAACTCTGTCATAAAAGGACAATCCACGGGACTTCCCTGGTGGTCCAGTGGTTAAGACTCTGCGCTTCCACAGCAGGGGGCGAGGGTTCGATCCTCGGTCAGGGAGCTAAGATCCCACATGCTGCTCGGGGAAAGAAAAAAAAAAAAGACAACCCAATTTAAAGTTGGGCAAATCAGTTGAATGGACATTTCTACAAGGAAGATGCACTCACAGATGACCCACACACACGAAAAGGTGCTCAACCTCATGAGCCGTCAGGGAAACGCAAATCAAACCACAGAGGGGTGCTACCGCCTACCCACTGGGATGGCTAGAATCAAAAACTCAGAAAATAACAAGTGCTGCTGAGGATGTGGAGAAACCAGAACCCTCATGCACTGCTGGTGGGGACGTAAAATGGTGCAGCCACTGTGGGAATAGCCTGATAGTTCTTCCAGTGGTTAGAGAGTGATCGCAGGACCCAACAACTCCACTACTAGGCATACACCCAAGAGAATTAAAAACCTATGTCCACATAAAAGATGTTCACACGTATGCTGGTAGCAGCATTGTCCATAATGACCAAAGGTGGAAACAAGCCAAATGTCTTTCAGCTGATAAACGGATAAACAAAATGAGGCACAACCACACAATGGAATATTATTTAGCCAGGAAAAGGAAGTACTGAAACACACCACAACATGGATGAACCTTGAAAGCTCTAAGGCAAGTTAAAGAAGCCAATCACAATCGACTCTGGGTTATGTGATTCCATTCACAGAAAATGTCCAGAACAGGGAAGTCTATAGGGACAGAAAGTACATTTATGGTTGCCTAGTGATGGGGGGTTGAGCCTGGGCAGTGTAAAGGGATAATCACGAATAGGTATGGGATTTCTTTTCAAAGTGAGGTAAATATTCTAAAATGGACTATGGTGATGGTTGACATAGCTATGAATATACTAACAATTATTGAATTCTATACATTACATGAGTGAATGGCATGGTATGTGAATTACATGTCAGTAAAGCTATCTAAATAAACAAACAAACAAATAAGGTAACAACACATGTTACAACAGGGATGAACCTTCAAATATTTTGCCCAGTGAAAGAAGCCAGACACAAAAGGCCATATATTGTATGATACCTTTTGTGTGGAATATCCAGAGTGATGGGTGATTTCACGTGTCAGCTTAGCTAAGCTATGGTGTTCAGTTCACTGGCCAAACACCAATCTCGATATTGCTCTGAAGATATTTTTTAATGCGATTAGCTCTTTCATCAGGAGACTTTGAGTACAGCAGATTATCCCCCATAATGTGGGTGGGCCTCATTCAATCCGTGGGAGGCCTTAAGAGCAAAGACCCAGGTTCCCAAGTAGAAGAAATTCTCCTTGAGAGACTACAGCACAGACACCCTGCCTGAGTTTCTTGCCCACAGCCTTGCGGAATTCAGACTCAAGGCTGCAACATAGTTCTTAGCTGAATTTCTAACGTGGCAGCCTGCCCTACAGATTTTAGACCTGCCAGCACCTACAAGTGCGTGAACCAATTCCTGAAAATAGTTATCTCCTTCCAATGCCTTCTCTTTCTCTGTCCGCTGATCCCTCCCTCCATCCCCTCCTCTCTCACGACGTCGATTTATGTCTCCTGCTGGTTCTGTTTCTCTGGAGAACCCTGCCAGAGAGACCCAGCACAGGCAAATCCACAGAGACCGAAGGCAGATCAGTGGTTGCCAAGGCCTGTGGAGACGGGCAGGAGCTGCTTGCTTGACGTGAGGCTTCTTTGGGTGTGAAATATTCTGGCATTACACAGTGGTGATGGCTACACGACACTGGGAAGGTGCTAAAAGACCCTGAAGTACACACTTTTAAGATGATGAATTTGATGTTCTGTGAATTTTATCTCAGTCATTTCAATTCAGGTATTGAGTTAAAGGAGAAGAAGGAGGAGGAGAGCAACGACGGTCTGAGTTTCTGTTCCGTCCACACGTTTTCCCGATACCGACCATTGGGGCACGGAGAGTGACAGCAGCAGCCCGGACCTCTCCCCCTGTCATTTCAAGGCGGTCACCAGCTGGCCTTCGGGCGCTCGCCCTTCTCAGATGCCAGCATCTGGGGAAACGTTCCGTCCCTTGTAGGCAGCCTGGCGCCACCTTGAGAGGCGGCTCGAGTCGCGCGGGGCGTGTCTGCCTGAGCCACGCGGGGCGCTGGACACAGTCTCTATGGCAGGCCCCGACAGCCCACATACCACCGCATCTCCAGGACCCTGTCCGCTTCCGTCGTCCCCACCTGAAAACTGGGAGGATGCAGGCTCAGGTGCCTCGGGTGCCCGGGGTCTGAGCAGACCTGGCGCCACTCTCTCAGGGGGCGCGTAGACTCTGCCCTGTGACTGTTTTGCTTTTATTAAAATGCCCATCTCTGCTCCCTAAAGTGGCAAGATATTTTTGTCTATGTGTGAGACGATGCCTAATGAGGGAAAAAGGGTCAAATGCTAAAACCACAAAGAAGTCTCTGAGTCCACAGTACCCAAACAATAATGCTGTTTATTTCTCACTTGCAACAAGCCCTCAATGGGTAACTCGCCAAGGGGGCCCCTGGGGGATCCGTGTCTCTGGCTCACAAGAAAGCAAAGGACCACCAACTCGTTCTGTGAAACAGGGAGACGATCGGTCCCTCCACGGGGGCTTCTCACGCCAGTGTTTTGCTGACTAGGATGGAGACAAAGCTCAGGAACAAGGTTGACTCCCCCCCCCCCCTCCCCGGTCGCACAGTTCCTTCCAGTTCCTCCTCAACTGTTTACCGTGTATGAGGTCCTTCTCAATGTCAGTAGGTTCTCCTTCATTTCAAAATATACCGTTACGGCAACGAGTCCAAAAGAAACTGTTAGTTCTTAACTGTCTGGGGGTTTCAGGGGTCTGTAGGGCTGCATACACAAACGTGCAGTTGTATGCACAGCACTTGTAAACATATAACTCATGAACTCTGGGACCTAAAAAGAAGTAGACATGAAAATCTTAGATTTCACGTTTTATACTTGCAAATATCAAAGCACGTTTATCTTAACTAGCTCCATCCCCCAAATATTGTTACATTGCCTATAATTCTTGACTGAGCAAGAATATTCAAGTCCACTAGAGGTTTTGGTTATTCCATGAAGAACTTCCCCTGGAGATGTTTTTCAACCTACACTGCCACCTCATCTAGGCATCTGGCCTCCCTAAGTAGTTTTATGGTCCCTTGTCCCGTAGCTATACCAATGAGTCGTCCTGTTCACTGTTTGTCATAAGGATTCCAGGGACCCAGAAATAAAATGGAGACCTGGAAACATGTTTTGTTTGGATCCCAAAGATCACACAGACCCTCAAGCAGAGAGCCGCTATACTAGGGCCTTCAGCTGATTTTCTGCAGTTGGCATGGCCCCTCTAGATGAGCTCCTGCAGAGCCCCTCTGCCTGCTGTTCCCAGCTCCTGGCCCAATATAGCAATGTTGATGCCCCAGGGTAGACCTGACACACCATCCCAGGCAGAGCCCCACGAACACTGTGATGACCTTCGCTGGAGGGCTCACCAATGGCCTGGACCAACCAATGCTATCTGATCAGGGCTCCCCCTGAGACCTGCCTCATGAATCCCTGCGTTAAATTCCACAGGCCTCATTCACCTGTCTGTTCCCCTTGTGTCTCACAGCCTTTGCACAAATACTTCCTTTCCTCCTGGAACTAGCCAGGATGGATGTACCCACTCGTGCATCTGATGTCACCTCTTCAAACACATCAGAAGGAACCAACGACTACACTCCAGTCACTTGCTTTTTACACTCCAGTCACTTGCTTTTCTTTATGTTCCATATGTGATAAAGAGCTCATTAAAGTCCAACATTCAAAAGAAAAGTGCATAATCGCAGGCCAACATCTTAATGGATTTTCACCAAGTGCATATCATCATGTGGCAGCACCCAGCTCAAGAAACAGAAGTGGGTGGAAAGCCCTGAATTCCTCCCTCCGTTCCTCCATTCAGGCACTAGAAGCGCCAAGGCCAAAGATAAGAAGGAAGTGTCTGCATTTCTGAGCCTATACATGAATTTGCCTGCTTCTGAATCAATGACCATGAAATCCTTCTTTGTTTTTGTGGCTACCTTCTCTTCTCTGCTGGTGTTTGTGAAATGCGTCCCTGCCTTTGTACATGGTTATATGTTCTTCACTCTCATAGTTGTACACTTGCCATTGATGAATATAAACCACAGTTTACTGTTGATGGACATTAAGGCCGTTTCTGGTTGTAACTACCCCAGGTGGTGCTGCAGTGAATATTCCTGTCCTTGTCTTGAGGTGGGGCATTGCGAGTGTTTCAGGAGCCCCGTACCCAGAAGTGGTAATGCCGGGTCTTTGACGTGCTTGAGTACAGCTTTGGCAGAGGCTGTGGAAGAGATTTCCACAGAGTGTACCTATTTATACCTCACAGGATCCCGCACACTTCAAAATCTCGCCAACACATGGTGTGGTCGTCTTTGAACGTTTAGTCATTCCCGTTGGGGTCATCGTATTCTTGTTTCACATTGCATTTCCACCAAGAGGAATCGTGTTCAACAACTTTTCTTATACTTATTACCCATACACATTTCATATCTGGTAAACTGCCTTCATGCACTTTGCTCAAGTTTCTATTGGATGATCTACTATTTTAGTTACTGATTGGTAGGAAGAAGTTCATTCTATATTCTGAATTCGAGTTGTTTAGCAGATATGTGTTTGAAGTGCTTTCTCCTCATCTATGGCGTGCATTTTTACTGTCTTATCAGTACCTTCTCAGGGGCAGATGTTGTGAATTTTTACATAATGCCAGTTATTTTTCTTATGTGACCAGCAGTATTTTGCTCAGTTTTGAAAATTCTTAATTTTCCAAGGGACATAAAGATAGCCTTCTACATTTTCTATTTTAACAACTTCATTTTTGAGTATTTATTGAGATCCACAAATATCCCGCACCTGCTTCTTTTGCATGGTGTGAATACCGTGTACCTTATCTCGTGTATCCACCACTCATCAAGGCAATCAAGAGTCTATCCCCACTCCAGGGCAGGGTCGGCTTCGTCAGAAAGCCTGTAACTGGATATATGTGTTTTCTGACTTTGCTTTTCTCCTCTGTTGGTCTATTTTTCGATCCTGAGCCCAACCCCACACTGTCTTCATAAATGAGATGATATAAATGCTCTTGGTAGTTGAGAGTGCAAGTCCTCTAGCATTTTTCTTCTCCCACTAGCTTGCCTTGGCTATTCCTAGCCCTTTCCATTCCCATAAGCACTTGAACATTTGGAATCAGCTTCACACACACACACACAGACACACACACACACACACACCACCTCCTAAGACTCTGACTGCAATTTCATTGATTTTGTAGATTAATCTTTACTATATTGGGACTCACCATCCATAAGCTTGGTGTATCCTTCTATTGATTTAACTTCAAAAGTGTTTTTGTAGTTGCAGTGTGGAAATCTTTCACAAATCTAGTTGGATTTCTTCCTAGGTAGTGATATTTTTGTGCTCTTTGTAAATTTCACTTTCAGTTGGTCAGTCGTTGGTGTATAGAAATACAATTGATTTTTATTTTATTATTTGTATTTATTCATTTGTTTATTTACTTATTTATTTATTTATATCATTTTTTTTTTTGCTGCCTTGGGTGTTCATTGCTGTGTGAGGGGCGTTTCTAGTTGCAGCGAGCGGGAGCTACTCTTCCTTGCGGTGCATGGGCTTCACATAGGGTGACTTCTCTTGTTATGGAGCACGGGCTCTAGGCACACTGGCTTCAGTAGTTGCGGTGTGTGGGCTCAGTAGTTAAGTCACGAGGGCTCTAGGGCACGTGGGCTCAGTAGTTGCAGTGCACAGGCTTAGTTGCTCCGCAGCATGTGGGATCTTCCTGGACCAGGGATCAAACCCATGTTCCCTGCATTGGCAGGTGGATTCTTAACCCCTGCACCACCAGGGAAGTCCCCACAATTGATTTTTTTAATTCATTGTTGAATACTGACCTTGTATCCAGGGCCCGTGCTAAATTCACTTGTTTTTTCCAAAGCCTGTGGTCTTTGGTGACTACTAGCAGTGTAATTCCTGTCTTTCCAATCACCATGTGTTTTGTTTGTTCCTCTGGCCTCACTGAACCAACCATGAACTTGGTTCCACGGGGAGCAGAGGTCGTGATGGCAGGCATGCGCACCCCATTTTGACTCAGGAAAATCCTCTCACCCTTCTATTGAAATATCATAATTTCTATGAGATAAAATTCCCTTCTGCTTCCATTTCCTTACACTTTTCTTCTTAACTGGGAAAGGGTGTTGCATTTTAACATAAAAATTTCTGCATGTTGATCAACATTCTATGATGGTTCCTATTTTCTTTGTTAATGTGGTGAATTGAACTAGTAGGTTTCAAATTGTAAGCCACAATGCAATTCTGTAATTACTCCCCCTTGTCTGTCATCACTTCCACTTCGATGGTACATTAGTCCCAAATGATGAATATTAATAAATTCTTATTAACTCAACTCCACACTTATTCATAGTTCATTCATTTCCCCTTAATGTTCGTGTCCAGTTCCAGGATCCCATCCAGCATACATATGCATTGGAGGTCCTGCAGCTCACATAGATAAGGATTTTATTGGCTAAGGTTTGGTTAGTACCTTTGCATCTCTAGTCATAAGAGATGATGGTCAGAGATTTCCTACTCTTCCACTGTCTTTCTTGGGTTTTGTGTTAGGCTTAAGCTGCTACGGTAAATGTGCTGGGGAGCAGCCCCTCCCTGTTTGTTATCTGGAGAGGTTTTTGCAATATTGGGGTGATTTCTCCCATGAAACTAGTGCGGTGTTTGCCAGGGAAGCAAGCTCTGTTTCGTAGGTTTTTTGGAAAGCATGATGGACACTTCAGCCTCCCAATCTCATTGGGAGGCAGTTACGGTTAACAGTGTTTTTTAAGTTTTTGCCCATTTCATCAGGAATCTCACATTTTTCACAGGAGCCTACTCATAGCAGCCCCTATTTTCTTTATAAGGTCTGTGAGGGCTGATTGATGCCTCCCTTTCCATTTCTGATATTGGCAATGAGAATTTTATTTTTCTTCTTTGTGATCTCTTCTTCTGTTTTACCAATACCATAAATCCTTCCAAAAAACCAACTTTGGCTTTGTGAATTTACCTTGTGTTCATTTCTGCTATCCTCTTTATATTTCCTTCCTCATTTTTTTTAAAATTTATTTATTTATGGTTGTGTTGGGTCTTCGTTTCTGTGCGAGGGCTCTCTCTAGTTGCGGCAAGCGGGGGCCACTCTTCATCGCAGTGCACGGGCCTCTCACTATCGCGGCCTCTCTTGCTGTGGAGCACAGGCTCCAGACGCGCAGGCTCAGTAATTATGGCTCACGGGACCAGTTGCTCCGCGGCATGTGGGATCTTCCCAGACCAGGGCTCGAACCCGTGTCCCCTGAATTGGCAGGCAGACTCTCAACCACCGCGCCACCAGGGAAGCCCCCTTCCTCATTTCTCTGGGTGGATCATCTATTCTTTTTCTAACATCTTAAATGGAAGCTGAGAAAATTTTCACCCTGTTCTCTTTTCTACTAGATGCCTGTGATGGGATATATTTTGTACTAAGTACTTTTTCAGCTGCTTTCCCCACACTTTTAACTTGTCATAACGTCATAATCGTTTAGACCTTACTATTTCCCAATTTCTGTTGGGGCTTGCCTTCTGTGTAATTGGTTTAGAAATGCCCTGAATAATTACTAAGCAATTGGGGATCTCCTGGTTCTCTTTTGAGTAATGATTTCTAGCTTAATTTCACTGTAATAGAGAAGGACCTCTAGGTAATGTCAATCATTTGAGACTTGTTGATGCTGGGTTATATCATGGCATGAACTCAACCAAGTAGAGTCATATGTGACCCTGTAAAAAGCTGTATCTGGTCATCTCTGGGTCTGCTGTTTTATGTACTGATTGTTCCTAGTTTGTTAATGAGGCTGCTCAGACCTTCTATAGCAGCGGTTGGCAAACAGGAGCCTGTGGGACAAACCCCATCCACCAGCGGTGTCTGTAAATAAAGCTTGGTTGGAACACAGGGACGATCATATATTTACTTATCCTGTATGCCTGCCTCCACCCCGCCAAAGACAATCTTTTGTAGTAGTGACAGATATAGAAGGCCTACAAAGCTGAAAACATTTGCTCTCTGGTCCTTTGAGGAAACGATTGTTGATCTGGGTCTATAGCTGTGACAAGTTTTTTCTCCTTGCTCCAGCATCTAGAAGCTATGGAGAGGGAACTGTCAATGAGAAGTAATTTGGGATCATGGAGTTGTCTACAGTACAGAGCCCAGTGCCGACGGGGGGCTGCCTGCAGGCCCTCCACGGGGCCCTGATGGACCAGGGGAGAAGTCCAAGCCACACGCAAGCCCCTCGGAGGCCTGTGCAGGTGCCGGGCTCCCTGACGGCAGGCATCATCCTTCTTCCTCTGGCCCTGCAGGAAGGGGCCGGGCTCCCCTCCCCGGCCCCAGGGCACACACGACCCCCCGCAGGGCATGGGCACGATCTGCATCCGGAGCCAGTGGTCACCCTCTCTCCACCCACCCAGATGGTTCCCGGGCAGGCGTGCTTCGGGGTCTTCCCTGGCTCGCCTCCCCTCTACGCCCAGGCTGCCCGCCCCCTCCGTCCGCATCCCCACTCGCCCTCACAGCAAGAACACGCCGCACGTGAGCCCACGATCCTGTCGGTAGGCCAGCCAGGGCTCCAGGAACATCCGCCGGGGGTGAGGGCTCTCCACCCGCTGCAGCCGCTCCACGTCCTCGGGCAGCATCACAAACACCATGTGTCTCCCTCCCACGTCGTACCTGTGGGACAAGCTCCCAGCCCTGCCGTGGCGCCGCGTCCTCCCCGGGGCCCCATCTGCAGAGCCAGTCCGCCGCCGGCCCGGAGCGGGCGGTCCCTCCCGCCGCCTCACTGAAGCCTCCCCTCCTCTGGGGTCTGCGTTCTGTGCTCCCAGCCGCGAGCCACGCAGGGCTCCGTGCTCACGAAGGCCCCAGTCTGCAGCATCAAAGGCACAGACCTGCCCCGCAGAAGCCCCTCCCTGCCCCTCCCCCCCACTCCCCGGGTGCCCAGCAGGGACTCAGCTGCCAGTAGGGACAGAAAGTTAGGGTGTTCTCGCCATGTGGGCAGGGAGAGCTTTACCTGAAAATGGGCCCCAGCTCCTGGAAGGTCTGATGCATGTCCAGGTGTATGTTCTCAGAGCCCTGCTCCCTCCAGATCTGCAGCACCCGCATCCACTGGTGGCCAGGACACCGGGGCATGGCTTCGAAGGGCAGCACCGCCTTGGGGGCTGGGGTGGCTCTGGTGCCCAGTGTGCGTGCCCTGTGCAGGGACAGCCAGGGCCCTGCCACCCACACTCTGGCCTTTGCCCACAGCGCCATCCTGCTGCGCCCCCGCCCCCTTCAGCCCCATCCTTTTATCTCGCCTGGCTCGCTGGACCGGCCGACTGGATCACGTCAGAGGAGAAACTGTCCCTGGGCCAGACCAGGAAAACCCGGGGCAGCGGTCAGGGCTGGAGGCCTCCAGCGGGGGGAGGAAAGAGATGGACGGGCGCCTAGTCCGGCAGTGACGCAGACCTGCTGGGGGGTGGCTGTTGAGAGCAGGGGCAGGGTCTGGAGCAGGGACCCGATGGGGTGGGGGTGAGGGCGAGAGGCTTCCCTCCCCCTCCAGAGAGGGAAGGAAGCAAGATGGATAGGTGCCTTATCTTAGCAAGGGATGAAAGGGGACCTTGGGTATTTTCAGCCCTTTTCTACAAGGACCAGAGTGGGAAGCAGTGGTGAGGGCTTTGCTCTAATTTCTTGAGGCCACATGTGTTTTGTCCACTCTTCCCCGGGCCCTGTGCTGGGTCCAGGGAGTGGAGGCAGGAGCCAGGAAGGGGGTCTCCCAAGGGGGGCTTTCAGTCTCACGGGGGCAGAGAGGGGGATCCAAAGACACCACAGGCGGGGGCACTGGGACTGCCAGGGCGCTGATGCGGCCGAGGCCCTGTCTGGCCGGCCTTGCTGGTCCAGCTGAGGAGCAGAGAACACCTAGAAGACGGGGTCACTGGGGGGGTGGCCTGCAAGCCCCTCCTCAGGGAGGAGGGTGAGAGGTCCCCGCCTCCCCACGGGGCCTGTGCTCGGGACCCACACCCTCCTTTCCCCCGGAACCCGTGCTCCCGGGGTGGGCAGAGTCTATGACGGGGGTGTGGTTGTGGCCTTCCCCCTCTCCCGGGGACCCTGGCCAGCAAGCATGCATCCGGAGCCAAGCCTAAGAGCCAACCCTAGGAGGGGGTCCACGGTTTGGGGCCCCGACTCGTCTCACCCATGACTGGCAGCTTTCCCGTGAGCTGGGTAGCGCCGTCGCCGTTCCCATTTTCTCAACAGGCGACTGACGCCCCGGGCTTCTGTCAACTCCCAAGGTCCCCTGTCCCACCCGGTGCGCCAGAGGGGCCCCAGCGCCCTGACCCTGACTTGGGGCTGGGACGGTGAGGCCAGCGCAGCACAGGCTCTGGAGGCAGGACGGAGGGTACGTGTGGGTTTAGCAGGTGGCTGATGACCTGAGGGTTACTGGTCATTCTACTTTAACCCGTTCCCCGCTCCTGACGCTTCCTTGCGGAATATTCGGCTGGGGTGGTGAGTCAGGACCGCCAAGGCCCCTCGTCAAGCTGAGATGTACCACGTGCCTCAGCCCCAAATGGTGTAAGAGCCGTCCTTGGGCCGAGAAGACGCAGCCTGCCCTTGGCGTGCTGGTGCATCGGCCCAGGCCACTCTGGCCAGCCTCCTGCTGCCCGTTCCTGCCTGTGCGCCCTCCACCCCGCGCCCCCGCCCGGCCTCTCCTGGTCTGCCCTTGGGGCTGTCGGGGCTTTGCCGTGTGCCAGCTTTCCCCGTCCTTACACATTCTGCCGCAGGGTGCTGGAGATACAGCTCAGCCCAAAGCCGACCCCTGCCGCGAGGAACCGCAGAGGCGGCTGCACCACAGGCTCCAGTACGTGCGCTGAAGTCCTGGTGCCTCCCAGACCGCCCGGCCCTGAATCCAAGGCGCAGGTGCCAGGAGAGCCTTCTTGCAAGGGCTCCTCACTGATGAAGACACCAGAGGCTTCTCAGGGCCCTGCTCCCCATGTCACCGCCCCGTGGGCCTGGCAGCCCCTCCCTGCAGACTTGCGCCTGTGCTGAGGCCCAGCAAGCCGGGAGGTCTCCCTGGAGGCACAGCTGTGGGCAAGGGCCCAGCCCAGCCCCACAAGGCCCAGGGGCCTGAGAGGAAAGCGCCTCCCTGACGTTCTCCTATCCTGGTGAGGGCGCGCCGGTGTTGGCTGGAGAGGAACGCGGGTCAGAGGCGTCACCGGGCAAGGCCAGTGCACGGTGGCCCTGAATATGGAGGACGTTCCCAAGCAGAACCTGCGTCCTCCCCTGGGTGCTGGGTCCCGGCTTCTCCACACTTCATCCCCGGTCCTTCCTATCTCCACTCCAGGCACGGAGCCTGAGCCCCAGGAAGGTTCCCAGACTCGTTCCCTCTGCCCTGCGCTGGGGGAGGCAACCGGCCCCAGCAGCGACCCAGCCCCTGCCCCACCTGCCCGCCCACGCAGAGCCCCAGGACCCGCTGGCCGGGATGTCTGCCCTCCTGGCCGCCGCCTGGGGGCAGGACTGCCAACTGCAGCGTGAGGCCAGCCAGGACCGCCTGGAGGAGGCAAGGGCCCGCCCTCTCCTTGAAGCCTGGACTTCAAAGGCCCCGTCCCGGGAAGCCTGCTCCCAGGTCCATGCGGTTACTAACAGTCTGTGTCCAACAGAAAAAGACGGAGAATGACCCAGCGGTTCCACTCCTGGGTACATACCCGAAAAACTAAACACGCTAATGCAAAACGATGTTAGAACCACTGTTTACAATAGCCGCGACATGGAAGCAACCTAAGTGTCCATCCACAGATGAATGGATAAGGACAATGTGGCACATATTGGGTGTCCAAAAAGTTAGTTAGCTACTTTCCATGCCATCTTACGGAAAACCCCGAATGAACTTGCTGCTCGGCCATAAAAAGAATGAAATTTTGCCATGCGCAACAACATGGATGCCCTTGGAGGGCGTTATGCTAAGTGCAGTAAGTCAGACAGAGTAAGACACATCCTGTATGTTATCACGCATCCGCAGAATCTAAGAAATAAAAACTCGTGACTGTAGCAAAAAAGAAACCGGCTCACAGATATAGAGAACCAGCTTGCAGTTACCAGTGGGGAGGGGGAAGGAGGGAGGGACAGTATAGGGGTAGGGGATCAAGAGGTACAAACTATTATGCATAAAATAAGCTACAAGGATATATTGTACAGCACAGGGGATGTAGCCAATATTTTCTAATAACTTCAGTGGAGTATAAGATTTAAAATTGTGAATCACTATATTCTACACCTGTAACTTGTATGGTATTGGACCCCAACTCTACCTCAATTTTTAAAAAGTGGCACAGGGACTTCCCTGGTGGCACAGTGGTTAAGAATCCGCCTGCCAATGCCGGGGACACGGGTTCAAGCCCTGGTCTGGGAAGACCCCACATGCCGCAGAGCAACTAAGCCCATGCGCCACAATTACTGAGCCTGAGTGCCACAACTACTGAAGCCCACACACCTAGAGCCCGTGCTCTGCAACAAAAGAAGCCACCGCAATGAGAAGCCCGCGCACCACAACGAAGAGTAGCCCCCGCTCGCTGCAACTAGAGAAAGCCCGCACCGCAGCAACGAAGCCCCGACGCAGCAATAAATAAATAAATAAATAAACTTTAAAAAAAACATTTTTTTAAAATAATAAATAAAAATTAAAAGTGGCACATTCACACAATTGAATTCTACGAGTGATGTAAAGGAGGTTTACCTTTCACCTACATACTTATCTTAAGAAGCATGAACAAGCACAGACCCGTGAGCCCTTCTCTTACAGTCACACGACTGAATTGCTAACAACGGTGGAAGGATTTACTACAGGACACACACTAAGAAGGATGACCAACTATAGAAGGACGAGCTACCAAGACAACATTGAATGAGTGAGAACACATATCAAAAGTCTGCAACATCATGATACACTTTGCATCTGAACTGAACTAGACAATTACATGCACCGAATAACTGTTTCAAATAGGATCAAAGGCGGAGGAGCGACAAGATCCGGTGATGACGCCTCGTATGGCGGAAACACGAAAGCAGGCTCGCTGGGGACCTGGAGGTTACCGCCTAGGTTACAGCTTGATTGAGTCCTGCGTGCCCGGAAGTTTACAGAAGGTCTGGTCAAGACGGGCGGGGCGGGGCGGGGCGGGGCGAGGGGCGGGGATTGCGGCGGAAGTTCCAAAGTCTCGCTAGGACCCGGGACCACAGGGAAGGTTCCAGAGGTCTTGGCAGGACGCGGGCATCAGGGAAGGTTCCAGAAGGTCTTCGCAGGACACGGGGTCACGGGGAAGGTTCCAAAAGGTCGGACGTTGGTGGGCGGGGGGCGTGGCGGGGCGGAAAACGTCCCATAAGGTCTGGGCAGGAAACGTGGCCACAGGGAGGGTCTGAAGGTCTGAGCAGAACACAGGCTGGGAAGGTTCCAGAAGGTCTTCGCAGGACACGGGGTCCCGAGGAAGGTTCCAAAAGGTCTGGGCAAGACACGGGGATGGCAGGGCGGGGAAGGTTCCAGAGGGTCCGGGCAGGACACGGGGATGGGGAGAAGGTTCCAGAAGGTCCGGGCAGGACACGGGGAACGTTGACGTTTCTAGAAGGTTGGGCAGGTCACGGGCGGTGGGCGCCGTGAAGCAGGCTCGGACTCAGCCTCCGGTCAGCGTTTGCCGGTCCTGAGGTTCGGCCCTACCCCGTCGAGCAAGGTTCCGGGATCCCGCGGGTGCCAGTCAGCCATCCGAACCCCAAAGCAGGCCCACCCATGGGGTCTCTGGTCTTCTCCTACCCCTCTAGCTGCCCCTCCCCTGGGTACAGGAACCTCCAACCTCCCAAGAAGCGGCCCCTCCCCATTCCAGCTTCCAGTTGTGTCTTTTTTCAGGCCCTTTGTTCTGGGTTGAATTTGCTGTCACTTTCCTGGCTTTTGAGATGGAAAATGAGATCCTTGGGCTTCAGCCTTTCTGCCTTTCTGATGTGTGCTTGGCCTCCCTTCCTTTCCTGCCAGGCCTTGAGGCTGTTTAGGTCTGGTTTTGTTGTGTAATATTTTAATTATCGTGCTGCCCAAAATAGTTTTTGTTTTCTCCTGGGAGTGATGGGGGTGTGGAGGCTTTATTAGTTGGAATTGTTCTTAATGTCCGAACACGTGAAGCAACTGGTTTTTGCTTAAGGCCACTGTAGTCAGGAAAGGTGTCTGAGTGAGTTTCAAAAATCCCTTATGGATGTGAAATCTCCATCCGCCTTTAACTCTCACGCTACTTTTTGCCTTGAAGTCTACACTGGCTGATACTAATGGAGCTGTTTCCACATCTCAATTCTGTTACCCCCTCTGCGTGGGGCTCTTGTTGTGAAATGCTTTATTTCTAAATGCGATGTGCAGTAAACATGCCTTGTAGTGGGATCTGCTGGTAAGGCGACAGCCAAACTGTTTTTGTGTCGAACCATATTCATTTTACCTTCGTTTTTGGAGCATATTTTCCCTTCCTTAGAATAGAAGTCTTGGTGATCGGTGTCTTCTTTCTACAGCGTTTGGAAGTGATTGTCCGTGAGGTTTTCTGTTTCTCCTGGTTTTGTGGAAAGACCAGACATGGCTGGGATTTGGCTGCCTAAAGGTACGACCTGGGTTTCCTCTGGCTGATGTGCAGATTTTCACTTACTAAAAATCGCTTTCCACCATTCAGCTGTGGTACGTCTGAGATTGGTCCTCCTTGTGTGAGTTTTCTTGTTGCTCTTGATCTTTTGTGAGAGGTTTTCTGAAGCCATCCGTGTTTCCCGTAGAGTTCTGTAAACTCTTCCCTAGTTCAGTGGTATGATCTGAAGTGCTATCAGAAAGGTGTTTTCTAGAGTGCTTGTCCGAGTCCTTTCCGTGAATCTCCCTGAAGATGAAGCACTCTTGCAGGAACACTTTCATAAAAGCGTCAGAGTACAACAATAACTGTAAGTGCCAGAAGACTTAAAAAATGGCCAGAAGTAAAGATCTGATGAGAGTTACAACTGTCAAAGAAATTGGGTTATTTCTGTGACAGATAACACCTCAAGATACTAAGTAGAATTACAAGTGATAACATATCAGATGTCTAAGAATTTAATATAATTGCTGGAATACTTATACTAATAACATATATCCACAAAAACATAATCTAAGGGTGTTTTCGCATCACTTGTTTGACAATGCTTCCCAAGCAATTAACATATCTCTTTTTTAATTGAAGTATAGTTGATTTACAGTATTGTGTTAGTTTCAGGTGTACAGCACAGAGATTCATATATACATATATATATATGAAGATATACATATATATATATGAAGATATACATATATATATATGAAGATATACATATATATCTCTTCAGATTCTCCTCCCTTATATGGTATTACAGACTACTGAGTACAGTTCCCTGTGCTATACAGTTGGTCCTTGTTGGTTATGTATTTTATATATAGTAGTGTATATTTGTTAATCCCAACCTCCTAATTTATCTCTCCCCCACCCCCCTTTCCCCTTTGGTAACCATACATTTGTTTTCTATGCCTGTAAATGTCTTTCTGACTTGGAAATAAGTTCATTGGTATTTTTTTTTTAGATTCCAAATATAAGCGATATCCTATGATATTTATCTTTCTGTGTCTGGCTAACTTACCTTAGTATGAAAATCTCTAGGTCCATCTATGTTGCTGCCAATGGCATTATTTCATTCTTTTTATGACTAATATTCCAGTTTATATATATAGCACATCTTCTTTATCCATTCATTTGTCGATGGACATTTAGGTTGCTTCCATGTCTTAGCGATTGTAAATAGTGCTGCAATGAACATTGGGGTGCATGTATCTTTTTGAATTATGGTTGTTTCCAGACTTATGCCCAGGAGTGGGATTGCAAGATCATATGGTAGCTCTATTTTTAGTTTTTTAAGGAACCTCCATTCTGTTCTCCATAGTGGGTGCACCACTTTACATTCCAACCAACAGTGTAGGGGGGTTCCATTTTCTCCACACCTTCTCCAGCATTTATTATTTGTAGATTATTTGATGATGGCCCTTCTGACTGGTATAATATCTCATTGTAGTTTTGATCTGCATTTCTCTAATAATTAGCCTTGTTGAGCCTCTTTTTCATGTGCCTTTTGGCCATCTGTATGTCTGCTTTGGATAAATGTCTATTTAGGTCTTCTGCCCATGTTTTGATTGTTTTTGTTGTTTTTAATATTGAAGCTGTATGTGCTGTTTGTATATTTTGGAGATTAATCCCTTGTCCCTCTCATGGGTTGCAAATATTTTCTCCCATTGTGTAGGTTGTCTTTTCATTTTGTGTATGGTTTCCTTTGCTATGCTAAAGCTTTTAAGTTTGATTAGGTCCCATTTGTTTATTTTTGTTTTTATTTCCATTACTCTAGTAAATGGACCCCAAAAGGGATTGCTGCAATTTATGTCAAAGAGTGTTTTGCCTATGTTTTCCTCTAGGAGTTTTATAATACCTGGTTGGTTTTTTGTTTGTTTGTTTTTTTTAATTAATTGGTTAATTTATTTTTGGCTGCATTGGGTCTTCGTTGCTGCGCGCAGGCTTTTCTCTAGTTGTGGTGAGCAGGGGCTACTCTTCGTTGCAGTGCGCGAGCTTCTCATTGCGGTGGCTTCTCTTGTTGCGGAGCACGGGGTCTAGGTGCGCGGGCCTCAGTAGTTGTGGCTCGCAGGCTCTAGAGCGCAGGCTCAGTAGTTGTGGTGCACGGGCTTAGCTGCTCCGCAGCATGTGGGATCTTTCCGGACCAGGGCTCAAACATGTGTCCCCTGCATTGGCAGACAGATTCTTAACCACTGCGCCACCAGGGAAGTCCAGTACCTGGTCTTACATTGAGGTCTTTAAGCCACTTTGAATGTATTTTTGTATATGGTGTTAGAAAATGTTCTAATTTCATTCTTTTACATGTAGCTGTACAGTTTTCCCAGAACCACTTATTGAAGAGACTGTCTTTTCTCCATTTTATATTCTTGCATCCTTTGTTGTACATTAATTGACCGTAGGTGGGTGGGTTTATTTTGGGATTTCTATCCTGTTCCATTGATCTATATTTCTGTTTTTCTACCAGTACGTTACTGTATTGATGACTGTAGCTTTGTAATATAGTCTGAAGTCTGGGTGTGCGATTCCTCCAGCTCCATTTGTCTTTCTCAAGATTGCTTTAGCTATTCAGGGTCTTTTGTGTTTCCATACAGATTTTTTAAATTTTTGTTCTAGTTCTCTGAAAAATGCCATTGGTGATTTGATAGGGATTGCATTGAATCTGTAGATTGCTTTGGGTATTATAGTCAATTTGACAATACTGATTCTTCCAATCCAAGAACACAGTATATCTTTCCATTTGTTTGTGTCATGTTCAATTTCTTTCATCAGCGTCTTATAGTTTTCAGAGTACAGGTCTTTTGTCTCCTTAGGTAGGTTTATTCCTAGGTATTTTATTCTTTTCACGTGATGGTAAATGGGATTGTTTCCTCAATTTCTCTTTCTGATCTTTCATTGTTAGTGTATAGAAATGCAAGAGATTTCTGTGTATTACTTATGTATCCTACAATTTTACCGATTCATTGATGAGCTCTCGTAGTTTTCTGGTAGCATCTTTAGGATTTTCTATGTATAGGATCATGTCCTCTGCAAACAGTGGCAGTTTGACTTCTTTTTTCAATTTGCATCCCTTTTATTTCTTTTTCTTCTCTGATTGCTGTGGCTAGAGCTTCCAAAACTATCCTGAAAAAAAGTGGGCATCCTTTTCTTGTTCCTGACCTTAGAGGAAGTGCTTAGAGAGTGAGGTTCACCTCTAAGCACTTGGAATCTTCAGTTCCAAGGGTTTTCCCTGTCTGCCTTCTGACTTTAGCTCATTCACCTCCTCCCCGACACCTGTCACACGTGGACCAGAGGCTGATGGCAGATGCTGGTGGGGTGATGGGCACAGGCTCCACTTCCAGAGCACTTGGTCTCCCAGGATCCACCAAGAGCTCTTGGAGGCTCTGCCATGGGAAAATCTGCTTGGTCTTTATGGGTCCTGGAGACTGTGGGCCTCGCCAGCCCCCGTGAGCCCAGACAGCCCTTCTGGTTGGCCTTCCCTACCAGATTCCCTCTGCCTGAGGCCAGCCTGGTCTTCAGCCAGTGGCCAGACAGGCCAAAGGACCTGGGATGACAGTGACTCCCCTGGGAAGGGCTCGTCCCTCTTTGCAATTTCAGTTCATCTGGGCCTTGGTGCCTCCACATCTGTCTTAAAGCTCAAAAAATGGGACTTAAACCTAGCCGGGTTTCCTGGTTGTGGCAGCCCGAGTAGCACCCTGCCTCTCTCTCGGCGTGGTCAACTTGCACTGGTCATCACGACTCTGCCTGGAGGCCGAGTGACCGAGTGGAAGGCATGTCCCTCCAGTGGGGGTTTCACATGCTTTTGCCACATTTCCCAGGACGAGGACGTTCATGACCTTTGCAAAGCGATTTTCCTGCCCGAAGTTTACAGTCCCACAGTCACGTCCCTCCTGACCCCAGGACTGCTGTGGAGAAACGCGCGCTCCTTCCGTGCTTTTGCTTGAAGCCCAGGCCCACGTGAGTTCGCCAGGCATCTCTGTGCCCGCAGGCCACACTCGCCGGCCCACCTCGCTCTCTGACACTTTGCTCCTGTTTCACTCCTGGGGGATCCTGTCTGCTCGTTGTGAGAATCTCAGTCCCCATTCTCCGCCTTTCAGGGGCCCAGGCTTCGTCTCCAGGACCTGTTCAGCTGTCAAACCCTGAATCTCTGAGCGCTGGGGGGTAACAGTGCAGGACATGGTACTGCTCGTGGACACTTTGCGGTCTGATTTCTGCTGTGTACTTCATCCTAGCTCTTGAGTATTTTCCCGTCAGCCTAAAGGTCTCAGCGGGGCGTCAGTGAAGACATCTGGTAGGAATTGGTCAGCGTCAGCTCGGGTATCTGCAGTGCAGGAGGGTTCGGAGTGTCTGGCGTGGCAAGTAGAGGAAGAGGGCCTCTGGGCGTTGGCTCTGGGTCACGAGCCGCTGGGGAGACCAGCCCTGGGAGCAAGGGAGGCATGAGCGAGGGGACAGATGAGGGACAGCGGGCAGCACCGCGTGGGAAGGGGCAGTGGGGAAGCAGGGCCTGGGCGTGGGGGGCATCCACGTGGGCGGCCGACCGGCTGAGCGAATCAGCAGCCCCGCCGGGCACTGCCGCTGAGCCCCTCCACCCCGGCCCTCCGGACCCGGGTGCTTCAGCCCGCGTTCGTCCCGAGCGGGAGGGCCTTTGGCTGCAAGCAGGGTCGAGGCCTAGCCTTCCCTGAGAGAGCTGGACTTAGGAAGGCAGGGGGGCCGGGGCGGGACCCGTATGGTCCCCACCTCAGGGGCACGGCTGGCTCTGCACCGTCAGCCCCCGGCCCGGGCCCCTCAGCTGGTGCTGTGGCAGGTGCACGTCAGGGGCTGCCAGCAGCTGGGTGGGCCTCCTCGGGGTGACGGGCGGCAGCGGGCGAGGCAGCGTCCCTCAGAGAGGAGCCCCACTGGGCATTGAGGGCACGTCCTGCTCCTGGCAAGGGGGAGGGGGCGCCCCAGGGAGACGGCTGCCTGGGGCCGGGGGGGGGCAGCTTCCAGGAGGACCATGGGCATTGGCAGCAGTCGGGGTGCACATGGGTCCCCGCACGGAAGTGTTTCAGATGCGGGCCCTGCCCGGCGCCTGGCGGGCGTCCCCTGGAGCAGGTGCTGGCGTCTGGACTCGGGTGTGACGAGCCCCAGACCCTCCCCTGCTGGGAATTCGTGGCTCTGTGATGCCCAGGCCCGGGAGACATGATTGCACGGGGTCCACGCTTCGTAGCCACAGGGCACGTTAGGCTCCCGGCGCCTCTGCACTCGTTCCCCTGCGCTAGTCACCGCCCCCCTGCGCTTGTCGCGGTGCTTGTGCAAGCGGGAGACAGCTCCGTGGGCGATGTGTGAGCTCGGTACACGAGGCGCCCTTGAGGTCGGGAGACAGCGAGCAGATAAGCAGACACGTGCGGCCGTGTGGCCACGTGGAGACAGCCCCGAGGCCTCACTGACCCGGCTGCGCCCTGCCGGTGGAGAGCAGGCAGGATGCCTTCGTCCAGGATGAAGGCTTGAGCTGGGCACAGCCATCGTGTGTGGGAAGGGCTGCTGCCCGGTCCCTGCGGAGGAGCGCCCAGCCCGGAGCGAGAGGCGCTGGAAGGTGGGAAGGGGGCCGGCACTCGCGTGCTGGTCCAGCTGGGAGCCGGAAGCCCCCGGGGGGAGCCACGCCCCCGCTGACTTGCGCCCCGGGTCTCCTCATCTGCAGGTTGAAGCCCCACAGGGACGATGCTCCTCTTGGCCTTACTGCTCCTCCCGGGCTGGCCCCTGGGCTTCGCTGACTCAGCCTGTGAGTATCAGGTCTTCTGTGTCTTGGAGGGGATGAGACTTCTCTTAATTGGGGTCATTTTAAGGGTGTGAATGGAACTTTCATCATCTCAGCCAGCTGAGATCTCCATCGTCAGTGCCGTTGGTGGGCACGGGTGTCCGTGAGCAAGGGGAGGGTCAGGGTGGAGGAAGGCTTCCTCCAAAGACCAGTGGACCCTGGGGCCTGAGGGGGCGGGGGAGCCTCCAGCTGTGGCCCTTCCTCATCTGGAACAGGCAGGAGTGGCTGAGCTCAGGGAATTCAGGGGGGCTTTGGCCTCTTATGACCGCCAGGCCTTCCTTGAAAAGGTGGGTCCAATCAACAGAGCAGAGGCTTCACACACCTGGCCGCCTGGAGGTGTTCCTGGGAAGCTGTCTCTGAGAACAGGACAAACGCCCGGGTATAGCCGGCTTCTGTCCAGGGATCCCGTCCTGCCCTGGCTCAGGGCCCACGGACGGCTCAGCTGTGCAGCCTCGGGGAGCCCTTGGTGCTGAGGGAAGGGGACAGCTGCCGGAGGGGTGCAGCGGGTGGTCACGAGGAAAAGGCACGTCGCAGCAGGAGCCTGACACTGCCCTCTGTTATCTAGGGACCTATAATTTGAAATGCCATGACTGTTGGGCCATAAACAGCTTCACCTGTCCAAATGTTAGAGAGTGTCCTTATGAATTCAGGCGCTGCCTGACTGTCTCCATTCGTAAGTACCTGATTATCTTTCTTACACCTGTGAACTAGTCACCCCACCTGAGCAGCCTCAGGGACAGGGCCACTCTGTCCTTTCTCTGTGCCCAGCCCCTTGGCCTTGGCCTCCTCTGTCCCCATCCTGAGAGCATGATCCCAGAACTAGGCTCAGCCCCAGGAACGGGCAGTAGCAGCCTCTTACAGAGACACAAACCCTGCCAGGTGGGGCCTCCTGTGCACACGTGACCTGCGATGTCTCCAGGGGCTGGGAGGACAGCTGCACCTCAAGGCCTCCACGCCTTAGCAGTCCCTGGTCATGTGGGTCGATGCCCCAGTGCGGCCTGGGCAATTCCTTGTCACCCTTTGGAGTGGTCCTCTGGCGAGGCCTTCCAGCAAAGCAGGCCCAAGAAGTAGATGCACCTTGGACTCCTTGGGACAATACCTACCACACAAAAGATTCTCCCCAGCTTTTGGATGCTGGAATAAGGAGACAAACTTACCACAGTGGTAGACTCAGGTCAGTAATAGTTTCCTGGAAGGAGCAGACAGCAAATGTTTTCAGCTTTGTAGGCCTTCTATATCTGTCACTGCTACAAAACACTGTCTTTGGCGGGGTGGAGGCAGGCATACAGGATAAGTAAACATATGATCGTCCCTGTGTTCCAACCAAGCTTTCTTTACAGACACGGTTGGTGGATGGGGTTTGTCCCAAGGCTCCTGTTTGCCAACCGCTGCTATAGAAGGTCTGAACAGCTCCGTTAACAAACTCGGAACAATCAGTACATAAAACAGCAGACCCAGAGATGACCAGATACAGCTTTTTACAGAGTCACATATGACTCTACTTGGTTGAGTTCATGCCACGATATAACCCAGCATCAACAAGTCTCAAATGATTGACATTACGTAGGGGTCCTTCTCTATTACAGTGAAATTAAGCTAGAAATCATTACTCAAAAGAGAACCAGGAGATCCCCAACTGATTAGTAATTATTCAGGGCATTTCTAAACCAATTACACAGAAGACAAGCCCCAACAGAAATTGGGAAATAGTAAGGTCTAAACGATAATGAAGTTATGACAAGTTAAAAGTGTGGGGAAAGCAGCTGAAAAAGTGCTTAGTGCAAAATATATCACATCACAGGCATCTAGTAGAAGAGAGAACAGGGTGAAAGTTTTCTCAGCTTCCATTCAAGATGTTAGAAAAAGAATAGATGATCCACCCAAAGAAATGAGAAGGAAATATAAAGAGGATAGCAGAAATGAACACAAGGTAAATTCACAAAGCCAACGTTGGTTTTCTGGAAGGATTTATGGTATTGATAAAACAGAAGAAGAGATCACAAAGAAGAAAAATAAAATTCTCATTGCCAATATCAGAAATGGAAAGGGAGGCATCAATCAGCCCTCACAGACCTTATAAAGAAAATAAGGGGCTGTTATGAGTAGGCTCCCTGTGAAAAATGTGAGATTCCTGATGAAATGGGCAAAAACTTTAAAAAAACTGTTAACCGTAACTGCCTCCCAATGAGATTGGGAGGCTGAAGTGTCCATCATGCTTTCCAAAAAACCTACGAACCAGAGCTTTCTTCCCTGGCAAACACCGCACTAGTTTCATAGAAGAAATCACCCCAATCTTCCACAAACCTCTCCAGATAACAAACAGGGAGGGGCTGCTCCCCAGCACATTTACTGTAGCAGCTTAAGCCTAACACAAAACCCAAGAAAGACAGTGGAAGAGTGGGAAATCTCTGACCATCATCTCTTATGACTAGAGATGCAAAGGTACTAACCAAACATTTGCCAGAAAAACCCTTGTCTACATGACCTGCTGGACGCCCAATGCATGCCTACCTTGGATGGGATCCTGGAATAGGACAAGAACGATAAGGGGAAATGAATGAGCTCTGAATAAGTGTGGAGTTGAGTTAATAAGAATTTATTAATATTCATTCATCATTTGGGACTAATGTACCATGGAAGTGTGATGACAGACAAGAGGGGAGTGATTACAGAATTGCATTGTGGCTTACAGTTTGAAACCTACTAGTTCAATTCACCACATTAACAAAATAGGAAACATCATAGAGTGTTGATCAACATGCAGAAATTTTTATGTTAAAATCCAATACCCTTTCCCAGTTAAGAAGAAAAGTGTAGGGGCTTCCCTGGTGGCGCAGTGGTTGAGAGTCTGCCTGCCAATGCAGGGGACACGGGTTCGAGTCCCGGTCTGGGAAGATCCCATATGCCGCGGAGCAACTAGGCCCGTGAGCCGCAATTACTGAGCCTGCACGTCTGGAGCCTGTGCTCTGCAACAAGAGAGGCCGCGACAGTGAGAGGCCCGCGCACCGCGATGAGGAGTGGCCCCCACTTGCCGCAACTAGAGAGAGCCCTCGCACAGAAACGAAGACCCAACACACCCATAAATAATAAATAAATAAATTAAAAAAAAAAAAAAGAAGAAGGAAAGTGTAAGGAAATGGAAGCAGAAGGGAATTTTATCTCATAGAAATTATGATATTTCAATAGAAGGGTGGGAGGATTTTCCTGAGTCAAAATGGGGTGCGCATGCCTGCCATCACCACCTCTGCTCCCCATGGAACCAAGTTCATGGTCGGTTCAGTTAGGCCAGAGGAACAAACAAAACACATGGTGATTGGAAAAACAGGAATTACACTGCTACAAGTCACCAAAGACCATAGGCTTTGGAAACAACAAGTGAATTTAGCACGGGCCCTGGGTACAAGGTCAGTATTCAACAATCAGTCTTAAAAATCAATTGTGTTTCTATACACCACCGACTGACCAACTGAAAGTGAAATTTACAAAAACACAAAAATATCACTACCTAGGAAGAAATCCAACTAGATTTGTGCACGATTTCCACACTGCAACTACAAAAACACTATGGAAGTTAAAGCCTTAAACCAATAGAAGGATACAGCAAGCTTATGGTGGTGAGTCCCAATGGAGTAAAGATTAATCGACAAATTCAATGAAATTGGAGTCAGGGTCTCAGCAGGTGGTGTGTGTGTGTGCGCACGTGAAGATTCCTAATGTTCAAGTGTTTATGGAAATGGAAAGGGCTACGAATAGCCAAGGCAAGCTAGTGGGAGAAGAAAAACACTGGAGGACTTGCACTCTCAACTACCAAGAGCATTTATATCGTCTCATTTATGAAGACAGTGTGGGGTGGGCTCAGGATAGAGAAATAGACCAACAGAGGAGAAAAGCAAAGTCAGAAAGCACATATTTTCAGTTACAGGCTTTCTGACGAAGCCGACCCTGCCTTGGAGTGGGGATAGACTCTTCATTGCCTTGACGAGTGGTGGATACACGAGATAACGTACTCGGTATTCACACCACGCAAAAGAAGCAGGTTCGGGACATTTGTGGATCTCAATAAATACTCAGAAATGAAGTTGTTAAAACAGAAAATGTAGTAGGGTATCTTTACGTCCTTTGGAAAATTAAGAATTTTCAAAACTGAACAAAACACTGCTGGTCACATAAGAAAAAATGATAACTGGCATTATGTAAAACTTCACAACGTCTGTCCCTGAGAAGGTACTGATAAGACAGTAAAAATGCACACCATACATGAGGAGAAAACACTTCAAACACATATCTGCTAAACGACTCGTATTCAGAATATAGAATGAACTTCTTCCTACCCATCAGTAACTAAAATAGTAGATCATCTAATAGAAATTTGAGCAAAGTGCATGAAGGCAGCTTACCAGATATGAAATGTGTATGGGTAATAAGTATAAGAAAAGTTGTTGAACACGATTCCTCTTGGTGGAAATGCAACGTGAAACAAGAATACGATGACCCCAACGGGAATGACTAAACGTTCAAAGACGACCACACCATGTGTTGGCGAGATTTTGAAGTGTGCGGGATCCTGTGAGGTATAAATAGGTACACTCTGTGGAAATCTCTTCCACAGCCTCTGCCAAAGCTGTACTCAAGCACATCAAAGACCCGGCATTACCACTTCTGGGTACGGAGCTCCTGAAACACTCGCAATGCCCCACCTCAAGATTCACTGCAGCACCACCTGGGGTAGTTACAACCAGAAACGGCCTTAATGTCCATCAACAGTAAACTGTGGTTTATATTCATCAACGGCAAGTATACAACTACGAGAGTGAAGAACATACAACCATGTACAAAGGCAGGGATGCATTTCACAAACACCAGCAGAGAAGAGAAGGTAGCCACAAAAACAAAGAAGGATTTCATGGTCATTGATTCAGAAGCAGGCAAACTCATATATAGGCTCAGAAATGCAGACACTTCCTTCTTATCTTTGGCCTTGGCGCTTCTAGTGCCTGAATGGAGGAACGGAGGGAGGAATTCAGGGCTTTCCACCCACTTCTGTTTCTTGAGCTGGGTGCTGTCACATGGTGATATGCACTTGGTGAAAATCCATTAAGATGTTGGCCTGCGATTATGCACTTTTCTTTTGAATGTTGGACTTTAATGAGCTCTTTATCACATATGGAACATAAAGAAAAGCAAGTGACTGGAGTGTAGTCGTTAGTTCCTTCTGATGTGTTTGAAGAAGTGACATCAGATGCACGAGTGGGTACGTCCATCCTGGCTAGCTCCAGGAGGAAAGGAAGTATTTGTGCAAAGGCTGTGAGACACAAGGGGAACAGAACAGGTGAATGAGGCCTGTGGAATTTAACGCAGGGATTCACGAGGCAGGTCTCGGGGGAGCCCTGATCAGATAGCATTGGTTGGTCCAGGCCATTGGTGAGCCCTCCAGCGAAGGTCATCACAGTGTTCGTGGGGCTCTGCCTGGGATGGTGCGTCAGGTCTGCCCTGGGGCATCAGCGTTTCTGTGTTGGGCCAGGAGCTGGAAACAGAAGGCAGAGGGGCTCAGCAGGAGCTCATCTAGAGGGGCCATGCCAACTGCAGAAAATCAGCTGAAGGCCCTAGTATAGGGACTCTCTGCTTGAGCGTCTGTGTGATCTTTGGGATCCAAACAAAACATGTTTCCAGGTCTCCATTTTATTTCTGGGTCCCTGGAATCCTTATGACAAACAACGAACAGGACGACTCATTGGTATAGCTACGGGCCAAGGAACCATAAAACTACTTAGGGAGGCCAGATGCCTAGATGAGGTGGCAGTGTAGGTTGAAAAACATCTCCAGGGGAAGTTCTTCATGGAATAACCAGAACCTCTAGTGGGCTTGAATATTCTTGCTCAGTCAAGAATTTTAGGCAGCGTGACAACATTTGGGGGATGGAGCTAGTTAAGATAAACGTGCTTTGATATTTGCAAGTAGAAATCGTGAAATCTAAGATTTGCATCTCTACTTCATTTTTAGGTTTGAGTCCTCGGGAACTGCTCGTTTACAAGAACTGTACAGACAACTGCACGTTTGTGTATGCAGCCCATCAGCCTCCTGAAGCCCCCAGAAAAAGATATTTTCTTACTAACAGTTTCTACTGGGTTAGTTGTTGTAGTTCTATGACTTGCAATTATGGAGGACCTACTAATCTTGAGAGGGACATCTTACCTGACTATACAGTTGAGGAGGAACTGGAAGGAACTGTGCGACCGGGGGGGTCAACCTTGTTCCTGAGCTTTGTCTCCATCCTAGTCAGCAAAACACTGGCGTGAGAAGCCCCTGTGGAGGGACCGATCGTCTCCCTGTTTCACAGAACGAGTTGGTGGTCCTTTGCTTTCTTGTGAGCCAGAGACACGGACCCCCCAGGGCCCCTCTTGGCGAGTTACCCATTGAGGGCTTGTTGCAAGTGAGAAATAAACAGCATTATTGTTTGGGTACTGTGGACTCAGAGACTTCTTTGTGGTTTTAGCATTTGACCCTTTTTCCCTCATTAGGCATCATCTCACACATAGACAGAAATATCTTGCCACTTTAGGGAGCAGAGATGGGCGTTTTAATAAAAGCAAAACAGTCTCAGGGCAGAGTGTACGTGCCCCCTGAGAGAGTGGCGCCAGGTCTGCTCAGACCCCGGGCACCCGAGGCACCTGAGCCTGCATCCTCCCAGTTTTCAGGTGGGGACGACGGAAGCGGACAGGGTCCTGGAGATGCGGTGGTATGTGGACTGTCGGGGCCTGCCATAGAGACTGTGTCCAGCGCCCCGCGTGGCTCAGGCAGACACGCCCCGCGCGACTCGAGCTGCCTCTCAAGGTGGCGCCAGGCTGCCTACAAGGGACGGAACGTTTCCCCAGATGCTGACATCTGAGAAGGGCGAGCGCCCGAAGGCCAGCTGGTGACCGCCTTGAAATGAACTGTCTCCTTTCATTTAGCTCCCGGCAGCAGGCCCCCCGGAGGCCGCGCGAGGCTGCTGTGGGCTCCGCGGCGGTCACCTGGCGCGCTCCCCCGCGCTCCCCGCGCTCCGTTACGCAGCGGTGGCCGCGCCAGGCCCCGCGGAGCGCGCGCGGAGCCCCCCAGCCAGCCCCGCCCCGACCCGCCGCGCCGAGCTCGCCTTGCCGGTAGGTAGTTGTAAGCGAATAAGCCTGTAGCTGAAGGTCAGGCATTTTAAGAGCTCCGAGGAGCTGGTGAGGACGGGGCAGGGGCGGATTTCCAGGCTGCAGCTGGAAACAGGTGGGCACCCGGGGCCGGTGCGGGAGGCTTGAGAGAGTCCGACGCGTGTCGCTGAAGCACCGAAAGCCAACGTGCGCTGGAGCCCCGAGCGCTGAGGGTGAAATAAATACCGCGAGGGAGATCCCGAACCAGGGCGAGCCACGGCCCTCAGGAGGGAAGCAGGCTCTGCAAAACCGCAGCAGGGGGTGGCGATGAATGCTCTCCCACCTCCAGCCGTCAGGCAGCTATTTCCATTGCGCTGAGCCCAGCATGAGGCCGGAAGACAAGGATGCCCTTCAAGGCACCCAGATGCCACCCGCCACCCCCCGGGGCTCGCAGCAGCGCGGCGGAGGCAGAACGTGGGTCTGGAGCGCCAAATGGCAGAGGGGACCCAGGTCTCATCACCTGCCGCAGCGTGATGACCACCCAGTGCTAGAGCTGAGACATCCCCTGACGCAGGACAGAAGGAACGGAAGCAACGGGAACCGGAGCTTCCTCGGCCCCCACCTCTGTCGCCGACCCGGGATTAGGTCGATAACCAGAGCCCCTCTGCTCTGTCCCCGTTCCCTCACTGTCTACCTGCACCTCACCCTCATTCCTGAGGTCCAGAGTCCTGAGTGGCCCTCTCTTCATAGGATTTCTCAATTTCCCATTGGCCTGGGCTACTGGGCAAAGGACAGCAGGGGGGAGGGACCCAGTGACTCAAGAGCACAGACGCAGTCATTCCTGCCCCTTTTGTGAAGCTGCAACCTTCTATCCCATAGTAATCAGGAAAATCGCCCAGCTAGGACAGTGACCCATTTCCCTGTCTGGAGGGGCCCCAAATGGCTGGGGCAGGGCATTGGTCTCAGTTCGCAGTTTCACAGGAGCCATGAACAGGTTTCCTTGGCCTTCCTTTGTACCTTTTGAGCCTCAGTCTTGCCAAGGCGAGGGGATGCTGGTATGATGAGTAAACTGTCTTTCTGGCCCACATCGCCCCACCTGTCTCTCCCCAATAGCTCATGCGGAGCTTGCAGGACGAGGCCTGCAACCACAAGCCCCAGAGGCAGGAAACTGTAACTATTTTTAAACCCTTACGTCAGAATCCCTAAGGGCATAATAGCGTAGGTTGTACTTTCACTTCATCTGGCACAATTGGGGTTCACAGTGAATGCTGCCATATTGCCTAATGGCAGAAACAGCCCACTGGTTCTGCACCCGTGTAACCCTGCCCTAAATGGCCAGGAGTGGATAGAGCAGGCAGGACTCAGAGTAGAATCGCTGCCTGCAGTCTAGACCAGCGCAGTGGCCCTACCCTACTGTCCCTTCCAAAGGTGGGAAAGTTTGGGTATAAATGGAGAAGAAAAATAATAGCTGAGGGTAAAAAGATAAACACAATGAAAGAAATCCAAGATTACATGCATGCTTCAAAAGGGGCGCCCTTACGAAACCATCTTTTAGCTCCACTAGATGCCTGGAGGGGTGAAGCCACACTTTGCTGAGACCACCTCTGATCTTGAAACGAGGACAAGATCAAGGAGAAGCCTACGAACCCGAGTGAGCTCGCCCTGGGAGACGTTTCCAACAGTGTCAAGATGGGCTGGACTGATTGTTAGTGATTGAGTGGGACTCTAGTTACATGCCAGCATCGATTCCCTTATTTTCAGTCTACACCTGACAAAGACTCCCTCCTTGGCCAAACTCAAAGCGGGCTCCTCTGAGCCCTCTTCTCAACTGGGCCTCGACATTGACCCCAGTCCTGTCTTTGGCCTGTGTCTCCTCGTTTTAGCAAAGAATCCTGCTACATCAGTTCAGTGAGACTGCTCCCACCTTTGATATCTGATCAAGTTCCACCCTCAATGTCCAAGTCCTTGGCCTGCCATCAGCAGGAATCCCCCACCCTTGATGTCTCCTCTCAGCAAAGTTCCATCCACTGAGCCCTCACTCTGCTCGTTGGATATAAATCCCCAGCCGTCTCTACTGTATTAGGAGTTAAGGTCAACCTCTCTGCCCTCTTGCAATCATTTTTGACCCCTATTGCAATAGTCTTGAAAAAAGTCTTTCTTGCCAGTTAAACAGCTGTCAGAATACTTTGTCTTTAACAGTCTGGTACCATGACTCGAAAGGATGTGACTCATCATTGGACCCCAAGCCCACGTGTGCACCTGGGGAGCCTTTGCCTTCACTCCTGGCTGGCTGATGGTGGGTCCAACAGTGAGTCCATATAAATGGAGAGCTGGTGCTCTGGATGAAGCATGGTAGAGACAGATTCTGGTTTTTAAGGTTCTCAGTATTCTCTTGAGGCTGTGTCAGAGTCCCAAGGTTTTTTGAAAGGTACTATATTCATTTTCTAGGGGTACCATAACAAAATACCACACACAGGCTAGGTGGCTTAAATAACAGAAATTTATTTTCTCATAGTCCTGGAGCCTGGAAGTCCAAGATCAAGGTGTCGGCAGGGTTATTTTCCCCTGAGGCCCCTCTCCTTGGCTGGCAGATGGCCACACTCTTGCTACCCCTTCACATGGTCGTCCCTCTGTGCCTGTGCACCTCTGGTCTCTCTCTGTCAGTTCAAATTGCCTCTTCTTAGGAGGACATCATTCTGACTGGATTAGGACCCATCCATGTGACCTCATTTAACCTTAATTACTTCTTTAAAGACCCTCTCTCCAAATAGTCACATTATGAGGTACTGAGGTTATGAATTGGGGGGCATAATTTAGTCCATAACAGGCATCATTGGTTTAGAACATGGGAAATCCTCACTGGGATATCATTTGGTTGGGATTCAGCTCTTTGTTATTTGGGGCATGTTTTCTTTGTAGACACCCTGTTCGGATTGTCTTCCTTTGTCGCCGTTACTTTCACACTTCTCTTCCCCATGGGAAGTTCTCACTCTTTTGACCTCCTCTGAAGACTCCCACCAGCTATATGGTTGGCCACTATGGCGGCAACCATGTCCACTTCCCTCCTTGTTGTCAAATCCTTCATTAGTAAAAATCCTTGATTTTACTAAGGATAGTTTGGAGGCTCAGTGGCCTCATAGGGAAACTGAAGATCCCCAAGTGGTTCATCTAAGTCTTCTCCCTTCACATCACCTCCTCTCCTTCTTCCTTCCCCCCAGGCTCCTTGAATCGTCTGATACATCCCTCTTCAAACCCCAATCTCCCCCCATCCCTCTGTTCATCTGTTGGACCCTCCCCTTCCCACTCCAGCCCTCAGATCCCTATAGTCACTCAAATTTTAGGCTGCCCACCTCCAATGGGGGGCTCTCAAGGGACCAGAGACCCTAAAAGCAACCACCTCAGGCTGAGAAGGCTGAACGGAAGCAGACTGAATGCTTTATCCCCTTAGATGAGCTTTAGGGACGCCCAGAAGCTGCTTGGTATCCCTTCAGCACCTCAACTGAAATTTAGTCCACAGCTCCTATAAGACTACACGTCACAGCAAAAGAAAATCTTGAGAGTCTCTTCCACGGCGTTGGTGGGACGCTCTAACCTGCAGGTGGAGCAGGTGACCTCAGATTGCCTCATCTGCCAGAAACACAATGCACGTAAAGATAGAAAGTGGGGCAAAGACAAGAGCCAACTCTTTTTATAAACCGGTGACGTTTGCATCCCTATGTTTATGCCTGACTCATGGCTAGGATTTCAGAATGAAAGCTCTAAGACCCTGTTTGTATATTCCTGTATGCTTATGTATGTATGTACTATGCTACATATATATGATATTTTCCTACCTCCAGATATTATCAAATTAATTTATAAAATCCCATAAAGAAGCTTGTTCTAGTATAATTGACTTAGACATAAACAAATTCTTACATAAATGAAATATTCCTAGAACTCTCATAAATATAGAAACTAACCTAAATGCTGTTCTAGTTCATGTGATTTGGCTAAATCTTTGGTAAATAAGATCAGATTTAATAAGATTTAATTTAAAAAAATTAAAAGCTGTGTCTTCTGAGTTATCAGCATTAAGAGTCACATGAGCAAACATTTTTATTCTATTTAGATTTACTAGTCAAATAAGCTAATGTTATACCTACTAGATGTTTAAGGTTATAAAAATTATAAATGCAACAAAAGTAGAAGTAAAGATGTACTAGAAATGAATTACTTGATGTCCATTAGTTCATGTACATCAAATGCAGCAGTAAAACAATATATATATATTTTACATTTAAATTTTTTTCTGCTTTTGTGATTTTGGAGGTACTTGCCTAACATGCACATGCTATAAAAATAGTTAACAGGAAAATAACTTGAGATGATGGCTAGCTTAGTTTAATATCTTATGAAATTTTCATGATTAATCCAAACATATTTGTTAATACCACATGTATTAAGTTGATGTAAACGAAACAAAAGTTTAATGAATGGACATTTCAACAATTACTATGTTTTATAATATGTCTGCTTTAAAAAGTTTCCAAAATCTTCTTGGCACTTTGTAACTTCAGACTTACGCTCCATTAAGTAATAGATATTCATTAAATACCCAGATCATTTTTAAGTAGAAACTACTGAAATATTAATGACTAAACTTAAGTTTACTTTTATATACTTTGGCTTCTTGTTTCTAAATATTACAGAAGTTCTAAATATATTTTATTCTGTTAATAAACTTTTTTTTTGCTTCATTGAAAAATTGTACTATGAGGAAGCATAGACCTATAAAAGTTGTGAGATAGTATAGTCATGAAATTTGCTAGCCTGCTACAGAATGCTAGTATATGACAAACAGTTCACAGTTATCTACTCCCTAGTTTTCTCTGTAAAATAAATTTGCTAGGTTAAAAATTATGTTCAATATATATAAATGAAACTATTAGAAACAAAAAGGGTGAAAGGAAATAATTTTCTATACAATGTATTCATGGAAAGTAGGATGAGTTTGAAAAGGAAAAGTACACAAGGAAAGTAAGATGCTTTTATAGAAGGTAAAAAGCAACTTGCCCCACAGTAAAAAGCCCGGTTGTTCCAGATGGAGAAGGAAAATGTAGAACAGAACCCGGATGAGTGTTGAACGTGTCAGGTTTGTAGAAAAGGAGTCATATAGATGTAAATATAGATACAGATAGATTTAAATTTTTTTAACTATAAGAGAATTCGAACAGACTATTATAAAACAGAATACTATGCACAGTTGTCTGCATATAACAAAAGGAATCTTATGTTGCATGGTCAAAGCTGGCTAAGGTTGAATGGGCTTATTTATAACATTTTTTAAATGAACTTTAGTATCGAGAGTACACTAATGTAAAACTAGAGTTTGGTTTTCTCTCTCTGTTAAAAAGATGACATTTTCTCAGTTTATTGGTCTGCTCTTAGTAAGAAATTGTAAAAGAACCCTCTTTACCTTGTGAGTAATCTGTAATCCGCCCAGAAAACAAAAATTCTGTGTTTTATCAGAATAATTTCCTGTGCTGGGTGTTGACTTTATCATGTTCTTGATTAAGAGAATGAAGTCTTCTCATTTTAAAAGAGCTAGAGTATTGTTGTTTTTTTTTTCCTTACAGTTGTGTTACCTCCTATATTTACTTTTAAAGTCTTGCATTGTCACTTTGGTTAAATAGGTAACTAAGTTTTGTTTCACAGACCTATGATCCTATTTAGTCAAGTGTTCAAACCTTTTGACATTTCTGGTAATGTTGCCTTCCCAAATCAAATCCTAAAGAAATCTTGAGAATCTCAAACAGACATTAAGATTTCCCAGAGGGGGACTTCCTTGGTGGCGCAGTGGATAAGATTCTGCACTCCCAATGCAGGGGGCCTGGGTTCAATCCTTGGTCAGGGAACTAGATTCCACATGCATGCTGCAACTAAGAGTTCGTATGCCACAACTAAGGAGCTGGCAAGCCACAACTAAGGAGCCTGCGTGCTGCAACTAAGACCCGGTGCAACCAAATAAATAAATAAAATAAAAAATAAATTTAAAAACGATTTCCCAGAGGGTCCCTGGAAAATCAGAATGGGTTGATTCTTTCACCTTGTAAAAAGAGAGACATCAAAAATAATGAGATTTATTTGATATGTTGAGTTGCATGGGAAGCATTGCCAAATAAGAAGAGATGCTTAACCTTCCCTAGGTTATATTTGTATGGATAAAATGTTAGCAATATAAATAATTTAGAAATTGTCTGATATTCCTAGAAATTTGTCAGTATCTATTACTTCCCTGTCCATCAACTGTTCCAGGACTTCTTTGTCTATTAGACAACTACAATATAATGTTATCAGTCATAATTCCAGTTATTATTTTTAACATTTTATGCCACAAAAATAGCCATATTTCCTGTCAATTGTGTCAATTTTTGTAATGCACTCTCATCAGATCTTTAAGTCTTTTGTCTTCCATAGATAGTTTTTGTTTCACTCTGATTCTTCCCTGAAAGCATTTGCAACCAGCTACAGGCCAAAGTGCCTAGTCCTCAGTAAAAGCAATGGTCTCGGAAACCCACGGAAAGGACTCTGACAGCTGCTCTGGGCACAATCGTCTGAAGGCATTGCTTACATAACTTGGAGATGGTACCACTGGACTGAGTGGGGCTTTCCAGAACTCTAGTGGAGAAGCAGGTGGGTTTATAAAACTTCTAAGCCAAGAGTAAACAGAACAAAAAATTATGACATGGGACTGAGTAGACAAACAAAAGATGATTATGCTTTTGTTTCTAGACATAAGGAACTCCTTTCTATATTCTCGTTATCTATGACTCGTAACAATTTAGTAGACTGTACTTTTGTAAACAGAAATGAAACATTTATCTTTTTCTTCCTGCCTGGTCTTCCCAGAATTCAAAAACTCCTATTGGGTATTCTTCTCTTCATGGCAATATAATTATTTACATAGGTTCAATAAGAATCTGTCTTCCTTGGGACTTCCCTGGCTGTCCAGTGGTTAAGACTCCATGCTTCCAGTGCAAGGGCATGGGTTCAATCCCTGGTTGGAGAACTAAGATCCCACATGCCGCGCAGTGTGGCAAAAAAAAAAAAAAAAAAAGAATCTGTCCTCCTTGTAACAGGACATAATTGGAAACACTGGTTACATAACCAAGTCAAGACATTTGACTGGAATGTCATATATGACCAATTTTAAGGAAGTGAGGTTGACTTTATGGACTAGTGTTCACCAAGCCCTCTTGGGAAAACCTGCCTGGTACCCCACTTACAGGGTTCCCAGCCTTACAGGTGAGAGGGAAGGTCGCTTCCTGGGAGGCCCGGGAAACAGGATATTTAGGGGGATCTCAAAGAGAGAGGAATTCACCCAGTTCTACAGGTACTGCAGGCAAAGTCTGGTGTCAAGTTCTTTGCTTGACTTCCTAGCCTCAAGAAGCTTTTAAAAGTTCAACCTGAGATTCCACGTGGAAAGTTCAAGCAAAGCAAACCCCCAAAAGGCCCATGTGGTCAATTACCATTCTTGCTGCACTTATGTAAATAATCAGGCCAAATCTAATGAGAGCAGACTTATTTTGTAAATGAGAATAATCTTACTTTGATTATCCTTGATCGAGAAGGGGAGTGACTGTGGAGAGAAATTTTACATTTCAATAGAAAACTATAGCACACCCCATGGGTTAACAGATTCTGGTCCTGATCAATGTCTTTGAGACTTTGTCACTTATCTGCTAACTGGATGGGACCCTGCCGGGTTTGTCAGACCCTACAAGAGTCTCGATTTTTCTAGTTTCCTTCAATATCTGACTACAGTTCTTCAAACAAACATTTCCAAATTTTCTCCCACTCTCATCACTGAGAACTAAAAGCTGACTGCCCAGATCCTTATTGAGACTCTAGATTGTCTCAGAGCTGGACTTTTCCCTCAAAATCTAAAGAAGCCCTGTGAAGGAGGCCAGACAACTCAACCTTAAAAGCTCATCACCACAGCCGGTCATGGATGGGCACTTTTCATCCTCAGCTCCCACTGTGCAGGCCTCTAGGAAGTGCACCAGAACTCCCACATCTTCTAGGTTCTGCTTCAGGAAAAAACCATGACTGTGGCAATTATACCAAAACCTCTCTGATGTCTATGCCATCACCAAAAACATTCAAACTGCAAACAAGTGAATCTGCCAGATTGTCACTGTCACGCTTATTCCACCATCTAAAGAGCCTTTGAGCCCGGCGTCTAGAAATCTTCTCTACTAAGTGTCCTCTGGAACACTGAGTTTATAGTCTGCTCAAACCATTAACCCATTTTTTCTTATATTTTCATAGAGATCCTCCTCATTAAATACCTGATGACTCATGCCATCCATCAAATATTCTCTACTACCAAGTCTCAACATGCCAGTCTCAGCTGGTCCTTAACAAACAAAAGACCATCGAATGAGAAATGGATGTACACTGTGCAGAGGCAAGAAGAATGTCTCTTCTTTCCTTGAACAAGAGGAGGAACTCAGAAAGACTCCCGCCTTGACCAAATTCTAGACCAGGCCTCAACCTTGGCCCCAGTCCTGTCTTTGGCCTTCCAAGTCCAGTTTTAGCAAAACATCATGCTAAGTCCATTTAGCAAGAACCCCCCTACCCTCAATATCTCTCTTAGTAATTTCCCATCCACTGACCCCCTCACTCAGCTCATTGGCTATAAATCCTCCGCTGTCTTGGCTATATTTGGAGTTGAGTTCAATCTCTTACCCCTACTGCAATAGTCTTAAAGAAAATCTTCCTTACCATTTTAACAAGGGTCAGAATCATTTTTCTTTAACACATCTACCATAATACAATATAGTATTACACTGGCACTGTTGTAAAATTATAACACAAATACTGATAGTCAAACGTATTAGGAAATTGAGTTAAAGGCTTCCTACCCCTTCCCCTCCTGCCTCCACCAAATATTGCTGTGTCCCTATGCTCCCACGCGTGTGCCCCTGTTACCATAGGGTCCAAGGTCAAAGATGGGGACGGCCATGATAAAGTAAAGAGCATATCTGGTCTCTGCCTCTAGTTCCGGGCACAGAACTTCAAAACCTTGGGAATTTGCTGAGTGATAGGAGTGCCTTATTATTCATAATGAACTGTTCTTTGTTTTTTTTTTTTTTTGGCTGTGTTGGGTCCTCGTTGCTGCGCGTGGACTTTCTGTAGTTGTGGTGAGCGGGGGCTACTCTTCGTTGTGGTGCACGGGCTTCTCATTGCAGTGGCTTCTCTTCTTGCGGAGCACAGGCTCTAGGCGTGCGGGCTTCAGTAGTTGTGGCACACGGGTTTCAGTAGTTGTGGCTCGCGGGCTCTAGAGCACAGGCTCAGTCGTTATGACGCACGGGCTTAGTTGCCCCGCAGCATCTGGGATCTTCCCGAACCAGGGCTCAAACCCGTGTCCCCTGTATTGGCAGGCAGATTCTCAACTACTGCGCCACCAGGGAAGCCCCATAATGAATTCTTTTCAACCACACTTGAGTTTATGCTAATGTGATGACTTATGGTGGGCCCTTAGATAGCTTCCAGCAAGGGGCTGGACACCCCCAAAAGGCCAAGCACATGATTAAAGGGTCAGAGCTTTTAGCCTGACTCCTGACCTCTGGGGAGAGGAGAGGGACCGGAGACTGAGCTCAATTGATGACAACAAGTTAATCAATCACGTCTGTGTAATGAAAGCTCAATAACATCTCTGGACAGTGAAGCTGGGAGACCTTCCTGGTTTTCGAACCCACTGATGTGCTGGGAGAGTGATGTGCTGGGACTCTCAACGTGAGAACCTTGTCCTATCCGTCTCCTCCTGTTGGCTGTTCCTCAATTGTATCCTTTATAATAAAACAGTAGTCTAAGTACAGAGCTTTTAGTGAGTTCTTTGAGTTGTTCTACCAAATCATTAAAACTAAAATGGGGATGGAGGTCACGGGAAGTCCCAATTTGTAGCCAAGTAGGACAGATGTGCAGGTAGCCTGGGGACCCCACTTGCAGCTGGGGACCTTGCCCTTTAAGCTGTGGGATCTGTGTCAACTCCAGACAGTTAGTGCAGGAACTGACTTGGGTTGTGGGACCCACAGCTGGTGTCAGAGAACTGAGATGCAGTAGTAAATAGATTGAAGGTAAATGATGAGAAAAGATATACAATGCAAACTGTAAGCCTAAGAAAGCTGTTAATGCAATTAGACTCCCAAGCAAAGAGTATAACTAGAGATAAAGTCAGACTTTTCATAATGATAAGGTAGCAATTTATCAGGAAGACATAGCATGTATGCACTGACAACTAAAAAAAATGCACAACCTAAAAGCTGAGAATCATGTTTTATTTGGTGGACTTTCTGAGGACTTCAGGCCCAAAAGACAGCTTCACAGATAGCTCTGAAGTTCTGCTCCGAAGCGATCAGGGAGGGGCCAGGATATATAGTTTTTGCAAAAAAGACCAGGTACCATATAGTAAATAAATAAATAAAAAGCACCTGAATTTCTACTAGCCACATGTCCTGTGCTCAGTACCAACTATCCAACTGACAACACAGAAATACAAAGGATCATAAGAGATTACTATGAACAATTATAAGTCAATAAAATGGACAACCCAGAAGAAATGGACACATTCCTGTAAGTGTACGATCCCCCAAGACCGAGTCAGGAAGAAATAGAAAATGTACAATCCTCCAAGACTGAGTCAGGAAGAAATAGAAAATATGAACAGAACAATTACCAGTATTGAAATTGAATCAGTAATTTTAAAACTCCCAACAAACAAAAGTCCAAGACCAGATGGCTTCACAGGTGACTTTTATCAAACATTTAGGGAAGAGTTAACAGCTATCCTTCTCAAACTATTCCAAAACATTGCAGGGGAAAGAACACTTCTGAACTCATTCTACAAGGTTAGCATGACCCTGATACCAAAACCAGACAAAGATATCACATAAATAAGAAAATTATAGGCCAATATCACTGATGAACATAGATGCAAAAATCCTCAACAAAATATTAGCAAACTGAATCCAACAATACAATAAAAGGATCATACACCATGATCAAGTGGGACTTATCCCAGGGATGCAAGGATGGTTCAATATCCACAAATCAATCAATGTGATACAGCACATTAACAAACTGAAGAATAAAAACCATATAATCATCTCAATAGATGCAGAAAAAGCTTTGAAGAAATTCAACATCTGTTTATGATAAAAATAAACTCTCCACAATGTGGGTATAGAGGGAACATACCTCAACATAATAAAGGCCATATATGACAAGCTCACAGCTAATATCATACTCAACAGTGAAAAACTAAAAGCATTTCCTCTAAGATCAGGAATAAGACAAGGATGCCCATTCTTGACACTTGTATTCAACATAGCATTGGAAATCTTAGCCACAGCAATTAGGCAAGAAAAAGAAATTAAAAGAATCCAAATTGGAAAGGAAGAAGCAAAACTGTCACTGTTTGCAGATGACATGATACTACATATAGAAATTCCTAAAGACACCATCAAAAAACTACTAAAGCTCATCAATGAATTTCATAAAGTTGCAGGATACAAAATTAATATATAGAAATCTGTTACATTTCTATGCATTAACAATGACCTATCTGGAAGAGAAATTAAGAAAACAATCACATTTACATTCACATCAAAAAGAATAAAATACCTGGGAATAAATCTAACTAAGGAGGTAAAAGACCTGTACTTGGAAAACTAAAAGATACTGATGAAAGAAATTGAAGATGACACAAACAGATAGAAAGATATTGTGCTCATGGATTGAAGAATTGATATCATTAAAATGAACATACTACCCAAGGCAATCTATTGATTCAATGCAATCTCTATCAAAACACCAATGGCCTTTTTCACAGAATTAGAACAAATAATTCTAAAATCAGTATGGAAACACAAAAGACCTTGAATAGCCAAAACAATCTTGAGAAAGAAAACAAAAATAACATTTCCTTATTTCAACCTATACTGCAAAGGTACAGCCATCAAAAGAGTATAGTACTGTCAAAAAAACAGACAAATAGATCAGTGGAGCAGAACAGAGAGCCTAGAAATGAATCCATGCTTATATGGGTCATAATCTACAACAAAGGAGGCAAGAATATACAATGGGGAAAAGACAGCCTCTTCTATAAATGGAGTTGGGAAAACTGGACAGGTACATGCAAAAGAATCAAAATGGACTACTTCCTCACACCATATACAAAAATAAACTCAAAATTGATTAAAGTCTTAAATGTAAGACTTGAAACCATAAAACTTCTAGAAGAAAACATAGGCAGTACACTCTTTGACATCAGTCTTAGCAATATTACTTTGGATATGTCTCCTCAAATAAGGGAAACAGAAGCAAAAATAAAGGGGACTAAATCAAACTTAAAAGCTTTTGCACAGCAAAGGAAACCATCAGCAAAACAAAAAGGCCAACTACGGAATGGTAGAAGATATTTGCAAATTATATATCCAACAAGGGGTTAATATCCAAAATATACAAAGAACTCATACAACTAAACATCAAAAAACAAACATCCAGATTAAAAAATGGGCAGAGAACCTGAATAGACATTTTTCCCAAGACATATATATGGCCAACAGGCACATGAAAAGATACTCAACATCACTCATCAGGGAAATGTAAATCAAAACCACAATGAGATGTCACCTCACACCTGTCACAATGGCTATTATCAAAAGGACAACAAGTAACAAGTGTTACTTGTTGGGATGAATTGAGAGTAGCCCTGACATATATACACTACCATGTGTAAAATAGATAGCTAGTGGGAAGCTGCTGTATAGCACAGGGAGCTCAGCTCAGTGCTCTGTGATGACCTGAGGGGGGGATGGGGGGAGGGGGGCTCAAGAGGGAGGGGATATATGTATACATATAGCTGATTCACTTTGTTCTACAGCAGAAACTAACACAATATTGTAAAGCAATTATACTCCAATTTTTTTTAAATGACAAAAAAAAAAAAAAAAAGAACTACCACATGATCCATTGATTCCACTCCTGGGTATTTATACAAAGAAAAGGAAAACAGTAATTAGAAAAGTAACATGTATCCCCAGTGTTTATTGCAGCATTAATCACAGTAGTCAAGTTATGGAAGCAACCTAAGCACTCATCAATAGATGAGTGGATAAAGAAGATGTGGTATATACACAATGGAGTATTACTCAGCCATAAAAAAGAATGAAATCTTGCCATTTGTGACAAAATGGATGGACCTAGAGGGTATTTTGCTAAGTGAAGTAAGCCAGACAAAGACAAATGCTATATGATTTCACTTATATGTGGAATCTAAAAAACAAAACAAATGAACAAATATAACTAAACAGAAACAGAGTCACAGATACAGAGAACAGACAGATGGTTGCCAGAGGGGAGGGGGTGAGGGGAGGAGAGAAATAGATGAGGGAGATTAAGAGGGCCAAACTTCCACTCATAAAATAACTAAGTCATGGGGATGGAATGTACACTGTGTGGAATAGCGTCAGTAATTATATAATTCCTTTGTATGGTGACAGATGATAACTAGACTTACTGTGGTGATCATTTTGAAATGTATGGCATTATCAAATCACTACGTTGTATAATGGGAACTAATCTAGAGTTATAGGTCAATTATACTTCAAATACAAATTCATAGAAAAAGAGAAGAGGTTTGTGGTTACCAGAGGCGGGGTGAAGGGAGGGGGAATTGGATGGAGGTAGTCAAAATGTACAAACTTCCAGTTACAAGATAAAGAAGTACTAGGGATGTAATGTACAACATGATAAATAGAATGAGTGCTGCTGCAGGTTATGTATGAAACTTGTCAGGAGAGTGAATCCTGAGTTCTCATCACAAGGAAAAAATTTGTTTCTATTTCTGTTTTTCATCTATGTGCGATGATGGATGTCACTAAATGTACCGTGGTCATCATTTCATGATGTGTGTAAGTCACATCATCAGGCTGCACACCTTAAACTTATCCAGTGCCGAATGTCCAATTATGCCTCAATAGAACTGAAAGGAAAAAAATATCCTCCATTGTGAGTTCTTGCTCCAGTGTTTAACACCTGTCTCCCCGTCCTAATCTGAGCTCACACTCGAAACTAGCTGAAGCTCGATAACCAGGTCAGCCCCGGGACTTCGCTTCCTGCGTTTTCCTGCTTGCTTGGCTTGCTTTGGAACAACCTAACCCTTGACCCCAGGAAAGGCTCTGCCCACAGATCCTTTCTCTCTCTGCTCCCCACCTGTTCTGTGGGGTACCTTGCTGGCTATGCTCCTCTGTGGCCCCCACGCACACCGTAGCCCCCTCTCTGGGACCTGGAGTATAATACACTTCTTCCTTCCAAGTCTTTGCCTTGCCCATCCAACATTTCTAATAGGACAGCAGCAGAATGGACAGGCAGAATCTGCCCCAGAGAGATCTCTGGAAATGGAGCCTGTGGGGACAGCAGGGCTTTGGGGGCACAGCTAATTCAGGAGATGGGTGGACAAACACTGCCCCCCCCCACATTGCAGGGAGCAGCCCCCGGCGGCATCCTCACAGGTCCGTTTTATCCCACAGGAAGGACAGGATCCTCCTGGTCCAAATCCTTCATCGGGCGGCCACCAACAGCAGGCACTTTGCCGGCCGAGCTGCCAGGAAGGGGCTTGCTGGGAAGACAGTAAGCGCCCGGGGAAGCTGAGGACAAGGAATACCCAGGAGGGGCTGCCCCGCAGCTGTGTGGGGAATGCACAGAGGACCGGAGGTGGCCTGTGGGACTCGGGGCTGGGGGCCCGGAGAAGGAAGGGGGCCGGGAGACGGATGGTCCTGAAAGGTCTCAATTTTGCAGTTCTGAGGAAGCGGGAGCCGCCCAGCTTCCTTCCTCCTGGGATTTACCCAAAGTGGGGGCTTCTGAGGAAGAAAGAGGTTGGATGTCTGCCAATCACTCCTTCCCACCAGGGCCCAGGTGACACCCGTCCTGCTGGTCTGGGACTCAAGGTCCTGGATGAGGTCTGACAGGTGGATGCAGGTGGAGGCAGGTGAGCCCAGCCCCGCATTCCTATGGGTGGGGCACCAGGGTTCCGGGGGATATAGCAGTGGGCCACCAGGGAAATGGCTCCAGATGCTGGCTTGCTGAAAGGAGTCTGAAGCTAGTGGTGAGTTGACACAGGAGGGAGGCGTGCTGGGGGTTCAGCCAGGGAGGGGAGGCAGGAGCCTAAACCTGGGGCACCCCAAAGGGGCCCACGGAATCGTGCCGTTTCCAGGCGTCATGAAAGGCCCCCATCTCGTCCTTTTGGTCCTCCTGCTGTGCTCGGAGCTCTGTGAGTGCCAGGACACCCGAGGGACCTGGCCCAAGGGCATGGGTGGCAATGCCCTGTGAGAAGCTGTGCTTGTGCGCATGTGAGGGGTCTGCCTTCCAGAACCTGAGAGTGTGGAAAGGGGCCACAGTTCCTTCAGAGGGGCCCAGAGGCAGCCGTCCAGAGGCCATGCTCCCACACAGCTGTGGTCCTGTTGTGTGGGAGTCTGAACCCAGCCTTCCCGCCCTCTGAGCTTGGGCCTGTGTCCCTGCCCAGCCCCAGCCCTGAGCCTGTGGTGCTACACCTGTTATGGCATCAGCAATGTCGGCAATCTCAGCCAGTGCCAGCCCACCCAATACAACTGGAGTCCTGCTGTTTGCTTTAGGGGCGACCTGACCACAGCCATAGGCAGTGGTGAGTTCCCAGCACCCAGAGCGTGGGGATGGGTTGAGGGGGGCTCTGGGAATGGCAGGGGGCCAACATCAGTGTCACCTGGGGCACAGCCCTGCCCCTCACCGGCCTGCCTCAGTGTCCCCATCTGTACAGAGAGGGGCTAGCTCCCAGAAGCCTCCTGGAGGGGGCGGGGCTGGGACGGTGCCTGGTGGAACAGGACAGCCTCCCAGCAGAGGAATGGAGGGCCCAGCGGGTCTGGGGAGAGGGTGAGGAGGGACGACCCCAGGAGGGTCGGAGGGGGTCTCCCACCGCAGACGGCTCCTTCCGTGCCCGCAGGGAAGGTGGAGTCACATTGCGCGGACTGTGTCGTTTCCTGCGAGACAGCTTCCACAGCCACGCCGGTGCTGGCGGCGCCGATAACCCCTAAGTCTGAAGCGCGGGGCGGGACCTGCTGTGCAAAGGACCTGTGTGATGGAGTGGCCCCAGCGGGGCGCAGCCTCTGGGCCCTGGCCGGGGGGCTCCTGCTCAGCCCGGGCCCTACCTTCCTCTGGGCCCTGCTGTGACGACCCCTGCGGCGAGGTGGCCTGCGGCGAGGACGCAGATGGGGAGGGGCATCGTTCGCGATCGCGGCTCCGCGGGGGCGGCACGGCGGTCCCAGCGCAGCACGCCCGCGCAGACGTGTGCGCTCAGACCCGCGCGTGCTCAGCAAACACAGGCTGTGCCGGGACTCGTCCCCTCGCAGGGCCCGGCGCAGGGGCCCCACCCACCCGGCCAGCCCGGCCCCAGGCGCCCAGCGCCCTGCTGTGCCAGCAAGGCTGACATGTTTTGCAAACGCCGTCAATTAACCACTGACTCAAGATGCAGAAACCGCGGGGCGCTGGCTGGACGGGGGCCTGTAGGAGACCGGAGGCCACAGCCCGTCCGGCGGGGTCCCACTCACAGCGAAAATAAACGCTTTCCACAGCCTCCTGATCTTTGCGTGCTGTTCAGCCCCATCGGGGAGAGGGTGGGGTCCCCTGTGACCCCCCCTCGAAGGGAGACTTTGCTTCAAGCCCGTTTTCCCTGGGCCGGGCGAGCTCCGATGGCCGGGGGCTGGGAATAGGGGCGCCTGTCCCGGAGGGGCCAGCTCTGCACAGCGGTGGGGGTCCCCGCTCTCCCCCGTGAAGCAGTTCCTTCTCCGCGCGCCCCTGCGCGTCCGCGCCAAGCAGAGTGGGAGCGGACCAAACTCCTCCCGCCTTCTTCACTCCCTGAGCTGAAAACAAGGGAGACTCAGCCTCAAGCCCAGAACATGGCGCGGCCACCCCAGACTTGAGGGGGGTGGGGCGGGGGCCTCTCCCCCACTGGGATGGGCCTGGGGGCGGGACTGGGCAGGGCCTCTGAGGCCTGGAAATCCAGAAGCCTCTCCTCAGCACCCTGCCTTCCCGCATCTCCCCAACCTCAACAGGGCAGCCGGCTTCGGGTGGGCGGTGACACCTCACAGGCACACAGTGGGGCGGTCCGGGGGTGGGCGTGTACGGGGTGGGAGCTGCTTCTCGGGAAGAGGGGTCTGAAGACCCCATGCATACCTTGCTGGCCTCCAGCGGGCCTGCACAGGTACCCTCACCCCCAGCCTGGTGGGCCAGTCTCCCTCCTCCTGATGTCGCGGTCCTGTCCCCCTGGGTGACCCCGGGCAAGGGCTGTCCCCTCTGGCCTGCGGGGTAACCAGGGACCTCGAATGTAAGGGTGTTGGAGGAGGGGCCTTGGGGGGGGTGACAATGTGGGCAGACCCATCTGTGTAGGGAGTGCCTGGGGCGTGGCAGGTGAGGAGCTCCCAGGAGAGCCCCTGGTGGCCCCTGAGGAGAGGCAGCGGAGCCTGAGGGACGTCCCAGGCAGGGTACTCCTTCTCGACAAGGAGCTTCCAGTCATCCCCTGACACTTTTAAGAAAGATGTTTCCAAAAACTCTCCCATTGGCCAGGTCGTGGGTCCCGAGAACCCCAGGAACGGCTCTTGCCGAGAAATGCACCTGTGAGAAAGCCAGGCCTCAGAGAGTCCAGCGCCCAGCCAGAGCCCCACCCCATGAGGACCCAGGGCCACCGAGACACCCCCCCGCCACCCAGATCACTCACATCTAAGACAACGGCAACGTCTGCAGACACAGAGGGTTAGGCCCGGAGACCTTCTGGTCACGGGTACCCTGTTGGCTGGGCACTTTGGTTTATGGAAATACAATATAGTCCCCCACATTTGTGATTCTTCATTAATTGTTACAGAGGAAATCTTCGTCAGCATTTTAGCCATACTTAATGAAAACGTCGGTAAACATCTATGATACGATCTGTGGGAATTAAAACCTTGAGCTCGCCATTTGCCCTTGCTCTGGGGACAGAAAGCAGTCTGGCAAATGCTCCTGACCCCAAAGATGAGTTCTTAAAATAGTTTTCAAAAGGGGCAAGTAGTTTTTCCAAAATATCAAGAGTTCGTTTCAGTGATTCAGAAGAGCATAGTGATAGGGATAGAGAAGGATCATCAGGGTCAGCTCGAAAATCCCGCCAGGGGATGGTAAATAGAGAGGCAATTTTAGGTGGCTTTGGGAGACCGCAGTCAGTTCGTGATCACTTGAGAAAGTAATGAGAAAATCCTGAAACAATGTGGGCTTGCTTGACTCATAAGGCAGAGCAAGTCGCTTCGCATCAAAGCCAGACAGGCCTGCCTAACAACAAAACCAAGCTAACTTGCTTATCAAAAAAGCCATGCAATGGAAGTGCAAGTCATGCCTCAAGGCAATAAAACAATAGTGGGAAAATAAGTCATACATCCTGCCCAGTGATATCAACAAGTTAATGACCCCTAGGACATGCTCTCTGTTTGTTACACAAACACAGTAATTTAGGGAAAGGTGACATTTCAAAATGAAACACCCTCATTATACTGAGACCTGAAATAATTTTTCCATGTTGCCATGAAAGTCCCGGATGCAACATATAGGGTCAAAAACTCCCCTGCTCGACATGTAGAAGGAGTTGACGTTGGAAGACTCGAAGAACGAGGAAGAAGGTGGTCTTCTCCCCCTCCCCTCTTTTCCTTTGATTAGAAAAATATAACCCCCTAAGTACTCAGGGCAGCGCAATGCTCGCCTGCCTGCTTGTAAGCCTCACAAACATCCTATTCTAATAAATCACTTCTGTCTACCACTTTGCCTTTCGCTGAATTCTTTCTGTGCTGAGACATAAAGAACTGGAGCTCCTCGGACCACCACCACCACCACCACCACCACCACCACCACCCACCCCCACCCCCACCAAAACACCACCTAGCGGTTTCAGCAGGTCTGTAATTTGAAGACTAAGAATGTCCATCACAGGCACTGTACCGTGGTGAGTGGTTTTCTCACTTATATTTCCATGTTCTCAATCACATTGCTCACAGGAGCTGGTTTCTGCCACCAAACTTGTGTCTAATTAACCACCAGATACAAAATTGCTCCTCTACATAGAATTAGACAGACCAGTATGAGAACCAGGCATGTGCTTCCCAGGTCAGAGCGCCATTCCTCCACGTATGAAGGTTGGGCAAGCTAGTTACAGAGGTGTCCGTGGTAGATGAACATGACAACAGATGTGGCATCTAGCTTTTCCAGATCAGCCTTCTTTGCTGTGTGTTTCTAGGGCCACTGATGTGAGGGAAGCCGCTGGTGCGGACAGGTTTCTGGTACACGCGGGGCAGGCAGTGCTGGCTGCCGACGCAGGAGCCCCTCCCGCACTGCGCATGCCTGTGGTTTTGCCGGGCGTGAGGAGCTCAGGAACCAACGTCACCTCCCTGCTCCCCGTGCAGCCGGGGGCAGGTCGGAAGGGGCAGAATTGGCATGATTGAGTAAAGCATAGCGAGAGGGAGGTCATAAGACCCCTCCCCAGGAAGCCTCTGGAAGCCACCTCCTCTCTGGACAGTGAGTACTTAACGGAGGGGTGGGAGAAGGCCGGGCACCTGCTGTGGGTGGCGCCACCTGGGGAGGTAGAGGCACAGTCGGCTGAGGACCCAGGTCCCCAGTACCACACTCTGCCCACCAGAGCAGAAGGGGCCCTAGGGTGGGGCCATCCAGGAGAGCAGTTCTCTCCTGGGAAGAGGCTTTAAAGCACTTCTTCCCCTACAGACACACACACACACACACACACACACACACACACACAAGTGTAAGCAGCTTTTGGCAGGAAAGAGTTCTCTGCAGGTGGTCCCTTTTGTCTTATCACTGACCTGAAACCTGGCTCCCCCCATGCTCTACTCATCTCTGGCTCAAGCACACCTTTCAAATGTTTTGATCGCACGATACCTTGCTAAACTGCTGGATCAACTTCTTTGATCTGTGGATCAAAGAAGTAGAAATGAAGAATAAGTAACCAATGACCAGGTAATGATTTTCGAGCAGTGAGCAGCCGGACCTGAGTTTGGTAACACACATACACACACACAGCACACACACACACACCAGATGCCCATACACAGGCACACGCACATATACACACGCACGCGGAGATTCACACATATACCTACACACACACACACACGCATGCACGTCTGTCCTATCTGGGACTCACTGCTGGCATTGGTCTCCTGGGATATTCCATAACCTTCGCTTTCCTAGTACAGGAACCACCCCTCCCTCCTGGCCACCTCCTTGCCACCACTCTGCCTGGAGTGCAGATGGCAGCTGGAGGCTGATTCACCGTCCTGGGACCAGGCGGCGGCCACGACCACGGAAACCACACGCTGAGGGAGCCAGAGAAATGGACGAGGCCTCTGGGCCTCGGGCACCATGGCCTCCAGCAGTCTCACCACGCAGGGGAGTATGAGCCCCTCTGCGGGAGGACTGACCGCTCCCTGCAGGACGCAAGGGGCCCACGTGTCCCGAGGGGCGGGAGCCAGGCCCCGTCCTCCTGCAGAGGCCTGAGGCACAACCATCAGCCTGGATTCCTCCGCCAGGCAATTTCTTGGGCTTTTTAATCTTCCATCATGATGAGTAGCTACTAATTATTGAAAGACTCTTCTTTCAGCCTGCCATCTCCTCTTTTCTTTTTGATTGCTGTATCATGATAACAGGCAAACTTTTTTCACCGTTCGTATTCTTGAACGTATCGGTGGATTACTTAAAAATGTTTTCTGTTACTACGTGAAGAGGTGGTCTTACGTTTCTTCTAAAGACCTCTAAGTTTTCCACTTGCAGTCTGAGTTTTGATCCACCTGAAATGTTTTCTCCGTGACGCTCCTACCCAAGTCCCAACACGGTTCATCTTCCCTCCTCTGAGCTGCAGGCCGGGGCTCCCCTATGCCGGCCTCCTACGAGAACCCCCAAAATCACTCAGCTCCCGCCAAGCCCACTCCGTGCTGTTTTTAAAACATTTTTAACTTTTCATTTTTAAATCAGTTCACACGTACAAAGATGTTTCAAAAATAATGCAGCGTTTCTAGAATTGCTTCCCTCATCTTCCCCAAATGTTAACTTCTTACATAACCGTAGCACTGCCGCCAAAAACAGGAACTCAGCACCGGTGCCAGACCCTCAGGCCCTTTTGGAATCCCCCGCCGTCCATCAGTTCTTCCCTTGAGTCCACAGCCCAGTCCGGCACCGCACCTCCACACTGTGCCCTGGTCTTCTCACCCCGACACCGCCCCTAGAGGCCCCGGCCACTCCCGGCCTCCCAATGCCCATGGCTGACATTCCAGGGCTTTCACTTCGCCTCGTTCTAAGACCCCCTAGTCAATCATAGCCGTCCGTGTTTTTGGCAGCTGACGCTCACAGGTTTGCCCAGCGGTCTGTGAGCTAGAAACACCCCCCAGGCGCCACACACACTGAGGTCCCAGGTCCCAGCCCTTCACCCCCCAGCCCCCAGAGCACCTCCTGGGAACATCCGAATCTGCAAGGCCCGCGGGCACAGACCTGCACAGTGGCCACCTTGGGAAAGCTGGCTGACTCGAGTCTGTCTGTCCCACTGGCCCCGCTGCCCAACCAGGAGCAAGAGCCCCCGGCCCTCTCCTCTGGCTCTTCTGTTGGGGGGCAGGTGCCTCACTTCCCTCCGTGGCCTAGACGCTGGTCACCCTCGGAGGGAGGCCTCCCAGAATACAGGGTACCAGAGGGAGCAGTGTGCGTGTGCCTATGTGTGCATGTGCGCGCTGTGTGCACGTGTGTTCTAAATTAAATTTTTTTAATATTTATTTGTTTATTTATTTATTTACTATTTATTTTGTCTGCACTGGGTCTTAGTTGCAGCATTCGGGATCTTCGTTGCAGCATGCAGGCTTCTTAGTTGCGGCATGCATGCAGGATCTAGTTCCCCGACCAGTGATCGAACCTGGGCCCCCTGCATTGAGAGCGCGGAGTCTTATCCGCTGGACCACTAGGGAAGTCCCTGCACCTGTGTTCTGTGTTTGGTGTTGGTGTCGTGTGCACAGGGCTGGTGTTGGCATGTGTGCACGCTGTGTGCTCAGTGAAGATGCAGGGCTGGGCATCCCACCAGAGCGTGGCCAGGGCAGCCCTCCAGTTTCCTTTTCCTGGCCCAGCCTGGGCAACAGAGGAGAGGCGAGGGGCACCAAGACGGGCGGGTGGCTCCTTTGGCCCCAAGGAAGCAAGCCAGGGGCCTGGGGACCCAGTGGGGGAGGGGCCGCCCCTGCCCAGCCAGGACAAGAGGGTCTGGGGCAGATCCCTCTACCCCACTTCCCTGGCCGCTCCTGCAGTGCGGGATCCTGAGTGAGGCAGAGGTGAAACCTGTGCCATGAGGGGCGAGCCAATTCCCAGAAACAGTGCAGAAGTCGGCCCTCAGGGCCACACGGCCTGGCCTCTGCTGACCCGTCCACAGCCTCCCCTCCCTTAGAGAGTGATGGCCAGCTGGTGAAGACCCACTGCGAGCCAGTCAGCACTCCCCCAGGACCCTCCATCTACTGGGGAAGGGAGGGGGACCAGGGACTCCACTGTGACTGTGCAGCCTCCCCCAGAAAGGGGCTGCCAAGCTCAGCCAGGACAGGGGCTGCAGGGGAAGGAGCTGGGCGTGCAGAGGTGGTCCTGAAGGACCAGGACCCCCAGGAACTGAAGTTAGTGCCCTAACTATGCTGGTGATAACAGGCGCGTTGGGAAGTAGAATTAGAAACAAATCTCCTGCAAACCCAGAAAACCTCTGCACGTGAATTGTGTTGCTGAATCAGCATTAAACAGAGCGCCGGGCACATCGCGGGCGGTCGCTAAGCTGAGAGATGGCAAAGACGGTCAGCTCCCCGGCTGCACGCCAGTTCTCCAGGTCTACCGTGACTGGTCCTCGGGGCACTGCAGCACTGACACGCGGCTCACCCCAGATTCACCTTTTAAAAGGATTTAACTCCATCTCAAGTTAGCTCAGTTCTCAAGAGAGAGAATTCATCACGACCAGTTTTCAAAAGTGATTGCTCCAAGAAGAGGGAGGCAGGAAATTTCCTTCCTTTCTTGCTCCAGGGAGGATAAACTTTTGCCTTATTTCTAATGTGTGCCCCGCACGTGCAGGATGAATGATGACCCTCTGCCGGCGTCTGTGTTTGTTCTGCTGCTCACTGCCTCTCAGTAAACAGTGGCCAAGCTCCCATCTAATGTGGCTCAAATCGAGTTCATTTCCACTTTACATTCCATTTCTTTCTCCAACTCAATGCTTTTATTACATAAATTACTCTGTTTCCTGTAGAGAGCTCTAATAAGCCATCTGAAAAATAAATGTCATGAACTAGGGGCTTTGTCCCTAAGGTAGATATGGACAGAATCAAAAATACCTAGTGCCTCCACACAGCAAGAATTTATATGTGTTGGTCATAATGAGAAATATATTTCTCATGGCAGATGTTGGTCAAAAACATGTAAGAGGGGCTTCCCTGGTGGCGCAGTGGTTAAGAATCCGCCTGCCAATGCAGGGGACATGGGTTCGAGCCCTGGTCTGGGAAGATCCCACATGCCACATGCCGCGGAGCAACTAAGCCCGTGAGCCACAGCTACTGAAGCCCGTGCGCCTAGACCCCGTGCTCCACAAGAAGAGAAGCCACTGCAATGAGAAGCCCGCGCCCCGGGACGAAGAGTAGCCCCCGCTCGCCGCAACTAGAGAAAGCCCACGTGCAGCAACAAAGACCCAACGCAGCCAAAAATAAATTAAATAAATAAATTTATTTTTTAAAAAAAACAACCATGTGAGTGTGTGCTCGCTCAGGCTGAGCCTCCTGGAGGGGTGGGAGGGGCTGGGGACCGCCCCAGGTAGGAGAAGGACTGTGCCTGGGCGCCAGCCACATGCCCTGTGCTTGACCAAGGCTGGGCCTCACCCATAGCCTGAGTCCCACCCAGGGCCCAGAGAGAATTCTCTCCGGGGACGCAGGCTGAGGCCTGGCTCTGGGGGGCCAGGAACTGTGAACGCTCCCTTCTTTTGCCAGACCCTAAAGCCATGAGACATACAGTAGAGTAAATGTTGTCAGGACAAAGCCCGTTTTTAAACAATTTCCCTCCCCCACCCCCCCCTTCCCTTCCCCGGTATCCAGGGAAGTCCCTTCTAGAGAGAGCCTGCGTGAGGAGCGTTTCCAGGAGCCCAGGTCTTCATGGCAGCGCTGAGCGGGGGCCCCGCCAACACCCACCTGCTCTTCCAGGGGCCCCCATCTCCTGGCGGGGTCCCCCTCCATCCCTGCCTTCTCCCCTCCCTCCTTCCACAGGGCTGGCCTGCAACGTCCTGAAGGGTCTCCCATCTGACCCTGCCCCTCCTCCCTTGCCCTTCACAGGCTTCCGTCCAGATCCTGCCCTTCTCTCTCTCCCTGGGGGTCTGCTTCTCAGAGCACCCAAACTGACACCCCCCTCCCCGCCCCTCGCCTCCCCTCCCCGGCATGGAGGAGTCATGGGCACGGGGTAGCGAGGCGGGTGTAGGGAGACACGGGCGGGCCCTTGACGTGGGGCAAAGGGTGTGGGCGGAGCAGAGAGGAGGTGGGTTTGCGCTTCTCGGGACGCGGGCAGCCCCGGGGTGGGGCACACTCCAGTGCAGCTTATCGCCCAGGGGCGGGGGCTGGGGACGACCCGCTGACCACCTCCTTCCCCGGGGGGTGCTGAGGGCCGGCTTTTCTGCATTTCCTAGTAGAAATTTTACAAACAAGCTGGTTTGCAAAAGGTCTCATGACAGCAGCAAGAGACAAGAAGAAGAGAGAGCCTCCTGCGCCGTCCCCGACTTCTGCTGCCGCTTGCTGGCTCGGCGCGGCCGCCGCAGGGAACACATCCCATCTCCCCCAGAGGAGCCAGTTAGGACAGCGACAGGGCATGGACGGGCACTTGAGCCGCGCTGCCTCAGCCCAAAGGGAGCCTCCTCTGATGGGCAACCCGCTGGCCAGGCTGAGGCTTGTGAGAACTGCGCTGAAGTCTGAGTCTGGAGTGACGCTGGTGAAGCAGCGGTGGGTGTGAGAGGCACGTCCAGCCTCCGGCCATCTGGGCTCCCAGTGGCCAGGGATGGCTGATTGCTGCCCCCCAGGCGGCACAGGGGCCAGGCCCTGCCTCCCGGCTGCGCTGTTGGAAGAGCTCAGAGCCGGCCCACCCGGGCCGCCGGGCAGAGCTGCCGGGAGGGCCCGCAGGGTCCTGGTGTCAGCGCCCCCCTGGACATCCGGAGCCCACTCCCAGGCAGGACATCAGAGTGTCCCCACGGAGGGGCTCTTCCCCACCCCCAGGACACCTTGTGGAGCTTGAAGCAGAGATGCTTGTGAGAGTAAAACCCCAAGACTCAAGCTGGGGAGAACTACAGGGGCACCTGACCAGGGCCCAGGACAGGAGCCGCCTGGAGGCCTCTGAGATAAAAGCAGCGGCAAGGAAAGGATGAAGCCGGCCTGTCCCCGGGACCGTGTGAGTGAATCCACCGCGTCGGGGAGAAAGGAGAACAGAGAACAGCGAACAGCTTCAGTGGAAACCGGCCGCGGCCTTGAAGCCTGTGCAAGGTGCACTGCACGCTCCGGTCACCAGAGGGCGAACGAGGGCAGAGGGGCGCGCGAGGGGCGGGGACTGGGGACTGGATGGAGAGGGGCGGGGGAGCCGGAACTGGGGACTGGGGGAGCGAGGTGGGGTGCAGGACGCCAGTGGAGCCGACTGGGGAGGCGGGCGGCGCCCTCACCCGTGCGTTCTGCCGCGTGCCAGCCCGGCCCCGGCGAGCACCAGGGACAGGGACACGTTCCGCCTCCCGAGGCCCCGCCCTGGGCCCGGCCGCCACCGCAGGCTGAGCCTGAGCACCGTACAAAGGCAGACAGCAGCTGACACCCGGCGCGGGTGGATGTCCTTCCCTTCGCAGGATGAAACCAAAATGCCCGAGAGCGACGATTGCCCCATCTGCAGCCCAGCCGCCGCTCCCCCTTGGCGCCGTCAGCCCCCATCCTCCGCAGACGCGAGGGCAGTGGCTCCAGGCTCCCTGCTCAGACACCGCCGCCTCGCCCGGTGACGCCTGATTCAGGCCCAGGACAGGACTAGGGGCCATCCAGCAGCAAATGTGCCCCCCATAATTCAAAGTGTGCGTCACCCAAACCTCAGTAGTCTCTGCCAGCAGAACGTTCCCCAGGAATCATGAGTTAGGAGTACAGCCCGGATAAATTTTACACACATCCTGGGGGGTGGGGGGACCTGCCACCTTCCGCCTTTGCCCTGCTGGGCTTCCCTCCCCCACTCCCCCAGCAGGCTCTCTGTCTTTAGAGGGAGTGTCACCACCCCATGGCACATACCAAGATGGAAGGCTTCCCCCATCTGAGCCCTGTACCCGTCTGACATCGCCCTGGACTAAAGGGGCAGCTGGAGCAAAGCCTTGAGGAATGAAGCGTGGCTGAGGGTGGGAGGGCTGGACCACCAGCATAGATGCTGCTCAGCCTCCGCGCTGGAAGATCTGGGCCTCTTCACTTCCTGCCTCACCTGCCAACCTTGCAGGGCTCTGGGGCACCAGCACCTGGCACCAGAGGGCACTCCAGGCCCAAGGGGTGCCCAGACCTCCTTCAGGACAGCCAGGAGAAGGGACGGGCGAGCAGGAGGGAGGCCTAGTGACTTCTAAAGGGGGGATAAGGATTGACGGGCCAAAGGGGTCGTTCCCTGGTTTCCTGGACCAGCCTGGCTAGCATGGGGACCTGGGAGCAAGCAGGCCAGTGAGGGGGGCCGTGCAGGAGGACACTTGGCCAAGGCTGCATCCACCTCTACCCATTGGGCAGTGCTCAGGACAGGGGCTGCCCAAGAAGCTGTGAGGCAAACTGGATCGGAAAAGCAAGCAGCCCTGGAGATCGGCGAAAAGCTCAAAGAACTTGGCAAGCTCAGAGCTTTCAGGCAGCCTTAGAAGAGGGAGCAAGGCAGCATGGAGAGTGTACAGAGTGACCCCAGTAAGGACTTAAAAAATTTTTCACAACCTAAAAGTTGAGAGTTATGTTTTACTCGGCCGGACGTTTTAGGACTTCAAGCCTGGGAAGCAGCACCTCAAGTAATCCCGAGAGAACTGCTCTGAGGAGGCGAGGCGGGAGCCAGTTGATGTGCACCTCAGCTGTCTGGGGCCAGTATCCTGTGTTTTCACTTCCTGAGTTTCCTCAGGGCTCACCATAGGGAGTGGCTGCAGTCTGATGGCTGCTAGATGGCAGGTATTCTTTCCCTCCTGAGTTTCCTCAGGGCTCACCGGCTCCTGTGGGAGGGCTGCAATCGCTGAGGACTGTGACATCCTTTGTTTACTGATACGGCAGGAAATATTCCATTTCTCACCAGAGACCAGGGGAGTGCTGGGAGGGGCGCCAGAACTTGGTGGGGGGGTGTCCATGTGCCCCACTGCAGGGGCCTCACTCCAACCAGGCCCTCTGATAGCGGGGATGGAGCCTGTGGCCTTCCCAACCTGCCCAGCCCCGCCCTGGGTGTGCATGGGGCGAGGTCCCAGCCAATGCTGGTATGACCACACCAGAAAGCCAGACACAAGGGTGCAGGCAGCTTTATGTAGAATTCCTCCTGGTCAGAACCGTGGACTGTTAGAATCCAGAAATCAGGACAGATCACGGGGGCTGGCCACCTTCTGGACATTCTGAGGAAATTACACTCTGTCTGTAAAAGGTCACTCTTGGGGACAAGAAGTCCTTAGAGGGCATATCCTCGGACAGGAACTGGCCCAGATGAGAAAAGACTAAAAGCACTGGGGATTTCCCTGGTGGTCCAGTGGCTAAGACTCTGTGCTCCCAATGCAGGGGACACAGGTTCGATCCCTGGTCAGGGAACTAGGTCCCACATGCCACAACTAAAGATCCCGCATGCCGCAGTTTCCTATGTGCTGCAACTAAGACCTGGTGCAGCCAAATAAATAAATAAATATATATTTTAAAAAAGACTAAAAGCACTGGATGCTGAGGGGCCGTATAAACCTAATCCCAACCTCAAGGCAGGGAAAATCAGTAAAACGGAGCAGGGAGCAAGGTGGTTGACCAGGATGCCCCAGTCCTGGCCAAAGTGTCCAGGCCCCAGGGTGCCTGTGCCCCTCCAGGCCATTGCCTGCCAGGTCCCCTGAGACCCTATGAGGTGGGCGATTCCGTGCCCAGGGGAGATAGAAAGTTGCAGCTCTGAGCCAAGCTCGCCCAGAAATCCCACCCACTGCCACGTGTCTGAGGTGCTTCCGAGAGGAGAGGTTCAGAGTGACCCAAAGGCACCCACCTCACGGTGGCCGCGGGACTCCGGGCCATGACGAGACGAGCGGCTCCCGTCCCAGGCACACTGTGGATGGCCACTGTCATCACGTGGCACCCAGCCAGAGAGATCCAGGTAACCGAATTTCCCCTGCTGGCGGTCCTACGTCATGTCTGCCCTGGAAGGATGTGTATGCGAGGCCCAGGTGGCAGAGATGACACACCTGGCGAGTTCGGACCTGCTTCCCCAGCATAGGGAGGCTTAGTTAGAGATAGCTCATTGGACTCACTGTGTGCCTGCTCCCCTGGCCACCACGCTTCCCCTGAACCGCCCCGTCACAAGCCCCAAGTGCACTGCAGGGGGCTGGCCTGGGCATTTGGGCCTCCTGGGATTTGTGACACGTGGGACTGGCAGCACAAGGTCAGATTTTAAGGTCTGTGTGGAAAGGAGAAGCCGCAGGGTCACAGGGGGCGTGGGCAGCTCTGGGGGTGGGGGCAGGCCGGAAGGAAGGGAAGCAGAGACAGAGGCAGAGGTATCTGCAGAATGACTAGACCCGAGAGTGGGGAGACACACACCCGGCCATTCCAGCAGGTGTCCAGTGGGTGAGAGGCAAGTTCCCAGAGCCCAAGGTTGAAGGAGGGAGACTGAGTGGGCCCCCCAAGGGTGGGTGGGCCTTTTAGGAAAGCCCCTGTGGCATCACTTTGGTCCCAGGAAACGCCCCTGGCTGATGAGCCTGGCTACTACGTCGAGCTCATGGATGTAGACCAGGAAGTCACACCTCCCAGGGCTGCCATGTGTTCGAGGGCGTGGCCTTCTGAGTGCAGCAGGCTAATCTGGCCGCCCCCCCAACACACACCCCACCCTCACCCCCATCAGACAAATCTGACTGGACCGTATGCTGAGAGCAAGCATCAAGCTCAAGGGAACCAGCCGTCCGTCCTCCTGGCCCCAGTTTTCAGATTATGTTGAGAGGGAGGGGACGGAGGTGAGGCAGTTCCTCCCCAGAGGTGAGACCCAGAAGGGGGCTAACCAAAGGCCACAGCCTACTGCATGTCCCTGGGCCCCAGGGCTGTGTAACCCCGAGGATGTCATCACTCCTCAGCTGGGACATCTCATGACACACAGAGTCCCACCGTCAGCCTCCAAGGAAAAAGCCCCGAAAGCCTCTCCAAGTCGATCTATCCCACTCTCCTGTCATCTGGTCATCAAAGAAGACCATAGGAGAAGCTGACCCGACCCAGAACTCTGAACACACAAACCCACTCAGCAGACAATCACACAATCACTCGTATCCATGCATAATCACATGGTGCCTCGTGTACCCCTGCCTTGCCCATGGGACTCTTCTCCTGTTACAGGATCCCTCTTCCCATCCTGCTCCATCCTGGCCACCCCGCCATCCTGCCTCAGTCCCTCTCCCTTGTATAGTTAAGAGGCCACTTCTCCTGGGGCCCTCCCCCACTGTCACCGCTGATGCCACCAGCAGATGACACCCAGAAAGGCTGCAAGAAAAGGTCACGTGCAAAAAACAGCTCCAACAGGAAATGTGCTGTGAAAGTAAGAAGTGCGAATCTGCAGGGACCCATCAGGCGCTGAGAGGACTCTGCACGAAGAGAAAGGAACCAGCAGACGGTGACACGTACAGGAAGGGCGCTCTGCCTGGCAGCCCCCGCCCACGGGCAGGCCTTGGCACCTCCAGCTCCCGCCGGCTGCGAGGCTCTTCCACCCCCACCAGGGAGAAGCAGGAGCAGGGCCTGGGGTGCTGCAGAGCCTGGCCCCTGAGCCTGGCTCACAAGCCCGGGGTGGGGGACACAGGGCCGCACACAGTGGGTGCTCTGTGAACGTTTGCTGAAAGGCAATTAATGGCACCTGGAGACAGAACACAGGAAACGCACTGGCGTCAGACTGAGCACGGCCCGCTTCACTCTAACAGGGGCCGCTCGGTTCCGCGCTGAGAGGGTCAGGTCAGGCTGGCTTTGTGAGGACGCGCCGCACCCAGCCCCGGATGCAGGGGAGCACCCAGGGGGCTCTTGAGTGCTCCTGGGCTGAGGGTCCAGACGCTGGTGCGGCCCGGATCTCCTGCTGGAAGGCACTGTGGCCCACAATCACTGCCCCGGAAGCCCCCTCGTCCTGTCACCTCCCCCCCCCCCCCGCAACCACAGGACGGCTAACAGCCGGGCGCCAGGCGAGCCCGGGGCCCGGGCGCGGCGTGCTGAAGGCCTCTTCGCAGCCCCCATCCCACTCTGCAGAAGGGGTTCCGAGTACTGCCCCCTCGGCCTCCCCGGACGCATCCCCTCCCCCGAGCTCCACCTCAAAAGTGTCCGGCCACCTGGGGGCCTCCCCCACCCCTGCCCAGCCTGGCCGGGCTGTCGCGATACGTCCCCGCCCAAGCGGACCAGACGGACCGGCTGCGACGGGCCCTGCGCAGGGGTGAGGCTGGTGGGCGGGGCCTGGGCGCCAAGTCCCGCCTCCCGCACGCCCCCTGCGCTCGCGCGCCGCCTGGCCGCCCGGGAGAGCGGGGTTCCGCGGTCTCGGGCTCGGGGGCAGGCTTGACTGCGCGGCCGGGCCGGGGATCTGCGTCCGCCTGCGGTGAGTGAGGGCCCGGGCCGTGCGGGCGGGGGCGCGGGGACGGGGCCCTGCCCAGCGAGGAGGGGGAGCGGGCGAGTGGGGCGCCAGGGAGGCGGGAGAGGCCTGCGTGAGGCAGGGGCTCGGGGTTGCGAGCGGCCCCGGCCCCTGGGCGCCTCGCCTCCACTCCCGGCCCCCAAGCCTCCCCGCCCTCCCCAGTATTTCCAAAGGACGAGGGCGGGAGCGGGCGGAGACTGCAGCCGGGCGCCCTCCCGGCCTGGGTAGCCTAGGGCTGCGCAGGCGCCGGGGGCCCATCGCCCAACTCTAGGGCCCATCCCCTGACCCCTCACATGGGGACTGGGGAGGGGCCAGCCTTCCTGACTTGAAGGGGCTGGGATCTTGGCGCGCTGGCAGGAAGGAGAGAGTTAACTGCCCTGGTGGGTCACCATGGGGACGGGAGCCTGCCTTGGGAAGAAGTGGAAGCACCTTGTTTGGCATAGATTACGCAAGTGTATGAGGTGCCTAGGAGCCCAGCCCCCTGCGCTGGGCCACCTGGCCCCTTCCATCCCTGGGGTCCAGGACGTGCTCCTACCTCTCTTGCTGGCCCAGCGTCACTGAATGCCAGGCTCTCCCGGAGATCAGCCCTGTGAGCCTGGGGGAGGAGTGCACAGTCTGGGTCCCGAATGGCCCTGCCCGCAAACCCACGGGCTCCCCTCCGGGCTCCCTTCCGCCTGGCCCTGCTAATGTGGACACATTAGTATCCAGTGCCTGGACTCAGCCCAGCAGGGCGCACTTGGTGGGGTGCCTGGCAGCAGGCAGTGGGGATGCTGGCCGTGACCGCGGAGGTGCGCCCCAGAGCTTCCTTCAGGACAGCTCAGAGCTCCTCCCGGCGGAACTTCACTTTGTGGAGGAGGAAACCGAGGCTCCTTCCTCCCTAACTGCCGGGATCCCGGAAGAGGCCCCGGCTGGGCTTGGCGCTGTTCTTGGACCTCTGCAGCTCCTGCTCCCAACCCCAAGACGTCAGCTCCTGCCCAGACCTGAAGCCCATTCTCAGGGTCTCCACCAGCCCCTCCCAAAATCTGTCCTCTCCCTGGCATTCTCCTTCCTCCCGGTGCCTGGGGACTAGCCCTTCCCCCGCCCGCCCACGGCTGTCCCCAGCAGAAGGTACCAGACTGCTCCTCCCACACGGCGCCTCCTGCAAAACAGAGAACCAGAACCCCAGCTGGTCGCATTCAAAGTGCTTTCTCCACCCACTGCCAAGGACCTCTGCCCAAGGGAGGGTCCTGGTGCAGGACAGCCCCCAGGGACTCACAGCCACCTGCCAGAGCCCGTGCCTGTTCCCGCTGGGGTGACTGGTGGCACACTGCTGGGTCTCCCTGAGCCTCCCCCAGCCACGAAGTGGGGGGAGTAGCGGATACGTATGGGGTCATTGTCTTCAGCGTTAAATAACACAGAATGGGAGACCCCTCGCCCCTGCCCCAGCACAGAAGCTGCCCAGGGGGATACTCAGCTAGATATGCCTCATGCCCCCAGCCCATCTCTAGGTCCCCATGTCAGGCACGGAGCTGGCCCCTGGAAATTTCTGGACGCAGGTCAGCTAATATTACTGGTCGCCATCCCCCCCTAGGGCCCTTGGACTCGAGAAATTGCTAAGAGGCCAGATGAGAATTCCAGGCAAGGCTTTACTGGGGCTCGAGCTGCAGCACAAGGAAGCAAAAACAAGGAACAGCTCCCGAGAGGAGCTACTTGAGTCCTTAAATGGGGTGACAACGGGGCAGATCTGTGGGTCAGGCAGGAGGCAGAGCTTAGGTGGCCTGTCCCCCCCTTGGGGGTACCAGGCAGGAATGATGTGCAGTGCCCTGCTTTTGCTCCCAGCACCTCAAAAACGTAGTTTGTGGCTTCTTGTACCCTGTCGCCCCACTGTGCGTGGGCGCAGTTATTTTTAGTCACTTATAGTTTCTTCGTATCTTGTTGCTCTAGGGGACGTTTGTCCAGGTGCAAGCACTCTGATAGAGGATCCCAGGTCCCAGCCTGTCTCACCCTCACCCCCAGGACCGTGGGCAGGGACCACTCCCTTGACCTCCCTTTCTGGGTGATTCTGAGAACCTTAATGATTTCCCTCATCTGGCCTCTAGTCCCCCCTCCCCCAGCAGCAAGTGCCGCAGACTTGGGGAAGGGTCTCAGCTAGGAGTCTGCACTGAGCGAGGGGAAGGTTGGGAGCGGAGCAGAAAGACCCTCTGTGCTCTGGCCCTGCTGCTGGAAGCTGGCAGCTCCCCCCATCTACGAAGTGGGGACACCAGGCTGCCCCCAGGGCCAGTGTCCCGGACCCCACTGGGAAGAGCAAGGCACTGCCCCTGCCCCAGGGCCCTGCGCAAGGGGTGGTGAGCCCCGCCCTCCAGCCAGCTGTCTTTTTAGTGCAGGGCTGACTTCTTTGGCTTCGTGAGACCCCAGCCGGGACGCCAGTCCCCTCCAGAATGAAGGTCTTCCTGCCGGTGCTGCTGGCTGCCCTCCTGGGTGTGGAGCGAGGTGAGGTGCCCTGGGGCCCCAGGCCTCTGGGCGGGCTGTGCCCTCCTCCTGGACTCCCTCTCCCCTTTCTCTCCCGAGCAGTGCCCACGTCACCTACTCTGTGCCACCTCACAGCTTCCGCTCCCACGGCGAAGCGGCCCCTCCTACCCCCGCCCCCACTGGCGGCTCAGCCCTGCCTGGACACTTGGGGCATCACTGGAGCTCCTCCAGAGCCAGGGTCTGGTGTCCTTGTCTTCTGGATCTCCAGCCCGGGCCCAGGATACCGTAGTTGCTCAGCCAATGCCTGCCCAAGATGGGGTGTCCTCATGCCTCTGGGTCCGGGCTGGGAGGGGACACGGGAAGACTCCTGGGCGTGAGACAGGCATCCCTCCTTCTGCAGCCCACTCCCTGGTGTGCTTCTCTTGCGTGAATAAGAACAGCAACTGGTACTGCCTGAAGCCCACCGTCTGCTCCGATACAGACAACTACTGTGTGACCATCTCTGCATCCGCGGGCATCGGTGAGTGCAGACGCAGGCCAGCCAGGCTTCCCCCACCCGTCCTGTCCTCTCTGCCCCTCCACTCACAACCTCGTTTTCCTGTGCAGGGAACGTGGTGGACTTTGGCTACACCCTGAACAAGGGCTGCTCCCCGATCTGCCCCATCCCGAGCGTCAATCTCGGCGTGGCGTCCGTGGGCACCCACTGCTGCCAGAGCTTCCTGTGCAACATCAGTGCGGCCGACGGTGGGCTGCGGGCCAGCGCCACTGTGCTGGGCCTCGGGCTCCTGCTCAGCCTGCTGTCGGCTCTGCTACGATTTGGCCCCTGACCCCCGGGACCCTGTGCCCGGCCCAGACTCCCAAAGCTCAGGAAGGAAGGAAAGCCCAGCTCCTCCCAGACCCAAGAGGATCTCGAAGCCCCCTCCCCTAGACTCCTCACCCTGCTGAGCCCACCCTCTAGGCCCTGGGTCCCCACAGGCAGGCCTGCCCGCTGCACCCACACACCTGCCGGCTGCCCTTACTTCCCGGTCAGCCTTCCAGGGGGAACCTGGGAACGGAGCCTGAGGGCCCCAGAGTCAGAACCACGTCCCAGGGACATGCTGGTGGGGGCACCTGGTCCCAGGCCTGCGCCTGTCCAGGCCCTGTCCGCCCGCAGGTGCGGAAGATGTGCTGTGTGGGCAGGCGTGTGGTCTGTGTGCCCTGCCGGGCACGGGTGAGTGTGTGGCCAGGTCTCGGCCTGAATGGGGGGAGGATGGGAGTAAAAGCGTCAGGAGCCCAGCATCCGCAGCCCCTAGAGCCCCAAGCGCCAGCACAGAACCCCTTTCCCCTGGCGTCTCTGCACGCCTCATTTCACTCACTTCGAGGGCAGCCTTTAGGAAGACAGGCCTTCCACTGTCCCCAGGTCTAGGCTGCTGACCCAGGAATCTGCTCCCAGCCCAAAATCCAGCTGCTCTCGGGCCCCCTCCCTCCACCGCCACACTGGAGCCCTCCTGCTGCTTCGGTGCCTCAAATAAACACAGATGTTCCCACCCTTTCCCGCTCTAGGTGTGGCCCACAGCCTGAGACCGCCCCTCCCATCAGGGTCCTACTGAGGGGGAGGGGGCAGCAGAGATGCAGAGCCACAGGTGTAGAGGGTCTGAGGGTCCCCACCCTGAGGCCCACTGGGAGGCAGTGGGGAAGAGGGTCGCGGGAGACCACAGCTAGCTGCCCTCGGCTGGGCAGGGTTGGGAAGTTGGGAAGTTTATCCTCCGGACAGGACTGGACTGGACAGAGAAACTAGCAGAGGTCAGCCTACTTCTGGGTGGAAGGCAGGAGCCCACAGAGGGAGGGATGGGGTTGGGCGGGAGGGGAGGGGACCCCACAGCCGGGGTTCCGGGACTTGGGTACGGGGTGCCTGGGCCAGTCAGGCTGAGGAGGACACAAAGCATGGTGGGGAGGGGGGCAGGAGCTCAGTAAGTGGGTGAGTGAGATGTCCATCCCAAGGACCTATGGGAGGAGTGGGGGGGGGGGACTCCCCTGGAGAAGGCCTGGACCCTGGCTGGAGGGCAGGGGTGCTGCTCCCCGAGCCAGCAGCCCTCACTGCTACAGGCCTACTCCCCCGGCAAGCCCGACTGTGGTCTGTGGCTAAGCCAGGGGTTCCCAGTGTCTGCACTGGGGGAGTGTCTGAGTTCTAAGCCAAGGGGATTCTTTGATTGGGCTGGTGGCCGAGGAGCAATGAACCAAGGGCTGCAGCTGAGCGCCTTGCAGAGAGTGATACGTTTATCCTTCAGGATGCTGTCATGTCTCCTGGGTGGTGGGAGGGAACACAGCAGGGCTGGGTCCAGGCTGGCCAGAAGCTCCGATGTGCCTGGGTCCAGGGTCCAGGCATCGCTGTGCAGCAGGGCGGGACAGTGGTCCCTGCGAGGGCTCGGGTTGTGGCCCACATCCCGGGCCCGGGTCACAGGAGCAGGTGAGCAGCTCTGCGCAGAATGGGCCCCGTGACACACATTTATGCAGCGTCCTCGGCGTCACTGCCACCAAGGGGGATGCCAGCCAGCCCTTGGGGTTGAGCGCCAATGCGGTGATAGAGCTCAAGGGAGGGACGGGAGGAGCGGTCTGCCCCAGGAGATCAGGACGACAAGGGGAAGGAGACCCAGGCCCAGCCAGCATCTTGTGGAAGGGTCCAGAAGCACATCACAGCAGTCTGGTTGAGACTCACGGGGTGGTAGAAATGTTGAGATTCACTTGAGTGGATCAGACCAGCATTAAAAACCAAAGCAAGGAAAAGAATTCAAGGGGATGAAATCAGAATGTCCCCCAGGAATGCTGGTTACCCCTGAAGTTCAGAGTCCTGTAAACAGAATGTTGCAGGGACTTCCCTGGCGGTCCAGTGGTTAGGAATCTGCGCTTCCACTGCAGGGGGCACGGGTTCAATCCCTAGTCTGCTGTGTGGTGCAGCCAAAAAAACCCAAAAAACAACAGAAATGCTGCCCACCATTCCAGTTCCACGAGGATTAAATTGCAACCCACTGCAGTCGCCCACCAGCAGTGTGCCCTGAGGCGAATTCATGATAGGGAAAAACAAGAGGAAGCTCGCTGTGCTTTGGATGTGGGCCCCTAGTTAAGATGTGGATCTAAGGGAGAATTTCAATGACCCCCGATTCTTGCATCTTCCCATACATAGAAAGCACTAAAATCATTAACTTGAGATGTCTGTCTTTTGTGATTAGTAGTAATCTTTTACCAAGATGTATGCTTGACCGCCTGTATTTCCCAATCAAAAAATTCATATATATCCTGGCTCCCCTACCTCTTCGGAGCTACTGAGAGGCTGTCTCCCACACTAGAGTCCTCGGTAAAGTCCCCGCAAAAAACTGAAACTGTGTAAGCAGATAGGTTAGGGGGTCCCCAGAGAAAGAGAACCAGGCATGGCTTTCTTGACATAAGAGAAGCCATTTTGGCCTAAGCCATTTTGTGATCCAAGCCTGGCCGCAATGCTTGCCCTTGAAGAGGTCTCCGTGATCAATGATCTTAAGGGAACAACAGAATACAGGAACAGAGGAAAAGCAGTCAAACAATAGTGCAGTGATGAAGCGGAGTCCTAGTGCCTCCTCAAGGGATAGACATAATCTATCTTTGAGTTCTGTGAGGAACTAAGGCCCCCACCCAGGTGGTGGGTGGGGGATGATGATGTCCCTTCTGACTTCAGTCAACCCAAGCCTGGACTCTGCCAACCTTTGCCCCGATTCTATACTGAATAATCCTCTGCTCAAGCCCCTTCCTGAATATGCACGGACCCTTAGCTTAAAACTTCCCCAGTGTCGCCGTTGGGGAGACTCTGCTTTGGGTGAGATCCCTGGTGTTCTCCTTACTTGCTGCCCGTAATACATCCTTCCTTCTCCTGCTCTTTGGCATGGTTGTGGCTTTTGGCTCCACACCTACCAAGAGGTGAGCCCAGTTTTCAGGTAACAACTGCTTTCACATTGTGCATTTTGTTTGCTTTGTTTACTGTTGACAGTCCCCACATAGGATGCATCCACTGTGTTGTTCACTCAAAACAAATCACAAGCAGCTTTGCTAAAAGGACTGAGACCAGCAGGGTGGGGCAGTGGTGGTGCTAGGGACAGAGTGAAGGGACAAAGTAGGCGATTAAATAGTTACTCCCACTAAGGGATCATAAGTAAAGAAAAAAGTATGGGAGAACCCTGTAAGTTAATGATCACGCCAGAAAGCAGGCTTGCTTAGCATCGAAATTAAGCAGGCTTGCCTAGCAACAAAACCATGCAACAGAAGCACAAGACATGCCCCAAACAATGGTGGGGCAAGACCCACATCCTGCCCAGTGAGGTCAGTAAGGTAGTGATTCCTAGCACATGCTCCTCTGCGCACACTAAAAACAAAACTATAGGCAAAGGTGACGTTCTGCTGCAACCTGAGATGATTTACCTCGTTTCAGTATATGTTACCACCTTTTTGCCCATTTCCATAGCACCATGACAGTCCTGGTTTGACCATGTAGGGACGAGAAAACTTCCCTGCCTGACGTGGGGGAGGAGCTGATGATGGAAGTTTGACGTCTACTCAAGAATGAGGAGGAAGGTGGTCCTCTTCCCCTCACTTTTTCTACATTATAAAAGTGTAGCCACCCAGCTTTCATCACGGCGCTCCCTTGCCTGCCCGCTTGCATCTCTCACAAGCGTCCTATACTAATAAACCTTTTCCTTACCTGTCACTGCCTCTCGCTGAAGTCTTTCTGCACTGAAGAACCTATGCTCTACTGAGTCCCAAAACGCGTTCTGTCGTTTCAGCGGGGCCAGGCCAGAGGAAGATGCACAGGTGGACTTGACCATCACAGTCGGAAGTTTGGATTTGAGTCTGGGGACACTGGGAGCCAGGGGGTGGCAGGGGGGGGGCAGTGGCAGGACAGGTATGTAACAAATGCGTTCCACTAATGCTAACCTCAGCTTCCATCTCTGTGTACTGACTATTTTGCAGGTGATATCGATCTGTTATACTCTTCCCACAACTACAATGAGAGATGGTTACCTCCAGGTTTCAGAAGTGAAAACCAGGGCTCAGGGTTGAAGCCACTTGTCCTACTGGGTCTATGACCCTGAGGGTACCCAGCATTTCCTCTGCTCTGGGTTGGAGGGCAAAGTCCTTGAGGGCTGGGTTCAGAGGCAGCTGGACCTCCTGGGTGCAGCTGGTTCCGGCTGCGCCTCCCTCCCTGGGGTGGGGGGAGGCTGGAAGGCACAAGCTGTGCAAAAGCAGAGGGAGGCTGGGTGGGGCTGGGTGGGGCTGGGCGGCGGAGGAGCCCAGGGCTCTGAGTTTCCATTTCCTACAGCCTGAGGGAGGGCAGGGAGGGAGGGAGGGGAGGGAGGTGAAACCCCAGGAGAGGGCAGGAAGGGGAACGAAGCGACAGAGGGGAGGGGAAAGGAAAGCTTTTCTCGGGCTCCGCCCGGACTCTCGCTCCCCCTGGCATCTGCCCGGGCTGCAGGGAGGTGCCAGGCGCAGCACTGTTTGTCCCGGGCACACTCTGGCCGGGAGTCTGGACTCTAGTCTCAGTGCCCAGGGGCCGGAGTGATGCCTGCCATTTCTCTGTAGGCAAATTCAGCTCCGTCCGGTCTGGCCCCTGCCCCCTCGCCTGCCCCTCCCAGGCTGCTCGGTCTGCCGCCTGACCCAGCTGGCCTCCGGGACGAGGGGGTCCTGCCCAGGGTCTGCCCTCTCCCACAACACTCCTGTGATGCCCATGGCCCGGCCCGGGAGGGCCCTGCGCCCCCTCCTCCCCAGTCCTTGGCATCACCTTCATTGCCCCGCTCCTGCCCTCCTGTGACCCAGGACCCAACCTGCTGGCGGGGGCCCCTCGCAAAGGCTACCTCACGGCCCGGCCTGGGCTTGCCCTGCCGGAGCTTTCAGAGTCCCTCTGGTCCCCTGGCTCCCCCCGGTCTGGTGCCGTTGGCGGGGGGGGGGGGAGGTGCGGGCACCAGACCGTCCCCAGGGCTGGTGACAGAGCCACAGCACAGATGGGCCTCCCTTCTCTGAGCCCCACCCATGGGCGCTTTCTGGGACCCCTTGAATGGAAGGTTAATAACCTCAGCAGAGGGTGTATTCTGGGAGGACGGCTCCCTGGAGAAATCTGAGTGACACGATGAAGTCCTGGGAAGGAAAGCATTTAAGGTCGGAGTGGAAAGGGCAGGAGGAGCGCTGCTCTAGGTGCCCGAGCTGCTGGGATTCTGAGTTAGCCGGCGAGGCGCCGTCCCCTGGCGGCCGCGAGCGGAACACGGACGACGGGAGCGCCGAGGCCGCTCGGGGGGGCGTCTGCCCTCCGCCCTCAGCCCTTCCGTTTAGCCTCCGGGGCAGAGCAGGGCGGGGCTCTCCGCGGGCCCGGGGGGCGGGGTGGGCCCAGGCTGGGCGGAGCCTCCCCACCACGCCCCCCAGCCCCACCCCTTGCGGAGGTCGTCTTCTTACAGGTCACACTCAGCTTCCCAGCCTTCAGTCAGTCCGTCCATCCCGCTTTTGCCGAGGAAGACTGTCCTGGAGCAGCCCGCGGGGCTTCATCGTAATATTGAAGGAAAGTCTACCTCTTCTAACAGCTGGCCTCCTCCTGAGGGCTAGAGGGGACGCCAGGCTGAGGGTCCCCACCCCCCGTCCCTCCCCCAACCCTCAGCTCCTCTGCTGACAGCCCCCCTGCTGACAGCTCCCCCAGCCTGAGGACCCCCCCAGGGAACTGGAGAAGCCTGTGGGGACACAGGCAGCCAGAGGATCAGGCACCCGCTCCCAGCTCACCTGAGTCTGGGATTAGCCAGAAGATGTCCCTGAGCTCTGCCCCCCAGGCCCAGCTTTCACGAGATGCCCCGTCCACCCCTCTCTCTCTCTCTCTCACACACACACACACACACACACACACACACACACACACGGTCCCAGGGTCAGGACTTGGGACACTGATAGCACCCCAGGCCTGGACTGGAGGTGGGCAGGAGAGGGGCTCAGAGGCTGGAAGGGTGGGTTCCAGTGGCTCTCACCCTACTGAACCCAGGGGCATCTGGCTCCCTCCTCACATTAATGCCTGGGGTGGGGCTGGGGGGCAGGGAGGCAGCTCTTGGCGGCTCATGGGCACCCCGGCCGGTTCTGCCCAGAGGAGTGAGCAGAGTCTTGCCATCCTGAGGGTGTCACAGAGATGGGTTCACCCGCCGCTCCACCCCCGTCCCCCTCCCTGTTCCCACAGCTTCTGCTGCACTGGGCCTGAGACCCTCATAGCCTGGGGTCTGGAGCCGGTGAGGGTCAGACCAGCAACCCCGGGCTCCCAGTGACCCCAGCCTTTCCTGCAGGTCCTTGTAATTTGCATCCCTTCCCCCAGGATCACCAAGAGCGCCTGTCAGAGAAGGGGATGGAGGAGCTCCCGGCTCCGGGCCAGTCCCGAGGGGACTACAGCGTCCTGCCCCCCGAGGCTCTCCTTGCTGAGCCCCCTGCTGGGAACAGACCTCCCAGGTCCCCTCACTTGCTGGCGCCCGAGCTCCCCTGGGAAGGCGGCCTCGCTCTCCCTCCCGTGGTGTCTCAGATTTGTGACTCGGTTTCCTCAGTGGTCTACTCGTCCTCAGGCCCCAGCCCTCCTCCCCCGGGGCCTGGTGAGAGCTGTGGTCCCTGTGGGAGGGACGCTGTGGTCCCCAGCAGGGTGGACAGGCCAGGGATGACCCGGGCCACAGTGTGAGGGCAAGCCCCCAGCCCCGCCTCCACCCCGAGGATCCTCCTGTCCACAAAAAAGTAATCAACAGGCATTCTAAGAAAAGAGAATTTTAGTGGCGCCAACCTGAGGATTATAAGCCGGGAGACAGTCTTTCAGAAAACTCTGAGGACTCTTCCACCCGCTAAAGGTCAAGGCAAGGTTACATGTTTCTGAGACAAAGGGTTATACGCCAGATGGTGTATTATTGACAGTTTACACAATCCAGATCTACATGTACAAAACGAGTAGTGGGTCATGGTGTTACAGCAGGCAGGTAGCTAGATACGAGCAGGGGAAGGGGGGCACGGGCCAGATGGCAGGAAACCATACATCTTGTAAACAACGGTGGCCCTTCGACAGACAGAGAAAAGCAGGAACCTCTGGACTGACAGGAAACCACACATTTTGGGATGGCAAGTGCCCTGGAGACAGACAAAGAAAGATGAGAAGAGGCTGGAATCTCCAGAGTCCAAAAGTAACCTTTTGCTCATTATACTCTGATTACAATAAAATTAGCCTCCCAGATAAGAAATACCCATCGGGCACCGAAGCCATGACACTCATGATCAAGGCTAAATAAAGAAAAAATGCCTCCGCCTCTTGGGAAGGTGGAGCTGGGAAGAAAATCAGGGAATACGACCCCAAACCCCTCCCTCCCCAATGAATATTCCGCCCCTTCACTTCTGCACCCCACGTGAGCAGCTTGCCAAAGAAACTCCGCACAGCTACTCACGTGAGTCTGCCCGCTGTCGCACTGAGAGCGCGCTGTCGCTTCGTAAGTCCTCACTTTACTTTCTTGACCTCTGTGTCTCCTCTCTGAAATCTTTGTGTGAGTGTGAGTGAGACCTGTAACTTGTATTCACCATAGAAAGTGCACAAGGGAAGGGACTGTACAGATACAGTTAAAGTTCCTGATCAGTTGACTTTCCGTGACTCAGAAGGGAGCTGTCTTTGGTGGCCTCACGAGTCCTCTGAAGTGCCCCCAGCAGCACGGGCTCTCTGCTGGTGTGGCGCTGCCAGGAAATGAACTCTGCTGCTTTTTAAACTCATCACTCTGTGAGATTCCTATGTTGCTGAGTGTAGCAGTAGAGGATTCTTTTTCATTTCCATGTAGTGTTCTATTGTGTGCCCATGCCAGCATTTATGTATTTATTCTGCCCTTAATGGGCGTTAAGGTTGTTGACAGGTTTGATGCTCATGAATAATACAGCTCTAAACATTCGTGGGCATTTATCTTGGTGAACTTTTTTCTCTTGAGTACGTACCTGGGAGTGGAAATGCTGGGTCACAGGGTATGTGTATGTTTAATGTTGACTGAAAAAAAGCACAACCTAAAAGTTGAGAATCATGTTTTATTTGGCGGCCTTTCTGAGGACTTCAAGCCTGGGAGGCAGCCTCTCAGAATAGCTCTGAGTTTCTGCTCGGAAGAGGTCAGGGAGGAGTGAGGATATACAGAAGTTTTGCAGCAAAGACAGGTAGTCGGAGCATCAAAAGACTATTGGAGTTATTTGTTTGTTTTGTTTTAAGGGCCGATTTTATTTATTTATCTTTGGCCGCACCGCACAGCATGCAGGATCTTAATTCCCTGACCAGGGATCAAACCCATGCCCCCGACAGTGGAAGCCAGACTCCTAACCACTGGACCACCAGGGAATTCCCAATAGATTATTGTTAATTAAAGAAAACCAGACATCTCAAGTTAAGGAATGTAGCGCTTTTCTATGAATAGGAAGATGTAAGAGCCTGGGCTCATTGAAATCACTCCTTTGATAGGCATCTCAGCTTCTAGGGCCAGTATCCCGTTCTTTCCCATCATGAGTCCCCTCGGGTTGCACAAGCGGGGCAGCTGCGGCAGCTGAGGGCTTGGCAGTGGGCACCCTCCTCGTCTCCATCCTGCGTTCCCTCAGGGCTCACCTTCCGGGGGGCGGTGGTGGTTGATGGCTGCAACATCCTTTGGCTGCTGACATGGCAGCAACATTTTCCATCCACAGGAAAGCAGATTGTGCCAGTTTATACTGAGACTGGTAAAGTGTAAGCTCTCCAGCTGCTCCGCATCCTGCACAGCTCCGGGTTATTTTCAGTACTTGTTATACTAGCCATTCTTGTTTGGATTTCTTCCTCTCCAACTTTCCTATATTTTGTTTTCCTAGATTAACTGCACGATTGAGTATATGACATATTTGGTAAGTGTTCTACATGCACTTAAATATGGATTCACTTGTTTGGTATGATGTTCCATATATGTCCATTATGTTAATTGTTTGCAATCTTGTACAAATTTATGTATTCTAAGTGACGTTCTTGTCTGCTTGTTCTATTGTTAGGGAACCATTGACCAAAACTGCCCGCCTTGGCCAGGCATGATAATAACCACTTTCACACAAAAGGAGGTCCCAATAAGGAACACGATGCTGCCGCAGAAAACTAACCAGGAGAATTTGGGAGGGGCCAAAAGGAGAGGAGACGCCAGCCCATAATACATCCTGCCAACCTCCCAGAAACCCTCCGACTGGAATCCATCTTAACTCAGAGATGCACGCACCACCAGGAAGCACCCTGAGTCAGACCAAATATGGGCACAAGTAGGATAATTGGCCAGAGACAACCCAGAAAGTAACCCCATCACCATAAAACCCGAGACTGCGAGCCACGTGGCAGACCAGTCCTCCTGGGGCCCCTTACCATCCTGCTCTCCGCCCGGCGCCCCTTCCCAATAAAGTCTCTTGCTCTGTCAGCACGTATGTCTCCTCGGACAATTCATTTCTGAGCGTTAGACAAGAGCCCGCTCTGGGGCCCTGGAAGGGGTCCCCCTTCCTGCAACACTATCAGTTACTTAAAGGATTTATGTTAAAATATTTGTGTCACTGTAAATTTGCCTCAACTTTCACTTCTGCCGTATCTTGCTTAAACATTTTGAAGCTGTTACTAGTTGTATACAGAGGTAGGATTGACATATCTTTGTGTTATATTGACTTTTTATCACTATGAAATATCTTTTAGTAATATTTCTTGCCTTAAAGTATACTTTATATGGCATTAATAGGGTGAAACAAGATTTCTTTGGATTACTATCAGCATGATGTTTTTCCCACTCTTTTTCTTTTCAGCTATTCTGTGTCCTGATTTTTAAAGTCAGAGTTGTAACCAGTTTAGTGTTATTTTGTATCCAGTCTAAACAATTTTGCTTTTACTTTGGAATGTTAAGTCCATTTACATTTAACATGAGAACTAACATAGTTGGGTTAATGTAGTGCAGCCCTGACACTTGGTTCCTTTTTTTTTTTTTCTTTTTCTTTTTTTTTTTTTTATAAATTTATTTTATTTTATTTATCTATTTTTGGCTGCGTTGGGTCTTCGTTGCTGCACGTGGGCTTTCTCTAGTTGTGGCCAGCGGGGGCTACTCTTCGTTGCGGTGCGCAGGCTTTTCATTGCGGTGGCTTCTCTTGTTGCGGAGCATGGGCTCTAGGCGCGTGGGCTTCAGTAGTTGTGGCACGTGGGCTCAGCAGTTGTGGCTCGTGGGATCCAGAGCGCAGGCTCAGTAGTTGTGGCGCACGGGCTTAGTTGCTCTGTGGCATGTGGGATCTTCCCAGACCAGGGCTCGAACCCACGTCCCCTGCATTGGCAGGCGGATTCTTAACCACTGCACCACCAGGGAAGTCCCGGTTTCTCTTTTTCTAATGCAAGGGCCTGACCTCAGCTCTGCTTGCCAGGCATCCACTCCCAAATGACTCTCTAGAATAAACACATTGCCAGCCTCAGGACTAGGTAGGAGCCAGACATGCCCACCCCCAGGCTCCTTTGTTTTAGAGCTCTTAGTTGCTTTCTATAACTCACCATCCTGGGCTCTAGTTTTTCCTCTACCCATGCTTTAAATCCCCACTCTTCTGTTTTAAAGTCACCAATAAAGAGTGAGCCCACCAAACCCTAGGCCCCCACCCTCAACCTCATAAAAACAGAACCCCAGGCTAGTGCTAGCTCTCTCTCCCCAAGACCTCACATTGTGCCTCCAGGTATGCCTCAGGGTCTGTGATCAGCTCAGGTACAATTCTCTGATTGGTTGATGGTGAGGTAAGAGGGTGGTTAACATTATCAATCCTTAGGTGCTTGTAGGTCTGGGGCCTCATGATCATCAAGGAGTTTATTTCTTCCATTTGATGGTGGTTTTAGCATCCATAAAACAACTCAGGAAATGTGCATCAGATAATGTTATCTGGGTACTTCAGAGAGGAGCTACAGCAGAGGATATGGGAGGAGGGTCTGTCCCGGGAGGAGGGTCTGTCCCGAGAAGACCCCAGAGGGTCCTGCTCAGTTACACAGAGTTATCACTACTGCTTCTCTGCCCTTCTTCCTAGAGTTCCATGTTCCCATTTGTAATCATTTCACTTTACCTTGAAGAGCTTCCTTTTTTATTTCTTGTGGTTTGAGTCTGCTGGCAATGAATTATCGCAACTTGTGTATAAATCAAACTTTTTGTTTTCTGTATCTCTGAATAATATTTTTGGTTGGCACAGAATTCAGGGTTGCCAGACTTTGTCATTCATCACTTTCAAGATACAATTTCATTTTCTTCTGGCTTTTTTGTGAAAAGTCAGCTTTAGACCTTAATTGTTGTTGTTTTGTAGATACTGTGTCTCTTTCCCCTGGCTGCTAAGAGTATTGTTTTTTGGTTTTCAGCATTTTGATTGCAGTGTCACTAGCTGGGATGACATTCTTTGCATTTATCCTGCTTAGAGTTTTCTGCAATCCATGGATCTGTGAATTATCTTTCATGGATTTTGAACAATGTTATCTCTTCAAGTATTTATTTATTCCCTCTTTCTTCCCTGTGGTACTCCAATCTCATGTAAAGTTAGACCATTTGACTGAGTCTCACAGGTCCTTATGCTCCGATTAATTTTTTTCTATTGTTTTTATTCTCTCTAAGCTTCCCTTGGGCTATTTTATACTGTCCTGTCTCTACCTACGTTCATATCGTCTTCTGCTCCTAATTCATCCAAATGAGTTCTTAATTTCAGATATTTTATTTTTTAATTCCAGAATGCAATGGTTAATAGTATGTGTTAACTTGGCTGGGCCACAGTACTCCCATATGTGGTCAAACACTATTCTGGATGCTTCTGTGGGGATGTTTTTGGATGAGATTGCCATTTAAATTGGTGACATTTGCGTGAGGCAGACTGCTCTCCATAATATGGGTGGGTCTCATCTAATCAGCTGAAGGCCTGAATAGAACAAAAGACTGACCTCCTCCAAGCAAGAGGGAATTCTGCAACAGTCTTTGGACTTTAACTGCAGCATCAGCTCTCCGGCCTTCTGGCTGCAGGGGAGCAGAATTTGCCACCCTAAAATACGTCTCTTTGGCACATTCATTGTTTTCAGCTGGTTATTTTCTGAGAAAGAGCAGACATGGGAAGGGCTCTGACAACCAAGTAGGAGTTGACCTTTTGTAAGAAACATTTACATTTATAAGGGAAATCTCCATTTGGGATGACCAAATCTCTAGAAACTCTTATCATTGGAGAAGGCAATGACTTAAATCTGCCTCACAATCCTGGTCACCTGCCATAACTGACTCTCCCCACCTTCAACAACCTGTTTTGTCTTTAGCTGAGGATGTATTTAAGGTGAGGGCTGCGGCCCCTTTAGTGAGTTACTCAGTTTTCCTGGGTCTCTCCCATGTAGACATGTTGTTAAACTTCTGCGTGATTCTCTCCTGTTAATCTGTCTCATGTCAATTTCATCCTTAGACCAGCCAGAAGGGTAAAGGAAGACTTCTTCCCCCCCAGCACAGCCCATCCTGAAGATTTTGGCCCTGCAGCCAGTTCCTTAAAATAAATCTCTTTTTGTTTCTACACACATTCTATTGGTTGTAGAATCCTGGCCAATACAGAGAATATTTATTTGATTTGTTTCATAAAGTCCTATTCTCTGTCAAAACTCTCAGTTTTTAAAGTCTATTATTGAACATACTTGTCATACTTGTTATTTTAAAGTCCTCTTCTGCTAACTCCATTGTCTGGATCATCCGTTGGTCTGTGTCTGCGGCTTTTCTCCCCTATTGCTATTGGTCACCTTGGGGCCTTGTATAAATAAGAGCCAGAGGCCACGCATACCTCTGTAGTAGCGGGTCCCTCGTTTCCTCATTCACCAGGTCAACTCCATCACAAGCTGAGCTGGGTTGGGCTGGACCGTAGCAGCTTTAGGAAACTCATACCCCCTCCTGTCCCTCTCCTCCTAGGCTTCCGGTGGAGACTCGGGCAGGCCTGTCTCCTGGTCCTGGAAAGCGTGGCAGATGCCCTTCACGTCTGTGCGCCCTGCTTTTAAGCCTCCCACTCCCAACTGCTGCGGCCGCTTTAGACTCTGGCAAGTCTCTTCAGAGCAAGATCAGATGTGTGTTTGGAGCAGGCCTCTTTCCTCGGGTGGGAACTTGGCTCCTGAGAGCCGTGGGACTGCTGCGGACGTCACTCTTCCCTATACACGCCCCGCCCTGGGTACCACCGCCTGCATCCGGGACTCAGCGCGCATTCCGGTTTGGTTTCTCGTAGGTTTCGCTTTCCCGGAGCTGAGCGTGCTCGTCCCTCCTCCCTGGTTTGTGGATACAGTCCCGCTGGTGGTTGGCAAATCCCCAGGAAGGAAAGACAGGGCAGGCTGGCAGCGTCGACTCAGCTCGGGGGACTTCCCCACCTCTGGAAGCCAGTCCGGTTGGTCCTTGTCCCTCTCAGCTCCCCAACACGTTTACTTACGACACCTGCAACCTGCCTGTTTTTTTCTTCTTGGTCCAGTGGGAGCATGTGACCGCCAGTCTACTTCATCCTCGCAAATCCCGGACGCCCTCTGATGGCTACTGAATTTTATATGCTTACTTTGCATCCTGATTCATTACTGATTGTTTTCCAAATTTGTTGCTTTTATTCCTTATTCTCTAGGATTTCCAGGTATACTGCCGTATCATCTACAAATGGACCTGGTTTTACTTCTTTTTCCATTCTAAAGCCTCTAATTGTTTAATGTTTTCTAACTGTATCAGTGAATACTTCTGACTGAATTTCAAATAGTGATGGGAATGCTTTTCTTATAATGGGTATTTTTCTTCTAATGTAAGATGATAACTTTTTTAAAAAAATAAATGTTACATTTTATTTTGTTTATTTATTTATTTTTGGCTGTGTTGGGTCTTAGTTGCAGCATGTGGGATCTTAGTTCCCTGACCAGGGATGGAACCCAAGTCCCCTGCATTGGAAGGCAGATTCTTAACAACTGGACCAGCAGGGAAGTCCTGTAAGATGACAACTTTAAGAGATTATATTTCTCTTGAATATTTTTAATTAAGAAAGGATAGTTAGTCTATTCAAAGGTACTTCAAAGTCTATAGATTTACTCCTATGACATTTATTTTCATATCTATTAATAGGGTGAATTACATTAACAAATTCCCTGATATTTAACTATCACTGAATCCTAGGAATATATCCTACTTTGTCATACTGTATTATTTTCTTTTTTTTTTTTTTTTTTAATGAGGATCTTGAATCAGATGCGTATGTTTGATTGATTGATTGATTGATTGATTTTGGCTGTGTTGGGTCTTCGTTTCTGTGCGAGGGCTTTCTCCAGTTGTGGCAAGCGGGGGCCACTCTTCATCGCGATGCGCGGGCCTCTCACCGTCGCGGCCTCTCTCGTTGCGGAGCACAGGCTCCAGACGCGCAGGCTCAGCAGTTGTGGCTCACGGGCCCAGCCGCTCTGCGGCATGTGGGATCTTCCCAGGCCAGGGCTCGAACCCGTGTCCCCTGCATTAGCAGGCAGATTCTCAACCACTGCGCCACCAGGGAAGCCCTGTATTATTTTCTTAATGTGCTGTTGGATTATGTTTGTTAATATTTCTTTAAGATTTTTGCACTGATATATCTAAGAGATGTTGGTCTGTAATTTTCTTTTTACAATTTTTATTAGGTTGGTTATCAATATTATACTGGCTTCGTTAAAAGAATTTGGAAGTCTTCTCTTTTATGTTCTCAAACAATCTATGTGTCATTAGGAAAATCTGGTCTTTGAAGATTTTGTAGAATTTTTTGTGTGAAATCATCTGATCCTGGTTGTTTGTGCTGGGTTAGTTTCTTATTATGTTTCTTTATTTTCTACTGAAATTGATCTCTTTAAGCTTTCTCTCTCAACTGGGATAACTTTTGCTTAAGTGTATTTTCCTAGGTAGTTATCCCCTTCATCTGAGGTCCTGTATTTGTAGAAGGGTATATGAAATAGTCTGTTATCATTTAAAAATTTTTTCTCTCTTTCAATAATTACTTCACTCTTAGTATTTATTATTTGTATATTTGTACTGTCCCTCTTTTATTGATTGGGTTAGTTAGTTCCTCATCTAGTTCTTTTAATTTTTCAGAAAACCAAGCTTTTGCTTTATTAATCACATCCGGGTTTGTTCTCTGCACCATTTACTTCTGCTTCTAGCCTTATGATTTTCTTCTCCATGCTTTCTTCTGTTCGCTTTGGTTCCCCCCTCCAGTTTTTTTGAATTGGGAATTTGATTCATGTATTGTCATTTCTTTTCCTTGTTTACTAAAATCGAAGTTTAGGGCTTTAAAAACTTTTTTCTGTAGAACTGATGCTTGATTATACTCTTGACTATATATAAAATCCTTGGTTCAAACTTTATTTTCTTTATTTTTTAATATTTATTTATTTATTTGACTGCGCCGGGTCTTAGTTGTGGCATGTAGGATCTTTTAGTTGCAGCATGCAGGATCTTTAGTTGCGACATGAGGGATCTAGTTCCCTGACCAGGGATTGAACCCGGGCCCCCTGCATTGGGGGCCCACTGGACCACTTACCCACTGGACCACCAGGGAAGTCCCCAAACTTGAGGGTGATTTTTTTTTTTTTATCATTTCTGCTTCACTGCGTCTTGAGGAGTCTGATACCAACCTATTTTTTTCCCTTACATATATGTTGTGGGTTGTAGGCACTAAGGGACGCTTCTGTATCTTTTACATTTTTAAATATTATTTTTATTTTATTTATTTATTTTTGGCTGTGTTGGGTCTTCGTTGCTGCGCGCGGGCTTTCTCTAGTCGCGGCGAGTGGGGGCTACACTTTGTTGCCGTGTGCGGGCTTCTCATTACAGTGGCTTCTCTTGTTGCGGAGCACAGACTCTAGGCACGCGGACTTCAGTAGTTGTGGCACGTGGGCTTCAGCAGTTGTGGCATGTGGGCTCAGTAGTTGTGGCTTGCGGGCTCTAGAGCACAGGCTCAGTAGTTGTGGCGCACAGGCTTAGTTGCTCTGCGGTGTGTGCGATCTTCCCTGACCAGGGCTCGAACCCGTGTCCCCTGCATTGGCAGGCAGATTCTCAATCCCTGTGCCAGCAGGGAAGCCCTGTGTCGTTTGCATTTTCTACTAGCATAGTCTTAGCGCTCACCATTCTAGGTCGTTTTTCCAGGAACAGGTGAGCCCTTTTAGTTCGGATTTAGGTTGCTTTGTCCTCTTGTTTGCCTGCCTTCCTGCTTCAGTGCCTCTGCTACAGCTTCTGACTTAGCGATCTCAAATGCCTGCTCCCTTGGAACTTTGTGAGACTTTATTTCTAAGCTGGTCTTTACGTTTTCCTCCATTTGTTTCCTCACTTTCATCGTTTTTCATCTCATGTCTTCTTTTTATTGCCTACTGTTGTTTTGAGGTTCTGAACTTCTGATGCAAGGTGTTCCTTCATATTTTCAAATGTTTTGACTCAGGCATGAGAGATTTATTCTGCTTCCTGGTTCGTTTTCTGAGACATTTTTCAAGAGAAGTTTTATTCTCGTTTTAATTCTCCCTGCAGTGTCTTCCTACAGATGGGTGCGCAGTAGGACGCGGCCTCCTGGCGCGAGGCCGCCCTCTTCCGGCTGCGCGATGAAGTGCAGCTGTTCCTGCGTCCGTGGTCTGGTGGTGGGAGGGGTGGGTGCCTGCCAACATCAGGAGTCTCTCTGGTTGCTGCAGCACTTAATTTCCCCTTCTTCCTTCCTTCTTTCCATTTGCCGCCAAGCCTGCAGGGGTTTCGCCCCTCCTACTGGTCTGCTTCCCAAGAAAGGATGCATCTCCCATTGCCCCTGCATCCCTGCATCTTCTCAAGCCCATCACCTGTAGCCAGGCCGCTGGCCAGCAGCTCTCAGTCTGGCTCCCAGCATCCCCACGAGGGGAGCTGGACCTTCTCTTTCTGAGGATGGCTTTTGTCCAGCCCATCACTCTCAGACCCTTGGTTCCTTTCTCCCGTTTCCGTCCGCTCTCTCCAGCGATACCCACGCTGCCCAGCAGGTGCCCCAGGTCCAAAGACGGCTCTGCCAGAAGTTTGTGTTCGTTTTTCTACATGAAAGTAAATGACATCTGTGGTCTCTCCATCTCCTATGCATGCTGAGGTCATGAGGAGCGTGGGGTCTTGTTCCCTTGCTCTGTTGATCTGAATTCCTTTTCTTGCTAGAAAGAGTAAATAGAGTTGGATGTAGGCAGCTGAAATGATCCTAGGGCCAGAATTCAGTGGGGTTTTTAAAACTTAAGATTCCAAATTTATTATTGCAAATATATAGAAATACAATTGGTTTTAATCTTATAACCAATGACCCTTCTAAATTCATGGATTAATTCCAATATTTTCTCTGTACATTATGTTCTAAACTCAAAATCACATGATGTCCAAATGATAAGAAGTTGATTTCTCATCTTTTTAAAAAATCTTTATTTATTTATATTTTTGGCTGCATCGGGGCTTAGTTGCATGGGATCTTTGCTGCGGCATGCAGGATCTTTTCGTTGGGGCACACAGGCTTCTCTCTAGTTGTGGCTTGCATGCTCTGTAGTTGCACACACGGGCTTAGTTGCCCTGCGGCATGTGGGATCTTAGTTCCCAGACCAGAAATCGAATCCACGTACCCTGCATTGGAAGGTGGATTCTTAACCACTGGACCACCAGGGAAGTCCCTGATTTCTCATCTAAAATGATGATCCCCTTGTTTCTCTATCCAGGACAGAGTGAGTAGAAGGGGTGATAACAAGGGGGGAAGTGTTCAAGAGTTCACCATAAAGATGATGCAAGTTAGAGCCGGTTTTATAGTGACCTTTATCAGATTAGAAAGATCCCTTCTATTCTTAGTTTGCTGAGAGAGTTGTAATCACAAATTGTGTTGACTTTAACAAATAATTTTCTGTATATATTGGATTATATAGTATGTTTTCCTTTTTGTGGGCCATTGGTGATTTTCCAATATTATGTTTAAGATATGTTTTCATTAATTTTTTGTGGGATATTGCTCTGGAATGTTCACTTTTTGTAATACCTTATCCATTTTTGTTAAAAAATCAAGACTATGCTAGCTTCTTAAAATTAATTAGGAAGTGTTCATTTCTTTCTTTCCTCTGAAAGAAGCTTGGAAGATTGATATTATCTTTTCTTTGAATGTTTGGAAGAATTAACCAGTGAGAGCATCTAAATCTAGAATTTTCATTTGCAGAAAGTTTCTTTTAAATCAGCTTTTTGAGGTATTATTTGTAAAAAGTAAAATTTATGATTAAGTATAGTTTCATGAGTTTTGAAAAACTGTTTTGGCTGTTTTAACTGCTTTGCATTTTCATATAAGTTTTTGAGTGACCTTATTAACCTCTTCACAAATGCCAGCTGGTGGGTTGATTGAGATTACATGGAATATATAGGTCAGTTTGGGGAGACTATAAATAATATTGTCTTCCAATCCATGAACATGCTATATCTCTCCATACATTTAAGTCTTCTTTAATTCCTTTGGCACATTTTTTAAAATATTTATTTATTTATTTAATGTTGGCTGTGCTGGGTCTTAGTTGCGGCACGTGGGATCTTCATTGAGGCACGCGGGATCTTTCGTTATGGCGCTCGGTCTCTGTTGTGGCGCTTGGGCTTCTCTCTAGTTGCAGCATGTGGGTTTTCTCTCTCTAGTTGTGGTGTTCGGGCTCAGTAGTTGTGGTGCTCGGGCTTAGTTGCTCCACGGCATGTGGAATCTTCCCGGACCAGGGATCGAACCCGTGTCCCCTGCATTGGAAGGCGGATTCTTTACCACTGGACCACCAGGGAAGTCCCAGTATGTCACATTTTTGATGATACTCTAAATGACATTGATTTTTCATTTTTTTGTAATTTAATTTAAATTTTTTTAATTGAGATAAGGTAGATTCACATAGAGCTTTAAGAAGTCATGGAGAGATCTGCGTACACTCTACCCAGTGTGTACTAATAGTTACCGTTTGCAAATGGATTGGAAGACTCGGTACTTTGGGGGTTTATTATTCTCCCCAAACTGATCATATATTCCATGTAATCCCAACCAAGCTTCCCTAGAGCCCTCAGAGAGAACACGGCCCTGTCTGCTGTTTAGTATCGGACCTCTAGTGTCCAGAACAGTGAAATCATAAATTTCTTTTGTTTTAAGTCATCCAAATTTGTGGAACTTTGTTACAGCAGGCCTAGGAAACATATACCTCTGTTGGTGTAAAGTATGTCCCTTTGTCTGCGGTGATGTCATACAAGGCTCCACGGAGTAAATCACTCTGCGAGTTCTCAGATAATGCTGCTGATCGAGGCACTTGGGGCGAAAACACCAGATCCATTCCTGATCTCTGTAACAATCCCAGCAGGGTGAAAAATCACACCCTGCAGTGTAGAAATGGCACAAAAGGGTCAGCCCCCCCCAGGAGGCTGGTTGGTCTCAGGAGGGACGGAGCCGGACGGAGGGCTCCGTCCCTCCTGCTGAGATGTGTCGGCTTCAGCGTCAGCAGCGGCCAGACCTGGCTCGGCAGGGCACCCGCGCTCCCAGACCCAGGCGCGCCCCCGTCCCTGCCTCCACTGCTCCACTCCTGAGCCCACCGGCAGAGCTGGCCCCCGGACGGCACGGCTCCACAACCAGGCCGGGATGTGGTCGTCATCGCGTCAGCCTGCGGTACCAGGGAACCTGTGACGGGGCTGTGGAGGTGGCAGCTGCAGGGAGCAAAACCCCTGGGGCAAATCAACGGGCAGCAAGCAGAGACCTGCCAGCCAGTTTTCAGACCTGGAACCCTGGGCCCCCAGAAGAAAGCAACTGCCACACACACATTACAGGTGGTGACCCCGCCCTTCCTGAAAGGTGCCCACAGCTTTAACTCGGGACTGTACCCTAGGCACGGGGACACCCGGACGTTTCAAGAGCTGTGAGATGCAGGATGTGAGCGGACGGTCATGCCCAGAGGCCTGAGCATCGTGCCCGACGTCCCCCGTTAGAGCAGCAGAGCGGGTGCTCCAGGAGCTCCAGGAGCTGTGGAGGAGTCAGAAGAGGTGATTAAACAAGAGCCACCGTGGAGGCACCGGAGCTGCTGCCCATCACTTCCTGCGACAGTGTGACAGCAGCCAACGCAGAAGGAAACGACAGCACAACACGTTCCACTTCCTCCCTGATCTCACTGCTGAGGCTTCTGCATTTTTCCGACCCACAGGTGGGGAGAGAGGGGGGTTTGGGGCGGAGGGCAAGGCGTGGGAGAGTGCTGAGGGCTGAGCAGGGGGAAGCATCCGGAGGACCCCTGGGCTGGCCTGCAGGTGGGCCAAGAGCACAGCCAGAGGGCGTGAATCCTTGCTGGCAGCGCCCTGAGTCGGGTGTGGGGGGCACTTCTCCCACGAGGCTGGCAGGGAGCCCACGCCTCAGCTGCACCCCAATTTTTCAGGATCTGAGTGAGAATCACAGGCTCCTGTCTGGATCCGAATGGGTGGGACTCTGAGGGGTGGGGCCCAGAGCCAGGTAAGGGGTCTGAGGCAGTGGTGGACCGAGGCCACCATCAAGGTCGCTCCCAGCGCAATGGATGACGGGGCCTGGAGGGTGGGAATTGGGGGTCTCAGCTGGTTCCAAGCCAGGGAGGAAGGCCTCCAAGCACAGTCGCACTCAGTCGCCCTGTGGCGGAAGGTGACACAGGACCCGGGGGCTCCTCGCGCCCCAGGATGGGGCCACGCTGTGCAGCCTGGGATGCAAACCCAGTGCTGTTATCAGGCAACTGAGCTCGGGAACCCCGAGGGCATGTAGGGCCTGGATGGTGTGGCCTGGGTCAGTGGGACACACAGGGCCACCCCTGGGGAGCCTGTCAATGCAGCCGGGACCCAGCAGACCCACTGGACCGGGCAAGAAGCCCCTCAGGATCGGCCTCCGCCGGCTCTGGAGCCTGTCCGGCGTGGCTGGCAGTGGCAGCGCCTAGCAGGCCAGCTTTGTCCTGCTGCTTCCGCACTTCCGGACGGCAGGCTGTCCACGCACAGGCCCGGGCAGGGGTGGGGTCTGGATTTCCAGGGGCCATCCTTGGGGGCAGGGGATCAGGAGGTGACAGGCAGTGCACCTGCTTGCTCCGGGATGGAGGACAGAGTCCAGTGGGCAAGTGGGCAGTCTCGTGGGTAACAAAAACGTTCATCAAGAGCAGAACTGATTTTATCCGAAGGCCCCGTCCTCACAGGGGGCCAATCTGAGGCTGGCCAGTGGCCCAATCACAGGCCAGGAGTCAGGAAGGCTTGCTTCCCTCCCCAGGACACCCCCATCCCCAGAATGACCCTAACTGCAGCCGTTGTGTCAGCGCCATGACAGTAGGGATTCACAGGGACGGAAGGGGCCCACCCACCGCCAGGCTCGGGTAAATGTCCGGGTCGTGGTGGCCTGGTCTTGGTGCTGGGGATTTCAGGCACAGGCCTGTGGTCACCGAGGGACATGGGGTCCCCTCGCCCCCAGTCGTGTCTGTTTCTGGAAGCCCAGAGGACCATCAGGGCCCCCTGCCCGTCCCCAGCCCACAGCTCCTTGTGAAAACAGCGGGCTTTGTCTGCTGGGGGAGCTGGGGTGACTAGTGACCAAGGTAATTTATGATCCGACAGAGAATTCGAGAACAGCCCCTGTCCCCACCCCTCCTGCCGCCCCAGGCTGACCCCAGGCCCCGCCCTGTCTGCCTCTGAGTCTCCTCCCGCCTCTCCTCCCAGCCTCTCCCAGCACCCAGGACCGAATGAGATCAGAAAGGAGGCCAGGAGGGCATCTGGACATTTAGCGACCACTGCCCACTGTGCCCCCTGACACCCCTAGTCCAGTGCCAGAGAAACAGGGTCACCTTTGAGGATGGCCCATTCCTGCCCACAGGGGCTGACATCGGGGAGACCCGCCGTGGCCGGGACCGTGTGCCTTCGGCCCCGCTCCAGGTGGGGCTTCTCTCCCACAGAGTCCTCCCGCCGCCCGCCCCACGCCCACCCGGGCTGCTTCATCACGCCCACATCCAACAGCACCATGCGATTTGGGGTTTTCGAATTTTTCACAGATTCACATTCAACTCCATTACGGCATGAAATGACACATGAACAAACGCACAACGTAAGCCCAGATCCTCCCCCCGGGCATCTCCAGTTCCATCCCTTCTGTGCCCACCTCCAAGCCGGGCCCATGCCCGGGCAGAGGCTGGACAGCAGGGAGGGCTGGAGTGGCACCCAATAAAGGGAGGCTCTGGGTGCACCAGCACCAAGGCGGAGGCTGCACCTGGCCAGGCATGGTCCCTAGGACATGCCAGGCAAGAGGGGCCGGGGGACAGTCCTGCTGGTTGGACCACTGGGTGACCTGGAGGGAAATGACCCCAACCAGCTGCACACCCTCCTTCATAGCCAGCACTTCCTCACCCTGTGGCAACGGGAAGCTGGGCCTGCAGGGCGTGCCGAGGCCCCCAGAGGCCCGGTGGCTGCGAGTGGAGGCGACCGGCAGCAGTCACCCGGGGGCCAGAGGCAGCCCGTCCAATTGCCCTTTGCCTACTAGTCGCCCCTTTTATCCTTCGGCCCGTTCTCCTCCTGCGAGGCCCCTGGGGGCAGGGTCACCCACTGCAAGTCCAGATCCAGGGCTCACACCCTGCCTGCTCCTCAGGGGAGCTCAAAAGGGCGTGATCAAGGAAATAAAGGCAGGAAGGGAAAAAAAAAGAAAGAACCTGGGGAAAGATGCTGGCAGGACATGGCGTGAAAAACTGTGAAGCCACCTGACACGCAGGTGCGGGCACCTGGGCATGGGCGCTGCCTTTAGGGGGCAGCCTTGGGAGGCAGGGGTCCCTGCGGGTCAGAAAAGAGGGCAGCCTTTCCTGCCCACACCTGGACTCACGCAGGGCCCTTAGACCTGCCCGGTCTCCAGGTGAGGTTGTGGCTGGGGTGATGGTGCCTCCAGAGGGGACGGGGTCCCACTCCGGACCACCGCCCCTGCCCTCAGTGGACTCTGTGCTGCTTCATCTGTGCCGTGTTGTTTGGTGACAACGATTCTTTGCTTGACCAAACTTTAGTCAGGCTCCCAAACCTTCTCCTGGGCCCATCTGGGCACTTGCTTGTAAAATCCAGTTTTAACAAGAACTCCCCCCAACTCAGTATCCGATGGGGTTCCATCCCCCCCCCACCCCCCAGGTGAGGACTGAGCACCGGCCCTGCCTTCAGGGAGAGCCTGGCAGGTTTGTTTAGCCAGAATCCCCCTACCCTTGAGGGGTAGTGTTTTTCCATCCATTGACCACACCGGCTCCTTGGCTGTAAATCCCCACTGCCTCTGCTGTATTAGGAGTTGCCCCCAATCTCTCCCTGCAGGACCCCATCACAGTGGTCCCTGCGCCGGTCTCAAGAGCCCCGCTAAGATTATTCAGTCTTACTGAGCTTTAACAAGTGTCATGGAATTTTCTTTCTTTAACACTGGTTCTGGTGAGGACAGGTTCCTGGGAACCCCGGGGCCGATGGAGAGTGGTTCAGTTCACTAGGTGCTGAAAAACAAGAATAAAGGACAGGACAAAGGGAAGAACTTGCAGGGGACTGCGAAGGTGACCTGGGTGGGAAGCAGGTGGGGTCTGGTCTGCACCGTGATGGGAAGAGCTGACCTCCACACTCTGTGTCCAGGTCTCCGCCAGGCAGGGGGAGATTTTGGAAAAGAAGCTTGATGGGGCCCAAGCACAACTAAACTACCTGACAGACCCAGTGGGCCCATCACAGGGACAGCCAAGGGGCCCAAGAGACTCAGGTGCGGGAGGAGGATGCCCTGGCCGGAGCTGAGGACACGTGCTTCGCCTGGCGCCTGGCGAGAGGGAAGGAGCTGAGGGGCGTCTGGCTGAAGGCCCTGCCTGCTGCTCGGGCTGACTCAGGCTACAGCCCCGCGGAGCACTGACAAGGGGGGACAGAGCTGGGGGACCCGTGGAAACAGCATCTCTGCAGCCTTGTTCCAGGAGCTCCTGACGCTCTCCTCCCTTCTCCTGGGGTCCCAGACCCCGCCTCACACAGGGAGTCACGAGAAAGAAAGAAAAGATTCAAGCCTGTCATCTGACCCCTTCTTGCTGCTCTCCGGACTGCCTGTCCTGCCCCTCCTTCCCCCTCCTTCCCCTCCCCTTCTCCTCCTCCTCCTCTCCTTTCTCTCCCTCCCCCTTCTCCCCCTCCTCCTCCTCCCCCTCCTCCTCCTCCCCTTTCTCCCCTTTCCCCTCCCTCCCCCACTTGCCCTTGACACTTAATTTCCCTGTTTCCTGCTCTGGGCCTGGCTCTTGATGCTTTCCCTCTGGACGGCCCTGCACTTTATCTCTGATTGCCCAACCGGCCTCCTGTCCTCCAGCCCCAATGATCCCTCCTCCCCCTTGAAGCCCTCCATCTCTCTCCTCCACCTCCAACACCAGACCACTTGCCACCACACCTGTGGGGAGTTTCAGCTCTCCTGAGCCTCTGAGGCAGGGACTCAGTGTGGTCCTGTGTCCCCAGGGTGTGAACCGGGCCCTGTTCCGCAGGGGTTTGTTACAGGAAAAGAGGGACGCATCAGAGCTGGCGCGGGGTGGAGGCTGGCGGAGGGGATGAACCCACAGGGGAGACGCGCTCCCTACCCGTCTTCTCTGCTCCAGCAGGAAGCGGCCATCCTCACGGACCCCAGGAGACCCTCCCACGAGCCCGAGCTGTGAGCAGGGGCTGACAGGCCTCCACAGCCGGCCCCTCCTTCAGCTGCCTCTCCTCGAAGGGCCCCGCGCCCTGAAGCAGGGGAGGGAAGGTTCAGGAGAAGGCGTCCGGCTGGGAGAGGGGTGCCGCGAGAACCAGGATCTGAGTGGCCTCGAATGAGGAGGGTCCAGGGCGGAGAGACCGAGGGGATGGGCGGGGGCGACGGGGACGGTCCGGACAAAGCCTCCTTCTCTGCTCCACCGCCCCCTCCCGCCCCCCTGCAGGCTGAGCCGTCTGGCGTCATGGGGGAGCCGGTTCTAGTCCTGTGGGCTCTACTGGCGTCTTTGGGCTGTGCTGGCGGAGCCACAGAACCAGGTAAGGGCAGCCCTCTGGGCTGCGGGGGCTGCGGGGGGCTGCGGGGGCTGCGGGGGCTGCGGGGCGCGGCGGGCGCATCTCTCGGCAGCGGAAGGCCTTTGCGCCCCGGGCAGGTGCGCAGCGCGCTCCAGCGCCGCCTGGTGCTGCCCCGCAGGTGAGAACCTGAGCTGTTACCAGTGCTTCAAAGCCACGAGCCGGGAGTTTTGCGCGCCCGCCGCGTGCGCCTCCACCGACCGGGTCTGCGTCTCCCACGCGGTGACCATCACCCTGAGTGAGTACCTGGCCAGCGCGGAAGGGGCCTGTCGGGGACTCTGCGCTGGATCTTTTGGGGTCTCTGCGGGGAGCTGAGGAAGGCTCCCTTCAGGGGCCTCCTCGCCGGCGCCGACCTTTGCCTGATGGCGCCGACCTTTGCCTGATCCCCGTCCTGAGCACGCGGAAGAAGGAGGCAGCTGCTCAAGGTTGAGCCCTGGGGACTTCCGGAGGAGGCTGGCCGTCTCTTTCCTTCTTTTCGGTTACCCTAAACCAAGTGCCACTGAGCAGCCTGTGATATGATGTAATGCAATGCATACAATTGTCATATAATAAATATAATAAGGTTCAGTGTAGTGAGATACCATGCACACAATAGATACAGCAAAACAAACACAACACAGCACAGCACGACACAAGGAAGGTGGACGCCACCCAAGAATATCTCTTCTTCTATAGCTTGGGTTGTTTTGAGTGTCCTGCTTCCCTCCGGTGCTTCGTTCAGAGGTCTCTGCGCGTCTCTAAGTGAAGGAGGGAGGGGGTGGACGGGAGCCCAGGACGGGTGCAGCAGGTCCTCTGGTCACCATCGCTTTTCTCTCTGCTCTGCTTCCCCCGTCTCCCCGGGACTCCCAGGGCCCTGGCTACCCGGCTGTCCAGGCCACGTGTGGTTTCAGGGAAGAGCCCCGACCAGGGCCAGCAGTCCTGAACCCTGTCTTTGCTGTGACCTTGAGGGTGACCCTGGGCAGCTGTGCTCCCACTGCTGTGTAGGGCCTGGCCTGTGAAAGGGTCAGGAGAAGGTATCTGGTAGATGTTTCGGGACCAACATTCTCTGACCTTGAGGTTTGGTTCCGGCCTTCCCTGCCCACAGGAAAGCACCCTTCCCAAGGCTCTTCCTCTTCCTGAACGCTGTCTCCTCTTTTCTGCAGGATTACGGGTGGGGATTTTGCTCAGCAAGCACTGTGCTCCGAGGTGTCCCAACGCCAACATGAAGTCTGAATGGTCGTCGGGCCCCGGGATGCTGGGCAAGATCGTCAGGCAGTGCTGTTCCAGATCTCTCTGCAACAGGGCGCCCGCCCCGCAGGAGGGTCCCTGGGCCCTTCCAAGGGGGTTCCTGCTCCAGGCGGGCCTTGGCCTCCTCTGGGTCCTGCTGTGAGCACCTTCCGCTCGGCCCCAAAGCCCATGCTGTCCTCCCACCTCTCTCCTGCCCCCATCGCTCTCAAGACCGTGGGTGGGACGTTCACCCCTGAGACGGTAGGAGGTGTCATCACCTCGCCCTGGGCCGCCGCCTCTCCTGTCCCCAGCAGGGGCCCTTCGCTCACCCAGCCTGGGATTGTAGCCCCGCTCCGTGGGGGTCAGGGAAGGGGGCATGTAATGGGCATTTCTCAGTTTGGGGTAACAGCCCCTGCCCTGAACAGAAGCTCCAGGCCCCTGTGTTGGGCAAGAAGAGCCCGGCAAGGCCAGAGGGTAGCTCAGCCCTGGCTCTGGCTCTGACTAGCTCTGTGGTCTTGGCCCCTCCACGTCCGCTGTTCTGGCCACCTCTGTCCCTGGCCCAGGCAGAGTCCTGCAGTGGGACCACGACCTTCACTCCTTCCAGAGACAATAAAGTCGTTGCTTGACCACACCCCCTCTTGCTTCTTCCTCGTCTCTACCCACTGGGCCCAGACTACAGCCCTCTGGCCTGCTCTCCCCCGACTCTGTGGTTGTGCGCTGTCCATGGTTGGAATGGTGGACAAAACTGTCCAGCTGGGCTACAGCCAACCAAGCTGGGGACAGGACCAGCACTGGGCAAGCAGCAGTCACAGGCTCAGGGTCGGGTCCTCGGGAGGGCCAGCTGGCCAATGGTGGGGTAGAGGGTCGGAGTCTGGGGCACAGGACAGGGGTCAGTGGTGCCTGCCTAGGAGAGTGGGGTGGAGAGATGCTGGGAGGGGACGGCTGGGCGGCGGGGTGGATGGGACCCATGTTTGGTGCACAGCGGGGCTGGATAGAGTAGGGGCTGATGGAAGGCCTGGAGGTGCCCAGGATGGCCCCATGCCTGGCTTGGGGGAGGGTCACCCAGGAGAGGGGCACAGGGGAGGAGCAGGTTGGGACAAGTGGAACTGATGACAAGCTCATAGACACATCCAGGGGAACATCCAGGGAGACATCCTGGAGGACGGGGAGGTAGAGGACAGCGGCCAAGAATCTGTGGGTGGGGGCAGCGTCACCAGGCAGCAGGTCCCCAGAACCCAGAAGAACGCTGGGTCCACACACCTGTTCCCCAGTCCTGGTTCCTCAGGCTTACCCCACCCCGGAGTCTGCACACCTCCCCCCTCCAAGGTCTGCACACCCCCCTGCCCAGGGTCTGCACCCCCCAGGGTCTGCCCAGCTCTGGTTCCTTACACCTGCCTCCCCCATCGCACACCTGACCCCAATCTCCAACTCCTGGTCGTTTCCCCCGTGGACCAGGATGGGCCTGGCTGCGCCTCGTGCTCTAGGGCCTTCATGCATTCCCAGTCCTGGGCTAGGCTCCGCTCTGTGCCGAGGAGACCAATGGAGTGGCCAGGTGCTCTGGATGAGAGTCCCAGAATGCCCAGCTTAAAGTGGGACCTCACTCCCCTTCAACGCAGTTGTGAATTTTCAAGCTGAATTTAAACCCCTAGGCTGGCCAAGCAGGCTGGTCACCATCTACTGCTTCCAACTACCCACACGAGGTTCCTGGCCCATTGAGGCATCAGGAATCTCCAACTTCCTGAGTCGAGGCCAGTCCACAAGGCCAGTGCAGAGGGGAAACAATCACCCGGTAGGGCCGTGGTCTTCTCTCCAAGCTGCCTTCTCCTAGGAAATACGTGTATGTGATCCGGGTCAGGGGCCACCACACCCTGTCTCCCCACGACTGCTGTACTAGCCACTCCCTGCTTCCCTCTCCATGAACATGACCACCTTTGGAGCTGGGCATCCTGGTCCCACCTCTGGACAGGGGACCCAGGATTGGAGGCCCTTCTGGGAAGCCTCTCGGCTAGAAATCAGAAACTTTGCTGAATGAATGGAGAAATGAGTAAAGAGTGAGTGAAGGAAAGATGAAGATGATTGACAACCGAATGAGAAAGGTATTCTTGAGAAGTGAATAGATGCTTCATGAGGGCTGAGCGCGTGAGGTGAGGAGAAGATGGAGCCCGACCTCAGCCGTTCAGCTTCCCCAAGTCCCTCTGACCTAAGACAATGGCGGGTCACATCCTTCCTGGGCACCACGGCCCTCCCCCATTCCCCAGGGCCCTGAGCAACACGTGGCCGCCACGGAGCAACCCAAAGCTGGTCTGAGCCGGCCTCAGGACCACCAACGTGCGGGCACTGCTATAGCCATCATTAGTTTCAGGATTTTTGCCGTGGATTCTTTGGAGACTAGGTTCTTTTTCACAGTCTCTGCTGGGAAGCTCAGATCCGGCTACAACCTGCGCTCCAGCAGGCTTCCAGCTTCGTGCTGACACTCAGATGTACCCAATCCCGTCTCCATCCTGGCCACGCCTTGCCTTTCCTTTCTTCTACCCCACCTCCTTCAAAATTATTTGAGTTTCTGATTCTCCTAGTTTGTACTACCTTAACTCTTTTAACTATAAAATGGATTTGGTGAGTCAACGTGCATGATTTCCCCATCCCTTGACCTCTGTTCACTGGCTCTGCCTGCAGGGTACCCCCTGTGCTCGTCCTGCTGTGGGTCCTGATTCCACGGATGGAGGCTGGGTGTCTCCCCAGACGGCCCACGTGAGGGCAGGGCGCTCAGGAGGCACCGCAGGACAGCCCGATGGCAGCGTGTGTTGGGATTGTGAAGACGTAGAAGGGAAAGCCAGCAGTGAGGGCGTACCAGATGCTGCTTCCACTCCCCTTGCCCTAAAAAAGAGACCCAAGTCTGCCACGTCTGTGGTACAGAGTCGTGAGTCAGGTCGTGTGTGAACTCCACACGCAGCAGAGTCCAGAACGGCCTGTGTTCTCCCGCAGGTTCTGTTCCCCCGCCTCCACCCCACCCCCGAGGGTACAAGTACCCCCGCCCAAGGTCTGCTCAACCTTGAACGGAGCCATCCGGTACTCTCATTTTGTTCCAAATGTCCAGATTTTTATCACTGAACAATAAATTACCCCATAGACAATGTTCTCTGTCCATAAGCATTTAAATTAAACATCTATAACAAAGCAGATACACTTTTAAATCCCAAATATTTCTAAACTAAATTATTACACTTTGATTAGTTCATCTGTTGAACAAGGAATTATAATAGGAATTTTTTTAATTCCTTGATCTGAACAGTAATAAAATCAGGACAAACATTTATTTTAAAAAGAAAACGGCACTGTAAGGAAAATGGATAGGTTAGATCCTTATGTTACAAAAGAAGAGGGGCTGAAACATCAATAAACCATGTGTTTAAATCTAGAACCTGGAGAAAGAAAAACAAATTAAACCCCCCAAAAAACCAAAAAACAAAATTAAGCCAGAAATGTGACTTAGTGAAATAGGAAATCAAAATAAAATACAGAAGATCTACAAAGCCAACAGACTAACAAGATGGTGACATTGGCAAGATTGAAAATGGGAAGAAAGAGGAAATACAAATAAATGACAAAAATGGATGAAAGGGCCACATAATGCTAATCACCCATTCACGCAAAATTCTAGCAAAGGGACATGTTAACAATGAAAGCAGTCTTGCGGGCCACACAAGGAGGTAGCAGGGCATTCCTGGGTTAAGGTAAATGCTCTATGTCTTGACTGTGTTGGTGGTTCTATAAGTGTTTACATTTGTCAAACTCACCGAACTGTCCACTTCAAAGGGTGCTTTTTATTGTGTGTAAATCACACTTCAGGAAAGTTGACTGAACTATCACAAGAGAGTCATTGCATACCTCTATGGGATAGGTTTGAAAATTTAGATGCAATGAAGTATTTCCTAGTGAAAAACACAGATTACCAAACTCGACCCAAGAAGTAAAATTTCCAAGTTCCTTTTACAAAGCAAGCATAATACTGATAGCTAAACCTGATGATGATACTAAAAAGGAAATTACAGCATTTTTGTGGATCAATGCAACAATCTTAAATAAAATAAAATATTAACAAACCAAATTCAATAGCATATTATACAATAACATGACTGTGTGTATGTATCAGCCCTGAAGCCAGGAACTTAACTGTATGAGGAAGTGCTGGATGCAGTCTTACGATGGTGCTGAACTAAAGGATCAGTACTTTCTAACATTTTATGTGAGACATAAGCAAATGAAAATAAACAAGAGAAAACAATCAGAGGCATGAGAGTTAGGGAAAGCACAATCTCTATTTTTAACTAACTTAATAGTATGTTTCAAAAACCCTAAAAGATCAATGATAAAACTAGCAAAGTCAATAAAATCATTCAGTAAGGTAGTAGAATATGAAACTAAAATGAAAATTAATAGCCTTTTTATACATGAGCAATAGCCACCTAGAGGCTATAGTGGAAGAGAAGTTTTTATTTACAATTGGGGAATAGAGAGCTAATGCTTAAAAATAAATCTGACTGGGCTTCCCTGGTGGCGCAGTGGTTAAGAATCCACCTGCCAATGCAGGGGACACGGGTTCGAGCCCTGGTCCAGGAAGATCCCACATGCCACGGAGCAACTAAGCCTGTGTGCCACAACTACTGAGCCTGCGCTCTAGAGCCCGTGAGCCACAACTACTGAGCCCACGTGCCACAACTACTGAAGCCCAGGCGCCTAGAGCCCGTGCTCCACAACAAGACAAGCCACTGCAATGAGAAGCCCGCGCACCACAACAAAGAGTAGCCCCCACTCGCCGCAACTAGAGAAAGCCCGCGCGCAGCAACAAAGACCCAGTGCAGCCAAAAATAAATTAATTAATTTAATTAATTTTAAAAAATAAAATAAGAAAATAAATCTGACTAAAAATATGCAAAGTCTAAAGGAGGAAAATTCAACCAACTTCCAAGAGATGCAACAGTAGCCTCGAACAATTGTAAAGACACTCCTTATTCTTGGACAACTCTAAATATCATTAGAATGGCAGTTCTCTCAGGACTTCCCTGGTGGCCCAGTGGAAGACTCTGCACTCCCAATGCAGGGGGCCTGGGTTCGATCCCTGGTCGGGGCACTAAGATCCCACATGCCACAACTAAGCCCTCACACCATAGCTAGAGAAGCCTGTGTGCTGCAACGAAGACCCAGCACAGCCTAAATAAACAAATAAATAAATGTCAGTTCTCTCTAATTTATAAGATTTTTAATTTAATGTGATTACCATAAAAATAACTGGGTTTTTTTTCTTGAAATGGGCAAGTTGAAAGATATGTAAACAAAAACATTCAAGATCAGTTAGGAAAAAATTAAGTTGTGGGAGTAATAAGTACTAGCACAGGTTAAAACATAATTTAAAAAAAAAGTTTAGGGGCTTCCCTGGTGGCAGAGTGGTTAAGAATCCACCTGCCAATGCAGGGGACACAGGTTCGAGCCCTGGTCCGGGAAGATCCCACACGTCGCAGAGCAATTAAGCCTGTGGGCCACAACTACTGAGCCCACATGCCACAACTACTAAGTCCATGTGCTGCAATTACTGAAGCCCACATGCCTGGAGCCCATCCCAGGAGGGTGGGACGAATTGGGAGATTAAGTTTGACATAAATACACTACCATGTGTAAAATAGATAGCTAGTGGGAACCTGCTGTATAGCACAGGGAGCTCAGCTCTGTGCTCTGTGACGAGCTAGATGGGATGGGGGTGGGTGGGAGGGAGGTCCAAGAGGGAGGGGATATAGGTATACGTATAGCTGATTCACTTCATTGTACAGCAGAAACTAACAGAACATTGTAAAGCAATTTTACTCCAGTAAAAATAAATAATTAAATAAATAATTGGTTTGTGAACAAATAAATGACTATTTAGAAAAAGTCAGAATTGGATCTATACACATGCATCCATACATCATACATGAGAATAAACTAAATATTAAACAACCAAAACTATACAAATACCCAAAGAAATCACATGTGAATATCTTTATAACCTGGGTGTGGAAAACGTTTTCCTATGTATAATTCAAAATCCAAATGCAAGAAAAGAAAAGATAGACTAATTTGACTCTATACAAATATAAAGATTTTCCACACACACACTCCCCAGGGGATATATATCACTCTGTAAACATTGAGGGTGGGGGAACAGGGCTAAAGCAAATATGAGTGATACATGAAAAAAATTAACAAAAATGATATGAAATACCACTTAAACATAAGAAAATACGTTTGCCTTCACTTGTGAAGGAAATTCAAATTAAACAGGGAAGATGGTGCAGCCCCTGCTGTAGAGTGTGCTGTTCAGAGTGTAGGGGGCTACACCGTCAGGGCCAGTCCTGGTTCAGAGTGAGATGGCTAGACGCTGTCCTTTGCCCAGCCACCTCTCCCACAGAATGCAGCTATAAACCCAGAATGAAATACACGGAGAAGCTATATGAGGACTCCAAACAGAAAATAGTAGCAGAAAGATTGGGGAATAAGACAAAACTTTGAGGTGCCACCAAATGTGTGGTAAGTTTCCCCTTTTCATTTCCTCTGGTATTCTCGAGATTTGACTCAAGACAGCCCACATCCTTTTTTTTTTTTTTTTTTTAACTACACTGCACAGTTTGCAGGATCTTAGTTCCCTGACCAGGGATTGAACCTGGCCCTGGCAGTGAAAGCACCCGGGTACTAACCACTGGACCACCAGAGAATTCCCAAAACAGCCCACATTCTGAAAGTGAATACCAGAACATGGACAGAAGAGGTCCATTAGAACCCCTCTTGGTCTCACTTAATGAGTGGGAAAAGCAGCAACTTCAGCAGCTCCCAACAGAGCCTGCAGGTACCTAAAGTTCTGAGAGAAGGGAACTGGTCCCTCCAGTCAGAGGATCTGTGATCCCAAGATGATGGGGTAAAACCCATTGACCTTCTTCTCTCTACATCTTCCCACCTCATGACCCCAGATGTGGTTATAGGGGTGGGAACTGTGCAGCACTATGGAATAACTAAGCTCCAGCTTTCTGACTAGATGACCGAAAAGAGGAACTGCAAGTTACTAGAAAGTGCCAGAGAGACCGCAGGGATTGAGAAGCTTGGGAAAGAAATCCCATGAAGATGTTTATGAAAACCCAGGCTCATTCTGAGCTGTGCATACATGGAGTTGGCCTTGAAAAACATAAACTATGACAACTGAGCTATGGGACTGACCTCCACCAAGGGATCAGATTGGCCACTGTGTCCAAAACACTGCAAAGCCTTTGAAAACTGAACTGACATAGAAGCCACAACCCACATAAGGTTGATCTTCACTTGAAGCATAAACCCAGCCAGGTAGATTGCCTGCTAAAACAAAAAGATTAACATTCTCCATAAGATGGAAATAAGAGTCAGCCTCTCATAACGCAAAATTCAAAATATCCAGGATATAATCCAAAATTACTCTTTGTACAGAAGATCAGGGAAAACCTCAACTAAGAATTATCACACAAAGTCTTTAAAGCACTTATTTTAAAAATGCTCCAAGAACTAAGGGCAAACACTCTTGGGATAAATGGAAAGATACGTCTCAGCAAGGAAGTAAAACATATAAAGAATAACAAAATGGGAATTGTAGAACTGAAAAATACAATAACAAAAATAAAATACTTTCCACTGGGCTCAATAGCAGAATGGAGATGAAAAAAGAAAGACCCAACTTGAGGATACATCATAGAATCTGAACAACATAAATAAAAGATTTTTTTTTTAATGAACGGAGCCTAGGGGAAATACCAGAAAGTCCAATATCTGTGTAATTGCTGCCCTAGAAGGAGAGGACAAAAACTGGAGTGCAGGAAAAATACTTGAAGAAATAATGACTGCTAATTTTCTAGTTTTGAAGAAAGACATAAAACTATAGATTCAAGAAGCCCAGTGAATTCCAAATAGGAAGAATCCAAAGAAATACACACTTAGACCTATCATAATGAACTGCTTAATACATTGATGTTGTCACAAGACAGGATTCTCTCTGTAGGAGAAACAAAAAGTACGGGGCAGGGTGGGCGGGAGGAAATAGGAAATACAGTGGTGACTGGAGAGGTATTAGCATGAATATATATCATCTGCGCGAAACATCCTAGTAGGAATAAGCATACATTGGTCCAGATCTTGGTTTTTAAATACAATAAAAATGACATTTCCTTCTCAATGGACTCTGAACCATTTTAATAAATAGGTAATCCCAGCGTGTGGGTAGGAGAAAGAAAGTAAAATGCAGTAGAATTCCAACTAATCAATGTAGAGAGATTGATGGAAATACATAATCACCACTTGGCAAAAAGCCACAGTGATCATTGTTTGTGGGGGTCCTCAACCCGGAAAAGGGGGGCCTACAGGGTCCTGACCCAGACGATTGGCAGGGGATGGAGGCTGCAGCCATCAACGTCCCTCCCAAACTTTGAGCTCCTGTCAGGAGTCCACAGTGGGGACACGGCCCTGGGGTGGGGTCTCTGGTGGTCCTTCCCAAAAGGCCTGGCCATGACTATGGGGGTCCTGGGGGGTGTTTTAGGCACCAGAGCGGGCTCTGTGTGTGAGAGAGAGAGTGAATGCGTGTGTCAGAGAGCATGTATGTGACTTGCAGTGTGAGTGTGTGTAACTACAGGGCAAACACCTGGCAGGTACCACCGTGGCTACAAGGGACCAAAGCCAACATCACCAGTGAGTCAGCACCCCATGCCCTCCTCATGCGATGCGCTGAGAAGGACACAACCACATTTCCAAGATATTGTTGCTAAAATGCTTCAGCTGAATTTAATCGTGAATAAACAAGCCCAAATGAACAGACTTTCTACAAAACAGTTGGCCATCACTCTTCAAAAGTGTCGAGGTCCTGAAAGAAATCAAGACGGAGGCCTGTTCCAAATCAAAGGGACCTCAGGAGGCAAGACCAGCAGGTGGTGCATGAGGTTGGGTCGACAGTGGGCAGGAGAAGGGAGAGGGGCACTGGGCAGAATCGCATAAGGTCTATGGACTAGATAACAGTTTTGCGTCAGTGTTAACTTTGTCATTTTGATCGTTGTACTATGGTTATGTGTGATGTTAAAATTTGGAAAATCTGTGTAAAGGGTTGTGTAGTATAATTCTATACTTAGTATAATTCTTTAAAAAGTTGCAAAGTTGTTTGCAACTTTTTTATAAACCTGAAATTATTCCCAAATGAAAAGTTTAAGCTATGAGCCCCTTCACAGAATATTAGTCTTTATCGTTCTTTCATATAAGTAGAGAAGGATATAAATTTTGCCCAAACTATCACCCTTCACTGCATCCCAAACATTTTGAGAAGTAGTATTTTCCTCATTCATCAATTCTGGGTCTTTAAAAAAATATTTAAGACATCCTCTTCTAAAAAACTGTGCTAGGGACTTCCCTGGTGGTCCAGTGGTAAAGAATCCACCTTCCTATGCAGGGGAGGCGGGTTCATCCCTGGTCGGGGAACTAAGATCCCACATGCCTCGGGGCAACTAAGCCCTCAAGCTCGCGCACCTCAACAAGAGAAGAGAAAACTGGCACGCCACAACGAATCCCACATGCCTCAACGAAGATCCTGGGTGCCGCAGCTAAGACCCGACGCAGCCAATGAATAAATAAATAAACAGATTTTTTTTAAAAAACTGTGCTAATTTGAAATGTGTTTCTTCTCCATTTCTACATGTGAAAAGATTGTATTTATCTTTTTTGTTATTGACTTCTAACTTAATTGCATCTAAGTCAGAGAATACAGTCCTGAGATATGACATAAAGAGTTTTAAGAAATGATAAAATCTGGACACTTTAAACAAATTCAAAGTACTGGAAGGTCTTGTTCAAGTCTCAGTTCCAACATCTGAGTGCCAGGGGCAGGGGTGTTTAATTACTGCCACAGAGAGAGTGCCTGAGGGAGCCCATTGGGGCCATTTGTTTTATGGACCATGAACTTAATATGATGAACTGTCTTTTCTCACCCCATCCCTTGGCCGCCCTCTTTCAGCGCTCAGGGGTTTCTGGGTCTCCCCCTCAGCCATCTGTGGACCCCTACAAGTCTCTCCCCCATATCCTCCACAGTGTGGAACTCCCTCCCAGCTCCATGGGGTCTATTACACCAAAAAAGTTGCATCAGAGCTGCCGGCTCAGTCTGAGGCTGGCCCAGGTGGGTGGACCCACAGGTGGGGAGACCAAGTCCCCACCCCGTTCTCCCCCAACACCCAGCTATGACTCAGCTTCCTCCCCCTCCCTGGGCCTCAGGGGCTGCCGACTTAAGAACCCCAGGAAGCCTTCCCAAGAGCAGGGTTGATTCTGACTTGGAAGGTGTAGGAGAGGGGGGTCAGGTGAGGGTCCCGGAATCAGGACCCACATCCGGACAGAGGAGCAGAGAAGCTAGGAGGACGTATGCAAACGGGAATCAAGGGTGTGTGCGGGTGTGAGACCGAGGGAGGGGGAGGAGAGCGGAATCGGAGGTGCCCAGGCCAGGTTTGGGGGGCGGGGCTCTGGATCAGGCTCTTTCTCTGCCTCCACCGACTCAGGCCTGACCGCACCATGAGAGGGGTTCTCCTGGTCCTGCGGTGGGTCCTGGTGTGCGCAGATAGGGGTGAGGCCAACTGTGGCAGAAGGGAAGGCCTGGTGGGTTCTTCAGTGAGGGTAGGGCTGCGTGGGGCGTTTGCTCGTGTGTGTGTGTGTGTGTGTGTGTGTGTGTGTGTCTGTGTGTCTGTGTGTGTGTGTGTGTGTGTGTGTGCACGTGCACGCGCACGCTCCCCCGGGCCTGCAGGGAGCTGGGGGTGATGACGTCAGCCTGCAGGTGTGAGTGTCTGACCTGGGTCCCAGGAGGCCCTTGTCTCGGGGGGGGGGGCGGGGGTTGTCACTTGGGGCTCTGCGAGCCCACGGTCGCCAAGGGTCTTCAGCGGGTGGTGCTGTGGCTGTCCCCGGGTGCGCCCTGAGCGAACTCTGCTCTGTCCCCACCTCCCCCCAGACCCCAGCCTGCACTGCTACCACTGCTTGCAGGTCAACACCACCTCTCGCTGCATAAAAGCTGCCTGCACCCCGATCGTGCACTTGTTTTGTCACTCCTACGAGGTGGTCTTCCAGATGGGTGAGTCCAAGGCCGAGCTCAGCTGCCCGGCCCGGCGGTCCCTGGGCTGCTTGCTCCAAGGGGACTCCGCCCCGTGAGCTGGGTCGGGCGTCTCCCCCTCCGTGGACCCGATGTTCGGCTGCTTCCCTCCATGTAAAGCTCACGGGGACATCCCAGGACGAAGGAGGGAGTGACCTGAGTGACCTCAGGAGGGGGTGCTCTGGAGGGGGCATCAGGTCAGGGGGCCAGGAGGCCTTCAGAGCCACACAGAGCCCTCTCCATTTTTATTGGGCTCAGGGGGCTGTCACTGCACTACCCTCCCTGCCCCCCGTCCCCTCCTCCCTGCGGCTCCCCCTCGGGTCCCCTCCCTGCCTCTGCTCTGAAGGAAGTGACCCTGGGGAACACATGCCCCTTGGAGAGGCTGGTCCCGGCCTACGTTCTTCCCCTCCCCCTCACCTGTCCTTCCATCTCTACTCTCCTGGGGGGTGGGTTTGGGGGTGACAAGGACCCCTCAGGGTGAGCCCAGGAGGAAGGGGCAGGCTGCCGGGAGCTGCTGGGCCTTCAGGCCCGGGCTTCCTGCTCCCACCTGCCCAGCCTTCCTGGGAGACGGACCCTCAGGCCTCCGCAGGGGTTCTAAGCTGTGCTCCAGCTGGAAAGCCTCCTTCTGAGGTTGGGTCTCTCCTACCACACCCAGTGACCCTTTCTCCTATTTGGGGGCTGTTTGGTGATTTTCTTTCCCTTTGTGGGTTGTCAGAAGGGAGCCCTGCAGACAGGCCCAGGCAGACACGCGTCTAAACGTCTCCATAGTGTACAGGTGAGGACTGGGCAGAGCCGGGGTCCAGGTGCCCGCAGGTGCAGGGAAATGCCCTGCTCCCCTAAGCTCTGCACACACCCGCTCCCACACACCCCAACCCCTCCCTCTCTGTGGACGGGGTGACAGGGCCGACCCTCTGAGATGAGGGTCCCCGATGGGGGAAGGGCAGACTCACTGCCGCCCTAGCCTGGCAAGTTTGAGAACCGGCCCAGGCGCACCTGTCCTCCTGGCCCCGGCATTCCGCCGTCCACTCTAAGAGGGCCTCTCCCCGGCAAGCGCCAACCCTGTCCCTTCTGTGCTGGTGACATGGGTGGGGACAGTTGTCCCCCATACAGACCCTGCGGTTCACGTCCCCCAGGGAAGCCTGGCTGGCAATGGGAACATGGATCGATAAAGCAAAAGCAAGCAAGGAACTGAGTGATGAGTGGAGGTCAGGTGGAGATGGGCGAGGGCTGAAGCACACTGAATAATTTAATGAGGAAGGAGGCCTTGAGTAGTGGGGAGACAAGGCGTGAGTGACAAAGCTGTGGGAGAGCCCTCAGGGAAGATGTGACAACAGCAAAGGGGGGCCTCTCACTTAGCTGGCGCCCTCTGAGCCAAGCCCCTCATCCCTCCCCCCAACCCCCAACTACAGCCCACCCCAAGTCTCCCTGACCTCAGAGCACCCAGGTCACGGTCCTGACCAATCGTGGGCCCTGGGTGCTCTCCCAACGAGGCGACTTGAGCCGACGTGGCCACCGTGAGGCACTGCCGGAATCTTGAGCTCCAGCCACACGGCGGGAGGTGAGCAGGCACCCATCCACTCACAGGGGCTGAGTCTTAACAACCTGGGCTCTGGAGACAGCTGACCCGTGGACAAATGCAGCTAGAAAAGACGGTTCGGTTTACCTCATACATGTAGCGGAATCGCTCATCTTGAGTGATGTGTTCCGACTTCTCTTCTAGATTGGGAAGGGCACCCCACATTCACTGCTGTAGCCCCTGGTTTACAGCAGCTGCTCAGATGTCCCAGTGCTCTCCCCTGCGGGCTGTCCCCACGGCCCAGCCGGAGCCTGAAGGGCGGGAGCAGTGTTTGCAAGTGGCCTGCGGCAGGTCCGAAGTCACAGCTTTTTGTTCAGTGCAAGAGAGCAGGATAGGACAGGTCAGAGGGCACCGGGCACTGTCCGGTCAGCGTTGCAGCGCGAGTGGTCTGTCAGTTCTGTCGAGGAGGTTGTGTACTCGCACACGTGTGTGTGTGTGTGTGTGTATAAGCATGAGCTGTAAGGCCAAGTGTCTCTGATTCTTGCTAAGGTCAGAACCTTTCGCGATCCAGGGGCCGGAGACAGTGGAGCCAGTGCCCCGCATTCCTCCAATTACTCTCACATTCACCTCTCGGTCCAGCAGAGAGTCCTGGGCCTGGCGACCCCTCCCGCACACCACAGCTGCCCCCAGCCCCGGGTGTCCCGGGTTACCTCCCAGCAAATGAAGCCCCCGGTCACCCTCGTGTGGTGGCCCCAGATCTATTGGTGCCCGCGGTCCGGGTTGTCCTCCCGGGGCCTCCTGTGTCCCATGTGAAGCTCTGGGTTCAGATGAGTCACAGACGAGTGTGGGGGAGGGGAGTGGCCCTCCAGTCCCCGTTCCCCCAGGTGCTGAGGCCCTCCCCTCCCCCATCCACTGTGGCCAGACCTCCCCCCGCCCCCTCTCGGCTGCAGAAGGCCCTGGGCACTCCCTGCCTCCTCACCTGCCACACACACTGAGAGGGGAACCTGGGGTCTCTCCTGGGCACTGCAGCCCTTCCCCCACCACGAGGGCCACATCTGGGCACCGGCCAGGTCTCCATGGCTGAGTCCCATGAGCAGGACACAGCCAGAGCCCAGAATTGGCTTACACCAGGTGGAAGATTCTCACAGGCAAAAGAGCTGGTTCCCAGAGCTACAGGGGCGTCTGCAAGGTCACAGGTCACATTTGTCCCCCAGGCGCACCTGAGCCCCATCAGCTTTGGTCTGTCCGCTTCTCAGAAGGTGGCTCTCGCATCCTGAGGCACCCTCATGGCAAGTCATGTGCGGTCCTTGAGAGAACCAAGAAAATAGCCGGCAAGCACCGTCTGGGGTCCGGGGCTCAGGAGGGAGCCCTGTTTGAGGAAGGCTGTGTGGGTCACGAAGCCAGTTTAGAGGTAGCGACCACTGCAGAAAACAACACGCATGCACATAAAAATGTCACATGAGCGTTTATGAAAGTCCTGCACAGACACATATATGAAAGGGTATTGAATGTGTGTATTTTGGGTTTTTGTCTATAAATGTTGTGTTTATGTACATGTTGGCAGGGGGTGGGGTGTTTTCCTGTCTGTCTGTATATATGACTATATACATGCTTATCTTTCTTTTTCACTTCGAGTGCCAGATAGCTCAGATCCCTATTTGCACCACCCCCAGCAAGCATGTAAATCTCTAGGCTATTCATGTTTGCATGTTTCATTGTCACACACCAGTTAACTTTCTTTCTTTTTCTTTTTTTAAAAATTAATTAATTTATTTATTTGGTTGCATTGGGTCTTAGTTGCAGCAGGTGGGCTCCTTAGCTGTGGCATGGGAACTCTTAGTTGCGAAATGCATGTGGGATCTAGTTCCCGGACCAGGGATCAAACCCCGGCCCCCTGCACTGGGAGCCAGGATCTTAACCACTGCGCCACCAGGGAAGTCCCCCTGTCAACTTTCTTTTTCCCCCTCCTTCTAAGACTCTCCAAGTCTCTTGTTCTCAGATCTGTGATGTCTTCGTCCCCTCCTGGCCCTGCTTAGTTCTCTGTAAAGCTCAGTCTGGAAAGAGGGCCTATTCTAGTTCCTCCCCAGGTAGACGCCATAGCCTGCGATGGGCAGCCCGTCTCTGACTTTCCCCTGCCACTTGCTGAAAAGGTAAAAATCAACCAGAGGATATGAGTGGAACTAGAATTAGATGGCAAACAATTGGGGCATCAGAAATATTCCTTGCCCACTTTTCATGCCCTGAGAAATTGACCAAATCCTCTAGAATTTAGGGCTGCCCCGTATGCAATATCTCGTGTTGAAGGAGAGTTTGCTATTGTCAGTTCATTGAAATAAGAGAGGACAGTTCATTGTATTAAGTTCATGTTCCATAAAATTAATGGCCCAACGGGCTCCCTCAGGCACTCTCTCTGTGGCAGTAATTAAACACCCCTGCCCCTGGCACTCAGGTGTTTGAACTGAGACTTGAACAAGATCTTCCAGTGCTTTGGTTTTGTTCAGTGTCCAGATTTTATCATTTCTCAAAAGTCTTCTTTATCTCATATCTCAGGATCATAGTCTCCAACTTTGGGAAAATTAAGTTAGAAATGACTAACAAAAAGATAAATAGAATTTTAACACATGTAAAAATCTAAAAAACACATTTCAAATTAACACAGACTTTAAAAAGAGAGCATCTGAAATATATATTTTTTTAATACCCAGAACAGACGAATGAGGAAAATACCACTCCCCAAAATGTTTGGGATGCAGTGAAGGGTGATAGTTTGGGCAAAGTTTATATCCTTCTGTACTTATATGAAAGAACAATAAAACTATTCTGTTGAGAGGCTCATAGTTTAAATTTTTCATTTCTTGCAGTGCAGATATGCTGGCAATGAATTCTCATACTTTTATTGTATCAAAAAAGTATTTATTTCACCTTCCTTCTTGAAGAATACTTTCACTGGGTATGGAATTCTAGGCAAATCAATTTTTATCTCAGCACTTTAAAGATATTGTTCCACTGTCTTCCGGCCTCAATTTTTTTGATGGTAAGTCAACTGATAATTGCGTTGTTGTCTCTCTGCTTAGTCAAGGGTGTTTTTCTCTGCCTGCTTTCAAAATTCTCTTATCTTTCATTGTCAACAGTTTGACTGTGTTGTGCCTAAATGTAGTTTTTTCATATTTATACTACTTGGGATTTGTTGAGATTCTTAAATCTGTAATTTTATGCCTTACATCAAATACGGAAAATTTTTCACCATTATTTCTTCAAACAATTCTCTCTCTTCTTCTTTTTCAGGAACTCCTGTTACATTTATGTGAGCTTTTTTAATATTGTTCCACAGTTCCTTGAGGCTTTGTACATTTTTTCCTGTCTGTCTTTTTCTGTGTATTCTTCATATAGGTTAATATCTATTGTTTTCTCTTCAAGTTACTAACTCTTTCTTCTATCACTTCCGATCTTCTGGTAAGCCCAGCTTGTGAAATTTTAGTTCAAATATTTTTCTCTTTTTAGTTCTTTCAATCCTGTTATAGTTTCTATTTCTCTGTTCAGGTTTCCTATCCCTTCATTCATTACAAGCATATTTTCCTTTATACCCTTATACATAGTTATAATGTCTGCTCTAAAGCCTTTATGTGGTAATTACAAAATCTGGGCTACCTCAGAGTTGATCTCCATTCATTATCTCTTCTTCAGAGTGTGGGTCATATTTTCCTGTTTCATCATGTGTAAGTAATTTTAGATTGCTTCCTGGACATTGAGAATGATATGCATAGAAAGTCTGAATTTGTTATATTCCTCTGAAGGGTATTAATTTTTAAAATCAGCCCATTAACTTGGCTGAACTCAACTGTCTCCTCTGCAGAGGCTGACAATTAAAGCTTCAGTTCCATTTTATTACTCTTAACTGGGCTTCTTGGAGTCTTCCCTGCCCATGCATGGTTCAGAGGTCAACCAGAGATCTGAGGAGACTTTCTACATGGAATTTTGGACTCCCCTTCTCTAGATCAATCTTTTTTGGATTTGCTCCCTCATATTCCAGCTGCTGTTGTGGTCATGCACTTTGCCCTCTGGTTCTTCAAGTCAGCAAGAATGTGGATTTTCTACCTGATTTTTAGTCTCCCCATATGGCACAGACTGGAAGATGTCCTCAGGCTAAAATCCATAACAATAGTAAACTTACCAGTGGTCCCCTGTCCCAAATGTTGACTGCCCTTTGGTACCTGCTTGTTTTTGGTCACTCAGAGAGAATGTAGTCAAACAGGCATGGCCAGATCCGACATTGTGGGTCAGATTTTTCCTGCAGGCTGTAGTTTGCCAACCCCTTCTATAATCTATAAATAATGACAGTTTAGTTTCTTCCTTTATGCCTTTATTTTTATTTTCTTATTTTGTTACACTATCTTATTCTATCATTGAATAGAAATGGTGAGAGTGAATATTTATGTATCATTCGTGATGTTACCGAAAATGCTAATAATGTTTCCCTGTTTACAATTGGTGGTAAGTTTTTTACAGGTAGCCATTACCAACTTAGGGTAATACTCTTCTGGTCCTATTTATAAGAAGTTTTTCATGAATTTGTGTTAAGTTTTTTCCAAAAGCTTTTTCATTGAATGACCAGGTGACTTTTATCATTTAGTCTGCTTCTGTGGTTAAAATTCATTTATAGATTTTCTAATTTCAAGCCTTCCTTGAATTCCTGGATTAAATCTACCTTGGTCATCTTGAATTATCTTTTTATACGTTTTTTGGATTTAATTTGTTAAAATTTTGCTTGTAGTTTTGTTTCTAGGTTTTTGAGTAAATGGGCCAGAAATGTTCTTGCCATGATTTTCAGGCCTTCACATTGTACTGCAGTGCCTTTTGGATGAGCTGGGGAGTATTCTCTCCTCCTATTCTCGGGAAAGTGCATGAGGTTGAGGGGATCTGAAGGGCTGTTAAACCCACTTGTAAAATCATCTGGGCCTAATGTTTCCCTTAGGGAGATTTTTGCTTTAATTTATGTCAGCTATAGCACAGTTCATGCTATCTAATTGCGAGTCCATTTTTCAAGGTATTCTTTTCTATGAATTTTTCTGTTTCATCTGGTTTTTCAAATTGCCATATCAGCTGTGCTTTGTCTGTGGATGTGCTCTCTTTTTATCTTATATTATCTATATATGCCTTACCTCTTTTTAATTTCCTTGTTCAATCGTGTCAGGAATTTCTTCTGCTGGTCTTGAGATAATTTTGGCTCGCTTGATCATCCTATCATCTCTTTTTTATTTTTCATTTATTTCCAATTTTTCCTTTATTATCTCTTTTTTTGGATCTAATCTGTTGTTCATTTTTTAAGTTCAAAATTGGACACTTTCAGCTTCTCTTATTTTCTAGTATAAGTAGTTAAGGATAAAAATGCCCAATTTCATGCATCCCAATAATTTTGATATGTTGTTTTTTCCTTATTTTTCAGTTAGAGATAGTTTTACATTTCCATTGTGATTGTGATTTTTTTTTTTTTTTTTTTTGGCCACACCGTGCACAGCATGCAGGGTCTTAGTTCCCTGACCACAGATCGAATCCATGCCCCCTGCAGTGGAGGTGCAGAGTCCTAACCACTGGACCAACAGGGAATTCCCCATTTCCATTGTGATTTCATTTTTCATCCTTAGATATACCAGAAGAATATTTTAATTTACTGGTATAAATTAATTTTTATTTATCTATTTGTATCAACATTTAAATTAAATGGGTGGTGATCAGAGAGTGTGGCCATCATAATAAACAATTCATTTAGGAGAAATTTGGAACTTTAGAATGAAATTAAAGTTCTTGAATGTACTATTCAAGGTTCCATAGCAAATACCCACCTGTTCCTGGTGTGAGATTCATTAATTTTGCAGAGTAGGGGTGCAGGTAGGGAAGCAGGAGGAACAGTGGCCTGAGGAAGACCACCGAGCCTGTCTTTTTGTTAGATGGGAAATTGAAATACTAAACTGTGTCCTTCACGAGTCAAGAGGAGACGGCTGGCAGCCCTGGAGCCCCGAGGTCTGGTTAAATGTTCAGGGTGTGGCCTGTGCTCACGGAGCACTTGTGATGCTCCTGCAGCATCTGGGCAACGCACCCCCGCCCGACTCGCATGAACCCCGAGGTCCATACGTACCTAACTGCACGCTTTGCCTTGTCCCCAGACCGCTGGAGGGAGTCTGAGCGAGACGCCACAGCTTGTACGGTGGAGTCGGAATAGAAGGCAGAGCAAGGGTGGACTTTGTGGGCGTTGCTCTGTGCAGGGACCAGAAAATAGGAGGAGGGTCAGAGGAGCCAAACTGCCCCCATTTATAGCCAAAGAGTAAAGGACCACAGAAGCCGATGATCAGAGACTCCATGAATGGGAGGGAGAGGGGAAGGAACAGAAGCAAAGCTGGGCCTGGGGCAGTCACGAAGGCCGAACCGCCGCCTGTGGAAGGTGCAGGGCGTGAGGCGGTCAGCGCCGAGGCTGGAATCCCGTGTGAAGGAAACAGGACAGGTGCACCTCCTCGTGCCAGGAGCCAAAGCGGAGCTAGGGCCCTAGAGGCCAAATTACAACCCTACGTCCCCTCAGAGGAGACAAGGGGAACCAGGGGCTCCCTTGTATCTCCATGTGGGACAGACCTCTTGACATCATACTGGAGTCAATTCAGGGAAGCAGTGCCCACTGTTCTTTGCACGGCTATGCTGCGGGCTGGCGCTTGGCAACAGTGGGGTCATGGTACGCCCCCTCATGATCCGGACTGAATCAGGGGTAACTCAGGAAACAAGTGGAGTTCAGTCCTTTAAGCCAGTGGCCATGGAACTTTTCTGACCATGACCCATATCCAGAAACATGGCATGTGAGTGTACACACATACACACACACACACATCCTCACACTCACGTGAATACACACGTATACACGCACCTACCCACGTGCATACACCCATACACATATACACACTCACATAAATACACACATATACATACAAAAATATACACACATACACATTCACACATACATGCACACACACAGATATGCATAATTGTAACACACACTCATATATACATGGAAAGGAAGGGTTAACAGCTGGTTGCAACTCTCCCTTCCTCCCCTAGGGATGCCTTGGAGAAGGAGAAAAATACAAAGAGAGGAAAAGGAAACCACCAGGCAAATTTCCTGTGGACTTGCTGCTCAGAGCTCCTGGTGTTCTTACTAGCAGACAGGGGTGTGTCCTTACCTTGGCCTGCCTCAGCTTGTGATAAACACATCTGGATCTATGGGCCACAGCCCTGGGAAGGGTCAGATTCTCCCCTGAGGTTATTGGCGTTTGAAGGGCAATGTTTCACAATGGAAACACCCAGTGTTGGTGTCGGCCTCACACACCGCCAAGCACTCGTCAACCTGGACCCCAGCGAGGGAGGCGTCACGGGGAGGATGGCTAGGTCCTCGTGCTGCCCTGCATCTCACAGTGAACTGGACAACCCAACCCCTGTGCTACCTCTGGCTGGTGCTGTGAATAGGATTGCTTTTTTTATGATGACAAGAAAAAGGAGTGGGAAAACCAAGGCACTGGGAGCCAGGATTCCTGAAAACCCATCCTTGATACAGAACAGTGGAAGTCTTGAGGCAGCTACAGAGAACAGGTCCTACCAGTGGCAAACGGAGGAGATAGACCTGGATCCCATGGAGCTGCCCAGGGGACAGACAGAGGGACATTAGGAAGAAGAGTTTATTCTCTGGCTGCTGTTAGTAGGTAAAAGCTAGACCTTTAGAGGAGCTGGGATAATCAGAAAGAAGCCGACCAGTTTTCTAGTCAACGGAAAGTCTTTTCTCTTGTGACCAATTAAACAGATGCCACACTCTGGTGAAGAGTAGCTCAGTTAAGAGCACTGATTACTCAAAAACCCATGCTGTGGTCGACAACCGTGCCAGGTAACCATGGAATCCCACAGGTGTTCCATGAAAGAGGAGCGTGCTTTGGCCCAGAGGTCCTGTGCTCCAGGGATCTCCTGCATCAGAGGTTGGGTGGATTTGGCTGGGTTCTCTGCTCAGTTCTCACAGACTGAAATCAAGGTATCAGCCAAGCTGGGCTCTTCTTCCTCATCAGTTTGGTGGCAGAACTCTTTTCCTTGTGGGGCTGAGGCCCCCTTTCCCTTGTTGGGGGTCAGCAGACCTGCTCTGTCCCTTGACACCCATTCCTTCTCCCGAGTGGTCCTCGTGTGTCTATCGCCCTGACTTCCCCTTCTGCAGGGCGCATGAGGTCCAGCGGGCCCACCCACACCTGTGCATCGTGGGGTGCGCGCCATGTCTGCAAATCCCTTCACGGCACCAAGCCGAGTGCTTGCCTGGGTCACAGGACGGGATTCCTGCTGACTTACGCGCTTGCCTCGGAACATCGCCTGGACAACCTGAGCGCGTTAGTGAAACAGCAGCCCGTGTCCTCTGGTAACTGACACCAGCTGGTGCTGTTCAGTGCACCGTCCGCAGCTGCATTTGCCATCTGCTTACTTCCCGACGCCCTGCAGGAAATAACGCCAGTGAAGCCGGAGGCCGGGGAATGCCGAGCGGCACGGCCTCGCTCTCTGTGTGGCCGGGAGTCGGCTGAGCCCCTGCCCGCGGGAGGTGGGGGCAGGTGGCTGCCCCCCTGGAGCGTCAGAGCTTGATTTGCTCCTCCAGACGTGACAGGTGTGGAGGGGAGGGTACTCAGCGTGGGTGACTAAGTGGCCTGAGAGCATGGACGCCCTCCCCTCCCACAGGCCCAGCCGGGAGGTTCACCGGAGCCTCCGACACAGCCAGGCTGAGCCGAAGTCAGGGTAAAGTGCCTACCCTCAGGGACACACCACATTTTTGGAAGTATATCTTCCCAGAGTGAACTAACCCCACCCATAGTCAGTGACGGGAACAGGTGCACTGGCCTGGGTAGGACTGGCCCTACCCTGCCGTAAGTTCAGGGGGCTTTAGGATTTGGTCTTGGGGGTACTGAGTCAGGCGGAAGTAATGTTCCTGGAGGCTCAGCATCATGAAGAAAAGGCCTTGCTGTCCCCACTAGAGACACCAGAGGGAGATCCCTTCCAGGAGACTGGCCTCAGCTGGAAATTAGCTTGGGAGGCCAACAAAAGCCAATGAATGATGTAGTCAAGAGGTCACACCGCCAACAACACAGGGGAGGGCCGCCTCCCCCCACCCACGAGGGCTCTTGGCATTCTTGTCACCGTGGCATCTTGTGGCTTTAAAGGTCAGTGGCCAGGCAGGGTTGGGTGGGGGTATTTACTGGACATCACTGGTCAGTGTGGGCTCTACCATTGTTCTCTGATGACCCGAGAACCACGTAAAAAGGAACCTCTACTCCGCTCTTGCTGGACCAGCCGGGATGAACATTCCCACCTGCGGGAGGGCAGGTGTCAATGACCAACGTTACGTAAGGACATCTGGAGCCCGAATCTGCAAATATCTGTGCTGCCACCTGGGAAACGGTTATGTCCACCGGCCAGAAGGAGTGCAGAATGAGGTGAACAACAGCCTCCCGTCAGCACCAAGCTACTGGGATCGTGGGGAATGTACATGAAGTTCATTTCAGCTGCAAAGGAAGGAAATGAGGCTGTCACTTTAAGTGTCACGTAACAAACGTTATTTTCATCTCTCTGCCACAGTTGCATGGTGTAACAAAGTGTTTATAAATTTATTAATAGAATTAAATGAGAAAAAAAAAAAACAGGCTGATACTGACAGTGACCCCAGGATGAGAAGATACCTGGGGAGGCTGATTTGAAACCCGGGTTGACTACCTTTGAAAACTGATTAGACAGGAAAAGAAGTGTATATGGCCTTTGAAAATCTCACAGAATGAAATGCTCCCACTGACACATAAAATCTTCAAAAAATCTTTGGGGCTGAGGATAAAAGTGTAATGAAGCTGGAGGACAGGCTGACCTGAGTCCTGGCAGCACTCCCTCCCCTGGGCGTGCAGGAGTGAGTTCACTCTGCCCTTGGGGAATCAAGCACATCCCACAGAGCCCGGGCTGGAAGGGACCCTGTGCGCACACTGACCATCAGCGCCGGGAGCTGGGACTCTTCCCAATTAAACACGCCGTTTCTCACTGGAAGTTTTGATCATCTTTGGGCAACTATTAAGAAAACTGAGCGATCAAGAAGAAACCAACCATTCAGCTGCTCAATGCCCCAATGCAGGGGCTGGCAGGGGAGGCCCCAAGGACTAACGGAACTCTCCACCCCGGTTCTCTAGCTCATCATTTGAGGCAAATATTTCAAAGGACCCTCCTGGGCCGCAAACACGGTGATTCTCGTTATTCACAGTGGTTCTGTTCTATGAAGTGAGCGAGAACACAGGGTCCAGAGCCACTGTTCCCAGGGAAACGCAGGGCTACCTTTCCACCAGCCGATCAACACCTAAATATCTACAAACCACACATCTGATTAGGGGTTAATATCCAGAATAGAGAGAGAACTCATACAATTCAAAAGCAAAAAACAAATAATCCAATTTAAAAATGAGCAGAGGACATGAACAGATATTTTTCCAAAGGAGACATGCAATTGGCTAACAGATACATGAAAAGATGCTCAACATCACTAACCATCAGGGAAATGCAAACCCAAACCACAATAAGAGGGACGTCCCTGGTGGTCCAGTGGCTAAGACTCCGCATTCTCGGGACTCCCCTGGTGGCGCAGCAGTTAAGAATCCGCCGGGGGCTTCCCTGGTGGCGCAGTGGTTGAGAATCTGCCTGCCAATGCAGGGACACGGGTTCGAGCCCTGGTCTGGGAAGATCCCACATGCCGCGGAGCGGCTGGGCCCGTGAGCCGCAATTACTGAGCCTGCGCGTCTGGAGCCTGTGCTCCGCAACAAGAGAGGCCGCGATAGTGAGAGGCCTGCGCACCGCGATGAAGAGTGGCCCCCGCTTGCCACAACTAGAGAGAGCCCTCGCACAGAAACGAAGACCCAACAGCTAAAAATAAATAAATAAATTTATAAAAAAAAAAAAAAAAAAAAAGAATCCGCCAGCCAGTGCAGGGGATGTGGGTTTGAGCCCTGGTCCAGAAAGATCCCACATGCCACGGAGCAACTAAGCCTGTGTGCCACAACTACTGAGCCCGCATGCCACAACTACTGAAGCCCGAGCACCTAGAGCCAGTGCTCTGCAACAAGACAAGCCACCACAAGGAGAAGGTTGCACACCACCATGAAGAGTAGCCCCCGCTCGCCGCAACTAGAGAAAGCCCGCGCACAGCAACGGAGACCCAAGGCAGCCTAAAATAAATAAATAATTTATTTTTAAAAAAAGATCCCACACTCCCAATGCAGGGGGCCCGGAGTTTGACCCCTGGTCAGGGAACTAGATGCCATGTGCATGCCACAACTAAGGAGCTGGTGAGCTGCAAATAAGGAGGCCTGGAGCTGCAACTGAGACCCAGTGCAACCAAATAAATAAATAAATATTAAAAATAAAAATAAAAAAAGATCCTGCACACCACAACCAAGACCCGGCGCAGCCAAATAAATAAATAATTTTCTTAAGGGTTCTCGAGAAAAAAAAACCACAATGAGTTATCACCTTTCACCTGTCAGAATGCCCATCATCAAAAAGATAGAAAATAACAAGTGTTAACAAGGATGTGGAGAAAGGGGAACTCTGGTGCACTGTTAGAGGGAATGTAAATTGGTGCAGCCACTATGGAAAACAGTACGGAGGTTCCTCAAAAAATTAAAAATAGGGCTACCCTATGATCCAGAAATTCCACTTCTGGGCATTTATCTAAAGGAGCAAAAACACTATGTGGAAGAGATATCTGCACCCCATGTTCATAGCAGCATTACTTATAATGGCCAAGATGTGGTAACAACGTAAGCATAGACAAATAGATAAAGAAGATCTGACAACATGGATGGACCTTGAGGGCTTTGTGCAAAGTGAAATAAGTCAGACAGAGAAAGATAAATACCATATGATCTCATTTATATGTGGAACGAAAAAAAAACAAACTCATAGATACAGAGAACGGATCGGTGGTTGCCAGAGGTGGACCATGGAGGCTGGAGGAATGGAAGAACATGGGCAAAAAGTACAAACTTCCAGGTATAGGATAAATAAGTCCCGGGTTGTAATGCACAGCACGGCGATTAGAGTTAACAACACTGCACGGTGTGTTTGACAGTTGCTAGGAGAGTAGAGCTTAGCATCTCCTTAGCATTTTCCTAATGATTTCTCATCATTAGAAAAAAATAATTTGTAATGATGTGAGGCGATGGATGTTAACGAAACTTACCGTGGTGACCAGTTCACAGTATGTAGATATATCAAATCGTTATGCCGTGCACCTTAAACTCAACGCTGTGTGTCAATTATATCTCTATAAAACTGGGAAAGAAACATAGCCTTGTTTTACGTGTGTTCCTGTTTAAAGACACCATATTTAACATATAACACTGGTTCATGAACACTGACTCGTGGCCATCAGCACCGCGACTCATGCCCGAGCAAAGCCCGTCTAACACACGAGCTTTCTCCGTAAGGCACGTCCCGGCCTTCTTGAGCTCAGGACACTAGACGGCACTTCAGCTCCATCCCTGGGGGCCATTCTAAACAGCATGATGACCAACAAGAAGCACAAAAGTGCAAGACAACTTGCCATCAGATAAACCAGGAAACAAGAAGGCAGAGCCTCCCCTTGTTCAGATTCAGCTGGGAACAGGCGTGCTGGTGACTCAAATCTTTTGCCGCTCTGCTCGCCTCCTCAAACAGCTGAGAAAGTGCCATGGGTGTTGATTTGGGTTACAAATAGATGTTAGCCAGTAGGCAAAGTCACAAACACGGAATCCGAATAATGAGCATCGGCTGTAGGTAAATCTCAGTGGGCATGAACAGTGGTCCCTTGGTACCCAAAGTGCTCTCCACGAAACACAACCACCGGACGCCAAGGGAGCTAAGAGAATTGATGTTTGGAATAATCAAAATCTGGGAAAAGATTAGGAACAAATACCAAAATTAAAATCCTAATTCTTGATCATTTCATATGTAACCCTTCTTTCTGGTCTAGTCGTAAGCACTCAGTGACACCATCTGTCCCCAGCTGAGACTTTTCCTGAATCAAGATACCAACACTTTATTTTCATGTCCAGCTCCAAAGCACTTCTCACACCCTCCCCCGGGTCACCCCTGCCACCCCCCGCCCCGGTCAGCACCTGCTCCCACCTGGATGCTGGCAGTGGCTCCCAGGGGGCTCTCTTCCACCGTGTTAGCTCCTCCACTGCACACTCCATTCCAGATCCCAAGTGGGTTGGTCCAAGAGGGAGGCAATGGGACAGGGTCAGGTGGGGTCAAAACCCCCGATGGGTGAGCGGGCAGAGGAGACTGAGCGGGAGGAGAACAGGGGTCCAGGGAGGGAGGGGCAGGAGGGCTGGGTGCCTGTGTCCCCCAGTCCCATGAGAAGGGCTGTGTTCTGACTCTGCGGCCGCCCCGGGTGCCTGGAACCAGGTGAGGCCACGGGGCAGGGTGGGCAGGACACAGGAGGTTGAGGGTTGAGCAGGCCCGGGAAGCAGCCCCCTGAGAGCTGCTGCCCACCTGCAGGTGCTGTGTGCGTGGGGCTGCAGCACAAGCTCAGCCTGCATGTCATATAGTCATCATAGGACACGTGAGGCCGTTTATCACCCTTGGGAGTGGCATGTCCCCCGTGTGACACAGGTGCTCTGAGCCCCCTCTCCTTACTGCACCAAGCGACCCCTCCACTCTCAAGATTGAGCAGGGTTTGGGGGCACGGGCTGAAGTGTGCTTTCCACAGATGGACGAGGGGTAAGGCTCCGAGCAGGGTTGGGAAGGTGGGAGAAGAGGCTGGTTCTAGGGCAGATGGATCCAGGCCATGGACCTCAGGCCCAAAGTGCAGGGTGAAGGCCACACCCACACTGCCCTGCCCCAGGCCCTCTGCCCCATCACCAACACACAGACACACACACAGCACCTGGTGAGCTCAGAGGGGTCCCCACGCCCTCATTTCAGAGTCTCGTCTGCTCCCCCTTCATCTACCTTTCCTCCCATTTGTCCCTGAAGGATGCATCCTGGGGATCCAAGTTTGGCCTCTCTTTTCCCATCCATTTATGTCCCAGTTCTTTAAAGAAGTTGCTTTTGTCAGCAGAGCAAAGGTGTAAGCAATCTTGTGAGGCAGGGTTTTCTCAAGCCAAAGGAGAGATTCTGGGGTGATGGAGGGCCAGCCAGGATGGGGAGGGGGTCTGGAGACAGTCAGGAACACCTGCCCACCTCTCTCCAAGGCGAGTGGCACATTACTAGTAGGGCAGTGCCTTGAGCCACAGGAAGGTGGAAGGACGTACTTGGAATACTCAAGGAGAGAACATGTGGTTCAAGGGTTTTATATACAGCAACCTCGAAGAACTCAGGGAATCTTGTTTTCATGAGCCGTTCCTGAGGAATCTACCAGAAAAAAGCTACAGACGATCAGATCAACTACAGAGACAGTGAGGTGAAGACTGTGGGTGATTAAACATAAAGCACACATAGACCTGCAGCCAAGTGATCATCAGAGGGAGTTAGTGAAACACTCAATGATTATGTGCCCGGACAATGTGGATATAGCACACCATAAAAGATGTAAAGGGATTGCAAAACTGAATTTCGAATGTTCCCAGTAATTAAGTTGCTGGTGATGGTTTCAGTATTGTTATTCTGAGACTGTTGTGTGGTGATATGGGATAAAATTAATGAGTAATTATGAAATATATTAATTCTAAAAACCTCAAACAATTTTATTTTCCCCTGTGTCCCAGAATTCTCACTGTGGAGGATGAACTATTTTAAAATATAAGAAAAGAAAACTGTTTAGTCCTGAATTTGCATTGGAGGAATCAGTGTAAAATCATGAAGTTTTAACATCTCTAGAACTCAGACTGTGGTCCAGAAATACCACTTCAAACTAAAAGAAGCCAGAACTTCTCAGAGAAATGGTTGATTCTAGGTTTGGTGCAGGAAATGTAAAAAAGGAGACAGGAACAGCCTGAGAATTTGAGACAACAGAAGAAGTAAAAATGGGTCAGAGAAAAAGTGGTTAAAATAGAAGATGGGCAAAGAAAACCTGATACACAGAAAACTGGAGTTTTTAAAGGAGAAAAACCAAAAACAGAGAAGAGAAAAGAAAGGAAGAACTAATAATTATAATAATTTTGAAACTACAAGAAGAACTGAATGTACCTATTAAAAGGGCCAGTTAATTACCTGAGAAATTGACCTCAAATGATCGATTCTGGGACATAGCCTAGTGAATGTATTAAAGGTTAGACTTATTGTTAAATCCTCAGGGCCTCAGGCAAAATGAATGAATAACTTACAGTATGTGAGAACTAGACTGGCGTCAAATTTCTCACAGGGACCACGTGAAGCAAAGCAAATAGGGAACATCCTTTTCAAGAAATTCAAGGAGGGCTTCCCTGGTGGCGCAGTGGTTGAGAATCTGCCTGCCAATGCAGGGGACATGGGTTCGAGCCCTGGCCTGGGAAGATCCCACATGCCGCGGAGCAACTGGGCCCGTGAGCCACAACTACTGAGCCTGCGCGTCTGGAGCCTGTGCTCCGCAACGAGAGAGGCCGCGACGGTGAGAGGCCCGCGCACCGCGATGAAGAGTGGCCCCCCCTTGCCACAACTAGAGAAAGCCCTCGCAGAGAAACGAAGACCCAACACAGTCATAAATAAAATACATAAATTAATTAAAAAATAAATAAATAAACTCACTTTAAAAAAAAAAAAAAGAAATTCAAGGAAAGGGCTTCCCTGGTGGCGCAGTGGTTGAGAGTCTGTCTGCCAATGCAGGGGACACGGGTTCGAGCCCTGGTCTGGGAGGATCCCACATGCCGCGGGGCAACTGGGCCCGTGAGCCGCAATTACTGAGCCTGCGCGTCTGGAGCCTGTGCTCCGCAACGGGAGGGGCCGCGACAGTGAGAGGCCCGTGCACCGCGATGAAGAGTGGCCCCCCCTTGCCACAACTAGAGAAAGCCCTCGCGCAGAAACGAAGACGCAACACAGCCAAAAATAAATTTTAAAAAATAAATTAATTAATTAATTAATTTTTTAAAAAAGGAAATTCAAGGAAAGAAGGAGTGAATCTAGGATCTTGTATCCAGCCGACCTATCCTTTCCTCCCCAGGAGGGAGGTTGCTCCAGCCCAGACTGTAGCCTTGAGAGAAACCCACTGGCGGGATACGGCACAGAGACGAGCTCTCCCAGCGCACCACCCACGGAAGTGAGAAATAAGACGGCTGTTCTTTTAAAGCCTTGGAATAGTTTGTTACCGAGCAATAAATCACAGAAGCAACAATCAATAAATATCTGTTGACTAACTGTAAGCTCGCTGCAGTCACCGACTCAGAACCACCTTTTGGTTCCACGGAATAGAAGCCTGTAGACTGAGCTGAAGCTCCACCCCGCCCCCTCCAGGATGTTTCATGGAACTTGGGTTCACAAAAACATCCTTTTAATCCTGATTCATCTCATTGTTTTAGCCAGGTCAGAAAAACCTGCAAAAGCTTCCACACCTCATTCTGCCTCACTTCTGCCAGTGCCACGAGAGCCAAGGTGGTCTCTCAGTGGTCATCAGTGACCTCAGAGTATTTAAAGAGCTCCTCGTGGAAAGGGGAAATCTGGAAACACCGACTTTGTCAGGAGGCTGACAAAGGACAGAACGTATCCACCTCGGCTTGAACGCGGGTGCAGCAGGGGAGAATGCTAGGCTCAAAACACAATTTTTAAGTGATCTGGTCTTGTGAACGTGACGCCAGCCTGTCCCCATCAGCAACTCCTGGATTTGAAGCCTGTAATTCATACTGCGGATTTCTTGAAGTGATGAAAATGAAGCAAAAATCAATTATCTAGATTTTTTTAATTGACTGTTTATTGTTTAGCTTTCAAGAATTATTATAAAAAGAAAAACAAATGAAGCCCAAGGTTAGTAGAAAGAAGGAAATAACAGATTAGGAGACATTTAAGAGGGAATATCTGGGATTGGGCACAGCCGAAAGTAAGGTATGAGAAAGAAAGGGATTAGGAATAACTTTGAGGTTGGGAGTTATGGGGGTGATAGAGATGGCTTTTAAATTTACAAAAAAAAGAATTATTACAACCAATAAGTAACGTTGGTTTGAGTACTCTGATGGGACCCCGACAGGAGGGCAGAGAGCACAGATGGACAGCAGGACACTCGCCACACGTCAGTTTCACAAACAAGGATCATCCTGCGGGTGCAGCCCGCTGGACTCACTGTAGGAAGTCCGCTCCGTCCGCGTCACAGAAACACAGGACAGTGTAAAACTCGCTTTGTGGCTTCAACGCCAGGCGTGTCTCCAGGACACTTTCCCTTCAACCACCAAGTGCTTCACAGCCACAGAAATCTGAACTTTCTGCAGTTCCCCGGAGCCCTCGGCTACTCCCGATGGCCACCCTCTCCTCGCTGCCCGTCCTCCTGGTCCCCACAGCAGGTGCACAGCCCCCTGGATTAGCAGGGGCACACGCAGCCTGATTCCAGGTGTGAAATCGAGGGTTGACTCAGAGTGCACAGGACACAGCTCAGAACCGGCACATGGGGTCCCCAAAAGGAACCTCAGAATGTGACCTAATTTGGAAACAGGGTCTTTGCAGGTGCTGTTAAGGTAAAGATTGAGGTGGGCCCATACTGCTTTAGGGCAGATCCTAAATCTGACGAGAGTGTCTTTATAAGAGACAGAGGGGGGGCACACAGACACGGGGGGCCGTGTGAAGATGGAGCAGAGATCGCAGTGACGTGGCCACAAACCAAGGACAACCAGGAGCCCCCCAGAAGCTAGAAGAGGCAGGAAGGATCCTCCCTGAAAGCCTCAAAGGGAACACGGCCCTGGCACACCTTGATTTCAGATTCTGGCCTCCAGAACTGTGGGGGGACTTCTGTTGCTTCAAGCCACCTCATTTGTGGTGCTTTGTTACGGCAGCCCCTGGAAACTCCTACAGCAAGCATCACCTCAGGGGGAACTCGGGCACCTATGTCCCCAGAGCCCACCCCCGAGGCCAGCTGCCCTGATATCGGTGGTCCCTGCTGCCTCAGTTCAGGACCCCTTCTCCCATCCCTGCCTCTACCCCTGAACCTTGGCAGGCCCAGGGCCCCTCAAACCCTGCCCTCCTCCTGCCCAGAGCAGGCAAGTCCAGAGGAGCCTTCCTGTAGCTGTTCTTGGGTTCACGTGTTCAAAGTGTGAGGTGCAGGGCACAGACACAAGTGTTGAAGGGGGTGCTCTGTTTTCTCCCATTTGGGGGTATTTCTGATACTTCAGGTGCATAAAATCGAATTTTACTCGTGGTCTTTGGTCTGTGGTACCCACTCATCGTTGGTCCCTTACACGGCCCTGGTTCCTTTCTTCTTAATAATATAACAACCTTCCATGAACTCACCAACCAACAGGAAGACTAACACTTTGATGATAACTTACTGCGCCCTGTGGGACCCTTCTCAATCCCCTAAGGCCCCCTATGTGCCCCCACCTCCCCATCCTAGGGCAGCAGCGTCAGATTCTGGAATCTTGAGTTGACTCTTCTTATGCTCTCCATCTCCAGATGGATGATAGATAGATAGATAGATAGATAGATAGATAGATAGATAGATAGATAGATAGATGATAGGTAGATAGATAATGATGATGATGGATAGATAGATAGATAGAAACTAATGATGATGATAAAGATGGATAAATGATAGATGACATAGAGTTTTATTATCTATAAAGCAACATTTTCTATCACATCTATATAAAACAACAGTATAAAGTAATGTATGTATGCATATCAGCTTTATGTGATCTACTGGGACTTATCTACTCGAACTCACGTTGCTAACGTGGGTCCATGTCGTTTTGTGACACTCGCTCATTTGTAGCAGCCGCTGTATAATACCCCATCACACCTCATCAACCCACTTTCTTGTTGGTGGGCATTTGGGGTGCTTCAGGATTTCTGCTCTTGTGAACAGTGCGACCATACACATTCTCCTGGTACACACACTCGAGATGTTTCACTGGGTGAGGTGCCGGAAGGAGATGGCTTGGTTATGGGAAGCAGAATATTCAACTCCAAGAATACGACAGGCTGTTTTTCCTGGCAGCTGTTCTAGAGAGTCTCCAACCTGCAAGGTGCAAGAGACCCGGGAGGTGCACGTGGGCTTCCTCAGGGACGTTGTCAGACTGAACGTCTGCTAATCTGAGGGCTACAACTCTGCATCTGAGATCCGCATCTCCCTGGTAACTGCGGAAGCTGAATCTCTTCCCCGCATGCAGGCTCCCTGATGTTGGTGCGTGTCTTTGCAGGTCTGAGGACTCTCCTTGGCCCTGGCAAACCTCGGCAAAGTAGAAATGGAATGCTTGGCTTCAGCAGGAGGGCTCTGCAAAAAGACTCGGGGGATTTGGAGGCATGGTAACCATGGTGATTACTGCAGGGAACACTGGGGGACAGTCACCAAAGAATCACTTGATTTCTGATTAGCTAATCTTTAAGTCTTCTTCCCAGCTGTGTTCCCTTGGATGGACCAGCCCTCCCCTTTGAGGCCTCCCCTGGATCAAGATCCCATGCCAACTCAGGAAGGCAAATGCCTGTCTTTCTATCCATCTTGAAGTCTGTCTGTCTTGTTGCCTAGCTGGAGCCAGATGCTAGCCCAGGGTCCCAAGTTAGGGGATGAGGCCCCTGTGCTCTGGAGGGATGGAGCAGGGACCCCCAGCTTTTCCTCTCAGCCCAGGGAGACCAGGGCAGCGGGACTGGCAGGGAGGCTCACCCTGGTGGCCGCAGCCCCCCAAGAGACTCGCTCTGCCACGCACGGCCGCTCCACAGGCACATTCGAGAAGCCCTCTTCTCATCAATTCACGATTCTTGACTTATCCGACTCTCACTCTTCATCCCTCATTCACTCATTTTTTATTTTACTCATTCATTCAGCAAAATTACCAGCTCTCAAAGGCGGTCTCGGCTGGTGGTGAATCGAGAACGATCCAGATCCGGCTCTGTGGCCCCCTCTCCTCGGTCACTCGGATCACTTCGCCGTGACTGGTCCTCTCTGTGTGTCTTGGGGACAAATGCATAAGCCACCAGCAGAGAGAATGCATGAGTGACGGACTCTCTGGAAGTATGAACTCTGCCCTCGACTACAGAGTCCAGCTGGTGGGCGTGGGGCTGGCACTGTCCCTCAGGCAGGAAGGACGGCCACACCCGTCAGTGACAAAGGCCCAGCAAGGCCAAGCCTGGGGTTGGCTCCCCAGAGACACTTGCTGGCGACACATCATGGCGTCGGGACAGGAGCACACGAAGGGCAGCCTCCTCGAGCGTGAGTGGAGGCCGAGGGCACAGCACGGAGCTGGGGTCTGCCCGGGACGCAGTGCCCTGTGAGCAGGAACGGGGGCCCCCCTCTCCCCCAGAGGCACCTGCACGGCTCCTCGGGGCGACATATCAGAGGCGTGAAAACACAAGGAGAAGAAGGCCCTGAATTTGCATAAAGACACCTTGAATGGACCCAGAGGAGCGCTGGGCAGACGGGCGGGGGAGGGGGCACATTTCTCACCTGTGTTACTGACGTGAATGCGTTAGCTGTGGAGGAGCCCCTCACCTGATCCCAGGACTGGGGCCCCATCGCTCCTCCCTGCCGCGTGCTGCCCCTCCGGGAAGGGTAAGGAAGCCCTGGGCCTCACTCTCAGGACGCCCCTGACACCGTCCGCAGAGGCAGGCCCCGGGCCATCTCGCTTATCTTCCTCCCTGCTCCATCCCCAAGGCCTAGAGCCCAGCACCTGGCTCCCCAGACGTAGTGCAATGAATAAATAAGCACACGAAACGCTCAGCTCCTCTCCTAGCGCTTCCAGTGAGTGCCAGCTCCTTATCGCGGGCGTGTGGATGGTGCACATTCCTGGGGCACTTGAAATAGGTCTTTCTGTGCACAGGGCCTGGGCGTCTGCATTGGAACCCTCACCTGAAGGAATTCTGCTGGAGTTTCAGAACTGGTGCCCAGAGCCACGGCCTGGGAAGCTCACAGGTTGGAGAGGGGTTTCCTGCACCTACCTTGCTTCCTTACCTGCCTGGGGGGCGGGGGGAGGGGGAGTTACCACTCTCCTCCCACCAGCTACCTAAAACTCAAGGACCTTTGGACCTTTGTGCTGTGGGGTGAAGGTGGGAGGTACCTGGAAACATCACACATAAAAGTCTCTGCTGTAGAGCATGAAGAAGCAGGGGGAGCTGGGGGTTCTGTCCAGCTCAGCGCTATTCACCAACAGTTACCAACACCTGCCGTGTGCGGGGCTACACTGCCAGCTGTCCCCTGGGACCCCAGGAAGGAGGAGGAGACACAGGCAGGGGGCAGGAGGGGTGGGAGAGAGACGAGATTGAAACGGGATCAGGGGCATCCTCAGGGGACTGGGAGAACAGGCCAGGAGGGAGGGTGGGGGAGACGCCGTCAGGGAAGGTGTACCAGGAGGGCCTTGCCTAAGAGCCCTGAAGTCTGGAAGGGGCTTGGACGGAACCGGGGAGGGGTCGGGGAAGTCTCAAGCCCCAAGGAGGGAACTGAGGGGGGGTGCTCATCCTCCCACGTCCCCACACTTCCACCCCTAGCGCTCTGCCAGCCGAACAAAAGGGACCATAGGCCTGGCTCCTAGGCTCAGCCCTTCCTCCACGTGCAACCCCCCTGTGAGCTGGGTGTGTCCCCACCTCACAGACACAGAAACAGGCTCAGAGGGGAAGCAGAACTTGGCCAAAATCACACAGCAAGTAGGTGTCAGAAGAGACACCTGAATCCAGGCATTTCCTGTGGATCCAGTGAAGGTTTTGGTATGTCAGCATCTTACCTCTTCCAAGTCTGCTTCCTAGGTGTCGAGTGGGCATAATAAGACCGCTATCAGGTGCAAGTGGGGAGGAGATGGACAGATGCTCTGAGAGGGACAGGCCCAGCAGGCAGGGAGTGAGGGAGGGGCTCAGAGCACCGGCCATCCTGCAACTCCCCTGGGCCAGCGCCAGAGGCCCCCCAGCTCCAGCGAGGGGGCGCTGGAGAAGACGAACCCCACAGACCCCCAGCAGCAGACTGCTGCAGAGCGTGGGTGGTGGGAAATGGCCTGTCTCTTCTGTGAGGCTGCCAAAATCCTGAGCTCACCTCCGACAAAGAGGTTCAAAGGCAAACCAGTGACAAATCTCAATCCTGAATCTGATGCAACTGTCACACGACGCAAATGTTGGCGATTTCAATCTGGCAGTGGTTTAAAAGAACACAACGCTGTGACCTACTGGGGTTTGTTTGTGTCACAAGCACCATCAGGACATGGAGCGAGAGAACCCACTGTGTTAACTACTAGTTAAATGAGGGAACATGCGTTTCCATCAACAGATGGTGAAGGGTATTTCTTTTAAATTCATCAGCCATGCCTAATAAAAAATCCAATTGAAGTATGAATAAACAAAAGAATCTGAGCTGAATAAAGACTGATTTTCAAATCCAAAAGCAAACATCAATTCAAGGTACAACAGGAAGGACCTTCCATTAACACAGAGGCCCTGGATCACTGTCGTTATTCAACCGTGCTTTGCAGGTCCCAGCTAAAGCAATAGAAACCAAAATTAAATAAGCAATAAAAATATTGGGAAAGCACAGTCAAAATGATCTTCACTTGCAGATTATCTGACAGTATGCCTTAAAAATTTAAGAGATTCTGATGGTAATAGAATTTAGGGACATACGCATTGGAAAACGAGTAGCCTTCGCTGCTCTAGTTGCCGTGCTGTACGTGGCTGCCCCAAATCATCCCAACACCCTCTGCGCCAAGCTGACAGTCCCTGCATTGTGAACCCCACTTTGCTGGGATTCAGAAACCTCATTCTGCAGCCTCCAGGCCCCTAGGGTGTCGCTGTATGACCTTCGTTCTGCCAGGGAGATGCATCCAGGTGACACCCCCCAGAGAGCGCCATAGGGGCGAGGGGCAATGCCCAGCCCGCCAGCTCTGCCACCAGGAGCAGCTCCCCACATCGTCCCAACAGAGTCCCTTCTGAGGCCCCTCAGACTCAGGGGGGCTCTTGCTGATACACTCGAGTGTGTGAACACAGCCCCAACCTCAGGCAAACAAGGGGCATAACTTTAATCTTTCTGTAACAATTTCTCTCTTGAGATCCATTCTACCAGTTGGCGGAGACCCAACTGTCTTGGCCACGTCTTCTTTCCCAGGGCTGTGTCCAGTCAGGGGTGCCAGATGCATCTGCTACAATGCCCCTCAGCCCATCTGGTCCTCACGTACCCACCAAGGCACACAGCTGCACAAATCACCCCCACCTTGTCTGCGGGCTTCAGTCCCAGCACTCGCCCAACTGGCAGGCATGGGGCTGTCTGTGGCCCACCTGCAGCCACTCTCGCCCATCCCTCTCTGAGGCATCACCCTTCAGGAGCTTCTCTCGGGGACCAACCCCACCCTCCGCTCCTTCCAAGCCCCTTCGCCCAGGGGCACCACTTCTTCATCTTTGGCAGTTTCCCCCAACACCGCATCTGGAAGTGTTTTGAAGGGCTTCTCCTTAGACTCGCTCCGTCTTGACATCTGTCTCAGAGGCCTGTGGCACAAGGGGCTGAGGATTTTGGAAACATGGAGGCCAACCATCTGAGAGCTCCTATGGACCGCTCAACCCCTTCCCTCGTCATCTTACTGAAATGGGGCCCCAGTGGGGGCAGGTACTTCTGGAACGAACGTCACAAAGAAAATGAAAAACATCAGCTCACCACACCAAAAATGACCGTAAATGAAAAGGGGAGGGGATCAAATCCCACTTACGACACCACAGAAACTATAGATTACTTAGCAATAAATATACCAAGGAAGATACAAGAGCCACACGAAGAAAATGATGAACCTGTATGGAGGGACAAAACAAATGGTGAGATCCATGGAGTTTCTGAGTGGGAAGACTTCCAACAGTGAAGACCTCTTCCTTCCCCAACTTCGTACCCAGATGAGTGAAAGTCCAGTCAAAACCCTGAGAGTGTTGTTCTGGAACTAGACAAGTGGGTTCTAAAATTCATTGGTAAGAAAAAGCTGTGAGAAGTGGCAAGAGTCTTTTAAAAAGAAGAGCAGGGCTTCCCTGGTGGCACAGTGGTTGAGAATCCACCTGCCATTGCAGGCGACATGGGTTTGATCCCTGGTCCTGGAGGATCCCACATACTGCAGAGCAACTAAGCTCGTGCACCACAACTACTGAGCCTGTGTGCTGCAACTACTGAAGCCCGCATGCCTAGAGCCCATGCTCCGCAAGAAGAGATGCCACTGCAATGAGAAGGTTGTGCACCGCAACGAAGAGTAGCCCCCACTCACCGCAACTAGAGAAAGCCCGCGCCCGGCAACAAAGACCCAATGCAGCCAAAAATAAATAAATAAATAATTTTTTAAAAAATTTTAAAAATTGAACGAAGAGCAAGACGGGCTCTCACCTCATCAGCTGCTGAAACTTGGCTGGAGTCAAGCAGCTGGGTGGGGTCCAAAGCGGGGAGGGTGTCCCCAAGGGTGGCAGGCCTGAAACACACACACATGCGTAGAAACGCCTCCTGTTACTAAGGTGGTGCTTAAGTCACCAGGGAAAGACGGGTTGTTTAACAAATGGCATTGAGAAAAACTGGCCACGTGTTTGGAAGAGGTCCCTGCCTTCTGCCACATAATGAACTCCAGGTGGACTGGATACCTGAATATGGTGGCCAAATCTGTAACAATATTAGAAGAAAATACAGAGACTATTTTCCTCAGGTAAGAGTGGAGGACGTGGGGGCTTCCCTGGTGGCGCAGTGGTTGAGAATCTGCCTGCTAATGCAGGGGACACGGGTTCGAGCCCTGGTCTGGGAAGATCCCACATGCCACGGAGCAACTGGGCCCGTGAGCCACAATTGCTGAGCCTGCGCGTCTGGAGCCTGTGCCCCGCAACGGGAGGGGCCGCGATAGAGAAAGGCCCGCGCACCGCGATGAAGAGCGGTCCCCGCACCGCGATGAAGAGTGGCCCCCGCTTGCCGCAACTGGAGAAAGCCCTCGCACGAACCGAAGACCCAATACAGACAAAAATAATAAACAAATAAATAAATAAATAAAAAAGAAAATCCTTTAAAAAAAAAAAAAAAAAAAAAAAAAGAGTGGAGGACGTTCTCCTAAGACCTGAAACCCAGAAACCATAAATGAACAATTAGATTTGACCACATGAAACTCGAGAACATGCATATGTACAGTGACACACCAAAAACAAAGACGCAAGGAAATATTTGCAAAACATACACCATGGGAAAGACTGTTTCCATAGCACACAAAGGGGTCTTGCAAATCATAAGGAAAGACAAACGCCACAATAGAAGGATGGGCTAAGGATGCCATTGGACAATCACAGAAGAAACACAAGTGGCTGACAAACACTTGGGACATCCAACCTCATTAATCACTTCTTAAGTAGCACTCTGAGTAAGATTCTACTGACCAGACTGGCAAAAAGTCCTAAAGCTGAATAACACCCACTGGGAGTGATTTGGATGGAGCTGATGTGACTGCAACTTGACACGGCCTTTTTTTTTTTTTTTTTTTTTTTTTTTGGCTGCGTTGGGTCTTTGTTGCTGCACGGGCTTTCTCTAGTTGCGGTGAGCGGGGGCTACTCTTCATTGCAGTGCACGGGCTTTTTACTGCGGTGGCTTCTCTTGTTGCGGAGCACGGGCTCTAGAGCACAAGCTCAGTAGTTGTGGCTCATGGGCTTAGTTGCTCCGCGGCATGTGGGATCTTCCCAGACCAGGGCTCGAACCCGTGTCCCTTGCATTGGCAGGCAGATTCTTAACTACTGCGCCACGGCCTTTTCTGAGCACCTATTTCGTTGTTAAGTCTATGTCCTCTCTGGCTCAGCTGCCCCTGTCTCAGAATCGATGTGACAAATAACTACCTGACCCCAAAACGATATGAGGACTTAGGACGGTCACGGCAGTACTGCTGACAAAAACCACTGAAGGGACCCCCGCGCCCACTGACAAGGGGAAGCTGAATGAGTCCTGGTCCAGAAGATACCCAGCAGCTGACACTGAAAGGTCCATCTAGACGCCCTGACCCAGGAGAGTGTCCTTGATGAATGGTTCAGAAAAGGAGGCCGTGGCACCCTGGCCTATCAGCGCTATGTGTGTGCCCAGGTGCCGAGCACGTCACACGGACTGTGGGCTTCGATCCTTCTGCAACAGCTCGTGAAGGTCGGGGCACATACTCAGCTCTGGCTGCTTGGAAACGGGAGCTGAGGTGTCGAGGCCGGGTTATCTGGGCCATGCTGCCCTCCCCGGAAGCCCCTCTGTCCAATCCTAATCGTGTATCTTAAAAGACCTGGGAGAACTTCACACCTTTTTGTGTTTTAAACACTTCCCTCAAATAACAAATTTAGCAAAGACTGATGTAAAAGTTGGTTTGAACCCCATGCCCCTGGGGTGGCCCGTCCACATCCTCCCAGCACCTCCAGGCCTCCCATTGCTCCAGATCTCCTGGGTCCCGGCCTCCTCCGCATCCCCAAGGTTCTCTGCACGGGTCTTCCAGGCCACCCGCCAGCAGCACCCGGTCCCCACAGTCCAAAAGCAGCAGACACACACTGTGGATAGCACGCTTTACTGAGGTTTGGGCGGGGTGGGGGGGTACAGCGCAGAGCAGCAGAGCAAACTTAAAACGGAGTGGGAGACGACCCTCCGACAAGTCCCTCGGCCATTTCCACCAGCAGGAAGTTGATACCAGTCTCCAGTGACCCCACTCTCCCTGCTGGTTCACTCGCCCAGGACCTCCAGACCCCTCTCCATCACTCCAGAAGAGAAGCCCGGGGAGGAATGCCAAGGCCGGCTCTGAGAGTAACTATCGTTCATTCCAGGGAGTCCAGGACCCAAGAGTGACCTCGGGCTGGGTCAGCCACAGAGGGATGAAGAGGAACTGGCCAAGAAAGCCTGGAGTGGCCGCCGAGCGTCCCGTGGTGAGCCTAGGCCACAAGACGAGCCGCGGCCAGTGGGTGCGGAGGCTGGGCTGGACTCAGGGGTGCAGGGACTAACCGAGGGCCCACTGCTGGAGCGGGAAGGGCCAGGAAAAGCAGCAGCAGCCTCAGGCCCACCTCCTCCCACGGGAAGCACCCAGTCCATCTGTACCATCCCATTCCCTGGTCAGGAGACTGGCCTGCAAGACCCTACCCACGGCGGCACCCAGCTCAGGGTGGAGGCGGGGGCGTGCCTGCTTCCGTGTCCGGGCCCTCGAGGTCCGCGCGTGAGCCTGAAGGGGCCCCGACAGCTCTCAGGGGAGCTGATCAGCACGCAGCGGGGAGAGAGCACTGCAGATCTACACACGGGCGTGTCTGTATGTCCCCGTGCACACGCACACGTGGGCCTGTGTGGACCCGCCTGCGCTGGGGCACAACGGTTCAGGGGCTGCTGTGACACGAACGTGTCAGTGGGGGCGTGTGGGGCACCTGTGGGCACGAGCACATGGCGACGTGAGAGCGTGGTGTGGGTGAGGTGTGTGCCCTCTGCGGGCGTAGGTGTGAGTCTGGGCACGGCCCCGTCCCTGGTGTGTGCACACACCGTGGCAAGGCCTCGCCCTCAGGCCCACCCTGTGACTTTGCTCATCTCAACTCTCACCGCCCCTCAGGCTGTTCCCAGACTTTACCAGGCCCACGGTCCCCTGGCAGCTCCACACCACAGCCCCCAGGGGACGAACGCTGCCCTCCGTGCCCCCGCCCCCTGCTCTTTCTCTGCCAGGAACCCCCCCCACAAAATCCCCACCCAGGCTCGGGCCCGGGTCTCTGGACTCAGAAGTGACTTTATCTCCCCGTAGAGGATGCCCTCACAGCCACGCTGTCGGGCGGGGCCTGGCGCAGCCTGGCTCCCCTCCGAGGCCCGGGGTCCCAGCCTCCTGCTGGACGCCCGATTCCTGGAGATGCGCTGCTGGCTGGGACTTGGAGCTGGTGGAGAGACAGGGAGGGGCGGGGGCCACAGGCTGTGGAGCAGGCCAAGGCGGCCCCAGCTTCAGCCAGGCCCGGCTGGGGATGGGGCAGCACAGGCTCAGGTCTGGCGGGACGAGTTCGGAAGCTCTGCGGGAGGGAGGGGACCTCAGGGCCCAGCCCAGAGGAGGGTGGGCCCCAGGCTGAGCAGGAGCCCCGCAGCCAGGGCCCAGGAGCCGCGCCCCGCCAGCGCCACCCCGTTGCACACATCCTTCTCACAGCAGTCCACGTCTACTTTCAAGATCCCAGAGTTAATGAAGCCCATCAGATAGTCTGAGAAAAAGTGCCGCTTCACGAAGTCACAGGACGAGGCACACATCTTGTTCACAGAATGATCCTTCCTGCCTGGGGAACAGGGAGGGGAGCCTGGGACTCGAGCCCCACGGGGCCCTTTCTGCCTTGTGCCCAGGACCCAAGCCAGGGACCCTCCAGGTCAGTTCAGGACCCCAGAACAACAGAACTGAGGCTTCAATCCACCCACGCTGTCCCCAGCTACAGGAAAAGGGCCACAGAAGGGCCAGAGAGGGTCAGGCACCTGCTGACTGTCACACAGCAGGGCAGTGCCCTGCCCCCAGACCCGTGCTCTTGTCCGAGGCCAGAGGGACTCTGATGACACCGCCGACCCCTCCCCACCCCAGGCTGGAGCCTGACTTACTGCTACTGGGATCTGTGATCCGGACACTGGCACACACCGTGTCTGACGGCTGGCACTGCTTCGGGGTGCAATGACTGGAGTTGGTGGTCAGCGTGCAGTCCTGGCACCACAGGCCATGAGCTGGGCAGGGCACAGAGAGGAGGATGGCCGGAGGAACCGGGGTGCAAGCCAGCCCCCTGCCTCCTCCCCGCCTGCCTTGCTGCGTGTCCTAGGAGGACCATGCAGCTGTAGGAGGCCGGGCACTCCTTGACCAGGAGTGACCAGGCCAAACTAGCACCCGGAGAACAGGCTGGGAGGACCTGTGTGCCTTTGGGCAGGGTGGGGTGAGGGTGCCACCACTGGGACTCCGGAAGCCCCCATGCACCCCCCCCAGGCCCCCCACACATGCACAGTGCGTGCACACATAGCCACAAGTATCACACCTACGGTGCCCTCCCGCACACTCCTACCCCCCTCACACACATCCCCCCAGAATCCAGTTGGTTCCAGTGGAGGAAGAACCAAACAGGACTTGATGGGAGGCCAGGTGGGGCTCTGAGAAGAGATGGAGCACCAGCAAGCCGGCACTAAGCCGGGAGCATCCGTGCAGGACCAGCCGCTGGACCACGGCCCGGGAGGAAAAGGACCCACGGCCCGGGAGGGAAAGGACCCACACCCTCAGGAGCCAGGAGAGACCCGCGTGGCTGGAGCTGGGGCAGCGCCAGCAGGGGCCACACAGGCGAGGGCTGGGCTGGGGTCGCAGGGTTCGGGAGGGGCTGTGGGTCTGCTGGGTATCGTCAGAGAATGGCCGCCCCACACCTGGTTCTCTCCGGAGCTGCCTCGTACAGGCTCTCAGGCGACCTGGCCTACCCCCGCCAGCCGCCCCCAGACTCACCGGGGGCAGAGCACAGCAGAGCGGCCAGCAGCACCAGGCCGAGGCCCTTCATGGCTGCAGGCAACATGCTCCAGGCGGGCTTCAGGAAGGTGCGGGGGCTGCAGGCTGGGGTCGTCTGGGGCACAGGCCTGGCAGGGAGAAGCCTCGATCAGGAGACCAAGCCCCGGCCCAGCTCGAAGGACCCTCCCCTTTTCTGGCATCCTAACGCCACCTCCTCCCCGGAATCCAGGGCCGGGGGTCGTCCGGGAGCTCCCAAAGCCCCACCCCCAGCCCATCCCCCAGAGCATCCACCATCACTGCATCCCCTCCGGGGAAAATAGGTCTGTCCTCTCCGGCAGGGTGACAGCTCGAAAGGCCCGCACCCCGCGCTCCGCACCTGTGGGTAGGGGGGTGGGTCGGGAGGCGCGTCTTATCCCTGGGGAGCGATAGGTGCGTCCGGAGAGGAAAGGGCAGGACAAGATCCGAGTGGACAGTACCTGCCAATGGGGGGAAGGGCGAGCGCCTCGCCCCCACCCCACCCCGGGCGGGGGGCCCGGGAACCCGGCACCTCGTCTCCTCCCCTCGTCTCCCCGTGCGAGCCTCAGCTCTCACCGCGGATCTAAGCGTGGAGCGCGGGCCTCAGGTCGGGGGCGCACTCACATCCCTGGGGTGTCGCGACTCCGGGGCTCCGGGCAGCGCGGGCGGCGCGGGGAGAGGTGCCCTTCGGTCTCCCTGTGGACGGGAACCCGGGTGCAGCCTTGTGTTTCGGGGAACGCAGCCGCAGACACGGACCCCGCGCGAGGGGCGGGGCGGAGCCGGGGCGGGGGCCGCGCGGGGGGGCGGGGGAGGCTGGAGACTCTCGGACCGGGGCGTCTGGGGCTCAGGGCCAGCGCCGGGTCACCGTCCCGGGCCGTCCTGGGCCCCCCTGGCCAGCCGGCGCCCCGCTCGCCAGCGCGCGCCCGCCCGCCCTCTCCGGCTCGGGCTCCCTCCGCCCGTTCCCGGGCGCTCCCTCCACCTCTACCTCCCCCTCCCCAGGCGTGGGCAGGATCCCTTCCCCCTCGGCTTGGCTGAGATCCCCTTGGAATTTCTCGGAAGAAGAACGTTTACTGCGAAAGGAAACGACACGGCACAAAGACGCAGAGAGGGAGGGAGGGAATACGGGTGGCAGGTGCTAGCACAGGGCCCTGTTCACAGCCTTTGGGCCCTGCGCCCCCCAGCCCCATCACGGTCTCGATTGTTCAAGGCTATTCTCCTCCCCGGAGCACCCGTGACGACCCCAACAGCAGCCACAGCCCCAGGGACTGCTGCCTTCAGCCACGCCCACCCTCAAGAGGGCGAGTCCCGAATCCTGGTCTGGGCATTCAAGGCCCTCATCTGCCTGCTCTGGTCCAACAAATATTTATGCAGACAGCCCGGGACCACCCACTGGTGTGTGGCTTCAGGTATGCTGCATGCCCCGTGAGCCTCAGTTCCTTCGTCTGTAAAATGAGGGTGTTGCTAGTAACCACGTGAAAGTGTGTGAGGGCTACACGGGCCCATAGGGAGAGAGCTCACCGTGCACCTGGCCCGAGGCGCGTGCCAGCGAGAGGGAAGGCAAGCAGGGGACAGCTGGGCAACTTGACAGGGGCTACAGGGTGGCATGAGCAGTAACGAGAGAGCCCTGGGGGTGTGGACAAACCCTCTCTGATGGAGCCGGTGAGCTTGGAGGAGGAGGGCTGGCAAGCTCCAGGATAAGAGCGAGCAGCAGTGTTCGGGGGAGGGGCGAGGGGAGGAGGGTGGTGGCGATGGCTCAGGCCACAGTACAGAAAAGGGCTGGATTTTGTCCTAAAAGCTCTGGGGCCAGGCAAGCCTTGAGGCTGGGCAGAGTCCAGAGCCAGTCATCCTTGTCAGAACTGACACATGCATTTCAGAGTTAGCACACAGCCCTCCCCATGGGACTGGAGGCAGGGCAGATATCCTGGGTGCCCTGCCACAAGGCCAGCCTCTCTCCCTTTTGGTCAGCTGGATTCCGACTCCCTGTGCAGGTATAGGGTGGATGTGGGTGGCACTTGGGTGGCAGGGAGGGGGTCCCTGCTGATCACAGCCAACTTACTCCTGGACTAGGAATCTCTGCCAAAGTTCTGTCCAGATACTCGGAAGATCCCTGCCAGACCTAAGGCAGCGCAGCCCACCCCAACATCTGGGACGGGTGGTGTGTGGGGCAGGCTCTCAGAGCCCCCAGTGACCCCGTGGTATTCTTGTCCTGGTGCATCCCTTTTTTATTTTTTATTTTTGCCACTCCGCACAGCTTGTGGGATCTTAGTTCCCCAACCAGGGATCAAACCTGGGGCCTCGGCAGTGAGAACGCGGAGTTTTAACCACCGGACCGCCAGAGAATTGTCCCCTCTCCTTGAGCATGGCTGGACTCACTTGTAGTGAAAACAGTGTGGCACAGGTGGCAGGATGTCACTTCTAAGGTTGGATTATTAAGACCGTGGCTTCTGATGTGAGCTCTGCCTCTCGCTCTCTCAGATTGCTCACCCTGGGGGAAGCCGGCTGCCGTGTTCGAAGGCAGCCCTGTAAAGAGGGACCGAGGCCTGAGAACAACCACCCAAGGGAGCTTGGAAGTGGACCCACACACACACCCAGTTGGGCCCTCAGATGAGATCACAGCCCCAGCCGACAGCTTGACAACAACCTCGTGAGAGAATGTGAGCCCGAGGTCCCAGCACCTGGGTTCCTGACCCACAGACACTTTGAGAGCATGAACGGTGTTGTTTTAAGCCCCTAAGTTTGGGGGTAATTTATTATGCAACAAAAGGTAGCAGGTGAGTAGGGGCTGGATTGGGCATGACAGGGGCAGAAGCCAGATGTCCAAAGAGTAATGTCCGAGGAGTCTGGGGCCAGCGCTGGGGAATGCAGTTCTGCGCCTGCTCCTCAGGGAGCAAAGACCCTGCTCTCCCCATGCTAGGCTTGGTTGCCAGGGGGACAGAGATCCCTAACCCGGTTTCTGAGCTACTCTGCCTTCCTCCCAATGCACGTGGGATGGTGTCACCCTATCAGGATTTTTGCAAACAAGAATAACAGTCAGTCATGATTAGCAGAAGAAAGAGCAGAATGTGCCCATGTGTGGCCCTTGCCCTTTCCGTCTGGACAGCCCCCGCATGGAGCTGGTGACCGCTGGCCTTGACCTCCCTCCTCCCAGCCTGACCTGGCCCAGATGCCGAGATGCTGGCAAGAAGTGCCAGGATCTCACCCTGCCCGGAGACCCTCTGACAAGTACCCACAGCCTGGGGTGACTATGTGGCCGTGGCCCATCTCATGCTCTCCTCAGGGTCGGGATGATTGGTGGCCAGCTGTCCCCACAGCAGAGCCGTTTCAGGTGGTCAGAACCACGGACAGCGTCAGAGGCTTGCGTTCTTCACCAGCTGCTGCGCACCTTCCGAAGAGCACAGAAGCAGGGGACTGGCCTCTGGGTCAGGCCCTGGCAGGAGAGGGGCAAGGTTCGGGTCACACCTGAGCTGTGCTGCAGGGTTTTCTGCCTTGTATTTTGGCCGACGCCATCAGAATCCCTCCAAGCCGTCCAAGATTGTGGGTGTGGCTGTGACCCGACCACACTGCCTCACGGAGAGGACCAGCCAAGGGTTGACAGGGACATTCATTCACACAGCGAACACTTCCTGAAGCGCTGCTGAACTCGGGGAGAGAGAAAGTCTCTGGCCCCCCAGGACCCCCAGAATAATGGGGAGAAGCCAACAGGCTGAGCGCTGGGTGCTAAATCGTGGCCCCAGAAAAGGTGTCCACGTCCTAACCCCCAGCATCTGTGAAGGTGACCCTGTTTGGAGAAGGGGTCTTTGAGGGTGGGATTAAGTTAAGGATCTCGAGATGAGGCCGTCCTGGATTTGGAAGGCAGGGCCCATCTCCAATGTCTGGTGTCCTTATAAGATAGAGGACAGGGACAGACACAGAGAGAGGCCACGTGATGGAGGCAGAGACCGCAGGGATGAGGCCACAGCCAGGGACACCTGAAGCCCCCAGAAGCTGGAAGGGGCAGGAAGGGCCCTCCCGTGGAACCTCTTGGTTGTTTTAAGCCCCAAGTTAGTGATTTGTTGCAGCAGCTGCAGGAAAGCAGTACAGAGTGTGATAGGCGCTGTGAGAGAGGAAGGTGCCCCTCCCCCAGCCCCGCTGGCCATCCTGAGCTCCGAGGCCCCGGGGACGGGGACGCCGCCTGGGCTGGGCAGACAGCAGAGCGCTCCTCTCCCGCTCACACTCAGATCGTCCGGGAGGGGCAGGCAGCTGGCCCCCACCCCGGGATCCAACCAGACCAGTGCACGGAATGGTGAGCCCCTCGGCCTCATCCGCACACAAAAACACCCCAAGTCACAGGAAGCTGACCCCACGTGGACACTCCTGGGTGTCCCTGCCCTGGGTGCCCCTTAGGGGGTCTGTTCTCATATATGCACTCAGGAGGTTTCATCCGTGGCCAGCCCCAGGGACCCCAGACCCCAGGCCCTGTGGCCAAAATGACCAAACGTCAGACTCAGATGAACCACAAATAGAGATCTATAACACCTGATGAGTGCTAGAACCCCCAATAGATGAGGCAGACCCTACAGGACTGACAGGACTGACCCTAAAGGACTAACAAAAACAGAAACAACACTGTCCTGATTGCCGTGACCCTGATGTCTGCCCCAGAAGGGTCTCATATACAGATCCCTAACCTAATTACATCTGCAAAGACCCTTTTTCCAAATAAGGTCATGCTCACAGGTTGCAGGTATTGGGACATGAGCACATCATTTTGGGGCCACCATTCAGCCCACTACAGATGAGACAATTCAAGAATCAAAAGTAATGACTGTGGGACTTCCCTGGTGGCGCAGTGGTTAAGAATCTTCCTGCCAATGCAGGGGACACGGGTTCAATCCCTGGTCTGGGAAGATCCCACATGACACGGAGCAACTAAGCCCATGCGCCACAACTACTGAGCCTGTGCTCTAGAGCCCACGAGCCACTACTACTGAGCTGGCATGCCACAACTACTGAGCCCGCGTGCCTAGAGCCCGTGCTCAACAACAAGAGAAGGCACTGCAATGAGAAGTCCTCGCACCGCAATGAAGAGTAGCCCCTGCTCGCCACAACTAGAGAAAGCCTGCATGCGGCAACGAAGACCCAAGGCAGCCAAAAATAAATAAATAAAATAAATAAATTTATTTTAAAGATAATGACTGTAATTTATTAAAACACACTGAATATATGAAAGCCATGAGTTCACAACGACATTATAAGGAAATTACAGAAACCTGGGCAGAGTTGACTTCTGTGGGGCAGCGGGGTGGGTCTCCTGGAAGCAGGTTCCAAGACCAAGGAGCATGGGGGACATTCCCTGGGGAGCGCTTGGCAGGAGCAAGAAGAAGGACGGGTAGAGGGAGAAGCTGAGCTGAAAGCAGCCGGAACAACAGCCCGAGTGACCCTGCAGGGGATGGGGGTACCCTTCCAGCTGGTTCTGAGCTCCAGCGATGGGCCGGCTTTCAGGGCCCAGGTGGGCAAGTCGGCCATTGATCATGAATACGGTAAAATCATCAGATGCTAGAAGCTGCTGGTCCACCGAAGCCTCCCTCGGACTGAGACAACCAGACTTTACATGCCCTGGGTGAGATTCGAAGGGAGAAAGCACTCCTGTAAGATGTCCTTCCCAGAAAAGGGAGCCCAAATCTAATCAGGCCTGTAGCCTTGGCTTCCAGTCTGGGAAATACGGAAGCTAGGGCAGTAAGCCAGGTGACACCAAACCTAGAGCCTGGAACATCCTGCAGGAAAACTGACACGGTGTCCTTAAAAGACCAATGTGATGACACAAAACAAAAGCTGGGGCAGTTGTCTTAGATAAAGACGGACTTTCAGAAACCCTGAGAGACACACAGCCAAACACAGATGCCCTTGTTAGCACCACATTTCCATGAAGCTAAACAGATGCACAACCAGGGAAATATAAACACAAACAGGATTTAGATAATAGTAAGGGATTATTTTACATTTTGCTAAGTATGGTAAGGCTTTGTGATTATGTAAGAAAACATCCTATTTAAGAGATTCATGTTGTGGTATTAGGGGTGAAATGAAGGTTAGGGTTGGTTTTAAATACTCCATCAAGAAAGGACAGAAGGGGTGGAGCGAGGAGAGCCAAGTGTGGTTGTACATGTTGGGTGCTGGGACTCAGGGTTCACTGGACACTCAATATTCTGACACCAATTCCAGCATGGGGGGTTCCCCACACCACCAAGCGACCCCTGACACGAGCCAGGGAGCCTACAAATCAACTCCATTCTGACACCATCTACCCAGGGATATCATCAGATCCCACAGGTTAAGGGCTCAGTTCCACAAGACTGTCCCCACTTCAGATCCCAATTTTAAGTCCACGATGTCACCTGTCCCAAACTAAGGAGCTTCTGTCCCCATGGAGTTTGGGGTCTGACATGGCGGTATGTCTGGTTCACCAACCCACAAACTCTTTGACCCCATCCTTTTGGGTTTTTATGGAGGCTTCATTACATAGACATGATTGATTAAATCATTGGCCATTGACAACTGATTCAACCTCCAGCCCCTCTCCCCTCCCTGGACATCTGGGGGTAGGACTGAAAGTTGGAACCCTCTAACCACAAAGTTGGTTCTCCTGGCAACCAGCCCCCTCCTTAGGTGACCGAGGGGCTTTCCAAAAGTCACCTCATTAATATGACAAGAAACACCTTTAAGACTCTGGTCACTTAGGAAATTCCAAGAGTTTGGGGAGCTTTGTGCCAGGACCAGGTGAAGACCAATATGTTTCCTGTTATCAATCACAATATCACAAGGCTCTACTCTTGTGAACATTTGGAAATTTTTATAATAAGATGTTTGCATTTTCCGTAATGTGCACGTGGCGAGGGGCTGGACCCTGTCCCCATATGGCTCAGTGACTGCATGAGAATGATTTTTTAAATTCCCCAAATGTGTGCCACTAACTAGATTTGTCTTCCTTTAAGTCAGTCCGGATCTAGGAGTCCCAGAAGGGGATGCTGGGACCAGTCACAGGGGGAAATGGGAGTTTGGGGATAGGAGGACCTGGGTTCAGGTCCCAGCTCTGCTGTAATACAGGTTTGTTTTGTTTTGCTTGTATATCTTTTTATTTTTAGAGGTTTTTTTTTTCTTATTACAAAAGCAATCATTGTTGTCAGCGTAATATGGTTTTTACTGCACTGTCTTGACCAGGTTTGGAGGCCTTGGCTAGAGGTGGTCATTTCCCCTTCTTGAGCAGCCACTTAAGTGCACACCCAACCTCTTTCCTTAAAGCTCTCACACTCCAGGCCACTGTACACCCACCCTAACCTCCCCCACGGCCGGGTACCAGGCAGTGAGGAAAAGCCCAGTGCTCCAGCTGACCCCCCGCCGCAGGCCACACACGCCGCCCCAGCCTGCAGTACCCCGCCCCTGGGTGCAACCCCGTGTGACCGCACCGTAAGTTACAGAGTTCTGCCTTTCTTTCTCCCGGTGTCATCCTGCTGGGTCCCGCTATCAAAAGAAATTTTGCATCTTATAAAACAGACACAGAAGGACCGGGCTCCCAGCTGTGCTGCTCACCAGCTGTGTGACCTCGGGCAATTCTCTGCTCCCCCTGGTTTTCCCAGGTAAAGATGGGATCCCTGGTGCATGCGGTCAGCACATGGGCTAAGTGAGAGGATGCAGGTGGAAATCTTAGTAAAGTGTCAGGCTGCATAAATGCTCAGACGATTTCTCCCGACACTTTGCCCACATCTGTGCCCCTAACCCAGCCGCGGAGGCTGTGCAGGGCTAGCCGTTCTGATTGCACAGTGACCGTGAACGCCGCCGGGCCCCGTTGCTTCCCTAATGTCCATCCACCCTTTTCCTGGACAGAATCCAAATTTTGTTCAGGTGCGCACCTTTCTGTGAAGGTGGCCTCTGCCCGGGGGTAAATCCTTCCTAGTGTCAGCCAGGTGGGGTGAAACATTGGTTGGTAATTAGTTTAGTCAAAGGCTTAGAAAGCAGTTCTGGCCAAAGAGGATGTCTGAAGGGAGGGTTTATGGAAAAGGTCCCTCACCCTAAAGGAGAAACTCGGCCGACCCTGCTCTCAGGAGGACAAAGTCGTTTGTGGCAGGTTCATGCTCCCAAGGAAGACAAGAAAAGGCGGATAAATCACAGAAACCATTTTTTAAGACACTAGAAAGCTGGAGAAGCAATAAGGGCAAGAGGGACTAAAATTCCCAAGATGGGAAACCTGTAGGCTGGACCAGAAAATTCACCACCACCTCCCGCGCTGTCTTGGGGCTGCCGGGAGCCTGTGGATCTGGCTCTGGTCAAGGGAGAGGCCACTCCTACGGGGAAAGGAAACAAGCAGAGCTTCTGGCAATTATGCAGGGCAGGAAGGACAAAACTGGAGAGTCGAGAGGCCTCTAATGTATGGCTGGTCTCATACAAATTTTAGAATCCGTTCATCAATTTCCACACCCAGAAAGTTAAAAACACAATGAAGGGCTTCCCCGGTGGTGCAGTGGTTGAGAATCTGCCTGCTAATGCAGGGGACACAGGTTCGAGCCCTGGTCTGGGAAGATCCCACATGCCACGGAGCAACTAGGCCCGTGAGCCACAACTACTGAGCCTGCGTGTCTGGAGCCTGTGCTCCGCAACAAGAGAGGCCACGATAGTGAGAGGCCCGTGCACCGCGATGAAGAGTGGCCCCCGCTTGCCGCAACTAGAGAAAGCCCTCGCGCAGAGGCGAAGACCCAACACAGCCAAAAATAAATTAATTAATTAATTAATTAATTAATTTTTAAAAAAAACACAATGAAGCACCACTACACACCCACCAGAAGGGCTAAAATTTTTAAAACCTGACAATTCCAAGTGTTGACAAGGTTGTGGAGCAACCGGAACCCTCTTGCAATACTGGAGGAAACACTTTGGGAAAATGTTTGGCAATACCGACTGAAGCTAATCATACGTATATTCCACCTCTGGTACCTGCCCAATGGAAATGAGGGCTTATTTACACCAAAACATGTGTAAAGTATGTCCAGAGCAGTGTCCTTCATAAAAGCCAAAACTGGCCAAATGCCACCAGCAGTAGACTAGGCAACGGCCCTGGTATTTCCGTACGATGGAACACAGCACAGCCACACAAATGAGAGTGGATGGGCTACCAGTACAAGCAGCTGTGTGGCTGAGTCACAGCACAAGGTTGGATGGGAGAAGTGGGACACAAAGGAGCTGATGCCGTTTATACAGGGTTTAAAGAGAAACAATTTGTGATGAACTTCAGGGGATAGATTCTGGCCGGAGGGGCACAAGGGAGCCTTCTGGGTTTCTGGAATGTGTTGTATCTTGATGTGAGTGGTGGCTACATTGCGTATCTATGTGTATATATTATATATGTGCTACGTATATGTTATATATATCTAATTTCATCAATCTGTACACTTAAAGTTTATATACTTAGCCGTATGTAAATTATATCACAATTCTTTTCATGAAGGAAACAAGAAGACATATACAAGACTGTTCATAGCAGTACTATTTGAAACAGCCAAAAACGGAAAATTATCCAAAGCTCATCCACTGTAGGGTAGATAAATAACTTGTGGTATATTCACGTGACACAATACTGTGTAGCACTTGAAAGAGGCAAATGATATCCAACCACAACAATACAGATGAATCTCAGAAGCCTACTTGAGTAAAAGAAGCCAGACAGGGAAGAGTATGATTCCAATTATATAAACAGGCGCTACTAATCCACGACATCAGACATCAGGATACTGCTCACCCTTGGGGGTGACTGAAGGGGACATGACAGGGCCTCCTGAGGTGTTCTTAGTGAACTGTTTTCTGATCTAGAGGCTGATTACATGGATATTTTCACTTTGTAAAAATTCATCAACATGAATTTGTGATTGGAGCATTTTTCTCTATGTTGGTTATAACTAAAAACAAAATCATGGCATGAAAAATGAGTCCCCTTCTCTGGGTTGTCATGCTAGTATGTGATGTCTGGAACTGCAGCAACCACCTTGTGAGCTTGAGGGGCATTACTCCTAAAACTGATGATTACAGAGTGAAGAGATGCAAAAACTCTTGTGCTGTTGAGTCATTGAATTCAAGAGTCATCCTGGGTTGGCAGAGGCCAGGTCTTAGTTGATTGAAGTCACAACAGCCAGCAAAGGTCAGCATCATCAGTTCTCTGGCTCCAGTTAGTCTGGTGGCTGATTGTTCGAGAGGGTTCAAACCCTGTAATGTAGCTCAAGAATGTGTGTCAGGCTATTCTTTACCTTTGAAGCAGAACTGGGAGTCTTGGTGACTGATTTATTGTCTCTGTTATGGTTAAGTTATTTCCCTGGCCTGGTCAAGGGCAAGCACTGTGGCCCTGCTTAGATCACAAAATAGCTTAGGCCTAAAATGGCTTCTCTTATTGATCTTGAGGGGCTGCAGGGTACAGTGGCTTGAAGTAGGATCTTAGTTTCCTGACTGGGGATCAAATCCAGGGCCATGACAGTGAGAGCGCTGAATCCTAGCACTAGACCAAAAGGGCTAGCGGGCTTAAAGCAGGGCCTAGGTTCTTGTCTTCTTTGAAGAAAGATTTCAGCAAAGAGACAGACATAGCAAAGCAGGTAAAGCGTTTATTAGAAGCAAAGTACGTGTGAAAGAACAAACAAGTGTGATCAGAGAGAGAGTCATGTGCCAAAGGGGCAGTTTAAATCACTTATAAGGAGGCAGTGTTCCAGGATCCCTCTGGCCAATCATCTTGCTGCGTCTTGCTTCATGCCAATGTTTGGTCTGAATCAGGGCCCTCTCTGATGTGTACACGCATCATTTAGCCAAGCTGGATTCTAGCACAAGGGTCTCTGGGAGGTTGGCAGGACATATTATGGGCTGGTGCCCCCTCCCTTCCCTGACTCCCGAGGAACTTTTCTGCACATGTGTGGTCTGGGAGGTCTACTTGACCCCTAGATTGAGAAAAATGTGGCCTCCTTATCTTTTACGCAAACAGGGCCCAGCTCCTCGCTGCTCTTGCCATTGTCTTTATCTGAAGTGTCAACAGGAGACAAACTCCAGCTGCTCAGCCTGGGGCCACTACCTCCTGCCCCATTGTGGCAAGAAAGTTATATCTGGTTCTCTTCCTCCAGGGACCCCCTACCCTACCTGCCTACATTATGACCACCAGCTGACGGTGGAGACGGGAATCAGGGCAGAAAGCCTGGAGATCGCAGGCAGAACCAGAACCAGCCCCTGGGCTTCCCCAGGCAGGACACCTGTCTTTAATCCTGGTGGTCCACAATGGTCAGCTGGTGTGATATTGTGATTTGTAATAAATATATATTTAGTCCTGGCACAGAGCTCCCCAAACCCTTCAAATTTCCTAAGTGATGAGAGTGATGAACGTGTCTTTTGTTATGTTAAGGAGGTGACTTTTGAAAAGCCCTTCTGTCACCTAAGGATAGGGCTGGTTGCCAGGGAAACCAACCCTGTGATTGGAGGGTTCAAACTTTCAGTCCCACCTCCACCTCCAGGGAGGGGAGAGGGGCTGGAGGTTGAGTCAGTCGCCAATGGCCAAATGATTTAATCAATCTTGTCTATGTAATGAAGCCTCCATAAAAACCTAAAAGGATGGGGTTGGAGAGCTTCCACACTGGAGGAGATCTGAGGAGAGTGGCGTACACAGGGAGACCCAGGAAGCTACGGGCCCTTCCTTATACTCGCCCTATGCCTCTTGTCGACTTAAAGAAAAACACACTACATGAGAGCTGTGAATTTAAGTTTTATTCGAAGAACTTGCTGAGGACTATAGCCCAGGAGACAGCCTCTCAGTAGCTCTGAGGGAACTGTTCCTATAATAAACCAGTGATGAAATAAAATTCATATTTTATGGCAAGATGAGAAAAAGTTAAACGTAAAATTTTTCTTTGCCCTTTAGGGCCTCCTCCCCCACCTTTAGTGTGTGCTGTGCATCTGTATGAACCAGACCTCCTTAGGAGATAACCTTCCTTCTTAGTTTTGTAAGGGGCCACGATGACCCATGGCCCACTGCTTACTTTGTACATGTAGATCTGGATTGTGTAAATTGTCAATAATACATCATTTGATGTGTAACCTTTTGTCTCAAAAACGTATATAACTGTGCTTTGACCTCTAACAGTCCTGGAACGGTCCTCAGAGCTTTCTGAAAGGCCGTCTCCCGGGTTATCACCCTCAGGTTGGCTCAAATTTTCCACTTCTCTCTTAGATCAACTATTGATTAGTTTTTTTGGTCAACACCAGTGACCCAGTAAGTAGAATATTTCCCTGAGTTCAGTGAGCCACTCTAGTAAATTAATCACACCCAAGGCGGGGGCCCTGGGAACCCCCCATCTGTGGATGGTCAGTCAGAAGCATAGGTGACAGCCGGGACCTGTGACTGCCATCTGCAGTGTGTGGAGGTGCAGTCTTGTGGGACTGAGCCCTTAACCTGTAGGATTTGATGCTACCCCCGATGGACAGAGTCAGAACTGAGCTGAATTGTAGCACAGCCAGCTGGTGTCTAGAAATTGCTTGAGAGTGTAGGGAAACCCACCCCCCACACACATCTGAACTGGTGATCAGAACCTTTTATTTGGGGAGTGGACGGAGGAGACAGAAAAACAGCCACTGAGAAGGGGGAAGGCTTATTGTTAGTTTGGGGCACAAGCTTCGGGGTCGCCCACAGCCCACCCTCCCAACCCATAGGCCTCCTCGCTCTGCATAGCTGCCTGGACACCTCACTCTCCAGGGCCGCGTCCCAGCCTCAGGGACCATGCGGAGGGGACAGAGGTAGGAGTGTACCTGCACCGAGGCTGAGAGGACCGCGGCAGTCATGGGGCTTCCTGCACTGAACCATGTCCCCACAGAAAAGATGTTGGAGCCCTAGCCCCAGAATGGGACCTTATTTGGAAATAGAGTCTTTGCAGATGTAATCAGGTTAAAGTGAGGTCACGAGAGTGGGCCCTAATCCAGTGTGACTGGTGTCCTTATAAGAAGGAGAAACTGAGACATACACGCACAGAGGGATGGACACACAAGGACACAGGGAGAAGACGGCCATCTTCACGCCAGGGAGACAGGCCTCAGGAGGAACCAGCCCTGCCGAAGCCTTGATCTCAGACTTCCAGCCTCAGAACTGGGAGACAATAAAGTTGCTGCTGTCCGTCTGTGGTGCTGTTTCCGCAGCCCTGGGAGACTAAGAGGGGAAGAACCCTCCCCGTGACCCCCGTCTGCAGCCGGCAGGGCAGCAGGGCCTTCAAGACCTTGCTGGGAGGACAAATGTGTCTACCCTGGACTCCGACTGCAGAACCAGGGCCTCGGGCCCCCCTGGTCGCAGTGACTGGGCTGGGGTGGCCAGGCACCCACTCGGTCAGGGGCGTGAGCTGCAGCATCCAGTGTCTGGTGGAAGCGGTTCTGTGGGATCGCCCCCGACCCTGACCCCAGCCTTGAGATGTTTGAGCTGCCGCGTGGAGACTGCGGCGGCCTACGGGTACACGAGGGTCAAAGAAGAACAGCGGTGATCGCGAGCGGTCACCTGGCAGGAAGAGCCCGCTGAAGGCGAGGCTGGGGCCGAGGAGGCAGCGCCACCACGAGGGGCACGCGGAACAGAGGACCACGGATGGGGTGGCTGTTCTCCACGCGCTGGACGCTTGAAGAAGGAGAATGGCAAGTTCTGAGTCCCAAACCTCTGACTCATGATGCAGACTGAGAGCCAGGGTTTCGCTGAAAGGATCTGGTTTCCTGCTTTTGGGGGCTGAGCGAGCCAACAGCAGGGGCGCAGCTGCTCATGCAGGTTCTGCTTTACAACAGCCGATTCACCCACCAGGTGCTCAAAGTGAGGTTAGAACATGGATCAGGAGCTGGAAACAGAGCGCCTGGAGGATTCCAGGAGCGTCCTGAATGCCGCCCTCCCGAGCCTGCCTTCTGGCCAAAGCAGCCCCCTCCCGCGTCCGCTGGGGGAACCACGGAGCACGACAGGGAAGAGGTCTGGCGTTTCAGTGGTGGGTGCTGCCCTTGCACCCAGATGGGTGGAGAAGCGCCGAGGGCTGGACACTGGTTCCCCCAGCCCAGAGGAGGGGTGGTCACTGCTGTCCTCAGCACCAGCCCCTTTTCTGCCTTGAGGCCACCCCTTGCCCTGAGAGGTGCACGGTGCCCCCCACCTCACTGCTTGATTGGGGTGGGGTCTCCTCGGACCCCAGTGGGCCTGGTCAAGTTCTGGTTCCAGCTCTGAGAGTGGCCCTGAGCACATTCTTCCCTGCAACGTGTTTGCCCATTTGAAAAACTCAGAGGATGGATTTCTCCCTCCCAGTCGGCCTTGGCAGGGCTCTGGAGAAGGATCTAGAAGCAGAGGGTGGGAGCACAGGTTCTGAGCAGCGTGACAAGGTGCCTCCCCCAGGCCCGCCCACTCCTGCCTTTACAAGGAGGCGGGCCCCACTGCCCTGCTCTGAGGGAGGGGGACGAGGGACACCGCGGGTAGGAGTCCGTCCTGACCGGCCTGTGTCTGAGGGCGCTCACCAGTGCCTGTACCCAGGCCGGGCCTGCTCCGTGGCAGGACAGCGCCTTCCGGTGCAGGGTCAACTGTTTTGCATGCATTAATCCGATCTGAACGGCAGATGGAAAGAGGCTGCGGCCACCTCGTCACCCATGTGCAGAAACAAGGCAGAGAGGTGGAGAGGCCTGCCCAGCTCGAGCTGGGAGCCCCTCTGAACCTCCTTCTTGTTTCACTAGCCAGGACCGTAGGGAGGGTCAGGAGGCGCCTGGAGAGATGGGGGGGGCCAGGTTTCTCAACTGTCCCTCCCCAAACGTGCCCAGACGGAAACCTGCGGGGCGGCCGGACCAGCACCTGCCAGCCTTCACCTGTGGCTCCTCATTTCACCCTCCCAGTGCCTGCGCTAAACTGAGATGTGAGTCTTGAGCCAAGCCTGGGTTTGAATCCCAGACCCCCAATTCCTCGGGGATCCTGGTGAGCCCAGAATGAGAAGAGGCACCGGGCTGGGGGGATGAGGAGGAGCAGTCCGGGAGGGAAGCAGCTCCAGCACGAGCACAGAGGCGGGATCTCACCTGGGCTGGAGATCAAGGGGACTGACCCCTCCCGTCCCAGTCCTGCTTCCAAGTCTGGGCCCTGGAGTCTCACACCTGCGGCTCAGGGGGCCCAGCTCCCTAACAAGACCCCCAGCTCCCTGGGAGCAAGCAGCTCGCTGCCTGAGTTCCACCTTCCCCAGGGCTCTCTGTGTCCCGGCCCCCATCACCCAGAATCCCCTGCCCCATCCCCGCCCCACGGGATCCTGGAGCTACAGCCTCCCACTCAGCGAGCTCCTCAGGCAGTGGGCAGGGCCCTGCACCCCAGCTGCACTCCCTGCCTCGGCCCCCCCAAGCTCAGGGCCTGGGCCAGTCGGGCCATCCCTGAGTCTCAGATTCCTCATCCACACGCCCCCCATGGGCTCCCCCATCCCCTCCTCCCCACTCCCCCCAGGGGTCTCACCTCGCCCCTCTCCCAACACCCCCTTCCCCAGCAGGACTGCTGGCAAAAGCCTTATACCTGAAGTTCTGCCACCACACCTGCCGGGAGTCCAGGCGGGACGTCCCGGGACGCGGGTCCCACTGCTCTCCCTGTGCGGGAGAAGCGCTGCGGCCGGGAGGGCCCGTGCGACCCCTGAGGGCCCCGCCCACGGCCCGGGGAGGGGCGCCTGCTCGCCTGGGGCCGCAGCCCCAAACTTGCCGCCAAGTTTGACTTAAGTGACGCCCCCCCCCCCCGCCAAGTGCAGACCCCCATCCCGAGCTCAGCCATCAGCGTCTTTCCTTTCTTCCCGGCGTCCTAGGTCCAAGCTTGCGGGGCGGGCAGCGCGGGGCGGGCGCAGTGCAGACGTGAGGTCTTTGCACAGAGTGCCCAGCCCCGCAATCCCCCCTCTTGCCACGCAGCCCCGCCTGGCCCGCGTAACCGCTCCCCGAGGCAGGACACGAAGAGCTTCTTCATCCCTTCCTCCGGCTGCAGAGAATGCCTGCGTAACTACTTTCAGCGGTAACAGCTCAGTACAGGGGAGGTGGGTCCCTACTGCCAGGAAATGAATGCCGTGCAGGCTGTGCCCCTCGCCAGCGCATTCTCCCCAGGGGGCGCCAACACCAAGGCCTGCAGCCTTCGGCAGGGGTGGGCGGGGCCGAAGGTGGGCGGAGCCAGAGCAGCCTCCCCCTCAGGTCTGGGTGCTCAGGCCCTCGTGCCGGCGCGGAGGCCAGGGGTCCGTGGTGGTGTTAGAGGGTCACTCGTGGGCGAGAGCGCAGCTCCTGGCACGTGGAGATGGCCCCACATCGCCGTCCGAGAGCTGCACAAGCAAGGAGATGGGAGGAAGTTTGGGTGGAGAATTAAGGAAAAGGGGGGCTTTTCAGGGACTTGTTTTTATTGTCTTAATGAGAGACGCTTGAGTGTGTTTACATGCAGAAGGAGAGGAACCAGTCCAAAAATTAAACACAGAATCACCATGCAATCCAGCAATCCCACTTCTGGGCACAGACCCCGAGGAATTGGAAGCAAGGACTGGAAAAGATGTCTGCACACCCGTGTCCGCAGCGGCATTATTCGCAGTGCCTAAAACACGGTGGCGGCCCAGCAGTCCGCGGCAGATGGAGGGTAAACACAATGTCGTCTCTACATACAACAGAATATTATTCGGCCTTTAAGAGGGGGGAAATTCTGACACGAGCTACAACATGGATGAACCTCGAGGACTTTACGCAGGGGAGGGGGATGGGGAATGAGTGTTCAATGGGGACAGAGTTTCAGCTTTGCAGATGGATGGTGGTGATGGCTGCACAACAATGTGAATGTCCTTAATGCCACTGAACTGTACACTTAAAAATGGTTAAAATGGCAAATTTTATATTGTGTGTATTTTACCAATTTAAAAAAATGGGAGGAAAAAGAAAGAAGAACCAGGAGACAGAAGAGAGGGGAGCTGAAGGGACAGGAGAGGAGAAGGATGCCGGGGATGGGGAGGCTGGAAGAGGGGACATCCAGAGGGTGGGTGACACTGAGCGCAGGGTCGGCAGGGTGGCAACCTCGGGGCCCTTGCCCCCAGAGGCCTGGCTTCTCATAGAAGTGGGGGGGCGGGTAATCTGAGGGCGCAGGAGCAGGGGGTGCTGACAGGCACCGTGGGCCTAAGGGGGGACCACAGGCAGCCCCGCAGCTGGCGCCGGATACGAGGGATCCGTGGTGGGGCTTGGGGGGCAAGGGGAGGTGAGACTCTCCGAGGTTAATGTGGATGGGCCAAGGGTGTCCAAGGGTTAGAGGAAATTAACCTGGGGTGTGGACGTGTGGAGGAGGGACGGGGGCAGGTTGAACAAATGGAGGATGGGGGCCTGGAATCAACAGATGGCTCCTTACACCCTGATGTGTCTCGTCACGGGGTCCCGGGGCGCAGGGGAGTCGGCCCCCTGAGACCACCCGGAGCCTGCTGCCTCTGGCCGGCCCACCCGCACCTGCCTGTTTCTCAGCTATGGATCTCAGGAAGGAAAGAGGCTGTGCCTCAAAACAGTCCCTGGGAGCTGCCTGCCTGGCCAGTCACTGGGGGGCCATCAGAAGCAGAGGGAGAGCCCACAAGAGACCCCCCATGGCCCCCTGCCCGCCGGGGAGGACGGTCTGGACTCTGATCTAAGAAGGAAGGCCCTCCCTCTGCTCCCAGCGGTGGAGACGGCTCGCTGCAGAGAGGGTGGGAAGGAGCCCGGAGCAGGGAGGGGGCAGGAGGGCCAGCGCATCTGCAGCCCACATCTGCCCTCAAAGGCCCCACTGGCCCGTGGCTGCGTGCTGCCAGGCAGGGCAGACGCCGTTCCCGCACCCACAAGCACCAGACCTCCACCCCTCAATCAGAAGCGTTGTCCATCCCTCCCCAGGTCTGGGTCCGGCTCACCTTGCTGACCCCAGAGGCCCAGAGTGTGGGTTCATAGCGCAGGCCGGGGCCACGCCGCCCCCCAGAGAGAGAGCAGGGCTCATGCCCTGCCCCTACCACCTCCCCCTCTGCCCGGGCAGGACGGGGTGTGGACGGCCAGTGTGCCCTCTCCCCGGCCGGCACCGAGGTCTGAGGACAAAGCTGCTGTCGCCAGGAGGAACAAGGTGACCCACTCAACTCACTGGGCCAGAGGGAGGCCAGGCCTGGCAGGGAGGGGACCCACACCAGCTGCGCCCACGGGCCATTCACGGGAGCCAGCCCGACCGAGCAGGGCAGAGCAGGCAAGGCCGGGCCCACACCAGGCAGGGGTCTGCAGGCAGGAAGCTGGGCCCCCAGGCTGCCCAAGAAGAGCACTGGTGCACGTGCGCAAGGCTGAGGGAGAAAGGGCAGAGGCTCTAAAGTGGACCTCAGGTGCCCACAGGGCCACCTGCCCTCAACCCTGGCCCTTGGGGTCTGAGGGAGCCTTGTCCCCACCCGGGGGGGTCTTCAGGGGTGGCCCTTGTCATGGAAGCCTGGGGTCAGAGAGTGCCACCAGCAGGCGTGTCTGAGGCCAGAATGTCTGGGGGGGGGCCAAGGGGGGGGCCCACACTCACTCTGACCTGAGGGCTGGGGGCCTCATGCACTCCTGTGGGCCACCAGCCTTGGCCAGGCCTGGCCACGTGACTGCGTCCACGTGAGCGGGACCCGCCCCCAGCCCCCTGGCTGTGGGGGAGGAGGGGTGAGGTGCAGCCTGGGGCAGGGAGGGTGGAGCTGAACCTCTGCAGTAATTCCTTGTCGGTAAAGCAGTGATGGTAACGCTACCTGGCCCTAGAGTTGTTGAGGACAAGTAAAATGACATTTAATTTTACTTAGTGAATTAAATGTGCTAGTATTATCTGCACCCCGGCCGAGGAGGAGCTGGGCCTGTCTGGGGGGCACAGGCGGTGGGTGAAGACTCCCTGCTCCCTAACAGTTCTGGGAACCCCTGTGGAGCCCTTCCTGGGAGCAGCTCCTGTGACCCCAGATCAAAGCACCTGCAGGAGGAAGCCGGGTCTGCGGGGGCAGCTGGGTGGGGCGGCCGTGGACACAGGCCTGAGGAATGAAGAGGGCAGGTCCAGGGCCGTGAGCACCAGACTGAGTGAGACCCTGGCTGGAGAGTGATTTTGGCCTCCAGGCGGGGAAGGGCTGCAGGCAGCTGGTAACGGAGGCCAGGCAGCTTCCTGCAGAAGCTGAGGGTGGCCAGGCCGGCCCAATGCCCGCTGGAAGGCGAGAGTGCATTGGTCCAGAGGAACGGGGGAGGGACGATGACACCTGGTGGCTGAGACTTCGGAGAAATGTCATCCCAGCCGGCCCTGTGGGGACTGTGCCGGGAGCCGCCGTACACGCCAGCGGGCACTGGCTCCTGATGGCCACGACCACTGTGAGAGCACTGAAGCCCACAGAACCAGGGAGAAGAGGACTGGGCCCAGGCGGTCTTACCCCAGAGCCAGCTCTCAACCTCTGCTGCAGGTGGTCCCTGAGAATGTTCCACCCACTGGGGAAACTCAGGCTGGGCAAGTTCAGGGAGTGGGCCAGGCAAACAGTAGGCGGGCTCGCGTCCCTGGCTCCAGGCCCCAATCTAGCCTCCTGCCCCTGCCCCCTCCCTCCCATGGCCTCCAGGAAGGGGCTTCTCAGCAGCCCCCGTGCTCGGTCTGCGGCCCGCAGGGGAGGAACGGGAGAGTGGGGCAGCCCAGGCCCACACACAGTGCACGGGCAGGAGCGCAGTGGCCGGAAAAGGCAGGCTCCCAGTGGCTCCCCAGGCCTCCACCCCGCCCTGGATGGCTGGCATGGAGCTCTGGAGGGCAGGGGCCAAACGCAAAGGATGGATAGGGTGTGAGGTGATGGTGGGAAGGCTTCTCTGAGGAGGTAACGCCTGTGCAGGTGGGACAGCCTCATGGACGTTGGCAGGAACAGCATTCCAGGCAGAGGGAACAGCCAGGATGAGACCCTGAGGTGGGAGGGAGGGCAGCCGGCGGCCAGTGGGCGAGCGCAGTGCTGGCGTGACAGGCAGGCCTAGTGGGAGGACTGCGATTGTGCTTTTCTTTGAAATCCTCTTAACAAGAGGCCCCCGGAATGTCGATGATGACTCACGGCTGAGTGGTCTGCAGCTGGAGGGCCCGTGAGGCCAGCGTGACCTGGGCCGGGGTCCTTGGGGTCCGGACATGGGGCAGTGGGCTGGCCGGCCCGCACTACTGGGCTGAGGCCTCAAGGCCAGGGCAGAGCCACACAGGTGGACGGGACGCCCCGGGGCCAACCACAATGACTTCCCCTCCCCCACCCAGCCCCTGGAGTCAGGGAGGGAAATGACCTTCCCTGGCCCAGTGCCTGGCCTGGGGGCCAGTGTGAGGCCCATTGTTTGAGGCTGGAGCTGGGGGGTCCAGGGCCTCCGGGAAGCCCCCGGCAATGTCCTTTGTCCCACTTCCCACAAATCCAGAGGCCCAGCGAGGACCCGAGTGAGCAGACGCGCGGCAGCCCCGACAGGATGAAGGTGCTGGCGGCTGTCCTGCTGGCCCTCCTGCTGTGCGGGCAGCAAGGTACTCGGGGCGAGGGGAGCGCCTGCAGCGAGGGGGACAGCACCGTCCAGGCGCACAGGACCCCCAGGAGCGTCCAGCCTGGGGGCAAGACATGGCTTGGGAAGAAGGAGGGAGTGCAGCTGGAGGCCGAGGCCAGAGGGAGGTGGATGGGGCTGTCCTGGGTCCCCACGGCTCCCTGAACCTCCAGCCCCAGCCCAGCCAGGCCCTGGGGGCGGGGGCTCCCTCCCCACCCAACCCCCGGCTCAGCCTCTCAGAGAGGCAGGCTTTGGGGTGCCCTCTCCTCTCGCAGCCTCAGTTTCCTCTTCTGTGAAATGGACAGGCCATCCTGACGGCTACGGGCCAGCTGCTGTACAGGGCCAGCGCACAACCCCTAGTGTTGCCGGTAAGGACAATGCCAGGCTACACACAGGTGAGGAAGCAGGGCCAGGGTTCGGAGACCCAGACAGCGACCTCACCAGCTTGGGAGGCGGCGGGGAGGACAGAGGGACTGGGAAGGGGGCTGATGGATCGAGGGGTGGGGGCGTGGCACTGGACCCCGAGCATGTGTCCTCTGTGCCCGGGTAGTGGAGGTTTACAGGCGTCCCTGCGCGGCCAGGCAGAGGGCGGGCGCAGGAGGTCGAGGATGACGACGTGGACTCTGGGCCCGAAGGCTATGACGACGAGGATGACGAGGAAGATGAGGAGGCCAGCGTGACTGCAGGCAGCAGCGGCACAGGTACCTGCCCACCCCGACCCCACGGTGGGGCACTCGTCCCCCTTTTCCAACACAGGCACGGGTACCGCCGAGGGCCAGGGTCCGCGAGGCTGCCAGTGAGGACACGACAGGCAAAGGCCTCCCCCTGTGAGCTTCCCTTCCCTCGTGGGGGAAGGGGTGAGGAGGGGCCCCTGACACTCAGCAGACCCTCACCTCTCACCCTGACCGTGACCCTCAACTGCCATCCAGAGTAGGGAGGCCTAGAGAAGGAGCCATTCCTGGGAGGGACAATGGTGTCGGGGCAGAGAGGTTAAACAGGAGTTCACCAAGCAGACAGGAGCACAGCAGAGCCCCGGGATGGGGATACCAGAGAGTCAGAGGCCCTGGGTGTGGAGTCCTGTTCAGAAAGACGTGAGCATCCTGGCACTGGTGGGGCAGGGCCAGGGGAAGGAAAGGGGGCCAGTGCTGAGGCAGGGGCGCAGGGAGGCTCCAGCAGGGCAGGGTTGGTGGGGACCAGCTGAGAGTGGGTGAGTTGGACAGGAATTGGGAAGAGACGTTGGAGGTGAAGAGGTGGGAGGTGGGATGCGTGGGTGAGCGGGGCGCTCTGGGGACTGAGCCCGCCCGGCCTCCCAGTGCGGCTGCGGTGCTACTCCTGCCAGACCCTGCACAGGGATGAGAGCTGCGAACAGATGCAGAGCTGCACCCTCCCCAAGACGTGCAAAACCATCGTCTCCCACTGGAATACTGGTGAGTAGGCCACCCGGGGGCAGCCGGACAGGAGGAGCCCACCACCCACATCTGTGAGGGGCCTCGTCCCTGCCCCGTCCACACAGTGTGACGCACTTTCTCCACCACCCCCTTCCCACCCAGAGTCAGGTCCCCGGACCACCTACTCGGGGTGGTGTGCAGACACATGTCAACCCGTCAGCAGGACGGTGGACGGATCCCTGACGACCATATCCTGCTGCCAGGCCAGCCTATGCAACATCCCGCCCTGGCAGGACCCCCAGGGGAGTGGGGCAGGTGACCCCCAGGGTAGACCCTCAACCGCGGCCACCACCCTCCTGCTCAGCCTCCTCGCCGGCCTTCAGGCAGTGGGGGTCTGAGTGGGGGGCGTCCCATCCCCACCCCCGGCCCAGCTTATACCTGGCTGGCCAGCACTCTGTCCACTGTCTTCCCCTCCCTTCCCCTCCCCTGCCCCACCCCAGCTTTGGAGAATAAACTGGAAGCGTCTGTAATGATCCGGCCAGCACTGGTTCCTCACAGCCACGTCTACCTTTCCTCTGTTTCCCCATCTAGCACCCTGGCCTCCTCTCCCTGCCTGTGTGTGGCAGGATGGCCAGCACGTGGGCCTTAGGTCAGGCCTCAGCTGCTCACAGGGTGGGTCCACACAGCTCCCGCCCCTGGCAGAGAAAACACTCACCATATGCCATGGGGAAGACCACCCCAATTTGCTCCCCAACTTCCACCAACAAAACACCTCCATCCATGTGATGGGCAGCCCATCTGGGGGAGGAGACTTTGGGAGGAAGGCTTCCTTGGCCTATAGGAGGAAGGGCCCCGCCACCCCGGGAGGCTGCTGGGGTTTGGGGGTGGAGTTAATGAGGGGCTGGAAGAAGAAGAGAAAAGAGAGGGAGGCAGGAGGGGTGGCCAAGATGGGACTTTGCAGCCGACCGCTCAGTCTGGTGGGTGCCGAGGGCATAGGGGCAGTGAATGGGGCGGTCAGGCCACCAGCATCAGGGAGGGGTGACATGGCCTCTGGGCTTCTGAGGAGAAGAGGAGAGGAGCAGTGGGAGGGGGCCAGGTAGGAGAACCTCAGCTTCCCCAGCGTCTGCTCTGGCTAGCCTGGTGTCATTGGCTGCTGGGCACTTGGCCTTCTTGACTGGTGACAGAACAGAGCCCTGGAGTGGGAGGGAGAAGGCCTGGGCCTGGGCCTCAGTTTCCCCATCAGAGCAGTACAGAACAAGGCTTAGAGGACCCCTGATCCCCACCAGCTCAACATCCCCTGGGCTGGGAAGCCCAGAACTCTATCCTGCCTGTCAAGTATCCCAGCAGGCAGAGTAGTCTCCCACTTTCCATTCTCCCCTTTCCTTACTAATAGAAACCTCAAGGCCTAGCTGGGGATGGGGGGTAAATCCTTTAGGTAGAGATGGCGTATCTTTCTCTTCTCCTTTCTCCTTCTGGTGGCTGGAATGATGGCTGGAGCACAGCAGCCACCTTGCACCATGAGGTGGCATACTGAGAATGGCAGGGCAGCATGGAGGAAGGGGCCTGGACCCATTATACCAGCCTTGCACTGCCTAGCTCAGGACCCGTTTACCTGGGAGGGAAATAAACCTCTGCCATCTTGAAGCTAGTTATTTTGGGTTTCTCTGTTTCTTGCATTTTCACACGCTCTCATGCATGTGCATGTATTCACATGTACTCCCACTCGCACACACACTCATGGACACACACATCTGCACACACAGTCCCTACAAAAGCACAGCAGATAAGAGCAGAGCTCGGGGGTCACACTGCCTGGGTTCAAATGTTAGGCCCACACCCTCCAGGTCCAGGCCCCGGGTGAGCCCCTTCGCCTGCAGCTGGGTTTCCTTATCTGCCAAGTGGGAAAGTAGGAGACCCCTCCCTGTAGGGCTGCAGTGAGAATTGACTGAAGCGCCGAGGGGGCTGCTTGTAGCCCATGCCTGGCAGAGAGTAAACGCTCAGCAAACACGCGCTACTGTTGTCAGGGCAACCCTTATGGCCCCGCCCCTGTGTGCCACCTGCGTGTGCAAGCTCATGGGAGACGCCCCACCCGAGTCCTTTACCATCAAAAGAAGCCTCGTTAGCCACACCCGCCCGCTGTAGAAACACTGGGCGCCATCACCTGCGTTCACAGGATTCCCTTCAACCCTCCGCCCTGAAGCCCCCAGAGCTCTGAGTGCACAGACGCCCCCGCCCCCCGTGCGCCTCTGGAGCTGACCTCCTTCACGGCCCTTGACAGCAGGAGGGAGCCAGGTCGGGCTCAGTCTGAAGCCACTGGCTGAAGGGCCTGCCCTGGGCTCCTGCTTTGGCGACAGCCTCTTCTCGGGCCTCCGGGCGCCCTGCGTGCAGCTGGGCCCCCGATTCCCGCCCTGGAGAGCAGAAAGCACAGCCCTGACCCCTCACTGGGGCTTTAACCTGCCCCTGCCCGAGGGCACAGGAAGAAGCAAGTGGTGCCTTGAGCGGGCAGGTCCAGCTGTGGGCGGGGACCTGACATGCCTGCTGGGCACCCCGTCCCAGAACACCGCCCCTCCCCGCCGCCCAGCCAGCTCACGGTCCTGGCACCCAACAGTCCCTCCGATGGAAGTGACACTTCTGCGCAAGGTCACGCAGCTGGTGGTGGCAGGTCCAGGACCCAGCTGCGGGCTTCCCGCCGACAGCGGCCGCCTTCCCGGGGCGCCACAGGCCAGGCGGGCAGTGGCTCCAGGGCGCCTGAGCCAGAGGTGGGAAGTGGCTAGATGGCGGCCAAGACCCAGCTGGGTGCCCCGGCCAAGTCCAGTGTGAGGCGTCAGCGGACGGTCACAGCCAGGGCCCTGTCACAGCCCCTCTGTGCCTTCCCAGGAGGCTGGCGGGGAGCATGTTCATCTAGATCACTGCCCCTGTTCCCCACGGCTGCCCAAACAAATGACCACAGACTCGGTGGCTTAAAACCACACACACGAATTATCTTATGGTTCTGGAGGTCAGAAGGTACCACAGGGCTGTGTCCCTTTTGGAGGCTGTGATGGTCAGTTTTATGGGTCAACTTGACTGGGCTAAGGGATGCCCATGTAGCTGGCAAAACATTATTTCTGGTGTTTCTGTGAGAGTGTCTCCAGAAAAGCTTGACATCTGAATGGCGGGCCTGAGAAAGGAAGACCACCGCCCAGGTGAGTGGGCATCACCCGGTCGATCCAAGGCCCCAAGGGAACAAACAGGCAGGACAAACTCACTCTCGTTTCTGGAGCTGGGCTGCCCATCCTCTCCTGCCCTCAGACACCGGTGCTCCTGGTTCTCAGGTCTTGGGACTCAGAGGGAATTTACACCACTTTCCTGTTCTCCCGCTTCCAGAGAGCAGGTTGCGGGGCTCCTCGGCCTCCAGGACCGCGTGACCCAATTCCTGTAATCAGTCCTCTGTGCGTGTCTGTGTCCTGACCTCCTCTTCTTATAAGGGCATCAGTCGGATTGGCTTGGGGCCACCCTCGTGACCTTATGTACCTTAATCACCTCTAAGAACCCCATCTCCAAACACAGTCCCGTTCAGAGGTCATGCAGTTAGGACTTCAGCATATGGATTTGGGGGACACCACTTCAGCCCATCGCAAGGGGGACAGGGCTCTGTGGGGGGCCCAGAGGGGGGCAACAGCCCTGAACTGAATTTAAAGGAGGTGCTCGCCAGGGTGGTGGAGATGGGGGAGGAGGGGCGGGGGAGCTGCAGGCAGACGGGGTGGAGGGTGGGTCGCGGTGGGCGGGGAAGGGCTGGAGCGCGGCTCACAACTCCGGGGCTCGGCTCACAAGCCCCGGGCCCGCCTGTGGCCCTCACGAGCACGGCTGGTGGCCAGGCGGGCCGCCCGCTCCTGCTGGCTTCCTCAGCACTCGGTCCGTCTGCTCCTCAGGGTGCCTGTGTCCCCCACGAGCCCCGTGGCAGCGGCAGCTAAGCTCCGAGCATCGGGTCCTGTTTGCAGACCTTCGCTGTCAACGGAGGCAGGCCTCTGCCCGCCCGCAAGCCCGCCCCCAGGCCGTCCCCGCCCCGCAGAGGGCACGCACCTGTGGTGACCTTGCGCCTGCCTCTCGCCTCCAGAGGTTGTGCTGTCACGGCCTGCAGCTCCCCCCCGCCCGCCCCACTGAGGGCCCCCCACATGGCCGTCTGGGGGCCTCGCCGGAGCCCCTCACCCCGGCCCGCACGCTGCCCTCGCCTCGGGGACCCTGTGGCGTTTGCGGGTGACCGAGCCTGGCACAACTTTCTGCCGCCAAAGCAGTGAGGGTGCTCGTCCTCCTAGGAGTCTGGACGTGGGCTTCCCGTGGGCACAGCGCTGCTGAAGGGCCTCTAGCAGCACCGGCCAGGCAGGAGAGGATGCCCGCTGACCCGGCGGTTCCTCAGACGCCCAGCCGGTGACGGCAGCGGCTCTGTGAGGTGCCTCCTCCTCCTTCTGGACGAGAGCAGGGGGCGTGAGGGGCCCCTCCAGGTGCCCGGCCCGCCCGCCCGCGGACAAGGAGGGGCACGGCTGTCCCAGAGGCCAGGGCACGGGAGCGGGAGGGGCCCCGGGCGGTGGGCCAGCCTCCGGGCCTCGGTGCTCAGGCCTCGGGACCCTCCAGAGCAGGCCCTTCCCCCTGGGCACATGCAGGCGCTCGGCCCCCCCGAGGGCCCCCCTCAAGAGACTGATGCTGGAAACTTCCGGAGCCTGGTGGCCCGAGGTAAGGGCTCTGCCCTGCAGCTCAGACGCCCTTGAGGCTTCCCGGCTTTTCCAGTGTGACATGGGGACCAGGCGTGAGATGCCTGCCGGGCCTCCAGGTTGAACTGGCCTCTTCCTGGCTGAGGGGCCTTGGCAAGAGGCTCGGCCTCTCTGTGCTCAGTTGTCTCTCCCACGAAACTGCAGAAACACGGAGCCCGTCTCCTGGCATCCCCGTGGAGGCTGGCGGGGTGCTGGCTGCCAGGCGCTGGTGCACCACCAACGCCAGGGGTGAATGCCATGGTCACTGCTCTGACCCCGGAGCTGTCCCTGGGGGGCTGCTCTGAGCTCCGAGCTGCTGTCCCTTGGGTTGGGAGGGTTCCTCTGGGCCCTGCACTTTGGCCTTTGGAGGCAGGCCTTCTGTCTCTCTTCCCAGCATTGGGTAAACCCACTCGCCCTGCTCCCTTCCAGGTCCCCTGCCCCTGTCCCACCCCCGGCCCCCTTGAGAAGGGAACAAATGAACCCAGTGGGCAGAGGGACCCCTTCTGCACCCCCTGGGATCCCCTCAGGCCCTGTGTCTCCACCCAGCCCTGGCGCTGGCAGCAAGCTCAGGCAGAATGCTGTGTTCCCTTCTTTTCTGGGCTCACCGGAGCTGCCAGCTGGACGAGGGGCTGCGGGAGTCCTGTCCCAGTGGGCAGTCCTGGGCATCCCGCCCCAGCTCCTTTAACGTGGTGTTTTCTTTGGGACTTCCTTTCTCTTAGCACAGGAAGCAGATGGCCATGGTCGCATTTCCTGTCCTTGTTCGCGACCATGAGAACTGGGTGAGGACGAAGCAGTGACCCCAAAGCAGGACATTCCTGAGGACAGAGATCCCCGGCCTTCGGCCTTGGACAGACCCAGCGGCGCCCTCCAATGACCACCGGGGTTCGCAGAAGCCGATGGACTCGGGGACTGGTCAGCAGTGGGAGCTGAGCGAGACCACCGACTCCCAGGCACACGGTCCGACCAGGAACTCTCCGGAAGGGAGGGGAGTCACAGCGATGTCACTCGAAGACGTCAGGCCTGCACACATCAAGGGCTCCTGCCTGAGAGCGGGTTGGGGGGAGGCCCACTTGGGGATGCAGAAATGTGTTTCAGTGTCAAGGATGCTGACCAGAGCAGAGCCGCCCTCACCCATGGGACCAGGGTGGCTTTGGGCACCCAGAGTTGGAGAACTGGGGCGGGGGCTATGCTGGAGTAACGTGGAAAAACCTCCCCTCGGGGTGCCCCCTTACTCAGCCTCATAATCCTCCCAGAAAGAAACCCAGGGTACGTGGCAGGGGCGGTGGCACGTGGGCTCTCAGCCCTGCAGAGCAGGCGTCCTGGAGAGGAGCAGCCCCGTGAAGCCCCAACCTCAGAACAGCCTCGGGCAGGAAACCGCTGAGTGCGGCGGCTGCAGGAAAGCCCTCAGCTCCGGACTGCTTGTGAACCACCAGCTACAATGAAAGAGAAGCTGTACGGACAGAACACAGCCTCAGAGTTGGGAAAATTCGCAAAATAACCAAAGGGGAGTTGGGAGGGGCTGTTCTAAACAGAGTCCATTGGAGGAAACTGGGAGTTTGAAGTTTAGTGGTTTTTCATTGGCTGAGCTGTTGCCAGGCAGGGAGAAAATCTTCCTTCCTCCTGCTGGGTAGTAAGCGGTAACCTTCCTCCTGTTGGGTCTGCAACTGAGGTGGAGTGACAGGGTGTGAGAGCTCCCCGTTCTGGCCTCCTGACTCCATTTTAAATGATGTTTCTGTTTATTAAATTTCACAGAAGTATTAAAATAACAACAGGAATCTAAGACCAAATATGTCCACAACCCCATTGCTTAATCAAATTACGTTTTCATGCATCCATATGCTTACTTAGGTTTTGAATCGTCACAGTTAATTCTGCATCTCTATTTTAATATTATAGTGTGTCTTTTTTCCACTTCGGCACAACTTTATTTCTCCATTCACCTTCCCTCTCATTTTGCCTGATCTCCATATACCCCATCTGGTAGCCAAAGTTAATAGAGCAGCAAACTACATCCTGCAGGCCAAATCGGCCAGCTACCTGTTTTTGTAAATAAAGATGCACTGAAACACAGCCACCTTATTTGTTTACATTTTGTCTATGGCTAATTTCACACTTCCAGGGCAAAACTGAATAGCTACAACAGAAGCCATCTGGCCTGAAAAGCCTAAAATACTTACTAGATGGCCCTCCACAGAAAAAGTTTGCTGGCCCCTAGCCTGGTGTGTGTGCTGCCATACATTACTCCATTCTCATATGGACATATAGAAACAAATACATGAATATAGGTTTTGTTTTAGCCATTGTTTGCTTTTATAATAAAACTTGCTTTCTTTTTACTTAACAATATCTTGAGGACAGTCATTGTGCGTGTGTGTGTGTGTGTGTGTGTGTGTGTGTGTGGTATGATGATTAAGAATACAAGCTCTGGAGTCAGAAGCTTGGCTCTGCACTCACTAGCTCTACGATCTCTGGAAAATTTTCTGACTTCTCTGTTCCCCAATTTATTCAGCCATGTCATGGAGATGTTATAGTACCTAAATCATTGGGTTGCTGTGAGGATTAGATGAGATAACACATGTAAAATGCTTAGAACATTCAATAAACTCTTAGTAAACATCAGCTATTATTGTTCATTCAAAAATATGTATTGAGGAAATTCTGAATAGTTGAAGTAATAGCAGCAGCATAAATCTGAATCTTCTAACATTTCCTTCAAAATATCAATAAAGAACAAATAAAATGACAGAAGACTCATGCCCTAGGCGTAACTATAAGACAGAAAACATCCGAACTTTGAGTTACCTGTAAAACAAGAAGCAAGAAGGGGAATTTAAGATCCTGAAAAAGAAAGTTTTCAAAAATCAAACACCACACATCCTTTCCCCACTGACACCCCTCTTCCACAAACAAAAGCCATCAGGTAACGAAACTATGCTTTTTTTTACATTGACACAAGAGGTCCCTCTTGGGCTAGGAATCTTGTAAAACAACCCATACCTCTGTACACAGAAATGCAGGGGTGAGCTCACCATCTCTCTAAAACCACTACGCAAAGGGAGAGAAAATGGGGATCAAACAATTCAGCTCATGAAAATTCCCAAAATAACCAATAGCAAAATAGAAGGAAACTGTAACTCCAAACTGAATCAAATATCTGCAAGTATTTGGAGATATGGAAACAAAGGGGAAAAAAACTTGAATCAGAACAGAAATGAACAAAAAGCAGGAAGAAATAAGGGAACTCAGGAAAACATAGAAGAAAAATCAATAACCAATCAGAAATGAAGACTGAATGACAAGATGAACAAGGAAGAACAGATTTGAATGAAATTAATAAGGAAAGCAGGAAAATAACAAAGAGAATTTAAAAATGAAGAAGTAAGAAGTGTTAGAGAGAAAGTGATCAAAATGGAAGACAGGCAAAGAAGAGATAATGTATGGAAAACTGAAATTCCTGAAGAAAATAAAACAACGGAACAGAACTAAGACTTAAAACTATAATCCAAGAAAAGTTTCTGGAAATAAAAGAAAACCTAAATCTACATCTTGAAAGGGATCACTAGGTACCAGGAAAACATAAGCCACAATGACCAAGTCTGAGACCGCCTAGAAAAACTATGAGATTTTGACGATAAAGAAAAAGTCAAGGTTCCCAGGCAAAAAGGTCAAATATTTTCCAGGAGCAGAAGAATTAGACCAGCATCAAATTTCTCAAAATCCACAACAGTAAGCAAAGCGACAATGGAGCAGAAGTTTCAAAAAAAGCAAGAAAGGAAACTGTGAACCAAGGGTTGTGTATCCACTCACACTGTGATCTTACAGGAGCTCAGGGATCCTGTACCTTTGAGCCCAACAGGAGGGATGTACCAGAAGCTTCATCCAACCAAGAGATGACAGGAACTTCAGCAAAAAAACATGGATGGTGTGATCATTTAATGCCCTGACCTTGGATCTAACATCAAAAAAAAGTGAGTGGTGGGACTTCCCTGGCCATCCAGTGGTTAAGACTCCATGCTTCCACTGCTGTGGCCCAAGTTCAATCCCCGATTGGGGAACTAAGATCCCGCAAGCCGCGTGGCATGGCCAAAAAAAAAAAGTGAGTGGAAGAACGTACTTTATATGTATTTTCTGACCAAGTAGAAATAACGTAACTTCTAAAATGTGAGGAGGTGGGAGAGAAGGAGATGGGAAATCTCCCTGATTGTGTATCGGCGACAGTACAAGTTAGGATAACATTCAATCTAGGTGAGCACAGCTCTTTCCTGCTGAGCCAAGCTTGCCTCCCATGTGCCATTTCGTGTCCTAGAATTCTCTTCTCCCTGTTGGGTCCCCACCCATGACCCCCACATCAGAACACATGCACCTTGTATGCAGGTGCCCGGGCTACAGCGCCCCACCGAGAAGGAAGCCGATATTCTGGAAGGTGAGCATTCTGAGCACTTGGCAGGGGCCTGGAGCAAAGGATGCTCCAGAAAAGCCTCCAAGTCCCCCAGCTCTCCTCCTCACAGAGGCTGCCCCCATGGAAAGAGGACCCCCTTCCTCCCTCATCCCCCAATGTTGCTGTACATATTTATAGGGCAGCTGGTGGTGGGGGGGACAGGTCTGGGTGACAGCAGGGCTTCCTGGCTGGGGAAATGGCCTCTGACCAGACCTTACACACCAATGCTGTTGGCATCACCTGGAGCTCCTGGTGGACCAACTCGGCCACCAAAGGGGGGCTGGAGGGAGCCACCAGGGCCACCAGGAGGCCAAGCTTTGTGTCTCTCCTCAGAGACAGGAGAATGCCTTTCTTTCTGCTGTGCTGCTTCTTCTCAGTCGCATTCTCTCTGTCCAGCCATCAGTCACTCAATAATATTGATTCTGTACCAGCTCTGGGCTGGGCCGTGTTTGGGGTCCTGGGGATACAAAGGTGAATAAGGCAGGTGCTGATCCGAGTCATAGGTGGTATGTAATGTGTAGAGACAGACGCACAAGCAGAACAACTCCACATAAAGTTGCAAAGGTAGGACAGACGCACACACTGAGGGCTGAACTGAGCAGTCTTGGAGGACAGGTCAGTCAGGTGCAGGAAGGCAGGAGGGTATGCCAGGTACAGGGGAGCTCAGGGCCTGAAGCCCAGGCCTTGCAGAAACGTGCACTACTTGCTAGGGTCTCATGGAAGGGCAAGCGGTGGCAAGAGGGTGGCCAGCAGGTCGCTGGAGGGCCAAGGTAAGGGGACTTCTCAAGCCTGTAGGGGGAGCTCTCACGCCCAGCGTGTGTGGGACCAGCATCCCATTCCTTGTGCTGTGGGACCAGCCCCTCCCAACTCCCCCCTTAATCTTCCTTCTAGATTTGCCTATGGTCCACCATAGCTTGCATTTCCTGAATTGCAATTCCTCTGGCTATTCCCAAATAAACTTGCTTTTGCTGGTAAAATACCTGGCTATTATTATATTACTGAAGTTGACAGTAGCAACAAAGAAGGAAGAAGAGTTGAGTTTGGTCTTGAATATTTTGAAATCGAGGTACCTAAAGCTCCTGCAAGGGTGAAGTCCAGGAGAGAGCTGGACAGCAGGGGCTAGAAACAGAGATACGTGGGAGAAGGCTGTATCTAGGTGACATCAGGGTCAAGTGCCCATTCGTTGCACTGCACATAATGAGACCCCACCAGAAAAAGCAAAACCGTGCACCCCCAAAGACTTGATTTTCTAGCGTGGGAAGGGAAGATGAACATAATAAACACAATAATAAGGAAATTACATAGAATGTTAGAAAGTGGAAACTGCTATGAAAAAAAATGCAGGTAAGGGTGAGGGCCAGAAGGCGGAGAAAGAGGCAGAATGCTGTGGTATTACAGAATGTGAACCCCAACAGTGCAGGCAGCACCCAGGACGTGCTCTTAGCCAGCAGACTACAGCAGAGGTGACAGAAGGCTGCTCCTACCGTTAGGTCATATGAGACTCCACCCCAGTAGACCGGGGCCAGAGGCTCTCCACTGACCCTGAAAGAGCATGAAGAGGGCCACATGGCAGGGAACTGTGGGCAGCCTCTAAGACCTAAGGTCAGCCTCCCAACAGCCCAGAAAAAGCTGGCCCTCAGTCATACAGCCACCAGGAAAGGAAGCCTGCTAACAACCACATGAGTGTGGAAGCAGATCCTTCCACAGTCTCGCCTCCAGCTGAGAACACAGCCCACGGACACCATGACCGCAGCCTTGACAGACTGAGCAGAGGACCACCTAAGACTCGCTGGACTCCTGTCCCACAGGAACTGTGATATAACAAACACGTATTGTTTTAAGCTGCTAACCTTGTGATAACCAGGAAACTAATAGACACAGGGTAGTCAGTGGTCAGGGGTTCCCTCTAGGAGGTGAGCTCTCAGCAGGTGAAAGTGGGAGTGAGCCAACCAGACAGCTGGGGACAAGAGTCCCAGGCAGAGGGAGTGCCCAGTGCAACTGAACGCAAGCCACAGCGTGCCTGCTGCCTCTAAGGAACTCAAACAGGTGGCTGGCGGGGAGGGCACGAGTGAGGGAGGGGGCTGGGGTGAGCGGGGGGAGCCACAAGAAGAAGGAAGGGGTGCGGGGAGAGTGAGGGGGGGCTGAAGTGAGTGATGGAGCACAGGACTAAGGGGGCACAAGAGTAAGGGAGCGGGTGCAGAGGTGACTGAGGTGCAGCCAATGCGGGGCGGTGGCTGCGTGAGGGGGCGTGCGGGACCCCAGCAGAGCGGGAGGAGGTGGCTCGGGGGCGGAGTCCTCCGTGGCGCACCACCGAGATGCTGGGGCCTCGCCACCTAGAGCGGCACCGGAAACGTCCGGCTGGGAGCCGGCTCTTCCTGCGGGCACCGAAGGCGAGCGGGCGGGCGGGCCAGCGGGGATCGCCTGAAATGGGAAACCAGCTGAGGGGCGGAGCCCTCCCGGGAGCACCACAGAGAGGCCCGAGCCCTCGCCTCCTAGAGCGACGCAGGAAGGGGCGGGCCCAGAGGCGGGCCCTTCCGGCCGGCGCATGGGCGGAGTTGCTCGACTGTGCAGCTTCCCGGCACTGGGTAGCTGGGCTGCGGCGGGGCTCGGCGACGAGGCGTCCCTCCCAGCCCGGGAACGCTGCGAGGGGCGCGCCCGCCCCAACCTCCATGCAGGAATTCACTGGGTCCCTCTGGCATCGCGTGGGCCCCCCGCCCAGAGCAACGGCACTCCTCTCTCGGCTCCTGGGCGCCGCGGGGAGGAGGGCGAGGCTCGAAGACCAGCTCCGTGCGGATCGAGGTGGAGTCCCCGGGCCCAAGGCTGGCGAGGCTCTGTCAGGCGCCCTCTCCTCGGCTTCGACACCGCTGCGGGCCCGCAGGCGGGCCCGGGGCCCACAGACTGCTTGGGTGCATATTTGCCCTTGGATCTCCCACCACTAGTAATCCAGTCTCTCCCTGAGACCCCGGCTTCTGAGGACAAGTGAGGTTACCACGGAGTGTCCTGCTGCAGGGGGATACCCAAAGCTTCATGTTACAAGAGGCCTGGCACAGAGAGTGAAGGAGCTACACTGAAGTCGCACAGAAGGTACCAGCACCCCGGCCTTTAGGCCAGGGTTCTCGTCTGCTCTGGCAAGGTGGATTGAGTCTTCTGCGTGGCTGTAGCAGTCACCAGGCCTACAGGCCTGTGAAATGAAAAGACCAAGACAATGACCTCAGGTCTACGCCGCTTTTAATAATTAAATATTTTATTCCTTGGTGTGCACGGGACTTAGAGAAGTGAGTACGTCCAGTCTTTGCCATTAAGCACCTGCCAGCTTGAGTTAGGCAGACAAGACGATTATCTAGAATGTTTCCTGAGCAGCAGTATGTGCAGGCTACAGCCAAGTAACTAGGGATTCAAGGATGAAAAAGACACGATCCTTGCCCTGAAGAGCCCTCGCCTCATCGGGAGACTGCCGCATCAGTGACAAGCCACACGTGGAGTGACAGGAGTCCTGGTGGGGGAACAGTTCTTGGAGCACAGCCGGCAGTTATCAGGCTCAGTGGGTTCGAGGACCACCCCTCTCCATCAAGTGGGTCAGCACAGAGCCAAGCTGAGTTTACACCTTCCCTGGAGAGCCGTGAGCTAGAGGGTTGATGGCACTTTCCTGTTGGTTCTTGGTTTTCATCTGTTTCCTACTAACACTACACCTGAGCTCAAACTCCAGCCTGGCTGACTGGGGCCGTGAGCCTCTGCCCTGGTTCCTCCTACCTCCCCAGCAGAGATGCTCCCGTATTTGTGCATGCTTCGCTCAGCCTAGGTGGCCTTCCGTCGCCCTCAGTTCTGGCTCTCACCTGATGCTGAGAGCAGCCTCCTCCCAGAAGCTCCCTCCAACAGAGCCTTCAGAGAAGGACGTTTACCTGAAACCAAGTCAGGTGTATCTAAACATTTGCATTTAGAAGAAACCAGACTCTCAAACTCTTGTCAAGTTGGGAAACCTGTCCAGTCATTTTATGCGTTGCCTCTATGCATGGGAGAGTGGATGCAAGCCCAAGTACCCCCTTTAACTTAAAGGGAATTCAAAGCATTTGTACCTCAAAACGTATGTCACTTGGAACATTATCACCCAGAGCACCACATTTTAGGGTGAGACAAGCCTGTCAGGATATGGACCTCCCAGTAGATCGGGTAACCAGCACAGGCCGTGGGAGGTCTTCTCAGGGAAGATTTGAGGACTCAGAACACGATCTGCTTTCTTTGGAAAGTGCTTTCTCCTAATCTTGAGGAGGATTTCTTTTGCTAGCGGTTAAAGAGCCTGAAGTTTGTCAAGGCTTTATTCTGGAATTGCACTAGTTAGCACTGAGGAAAGAGGCAGGTCAACGAAGCTCAGAAATAATACGAAAAAGAAATAGATGAAGGTTCTTAACCAATGAAACATGAGCCATGCTGGTGATGCTTCTACAAGCACCTGGACCTGACCTGTCACTGGGACCGACTGATTCCTGTTTGAATTCGTGGTGAAATTGGGATTCTTTTAGATGGGATTAGAGACAGAGAATGTCAGATTTTTTAGACAATGCAAGCAAGATCGTAGTTGATGGTTCCCTGGGGTTTTGGCCTTCAATGGATGAGTTGGCTCCAGTTAAGTGCCACAAGGAGAATGGGAGCCGGGTAAGGGAACCAGCGAGTGGGGTCAGGGAGGACTGCCTGAGAAGGGCCCTCAGAGCAGAGCTCTGAATGAGTGAGGGGCCAGCACCACCAACACCTCCTCTCAGGACTGTTTCTAGGAGCAGCCAGGCGCTGAGGCAGGAAGGAATGTGTGGCAAACCTAAGGATGGCTGGGGGAGTGGGGAAGCACAGGGGCAGCAGTGTGAGGGGAGCCAGTGGGGATTTGGGCAGATATGTGATGGGGGTTCACTGGCTGCTCTGTGGAGGATGGACCCAAGGGAGGACCAGCGTGAGGGTGGGAGCAAGTTTCATCCAGCTCAGAATCCAGGCTCCAGGTGATGGGAGGTACCTTCCATGAGGGTCACATGTGGCTCCCACAGCCTGTAACTCCAAAAGCACGTTGTCTGGTCCCAAATACAAGAAGTGGAGAAGGAGGAAGTAAAGGGCGGGGAAAACTCCAATTTGGGGACCATGCGGCAGTCGTTGGTCCATGGTACACATGAGTCCTACTGGACGCAGGTGTGGAGACACCGGACCCTGGCAGAGGAATAAGAATTCCTTGGTTGGGACTTCCCTGGTGGCGCAGTGATTAAGAATCTGCCTGCCAATGCAGGGGACACGGGTTCAAGCCCTGGTCCGGGAAGATCCCACGTGCCGCAGAGCAACGAAGCCCATGCACCACAACTACTGAGCCCGCATTCCACAACTACTGAAGCCCGCGCACTTAGAGCCCGTGCTCCGCAACAAGAGAAGCTACTTCAGTGAGAAGCCCATGCACCGCAACAAAGAGTAGCCCCCGCTCGCCACGACTAGAGAAAGCCCGCGCGCAGCAATGAAGACCCAACGCAGCCAAAAATTAATTAATTAATTAATTAATTTAAAAAAAAAATTCCTTGGTTAGCAACTGAGTAAACGACGATGCCATCTACGGAGATGAGGAAAACTGGGAACAGTGAGGTTGGCGGGGGTGGGTTTCTGGGAAATAAGTGCTCTGTTTGGTCATGTCCAGCCTGAGACTCGTTAGATGTCCAGGTGGGATACGTGAGCAGGGAAGGGAAGGGGGCCGTGTTCCCATGCCTCCCCCACCCCTTCCCTGCCCATCTGTCCCTTCGTAACTCAGTGCTCAAAGACCTCACGGCTGTGTTCCTCCCAAATACTCGTTTAATCTAATGTTCATGGTCTTGTTTCTCTCCAGCCTCAGAAGGGTTGTTGGTGCTCTTCTCTTTGTTGCAGAGTTTCTGTTCCAGAACTGCAGTTACCAGCTTGGAAAAATACAGTGTTGTGTCTAAAGCAAGACCTTTCTGAAGAAGTGGCGTTACAAGGAAATTCGTAAGGCTGGAGAACTTTGCTGCTGGTCGTTCTCCTGGGCCCTTGCCGGCTTCCAGTGGTCCTTCCTCTCTTCTGGGGACAAGAAGGATGGAAAAGCCCACAGGCAAAAAAAAAGAAGGCACAGACCCCAGAGGAAGAAGTACGTGTGCAGAAGGACTCTCCCAAGGAAGATAAAGCGTCTAGGAAAAAGAAGCCAAACCAGAGATCCACTTTGGCCAAAAAGCACAGTAAGGAGCCCAGCCTGAGTCGTGAGGACGAGGAACACATGTTTGAGGCCTTCAACGCTTCATTTAAAGATGACTTTGAGGGGGTTCCTGTGTTCACTCCCTTCCGGAGGAAGAAGCCCTACGAATGCAGCGAATGTGGGTGCGTCTTTAAGCACAAGACGGATCACGTTCGCCACCAGAGAGTCCACACTGGAGAGAAGCCGTTCCAGTGTGCCCAGTGCGGGAAGACATTCAGGCACAGCTCCGACGTGACCAAGCACCGGAGGATTCACACCGGAGAAAAGCCCTTTAAATGCAGTGAGTGCGACAAAGCCTTTAACTGCGGTTCGAATCTCCTAAAACATCAGAAAACCCACACTGGAGAGAAGCCGTACGAATGTAAGGAATGTGGGAAAACCTTTGCCTACAGCTCATGTCTTATTCGCCATCGGAAACGTCACCCACGGAAGAAGCACTGAGCGTGGGGAAGCCATCCAGACTCGGAGCTTTGTGCCCGCGAGAACTGTCCTGGCAGGCCTGCCTGGGGGTCCTCCTCCCCTGGCATCTGATCGGGCTGGGGGTCCTGCCGTCACCAGCAAAACTGCCCCAGGCAGGCCAGCAAACACCAGTGTGGCCGGAGACCTTTCTGGTCTAGAGAATCTCCAGGGCAAGACATCATGATAACAAGGCAGCTCCTCGCAGCTGTGGCAGCAGGGAGGCGAGTGTACAAACTGCTGTCCAGGGAACAGGCTTCACACCCGAGCACGGCCAGCACCTCCCACTGCCGCCTCTGCCTGTGACTCCCATGCTGGCTTCGGCCCTCCCACCGGCTCCTTTGAAGACTGAGCTGCAGACCCTTGGCCCACTGGGTCCCAAGTCCACCTCCGTGCAGCCTGGCAGGAGGCCTGTGGCCCTGAGCTGGATGGCAGTGCTTCCACAGTGAGCACTGGGACCCCACTGTCACCTTGGCTGGCTGTGGCGGCGGTGCTGTGCTTTGTCCTCTGCCTTCCCTCCTCTCTGGAGAACCATTCCTTGAACTTGGCCCCTGCTCCCAGGAACTGGGCTCTCTGTGTGTCCTCCCGCATCAGCCATCATCCCAGCTGAGCAGCCTGACTTACCAGGTGGACCACTCAGGACACTAAATGCTGCCACTGTGGGAGCTTCCTGCCCTGGCCATGTGGGGCCCTGGGATGTTGACGGCAGCTTGGATGCAGCCTTTGCCTGCCGTGCGGCCTTTCAGACACGAGACGGTGGGCCTGCCCCCCAGGGCCAGCTCTCCGTTCAGGTTAGTTCCACTTCTCTGTGCTTGGCCCCCAGGTTCCATCCTACCCCCTTCACGTCCACGTGCTGTGCCTGCCCTTGGCGTCCCTCCAAGAGTGGTCTGGACGGGGGTTCTCCTGGGCGGGGGTGTGGTTTGTCCCAGAATTTCAGCACAGTATAAGAGGGGCGAGGGGACTGTCATCCAGGAAGTAATAGGGCTTTTTATCAGGAAAATGTTGATACCTACATTTTCAGCTCTTTGGACCCAGAAAACTAATAATGGCCTTGGTCTTGGGGGCTCCTCCATCAGGAGACAGGAGAGAGTGCTCCCAGTGGAAACATCCCTCCAGGTTAAGATTCTTACTCTTGTTCTTTCTAAAAGCTACGACGTTATAACAGCTCTGCCTGAGCTGGCACCTCCGCTTCACAGCTCGGCAGGCCCTCCTCCTCCCCCGACAGGCAGGCCCCAGGTGTGACCTGTGATCCTGCTCTCACAGCCCCGGAACTGGAGATGTGATGAGGCAAAGTTGTTCAAACAGGTGCCAGGGTCTGGCTTAGGGAAAACACACCTGTGATCCTGGGTGGGGAAAGGTTGCTATAAAGGAGGTCACTGGGACATTTGGCAAATGTTGGGTCTAGACTGTCCACAGGGGAGGGGAAGCACATCAGTGTCAAAGCTCCCTGGTTTGATGGCCTGCAGCCATCCCAGACAACGTCCTTGTCATGAAAGATGCATGCTGAGGTCTTAAGGGCCACAGGGTCATGACATCTGCAGTTTGCTCTCAAAGGCCGAGCAAAGAAGCAATAACAACAATGCAGATTGGCAGGTTGACAAACATTTCTGTTAAGGGACAGATAATAACTGTTCTTGGCTTTGTAGCCATAAGGTCTCTGCCACAACTCAGCTCAGCCATGACATGCAATAGCAGTCACAGCACAGAAACGGCCAATAAGGCTTTACTTACAGAAGCAGACAGTGGGCTGGATTTGGCCGGTTCCAGATGAAGGGTATGTGACACATTCCAGGGGTGTCTGCATCTGCTTCAGTTTGGTTTGGTTTTTATTTATTATGGTTTATAATATACCATGATGGATATATTGTTATATATAAAATATTGTATAAATGTACCATAAATTACAACACATCACATGTACTATAGAAAAATTATCGTTTTCTATGTTATTATGTTTCCACGTTAATACCAATGGGAAGCATTTTTTGTGGCTGCATAATGATCCATTAAATTAAAAGTTGACTTAGCCGTCTCCTAACAAAGGCATGTAGGCTGTTTCCAGTTTAGGTCATTATAAACAATGCAGTAAACATCTTTTCCACATTTAGGGCCAACAGGACCAGTTGCCAGAAATGAGCTGACAGGGAGATCATTCTGGCAAATACCTTCCCCCAGGTTGTGCTGCATAAGTGCCCCAGCAGTGCACAGACAGCAGATGGGTTTTAATCTCGCCAATTTGATAGAAGAAGCATTCTAATCTGGTGTCTTCTAGAGAGGAAGCAGGTGGCAAAGAGCGTAGTCTCTCAAGCCAGGGGTTACTGACTCGACCCTCGTGCCTTGGAGATGTGGGACCTTGGGCCCATCCTTCACCTCCTTGTGCCTATGGTTCCTCAGAGGTGACTCGGAGGCACTGACAGTGCTCAACCTGGTCAGTGACTGTGTGTGACCTCAGTGTCGTGCTGACCCCCAGTTCAGCCACTGTCAGCTCTGGTCACGTGTTAGTGTCCTTAGTGAGGGGACAGGCATGAGAGGTGGCTGTGCAAGCAGACAACCGTCAGTCCCTCTCTCAAGAGAATGAAATCAACCAGGAAAACAAGAGAGACATGAGAAGATAAATCACACAATCAAACTAAAATCAGTCCACCGTCTTTTTTGCCGCCTGTCATTTTGGCGCAGACGGACGGGCTCACTTCCCATTTCTTCTGAGTTAACCGTTATGAAACCGCATCACCACCAAGCACTGAACCCAAACCTTCCAGATAAATCTATTTTGATGGGGTTTTTTTTGTTTGTTTTTGTTTTTGTTTTTGTTTTTGCTATTGCTCTTCAAATGAAACTCAAATTCCCGAAAAAGAAAACCTTCTAAGTAGCCTGAGTCAAAGAAGAAAAACATGGGCTTCCTTGGTGGTGCAGTGGTTAAGAATCCACCTGCCAATGCAGGGGACACGGGTTCGAGCCCTGGTCCAGGAAGATCCCACATGCCACGGAGCAGTTAAGTCCGTGCACCACAACTGCTGAACCTGCGTTCTAGAGCCCATGAGCCACAACTACTGAGCCCACACGCCACAACTACTGAAGCCCCCTGTGCTCTGCAACAAGAGAAGCCACCGCAATGAGAAGCCCACGCACTGCAACAAAGAGTAGCCCCCGCTCACCACAGCTAGAGAAAGCCCACACACAGCAACGAAGACCCAACACAGCCAAAAAAAATAAATTTTTTAAAAGAGAGAAGAAAAAATGTAATGAAAGTTATAAAATACTTAGACCTGGATGATAATGAAAATACAACTTGCCAGAACTTCTGGTGCAACTAAAGCCAAACGGAAATTTGTAGCCTTATGTGACCAGCAGAAGAGCTGAAAATCAACAAGCTAAGCATCCAACTTTAAAAGTGAAAAAAGGCCAACAGAATAAACTCAAAGTAGAACGGAGGAAATAAATTATAGAAATTAATACGACTAATGGGAATGGATACCATGGAGAGCATTTTTTTAATAGTAATCTTTTATTTATTTATTTATTATATTTATTTTTGGCTGTGTTGGGTCTTCGTTTCTGTGCGAGGGCTTCCTCTAGTTGCGGCAAGTGGGGGCCACTCTTCATCGCGGTGCGTGGGCCTCTTCACTATCGTGGCCTCTCTTGTTGCAGAGCACAGGCTCCAGACGTGCAGGCTCAGTAGTTGTGGCTCACGGGCCTAGTTGCTCCATGGCATGTGGGATCTTCCCAGACCAGGGCTTGTACCCGTGTCCCCTGCATTAGCAGGCAGATTCTAAACCACTGCGCCATCAGAGAAGCCCCATGGAGAGCATTTTTAATAAAAGTTGGTTCTCTGACAGGACTATGAAAATTGACATTCCTTGGCAGTGGGATCCAGAAAGAGAGAAGGAAGGAGCAAAGGAGCTATTAGGAGTGAGAAGGGGAGGGTAATGGCAGATACATCAGAGATTAGAAGGATAAACTGTCGAACCAAGAGATGTGAGAACTCAAATGAAGTGGGTTATAGAAGAAAGATGAGTTACTGAAGCCAACTCGAGGAAATAGCCTGAAGAATCCTCTAACCAGACAGATTGCATTCATAGATGACATAAATTCATAGATGCATAGACGACATAAATTGCAGACGAAGGAACACTCCCAAATTCATTCTATGAGGCCACCATTACCCTGATACCAAAACCAGACAAAGATATCACTAAAAAAGAAAATTACAGGCAATATCACTGATATTATGCAAAAATCCTCAACAAAATAACTAGCAAACCGAATCCAACACTACATTAAAAGGGTCATACACCATGATCAAGTGGGATTTATCCCAGGGATGCAAGGATTTTTCAATATTCGCAAATCAATCAGTGTGATACACCACATTAACAAACTGAAGAATAAAAACCATATGGTCATCTCAATAGATTCAGAAAAAGCTTTTGATAATATTTAACACCCATTTATGATAAAAAAAGAAAAAGAAAACTCTCCAGAAAGTGGGCACAGAGGGAACATACCTCAACATAATAGAGGCCATATAGGACAAACCCACAGCTAACATCATACTCAGTGGTGAGCAGCTGAAAGCATTGCCTCTAAGATCAGGAACAAGATAGGATGTCCACGCTGGCTACTTTTATTCAACATAGTTTTGGAAGTCCTAGCCACAGCAATCAGAGAAGAAAAAGAAATAAAAGGGATCCAAATTGTAAAAGAAGAAGTAAAACTGTCACTGTCTGCAGATGACATGATACTATACATGAAAATCCTAAAGATGCCACCAGAAAACTGCTAGAACTCAATGAATTTGGTAAAGTTGCACGATAAAAAATTAATACACAGAAATCTGTTGCATTTCTATAACAACAAAAGATCAGAAAGCGAAATTAAGGAAACAGTCCCACTTGCCTACATATCAAAAAGAATAAAATACCTAGGAATAAACCTACCTAAGGAGGTGAAAGACCTGTACTCCGAAAACTACAAGATGCTGATGAAAGAAATCAAAGATGACACAAACAGATGGAAAGATATACCATGTTCTTGGATTGGAAGAATCAATGTTGTGAAAATGACTATACTCCCCAAGGCAATCTACAAATTCAAGGCAATCCCTATCAAATTACCAATGGCATTTTTTGCAGATCTAGAACAAAAAAACCTTAAAAGTTGTATGGAAACAAAAGACCCTGAATAGCCAAAACAATCTTGAGAAAGAAAAACAGAGATGGAGGAAGCAGGCTCCCTGACTTCAGACTATACTACAGAGCTACAGTCCTCAAAACAGTATGGTACTGGCACAAAGACAGACTTATAGATCAATGGAACAGAATAGAAAGCCTAGAGATAAACCTACGCACCTATGGTCAATTAATCAATGCAAAGGAGGCAAGAACATACAATGGAGAAAAGACAGTCTCTTCAATAAGTGGTTCTGGGAAAACTGGACAGCTACATGTAAAAGAGTGTAATTAGAACATTTTCTAACACCATGTACAAAAATAAACTCAAAATGGATTAAAGACCTAAATGTAAGATCGGATACTCTAAAACTCTTAGAGGAAAACATAGGCAGAATGCTCTTTGACATAAACTGCAGCAAGATGTTTTTGAATCCACCTAGAGTAATGAAAATAAAAACAAGAATAAACAAATGGGACCTAATCAAACTTAGAAGCTTTTGCACAGCAAAGGAAACCATAAACAAAACAAAAAGACAACCCACAGAATGGGAGAAAATATTTGCAAACGATGCAACTGACAAGGAATTAATCTCCAAAATATAGAAACAGCTCATGTGGCTCAATATCAAAAAACCCAATCAAAAAAATGGACAGAAGACCTAAATAGCCATTTATCCAAAGAAGACATACAGATGGCCAAAAAGCAGATGAAAAATGCTTAACATTGCCAATTATTAGAGAAATGCAAATGAAAACTACACTGAGGTATCACCTCACACTGGTCAGAATGGCCATCATCAAAAAGTCTACAAATTAATGCTGGAGAGGGTGTGGAGAAAAGGGAACCCTCCTACACTGTTGGTGGGAATGTAAATTGGTGCAGCCACTATGGAGAACAGTATGGAGGCTCCTTAAAAAACTAAAAATAGAGCTACCATATGATCCAGCAATTCCACTCTTGGGCATATATCCAGAGAAAACCATAATTTCAAAAGATACATGCACCCCAGTATTCATTGCAGCATTATTTACAATAGCCAAGACATGGAAGCAACCTAAATGTCCATTGACAGAGGAATAGGTAAAGGAGATGTGGTATATATATACAATGGACTATTACTCAGCCATAAAAAAAGAGTGAAATAATGCCATTTGCAGCAACGTGGATGGACCTAGAGGTTATCATACTAAGTGAAGTAAGTCAGAAAGAGAAAGAGAAGTATCATACGATATCACTTATTTGTGGAATCTTAAAAAAAATGATACAAATGAACTTATGTACAAAGGAAAAATAGACTCACAGACTTAGGAAACAAACTTACGGTTACCAAAGGGGAAAGGTGGGGGGGAGGGATAAATTAGGAGGTTAGAATTAACATATACACACTATTATATATAAAAATTGATAATTGACAAGGACATACTGTATAGCACAAGGAACTCTACTCAGTACTCTGTAATGACCCATATGGGAAAAGAAACTGAAAAAGAATATATATATATACCCACACATATATGTATGTATAACTGAATCACTTTGCTGTACACCTGAAATGAACACAATATTGTACATCAACTATACTCCAATATAAAATAAAAATCAAAGAACAAAAAAATCTATAGCAAATTAAACCTTAAGGTTAAATGTTAAACGGCATTCTCTTTGAAAACAAGAGCGTACAGAGTTTCTGCCACCACTGTTAACATTCACGTGGATCTTCCCGGACCAGGGCTTGAATCCATATCCCCTGTATTGGCAAGCAGATTCTTAACCATTGTGCCACCAGGGAAGTCACAAGTTTTGAAGCACTTTCCTTGAAATCTTGTTGCCACCCAGGGTGGGATACACGGGTTGAGCCACAGCCCGTGCCCCCTTCCCCACTTTGCTCTCCTCCAGCCCCCGTGGCTGTTATCCCCACCAAATACCAGTGTCCGCGTGTCCATGTGCCCAGAGCCATGGCCTTATTCACACAGTTGGCTATTTCCCAACTGTTGATAATTTCCCAGTTATCAACCAGGTGATAATTGCGCTTCTTTATTTATTCAAAAGGTATTTCTCGTCCTTTTTTCAGTTGTGAAAGCAGATCAGCCCCAAAGCAAGAAGTTCCTGATGAAATATGCGTAAAAAGGAACCTCAAAACTAGCAAAACTTCCACATTCCTGAGCTCCAGGGAGGAACAGAGATCAAGAAGGAAGGGAAGAGAAAGGCCATGGTGAGAAAGGACACCCCTGCGGTCCACATGCTAGGCAGCAGGAGGGGCGTGCGGGGACACGGGGCGCGGAGGGCTGTCACTGCAGGGCGGGCGCTGTCACTACAGGGCAGGCATTGTCACCGCAGGGCAGGTGGCCGGGCAGCAGACACTCCACCCTCGAGCAGTGCCTGCCATCGGGTCAGGTGGAGGTGGAGGGAAGTGTTTCGGCTGAGAGGCCCTGTGAAAGCAGTGAGATGAAAAGGGGAAGTAACTGCAGGGAACCATCTGGAGGTTCTGAGGCGCTCAGCTCCCCTCCCTCAGCCAGGAGTGCTGTAGGACAGGCTCCAGGAGGAAGCAGCTGCCGGTCAAGTCGGAACCTCCTTGGCTTCGGAGCTTGTCCGGCAAATGCCCTTCAGGGTGTCCCCTCCCCGCTGAACACAGGAGAACTGTTAAAGCAGCGACCGCAGAAACACGTCAGGGCACCTGAGTCACCGCGCAGGCTCCCCACTGCCGGGGCCAGCACGGAGAGCACTGGGACGGCATGACCTGGCGTCAGAACGAAGGCACAGAGGACCTTGAACGGACATGGGGACACCTGCGGATGTCCCGGGGACGTGACGTCTGTGGTCCTTCGTGCCAGATCCTGTGCTCTGAGGGAAGCTGGCGGTGCGGGCCACAGCGCAGGCGGGGCTGATGGGCTTCGGCCCAGGTCGCCCTCGCCAGGTCCACTGCACCCCTGGGGAGGCTCTGGGCACCAGCATGTCACCTGGGCTTTATTTCTAATGGCCGCTCATGTCTGTCCCCGTTTTGGGCACCAAGATGTGATCATTCCTTTCTTCTGCTGGTGAGCTAGACACCAAGATGCACTGCAGAGTGACACTGGGCTGGCCTGGGCCCTGGGGGCAAGGCCAGGGCTCCGAGTCGCCCTGCTTGCAATGGAAGCCCCTGGTGCTGGGGCACTTGGGCATTTGCTCTGGAGCAGCACAGAGAGAGGTCACAGTGAGGGTGGGGTTTTCACTGAGCAAAAATGGAGGGGTAAAGCGGGTGTCTCCGAGGCCCAAGGAAGCAGTGTTGGGACCAGAGAGGGAAATGGCGGGGGACAGGGCGGGAGTGACCCGGGATCCACTGCCTGGGGTCAGGGCTGTGCTCTGAGAGGCAGCCGGTGCCTTCAAGGACCCCTGCCCCGAGCTCGGAGTTCACTGTCTCCTGGCTGCTTCCGCACAAACTCCAGCCACCTGTCAGCGAACCCGGGAGCCGGAGGTCCCCCCCTTGACCAGATCCCCTGCAGGATCCAGGCCCGGCCACAGGGCGAGGCTGACGCTGCAGACTCCACGGACGGGGGTTTCCAAGGCCTGAGGACAGCCGTCCCTCGGGGTGAGCTGCCGGCGCCCCGGCCCCAGTGCCCACAGCAATCCCGGCACTGGGCGGCCCCGGTGTCAGGTACACCCGACACACCTGCGAGCTCCCTGCGGCCCCGCGTGGCCTGTGTCCCTGCAGCCTCACCCAAGCAGCACTCTGGTCCTGTTTGCCTTTAGTGTCCTGCCTCTTGGTGTTACTGCGTGTTTGTTTCCTGGAGAGCTTCAGCACTGGGGATGCTGGTCTCCTCATGCTCCCCTGGTGGACCGAGGTGGCCATGGGCTATAAACGCCTATGCACAGCGGGTGGCCTTGGGCCTGTGCTGGGGCAGACGCCTTCCCCGGTCTAGTGTTTCCGACTGTTATTTTTAGTCCTAGAAATGCAACTTTCCAACTAGTCAAATTTGTTGAACTTTTACTTTATTTTCACATCCTTCAGTCTGTGGAAAGCAAGTGTGGTCTACATTTGGGGTAGATGTTCTCTTTTGTTCTCACCTCGCTTTCCCGGGGCTTGCTTTTCATGCGGTGTTCTCTTAACCCAGACGGGTGTTGCGCTGGTCCCCACGTTTCTTCCCAGATGCCCTGGGCATCTGTCAGTGCTTCCTTGTCCTGGTGCCTCTGGATCTTGTTTTCTCCTACAATAAACATCTGTTCTGACCTGTTCACTGCATTCAGCTGCTCTCCCCACAGTCAAGATTCCCCAGGGAGGTGCCACTGCCTCAAGGGAGAGACCATCTCCCAGCTCAGGGTCTGGCCCAGGCCTGCACAGCCAGAGTCCCAGCTGGTCACTGCCTCTGGATGCGTCTCTTGGGGGCCGCCTCATCTTAACCAAACTTGTAAGAGACCAACACACAAATCAGAAAAGGAATGTGCTGGGCTTCCCTGGTGGCGCAGTGGTTAGGAATCCGCCTGCCAATGCAGGGGACACAGGTTCGAACCCTGGTCCGGGAAGATCCCACATGCCGCGGAGCAGCTGGGCCCGTGCGCCACAACTACTGAGCCTGTGCTCTAGAGCCCGAGAGGCACAACTACTGAAGCCTGTGAGCCACAACTGCTGAAGCCTGCGGGCCTAGAGCCTGTGCTCCGCAACAAGAGAAGCCACCGCAATGGGAAGCCCGTGCACCGCAATGAAGAGTAGCCCCCGCTCACCGCAACTAGAGAAAGCCCGCCCGCAGCAACGAAGACCCAACGCAGCCAAAAATAAAATAAGTAAAATTTTAAAAAAAAGAAAAGAAAAGGAATGTGCTAACTTAGGATGGGCATGACCCCTTGCTGCAGCAAAATACCGTGTTCCTCAATAGACACCGCCTCTCTGAGCCTGGATACAGGTTCCCCTGCTATCCAAAAGCAGAGCGTTCCTATGACACCTTCCAAGGCCGAAATGGCATAAAGCGAAGAGGCACTTAGTTACCTTTTTAGGACACATGTTGCTCACGGCGCACAAGACAAATCGAGAGGAAGCGCAGACGCCCCCAGACGCGGTTCGCAGCCCTGGCAGCTTGGTGCTGAGTGTAGTTCCAAAGGAGCTTGGCAGGGCCACTCTTGCTGCCTCGGTTGCAGCTGCTGCAGAACAAATGCTGAGCGCCGTTTTCACTTTTTGGCTTTATTCAAAAAAAGCTAAAATCCTGTTTGGATTTGTCGGAAAACAGGTACTAACGTAGGTCTCTTGTAAAGGCAAAGTGGTGTAAAGCGAACTTTCAAAAAGCAGGGGGACATTTTTATCTGGGAAACAAAGTTAGGCCCTGTCGTTGCTTCATGCCTGCAGTGTGACGTGCCCTTGCCTGCCGCCAGACCCTGTAAGCACCCCGTTCAGGTCCTGAGCTCTGACGCGCTCTGTCAGTCCTCCCCTCTGTGCCCCTGCTCACTTTGCCTCTCTTAGAGCAGATGTTCTCACGAGGGGCGATTCTGCCCTCAGGAGGGGACACTGGCAACACCTGGGGACATTGTTTTGGTTGTCACAACTGAGGGGAGGTGCTATTGTCAGCTGCGGGGGGCAGGGAAGCTGCTCAGCGTCCTAAAGAGCCTGGATGCTGAGGGTGGGGACGCGAGTTAGATCCGTGGCTCAGGCGAAGGACTAAAGAGAAGATTCACGAGGCCGGAGGGAGAAGAGTAAGCACTGTCGGCTGGAGGTTTCAGAAGCTGGAAAATGAGGAGAAGCAGCTTTCGGCAGAAGCCTACACACTTGACAAGGTGCACATTCAGGCTGAGAAGGCTGGCAGGGCCTGGGGATGGGGGCCCGGGTAACCCTGACAGTGGGGCAGAGGTGGTAAGAAAAAGGGTGATTGGCTAAAAGTCTCCATGGGAGTAATTAGAACCCCTGAGGTCTCCCCACCTTCATGGGAAACAGAAGGCTGCCCCCATCCCTCTGAAACTGAACCAGCGGGACAGACTGAAGAAGAGAAAGGGTGAAAGTCCAGCCCACGGCCACCGCTGTCCACCATCGGGGAGGACACATCCAAGGAGAATTAGATTGTGTGCATTTCCATCACAACCCCCCTCCTCTCCCCTGCCATCTCCCCGTCTCCCTCCTGCCTGAACCCCGAGGTGTCCTCATGCCCCACAGCCCAGGGGGCAGCGAGTACTGTCAGTTCTGCCGCCCACACGGCCCCCACCGAGCCTCCTCTCCATCTAGCCCATCTCTCCCCTTCTCTCCTGCCTCCCCACGGCCCCAAACTGTTCTTAAATGCACTCCTCACTCCCCTGCTCGGGACCTGAGTGGCTCCTGGTGCAAGAAGAATGAAATCCAGGCTCCAAATTGGCTTCAAGCCCGCTGTCCAGCTTGTTCTGTCCCTCCTTTGCTCACCACACTCCAGCTTGCCTAGTCTTCCAAATCCGCAGGGACACTCCACGATGCCTCAGGACCTTCGCACATGCTCCTCTGCTTTAAACACTCTCACCTCCAGCCTTTGTGTGACTAGCTTGCCCTCCTCCCTCCCTTTCTTCTCTGATGTCACCTCCTTAGCCCTTTGAGGCAGGGACTTGTCCTGTTCCACACTGTACCCCAGCCTGTGGCCCAGGGCCTGGTACCAGGTCAGGCAGAGGGAGTCGGGGGTAACTCTTACAGAACCTACAGGACTGGGGTCCACCGGGAGCGGGGCACGTTGAGCAGGTAGCTCCACTATCTCCACCTCTAGTCTTTGGTGGGAATCAGCTGCTCCAGGTGTAGGCATCTTTTCTCCAGCCCCAGGCATGCTTCAGCCTCTTTCCCAGCTCTCGTCTTGGTCTCGCCACCCACCAAGCACGGCCCCCCCCAGACACTTGGTCCTTCACACGTCCCTGATCACCCAGTTTTTCTGCTGCCTTGGCATCCGCCCGGGGACCAGATGTCTCTTCCTCCCTGACGAGATCCTCAGGCCCGGGGCTGTAGCTCCGCCCCTGCTGTCTTCCGTCCTCCACCTGCGCAGGCTCAGGGGTAGCCATGGGCACGCAGCCCTGCCGGACGTCCATCCCTGGTGGATACGTTCATGGAATCCTCCTCCAGCTGTTTTCAGGAAGAATTCCACGGAAAGCTTTTGGGAACATCTGTAACACACCCCTCAGGCCCTAGAGTTTGGGAGCACACTTCAATGAAAGGGCAGTTTAGGGGGTATTCGAGACACCCCAAAAAAGGGGGGAAGAATGTCTTCAGCAAGTTCCCCAGCAAATGATGGCCGTCCATCCTGGGGAAAGAAAGATCCCTCCAAGGATGATTTGGGTGGAACTTTTCATATTTCGGAAGGGAGAATTCCAGGGGCTAAAAGAATATGTGTGAGATCCAAGCCTCGCTCCGCAAGGAGGGATGCGTGCCAGACGCGCGCTGCCCTGGAAGCTTGTGGACCGGAGACCGCGAGCTCCGCAGACGAACAAGGGGCGGCCGGCCTCGACGGGCTCCGGGCTCTGGGCTGAGAGGGCGCAGGCGGGTCCCCGGCACGCGAAGGGACCTTCCCGGCCCCAGGCTCTCGGCGCGGCTGCGGTGGTCAAAGGCCGCAGACACGCGGTCAGATACCTGTGGGGCGGACCCGCTTGGCGAGGGCCCACGCCCGCCGCCCCCGAGGCGCCCCGCCCACCGCCCCCGAGGTCACCAAGGCACCGGTCCTCCGGGGACCTAGAGCGTCCCGGAAGTGTGCGCGGCCGGCCGGGCGGGGCGCGGGAGCACTTCCGGCCGGCAGGCGGGCGGGCGGCCACCTCCCGTTCGGAAGGTGAGTGGGCGCCTGGCGGCGGCGGTGGTGGCGGATGCGGGGGACCCCTGGCCCAGCCCGCGCTCGCGCGTTGTCCCCGCAGCCGCCGCGACCTTGGCCTCGGCCGGGCGTGGGGGGCGCGGATGGCGGGACGCAGGGGGCACACTGGCCCCTGACGATCGCGGGTGTCCATTTGCGGGGCGCCTCCCCACGCGCCCGGAACCCCAGGGACGGGAGCTGTGGTGATGTCCACTTTGCAGATGGAAAAGAGGCTCAGAGCTGCCCCTGGCCCGAGGTCCGTGGCCGGACTCAGCCGGGGCACCCTGCTCTCCGCTGCCAAGCGCCCTGAGTTCGGGTTCTTTCCGGCGGCGCACAGGCTCCAAGCTGGGAGGGGGGGTGGAGGAGGGTTTGCTCCTGGGCCGGTACCGTTGCAACAGCGTGGACGTTTGAACTGGCGTCCCTTTGTGACCGCCACCTCCCCTCAGACAGCCCGGCTAGGGGTGACCGTGCCCTTTCCCAGATATTTAAGATGTGGCATACCCAGATGTCAGGACTGCAGCCCCACCGTGTGTCCACTTACCTGGCTGCGGGTGATCCTTCCCATCATTAGGGGCTGAGGTCTGTCGGGGGCTGACCCAGGAGGCCCCCACTGGTGAGGAGCCCTGTGGCGTCTGCCTCCCTGCTTCCTTGAAGCAGGTACTGTCTGCACCGTTATTGGATGTACATTACCTTTCGTCCTTCCCCTGCCCCTTTTCACTCCCAGATAAGGCCTCCTACTCATGGAAGTGTGAAAGAAAAATTCTCATTTTAGACCAAGCTATTCCTGCTAACCAGACTAAAGAAAAGTATCTTTGACCCCAAAGGAGGCTCGGAGCACCCTGGGCGGGGCTGGAATGTGAGGGGTCCCAGCCTGCAGCCTCTGAGGGGGGTTTTCCTCTCTGGAAATGTCTCATTAAGATTTAACCTAGGACGTTCCTGCTCCGGCAGGCAAGGTTCAGTTTTTTGCCCTCCCCAGGGCCAGCGGCCCCCAGCTGTGATGGGGGAGGTTTTTCTGGGAGAACCAGCTTGCTTCTCTCCGTGGGCAAGGCCTTGGGTTGGGAGGACATTGCAGGCATTGCTGGGAGGAGAGCTTGGGTTCAGTTCTTGTGGGTGCGCTGGTGCTGTGCACATGGTGGAACTAACACACCAGGGGCCCCGCTGGCCTCGCACTGTGGGCCCCACGGGTTACCTCTTGGCGTTTAGTCCCTCACCCGGGGGGGGAGCCTCCAGCTCCCCTGTGGCTGATCGGCCACACCCCGCACATCCCTCTGACCCCCTCATCTCGCCGTGGTTTTCGTTTCCCCGGCTCCCAGGTGTGCACTCCTCCAGCAGGCCTTGGGGGAAGATGGCGGCCCTGGGGGACGGTCAGGAGCCCCCTCATGTCCTGTCCACTGTCACTTTCGAGTCACCGGAGACACCTGGAGCCTACCACCACCACGAGGCCCAGCTTCACCTCCACGGCCATCAACATGGTACTTGCCTCCCTGCACCGTCACTGCGGGCAGGCAGCTCACTGGCGCTGGGGCTCCGGCGCCCTGGCACTGGATCGGGACTCGGGCAGCAGTGCTTGAGGCTGGGGGCCGAGTGGTGTGAGCAGTGGCTCCCTGGAGGACAGTCCCTTGGAGTGTGTTTCTTTAGGGGATGAGGGGTGCAGAAAAAGCAGCCTCGATGGCCAGGCCTGTGTGAGAGGAGCCAGTCACCTTATCTCCCTCTCCGAGCCTTTGATCCCACGCCAGGAACATGGTCTCCAGAGTTCTGGGCAAGCTGGTTTGGGTGGGGACCCCAGGGACCTGCAGGGGTGGAGGCACCAGCCTTGCTCTGCCCCCCGGCAGGATCTGGGGGTGTCCAGGTGTGGAAATAGCTGACAGCTGGTCGGGGAGGATGTCCAAGCCCTGCGGTGTGTGGTGCCCCTGGACCCTGCTCACACTCAGCCGTCAGGGAGTCCGGGGTCCCTTCCGTGCCCCGTGTCCCACAAGAGGCCTGGCCTCACTCCCCTCACAGTCGAGGACACAAATAAGCTCTTGACAGCCAGGACGAGGGCCCAGGTAGATGTGTTCTGTCCCACTCAGCGAGCCTCCGGAGGGCAAGGAGGTGTGTTGCGGGGTACGACCCATTCTAGAGGAGGGGGAGATGAGCCCCAGCCCCACTGTGACCCCCAGGCTTCCCCGGCTGCAGCCCTGAGGTGTTCTCCCAGCCACCACAGGAGGAGGATCTCCGGGACGTGGAGGAGGTCCAGACTGGCAGAGACACCTGCTGGCCAGGTGAGCGAGCGGAACCTGCTGCGGGGCCCTGCCCAGAAGCGCGTTTACCTGCGGCCGCCCACCACCGCTGCCAGGCCCCGGGGCCCCACTTGTCCCTGGCTCAGCGCTCACTTCTGTCCCCCACAAACCCTCCCCCCGTTCAGTCCCGGTCTTGTTGCTGACACTTTCTGGGCTGTGAGTGCAGCGCAGACCCCCATATCCACCTGCCTGTCCGGCTAGAGTGTCTGACTTGGCACCACTGGCCAGCAATCAGGGAGTCGTCCTGGCCCCCCTGTGTACTGCCCTTGGCCTCCACTTGTCCCCTAAGTCGAGCTCTGGTCCCATCCCCTTCCCCTGGGGCTTCGCTCATCCAGGCCCTCAGCTCCTCGTTTCTCTCCCTCCCCACCCCACCCCCGCCTCTCTCCCCTAGAGCAGCCCTTGGGGTGTCCTCTGGGGGTCCGTGGAGCAGCTTCGGGGCCCTGTGGGCAGCGTCCTCAGGATCAGGGGCTTTTCTGCTTGGCTCTGAGTCTGAATCTCCTGTCAGGCCTCCCCCCCTCCACATGCACACGCACCCTGTGTGCTCTCACCCCGGTCCTGTCATCTGGCATGGGACGGGGGTCCCCGCGGAGGGACAGCCTGGTGGGCGGCTGAGTGCTGTCCGCCTCTCCCGTTTCCCATTTCAGATCCCGAGTTGGAGCGCGAGCAGGCCCCGTCGTCTCCCCAGCCGCACAATCCTGAAGACCAGGCGGACCAGGGCCCGGGGGTGCTCAGGACCCTTCTGAGGAGCCTTCCCCGTAGACCCAAGTGTGGGGACAGCTTTGGGCAGGAGTGCAGCCTGGAGCGGCCGGGGCCCGGGCCCCATGCCCAGAAGAGAGGCACCTGGCGTGGGCCGCTCGGGCTGCAGGGAGCCTCGGGGACAGAGGGCGGCCCGGGGCGCGCCGCCGAGCTGGCGGGCAGCCTCGGCCGGGGCTCGGGCCTCGGTGCCCGGCGGGGTGGCCCGCGGGGCGGGAAGCCGCACAGGTGTGAGGCCTGCGGCAAGAGCTTCCAGTACAACTCGCTGCTGCTGAAGCACCAGCGCATCCACACGGGCGAGAAGCCGTACGCCTGCCACGAGTGCGGCAAGCGCTTCCGCGGCTGGTCGGGCTTCATCCAGCACCACCGCATCCACACGGGCGAGAAGCCCTACGAGTGCGGCCAGTGCGGCCGCGCCTTCAGCCACAGCTCGCACTTCACGCAGCACCTGCGCATCCACAACGGCGAGAAGCCGTACGAGTGCGGCGAGTGCGGCCAGGCCTTCAGCCAGAGCTCCAACCTGGCGCGGCACCAGCGGCTGCACACGGGCGAGAAGCCGTACGCCTGCAGCCAGTGCGGCAAGGCCTTCATCTGGAGCTCGGTGCTCATCGAGCACCAGCGCATCCACACGGGCGAGAAGCCCTACGAGTGCCCCGACTGCGGCAAGGCCTTCCGCGGCCGCTCGCACTTCTTCCGGCACCTGCGGACCCACACGGGCGAGAAGCCCTTCGCCTGCGGCGCCTGCGGCAAAGCCTTCGGCCAGAGCTCCCAGCTCATCCAGCACCAGAGGGTGCACTACCGAGAGTAGCGGGCGCAGGGGGCGCGTCAGCAGCCTGAGGTCGAGGCGAGTTCCCGCGGAGGGCTCCTGCCTTCGCGCCTCCTGGTTGGCGCAACCGGCGTCTCGTGCGTGTCCCGAATAAAGTCTGTGTACTTGATGGACGCGGGAGGAAGGCCACGTGGCTGCCCCCCATCCCTGAGGGCTCCTCTCGGCGGAGGAGTGAGGGACCTAAGGCAGAGCCCACCGTGTGCCCTAGCGACCGAGGCCTGCAGGCATCGTGACTTACCAGAGCCATAGCCAGGGCGGGGTCAGGCACCCCAGGACGGGTGGTTTCCAGATTGGGGGGGGGGCCGGGCTGCCCGCTGTCACCCTGGGCTGTAGTCTCTGGTGGTTTGGTTCCCTCATGCATCTGGGAGAATGTGTGTAGCATGTTCTCTCTGCAGCAAGCCCTCGGATCTGCTGTTTGCCTTCTCACCCTGCCTCTGCTCCTGCTGGTGGCTGCCTGAGGCCAGCGGGCTTCAGTGGAAGGTGGCCCTGCCCAGCCTTCATAGCTGCCTCCAGCCCTAGGAAGCGGGGGCCCCAAGGGGTTCCCCGCTTGACAGGTCTAGGCAACTGCAGCTGGGCATTGGCTGTAGCCGGCTTCAGATCTGCCATGACTGCCCGGTAGCTCTCCGGCCCCTGTGGTAAAGGGGAGAGCCCAGCTGGGTGGGGACGCCTTCTGCCTGCCTGCCTGCCTGCTCCCTCCTGGACAGCTTTGGGACCCCCCCACCTGCACCACACACGGAGGAGTTGCCTGGCCCCTCTCCAGGGTATAACTCCGCCTCGCCTCCGCATCCTCTTTCCCCATGACCCCAGTAGAGAGCCCTGTGGTTGGGCTGCCCCGCCTCTCCAGGCTACACTCCCAGGGCCCCGAGGCCATCAAGCGCTTTGGACTCCCCCACGAGGGTCAGAACACCCCCTTGAGTCGTCTTTGCTGGTGCACTGTGACGCCCTAGAAGACGAGGGGCACCCGCCTTCTCCCCAGTCCCCTGTCCCTAATACCACGCGGCTATTGGGTATCGTGAAGCTTCCACCTTGGGCAGCCAGGCCGCGGAGCGGGCGAGCAGAGCCCCCAGGGCTTTCCGGGGAGCGGCGGCTCAGCCTGTGCTCCAGAAGGGTCATCCTGCAGCCTCAGCACCAAGGCTGGACTTGGGTACCTGCACCACAACCGGACTTAGCAGGCAGCCCCAGAGCAGAGCCCAGTGGTCCTCCACACTGTCCTAGACTGTCCTGGAGGAGGGTTCCATCTGATCCATTCAGCACTTCCCGGGAACCTGGAACGCCTGGCAGGACCCAGACAAGGACTCCTCAGGGCATCTTCTCTGCCCATTGTGGCTGCCCAGGTTTATCAGTATCTGGCTGCACAGGACGTTATAGTTCTCGACCCCTGACCGCTCCTGGGACGTGGGTACAGCCCAGAGTCTGCACTGTCCTCCTGCCTCGTGTCAGGCACAGGCGTCACGCCCCGCCTCCCCGCCATCGTCATCCTCCAGTTCCAGCTCTGTGCCCCGGCCTGCTCTGGAGCCTCTATCCAGCCCTGGTTGCGAATGCCTCTAGCTCAGCGGCCACTGTCCCTCGCCTCCCGCTGACCCCGTTATCTCCAACCCCATGGGCTGCTCTCCCTCCCACCCAGGCCCATGTCCTCGGCTCCAGCCAGCCTCACACTCTTCCCTGAAGTGACCCACTGGTCTCCGGGAGACCAGGGTTAGTGTCTGCCTGCCCTGATGCCAGCCCAGGCACTTACTGTCCCTCACGGAGCCTGTTTCCTCCTCTGGAAATAGGGACAGCTGTCTGTTGGCACCGCATAGGGTGATTGGGAGGATGGCCATAGAATCCTTTGCACACCACCAGGCATACAGCAAAAACCCATAAAAGGGGCTCCTGGAAAGGCTCTGTCGACAACCAGGGACAGGTCAGGAACACTGTTAATGGACAGCCTCAGCAGAAAGCCACCTGGGGCCAGGGCCGGCCACGGCAAGTGTAAAAGAACATTGAGGGAGAAGGAGTGAGGCACCAGGAAAGCGGTCCCTGTGCATTTCAGAGCCCAGGAAGTGGTCACTTGTGTAGGGGCAGTATCTGCTTTTGGCCCTAGAAGTAAATAAAAGCCCTATAGGAGCTTGAGCCCTAAAGAAAGGTGGTCCTGTGAGGAGCTCCCAGGGTCCCGCACAGGGAAGAGGGTCCAGGAGCTGACAATCCATCTTGGGCTCTGTGCAGAGTGTGGAGCGGGCTGCGTGTGCCTGTGAGTCGGGAAATAACGACAAAGCTGGGCCTAAATGTGGACGCTTTTCAGTTGGATACAAGGGTTTTTATTTTTACATGAATATAAGCAGTGTGGCATGATGGTTAAGAGAATCGACTTTGAAACTTAAAGCCCAACTCTACACTTAAGTGTAATGTTGGACAAGTTATTAGTCTCCACATTTGTTTTCTAATTAGGAAAAAAAAAAAAAAGATGTATTAGGGCTCTCCAGAGAAACAGACTCAATTGGAGAGATAGGTAGATAGGTAGGCAGGTATTCTTAGGAATTGGCTCACGAGATTATGGAGGCTGAGAAGTTCTGAGACCTGCAGTCAGGATGCCGGAGACCCAGGAGCGCCGATGGCATAGTTCCAGTCTGAAAGCCGGCAGGCCCAGGACCCAAGAAAAGCCAGTGTTTCAGTCCAAGTCCAAAGGTAGAGTGAGACTGACGCCCCAGCTCAACAGTCAGACAGGAGGAGTTCCGTATTACTTTGTCTTTTTGTCCTATTCAGTCTTTCAGCTGATTGGCTGGGACCCACCCACATTAGGGAGAACCTGCTTTACTCAGTCTGCTGCCTCAGATGTTGATCTCACTCAGAATAACGTTTGACAAAATATCTGGACACCCTGTGGCCCAGTCCAGTTGACACATAAAATTAACCATCTCGAGCAAGGATAAGATTGTACTTAATGCCATAGGGTTGGCCTCATTCCTCCTGATCTGGATGTGCTCTCTCCCCGTGACGCAGAGCAGAGCTCAAAGCGGCCCCAGACCCATTCGCGTCTATTTTAGCCACTAGAAGGGTAAGGGAAGCATCGCAGGGAAGGGCTCTGCTGGGTCCTGCTGGGGTCTCATGCCACCCACTGTCCATCCCTGGGCCAAGGGCTGTAATCAGGGAGATGGGCCCAGAGATTGTCATTCAGCCTGATTCAAGGTCACACCCATGCTGGCTGCAGGTTGCTGGGATGGGCAAACAGAACCATAAGGTCCTCTGCACACGTTTTCAATACCAGTATTGTCCACGCGCTTGTCTTTTTCAATTGCTATGCAACATTCCATATTGGGCTACCTCAGTATCCCAAGGTTTTCGGACTTTGAGAGACCCCAGATTAATGATGGTCCAGAGGTGGAAGCCAAGACGTGGTCTATGGACTCATCTGCTCTGTGCCGTGTGCCCCAAAGCAGGTGGGCAGGAAGGCAGGCTCTCCCAGCATCCAGCTTCTAAGGACATTCACTCTACTTTGTAGCCCTGCTCTGCCACTCACTTCTATGCCACCTGGGCAAGGTCCGTACCCTCTCTAAGCTGCATCGGTAAGTTGGCGATAGTGATTCTATTGAATACATCACAAGGTTTCTGTGAGCACTAAATGAGATCATTATGTGAAGAACCAGCAGAGCACAGGCCAGAAGCAGAAGTTAACATCCACTTCCCACCTGGAAAATATACATCCTCCCTCATGATAGTTTATTACGCTTATTTATTTCCATCCCATTCATTCAGTAAACCCTTTTTGAGCACCTGCTCTGGGCTGTACACGTCCCCATCTAGGAGGCTGCTTTTCCACACAGCACGTCACACCCAACTCTGTCCTCGGTGTGCAGCACGGTGGTGGCCTGTGCACTGCTGTATGGTTAAACAGTCACTGGAGTCACGCAAGTGTATCAATGGTCAGATCCCCTGACTTTATCTTTTAAACCCAAGGCTGCAGGCTAAATCAAATCTGGCAGGACTTTTCCAACTCCACTAGGGAAAGTGAGACAAACTGTTCTTCAGAGGTCTCTGACTGGGGTCTCTGAGCTGAAGGAGGGGTTATGCCGGAACCAGACCCCTGAGGAATGAGTATCAGAGGCTCCTCCTGGGGGCAGAGCTTGCTGAAAAACACAGATTCCCAGGCTCCACACCAGGGAAGACAGATTCAGTAGGCCTGTGGTAGAGCCAGGGAATCCGGATTTAGTTCCGACACCCCCAGTGATGTTGACAGTGTGTCAGGCTTGGGAACCTCTGGTCTCATCTCGTCCCTCAGAGCAGGTGCATCTGCATAGGCAGTGGTCCAAGCCCCACTCAGACACCACCTGGAGAGGCAACCTGAAGTGCTGGACAGCTCTGGCTCGCGCCAGGATCTGCCCTCTCACCACCAGCTGCTCCCAGCTCTGCCCTCTGGGCCAGTCGTAGCCTGGCTGCACTCACTCGTAGGAAGAACCCTCAGGATTTTCTAGCCACTAGAAGGGTAAGGGAAGCATCGCAGGGAAGGGCTCTGCTGGGTCAGGGCCAGGGTCCATCTCCTCCCCCCTGTGGTTCTTTTCTAATCACTCAGTTCCCTCAGCTGGTCGCAGGGTTTGTGGACTTGCCTTAGCAATGGACGGTAATGTTCTCACCTCAGTCCAAGCCAGCGTGCGTCATTCCTCCCCAGAGCCCTTCCTACGGCCTTCCAGGCCCTACACGCCGGGTCCCCTTGCTTTTTCCCTCCCAGGGTCTCTGCCTCGCCGACAACTCCGAGGCCCCATCGCCAGGGCAGCCCAGCACCTCGGACAGCTCCAGGGACGCGCGCACGCCTCTGGGCGCAGGTCCACGGCCCTGGGGCTCTCCGGGTCCCCCGAGCCTCTCCCCGGGACTCCTCCCCAGGAGCCCTCCCACGGCCGCTCCCCTGGGCGGGTCCCCCCGCGGGTCCCCCGAGAGGGTCCCCCGAGCTTCCTAGAGCTCCCGGAAGTGCCGGCGGCGCGGGGCGGGGCTCCCTGTGGGCGCGGCGCGCGCTTCCGGCTCCGGCTACCGCCGGGGCCCGGGGGCCGGTGGGTGAGAGGCCCCGCGGTGCTGGTCGCTGGGCCCTGCAGCCGGGCCGGCGGGGGACGCGGCGTCGCGCCTGGCTCCCTCAGGCCTTTCCTCCCGCCGTCCGCACGACCAGCCAGCCGCGCCCCCCGCCGCTCTCGGTACCGTGGCCGGCGGGCTCGACCCCCGGCGCCCGAGCTCCGTCCGTGCGCGAGGAGGGCGCCCCCGGCCTGCTGGGCCCAGGGCCTGGACGGCCACAGGCGAGGTTCCCAAACCATGCTTCTCCCAACTCCTTATTTTAGGGAGTCCGCTGGAAGATTTGAAAATCCCGGGAAAGCCCGGGTTTCCCTTTCAGAGAAGCTCATCCTGGAGTGTCCAGGTGGACCTTGCTAAGTCCGGGCCAGTGTGCCCTTGGGGAGAGCATCTGGCTCTGGGCACGGCCCCATCTGCACAGCTGGGGTGTGTTTGCCTCAGGACCTCTCCACGGATCAGCACGAATCCTCATCTCACCGATGGCAGCGCTGTCACCCACTCTGCCTGCCGAGGGGACCGGGCCAGGCTCTCCTCTTCCGGAGGCAGGGACCCAGGGACATGGTACTCCCCTCTCGAGCCCTGGTCTTTGTCCCTTGGGCCACAGGTCCTGACCTTGGCATCTGTCATTCAGGGTGCAGCCTCCTCGGGCTGTTCCCAGTGCCCTCCCCCCAGCCCTGCTGCCTTGCCCCAGGGATAAGCCAGGCCCCAGATCTCAGGGGAAATTGAAGGCTAGTCCTCAAGGAGGACAGGGTTTAACAGAATTCTTTTCTTTTTTTGTGATTTTGTCTTAACTTTAAGAGTTTATTTGAGCTGGGGCTTCCCTGGTGGCACAGTAGTTGAGAATCCGCCTGCCAATGCAGGGGACACGGGTTGGAGCCCTGGTCTGGGAAGATCCCACATGCCGCGGAGCAACTAGGCCCGTGAGCCACAACTACTGAGCCTGCGCGTCTGGAGCCTGTGCTCCGCGACAAGAGAGGCCGCGATGGTGAGAGGCCCGCGCACCGCGATGAAGAGTGGCCCCCACTTGCCGCAACTAGAGAAAGCCCTCGCACAGAAACGAAGACCCAACACAGCCAAAAATAAATTAATTAATTAAAATTTTTTTTAAAAAAAAGTTTATTTGAGCAAAAATCGTTTGGAATCAGGCAGCACCAAACTGGAAGTGGTTAGGAGTGCTCCCAGATTTCTTTTTCTTTAATAGTGTTTTGGGAGTTTGTGTCCTTCTAACACCTTCTGCTCCCTGACCTTGATCCCTGCGTAACCCCATCCCAGACAGAGGGCCTAATTTCTTTGTTCCCGCCCCGCTGATTTAAATGAGATGATGCGGCCGTTGCCGAAGTCTCTCCATGCTCTGGTTCACAGTCTGGCGTCATTTGCTTCCTCCCTTTCTGGTTTCAGACCATGAGGACGGAGTTCAGAGTGAGGAGCAGATTCTGGGGCAGAACCGCAGGGTGTCCCGGGGACAAAGGTCCTAAGGCCCGGGCCACAGGGCCAGGGACCTGCCGGGCCATGCAGAAGCCATCGGGGTTCACAGGGGCAGGCAGGGCTGCCACACAAGGCCTGCGCGCACCAGGCGATTCTCGAGGAAGAGAGGAACCATGACCACGAGCCCAGAAGCAAAGCCTGCCTCACCGCCAGCCTGGTGACCCGCCAGGAAGACCACACAGGAGGGAACCCCGGTAGCTGCGACCCCAGCTGGAGGAGCCACTCAGAATCCAGCAGGCGAGGGGAGCCCCAACGGGCGAACCAGCACTGCACCGGGCCGTGCGGCCCGAGGCCTCCCCATGAGGGGCCCACGTTCTGGAGCAGTGGCAGCTTCCAAGCGGGGAGAAGCCTCCTTACTGTCGCAAGTGGGAGAGGGTTTTCCGCCGCAGGTCGGACCTAGTGAAGCACCAGAGGGTCCACACCGGCGAGAAGCTCTACCAGTGCGGTGAGCGCGGCCGCGCCTTCAGGGCCCTGTCGGGCTGCTTGTGGCACCAGCGCGTCCTCACCGGGGAGAACCATTTCCGCTGATTGGGACCGCAGGGGTCCACCGGGGCCTGTGCCGCGCCAAGCCGACCTTCCACTGGAGGGCGCTGTGGATGCTACGGATGCCTGCCGCGCCCTGCTAGGGGCGCGGGGAGAGCAGCACGAGGACCCCCGCTGAAGGTGGCCCCTGCACCCCAGTTAAGATGCCGGCGCTCGCCCCCTCGACCGCACCCTCCCCCAGCCCTCACCGCCCCAGGGCCGCCCAGTGAAACAAGTGCGAACAGAGTCCAGGTCTCGGGCGGGACAGAAGGTCGAGGCAAGGCGGCCACGCCCTTTCTCTTCCTGGAAGACCTGGCGGCTTTGCTGTTGACAGACATGCAGGGAAGTGTAGGGCCTGAGCGCCCCGTGGCCCCCTAATGGCGGCCCTGACCGAGGCCTAGACGAGGGCTCAGGAGCTGGGGAAGAGCAACCGGGGCCTGATTGTGTACAGCCGTCAGGCGACCAACGGTCTTTGCATGTTAAGGGTTATTTTTAAAATAGGATTAATATGCCCAAAACATATGTACGACCTACTAGTGAACGAAATATTTGCGGGCTTGTACTACGGGTACTTATCCCCGACCCGAAACAGTCTTGTCGCTTTCATAGAAATGGACGCGGATAACCAGCACTTGGCAGCGAGCCGCCAGGGGCGGGGCGCCGCCAGGGGCGGGGCGCCGCCAGGGGCGGGGCGCCGCCAGGGGCGGGGCGCCGCCAGGGGCGGGGCGCCGCCAGGGGGCGCCTGTGACCATTGAAGAGTTTTGGGTTGCGAGCTTAGTTGAGCCTAGTTGGTCTTCTCTGCGGTTATAGGGCTGCGAGAAGAGGTTAGAGCACAGACCCGGATGTGGATAACGTTGGTGGGAAGTGGCCGCAGTGGCGCTCCGGACGCGTGCGCCCAGGTGAGACCCCTGCACTGCCTGGTGGCTTGTTTGATAGAAGGTTCAGGAGCAGAAGTCGGGCTGGCGTTTTCGGAGTGTTGTTTTTGCTAAGAGTAACCCTCAGAATACTGGAGGTTTTCCCTTGTGATGCGTCGGCAAGCTTATTTCTAGTTTTTAGATCATCTTTTTGTTTTTTAATATTTATTTATTTATTTACTTATTTGGCTGCGCCAGGTCTTAGTCGCAGCACACGGGATCTTAGTTGCCTTGTGGGGGATCTTTTAGTTTCTGCACCCCAGATCTTTAGTTGCGGCTTGCAGGCTCTTAGTTGCCGCATGCAGGATCTAGTTACCTGACCAAGGATCGAACCCAGGCCCCCTGCATTGGGATTGTGGAGTCTTAACGACTGGACTACCTGGGAAGTCCCTAGATCATCTTTTTAAGATGTTTTAATTTTTATGTGTGCTTTATGATTTTTATAATTTTTTACAAATAAATGCAGTGCGTGGTGGGCGGGTACTCAGCGTTTACTGATGCCTCTGCTGTGAAAAGCCTCAACACACAGGGTGGGCTGGCAGGAGACTGGTGCGGGGAGCCCCGTTTGGGCGGGATTGCGGGAGAGGCTCCAGAGGGGCCCCGGGGATGGCGGGGAGTCCAGAGGTGGAAAGGTTGCGGGTTGCAGGTTGCACGTACTGAGTAGGCTCAGGGCTGCTCTGGCTTCAGCTCTTGCATTCTGAGGCTGGTTTTGGTCCCAAAGAGGTAATTGTTTAGGCTGCTGTTGGGGGTCCAGACTACCTGGTTCCTCCCCTCCTGGCCCTGCTGCTGCTGCCCAGCCGCGTGCTGGAAGGCCTGTCCACTGTGCTCGGCCCCTCATCTCTCCCCCTACGTTGTGGCAGGACTGTAGGCCCCAGCTGCTCTGGGCAGTAAAAGGGAACTGGGAAGACCCGGTGGGCTTCGTCCACCTTTCTGTTCTGCACCCGCAGCGACCAGCAGCATTCCAGTGGCACGTGTTTTGTTGGCCCTGGATGGAGGAAGACGGGCAGAGCAGAGCCGCTGACCAGTGGTAAACAGGGACCTCTGGCTTCCAGCGGGGAGATTCAGTGCCCATCTGTCAGCACCGCGCAGTCGGGCTTGACCGAGCGAGGTGTGGTGCTTGCCTTCTCCATGTGCCAGCTCCTTCCTCTGGAAACACAGTCTCTCTCTGGGGGTTAATATCAGAAGAGGTGATGAACACAGTGCAGGGCTGTCCAAGGAGAGTGTGGCTGGGAGCAGGCAGACTGAGTGCTATCTGCACCGTCCCCCTGGGGCTGTTAGTGGAGCGACAGACCATGTGCGCGCTTGGGGCCTCAGGCCAGCCTGAGTTCAGCCCTCCCCACCTCGTGCCGGCCCAGCCCTGGCACCACTGAAGCCTGTCTGCCCCTCTGGGCACTGGCCAGCTCTCCAGTGCCCAGGGCCTGGTCCTGGAAGCTGAGTGGTCCCACTACCCATGAACAAAGCAAGCGACAGAAACCCCTCAGCACTGGCTCGGGCAGCACGCGGGATTAAGGAGCTGCTTCAGGAGCCCCAGGAATCTGGATTTTCTGGCCTGTCAGAGAGGTCTCTGTCCCCTCCCCGCCTCTCATCTCTGCAGGCCCCATGTGGCCTCGGGCTCCAACCGCTGACCGGCCTTCCCCAGGTCTGACACCATCTCAACCCGGGCTGCAGAGTACAGAGCCCTCTCTCACCCCAGCTCCTGGAGAAGCGGGTGGTGGGGGTTCCAGAATGATCTAGGGGAAGAAAGGGAGAGGAGCACTCCCCAGAAGGAAGGGGTCCCGAGCAGAAGCAAGGCACAGGCCCCCAGATGCACCCCTGAACCTGTTGGAAAAGAAAAGCCAGTGCACGTCCCATGAGGGAGCCATTGTTGTAGCCTCTGAACAAGAAAGCTCCCTCCGGGCACCTGGTTGTAGAAGCGACACGTGCGTGATAGGAAACTGGGACATGTGGGAACATGTGGAGAAGAAAACCATTCGCCACCTGCGTCCAGGGGTGTGGTTGTCGGCCTCATCTGCACCATCGGAAAACAAACTCAGTATGCAATTTATGATCTGCTTTGGGGCTTAAAAACAAAACAGGCTTTCTCCATGTTTTACAAGATCTTCAGTGACTGCTGTTTGTCAAGATTTCACTTTTTTTTTTTTAATAAATTTATTTATTTATTTATTTATTTTTGGCTGCGTTGGGTCTTCGTTGCTGCGCACGGGCTTTCTCTAGTTGCGGTGAGTGGGGGCTACTCTTCGTTGTGGTGCGCGGGCTTCTCATTGTTGTGGCTTCTCTTGTTGCGGAGCACGGGCTCTAGGCGCGCAGGCTTCAGTAGTTGTGGCACGTGGGCTCAGTAGTTGTGGCTCGTGGGCTCTAGAGCTCAGGCTCAGTAGTTGTGGCGCACGGGCTTAATTGCTCTGCGGCATGTGGGATCTTCCCAGGCCAGGGCTCGAACCTGTGTCCCTTGCATTGGCAGGCAGATTCTTAACCACTGCGCCACCAGGGAAGCCCAAGATTTCACTTTTTGATAAAACTTTTGACAAAGCCCATTTTCCCTATTATATAAGTAGAATATAGCGTAGAAAATTTGGGAAGTGGGGAAAAGTAGAAAGAAATCACACTAGTTCACACCCCATGGCAGAAATGTACCTTTTAATTTTTTATATCTATACAAATTCTTTCTTCCCCGAATCTTTTTAGAATGGATTGCATCCATCATGTCTCTTGGTTCCATAACCCTTTAGTGTGTATTTCCTATATACTCAACGATATTCTCTTACAAAACCACAGTGCAGGTACCAAATCCAGGTAATCGGACATTGATACAATGCTCAGCAAAGCGAGGCTTCTCATCGTGCTCGCGGCATTTTCCCTCCAACCCAGCATCCATTCTGGGATCCTAGCCTGCCTGTGGTCACTGTGTCTCCTGAGGAATCTATAGTGGGGAGCAGTTCCTCAGCCTTTCTTTTCTCCCGAGATGGTTTATTAGTTGCAAGGCGGAAAATGGTACCCACACAGTCAAAAAACCAGAGAACTGTGTGATCAAAATGATTACTAGCCAGTGAAGAGCCCGTGGACACCATGTCCCTCCACGTGACGCCCAGAGGACACGTGGTTGCAGGATTCCAGCTGGAGAGGTGCGACCTGCGTCCAGTGATGCGGAAAGGGAAGGGAATGGGCAAAGCTTGGAGGGAGGCGGGAACGAGCCTGGTGTGTTCAGGGAGTGGCGGTGACCGGTTTCACAGTTGGGGGGAGCTGGAGGAAGAGGTGACACTGGACAGGTGGGTGAAAGCCGATGGAGGTAAGGCCTGCTGCCATCCAAGCCCTGGGCCACCATCGAAGGCCCAGGCCAGCTGTGAGGGTGCCAGTCTCCACCCGTGCTTCTGTCTGGGCTAAGAACCCGGGGTGGGTGCCAGAGCAGCAGACTTCCATAGAAGGAGAATCTTGCGGAGGGACATTGTCAGGGTCCAGGGGGTCATTTCAAGGGCTCTCTGGGCTGTGGGGTTTCTGGAAGCAGGTTAGAATGAGGTGGCTGAGGAGAGACCACAGGATTCATCTACAGGAAAGTGCCCAGAGCACGGAGAGACAACTCAGTGATGGGCTGGGGACAAGACATTCGTCGCCTAGGCCCCACGACACGTGTCTAAGGCAGACGCTGTGAAGGTTTCTCAGCTGGGATTAAACACAAGAGCACCCACTCTGCAGAGGACCCCAAGGCCGCCGTTCCTGTGGGAAGCCTGCAGCCCCACGTCACGTGTGGAGCCCAAAGAACTCCCGCCCTCGGGAACTGAATCCTGCCCACAGCCACGTGAGACCCCAGTCGTGGCCAACACCTTGCCTGCAGCCTAGGAGAGACCCCAACTCAGGACCGGCCAGGCTGTGCCCGGACTCGTGCAACCCAAGGAAGCCGTGAGATCATAAACGCATGATGCTTCAAGCCCTTAAGTGTGTGGTCATTGAAAACCAGCGGTGAGGGAACCCCGGAGAATGTGGCGCGGCGGCCGGACGCGCGGGAGGAAGGGGATTTCTGCGCTGCCTCTGGCTTAGGAGGGGGATCCACCTGCCGAGGACCAGCCGCTGTGAGGCTCTGGCGCCCAGGCCGGGCAGGCTCGGGGCGCCCTCCCCTCGGCGGATCTTCTCCATGGGGAAGCGGTCCCTGCGGTTCTGCCTGCTTCTTCCCCCGGGGTGCTCCCCCCTTTCTCCAAGAGCGCTGACTTCATCCGTCCGTGCATTCGCTCATTCCGCAGTCAGCAAGGTCACCTAACCAGGCTTACTCCCCGGACCTCAGGCCTGGACCTGGTGGAGGCCACGCGGCCCAGGGCGGGGGCCCGGGAGGCGTCCCAGAGGTGCGGGGAGTGAAGCCCTGCAGGGGCGGGAGCGGTCGGTGTGAAGGTGGCCGGACAGCAACCCAGGGTCTTGCACGCGAAGCTAGGGAATCCGCCCATAACTCGCGAAGGCAAGCTCACGGCCCCACTGCGGCCTCCAGGGCAGCTGAGTGCAGGTCCTCCGGCGCCCTAGAACGTCACCGGAAGTGCCCGAGCCGCCCGGGAGAGGGAGGCGGCGCTTCCGGCGGGCGGCGGGGGCTCCGGGTAAGTGGCGGCGGACCGGGGCCTGGGCAGGGGATGGCAGATGCTGGGCCGCGCCCGCGAGGGAAACAGAAATATGGGCGCAAGGACGGGCCGTTCCTACGGGGCACGGGGCCCTTGTCTGTCCTGGGCTCTCCCTGCGAAAGGGCTCACATCCGGGAGGAGAGCGGAAGCGGGGCGCGGCCCTACCCCCGCCGTGTGACGGCCCCGGGGACAGCCTTCCCCGCCCATTGTGACGACCAGTGTGAAGGCCCCGGGACAGCCTCAGACAGTTCCCTGAAGTGAAATCACAGTATGATTTTTAAGGCCTTTGTAAATCATCGCATTACCCGCCGTCCAGTGCACTTTTTCTTCTTCCAGCGGTGTATGAAGGTGCCAGTTTCCCCTAATCGTCTATATGCTCATAAGGGGCCACTGTTTTTAACCCTTTTTTTTTTTTTTTTTTTAATATTTTACTTATTTTAGGCTGCGTCGGGTCTCAGTTGTGGCTTGGGGGAACTTGCGCTGAGGTACGCGAGCTCCTCGTCGTGGCACCTGGGCTTTTCTAGTTGCGGGCGCATGGGGTCCAGAGTGCGTGGCTCGGTAGTTGTGGCGCTCGGGCTTAGCTGCTCCGCGGCGTGTGGGATCTTAGTTCCCCGATCAGGGATGGAACCCGTGCCCCCTGCACTGGAAGGCGGTTTCTTAACCACTGGATCACCAGGGAGGTCCCAGCTACTTGTTTATTTTCTTCTGCTGGTTACCTGTTCATAAATTTTACTAGTTTTTCGTGCTTTTTGATGTATATATAGTGGGTTTTAGATATTGAGGATATGAATCTGTGTTGCAAATATCCCTCCCGTTTTTTGTTTTTTGTTTTTATTTTCCTTTCTGTTTTGACAGTAAATATCCTTGTGTAGTTAAATGTCACACTTTACTTTTGGTGGCAAGCTTAGCAAAAGCATTCCTCAATCCAAAATTGCGCCACTCAGATCGTTACTTTTTTGGTTTCATATATTTACATTCAGATCTTTTATCATTATCAAGAAAAAATGTAAATACATAGAAATATTTCCAGACATCCGAGGACTGACTAAAGGTGCTGGTTGGTTCCTGGTGGAGCTGAGACCACAGCGGGCAGGTAACAGGTGCTGCCGCATCTGTCTCTGCTCCTGATCTGCTGGGGGGGCAGGGGTCGGGGAGCCAGCATGGCCTAGACAGTTCCCAGAGGGTGTCCCGTGGAGCACTAGTTTCTGGGATGTCTGCTTATTCAGACCTTGATTTATAGTGAGGTGGCTCCTTCAGGGCCCTCTGGGCAGGCTCTGACCCTCCCTTCTCTGAAGGTACTCTGACCTCACCTCCACTCTCCCTGTCATTTTCTCCCCCTTCTTTCTCTTTCTCCCAGGCAGGTGTCCCACTAGTGGTGTTTCTGCAGGAAGCAGCAAGCAGAGCCCCAGCCTGGGTCCGCAGAACGCCACAGAGAGGGCTACCCCGATGGACACATGCACAGGTGAGGGAGGCAGCCAGGCCCAGAGGGCCATCCTGGGATCAGGGACGTGGGGACAGCTTAGGAATCGGGGCTCCCAAGTCCATCTGCCTGGCTGCTACCCTGGAGGTGTTACTAGGCTTGGGCAGCTTCTAACCATCACAGCTCCCCACCTCCGCGCCTGCTCTGCTCCCTCAGCCCCTCCCTCCTTTGCTCTCCTGGACACACTCTACACCCTGCTCTCTCCTTTCTCTGGTCCCCCCACCTGGAGACCTCTGAGAACAAGAATTTTATTTTTTAAATTATAGTTGATTTACAATGTTGTGTTACTTTCAAGGGTACAGCAAAGTGATTCAGTTATATGTACATGTTCTTTTTTGTGTTCTTTTCCATTATAGGTTATTACAAGGTAATGAATATAGTTCCATGTGCTATACAGTAGGACCTTGCTGTTTACCTGTTTTATATATAGCAGTGTGTAGCTGCTGGTCCCAAACTCCTAATCTATGCCTCCTTCCGCTCCCTTTCCCCTTTGGTAAACATAAGTTTGTTTTCTGTGTGAGTCTGTTTCTGTTTTGTAAATAAGTTCATTTGTATCATTTTTTAATTTTTTTTTAATTTTATTTTTAAAATTATTTTGGCTGCATTGGGTCTTCGTTGCTGCACGCAGGCTTTGCTCTGGTTGCGGCAAGCAGGGGCTACTCTTCGTTGCAGTGCGCGGGCTTCTCATTGCAGTGGCTTCTCTTTGTTTTGGAGCACAGGCTCCAGGCACATGGGCTTCAATAGTTGTGGCTCGCGGGCTCTAGAGCACAGGCTCAGTAGTTGTGGCACACGGGCTTAGTTGCTCCACGGCATGTGGGATCTTCCCGGACCAGGGCTCGAACCCGTGTCCCCTGCCTTGGCAGGTGGATTCTTAACCACTGTGCCAGCAGGGAAGCCCCTGTATCATTTTTTTAGATTCCACATATAAGTGATATCATATATTTGTTTTTGTCTGACTGACTTCACTTAATAAGATAATCTGTTGCTGCATGTTGTTGCAAATGGCATTATTTCATTCTTTTTATGGCTGAATAGTATTCCATTTTATATATATATATATATATATATACACACACACACACACATATATATACATACATACCATATCTTCTTTATCCAGTCATCTATTGATGGACATGTAGATTGCTTCCTGTCTTGGCTACTGTGAATAGTGCCGCTATGAACATTGGGGTGCATGTATCCTTTCAAAATAGAGTTTTTTCCGGATATATGCCCAGGAGTGGGATTGCTGGGTCATATGGTAGTTCTATTTTTAGTTTTTTAAGGAACTTCCATACTGTTCTCCATAGTGGCTGCATCAATTTACATTCCCACCAACAGTGCAAGAGGGTTCCCTTTTCTCCACACCCTCTCCAGCAGTTATTATTTGCAGACCTTTTGGTTATGGTCATTTTGACCAGTGTGAGGTGGTACCTCATTGTAGTTTTGATTTGCATTTCTCTAATAATTAGCAATGTTGAGCATCTTTTCATGTGCCTGTTGGCCATCTGTATGTCTTTGGAAAAATGTCTGTTTAGGTCTTCTGCCCATTTTTTTGATCGAGTTTTTTTTTGTAATTGAGTTGGTTAAGCTGTTTGTATATTTTGGAAATTAAGCCCTTGTCAGTCGCAATGTTTGCGAATATTTTCTCCCATTCCATAGGTTGTCTTTTTGTTTATGGTTTCCTTTGCTGTGCAAAAGCTTTTAAGTTTGATTAGGTCCCATTTGTTTATTTTTGCTTTTATTTCTTTTGCTTTGGGAGACTGACCTAAGAAAACATTGCTACAATTTATGTCAGAGAATGTTTTGCCTATGTTCTCGTCTAGGAGTTTTATGGTGTCCTGTCTTACGTTTAAGTCTTTGAGCCATTTTGAGTTTATTTTTGTGTATAGTGTGAGGGAGTGTTCTAACTTCATTGATTTATATGTGGCTCTCCAGCTTTCCCAGCACCACTTGCTGAAGGGACTGTCTTTTCACCCTTGTATATTCTTGCCTCCTTTGTCTAAGATTAATTGACCATAGGTGTGTGTGTTTATTTCTGGGCTGTCTATTCTGTTCCATTGATCCATATGTCTGTTTTTGTGCAAATACTATGCTGGGGTTTGGTTTTTTTTTTAATTTTATTTATTTTTTGATACTGCAGGTTCTTATTAGTTATCCATTTTATACATTTTAGTGTATATATGTCAATCCCAACCTCCCAATTCATCCCACAACCCTCCACGCACCACCCCCCACCGCTTTCCCCCCTTGGGTCCATACGTTTGTTCTCTACATCTGTGTCTCTATTTCTGCCCTGCAAACCAGTTCATCTGTACCATGTTTCTAGGTTCCACGTTAACATACGATATTTGTTTTTCTCTTTCTGACTTACTTCACTCTGTATGACAGTCTCTAGATCCATCCACATCTCTACAAATGACCCAATTTCGTTCCTTTTTATGGCTGAGTAATATTCCATTGTATATATGTGCCACATCTTCTTTATCCATTTGTCTGTCGATGGGCATTTAGGTTGCTTCCATGACCTGACTATTGTAAATAGTGCTGCAATGAACATTGGGGTGCATGTGTCTTTTTGAATTATGGTTTTCTCTGGGTATATGCCCAGTAGTGGGACTGCTGGGTCATATGGTAGTTCTATTTTTAATTTTTTAAGGACCGTCCATACTGTTCTCCATAGTGGCTGTATCAATTTACATTCCCACCAACAGTGCAAAAGGATTCCCTTTTCTCCACACCCTCTCCAGCATTTACTGTTTGTAGATTTTTTGATGATGGCCGTTCAGACTGGTGAGAGGTGATACCTCATTGTAGTTTTGATTTGCATTTCTCTAATAATTAGCGATGTTGAGCAGCTTTTCATGTGCTTCTTGGCCATCTGTATCTCTTCTTTGGAGAAACGTCTATTTAGGTCTTCTGCCCATTTTTTGGTTGGGTTGTTTTTTGAATATTGAGCTGCATGAGCTGTTTATATATTTTGGAGATTAATCCTTTGTCCGTTGATTCATTTGCAAATATTTTCTCCCATTCTGAGAGTTGTCTTTTCATCTTGTTTGTAGTTTCCTTTGCTTTGCAAAAACTTTTAAGTTTCATTAAGTCCCATTTGTTTATCTTTGTTTTTATTTCCATTACTCCAGGAGGTGGATCAAAAAATATCTTGCTGTGATTTATGTCAAAGAGTGTTCTTCCTGTGTTTTCCTCTAAGAGTCTTATAGTGTCTGGTCTTACATTTAGATCTCTAATCCATTTTGAGTTTATTTTTGTGTATGGTGTTAGGGAGTGTTCTACTTTCATTCTTTTACATGTAGCTGTCCAGTTTTCCCAGCACAACTTATTGAAGAGACTGTCTTTTCTCCATTGTATGTCCTTGCCTTCTTTGTCATAGATTAGTTGACCACAGGTGCGTGGGTTTATCTCTGGGCTTTCTATCCTGATCTATATTTCTGTTTCTGTGCCAGTACCATATTGTCTTGATTATTGCAGCTTTGTAGTATCGTCTGATTCCTCCAGCTCTGTTTTTTTCCCTCAAGACTGCTTTGGCTATTTGGGGTCTTTTGTGTCTCCATACAAATTTTAAGATTTTTTGTTCTAGTTCTGTAAAAAATGCCATTGGTAATTTGATAGGGATTGCATTCAATCTGTAGATTGCTTTGGGTAGTATAGTCATTTTCACAGTATTGATTCTTCCAATCCAAGAATATGGTATATCTCTCCATCTGTTTGTATCATTTTTAATTTCTTTCATCAGTGTCTTATAGTTTTCTGCATACAGGTGTTTTGTCTCCCTAGGTAGGTACCATGCTGTTTTGATTACTGTAGCTTTGCAGTATTGTCTGAAGTCTGGGAGGGTTATGCCTCCAGCTTTGAGGAACAAGAATATTAATTCTTGGTTTTGTCTCACCAGGGCCCAGCAGTGTCAACTGGCCTAGGCTCAGGGTTGGTGACCAGGAAGTGTGTGGTGGATGAGAATCTGGCTGGCCTCCCACCCACTGGCCACCTCTTTCTTGGGCTCCAGGCCCCTCTGTTCTGAAGAGTTCAGGCCACGTTTGGGGGAGGGCTCGTATTCAGTTGCCTGTTGTTGCTGTTGTTGAATTGTCACATGACCTGTGCTAACAACCAGGCCATCTTCCCTTGGCAAAGACACATGCCATTTCAAGCTTTTCCCCATCATACTCTACCCGAAGGTTCTGGTTCAGCACTGGGAGCTTGGGGAGAACATGACCGTGGCTCCCCCAAACACACGTGTACCTGCTCTCCTGGGAAGTCACAGAACCCCCGTGTCGGGTGGTTCAGCCACCCTGTGTCCCTGCACATCATCCCTTGGGGGGTGAGTTGGGGATGACCCAGAGGCGCAGCCATGCAGCCACCCTTCGGGCCCAGTACTTCCAGACCACCGTCTCCCTCCCCTGTCTGACCTTAATCCTGACCAGATCCGGCCCAGACAGCACTCTTCAGTCTCACAACTTGGGGCTAAATTTTAGCAAATGCCACCATACACAGAGTGTGGAGCAAAACAGGTTACTAAAAACAGTCCATTCAGAAAAGGAATAAAGAGAAAGCACCCTGTCTGGGTTGCTGGCCTGAGCATATACTATGAGATGTACGGCCTGAAGGGCGGTGAGGCTGAGGGTGGGGTCCCGGTGTCAGAGTGGTGACCAGCATCTGTGCCAGGGGACTGAGCTTCTTGGTTAGGACGTCTGGCAGCCCAGGTTCTGCCTTCCGGGAAGACTTCTGGGCACTTTGGGCTGGAGGTGCCTGTTGAGGGCAGCCTGTGCATTCCAGGATGTTGAGCAGCCTCCCTAGCTTTTCCCCACTAGGTGCCAGGAGCGCCCCCTCCCCACTGTGACACTGGAAGTGTTTTCAAACGTGGCCACACGTGCTTGCTCTGCTGCCAACCACTTCTCTCTGCATTCCAGGCCATGAGGCCATACCAGGGGGTCACCAGAGCCTGGGGGTCTGTCTCCCCCCACTCGTGAGACCAGGCAGACTGAGGTTAGAGGCTTGGGCCTTTTCTGGAGTCACAGGGAAGCCTGCTGATTAGCTCTCCCCCAGTCCCTTGTCCATTCCTGTGACCACAGGTGTTAGAAGTCGGAGAGGAGAGCTGGGCAGGAGGAGGACAGGCGGGATAATGGGTGTCTGCTGCCCACTGGCGTCTTACCATTTACTGTCATCATGTGGCTCTCCCGTGCCATCTGTGTGTCGTTAGCAGAGTTCTATGTTGTGCATCTCTGCCCCTGTTTTCCAGCTTTTCTAGCACAGGCACCGAGTGGTGGCCTGGCTTCCTGCTACACTGCTTCGGTGGCTGAGAAAGGGGCTCAGAGCCCAGGGCTGATGCCACGGCAGGTAACCTTAGAAGAAGGGGGACGCCGTGGACAGGCTGTGCCAGGACTGTTACGGGGGCCTCCCCAGGCACTGCGGTTTCCAGACCCTTGTGGGAATGAGGAAGCTGGAGAGAGGCCCAGAGATTCCCCTCGGGGACCAGTTGTTTATGAGGAAACTGGAGGGCAGAATGGCCATGAGGACAGTGTGTCTAGGTCAGAGGTCACCCTGAATGCAGCCTCCACGGCCAACAGGAGAAGCCACTGGAAAGGACAGCCTTACCGATGCAGCACTTGCGACAGGAGCTTCAAATGCTATTCGGATGTGGTGAAACACCAGAGCATTCACTCTGGGGAGAAACCGTACGAGTGCAGCGACTGTGGGAAGGCCTTCATCCACAGCTCCCACGTCGTCAGGCACCAGCGCATTCATAATGGGGAGAAGCCTTACGTTTGTAAGGAGTGTGGGAAAGCCTTCAGCCAGAGCTTCAACCTCATTAGACACCAGAGAATCCACACGGGAGAGAAGCCCTATGAATGTGCTGTGTGTGGGAGGTCCTTCAGTCAGAGGTCAGACGCCATTAAGCACCAGAGAATTCACACTGGTGAGCGGCTGTATGAATGCAGCGAGTGCGGGAAAACCTTCATCCACAGCTCAAACGTCGTCCGGCACCAGAGAATTCACCACGGAGAGAATCCTTACGAATGCAAAGAGTGTGGGAAAGCCTTCAGCCAGAGCTCCAACCTCATTCAGCACCAGCGGGTCCACACCGGGGAGAAGCCGTACGCCTGCCAGGAGTGTGGGCGCGCCTTCAGCCGCAGCTCCTTCCTCAGCGAGCACCGGCGCATCCACACTGGGGAGAAGCCCTACGAGTGTGGCGAGTGCGGCCGTGCCTTCAGGGCCCTGTCGGGCTTCTTCCGGCACCAGAGGATCCACACTGGGGAGAAGCCTTTCCACTGTGCCAGGTGTGGCAGGGCCTTCCGCCTGAGCTTTCATCTCATCCAGCACCAGCGAGTTCATGGCACGGAGTGAGCCTGTTGGGGGGTGAACGTGGAGTGGAAAATTGAGTAAATAAGATTGGAGTGTGGGTACAACGCCCTTCACTTTTTGCCCATGCCCCCAGCTTTGTGTACTTCACCCCACAGGAAGAGGATAAAACTGTCTTGGTGGTCTCCAAGCCTGCCCGTGGAGGCCTGCAGTTTGTCTACCGCCGCCTGGCCAGGAGCACCAGAAAGGAAAGAGGAGCCTTGGGGAAGGAGACGTGATGGCAACGTGTGCCTCGGAAGTTAATTTATTTCATTTTCACAGCACTGGGTTTTTCCTGAAGTATAATTTACATACAGTGGAACGCATAGATCTTAAGTGTTTCGTTTTATGAGTTTCAACAAGTACAATGTGCTTTGACCTTTACGACCACCACACTCTCAAGATGTAGACTATTTCCATCACCCCAGAAAGTCTCCTTATGCCCCTTCAAGTCAGCCCTTTATCCTCAGAGGCAACCAGTGATCTCGTTTCTGTCACTATAGTTTTGCTTGTTCTAGAACGTTATATAAATAGTGATATAATTTACACTCTTTTATGTCTTTTTCCCTTTGCTTAATGTTTTTTGAGGTTTATCCATGTATCAGTAGGTTTTGGGGGTTTTTTTGTTTTTTGTTTTTTTCAGTTTCATAGCTCTTTTGAAAAGTCAAGAATCACTTTCTACCCTGTATCAAAGCTATATGCTTATGTCTGTGTCTTTCTATCAAAGTATGAGCCCCTGTAGCTAGACTTATTTTAGCACAGCCCCGGATACAGGATGTGCACTCCACAAAAAAATAAGTACATGAACTATGCAGGGGAGTTTATGAAAGACAGGCATAGAGGAAAGACCACAGGCTTGGCCGGAAGGAGGAGGTACTGATTCACTTGTTTTCACGCCATTTCGGAGTATACAGAACTCTTCTCAGGCTCAGGAAGGTAGTATAAGATAAAGCAAGTTTAAGATGTTTGTACTTCCAACAGACATTTCCTAAGCACTTAGCTGTCCAGGCTCTTATGCCACTGTTGTGGGAAACAAAGCCACTGTGATGGCTGCATTCAAGGACTTTGTAGGTAAAAGTCCAATAACAGAAGTATATAGAGGGAACTAGTGACACAGGAGAGCAGTAAACAAGACTGGGGCAAGGGGAAAACTGGGGTGAACACCCAGGGGAGGGGATTCCTGAGCAGATGGATTAAATGTTGTGTACAAAGCAAAGGTCAGGGCACACTAGGGGAATGTGAAGAGCATAAGAAATGTGCTCACCCATAGGACCTTCCAATTCGTAGCTGGGAGATTAGACAAAAAGGGTATGTAAAACAGTGGTCTAGGTAAGCTCACTGCTCATGATCTGATATTTCATATCACAGTACAGTAGTGTTATAGATACCTACAAATGCTATTTGCCAGATAGGAAGGGAGAGGTGTCTTTGTTGGGGATGATACTCTGTACATATCATAAAACTCTGCTGTAACAATCTGAGTGAGGTCATGTTATTGAAAGTTTACTGCAATGACTAAGACAAATATGAGCAGTCACCTGGCCACAAGTCCTGGGGGTCCAGCTGCAGCACCCAAATCCGTCCTAGTCAAGCTGTGGTTTGGCGCCACTTCGTGGGAACTGTCTGCTCTACTTTAACTACTGACTGAATTATTTGGGTCCTGTAGCTGGCTGGGACTTCCAAAATAGTAGCTCAGTTCTAGGGCTCTTGTTGGCACCTATTTCTTTTATGGTGTGAGCTTAGGCCACAGGGTTGTGCAGCCTGTAGGGGCAGAGTTGCCCTCAGAGTGCATTCAGTGGCACCACAGCTATTGGGCTGCTGACTCTTGGGCCAAGGTAAGGTGGAAAGGTAAGCCTGGCACTCCCATGCTAAGCCAAGACCCAGGTTTGTGCCTCCCAGGTAGCTCTTTTTGGAGGAAAACTTTCCCTACTTAGACCCTGTAGTGTCCCTGATCATGAGATCAAAGCAATGAGCTTACAGAAATCATCAAGTACACAGGAAGGTGAGTCTCATTGACTGGGGGTCAACAAAATCAGCAAAGAACAGATACAAAACCACAAAAACTGCAGATACTGAAATTGCCACATAATGCAGGCAAGAGAATAGTTATGCATGAAGTGTTTAAAAAAATCAGACACCTTCCCACTAAAATCTGGAACAAGGCAAGGATGCCCACTGTCACCATTTCTATTCAACAGATAGTACTGGAAGTCCTAGCCACAGCAGTCAGACAAGAAAAAGAAATAAAAGGTATCCAAATTACAAGGGAAGAGAGAAAATTGTCATTATGTGCAGATGACATGATAACTGTATATAGAAATCCCTAAAGAGTCCACACAAAAACTACTAGAACTGATAAACAAATTCAGCAGGGTAGCAGAATACAATATCAACATACAGAAACCTGTTGCATTTCTTTACACCAACAATGACATATTGGAAAGGGAAAGTAAAAAAAAAAAAAAATCCCTTTTAAGATGGCATCAAAAAAAAAAAAACTTAGGAATACACCTGACCAAGGAGGTGAAAGACATATGCTGAGAACTATGAAACATTGATAAAGGAAACTGAAGGTGACTTAAAATGGAAAGACATGCTTTGGGATTGGAAAAATTAATATTGTTAAAATGGCCATACTACCCAAAGCAATCTACAGATTTAATGCGATCCCTATCAAATTACTCATGACGTTTTTTCGCAGAACTAGAATAAGTAATCCTAAAATTTATATGGAACCATGAAAGACCAGAATTGCCAAAGCAGTCCTGAGGAAAAAGAACAAAGCAAGAGGAATAACCCTCCCAGACTTCAGATAATACTAAAAAGCTACAGTAATCAAACAACATGGTGTTGGCACAAAAACAGACATACAGATCACCAGCATAGAGAGCCCAGGAATAAACCCACACACCTACCGTCAATTAATCTTCGACAAAGGAGGCAGAAATATACAATGTAGAAAAGACAGTCTCTTCAGCAAGTGGTGTTGGGAAAGTGGGACAGCTGCATGTAAATCAATGAAGGTAGAACACTCCCCCACACTACACACAAAAATAAACTCAAAATGGCTTAAAGACATATAAGACACGACAACATAAAACTTCTAGAAGAAAACAGGCAAAACATTCTGACATAAATCATAGCAACGTTTTCTTAAGTCAGTCTCCCAAAGCAAAAGAAATAAAAGCAAAAATAAACAAATGGGACCTAATCAAACGTAAAAGCTTGAAAGCACAGCAAAGGAAACCATAAACAAAACAAAAAGACAACCTATGGAATGGGAGAAAATATTTGCAAATGTTGTGACTGACAAGGGCTTAATTTCCAAAATATACAAACAGCTCATCCAACTCAATAACAGAAAAAATAACTCAATCAAAAAATGGGCAGAAGACCTAAACAGACATTTCTGCAAAGACACACAAATAGCCAACAGGCACATGAAAAGATGCTCAACATCTCTAATTATATTAGAGAAATGCAAATCAAAACTACAATGAGGTAACAACTCACACTGGTCAGGATGACCATCATCAAAAAGTCTACAAATAATAAATACTGGAAAGGGTGTGGAGAAAAGGGAACCCTCCTACACTGTTGGTGGGACTACAAATTGGCTTCCATACTATGGAACACAGTATGGAGGTTCCTTTAAAAACTAAAAATAGAGTTACCAGATGATCCAGAAATCCCACTCCTGGGCATATATCTGGAGAAAACTAATACCAAAGGATACATACATCCCAATGTTCATAACAGCACTATTCACAATAGCTAAGACATAGAAGCAACCTAAATGTCCATCAACAGGTGAATGGATAAAGATGATGTGATATTAGGTTGGCCAAAAAGTTCATTCAGGTTCGTCCATAACATCCGAATGAACTTTTTGGCCAACCGAATATATATATATATATATATATATATATATATATGTATATATACACACATGCACACACACAATGGAATATTACTCAGCCATAAAAGAGAATGAAATACTGTCATTTGCAGCAACATGGGTGGACCTAGAGATTATCATACTAAGTGAAGTAAGTCAGGAAGAGAAAGACAAATACCATATGATATCACTTACATATGGAATCTAAAAAATAAAAAATACAAATGAACTTATTTACAAAACAGAAATAGACTCACAGACATAGAATACAAACTTATGGTTACCAAAGTTAGGGAGATAAATTAGGAGTTTGGGATTAACATATACACACCACTTATATAAAATAAACAACAAGGTCCTACTGTATAGCACAGGGAACTATATTCAATATCTTGTAATAAACTATAATGAAAGAATATGAAAAAACGTGTGTGTGTGTGTGTGTGTGTGTGTGTGTATATATATATAAAGTGTAAATTACTTTGCTATACACCAGAAACAAACACAGCATTGCAAATCAACGATACTTCCATTTAAAAAAAAGAATAAAAAAGAAGACAGACACAGTGACAAGAAAGCAATAAGAGACTACCACTCATGAAAAGGCAGGCTTTTTTTTTTTTTTTTTTAATTAATTTATTTATTTATTTATTTATTTTTGGTTGTGCCGGGTCTTCGGTTCGTGCGAGGGCTTTCTCCAGTTGCGGCAAGCGGGGGCCACTCTTCATCGCGGTGCGGGGACCGCTCTTCATCGCGGTGCGCGGGCCTCTCTCTATCGCGGCCCCTCCCGTCGCGGGGCACAGGCTCCAGACGCGCAGGCTCAGCAATTGTGGCTCACGGGCCCAGCTGCTCCATGGCATGTGGGATCTTCCCAGACCAGGGCTCGAACCCGTGTCCCCTGCATTAGCAGGCAGATTCTCAACCACTGCGCCACCAGGGAAGCCCAAAAGGCAGGCTTTTAAAGTAGAACTTTTAGGGGCTTCCCTGGTGGCGCAGAGGTTGAGAATCTGCCTGCCAATGCGGGGGACACAGGTTCGAGCCCTGGTCTGGGAAGATCCCACATGCTGCGGGGCAACTGGGCCCATGAGCCACAACTACTGAGCCTGCGCATCTGGAGCCTGTGCTCTGCAACAAGAGAGGCCACAATAATGAGAGGCCCGCACACCGCGATGAAGAGTGGCCCCCGCTCACCGCAACTAGAGAAAGCCCTCGCACAGAAACGAAGACCCAACACAGCCAAAAAATAAATAAATTAATTTAAAAAAAATAAAGTAGAACTTTTAGAAATGAAAATTATAATCACTGAAATAGAATTCAATTGGTAGGTTAAGTAGCAGATTAGACACAGCTGAAGGAAGCATTAGTGTAGTGGAAGAAACATGCACGGAGACCCAGGATACCACAGGGACGAGGAGATGGGAAACATGAAGGAAATGTTCAAAGATTTGTAGACGAGAATAAGGTCTGACGTAGATGTGACAAGAATCCCAGGAGGAGAGAGTGAAGGAGAGGAGATACAGCAAGACCCTACACTGACCCCTGTGAGTATGCAGATCCTCTCCCACAGGCCATCCAGGCAGAGAAACAACAGCCAACCCCATCTGGTGAAGATGAGTGTCTGCATCCCCAGATTTAACCTCAACCAGTCTCCCCATAATCAGGCCAATGAAACAATCAATTAAAGGAGAGAATGTTGAAATTGTTATCTATGTCCTGGAAGTTCCAGCCATTCTCAAGACCCAGAATCATCATCTTCAATGTTTAAGCCAGAGTGGACAACTGCCAGCAAGTCGTGCCAACCTACAGCTGAGAATGGAGGGCCTGACTGCTTGGATGGACTTCCACAACTTCTGGTGGCCCCTGTGCCACAATCACAGTGCTGTGACTCTGCACTTTACACCCCACTCACAGTGTTCCAGCAAGGCTTCTCTGTATTTAATGAAAAACATAAATTCACAGATGCAAGAAGTATAATGATATGAAGCAGCATAAATAAAAAGAAATCCACACCTGGACACAACACAATGAGAACACAGACCAGCAAGACAAAGACCTTGAGGAGCCAGAGAAAGACACCATCACCAGCAGTCACAGTCACACCATCACCACCATCACAGTCACACTATCACACTGCTCAAGGTGACAGTAAGAGACAGAAGACAGTGGATTCGTGTCTTCAGTGCATTGAGAGAAAACACCTGTCCATCTAGAACTGCACGCCCTGCAAAATTATTTTTTATAGATAAGGTGAAAACAGACACTTATAAATAAGTAAAATCTGAGGCAGTTCTTCATTAAGCAATTTTCACTGAAAGGACTCCTAAAGTTTGTACTACAAAAAGAAAGAAAATGATTTCAGAATGATAGCCTTCGATACAAGATGGAGTTGGAGTAAAGAAGAAGATCAATGTGAGTGTAAACCCACACTGTGTGTGAGGACGTCCACTGGGCCCTGCACGGGGGCAGAAGGGACTTTCAGGTTCTAAGATCCTCCTTTGTTGGGAAGGGCTGTAACACACTTTAATTTTAGACTTTAAATATGCATAGTATAGTTTAACCTTAATTACTAAATATAAACGGTGTATATGTTTCCAGTCCAATAGAAAAAAATGCAATAATTTAAAATGAACAAAAACTTACTATATCAACTAAAAAATAAATAGGAAAAGAAAAATCTGAAAAAAGCTAATCAGAGTAAGATGGTAGAAACCACCCAAATAGGTTCATAATCACAGTAAACCTAACTAGATGAAATGTCCAGTTAAAACAGTAAGGTTGGTAGGAGGGGCCTGTAATTAAGAACCACGGTACCTGTGAAGACAAAGTAGGCAGAGGCAGGAGTCCACCAAGGGGCCAAGGGGCCTCCGGAGGTGAGACGCCCACCAATTTGCTGTGCGAAGTTCTGGGAATACTCCATGACTGGAGATGGCGGGTCTGCAGGGTCCTCACCAGAGAACAGGAACCATCTCGGAGAAACAACAAAGTCCTGCCATAAGGACCAACCTCAGTGGCAACTGCATTCAGCTGCTCCAGAGGCAGCAAGGCTCCCCTGGGCTCAGAACGCCCCCACCCCGTGTCCATGGATGGAAGGCCACCACCAGACAGCTGAGGAGGTTCTCGATGCGCATGCGAGGTCAATCCAAAGAAAAGGAGCTTTTTACAAACTCAGAGGAAACAGAGATAGTGCAAGAAATGTAGAAAAGGTGAGCGAGATGGTAGTTAGTAACCTCAAGGAGATCAAGAAGGAACAGTGTCCACTAAAAGAGAACAGAATAGGGGACTTACTTGGTGGTCCAGTGGTTAGGACTCCACGCTTCCACTGCAGGTGGCACAGGTTCGATTCCTGGTCGAGGAACGAAGATCCCGCATGCTGTGCACTGCAGCAAAAAAAGAAGAGAACAGAACAGTATTTTAAAAGGAACAATTCAAAAGAAAGAAACAAATCTTAAAAACGTGATAAGTAAAATTAAAAACAAATTAGGGGGTACTTCCCTGGTGGTCCAGTGGTAAAGAATCTGCCTTCCAATGCAGGGGACGCGGGTTCGATCCCTGGTCGGGGAACTAAGATCCCACATGCTGCGAGGCAACTAAGCCTACACGCCACAACTACTGAGCTCACGTGCCTCAACTAGAGCCCACATGCCACAAGCTACAGAGCCCACGCACCCTGCAGCCTGTGCACCACAACCAGAGAAGAAAAAACCCACATGCCACAACTAGAGAGAAACCCACACACCACAACGAAGAGCCCGCGCGCCACAATGAAAGATCCCGCATGCCACAACTAAGACCCGACGCAGCCAAAAATAAAACTTAAATAAATAAATAAATCTAAAAACACACACACACAAATTAGGGGACTTCTCTAGTGGCGCAGTGGTTAAGACTCTGTGCTCCCAGTGCCGGGGGCCCGGGTTTGGTCCCTGGTCAGGGAACTAGATCCCACATGTGTGCTGCAACTAAGGAGCCCTCGAGCTGCAACTAAGATCCGGTGCAACCAAATAAAAATAAATATTTTTTTAAAAAATTAGTAAGACGGTTGAGAGGTAAAGTTGAGAAAATCTTTTTAAAAGAATAAAAAGACAAGGAGGTGGATGATAAGATAGAAAGATTAAGACTAACAGGAGTTCTAGGGGGAAGAAAAGGAAACAAAATGGTGAGAATGAAATTATCAGAGAAATAATCTTAATTTTTCCCCAGAACTAAGAGACATGAATCACCAGAGCAAAAGCACCTCCCAGTACCCTCCACAAACAACAAAGGAAAACTGGTGCCGAGTCTCGACGTGGAGAACACAAGAGTATCAGTGGCGCGACCTTAGAGGGGGCAGGCCAGACAGCAGAGGCCATGGAGCACCGGGAATCAGATCCCGGGGACTTCCCAACAGCACGTCCCGAGTCGGAAGACAACGGAACAATGCTTTGAGAGTTACAACTGAAAATAATTTGCAACCTGTAAGTTTACGCGTATTGAGTCGTGAGTCCAGTGTGACAGTCAGATAACAATATTTTCAGACATGCAAACTGAAATTTTTTCACTGCTGTTCATGAAACTTTTTTTCAGGAGACTACAAAAAGAAGATCCCCAAACACACTAGGAGCTGGGAGACAGGGTGGGGGGGGGGTCCGGTAAACAGGGAATCCACTGCAGACAGTGGCGAGGGCAGGGGGAGCCCCAGGGAATGACACGGATCTGCAGACTTGGGACCACTTAGTTTTCTACACTCTACACTGTAGCCACGATTACTTACTTTTCGTTCCACACAAAACATGCCCGCCCCTAAGGCACCCGGAAGTCCCATCCAAAGGCTCTTCTCTGGTGAGTTTCACCTGGTCTGGGTGTAGATGAGATGCCTCTTGAGCCAGAGACCTATAAACTACAAAGAAAAATTATCTGCCCCCCAACCTAGAATTTGAAAAAAGACACCTCCCAGCCCCTGCCCACCTCCAGCTCCAGGAGCCTGCAGGCAGACCGCAGGCCTGGCTGCGGCAGGGACGTCCCTCCCACCCCGCATCAGTGATGCTCCCGTCCATCCTCAGCCACGCCCACATGTCCCTGGCCACTGAGTGCCACACACCCACCCGAGATCTTTCCCTGTGACTCCAAAACCAGCCCGAGGGTGCGCTGCACCAGGCGGCCTGAGGGCACAGACACCACAACTCCTGCCGGAACTCAGGACAGCCCCACGTGCTGCCAGCTGCGCTCTCGGGGACACGTGGACTCCACCCACCCACCAGGAGAGACAGGCTCAGTGGCACTCAGGGCCCCGCCGTACCATCTGTTGAGGGAACAGGTGCAGCGTGTCTGAGGGGGTCCCTGCCCGGTGCTGGGGCAGTTTGGGAGTGGGAGGCATAGGCCTCTCACGGGACAGTCGGGCCCTCCCCAAGTCAGGGCCTGGGACCAGGCACACAGCCACGCCAGCTCCCAGCCAGGCCAGGGGACACCTGATGGGGGAGGGGACACTTGAAAGCACCCAACCGGGCGTCCGCCACCTTCTGTGTGATGACACAAAAGACACGACTTTGTACAAAATTCCCCAATCTGCTTTAATGGTGAAAAAAAATAAGTTCCAACAAGGCACAGAGATGCTCGTTTAGAATTCAAAGTCTTCGCCTGCCATGTCGAGAGCCCAGGCGAACTTCTCCCTCTGTGTCTTGTTGTAGATCTTCTCCACGGGCACCCCAAACCTCTTACACCTGCCAAGAGGAGACCAGGGTTCTTGGGAGGAGCGGGACAGAGGTCGGGACACCAGGCTGCCCAACCTGCTCCTCCTGGGCACGCCACCCACAGCACGGCCACCAGCCCAGGGCAGCAGGGAGGCAGGAGGACAGGGAGGAGGCAGTGTCCCCCCGTGCAGCCCAGGTGTCCTCCGGGCGGGGTGCTCAGGGAACGCTTACGGGGCACACAGGCGACCCAGTCACCCCACCCGCAGTGGGCAGGCTGGGCTCTCTGTGGCTGGGTGGGCAGCTCGGGGTCCCACCCCAGCCTTCCACGGCCCCAGAGCTCTCGGGCAGAGAGGACCAGTGACCCAGGACTCAGCATTAGACACACCAGCCAGTCGGGTCCCATCACAGGAAGGACCTGTGCTGACCACAGGGCCCAGGGGACTGAACTGGGGCCGCTCAGGGGTCCAGTCCCCTCCTCGGGGTCGCGAGTGGGCACGGCGGCCTGGTCCACGCACCAGGCGACACTGATCCGGGGGTCCAGGTAGTTGAGCTTGGACGTGCCCAGGGCCACCTGCTTGCCCTCCTCCTTGTCCGTGGCCTGCATGCTCAGCCTCCTGAGCTGCTCCTCCAGCTTCTCCAGCAGCCGTCCCCTCTTCTCCAGGAAGCTGGCGAGAGAAGGCGGGGCACAAGCCCCCATGCTGGCCCCACCCAGCTCCACTCAGGCCGGGCGAGCCCGGTGAGCTGGGGAGTCCCAGGGGGCTGGAGCACAGGGCAGACCACCCTCGGCACGAAGCAGGGACCATCCGTCCAGACCTGACTTCACAGGAAGCACCCAAAGGCCACAGGCGAACAGAAAAGGGGGCAAAGGACAGAATCAAATACAAAAGCCTTTTCACATCTGTGAAAGATGCTCAGTCCTTATTCCTACTGTTTCAGAGAAAAGCTGATTTATCAAGGCAGGACCCTCCTTTCACCCTCCACACGCCCTTCCTGAGACGCCAGACAGGGCACCCTGCAGAGGGCACGGGACAGGCACAGCCACGACATCCATGTGCACGTGAACTTCGACCCCAGTCCTTGTTCCAGGAACCCCGGCTCCGAATCCACCTGGACACGTGTGGAAGGACCGCGGGTGGAGGAAACGCCGCAAAGCCTGCGCGGCCCCGACAGACACTACAGCGGAGCGTGAGGCGGTGTCTGTCCCCAGGCTGTGCACAAGGGTGGGCGCAGCCCCAGGCACCGCTCTGCAGTGGCCGCCAGAGCGCCAGCCGAACGCCAATGTGCCAGCGGCAAACGGCAGGCGGCTGCTGATGCCACCAAGCGGGGAGGGGCAGGGGCGCCTCGAGTCCTCCTGGAAGACACACGAGGCTTCCCAGCAGCCGCCTCTGGGGAGCCTCATTTTCCACTGAACGTGAATACCCTTCGGTCTAAAGGCTGGACATTCTCACACACACACCCCACGACTAAAAAGCACCTGCCTGCACCTGAGGAAACTTTCATGCTTTCACAGCCACAGCAGCCGCGAGTAAAAGGGGGCACCCCGCTAGAAACAAGGAAGATGAGGGAAACCACAGACGACTGTGTCCTGGTGGGGCAGACCAGCTCCTGGGAGACACGCCACCAGTGCTGACGCGACAGGGAACACAGGCAAAGCGACTACTCAGCAATTTAAAAACTTCCCACAAAGAACAGCCCAAACCCAGAGGCGTTCACTGGTGAATTCTACCAAGTGGTTAAAGAAGAATTAACTCCAACTCTTCACAAACTTTCACAAAAGAAAAGAGGAGAGACCGCTTCCCGTGTCCCTCCGAGAGCAGCATCACCCTGACACTGAACCAAAGACATCACCAGAAAGCCACACACCATTATCCAGTGTAAATACAGAAGCAAAAGTCCTCATCACAGCAGCAGCAAGCCTAATCCGGGAGGTACAGAAGAGATTCTGCACCACAACCAAACAGGACTTACCCCTGGGATGCAAGAACGAAACACCCGAAATCCAATTAGCGCAACACGGTACCGTCTCAATAGATACAGGAAAAGCATCTGACAAGATCCAACACCTTCCAGGAAAAAAACAAACCTCGACAAAAGGAATAGAAGGGCACGTCCTCACCTTGATAAAGGCACCTAAGAAAACCCACAGCTGACATCCTCCTCTACAGTCAAAGCTCTGCCCGTGAGGTGAGAACAAGACTAGGGGTCTACACACATCACCTGTCCTCAACACTGCGCTGGAGGTTCCAGCCAGAGCATCAGGCAAGAAAAAGAAGTAAGAGGCATCCAGGTTGGAAAGGAAGACGCAAACTATCTCTACCTGAGGATGACATGATCTTAAACCCTAAGGAATCCGCCAAGAAACTGCTAAGGCGAACAGGTGAGTTCAGTGGGGTGCAGGGTGTGAGACCAACCCACACGCATCAACTCTACTTCTATGTGGTCTGCAGAGGACGAGTCAACACAGCAGGCCCGACCAAGCCTGGAGAGAAAGGCCTGCCTACAAGGCTGGATGTCGGGAGGGCGCCCATCTCCCTAACCAGTAAGAAAAGAGAGGCTCACGGAGCCCAAAGTTGTGTACCAACAGTACAGGTCATGCTGAACTCCTGCTTTCCTCCGGAGCCTGGAAGGTTGGGATGTGCAGGCAGAGGGTGCCCACGTGACCTTTCACCGTACAAAGTCACAGCCGTGACCGTGCAGGGTCCTGTGAGTCCTACGGAATCATCGCACCTACAGGGGGTCTGGGGAGTCAGCGGGAAAGTGGGATTCGCTATCACTCGGACCCATGAAACACGGCAAGAACACTGTTCTGGAAAGGAAGGACGAAGGGCTGGGGCAGGACATGCCCTTGGTCCCTGGGTGGCCCAGAGTCTCGCTCGGTGTGCAACAGCAGGAGAGCTGCCGTCTGCTGTGAGAAGGCGAGCCTGGAGATGACAGGTCCAACCCCAGCTGACTGGGCTCGGATCCTCAGGCTGCTTTTGACCGCCATGGCTGAAGCGAGGGGGGAAAATACAGCTCAGGTGATGCCTGGGCTTCTGTTCTCCAGGTGGGAGAAAGGACCCAAAAATTCCCAAAATTGAGCTGTGGATGGGCCAAAAATGTTAAAAGTTTACACTGCTCTCCCCTCCAAGCAGTAAAGCCTGGAACAAAGTTTTAGAAAAGACTGCTGCTCTCCCCTCTCCCCCGCCCCAACCCCCATTCCAGCTGGGATCTTCCCAGGCAGCTGTAACGTTAACCCTGTAAAGGTTTACCTGCTAGGGATTTGAAAAAATTAGCAGTAAGAAAAAGCAGGACAGGGACTTCCCTGGTGGTCCAGTGGGTAAGACTCTGTGCTCCCAACGCAGGGGGCCCGGTTCCATCCCTGGTCAGGGAACTAGATCCCGCATGCGTGCCGCAACTAAGAGTCCGCATGCCGCAATGAAGATCCCACATACCGCAACTATGACCCGGAGCAGCCTAAATAAATTAATTAATATTAAAAAAAAAGAAAAAGAAAAACAGTACAATTCTTGCAATGGCTCTGTATTTTGTGGCTACCGCATCTGGACGTAGAGTAAAAAGCTGACATAAAATGTAAAATGGCTGGAACTTCCCTGGCGGTCCTGCGGTTAAGACTCCGCACTTCCACTGGTCGGGGAACTAAGATCCCACACACTGCACGGCACAGCCAAAAATAAAGGAAAATCCTGTAACTTCATAAATGCCAGAGGAATCATCGCAATCAGAAAGGATGCCCAGGAAAAGTGCCAAGGGGACTCAACAGCCTTGTTCTGCAGCCTGTGGGAGGGTCAGAATTCAAACTCTGAGTGCAGCAAACACATCTCCATAAACGATGGTTTCTTACTCTGATTTTGCCTATTGACATCTCTGGGGAAGGAGACCACGTGAGGAAGGAGGTTCTCCCGAGAGGGAGACACGTCCTGGAGTCCGGAGAGCTGGGTGGATTTCTAACGCGCTCTCGTGAGATGGGACCCAGGCTGGTGACCTTCTGGCCTGACGTGTGCCTTTTGGAGCAGATCAACTTCTAACCTCCAGATGGACAAGCGATGAGGGCTCAGGGAAGCCCTGTGACTTGGACCTGTGGCGTCTCCACTTTGCTGCTGCAGGAAAGCCGCCGGTCTGCTGGGAATCTCGGGTCTTGCTGCCTGCGCCTGACTCTAGGCAGAAACCCAGCACCGTCTGCAGCAGGAGAGCAAGTGGGACGGAGGCTCCAGGACTGGACCTCAGACCCCAGGGTTGTGGCAGATTCAGGACACCCCTTCATGGGACCCTAACCATGCAGACGTAGCTGCTGGCTGGACCTTGGGGTCACCTGCAGATGCCCCCGGGAAAAGGCCTGTTTTTCCGGCGGGGCAGTCAGAAATCACGTGCGCCGGGCCGTGTGCCTCTGATGCAGAGACTGCCCGCGGCCCAGGGTGGATCCTGCACGTGTGCCAGCGGGGGGAGGGGTCACATCACAGGGACAGCTGCCCCAGGGACGCCTCGGCGCTCCACCTGAGACTCTCCAGGTAAGGGCAGCCCGCAGCAGGGGGGCAGGTGGACCCCCAGATGCAGCCCATCTCGTCGCTGCTGCTCACTGGGTCAGCAGGAGGATACAGCCGTGCACACGTGGACGTTACATAAACACGGGAACCTCTGTGAAAACTCCAGAGTCCGTCCCGCCAGCGCCCGGGTGTGGTGTGTTTTTCTCGCCCACCCAGATGCATACCAACGTTTCTCTGTGGCAACACTTCTGCCCCTTGTGCACAAAACCCAGGTGAAAGGTCTGGGAAAGAAAGCAATGCAAAGCTATGATGACTGGCCACGAACATGATTTTGTAACAACGAGGGGGAACACTCCTGAGATCCTGGTCCCTGGGGAGGAGGGCGGCAGCACCGGCTCTGAGCCCAGGGAGTGGGAAGGAGTAGTGCGCAGCGGCCTGAGGACCTGAGAACCGCCCGTGTGTCCTGCCCCTGGGAGGAACCTCAGCTCGATGCCAAGTCCTGGGAATCCTCCTCGCGAATCATGGAACCTGTGGGTGGGCTCGGGGACACGCAACAAAGCCAGCAATGAACAACCATTCCATTTACAACAGCAACGAAAATAAAACACTTTCAAATAAACTTAACCCCCAAAAGTGCAAAACTTGTCCTCCAAAACTTTGCTAAAAGAAATGGAAGAAGAACAGTGCATCTGAAAAGACATCCCAGTGTTCACAGGTTGGACGGCTTGGCCTTGTTAAGAAGGCAGTACTTCCCAAATTGACCTACAGCGTCAACGCATCCCAATCAAAATCCAGGCTGACTTCCCTGCAGAAACTGACCAGCCAACCCTAAAATTCATATGGAGTTTCAAGGGACCCTGAATAGCCAAAACAATCTTTAATGAGAAAACCAAATTGGAGCTCACACTTCCTGATTTCAAACTTACAGGAATCAAGACTGAATGGTACTGGCAGGAAGACAGACAGACAGATGAACGTGAACAGAGCGGAGCCCAGAAACGCCTACCATCAGCTGATCTTCCACAAGGTGTCAAGACCATTCATCTAGTGGGAGCGGTGCTGGGAAAACTGGGTGTCCACATGAGAAAAAATGAAGTTGAATCCTTACCTCACACCATATACAAAAAATAACTCCAAATGGATCAACTACCTAAATGTAAACATTAAAACTATAAAACTCTTATAAGAAAACCTAGAATTGCATCTTTATGACCTCGGGTCAGGCAAAGCCTTATTAGACGTGATACCTAAAGAATAAGCAACGAAAACTAGACTTACCAAGATTTTTGTGCTTCAAAGGAAACTACCAAAAAAGTAAAAAGACAACACACAGAATGGAAGAGAGTCTTTTCAAATCATATATTTGAGGACTTCCCTGGTGGTCCAGCGGTTAAGACTCCACGCTTCCACTGCAGGGGGCGCAGGTTCGATCCCTGGTTGGGGAAGTTCTGCGTGCCACGTGGTGCGGCCAAAAAAAAAAAAAATCATATACTTGAAAAGGTGCTCGTATCTGGAGTGAATAATGAGCTCTTATAACTCAACAGTAAAAAAAACAAAGAACTCACTGAAAAACCGAAAAAGGATTGAACAGACATTTCTCCAAAGACCACACACAAACGCCCAATAAGCAGAGAAAACATCCTCACACATTGTTAGCCATCGGGGAAACGCAAACCAAACCCACACCCGCTGGGCTGTAACCAAAAAGAGGGAAGACGAGAAAAGTGCCAGCGAGGATGTGGAGAAACTGGGACCCAGTGCACGGCTGGTGAGAACGTGAGCGTGGCGGACAACAGGTGGCGCTTTCTTAAAATGCTAAACCTTGGCGCTACAGAGTAACCCAACAATTCTACGACAAAAGTCACGAAGTGGAAACACCCAAATGTCCAGACACATGGACAGTGAAACGTGGTCTGGCCACACAACGGAATATTCGGCGATTGAATCACTGACGGGTGGACCTCAGCAACATTACGCTAAACAAAAAAGGCCAGACAAGGTCCACAGATGGTGGGATTCCATTTGTGCAAATGTCCAGGGGCTGGGGGAGGGGAGGGGGTTTGTCTGCAGTGATGGAAACGCACTAAAATGTACGGTGACGACGGCTGTGCAGCTCTGTGAACGAGCCGGAACCGCTCGCCCGCAGCCAAGAGCCGAGAGCCTCTGAAGGAGAGACCCACGCGGCCCGGAGCTCGGGTGCCCGAGTACAGGCGCTTCTCCTCCTGCACTTCTGCACTGCTTCACCTTTTGGCACAAATATAGTTTGTATTTTTTGAATCAGAAAATATGATTGAAAAGAAAACCAGAGAACTGGGGAAGAGAAAAGCAGGTTCACTGCCAACCCCGTGACTTGGATGGGCTGGGGCCTCCGGACACTTGCCTCTTGGACCTGCTGTCCCCTCTGGATCTGTGGTCGGCCCTTGCCTTCTTCAGCTCTGCCTTGGCCTCGGCCACCTGCTTCACCTTCGCCTCAATCTGCAGAAGAAGAGGGACCCAGTCAGGGCTGCTCCTGCCCGCCCTAGTCCAGCCCCAGGGACCACCGGCCACAGCCTGCAGGCCCAAGGCCCCAAAAGGGCCCAGCTGACCGGGTCCCCTGGGTACCCGTCCGCCCAGTCAGGGTGCCGGAGCGCTGGCCCTGATGGGTCACTCTGCGGCCAGGGGACAGGGTGAGGCCAAGAGGCCCCAGACATACCACCTGCTCCAGCCAGACCCAGCCCCCCTGCTCCGCTGACCTCCCTCCTGGGCTAGAGGCCCTTCCACACCAGAAGGCCGCGCAGGACAGCCTCTGGCCCTCCCTTAGCCGGCTCTCCCCTCCTGGCCAGCACCTGGCCCCGGGCACCCTGATGTGCCCAAGCCCCTCCGAGGGCCGTGCGGTCCCAGGGAGGGCAGAGGAGGGGAGACGCACAGTCGCCCCCAGAGGCCCTCCCGCCACGCCCGCCGCGCACCTTCGACCGAAGGGTCTGCATCGACTTCTCGAAGGTCTTGGGAGTTGCCCGCTGATGGTTGCAGAGAACAGCAACGGCCCGATTTGCTCGGTTGTAAGACAGGATCTTCGCGGCTACGCCGTCTTCAGCTAGAAAACAGGGGCCTGTTACACAGCGGCAGCCACGGGCCAACAGCCGCCGCCGCCCCGAGGAAGGACCTCACAGGACAGGCCTCAGGGTCCGCACCTAGCCCAAGGGCCTCACAACAGGGGCAGAGAAGAGGCCTCCCCAGAGCCCCCCGAGAGCATCGGGCCCACGTCCAGGAGCCCCCGCTGGGGGTGGGAGTGGCAGGAAGAGGGTGGGTTCCCGCACGCGATGGGGGGACACGCAGAGCTGGACAGGGGCTTCAAAACCGACTCTGCGGAGGAGCAGATGCGGAGACCGGGCAGGGGGCCTAACCGTGCGGGTGGCCCCGCAGGGGCGGCTCGGCCTGGGGACCCGCACATCCCTGACCCGTCCCCGCGGGCCAGGGGAGCTCCACTCCGCCCTGGACACCGGCCCCGAGGCATTCCGTACCAACCCAGCAGCCGGGCACCAGCACACAAGCAGGCGCCCTGTCCCCACACCAGGGACTCTCACCTCTGGTCAGCGCTCTCAGCTGGCCCTGCAGGGTGAGGCTGGCGTTGCAGGTCCGGAACACCTTGGCCGTCAGGCCATCCATCAGGTCCTGCAGGTGCTTGTTCAGACTGGCGGTCTGAACACGGGGAAGAAGGTGGGTCTCAAAACGTGGTCTCCTTTGGGGACAGTTTCATAGCACTCTTCCAGGCCCCCCGCCCCACACCTCTGGGTGAAGGAAGCTGGTGGTTAGACAGACGGCCCTCAGCTTTCTCGTGCAAGAGAACATGCCAGTCGGCACTCACGCTCGCGCCGTGGCGTCAGCCTGGCCCTTCTGGACACAGACAGGCTGGGCTGCGCTGGCAGCCCTGGGTCACCCCATCAGCACTGCTCTGAGCCCCCCAGGCTTACGGTCAGTCTGTCAAAGAGCTCAGCCCCAGGGCCTTTGTTCTCCATGAACAGCTGCAGATTCTCGTACACCTGCGGCAGAGAGAAGAAGCCTTTACAAAGACCCCCTCGTGCCCTGGGCAGGAAGAAGCCTCCTGGGGCCGAGGAGATGGAGGTAAACGAGGGGCCCGAAGGGCCAGCTGTGCGACAGAACTGGGAGACCAGCAGACGGGGTTTCTCCCAGGGAGCAGTCAGCACCACCGCAGGGTCACGCGCCACGTGTCCAGGCTGCTGTCCGTCGCGAGACTGGCGCCGTCCCCTCACAACGCACACCCTGGCTCCTTCCTCCGTCACCCGCGCCGGGTCCCTCCAGGTGACCCCACGTCCACAGTCAGACTCGCCCAACACCACAGCGCCTCAGAGGACCTTCAAGGTCCCTTTGTCCAATTTCCCTCCACCCTCACTTTCCTTTCCGTCCTGCTAAGGGAGCGCAAATGTCCTCCCGGCTCGTGTCAGCCTGGGCCTGTCTCTCCATGCCGCTCTGCGTGTGCCCCACAGGGCTGGACACCAGGTGTCCAGCTCCAGAGCGACCAGAACAGCCCCCGCTCTCGGCACCGCGGCCCCCGAGTCCCCCGACTCCTGACTGGGCTAGTGTCTTAGGAAAGTGGCCCCAGCACTCCCTCGCCCTCTGCCACGTGAGGACAGTGAGAAAGCACGGCCACACCAGGAAGGGGCCTCACCGGCTCACAGCCCCCGACTCCAGCCTCCAGACCAGGAGACGGAAACGCTGTTAATGAGGCGCCCAGGCCGGGTACTTTATCAGAGCAGCCCGAACTGAGACACGTGGTGATTATCTTCTGTTACTAAAACCCCTTCTCCTGCCCCAAGGAAAGCCTCTCCCTTTCCTCACCTGTGGCTCCCCACCAATTCATGCCCTGGAACAGATTCCAGATGCCTGGCACGCCGTGCAGCCCCTCCCGAGTGGGCGTTTCTCTGTCACCCCCGACAGTCTCCCCAGACTTCCCGTTCTGTGTGCGGGCAGCCATGTCTGTGTGGAAGGTGTGTGTAAGTTGCAGGTGGTCAGTGTTGGGTCTGCTCTCGTTGCTATGACACCGGGCCCACCCAGACGGAGGCCAGGGCGACTGACACTCTAGGGCTCGTCACTCCAGAAGGAGTGGAAATCCTGATTTCCCTTCAGAGCCCTCTGCAAGCCAGAGACTTAACCCCCCGCGCCACCCCCCCCACGACTTCATCCGCCCCTCCACCGGCAGGGGCGAGGCCAGGCGCCGTGGGCATGGCGGTCAGCCAGCAGGCTCAACCCCTGAACGAACCTCTTCGTTCACAGAGGGGAGACCGGGGACACCGCCAGAGTGACCACAGCGAGCTGCACGCCCAGCGGCCAGAAGACCCTTCCCAGGCGCGTTGGGGTGAACAGTGCCCCCCGCAAATTCACGTCCTTCCCAAAGCTTCGAAACATGACCTTTTTCGGAAATGGGGTCTTTGCAGATGCAATGAGTCAAGATGAGGTCACAGTGTGTGTCGGGGGGCCCTCCGACAGGACCGTGTCCTCACAAAAAGAGAGACAGACGCGCGGGGACAACGGAGGCAGAGCTGCACTGCTGCAGCCTCGAGCCAACGCGCCAGGATGCATGGGCACCTCCAGATGCCAGGGGGCCTGGAAGGTTTCTCTCCAGAGCCCCAGAGGGCGCACGGCCCTGCCAACACCCTGCTCTCGGAATCCTGGCCTCTAGAATGCCACCCTAACCCACCAGGAGAGCAGTGGCAGCGCTGGCGCCTTGGAGGGCAGGTCCAGTTCGGCCTCCGGGTGTTTGGCCCTGCCGCCACGCCTGACGGGACAGGCAAATGGGCCTCGTGGCCCTGCGCCTTCCCCTGATGCTCCCCGAAAGAGAGCACCCAGATCTCAGGGGCGAGCGTGGGGCACGACCCACCGCCCACACCAGCCACTCACCGGCTTCTCCACCGGCACTCTGTTGTAGTAGCGGATCGAGTCCTTTCCCAGGAAGTCGAACTCCACGACGTATGGGCGGCCATCGGCCTCTGGGTGCAGCCGGATGTGTTCCACGCGGAGTGAGCAACAGCCCACCGTGTCAGCCGTCTCGCCCTCCTCCTTCTCGTGCCCGGCTCGCAGCGCCAGCTGGGCGGACGGGGCCCATCAGGGCGCGCCGCACACACGGACACGCCCCCTCGGGCACGCAACGTACAGGCGGGCGCACACACGTACGCACTCAGGCACACACCCACCCCTCCACCTGCCCGAGGCTCCGGCTCAGGACACACGAGCCCCACGGTCCCCCCAGCTGCCCGTCCAACCGGGTCTTTGAGACCGACTGGAGCATCTGCGAACAGCAGGCAGGAAAGCCTGGAACCATCCGCACCTTGTCGATGAAATAAAGGGCCACAGCGCGTTGTCTCGCCTTCATTTCTGGGGACTTCCAGTCGGCCTGGTACTGAGAACGGATCTCGCCCACAACCCCTTTCAAGCGCCGAGCCACTTCATACTTCTCCCAGTCTCTCTCGCCCTAACGAAGGGAGCGAGTAGCAGAGAAAACCCTGGTGATCCCTTCAAACAGGAAACTGCCGACTCTCCTCCCGGGCCCGCTCTCACCTGCTCGGCTCAGGGCCGGGGGCAGACTCCAAACTCAGCGAAATTTAAAGAGAGTGTAAATCTAAATTCCTTGTTTTTTAATTAAGACAAATGGCCGCTGGACACAATATCACTTCAAAACTGGCCTGCTAATGCCTATGACCTCAGGGACTCCCTGCCAAAGCGGTCCGGCCCCAGCAGGGGGCAGCGGGTCAGAGCCGGCTCACCTTCAGCTTGGAGCTGGGGTTCAGCATGATGTACTTGATGGAGTTCTGCACGTTCTCTGTCCACGCCGCCAGCCACGTGACCGTGCGGTCACACCGCACCTCCTTCCACCGGTGACCTACCGGAGGCTCAGGTACTTTGGAGTCCCTGCAGCAGGAGAGTGACCCAAACCCGACAATCCAAGACCCTGCTCCCTGAAACACCGGCCAAACGCCGCCGCCTCCTGCGACTGCGCTGGCACTGCAGGTGCCTCCTCGCCCAGGCCACACCCTCGCGTCGCGGCCTCTGTGTCGCCAGGCATGTGAGGGGCTCGCTCAGAGCTGCTCCCACACGTGAACCGGGACGGCCACCCCCAAGGCCACACACATTGCCAGCTCGGCAGCTCCACGGGACACAAGCCGCCACTGGGCTCCCGATGGGCCCGGGCTCCCAGGATGCCTCTGGCAACCCAGCCCGGCCGTGGTCCACGCAGCGGAGGAACAGAAGCTCCTGCTGGAGCGCAGCCCGTAAGTTCCAAACGCTCATGGGTTACTAGCCCATCTCGATCACCTGAACTATGGAAAACTCTGCTGGAAGGACACGGACATGCTTTCTTGGTGGAGTGAAATCTCAAGCAAGGGGCAGAGTGACAAGGGCTGGTTCAGCAAACAGCACATGGGCTGCCGCAGAGCGTCCATCTGTGGGGAAGGTGCCCTCCCACCCGGCCCACAGAGCCTGGAGTGACGGAGACACACCCTGCATCGGGCCCCACTCCCCGGGTGAGAGGCGGGACCAAACACCACCACCCCCCGCCCCGCGCGCACCTGCTGCAGTTGATGGTCACGTCCTCCGGCAGGACCCTCCTCTTCAGCATCCCCATCTTGGGGTGGTCGCCGCGGCCCCGGAACAACCCAGGGGGCTCGGTCTTGAAATTGCCGATCTTCTCTCGGTGCCCGTCCAAGATACAGTAGCCGAACTCTTGCTGAAGTTTTTCCGCCTCTTCTTTGAGCTTCTGCGTTCATAGAATAGCGTGTAGGCATTAGCGGTGAAGAGACAGGACGAGCCTGGTGCCCACGGCTCGTCACAGCCCCTTCACTGCTGCGGGAGCCCGGGAGGCCCAGCAAGGCAGGCGGGCCGAGCGCAGGGCGGGGCGCCCGCCCCCCCGCTCCCGGCCGCAGCTGTGCTGGTCCACTGTCACCACGGAGCACGACCTACAGAGCCACTGGTTCACATGGCGGGGCCACTGTCCCCCCGTGCTCTGGTTGGACGGAGCACTTTCTAAATGCGTTTAGGGGCACGTAACTCAAAAGTGTCTGACAATAACGGAGCGGAATCAGAGGCCCCTTCACCACACCCTGTCGGGGTCTCGTCTAGAACAATCCCACAGGAACGGCTTTTGTGAGAGGAGGGGGTCGTCTTCTGCATACCAGCAGCCTCCCACGCAAGGCCCCGGGGGCCCAAGCCAGACTGAGCCCCAGAGCAGCCCGACCTGCTTCTCCTCCTTGGACAGGGCCTTCCGGGCAGCCGTCCTGTCCACAAAGTATCTGTGGATCTCTGTGAAGTCGCACTTGTCCAGGTGCTTGATTACTTTCCTCTCTTCTGCTGTCATTTCCTGCCCCAAAATCAGACACACGTTCTCAACATCCAACACAGGCAACGGTCACAGGGGCAGCGGGGACCCTCCCCCACCGCGGCAGGGGGCCACTCCACAGGGAACGGTGACATCCCAGAAGCAGGAGGAGCAGACTCTGGGCAAAGACACCAAGGCCATCCTGACCAGCAGCCTCTCCAGCTATCCCCCAAAGAGAGCCTTTTCAGGCAGGTGGCCCAGGTGTGCAGGTGGACAGGCGGAGAGCTGAGGCCCCGGTGCTTCCTCCTAGCGGCCTTCTGAGTTGGGCCACGTGGCCGCATCTGAAGAACCGCCCCCTCTGGCTGCCGCGTGGGCTGTGCATGGCACTCACCACCAGGGAAGTCGGCCCACCGCCCCATGCGCGGTGGGAACGCACACGTGCTTGGCGGTCCCCAGTCCAGCCACACGCAGACAGCCCGCAGCCCCACCATCCCCCAGGTCCCTGCAGAGGTAGGTGTGAGGCCGCACCACACCGGGCAGCAGAACCCAGGTGCCCACCAGCCGGGAAGAGGACACACGTGGCGCTGGTGTCCTGCCCAAAGCAGCTGGAAGGGGGTCTGGGCTGCGCTTTCTCGGGGCAGAGTCCACAGGTGTAGCCAAGATGAGTGGAGACGCGCACAGAACCCAGTTTTTTTTTAATGAGAAAAGAAAAAACGACTAGCACCTTATCTTCAGATAGCTTCCCAACGAGTATCTCTGTTTCCTGGGGGCCAGAAAATGCCACTCCTGGCACCCCTCAACCTCCCTTTCCTGGAGATTCCAAGCCTGGCTCCGCCTGCCCTTCCAGCCACTGGAGAGAAGTGAGGGCGGGCAAGCGTCTGACAGCAGCAGGCCGACACCAAGAGACCAGGGCCGCGCAGCACGTACCTTCCGCCAGTCGCTAAAGAAGTTGTTCTGGAAAACTTCTTTTGTTGTATATTCGTGATCCAGCATTTTCCCATAAAACGTGGCGACCTCCTCAGCTGCTAAGCTCAAGTTCATGGGCTTCCCTGCAGACGCCGGAAGACACACTGATTTAGGGCGCCGACCCTGCCTCACCCTCCGGCCCACAACATCCTGCTCCTTAAGTCGCGCTTTGTTACACACGTTGTATTATATCGTAACATGGCTGACTTTTAGTAGTTCAGGAGAAGGCTCTAAATTTAAGAAGACAACCACACCCGTGCACAGGCGCGGCTGTGAGCGTCCTGGAGCCCAGGCCAGGCCTTTGCAGAAGGCGTCAACGGCCAGAGCTGCTCACGTTTATACTGCTTTAATGATTTATTTTGCTGCTACACTTACATGGAAATTTACAGTTCAAAAACACGAGAAGTTTTAGGACACACATCGCCACGTAATGTAAAAATAAAACAAAAGTTAAGGCTCCAAAGCAGAAAGATGTGAATAACTGTAGGAGCTGCAACCTTTTAAACACCCTCCCATTTGCACAATGACTTCCGACATTTTACTCCAAGAATCAGTGTTAGAGACGGCTCAGTGGGCAGAGATCCAGCAGAGCAGCGCGAAGGCCGGGGGGGGGGGGGGGCGGGGGGCGGGGGCTTTCACCACGGAGTTCTCTAAACTCTTGTGTACGTTCGAAAATTTTTATCACAAACGTTGGAAAAACAAATATGCGTTACTTTGATAATAAGAAAAGGCACTTGTGATAAAACAGCACAATTCTTCCCCAAACCAGCTTCTCGGGAGGACAGAGAACTAGCTGAGCAGCCAAAGCCCAAGGGGCTCAGCTCCTGCCCTGCGAGCGCCCCCTCCCATGGCTGGGCCGCCCAGGTGCCCACGAGGCACAGGGCAGGCTCTGACAGTCACGGAATCTAGTCTAGCTCGGAAAACCAGATTCTAAACCAACACCCACATCGATGAAGTCGCAGTTAACGAAGAAGAAGCGTGGCTGTGTGTGCTGCCCGTGTGTCCCCCAGGGACAGGCACGTGTGACCCAGCAGGAGCCCACGGGGTCACCAGATCCCCCAAGGAGGCGAGCACTACAAGAGCCCCAGAGAGAGAGGAGGGGAAGGAGGGGAGGCAGTCCTCCCTGCTGTCCACAAAGGCCTCCCTGTGGCAGCGCCTTGCAGGAGCTGGGACAACTTGCCAGCGACCAAGGCTGGCCTGTGTGCAGTGCCCGCGCATGCCCTGCCGAGGGCCTGGTCTGACCCAGGAGAGGCGGAGGGCCGCCTTAAAAAGGCTTACCCTAGCAGAGATGCAGAAAATGGGGGGAAACAGGTCAAACTAGCAGCACAAAACTAAGCAGAAGGGGCTTCCCTGGTGGCGCAGAGGTTAAGAATCTGCCTGCCAATGCAGGGGACATGGGTTCGAGCCTTGGTCCGGGAAGATCCCACATGCCACGGAGCAGCTAAGCCCGTGCGCCACAACTACTGAGCCTGCGCTCTAGAGCCCGCGCGCCGCAACTACTGAAGCCCGCGCGCCTAGAGCCCATGCTCCGCAACAAGAGAAGCCCTGCTTGCTGCAACTAGAGAAAAGCCCACGCGCAGCAACGCAGCCAAAAAAGTAAACAAAAAAAAAAAACAACTAAGCTGACGCTCCTAACCAGAGGGGTGGAGAGAATGAGGGCCAGAGGCCAGGGAAGGGACAGTGAGGGGTCGGGCCAGTCAGCACATGCCCACGGTAACAGCTGGGAGACCGCAGGCAGCTTGCTCCAAACACCCAGGGACCCAGAGACTCAGGCCCTCACCCAGAAGGTCCTCCTGGATGTAAGCCCACGTGGGCCATGCCAGTACAGCAGGAAGGCAGGGGTGGCAGAACCAAGCTGGGCGAGTTCAAGGACACCACCTGGTTCATCGGGCACTGGATGTGCAGCCCCCGCGCCCCCAAGCACGGCAGTTCTGAGAGGGTGCCAGGCTGCAGATGAGCAGGGCCCCCCTGATGTCTCAGGGAGCCTCTGAACTGCAGACTTGGAAGCAGCCTGGCCTGGCTCCTGAGCAAAGGGCCAGTGTCTCCCAGGTGCACGGGTCAGCCCAGACCCTGGTGGGAAAGCCACCAGCGGAGCAGGCCTGGGTGGCCACCAGTTACCAGGTGCAGAAGGTCCCTGGCCACAGTCACTCGAGCCACCCAGGCAGTCCTCACCATCATAGTAGAAGCAAACTCCCTCAGGAAGCGGCTCGTACGGGGGTACGAACCACGGGCCTCTGTGCTCCAGCTGCGTCCACTTCACGCCGCCTGGGCTCTCCTTCTCCTCTTCCCACCTGGAGGACACACGAGAAGGTTCCGACTCTCACGCTGCACCTGCGCGCAGGTCCTCCCCGCGCATCCCTCTGGACGCCCCGTGACCACCTCCCAGCTGAGCTAGGTAAGGAACAGGAGGGGTCATCCCACTAGGCGTGTGGGGACTGACCCTGCCTGACCTCAGACCACGCCTCTCGTTAAACAACCACACCTCCCTGACCCAGAGGGAAAGGGGCAGAGAGGCTCCCCCAGCTGGGTCCCTTCAGGGCCGCCCCAGAGTCCCCAGGTCTGGCTCCAACCTACTTTCCCAATCTTGTGCAACTGTAATTCACAGCTCTTTTTGGAATGCAGCTAGTGAGGGTGCACCAGCGAAGCGGCCACTGCAACCCAGCTCCACACTCGGGCCCGACCCCTCTGTTCCCAGGACGCTGTCCCTCCCACCCCCACCAGCAGAGCCCGAGCCCCCAGAGGCAGACAGGACTCCGTGATCATGGCAAGTCTCTGGCCCCTGGCTGTAGAGTGGAAGTACTGATAGGACTTAGGTCACAGAAGGGGACCAGTTAGACCGCAGTGAGACGCCATCTGGAAGCACTCAGTTAATGACGTCAGAACTCCAACAGGAACCCTGAGCGCAGCCCCGTGCGGGTGTGAACCCACCCTGCTCTTTGGAAAGGTGGCATTTCACGCACAGGAGATCCCCACCTCCCTCGCGCTATTCCACACCGGCCACAACTCACCCCCCATGTGACCACAGGGCCTCTGCCCACATCCCCCAGGAAAGAGCTTGGGAGCACTGTGGGCAGAAGCAAGCCTCAGCTCGGAGCACAAAAGCCACTAAGAGGAACTGATCACGGGCTACGTGCCCGTGAAGAGAATGAATGGACCAAAGCTCCTGGAAGTGGAGGAACTGAGAATCCAACATGGAATGAGAGGCCAGTGTGAGACCACACACATGTCAAGTCCAAAACCAAACACTAGGGTGCTTAGGCTAGGCACAGCTACATGAGCAACAGAGCTTACCAAAACAAAACAACAGTGGGGGAAGAAACTCCCAAATGGGGGCCCCCGGGGGAGCAGGGGTGAGACGGGGCACGTGTGGTCCAGCGGTAAAGAAACGGCACGTGCTGCATCTGTGGTCTCAGATCCCGTTTGGGGAAACCGAAGAGCAACGTGCGATCCTATCCCGCCCAGATGCAGCCGTCAGATGTCGGGGAGGAGCAGGGATACGCCCTTCCTGAGCCTCCGCCCAAGGTCTTCGGCCACCTTACCGGACTCAGCTTACGACCCTCCGCCGGGTCTGGGGGCCTCGGGGGGGCGTCGGGCGCACCCTGCGCTCCGCCCTCCGAAGCCCCGGCAGCGAGAACCTCCCCACCATGTGCAAAGGCCCAGCGCACCCGCCCTGCCCCTCATCTTCGGGCAGGCCCCGCCCCGCCCCGGCGCACTTGGCGGACTCGGCGGGTGAACACGGACCGCGCCGGCCTCCTGGGGGCCGCACAGCGGCACTGGGCAGGGCCAGGGCGGTTCCGCGCGGTCCCTTGTCCCCGCCTTGCTCCTGCGCCCGCTTCCCTGTGCTCTCGGGCCAACCTCCTGACGCTGCAGACAGGCCCTGGATTCAAGTCCAGTCCCGCCGACCCCTCCGTCCCGAAGCTCTGGCCCAGAGCTGCGGGACGCTCACGCGGCCCCATGACCGGCCCGAGGCTCCTCCCGGAAGGCCGCCTGGGAGCGGCGCGAGGGGCCGGCACAGGGCTTCAGCGCTTGCCCACCTCCCTGCGCCCCCCAGCTCCCGAGGGCACCCCGTGGGTCCTCCGTGATCACACGCTCGCCCGGCACACCAGGCCAGACATGGAAGAGGGGCACTTCCACGCTGTCAGAGGGCCTGACAGGTGAAGCTGTGTAAGGGTACAATGTGCAAACACCAGGGGCGCCTTCCATCCAGGCCCACGCGGCCTCCTGCAAGTCCTGTAACACAATCACTGCAGACCAGCCCCTCACCTCTCACCCCTGTGCAGCTGAACCCTCCCTCCCGCACTCACTGTCCTGGGTTTGACCCCCGCTTCCGCCCTGGGCAGCATGATCCAGCTGCAAGCCCTCCAGGGCCAGGCCTGGTCTGCAGCAGGCCACGATGCCCGTCTGCGGGCCCTGAGCCAGCAGTGGACAGGGCTCCACCATCTGTCAACCCTGGGCAGGTGTCCAGCTCTCCTGCATCTGTAAGACGCAGCTTAGGGGCTGTGGGAAGCGGACACGCGCCCACCTGTCAGGGTCCGCCCAGCGAGTGCGCAGCAGGCCCAGGCACGCCTGCCATGCCTCCTGCCACCAAAGGGATTCAGCAGAGGCACGCCCACATCCTCTCTCACCCCCACATCCTCTCTCACCCCCACTACTGCCACCAATTCCTCAGTCCCCGCGGACATCTGGTGGCTGAAGCACTGGCACACAGCTGCATGGCTGCAAGGGCTGGATCTCAGCACCCAGGCGGGCCATGGCGGCGGTCACCACCGTTTTGGAATAAGCCACGCAGCCGCTGGCTGGACATGCCTTAGGACTGCAGCAGCTGACACTCCTTAAGGCCCACCTTCTGCCAGGCGTGCTTAGAGACCTTGCATATATTCTCCCTTATAATCCTTCTAAAATCAGGACGTACATTCTAGCCCAGGCCCACTGTTCCTTCCACAGAATGCTGAGGCCACTGTGTTTTAAATTCAGACTGTGCAATTTTGTAAACGGGAATGTGGCGGGACAAAAACCGCAAGATCTCTAAAGAGATGCAGAAAAAGCAACTGACAAAAAAATCCAACACCCTTTCACGATAAAAGCAAAAAGCCACACTCAACAAACTAGGATGGAGGGAACCTCCTCAACCTGAGACAGAGCAGCTAAAGACCCCACAGCCACACCATACTCAAAGGTGCCATGGCCCCAAGATCAGAACTGGACACTGCTATTCAACACGGTCCTGGAGGTTCTAGCCAGAGCACAGGGGCAAGAAAGCGACATAAAAGGCATCCAAATTTGAGAGGAAGAAGTAAACTGTCTTTATTGCAGATGGCAGGATCTTGTGTATAGAAAACCCACAAGATTCTACAACAAAAAAAAAATTACTAGGGCTAATAAATGAATTCAACGAAGTCGTGGGGTACAATATCAATATACAAAAATTGCTTTTCTTTCTTTACACCTGCAGTGAATTACCTGAGAAGAAAATTACAAAACAACTCCATTTACAGTAGTACCAAAAAAAGAAAATAGCTAGGAGTGAACTTAACTAAAGAAGTAAAAAATCGGGGGCTTCCCTGGTGGCGCAGTGGTTGAGAGTCTGCCTGCCAATGCAGGGGACACGGGTTTGAGCCCTGGTCTGGGAGGATCCCACATGCCGCGGAGCGACTAAGCCCGTGAGCCACAATTGCTGAGCCTGCGCGTCTGGAGCCTGTGCTCCACAACGGGAGAGGCCACGATAGTGAGAGGCCCGCGCACCGCGATGAAGAGTGGTCCCCACTTGCCGCAACTAGAGAAAGCCCTCGCACAGAAACGAAGACCCAACACAGCCATAAATAAATAAATAAATAAATAAATAAAATTAAAAAAAAAAAGAAGTAAAAAATCTGTACACTTTAAACTACAAAACATGCTGAAAAAAATTAAAGAAGATCTAAGTAAATGGAAAGTCATCCCATATTCATGGATTGGAAGACTTCATTTTGCTAAGATGGCAATATTCCCCAAAGTGATCCACAAAAAAACCCAATCCCCATCAAAAGGCTGGCTTCTTTGCAGAAATTGACAACCAATCCTAAAATTCACATGGAAATACAAGCCACCCAGAATATCCAAAACAATCTTGAAAGAGAAGAACAAGGTTAGAGGACTCACATTCTGATTTAACAGGGACTTCCCTGGTGGCGCAGCGGTTAAGAATCCACCTGCCAATGCAAGGGACACGGGTTCGATCCCTGGTCTGGGAAGATCTCACATGCTGCAGAGCAACTAAGCCTGTGCACCACAACTATTGAGCCCACACGCCACAACTACTGAGCCCACACGCCGCAACTACTGAAGCCTGCGAGCCTAGAGCCCGTGCTCCGCAACAACAGAAGCCACTGCAGTGAGAAGCCGGCACACCACAACGAACAGTAGACCCCGCTCGCCACACCTAGAGAAAGCTCGTGCACAGCAACGAAGACCCAACGCAGCCAAAAATAAATTTTTTTTTAAAAAAGTACAAGCAAGGAAAAATAAAACAGCTAAAGTGGACTCATCAAAATTTCAAACCTTTTGTGCTTTAAAGGACACCATCAAGAAAATGAGAAGACAATCCACAGGAAGGGAAAAAATGTTTGCAAATCATGTATCTGATGAGTCTGTGTTTAGAATACATAAAGAACACTTACATCTCAACAATAAAAAGACAAATAACCCAACTAAAAAAAAACAGACAAAGAAACTGATCAGACATTTCTCCAAAGATATACAAATGGTCACTAAGCACAAAAGATGCTCAACATCCTTACCCATCAGGGAAATCCAATTCGAACCCACAATGAGAGACCACTTCACACCCACCCACTTCATAAGCCAACACATGTCTCCTCATACTAGCAACTCCACAAAGAGTACCCCATTTCACATATAAGAGAAAAAAGGCTCAGAAAATCTAATTTCCCCAGAATCATATCGTTGCTGAAAGCAGGAGCTGACACCAGTAAAGACCATTCTGATCCCAAAGCTGGCAGCCCCACCTGTGGTCTCTGCTGCACCCCTTCACAAGGTGTGAAACAGCACTGACCAGCAGAAATGTGACACAAGCCACAAGTGAATTTTAAACCGATTTGATTTTTTGCAATATACTTAATTTCAACCAAAATATTTAAAATATTGTCACTACAATGTGTGATCAATATAAAAAATGAGTGAGTTCACATTCTTTTTTCCTACTATTTGAAGTCAGCATGCACTTTACACCCCCAGCATGTCCCCACCGGGACCAGCCACGTCTCAGGAGCTCACAGCCACGAGTGGCTGGCGGCTGCAGGCTGGACGGCCCAGGAGGAATGGTTAAGACGGCAGTGTCCAATGTGTGCTCCTCTGCTTAGTGTCCCTGTGACCATGGCCAAGTTACTTAACCTCTCTGTACCTCAGTTTCCTAACCTGGTAAGTGGAGATAACAGCACCTACCTCGCCAAGGACTGGCCAAAAGCAATGGAGACACAGAGCAAGTGCATCAGGGACGCTGGTTCTCACTAGCACCCGGTAACGCCTACATTTCAAAGCTGCCCCCGCACTACAGCATTTTGGTGTTACCCACCACGCCTCCCCGACAGGCCCACAGCTGGCAGCAAAAGCCAACACATACAGCCACCTTCTCTTTACGCCCACACGTGGGCGTGAAAGAGACCGCGGGTGGGGGTGGGGCAGAGGCGGGCCGAGGGCCCGGGGCGGGGCTACAGGGGTGGTGACGGGGTGAGGGGCGGGGCACGGCCTGCAGGGGGTGGCGATGGGCAGTGGGGGCGGGGCCGGCGCGGGCGTACCATCTCCACCTGCCTTCTCCCTCCTCCTCCGGCCCTTTGGTGGCCTCGTGGTCCCTTTTCCTGTCTCTCCCTCGGGACGTTGCATCGACCGGCTCCTCCTCTTCGTCTCTGCCCTGCTCCAGGCCACACCGACTTCTCTCCTCTCTCCGTCGCTTCTCCCACCGCACATCCTTCCCGGGCCGGCCCAGTCCACGCCTGACGGCCCTCTCCGCCCGCCCATCCCTCCCCAGCTCCCCATCCCCTTGTCTCCGTTCCTTTGCTTCCGGAGCCCCTGCCCCGCCTGCGTTGCCCTTCTTCCTTTTTTTGACTTTTCTGGAAACCACAGTCACTGATGCGGGCTCGTTACCAGCACCACATTTTTCATTTTCTTCTTTCTTAATTTCTCCAGCCCACATGTCTTTCCCCTCCTCGACCTCACCTCGTAGCTGCTTCCTCCCCACCAACTCTCCCACCTTTTTGGTGTAGGCTAGCTGCCCCGTCGTGGACGTTCCCCCCGCCTCCGCCTGCGTGTCTTCCCTGCGGCTCTCCGCTCCTGCGTCCCTGTCGCCTCCATTCACCGCCTCCCCGCTGGGCCCGCGCCCCCTCTCCACAGGCGCCCCCCTGCTGGGGCCACACGCACCCCTCCCGTCCCCGCTGCCCTCCTCCGGCTTCGAAGCCTTGGTCTGTCTCCCAGCACCTTTCTCCTTAAGCCCTTCCCACCTTTGCTCTTCCGATTTGTTCTCCTTTTTTCTTTTCTGTTTGCTTTTCACTTTCACCCCATCCTTTCCCTGGCTTGCGTCCACTCGCTCCTTGTCTCCCTCTCCCAGGGTGCTGGGCCACACAGCCTTCCCACCGTCCTGGCCGCTGGGCACAGCCTGCAGTGCCCCATCCTCAGAGGACACCTGGAGAGCACCAAGGGCCATCTTCCTCTCGTCCCCAGGGCCTTGTTGTAGCCTTGGAACCTTGTGCAGGAGAAAGAGCACACTATGAGTGGGCCACACCCCACAGGCAGCACCCACCCAGGTCGCAGACCCCAGTGACTGCTTTACTCACCACATCCTGCCCTGCCCTTCCCCACAGGGGCTGCCATCAGAGGGGCAACAAATCCAGACTATGCGCCTCTACTGCCTCCAAAGGAGCTTCAGAAAATAGCTTCTGTGTCTCAGCTCTCCTGGCCCTTGTCAGGAGTGGAACCCAGGGCAGCGCACTGCCCCCGGGCACAAACCCCACTGGGAACGGGCACAGGAGGAGCGGCTATTCCAATGCCACTTCCCCCACCCAGGCTCCACAGACTCATTTCACAACACATTCCTATTAGAAAGTCAGGCAGGGGATCTGCCTGGTGGTCCAGTGGTAAAGAATCTGCCTTCCAATGCATAGGACATGGGTTCAATCCCTGGTCGGGGAACTAAGATCCCACATGCCATGGGGCAACTAATGCCACGCGCCACAACTACTGAGCTTGTGCGCTTCAACTAGAGCCCGTGTGCCGCAAACTACAGAGCCCACGTGCTCTGGATCCCACACGCCACAACTAGAGAGAAGCCCGTGCACTGCAACAAAAGATCCCACACGCCTCAACGAAGATCCCGCGTGCCACAAATAAGACCTGACATAGCCATAAAAAATAAATAAATAAATATTTTTTTTAAAAAAGAAAGAAAGTCAGACAAGTCAGACAGTAAGGTCATTCATTGTCTTTTTTTTGCCCACGCCGTGCGGTACCAGGGATGGAACTCATGCCCCCTGCAGTGGAAGCATGGAGTCTTAACCACTGGACCGCCAGGGATATCCCCATTCACTGTCTTCTTACACTTGCAAGAATAAACACGCAAGTACGAGTACCTAGAAAGTTGATCATGAGAATCACACCTGAAGATGTTACCTGGCCTTTTTTCTTGGAAAGCTTTTCACTGTTATGCGTCTTCACAGGCTTGGTGGTCTGTGCAGATCTAGAATACAGAACCATACGTAAATACATAAATCTGCTGCTCACTTAGAAAGCCTACCATTTTGAAATCAGATAACCAAAAAACAGATAAATAACCTACATTACAGACTACAGAGTCTCCAGTCTTTTCAGGGGACTCTTCTATTTTTCACAGCATGCTTGGTAAACATGAGCATATTCATAGGACATCTGTGGGCAGGGGGTGAATGAGCAACTCCAGTCTGACACTAATGAGCTGCTGGAAGCTGCAAAAGCACCCCTGGCACACCTCCTGCCGACAGGAGACCTGCGGGGGCTGCAGAAAGAGCGGATGGCAGAGCCAGCCCTGTCACCCACCAGGTCCACCTCTGCCCACCCCCGGCCCCTGTCAATATTATGACTGCCATGGGACTTCCCTGGTGGTCCGTGGTCAAGACTCCACGCTTCCAATGCAGGGGACGCGGGTTCCACCCCTGCCTGGGGACCTAGGATCCCGCATGCTGCGCAGCCAAAAAAATTAAACATTAAAGAAAAAAAAACTATGACTGCCAGGAAATCATCAATTTAGAAAAACGGTCCTTCAAAAGTAACCTTTAAGAAGTAGTAATTGTGAGAAACACATTCAGAAACAAAACCCAAACTAAACAGAGAGAAGATGAGACACAACAGGCCCGAGCAGGAGCGGCGGGGTAGCCCCTTCGGCCGCCACCCAAACACCGCCACGGGGACAGGCCCTGGGTTACGGAGGGCAAGGGAGGCCCGCCACCAGTCGACTGACCACCCAAAACCGCTCACTTCACACCCACTAGGATGGCTACAGCGAAAAGATGGACAATACCAAGTGCTGGCAGGCATGCAGAGAACGCAAGCTCCTCCCACATTGCTGGTGGGAGTGTAAAACTGTGCAGCCACCCTGGAAACAGTGTGGCAGTGCCGGAGCGAGGCAAACCACCACCACAAGACCCAGCAACTCCACTCCTAGGTGTTCACACAAATACTGTGAGCGAATGTTCACAGCAGCAATACTGACAAGAGCCCAAAGGTGGAAACAACCCAAAATGTCCATCAACAGATGAACGGATAAGCAAAAAGCACTATACTCAAACAGTAAAATATTTTCAGCCATAAAAATGAAGTGCTGGGGCTTCCCTGGTGGCGCAGTGGTTAAGAATCCGCTTGTCGATGCAGGGGACATGGGGTCAAGCCCTGGTCCGGGAATATCCCACATGCTGTGGAGCAACTAAGCCCACGCGCCACAACTACCGAGCCTGCACTCTAGAGCCCGCGAGCCACAGCTACTGAGCCCACGTGCCGCAACTACTGAAGCCCGCGCACCTAGAGCCCGTGCTCTGCAACAAGAGAAGCCACCGCAATGAGAAGCCCGCGCACTGCAACAAAGAGCAGCCCCCTCTCGCCACAACTAGAGAAAGCCTGCGCGCAGCGAGACCCAACACAGCCAAAAATAAATAAATAAAAATGAAGTGCTGATACGTGCTACAATGTGGATGAATCTTGAAAATATGTTAAGTGAAAGAAGCCGGACACAAAAGGACAAATATTGTATGATCCACTTGTACGAAATACCCAGAATAGGAAAATTCGTAGAAATAAATGGCTGATGAGAGGTTGCCAGGGGCTGGGGGAAGAGGGAAATGAGGGGTATGGGGTTTCCCTTTGAGGTGATGAAAAAATTCTGGAATTAGATCGTGCTGATAGTTGCCCAAGATTGTGAATGTCCTTAGTGCCAAGGAATTGTACACTCTGAAATGGTTAAAATGATGAATTTTACATTATATGAATGTTATCACAACAACAACAAACACAAAAGGAAAGTTTCCCAAAATTTCTGACACTTTCCATGAGAGAAAAAGAACAGCTGGGACAGAACACCAGGCACAGGAGAAATCCTGCCTCTGTTCACAGCATGGGGGCCGCACGGTGTGGCCCACAAGCTAGACCTGGGCCGCACACGTTTCTGTCTGTCTGGCCAAGCAGTTCTGTAAAATGTCAGCAACATTTAACATTCGTGACGCTTCACCATAACCATGGTGTGTGAGCTGCATACCCAGGAGCCTGCTCAGAAGTTCCTCCACCGCTCACAGCGGGGGTCCAGCAGGGAGGGAGGGAGGGAGGGAGCAAATGGCAGCCAGAAAAGGGAGCGGCCCACCCTCCCCCACCCCACTCCCCCTGACCCGATTACGGGAAACTAATAAACATGATTTGACATGACTCAGAGAAAACACCAAATTAAACTAATCCTGTACTCTGAGGCCGGGTGCTTCGTTCAAAACTGGAAATACTATTTAGAACAACAGAGCCTCAACTGCCTGATTCTAAAGCCTAGACTCCTTTCACCATGAACTGACACGCAAATCCTGTCATCAAGCCACACGTGTTTCCAGCACCAAAGTTTCCAAAAGCAAAACCTACCATGGTTTTTTTTCCATCAGGTTTTTTCTTTGTTCTACTGGACAAAGAGAGCTATTTATACTATCCTCTGAGACAAGGAAGTGGTAGAAAACAGGAGAGGTAAAGAAAGGTCAGTGACAACCATATGCCTAATGCCTTTTAAACTATTTTTGGTTCTATTCTTTGAAAAAGATGTGGTTACCTATTGTTACCTATTATTATTTCTGACAAGATCCTTTATTTATTGATAATATAAAAACCACAAAAGAGAGGACCGACGGCAGGTGAGGGGGCCAGTCCTCAGGACAGCGGCCTGACATCTCGGCCTTCACAGAATGTGCAAAAGACTGATTTCCTGCGTGGCAGCCAGCAGCTCCCGTTACCAATCGTTCTGTGGTTCTACTGGATTGTTCACTTCTGCTCAAGTGAGACCAAAGACTGGATAAAAACAGGGAGTGCAGGTCCCAATTCCAATGACAAGGGCGGAGTCAGGACTGAAGGTGATGTCGCTGCCCCTCCCACCGCTGCATCCTCACCATCCCCACCTCACCTCCTGCACAGAGGAAAGGGACACAGAACAAACCCTACCTGGTATCTTCTGAAATGGAGAATGTACTTTCTTCCTTCAGGCACTGCTACAAGTCACAAGAAGACAGAGAGTTTTACTGAGAACATTTCCATGTTGCGGTAATGGTTAGAACTTCTGTTAAAACACTAAAGAGACCACCACCAATGTGTGCTGAAGTGGCCCCTGGGAAGAGCAAACATGACCCTCAGGAAGTGAGCAAGTCAGGTCCAGGACACCATGACGCCCCCAGCCGGCAGCTTCCCGGTCCTTAGAACTCAGCAAGAGGGTGGCAGCTGCCTCAAAGGGTTCTGAGTAATGCGTAACCAAACCCACCCCTCCCAGAACTGATTCCAAGGCCCCGGGCACAACACAGAAAGCAGCGCGCCTTCTGAAATTAGAAATAAATGTACTTTACACACAAAATGTACATTTTTAAAACTATCAAAATGCCATAGAGACTAAGAAAGGCTTATGGATTTAAAAAAAAAAATGAAAAATTTAACTTAGTGAAGACTGTCAAGTTTAAAAATAGAACATTATCAGTAAATGAAAGATTCAAACCTGGTCTTTCCCACATCTTCCCTGATTTTTTTGGTTTGGCTCCTTCACTTTCTGTTTCTTCAGGTTTTCTAGGTTCATCTGGTCAGTATTCTCCCTCTTCCTTCAATGAAAAAAAAATTTTAATGCAAGTCCCAAGGGAGGAAATGTAAAGCCAACATTGAAACTTTGTCTCTGGCTTGGAGAAATACAAGCTGCACAGAAAAGCGATAGGATCACCCCGCCCTCTCCCTCCCCAGCCTGACACCAGACTCCTTGCTCGACACCACCTGGGCCATGTCTGTGTGCACACACTCTTCGCATCCCATTTTCCACTAGTGCAGGGATGGGGTCAATTAGACTAGGGCGTTTCAAGAGGTGAGCCAGCTCGTTAATAAAAATCACACTCCACTGAGCAAAGACCACTTCCTCCCAAAAACATTCGGTTACCTTGTGAGGGCAACTTCATCCTTCACTGAGAATGGCTTCAAATCAGACACCTGACCATCTCCCATCGCCTCTTCTTTACCTGTAATTGTGTGTCTCCAACTGTGAGAAAACAGAGCTGAAATGCATCACAGAGGACCCCAGGTAAGCAGCAGGTCAGTCGGAAAGGAGCTGAGCCTGGGCCCACGTGCAGGGACATTCTATGGCCTGTCATGCCTGTGGCTGGTGGTCCCACTGGCTGAGTCTACATCTAAAACACATCAACAGCTAACTCACATCAACCCACGACTAAGAGAAGAGCAAAGGCCCACTGTTCACAAGGTCTCTATACAACAAGTGTACCAGGAGGTGCATGTCATTATTGACCCCATTACTACAGAAACAGTCTCCAGGAACAGTTTCAGTTAACAGGTCCTGAGCATTTTCCCGCGTTTTATGTGTCATCATCTTTATATTTTGAAACGTCACAATTAACTATCTTGAAGGCAAGCATCAACTCCACTGAAAATAGCCTGTTTGCCAATTCCAGCTGAGTACTTACGGCTTTAGATGCATCAGACCAAAAGGAAAAGGAAAAGAAAGCTGTAAGCTCGTGGCGTTAACAAGATGAACGCCAGTAGGTGGTAAAGACAAAGAAGGCAGATCAGAACTCAGGAAATGGAGCGGGCGGCTCCACGATGAGGACAACCCAGGCCCTAAGGCAGATATCTGGGTTCCAGGGCGGACCCCGGCGGGGACTGGAGCCCGCCCGGGCACCGAGGGATTTGCGTGTGTCGGCGCCGGTCCACGCCCATCTCCTAGGGAGCTGGTCAGGCACAGGAGGCCCCGCGGGCCACGCTGGGTCGTGCGGAGAAGGGGAGACTGGGGAGAATGTCCCCCTCCTGGCCCCACCCGCCGCGCGCTCCAGAACTCCCACCTGCGGCTCCTCAAGGCCTCGGGCTCCGCAGCGAGCACACCGTCTACCGACGCGCCGGCTCCTGCCATCAGGTCCGCGCGTGCGCAGCGTCTCCACCACCACGTGCCGCTCCTCGGCGCCGCGGGGGCCGCCGGGAAGGCAGGAGGCGCAAGCGCGGGGCGGGGCTCCTGCGCGGCCCGGCAGCTGGGGGTCTGGGGCGCGAACTCCTGGGCACTGGCAGGATGGGTGCGGAGCGACGAGGGGGCAGCCCAGGGTCAAGGGCCCTGCGGGAGATCTTGGCCCAAGTGTGTGAGCGTGCACATGCACCTGCGTGCGCGGGCTGGGATGGGGGAAGGGCCGGCGGGGCGTGGACGTGATGGTGCAGGCGGAGGGGGGCGGGGATTGTCAGGTTAGGAAAGATAACGTGCTCCCATTGCATTTAGAGGGATGAATGAGCCTCAGTGGGCAGGACAGCTCTTGGGGCAGAGAGGCCTGTGGGAAACTCAGTGCCTGGTCCCGTGGGAGACGGCAATGAGGTCGGCCAGCGGAGGATGGTGGAGGTGGGGACGAGAGGAGTTGAGGATGACACCCAGGGTTCCAGTTTGCGTGGTTGCGTGGGTGGGGCTGTCCTCTGACCCTAAAACCCCATCACAGGAAAACCGCCTAAAAACATACCTTTGGTGAAAACAGAGGAAGCTATTACAAACATGCTCCTTACTTTACAATTTGGTGGTGGTTTTATAAGTTCTGGTGCCTTTGTTTGACGTTATTAAAGATGCCATTTTCCTGCCTTCTTAACAAATGGACGTTAGGTAAATAGCTGTTTTCCTGCTTCGGTGAATAATGGCCAGACGGAAGCCTTCTGTCGTGTCGACGGCCTCTCACTGCCAGCCCAGTGTGTGCTGCGGAAGCTTTGCATAAAGATGGCATCTAATCTACAATTGCGCCTGGATTTGCTAGAGCCCCACGGAGGCTGAACTCATTTTATTCAGAACGCCACGGAACGATAACCAAAAAAGGATACCATGAAGGCAACATCTATCATATGCTTCTTAAAAAACCCCATTGTCAGCATCAGTGACAATGGCATTACCGCTCAGTCACTGAGATTAAAAATTAGTCATACGTGGAAAATAGAAACAGGTTTTCAGGGAAAAGGAAGCTTTGGTTCCACTGAATTATGCCCCTTTTTTGCTTGGTAAATAAAGGATGCATATTTTCCGATGATATATATTTTCGAGGGTAGCTATGTCTAGGTGGTCCCAGATTTGGGGTAAGAGCCTTGTTGTCAGTTGACTGACTGGGCAGGTGTCAAAAACACTTTATAACTTATATCCAAAACCGTCTGACAACAAGGTATTCAGTCATCAGAGTTACCGCCATCCAGAATCTGAATCTTTCTGGATTAGGTCACGAATGAGTCCTTGGAATGACGGGTGTTTTCCTTCTCTTAGGTGTCACAGCCCATCAGTGAGGCTGAGTACGCAAAGCATCACTCGGCTGCCCGCGCCCTCTCACCCCCTTAAACCCTGGTTAAACCGAGCCCTCTGCCTTCTGGGCAGCCCCGCCCCACCAGGAAGCCCCACCCCCCTGTCCTTAGCCGTCCTCCTCCTCGCCTCCTGTGACCTCCAGCGCCCCTCCTCGGCCCACTCTCAGCGGGGGCCTTGCTTCCCTTGTCACCGACACATAGAAACAGCCCACAGGGAGTGGCCGCATCCTCCCAGCCCCACGGCTGCCCTGCCTGTGTCCGCCATCCCTCTGCCCCCTCCTGTCGCTGTGGTTGGACTGTTCGAACCCCTGTGAACGGCTGGCCAGCCCCTCAGCCCTCCCCTGACCCCACAAGCACGCGTCCCACCAGTTCTCTGCCCCCCCACCAAGCAGAACTCCCCGGACGTGTGTCTACTTCCTGTCCTCTGGCTCACTTTTGATCCCCGTTAAGGCAGCCTTCCCCACACCCCACTGAGACGGCCCCCAGCGAGGTCTCTGACACCCACCGCCACCTTCCCTGGCCTTATCCCGCTGACCGTCAGCAACATGGGCTGACACCTCGTTCACAGGCGCTCCGTGGACCCTGTCCCTCCCCAGGTTTCTGGGGGGCATCTGGCCCAGCCCTGCTGCCGCAGCTGCTGCTCCCCTTCCTGGCACTGCCATGAACTGCCAAGCTGTCTGCCCATGACTGCTCCACCACACGTGGCCCTGCCTGCGGCCCGCTCCCCACCTGGCCTCACCTGGCCTCCACTCCTCCAGAGCCCAGGGTGGTCCTTCGGCAGCAGGATTTTCCACAGAGGGTCGTGGGGAGGCCTCGGTGGGGGAAAACATGCAGGTGCCTTCAGCCGTCTGCCAGGGATCAGACCAGTAAACACCACGCTCCGGGGAGCCCTGGGCGTCCTCACCTCGCACTGTTCAAAGGATAAAACTAGTCCCCAAAGTGGCCAGAAAAATGTCCATGGAGCCAGGCCACGATGCCAAACTTACAAGGACAATAATTTGTACCCCCCCTTTCCTTGGACCTCATCCCCGAAAAGTGCCACTTCCCCAGAAGCCACCGTCCTTGCTTGGAGAGAGACCTCTCCCTCCCTCCCCACGTGCACCTCTGCGTCCAGGAGGGGCGAGAGCACAGACGTGGCTTGGGAAGTGTCCAGAGTGTGGTGGGTATTCAGGGCCCACAGAGCCCCTCCCACCAGGGCCCTGGGCTGGGCGCCCTGAAGAAGGCACTTTTAAGGAGCTCTCTCTGCTCCCAAGTGGCTTTTCTAGGTGCCCTCTGCAGCCAATGCTCTCAGTGGCTCTTTTTTTTTTTTTCCAAATGACTCTCAACTTGCCTTCAAATAAGAATAAATATGTGTGTCTGTTCCCTGGGCCTTTGACAGCCCTGAGCTGGCCCCATGACTTGGGTGGGATTGATGGCCCTGTCTCACTGAGAAACCAGGTGCATCTTTTACTAAAGGTGGTTTCCAAATGATGAATGGCTTTCTCACGAACACAAAATTGTTGATTGTATTTACAAACAATTCCTTTTTCACGTTCCGTTGATTCTTCTCCAGCGTCGGTCCCTCAGTGACACCAGCACGGCTGATGCATTGGTGGCTATTACCTCCATTGATTAAGGCTTCCTGTGGTCCCGCGGTGCCTGGTACGCCATTCGTCACAGACAAGCGGCTTGCACACAGCAGTATATCATGCTCCCTTCGGGCTTTACGGTTATTTATTCTTCAATTTATGTTGCGTACCCTGTAAGTACAGGCGCACACCAAAACTCCAAAATCTTAGCATGCCACAACAGTGAGCAAATAGAGGAGTAAAGGAATTCTTTGCCAGTCCTGTGCTTCCAGAGCCTGACTCCTCTGCCCCTCATTCTGAAAAAATGCGAATGTAAATAAACAGTGTCAGCACCGTCCCTAATTGAGACTTGGGACCAGAGAGAAGGTCGACGGAAGTGCCACCACTTTTCACCAAGTCATTCAACATTTAGCATTGAACCAAAAGACCCCAGACCCAAATTCTTCAGCACCTCCTGGGGACGAGGCAGCCGTCAAAATGGCCCAATCCAGGCCAGGTGGGAATTTTCTAGAATCAGCTGCTTTCTTTAGGTTTCTCTGTCCCACCTCCTCTCCTGATGGCATTTTTGGCTCACCCGGGGCATTCCCCATGGTCAGTCCCTTCCAGGAAAGGGGCTGCGTGCAGAGAAGGTGCTGGACGCTGCAAGGGTCCTGGCTCCTCTCCAGCCACTGGGTCTTGGGCAAGCCGGTGACACTCCAGATGGCCAGGCCCTCCTCTGGAACTTGCAGAGGCTCAGAACAGAGCCCAACTTTCCTCCCAACTCGAAAATCTGGGTGTTCACATTCGCATCAAGAGCCTGTCTGGCGGGGGCTTCCCTGGTGGCGCAGTGGTTGAGAATCTGCCTGCTAATGCAGGTGACACGGGTTCGAGCCCTGGTCTGGGAAGATTCCCACATGCCACGGAGCAGCTGGGCCCGTGAGCCACAATTGCTGAGCCTGCGCGTCTGGAGCCTGTGCCCCGCAACGGGAGGGGCCGCGATGGAGAAACGCCGGCGCACCGCGATGAAGAGCGGTCCCCGCACCGCGATGAAGAGTGGCCCCCGCTTGCCGCAACTGGAGAAAGCCCTCGCACGAACCGAAGACCCAATACAGACAAAAATAAATAAATTAATTAATTAAAAAGAAAATCCTTAAAAAAAAAAAAAAAATACTTTAAAAAAAAAAAAAAAAAAAAAAAGAGCCTGTCTGGCTCATAGTTGCAAAGTATCGATCAGTATAAAAGTGTAAGTCAGAGCCCATCGGCACTTACCGTGTACTGCCGTGGAGGGAAATTTATTTTCTCACAGTGCGGGAGGCTAAGTCCAAGATCAAGGTGCCAGCTGATTCAGCTCCTTGTAAAGACTCTCTTCCTGGTTTGCAGACGGACACCTTCTCACTGTGTCCTCACATGGCTGAGAAAGCAAACTCTGGTGTCTCTGTTTTTTTTTTTTGGCCATGCCACGCAGCTTGTGGGATCTTAGTTCCCTGACGAGGGGTCGAACTCAGGCCCCCGGCAGTGAAAGCAGGGAGTCCTAACCACTGGACTGCCAGGGAATTCCCTGGTGTCTTTTCCTCTTACAAGGACACTAATCCCATCATAGGGTCCCCACCCTCATGACCTCATCTAACCCTCATCACCGCCCAAAAGCCCCACCTCCAAATCCTATCACATTGGAGGTTAGGGATTCAACATAGGAATTTGGAAGGTGGAGAAAATTCAGTCCATAACATAGCTTAACACTAGCTACCTTACCAAATTATCTAATTAGTTCTAATAGGGTTTCTTTTTGGTTGAATTTCTTGGGATTTTAAATTATGCAATCATGTCATCTGAATATAAAGATAATTTTGTCTTCTTTCCCCTAGTATTTAGTTTCCCTGCATTATTTCCTTAACTAAAAGTTACAAACTACTCCTCCTGTGGGGCTCTCCCAGGGGCCCTCTGAAGACGCCCCCTGCCCAACCGGCCACAACTACATCCTGAGCCCATGCGTGCAGGCCGATGGCTGGCCAAAGGAATGGGCTAAGGTGACCACGATGGGTCACTGTGTCCTGCCGGTGTGGGGGCTGCACAGTGACTCCGTGCGGGTGTGCCCTGGCGTCACAGGCATTTACTTATTTATATATATTTTTAATGTCTCTTTTCTTGCTTTGCATTTTTGAAGATGATCTGGTGGGTTTTTAAAATTTATTTATTTTTGGCTGCGCACGGGCTTTCTCTAGTTGCGGCAAGCGGGGGCTACTCTTCATTGCGGTGAGCAGGCTTCTCACTGCAGTGGCTTCTCTTGTTGCGGAGCACGGGCTCTAGGCGCACGGGCTTCAGCAGTTGTGGCACGTGGGCTCAGTAGTTGTGGCTCGTGGGCTCTGGAGCGCAGGCTCAGTAGTTGTGGCTCACGGGCTTAGTTGCTCCGTGGCATGTGGGATCTTCCCGGACCAGGGCTCGAACCCACATCCTCTGAATTGGCAGGCAGATTCTCAACCACTGCGCCACCAGGGAAGCCCCTCTAGTTATTTTTTAGGTAATGTGAAGTTTGTGTTTTTTCTTCTATTTCAAACCTTATTTAGAAATATCTCTTCACTTCCAATGGTTACCTTTTATTTTGGATGTTTTTTGTTGTCAATTTCTAGACATCCACTCTTCCAAAACTAAGCTTTGGGATTGCTTTGTTATAGAAGGTGCAGAGTTTCACCTACCTTAGCTCTACAAGACCCGATTAGCCAAACAGGAGTCTCCTCCAGTGCCCTACCGCCCTCCCCAGGGGCGACCTCTTGTAACTCTTTGAGCTGCCGATTTGGTATTGAATTCCACAGTTCTGAACAACATACTTCTGCATCCGGAATTCTGCTTTCTCACTGAGGCCTTACCTACCGACTTCGCCTCAGGAGAATGAAGCTTCGGATTCTCTCACCCACTTCTTCACTCTTCCCCTCTTACCTCCTCCTAACAGAAACTCGTTATAGCGGTCCTGAGGTCAAGATGCCAGGACACCCTGAAGTACACAGCTGAGTCAGGTTATATTCTGTGGTTACTTTTTATTTTCCCAGGAGTTAACAATTACCTTATTTTGTAGTTGTTATTGTTGCAGATGGCCAGGGTGGGCCAAGGAGCTTAGTTTACAGGATTTAGCGCTGGGGATCAGGCGTGCACGTTTGGAGAGAAGGAGCCTAGGGCTCTGCACGGAGGGGAGATGCTGAGGACAGACAAGCTGGAACTTTATCGGAACTTAAAGATAAACTAGGGCTACTGGTAATGCTCTGGTGTTCCTGCCCCTACAAACGGTGTGTTCTTAGGTGAGGTGAGCCCCACATGAAATGTGAGTGCGCTGCAGAGTCACCGTAACTAGAGAAATTATGAAAGGACCTGGACGGAGACACATTGCTGGAGCAACCCTGCAGGGAGAGCAGGTTACGGAAAGAGTCCAATTCTGGAAGAAGGGTGGTCCTGGAGGCAAGTCAGTTCTAGAAGTAGGTTGTGAAAGCAAGATGATACTGGAAGCAGGTTGTGGAGGTGGGTTCTGGAGGAGGATTCTGGGGTGTGGGCTCCAGAGACGGGTTCCAGAGGAAGGTTCTGGAAGCGGGTTCTGGAGGTGTGACAAAGGACGGCCGACCATGGCACCTCACTGGGGCCAGGCCGGAGCCTGGGTACCCGCGCGGAGACAGGAAAGCGGACCTTAAGAGCTGCACGGGCGCTCGCGCTAGCAAAACCGTTAACCCCATTGCGGATGTTTTCGGGCTAGCCCCGCGGACGCCCCGCCGCCGGTGCGGGCAAAACCCGCGCTGCCCGGGGCCCCGCGCGGCGCAGTGTTTTTCCCTTATCCGCCGGCCGGCGGTTGCCAGGGGCGACCGCATTCCCCCGGGGCTCCGCGGGCGCGGGAGGGCGGGGCCTGGCCTCGGAACCACCTCCCTCGCACTCTGGTTGGCCGAGGCTGCTGTCCGTCGGAGTCTCCGCTGCCGCCGATTGGACAGCGGAAAGTTTCGCACGCTCGGCGCCCAGCGCCCCGCCCCTCCAGCCGACCGGGCCACCCCCCCCCCCCACCCGCCCCCCAGGAGAGGGCAGTACGCGATCCCGTGCGCCCGGGGTTCCTGCGCCGGCGTTGGCTTCCAGGCGGGCGCGGCCCGAACGGCGGGCGGCGATGGTCCCCGAGGGGAGGCCGGACGGCGCGGGCGCCGGCGAGGAGAGCGCCCGGCTGCAGGCGGCCGGCAGCGTCCGCAAGGTGGGAGTGCCCCAGGGCGGGGGGCGCCGGGAGGTGGGGTTCCAGACCCGACGTGCTCCTGTCGCCATCTGATTCCGGCGGGCGCGGGACTGCCGGGTCGGCGCTGGCTTCTCCCGTCCGAGCGCGCCGCTAGACTCCGGGGGGCGAACCCCACATCTCGCTCGCCCCTAGAGGCAAGGTGGGCTTATCGCTGGGGAAACTGGGGCCCGGTGCGGAGCCAGAACCCAGCTGTCTGCCTGTGCTGGACTCCTCTCTAGCCCGTTTGGGGACCCCTCCTGTGTCGACCAGGAACAGGTGGGAGCGCAAGTCCACCTTGTGGTTTTCTCCAACGCTTCAGGACCCCCTTCTGTGACAGGTGTTGGGCTCTGGTCAGTGACAGCCCGTGGCCCTCGTGCTTGTTCCTGGTGCCCATCATTCCTCCTTTTCTAGCTTTCCCCTCTCTCTCCTAGGGCTGTTCAGCTTTGCCCTGGGCACCCAGTTCTGTGATGAAACTTTTAGCAACAGGTGGCTGAAGCCTCCTGGGTACAGGAAATGGCTGGAGGATTGCCCAGCTAAGCGGTTTGTCCCTCCTCACTTCCCCGCACCTCTGCCCCCTCCTGAAGTCCCTGACCCCACGCACTGTGGACTGTGGACCATTTCCAGGAGGACTGGGGAAACTCTGGAAGGGAGGGGGTGTGGAGACATTCGAGTCTGTGCTGGGAAGGAGAGGGTGCTCTGGCTGCCTCCCTCTGCAGCCCGGGAGCCCAGTTGTCCCCTGGTGGTCACCAAGAGGCTGCCCCAGTTTTATGCCAGGCCTTGGGCGTCCATGTCCCCAAGGGTTTTCAGTCTGGTGCCACCGAGCATAGGTGGCACCTGCACCCACAAGGGTGTAAGGCCTGGCCCTGCTGACCATCTTGCTGATTGTTCCCAGGCCTGTGCTGGCATAGTTGCCCCCACACGTAGCCAGTTCTGGCCACTGCCCATGCCATTTCCTCCTGGGCTTCTGGGGGATCCGCTAGACCCATGCCATCAGGGCCATTGCAGGGAGGGTGTAGGGGGTCGCTCCTCTTCTCCGTCAGGGTGGGGGTTCTTCCACAGGTGGGTGAGCTGGCCCTTTACCACCTGGTGCAGAAATGGGGGTGAGTGTGGCTCTCAGCCCGCCCAGCACTGCGGACTGGGCCGTAGGCACACCTCCCACCCAGGTCACGCAGCCAGACTGCCTTCTGGAGGGAGCGTTAGGGTCATGAGGCCATGGGGGTGCTGGCTGCGGAGCTCAGAGGGGACCCTGGCTCAGAGGCCGTGGTCTCCTGCCTCCAGCACATCTCTCCAGGAGCACTTGACATTGGAGACAAACGAACTGTGTGCATGAGGACAGCCCTGCGGGGCTGGCGGCCTCTGCCCAGCACGTGGACCACCCCTCCCCAGGCAGACAGCAGTGCTGCTCACCGAGAACCCTTAGAACCTGCTGGAGCTTCGCAGTTGGGCCTTCGGAGGGATAGGGATGTAGCTCCGGCTGTGGCCTGCCCCTCTCTCCCCAGATTCTCAGGCCTCCTGGAGGGGAGACTGCTCATGTCCTCTGCTCATTCCCTTTTGGCACCAAGTGGGTGTGGGAGGCACCACGGAGAAGAGGCGCAGGCCAGTGGGAAGACAGACACTCAACCAGCAGAGTGGAGGGAGGAGAGCCGTGTTTTGTCTTGTTCCATCCTGGTGCCACCCTGACACCAGCCCCCTTCCCATCTACAGATGAGGGCTTGCCCAGGGTCCCACAGCAGGGAGTCCTCCAAGTTGATTGCTCTTTCTCCCATTGTTCAATGGGGACAAGTCCCCTCTCCGCAGTTACCTTGAAGCCTTCTATCCTTCAAGTCCCAGAAGAATGCCTCCTCCTGCAGGAAGTCTTCCCTGATTGAGCTCTCCTGAGAATACTGGAGTGTGGAGGACATGTTGGGCCATAATCCAAGGTGGCCATGCGCCAGGAGCCTTGTCTGTGCAAGGAAGTGAGGCCTTCTTTAGGGTGCCCCCTGCATGGGGCTGGGACAAACTAGAGCCCCCAGAAGGTGGGAAACTGCCCTGTGTGTGACAGTGGGGGCATGCTTCCTCAGATTTGCGGAAGACAGTGGCCATTGTAGGGAGGCCAGTGTCAGCCCCGCATGAATAAAACTTCCCCTGTCTGTGCCCTCAGGGCAGGGTCCTGGGAGGCACTGTGTTCTCATCCCTGCTCCGATCGGGGGCCAGGTGATCACCTGAGCCTGAGAGGACGTTGCCCAAGGAAGTACGTTCTGAGAAATCCTTCCCAGCTCTTGGGCTGGTGACTGACCCGTACGGGAGGTCCTTAAATGGCCAGGAGGAGGTGTGGTGGCCGCGGCTGCACCAGTCCCACTGGGGCCCTGAAGCCCCTCCCCTCACCAGAGGGAGCCTCTCACCCTCTGAACCTGCCGCAGGGCTCCCTGCTTGGGGCCCGGGTCGTGGGCAGGCTGGCAGGGGGCTCATGTGCGGTACAGGACCCGCGCGGAGGCACTTCAGATGGTGGCCGTTGGGAGGCCCGGCCTGCTGCCTGTGAGCGGAGGGACCCTGGGCCTGTGGTTTGGGCGTTTGCCGCCAGTAAGCAGCCAACTGGGACGGATGTTCAGCGTGGCCCAGGGGAGCCTCCGCTCTGTTCACACCCCAGCGGGAGCCGGCTGGGCATCCCCTCCAATTAAACGTGTGTGGCCTGGCATAATTGTGTGGGCGGGATGGGTCGTGGGGGTTACAGAAGGAATTCAAAAGTTCAGGAGGATGTGTGGTGAGTAATTGGCCATCTCCTGGCAGGAGCTCCAGGCTGGGCTGCTGAGACCCAGAGCCACACCGGACAAGCCCAGATTCTTCCCGGGGCCCCAGTCCCAGCCACATCCCCGCCCGCCATGTCCTTGCTGGCCTGGCCCCCGTGACCTGTGGCCTCTCTGCAGGGCTGTGACCTCCTGGCAAATTCGCAGAACGGCTGCCTGCAGAGCCGCAGGGCCCGGATCCACCAGCAGATCAACAGGGAGCTGAGGATGCGGACGGGTGCCGAGAACCTGTACAGGTGCGTGCTGGCCGCCCGGGACACCTGCCGCCGGCCGACCCACGGGAGGACAGTGCCGTGTTCCCCGAGGCCCCTGCGAGGCAGGTGCATCCTGGGGCAGGGCAGTGACCCAGGTGGGTGCCTGGTCTTGTGGTCCACATGTGATTCCGTGACCGTGGACTCCCGTTCAGGCTCCTGAGAGGCAGGGCTGGGCCTCCCACTGGGGTCTGGGGCAGCCATGCCATTCAGCTGAGACCCTCACAGGTGACTCAGGCCCCCACCTTGGTGGCCCTCACTGGCAGGGGTAGGCTCAGGGCCAGCCGAGTTCCGTTCCGTGCGGGGCTGGAGCAGGGCTGGAAGGGATGTCCCCACCGGTGTGCAGTGTGGGAGCCTTTGAGATGCACGTGGTGACCAGCAGCTGTGTGCTGACCTTCACACACACGCCCGTCTACCGGTGATGGCCCAAGGCCCAGGGAGGAGGCCTGGCCTGCTTGAGTGCAGAGTGCCAGTGAGTGCAGAGCCAGCCCCAGGGCGGGGCTCTGCTGGGCCTGGGCCCCTCCTTTTCCTTAGCAGCCCTGCCTCCCTGTCCCTCCCACCCGTAGGGCCAGCCCTGCCTTCCTGGACCTGTGGCCCCCCTGCCAGCCACAGAGAGGGTCTGATCCCCGCCCCTCCAGGGCAGTTGGCTTCCATTCACTGTGGAGGGCAGGCGTGAGCTGTGTCCTGAGGGAGCGAGAGGTGGTGGAGGACATTTATGCCTTGGAAGTTCAGGGGCCATGGAGATGTACTTGGGCCAGAGTCACGACATACCCGCGTGGACAGGAGTCTGCATGAACCACGGGGGTTTGCAGAGAAGGGGGAGGTCATCTGGCGGGCCCTGGACCCCACTGCTGCCCCCCAAGGGGGCTGGGCCCATCGGCACGTCACTCTGGGAGTGGGCTCCAGACCTCGTGCTGGGGCAGGGGCTGCAGCGAAGTCCAGGGGCGTGGGTCCGCCTGCAGGGCTAGGGCTTCACCTCAGCCTGCCCTCCCCTAGAGCCACCAGCAACGCCCGGGTCAGGGAGACTGTGGCCCTGGAGCTGAGCTACGTCAACTCCAGCCTGCAGCTGCTGAAGGAGGAGCTGGAGGGGCTCGACGGCAACGTGGACGCCAACCAGCCCCAGAGGTGCGTGTGCACGTGTGTGCAAGGACACGGACTGGCTCCAGATGTGCATGTGCGCATGTGTGCAAGGACGCAGCCTGGCCCCAGGGGTGCGTGTGTGCAGGGATGCGGAGTGGCCCCAGAGGTGCGTGTGCATGCGTGCGCAGGAGAACACCGCTCACCACGCGTGTGTGTGGGAGGATGTGATCCAGGACAGAGCGTGGTGGGACGTGTGTGGTGTGCAAGGACATGTACCATAATCAGAGGAGGGGCGTGTCCCGTGGGGCAGGGGTGGTAGCGGGTGGACTCGTGGCTACTGGGGACAGCAGAGTCCAGCCTTAGAGCCCAGACTCGATGCTTCTGGTTCTAGCGAAGGTATCACTGTCCCCATGATCCCCCTGGGGCTGAAGGAGACCAAGCAGCTAGACTGGGCCACACCCCTGAAGGTGAGTGCTGGCCTGTGAGCCCTGGGCTCTGGGGGGTCTTCGGGGCTTCCTGGTCCAGCCGTCTCACGGAGATGAAGACTCTCAGGCCCAGAGAGAAGAGGGGTCTGCCCTGGAGCCGCTTGGCCTCCCCAGGCTACAGGGGATTTGGATTGGGTGGGCTTTGCAGAAAGGCACGCACCCTGGGATGGGTGTCAGCAGAACTGGAGGCCCCAAGACGGCTGCAGGGTCCTGACTCTCACTCTAAGGGTCCCGCTGGCGGGGGCCACCTATTCCAGTCAGAGCCTGTGCTGAGAAAACCCGCTGGTTCCCGGGTCCTTGTTGGGGCTCGTGAGCCTGGCTGCCCTGGGCAGCTTGCCACTCCGGCCAGGCCAGCAGAAAGGTGCCTCACCTCTCGGCCTCAGTATCCTCGCCTGTCAAGTGGCAGGTAGCATTTGTCTCGTGGGGTTAATAAGGGAATTCAAGTAGAAACATCACCAAGTCTCCAAGCCCCATATCCGTGGTGGGGGGCACCCACATCCGTGTGTAGACCAGGGCCTCCCCTCGCTTCGGGTCTTCACCCACGTCGGGCTGGGAGACTTCAGGGAAGCCCAGCGCCTGTCCCTTCAAATCAGGAGCTGATCTCAGGGCACTTTGGAGAGGACGGTGCTTCCTATGAGGCTGAAATCCGGGAGCTGGAGGACCTGCGGCAGGTGGGTGGGCTCCCCCCGGGTGGGCTCCCCCCCAGTCCGTAGGTGAGAAGACAGAGGCTCGGTGCTGCTGGCCCATTGGGAATGGCTACTCTGTGCCTGTCCCCACCCCAGGGACCCTGCCTGGGTCTCTCACCCCAGTGCCCTGCACAGTCTCCTGGAGTGGCACTTGTGGTCCACAGCAGCCCCCGGGAGGGCAGGTGTGACCATGTCCACCCCGAGACCCTGGGGTGCTCCCCTGGGGCTGTGGCGTTCAAGGGGATTCCCAGGGCGGTGTGCATGCCATGAGGTGGGCTGGGGCCGTGGGACCCCACTGACTTCCACCCGGCAGGCCACGCGGACCCCCAGCCGGAGCGAGGCGGGCCTGGAGCTGCTCACGGCCTACTACAATCAGCTGTGTTTCCAGGAGGCGCGCTTTGTCACCCCTGCCAGGAGCCTGGGGCTGCTGTTCCACTGGTAGGGGCGGGGGGCGGCGGCCGCCTCTGAGACCCCGGCTCCTTGTGAGGGCTCTGCCCAGCCTGACCCGGCCCTGCAGGTACGACTCGCTGACGGGGGTTCCGGCCCAGCAGCGGGCCCTGGCCTTCGAGAAGGGCAGCGTGCTCTTCAACATCGGCGCCCTCCACACCCAGATCGGGGCTCGCCAGGACCGCTCCTGCCCCGAGGGCACCAGCTGTGCTGTGGAGGCCTTTCAGAGGGCTGCGGGTGAGAGCCGCCCAGGGCTGGGCCCCCCAGCTGTGCCTGCGTGGTCCTCGCTTCCAGGCGTGAGGGGCAGAGCCTTCTCTGTGGCCAGAGCTAGGGGCCCAGGACGATGGCCCCCTGGCCCGAGGGGTCACACGCCCAGGCCCTCTGTGGGGCGCAGAGGGTGCTCCCCAACCAGGGCCGAGCACACGGGGCGGGGGGTGGGGCGGCCCCGCCGTGCCACCCTGAGCCCCCTCCCCTCCGCAGGGGCCTTCAGCCTCCTGAGGGAGAACTTCTCCCACGCGCCCAGCCCTGACATGAGCCCCGCCTCACTCTCCATGCTGGAGCAGCTCATGACCGCCCAGGCCCAGGAGTGCGTCTTCGAGGGCCTCTCGCTGCAGGCCCCCGTGGCCCTCCGTGACTGCCTGGCCCAGCTGCACCTGGCTCAGGAGGCCGCCCAGGTGAGGGCGGGAGCCCGGCCAAGCTGCGGTGTCTCCGTGGGCAGCAGGGCCTGGGTCGAGGGTGCCGGCCGGAGCTTAGGAGCAGAGCCAGGCTCTGGGCCAGGTTGGCCGGGTGCAGGGTCTCCTGTAGGGTCCCAAAGCCGGCTGTCGACCCCGAGGTCCTGAGTCCCCGCCTCTGGGGCAACACCAGTCAGGGCAGGACCCGGGGCCCTGCGCCTGAGCTCAGCCTGGCGTGGGGCAGGGCCGCTGGGGCTTTAGTCGGGGCAAAGCCCCAGGGTGGGGCGGGGCGGGGGACCAGGCCGCTGGGCTCGCGGGGGGCCCCAGCGTCCTGCCGTGTGCGCCAGCAGGTGGCGGCCGAGTACCGGCTGGTGCACCAGACCATGGCCCGGCCGCCCGGCCAGGACCGCGTGCCCCTCCCCTGGACCAGCCTGGTGCACGGCAAGGCCGAGTACTTCCGCGCCCTGGCCCACTACCACGCGGCCCTGGCCCTGTGTGACGGCGCCCGTGAGTGCCCCGCCCCGCGTGCCCGTGTGCCGGCAGGGCCCCACCGGCGCCTCACCGCCCTCTCTGACCCCCAGCGGTGGCAGAGGCGGAGCTTCCAGCCCTCGGGCAGATCTTCCTCGGGCTCCCGGCCTCGTCTGAGCCCCGCGGCCCCGCGCTGCCCCAGGAGCAAGAGGAGCGCCGGAAGCTGGGTGAGGTGGCTGAGGGAGGAGGGTGGGGCGCTGCGGCCTCCGCGGGGGTGAATGACCCACTCCACCCTGTCATCCCCAGTCCTGGTGTCCCGGCCCTGGCTGGCGGGTGGGGTCCCCAGCAGTGCGGGCGGCGTCGGGAGGGGGCGGGGGCGGGGGGGGGGCGAGCCACACACGGCGGCAGCTCTTTCGCGGCTCAGACCTGCCAGCGGGTCCTCAGGATGAGCCCAGAAGCCCTCACTTGCCCTCCTCTTGCAGCATCTGGGGGTGGGGGAGCTGGGGCCCGGCCTGGAAGGGCCAGGCAGGCGGCGTGTGACAGCTCTGTCCCGTGCAGGCAAGGCCCACCTGAAGCGCGCCATCCTGGGTCAGGAGGAGGCCCTGCGGCTGCATGCCGTGTGCCGGGCCCTGCGCAGGGTGGACCTGCTGCAGGTCGTGCTGGCCCAGGCGCTGCGGCGCTCTCTGGCCAAGTACTCGGAACTCGACCTCGAGGACGACTTCTGTGAGGCCGCCGAGGCCCCTGACGTTCGGCGTGAGCAGCCAGGCCCCTTGGGTGGGTGTGTCCTGGCCCCAGGGGGCGGTGGGCGGAGGCCTCCCGGGGAGCAACTTCCATTTGCCACAGAGCTATGGGCCCCCGAAGGAGGAGCAGGGCAGTTGGCGGGGGAGCCTTGATGGCAGCTCCCTTGCTCCTCCACGCCCCCCTCTCCCTGCACCTGGGACCCCCAAGAACCACCCCCCCCCCCGGGGCTCCTCCTGCTGGTGGTCCACAGAGGGGACGGTGTGCACGGGTTGCACTTCGGGTCATGCACTCTGCTCTGGCCGAGCCACGCCCGCTGCTTCCCAGGGTTCTGGGGCCGTGAGCCTTGGGCTCAGCCCCGCCCTCCCTTCCCCTTCACCCCTTCAGCTAAGACGCGGCGGAGACCAGAGGGCAGGGCACCCAGCTTCTCACGGGTGAAGGTGGCTGATATCTTCCATCGGCTGGTGAGCACCCGTCCCAGGCCACCCCCACCTCGGCTCCGCGCTGCGATTTCAGGCAGGCCCTCGATGGGGGCCCAACCCTGCCCGGCCCCCCTGCAGCCCCTGCTGCTTTCTGTCCCCAAATGTGGAGATCGGGGCGAGGGTGCTCCAGGCCGGGGCTCCCCCACGTGCGGCAGCCCAACCAGGCCTCTGACCTCTGACCGCCCCCAGGGGCCCCTGTCCGTGTTCTCAGCCAAGAACCGCTGGCGGCTGGCAGGGCCCATCCACGTGGCCCGAGGAGAGGGGGGCTTCGGCTTCACGCTGCGGGGAGACGCGCCCGTTCTCATCGCTGCCGTCGTTCCAGGGGGCCGGGCCGCGGTAAGGGCCCCCACCCCGGGGCTGACTGCGGGAAGGGGGAAGATGGGACCGGCCAGAGGTGGAGGGGTGCCGGCGGGACTCTCCCCGTCTCCCTGCAGGCGGCCGGCCTGAAGCAGGGTGACTACATCGTGTCGGTGAACGGGCAGCCGTGCAGGTGGTGGAAGCACGCAGATGTGGTAGCCCAGCTGAAGGGCGTGGGCGACGAGGGCGTGAGCCTGCAGGTGCTGACGCTGCTGCCCGGTGCCGAGCCGCCTGGCTCGGTGAGCCCCGGGGGCCCTGGCGGGGTGGTCCCCCACTCCCTGTCCCGCCCCGGCCCTGGGCCTTCCGCCAAGCCCCAAACACGCGCAGATGCCAAGAGAGCACTGGGATCACCGTCCAGGCTGCAGCCACCTACGCTGCGGCCTCCACCTGCTGGCAGCTCCTGCCCTTGACCAGGCCCCAGCCCACCCCTCAGCCGGCCTCTACCCTCCTGGAGGCCCCGGGCAGGAGCTGCGCGGGAGCTCTGTCCGCCCAGCACGGCAAACCCAGGGGCGCCCTGCTACAGGGCCGCCCTCCCAGGGACCCCGCCACGTGCCCCCTGAATACCACCCAGCTCGTCCTTGTTGCACTCACCAGGCTGGCCGCAAGCAGGCCAGGCCAGGATGCCGCCCGATACCCATTTCCATCCCGAACACAGGGGGACCGCCGGCCAGCCCTGGGGGGGCTTCTGAGGAGCCAGAAGGAGTGTGGCTGGGAGACGCCAGAGCCCGCACAGGCCAGCCCCAGGCCCCTCCTTGGCTGGAACCGTAAGGCCAAGAGGGGCAAGACTGGAGGGAGGCTGTCCCCAGCGCCACACCCCTGAGCCGGGCTGCTCAGGCTGGCAGCGAGGGGCCCACTCTCCCCACACCCAAGCCCCAGCACAGGCTCCAGCTGGCCGGGAGTGAGGACCCCACGCACGCCTTCCTGACCCCAGAGCACCTTCCGGCCAGTTTGCTGCCCTACCCAGTGCCTGGAGCTGCCCATTAAAGACATTGTCAGATGAGGTGTGTCCGAGCCCCGTGCTGGGGGCCAGGTGCTGCCCCCCCCCCCGACGGGAAGTGTCAAAGTCGCCTCTGGACACCGACTCCCAAGTGCCAGGAGGCTGCCCCTGGGCTGCCCTGTCCTCCTGCGCCCCAAGTGCCCACTCGAGGGCAGCTTCCTGGGTGGGGGCGTCCGGCTGCCCTTCTTGGATCCTGAAGGAGCCGTCCCCAGAGAGCCAGGCAGGCTGGGGTGATGTGTTGCCAGCGGGTCCCTGCAGCCCAGATGCCCACTGCCCCCTGTGCTGGGCCCTGAGGCCCCTCAGCTGAGCTCTCCCCATCCCCCTGCCCCCCCAGCATGCCATACCCTGTCCACACCCTCCCTCAGGACTGGGTCCGCCCCAAGCCAAGCTTCTGTTTGGCCCCCAGTGATTCCTTTTGGGCACCCCTCCCACTGGCCCACCTGGCACCCAACAGGCTGGAGAAGGCTCAGCTACCTTCCTGCCCTGCCCCTCCCTCCACACAGCAGCCTGGAGTGCCCACAGCACCGCCTCCCATCTGATCAGGGTCCCAGCCAAGGCCAACTACTGCCACACCTTTTACTGTCCCTCCGTGCACAGAACGGGGACCCACCCCTGCTTCCGTCCTTCCTGTCCCCTCATCCTGACCCTTTCTGCATCGAGGGCCTAGATCTGATCCCAGCCCTGCACCTGCTGTCCAGTCCTTTTCCAAGCTGCCAGCCAGGCCCATCCCCCGCTCTCACTTCCCCCCTGGCCAAGCTCCGCCCGCCCTCACCCTGTCTCCGCCCTCACCCCACTAGGCCCCGCCCCATCCTGCCAGGCTCTGCCCCACCTGTCCTTGCCCTGCAGTCGAGCCTGGGCATCCGAGGCCCCTGCTCCAGCCTCGGGCAGGTGTCTGTGGGGCCATTTCATCCCCCTGCACCTGAGCCCAGCACTGAGGGGTGCCCCCAGCCCACTGTAGCCCCCTTGGACTCCTCCCCACCCCCTCTGGCACTGAACTGGGCTCCTCAGACCGTGAGCCTTCAGTGTCCCCCAGTCACGCATACTGGTGGACGGCCCCCAGAGACCACGGCGGCCACACTCTCCTGGGTCCCACGGTCGTGTGGCTCAGGATCTGGCCCCAAAAAGAGGAGTGAGACGTGGGACGGGGTGCTGCCTGCAGCCCTCAGCAGGTTAGGGTTGGGGGGCAGGGGTCCCTGTGGCCACCAGGGGGCAGCCGCTGCCCGCTTAAGTGCAGTGCAGGTTTGGGGAAAGGGAGCAGCAGACCCCAGAGAGCAAGGAAGCCCCCCTGCAGACCAAGGCCCAGCCACCCCCGTCTCCGGGCATCGTGCCAGTCCCCTCTGTGAGGTCCCAGGCAGGAGCAGCCCTGTGGGACCTGGCCCCTGCCATCCACCACCTTCTTTAGCATTATTGGGGCAGGGGAGTGAGGGGGGGGGTGTGAGAGTGTGAGGGAATGGGTAAGTGGGTGTGATGAGGGCATGCAGCTTGCGGAGTGGGACGGCAGGGCTGCCCCACCTGCCTGAACCTGGGGACAGGGCGTCCAGGTGCGTCCCTCCCCGACCCCCCTGCCCCTCCTGGGAGGACGCCCCTCTCGGCAGAACCGGCCAAGGTCACCTCAGCACTTACTAATTTGATTAATAAAACTGTGCATCAAGGAAGCATTACCCGCTAATCGGGGACGACAGGGCTGGCAGGTCCTGTCCAGGACTCAGCAACTTCCCTGCTTCCAGCAGCCGATCTGGACCCAAGAGGGGCTGGGACTGGGCACGGAGCTGCTACCTGCTTCTCGCCCCAGGCGGGTGGGGAGGGCCCCTTGCCAAGGACCAGACCCTCCCCATGCGGACAGCCGGTGGTGCACACCCCACCAGGGCCTTCCCAGCCCCTCCCTTGCCCTGCACAAGTGGCCTGCCTCCTGGCCCTCAGGTAAGCCAGGGCCTTTGCTCCCCTGGGCCAGGTGGGGCTGGGCATCGAGGGGAGCCCCAGCTCTCCAGGAAGCAGTGAACCCACTTTCCAGATGGGAAAGTAGGTGCTGAGCGTGGGGCACAGACCAACCGGCGTCCCACAAGGCCAGCGGAGGCTCTGCCCACACGCTTCCAGCCACTTGAGGCACCTGTCAGCTGTTCCTGGACGCCGAGAGTACTGCCACCCTGTGTCCAGCACACCTCAGCACACAGGAGTGGCCCGGCCCACCCAGTCTCCCTGGCATCTCCCTAGTGTCCCTGGACGGCTGAGTTGGCCGAAGGCGGAGTCCTGGGCTGGCTCCAGGAGGCCTTGGGGATGAGGTCATGGACACGACTCTGGGCCTGGCAGGACCCCCAGCGGTCAGTCGTGGCCTGACCCCCACCCTGAGGGCAATACTGCACCCCGGTGGGGGCAGGACTCAGAACAAGCTGGCAGTGGCCTGCCTGGCACCCGAGGGTGAGTCCCGCCACACACGACATCAGCCTGGGGTCGTGTCAGCGCCTGGCCCAGCCCAGGAGTGAAGCAGGCGGCTGAGGGGCTTCCCCGTGTGTGCTGGGGGATTGTCCAGGCTGGGAGAGGGGCTATGCCCCGAGAGCCCACCTGGGCCGAGTCCTCTCCCCAGTGGCAGCGGCTGCCCTGACGGGCTGGCGCGTGGGAATCCACACACAAGTGGGGGTGGGTGCGAGGAGGCGCGTGCCCGCCTGGCCCACGCACTCTGCCCTGACGTGTCTAGGCGCTCCATCTCTCCCCAGCTGCCTGCCCCGTACCTGCGCCCCAGCCCCATTCTGCCCTGTGCTCTCTGCGCCCTCAGTTCCGAGCTGGGATGTGCTCAGCCTTCCTCAGACGTGGCCACGTCTCAGGTCACAGCTCTAGCCCCCCACTTTCTGGTCCAGCCACATCCCGTTGTCGCGGCACCCCGGATGGGCCGTGGGCCACAGACAGGGACCGCGCCGGTTCATCCACAAGCTCCACAAATACCTGGGAAGATGCAGCCGCCTGCTGCGAGTGTCCCATGCGTGTGCCACCCGGGGAGGGAGGGTGAGGAGCTTCTGAGGCGGCAGCGGGACACTGCCCCTGTCCCCGTGCCCAGCACAGGAGGGCCCGGGAGGACGTGCGCTGAGCAGCGTGCACGCGGAGGTCCCCAGCGCGCGCCCGGGCCTGCCGCCCGCCGCCCACCGCCCCCGCCCCCGCCCCACGCAGGGACGTCTCATTTTCCAGAGTGATCTCCCCCTGGGCGGGGAGGTCGGGGTGAGCGCACGCTGTGATCCTTTTGCTTTGCCAACAGAAAACTGCCGCGAGGGGAAAAGGCAAACTCCCTTTCGCTTGGGTCAGCAGTGAGCGCAGCAGCAGATTAATGTGAGGAGAGGCGTGGGTGCAGAAGGGAGCCCCGAGGCGGAGGCGGGAGGGCCAGGGAGGGGGTGGGGCGCAGGGATCACAGGAGAGGGCCAGGCGGAGGACAGGTGTCAGGGCCGCCGGCTGGGGGGACCCCTCCTGGCTTCGCTCTCCCCCCGTACCTCCTCAATTCACTTCTCCCAGGGCTCCCACCGCACCCCACCCCCACCCGCACCCAGCCCAGGCCCGTCCACCTCCGCCTCAATCTGCCCCGATCCCCCAAAAGGCAGGGTTGGCCCAGGAGCCTCCAGAACAGGACCTGGATCGATGGCACACTCCAGCCGGAACCCCACTAACCATGGCCACGTGGTGGTTCCCAGCCTTCACCCCCCTGGACGCCAGCCCCTGGGGTGAGCCCACGGGAGGTAGCACTCGGGGACCCAGGGCCGGTGTGAGAGGCGGTGCGGCTCACCAAAGCTGCACAGCCGCCGCGGGGGGGTGGGGGCAGCCAGGGTGGTCCCAGGGCCCTGGGGATCCAGAAGTGGGGTGCGTGGGAGGCGGAAAGTGGGAGAAGCAGCCGCTCCGACCCGAGCTCCTGGGGGGGCCGAGTTCCCAAGGCCCTGCTGAGAAGGCTGGGTTAGAGGTCTGCCGGCTCTCGTGGAGGCCGGGAGGTCGGGCTCCAGCGTCGGGTGTCCCGTAGGGACCCGAGCCCAAGAAGCCGGAGGCACACTGTGCTCCCCGCATCCCGAGACAGAGCTTTTGCGGGAGAAGCTGAACTTGCTGCCTGACTGCAGAGGGCTCGATGGTGGCCCCCAAAGATGCAGCCACCCAGAACCTGTGAACGTGCCCTTGTGTGGAAAAAGGATCTTTGCAGATGTGTTCAAGCTACGGATCTTGGGATGAGATCATCCTGATTACCCGGTGGGCCCTGAATCCACTGACACATTTCCCAGTAAGAGACAGAAGAGGAGAGGCCATGTGGAGACACGGGCAGAGACTGGAGTGAGGAGGCAGCAGCCTAGGAGCACCTGGGGACACCAGAAGCGGAAGGGACCAAGAAGGGTCCTCCCCTCCAGCCTCCGAGTGAGCACGGCCCTGCCGACACTTCGATCTCAGACTTTTGGTCTCCAGAACTGGGAGAGAACAAGTTTCTGGTATTTTAAGCTTCCGAGTTTACGATAATTTGTTAGAACAGCAGCAGGAAGCCAATAAGCCGACCTCACACAAGTCCCCGTGTTTCTGGGCCTCAGTTTGTCCTTCCATAGGATGGACATGATCCAACAGGGCCTCAGGTGTTGGATTAGAGGGGTGGGCTCAGCCCAGCTGTCCATGAGAAGCATCTCCCACTTCTGGAAAGCCCGCCCCACCCCCAGATTCTGAAGCACGTGGCTGGGGCACTTGGTCACAATGGCCTGAACATCTGCATTCAGGGCTGCCCAGCTAGAGACTGACCGAGCGGATGAGGTAGCCGCAGACATCCCCCACCCTGCTCATCCCCCTCGGCCTCAGAGTCCTGGGGGCTCAGAGCCTTCTGTGGCTGGCTCGCAGGTGGCTGTGTGCCTTTGAGGCATCTCACCACCGCTCAGACGGGTCGCGGGTCCTGAGTGCTGCCTCCTGGGGGCTCAGCCCCAGGGGGAGGTGGGAGGCCGTTCTCTCGGTGGCTGGTGAGGCCTCTGCACGGGACCGTGGGGTCGCTCAGAGCCCATGTGGAGCAGCCCGGCCACGCCCCTGGCTGTGTGTGTTAGGGGGGGTCTGAGGCCTGGGGGGCTGCCCAGGCTCAGCCAGCACCCCATCCCACCCCCATCCCTGGGGCCAGGCACCCTAGCAAGCTCTGCCCTCTTCCCTGTGGCCAGGGTCTGTGCGTTCAGCTGTCGTGCAGGTGAGTCTACCTCACGGAGCTCCTATGGGGGGCGATGGACCCAAATACAGTTGCCCCCAGGCAAACTTAGAAGGCTCCACTGGGGCCGTCCAAGGAAGTGGAGTGGAGGTGACCTGGGTCAGGGTCAGTGGTCGGTGTGGCCACCAAGGGAACGGGCAGTGCACGGGTTTAGAGGACACTGAACCCACTCCCCCCACCACGAGCCCCCGTCTTCCAGCACCAGGGGTGAGGGTCCCCCGGGGCAACCTCGGGCCGCCCCTTCTGTGGCCGTGTGCCTCCTGGTGCGAGGGAAAGGAGAGCCACCCTCAGGCCCCTGCGGGGCAGCCCCGAAGCACCCCTCCCCTCGCTGCACCTGCCACGACAGAGCCACCTCTTCAGGGGTGCTCCTGGAACCCCTCGGCGGAATCCAGGCCAAACATCTCTGCCTGGCCAGTCTCCTGGGACAGAGGGTCCCTGGGCTCACAGCCCAGGAGGGACAGGGGAGGAGTGGAGGGGACAGCAGCTCGCCGGAGTCCTCACGGACCAGAGCACACCCAGCACCCTGCTCTGACGGCTGGGAAAAGTCCTGTGCCTCTGGCCTGATGCATCGCTCTCTGCTGACTCTGGGCCCCCAGCCCTGCCCCGCCCCTCCCCGGCTGTGCCAGTGTCTGGAAGCCTCCTCTGCTTGCTCCAGTGCAGCTTAAGCTCATGAGAACCCCCACTATGACCCTCCCCCTCCTCCCCTCCCCCTTCCTCCCTTCCCCTCCCTCTTCCCAGCCTCCCCTCCCCAGGGCCTGCACTCTCTCGGCGGCACCTAGCTCCGGGGCCAGGGGGGCATGGTCCTCACCTGCCCCTGAGTGGAGTCGAGGCAGGATGTGTGGGAAGGAGGGCAGGTGGGCTCCCAGAGGGGGCGGGGAAGGACGAGACAGAACTGCCCAGCTGAAGCCCAAGGCCCCACTTGGAAGGGGCTGTCCCTGGGGCGCCCTGTCCCAGCGCCCCGTCCCAGCCTGCGAAGAACGCATTGCTGGGTCTCAGTTTCCCTACCTGAGAGCTCAGAGCCCTGCTGCGGGGGGGCAGCGACGTCTGGGAGTCCTGCGTCCCTCCCGGAGGGGACGTGCCCGCCGTGACTCCCTCCTCTCCGGACGCTGACTGTGGACTCAGCCGGGGTCGGGGTGAGCCCAGCCACCACGCGCTCACACACACACAGCCAGTCCTCCCAGGCCGTGCAGACCCCGAGGCCGGCTCCAGGTCCCGCACGCTTGGCCCACGGCACCCCAGGGAGCGCAGGAGGAAGCACCGGGCCGGGAGGGCGGGGTCAGCCCCGGAAAGGCAGGAAGGACCCTCCTCACTTCCTGGATCCCCTCCGAGGCTCCTGGGCCTTCAGAGGAGCAGAGAGGAGCCGGCCTCCGCCCACCTGCTGCCTCTCCGCTCCCCTGCCCTCCCCTGCCCTCCCCTCCCCTGCCAAGACTCCCCTTTGCCACCTTTGCCTGCTCCACTTGCCCCATTGCTCCAGCCAACGTTCGGACCAGTAACAGCTCCATCTCTGTCTTCACCAGCACCGTGGCCGCTGCCGGCCAATAGCAGCACCTCCACCCGCACCCCGTCCCCACGGCCATCAGCACCGTCACCCCCACACTGTCCCCGGCATCCACATCGTCATCTCCCCCAAACTGCATCTCTGTCACTTGACCAGCAGCACCATCACCGCCATGGCCGACAGCCACATGAGTGTCACCACTAACTCGCTCTTAATCCCCTCAACGGCCACGACACGCCAGCTTTACAAGCCCCTGGCCAGGCTCTCCCTCACTGTCCCTTCTTCTGGACAGAGGACCTCAGGTTGGGGCCAGTCGGTGCTGGGGTGATGACGACAGGGGCCAGAGCTAGCCTAGGATCGGCTCAGGAGGGCCACCGGCACCCCGCTCCGCTTGCATCACTGAGCTGGGCTCTAGGCACTACGAGGTCAAGCCAGGCGCCGGCCCTGGGGGGCTGACCATTGATGGGGCTGAGACAGGCATCTCAGGGCAGTGGCAGCAACAAGCACAGGGAGCTTTGGGAGCCCAAGGGGCCTTCACCCCCCTGCCCAGTTTCAGGTTGGTCCCTGGGGACAGGGGGGATGAGGAGAGCCTAGAGGGGGCAGGAGGCAGCTTGGCAAAGAGAGGCAGGGCCAAGGTGCCTGGGGTGGGCCTGCGGGCCGGGACTCACTCCACGAGGTGGGCCCCTGCCTGGGGAAGGGCATAACTCCAGGGCTGCACCCCACTCCCGGAGGGCCCCTGGCGGCCTGGACACTGAGGACCAGGGCTCACAGTTCCAGGAGCACCTCTGTGAGGCCACTGTGGCGGTGCGACTGTGATTCCAGGAGGACGAGCAGGTTTGGGTGGGTCTGCTCAAGGTACACCCACTGGACTTGGGCTGCCAGTGGGCACAAGGAGCGTGTCCAGGGAGCCGCTGGGCGTGGTCTGGGGCTGGAGGGAGAGGGTGGGTTGCGGGAGGGCCCTGGAGGGTTACCTGTAGCCCTGGGAGAGGGTGGTGGGGCTGGAGGAGTGGGGGACAGCCTGGAGACCCCATAAGAGAAGGCTGGCGGGAGAATCTCGAGGGGGAGGTCAGGGGGAGTAGGGAGCACTGCCCCAGAGAGCAGAGGCGGAGTGGCCGAGGGGAGGAGAGGAAGAAGAGGAAGTAGTCAGCTTCCTCCCTGCCCCCAGCCCCGCCAGGCCAGCCCTGCTGAGGGGTGGTGGCTGGAGCGACAGGCCCTGGGGGCCCTGAGGTCTCTCTGGAGGATGCAGGTGGGCATGGAGTCCAGGAGGGGCAGGGGCCCCTGATGGTCAGGCAGCCCAGACCAGGCTGGGGGTAGGCCCCCTGGTATCGGGGTGGGAGGGGGGCCCTGAGCTGGTGGGAGGAGGATGGACAGAGGCCTGGGCAGGTCCCCGTCAAGGTCAGCCCCTCTGGGGTCAGAGGTCTCACCTTACCTTGACCAGGAGGAAGGCCTCGGCAGGCCACCCCTTCTGGGAGTGGGGGCTCCTGCCTCAGTTTCCCCCCGTGTCTCTCACACACTGTCTCTGTCCCGATGCGGGCTGTGCCCTCTCCTCAGCAGCCTGTGGCCTGCAGGGGGTCCTGAGGGCCGAGGCCCACCCTGGGAGAGGGCCCTGCAGGGCGGCCTCCCCAGGCCCATGCATAATGCAGTATTTACCTGGGGCTGATTGGCGGCCCCCCAGGCTCCACGCTCCCCTCCCCCTCGGCCCCTGGATGGGTGAGCCAGACGTGCATTAAGACAAGAGTGACTTATCGAGCTGTCAGGGGGAGCGTTTTAAGACAGAATTATAGGGGAGAGGAAAAAGATTTTTACCAAATTAATGAAAAATCAATCTGGCCTCAAAAATCCATTAGCCTTCATAATGCGCCGGTTACAGGCCGAGCCGCACGATCCGACGGCGGCTGTTAAATACTGCGGCCCCCACCCCCGTTCGTTACCCCACGGTGCTTACTGCTGAGAAGACACCTGCCTCCCCGCCCCCCAGGCGTCCAGACTCGGCTGGTCCAGGGCTCCTACCCCAGAGCCCCTTGGAGGCCCCAGCCCTGGACCCCAGTGTCCAGCTGAGTCGGCCAGGGGATCCCCCGGCAGACCCAGGGGTCCCCGGAGACTGAGCGAGGTAGCAGTACGGTGAAGGTGGGGTAGACAGGATGGGGGTGCTGCCCGGGGGGTGTGCTGGTGATGTCAGTGTCCATGCAACTGGCCGCATGGGCGGAAGGCTGGCCGTGGTCTTGGCCGGGCTGCTCAGCGGTCTGTGGCCGGGAGGGTCAGTGTGGCTGGCGATGGTACTGCTGGCTGTGGAGACAGGCTGGTGCTGCCGTGGTGACCGTGCCGAGCTGGGTGGTGAGAGGTGCCAGGCCCATGCGGGGGAATGGGGAGCTGTGGGAAGAGCAGGAGGCCCTGGGCTCTGTCACTCCGCGGAGGCCGCAGGGGCCAGGGGTCGGGACAGCAGGAGGGTTCTGGCTGACCCCAGACCTGGGTACTGCCAAAGGGACTCCTTCCCCACTGAGAGGAGGGGACCGGGCTGTCTGAGGTCCTCCATGCCCAACAGGGGGCCTGCACCGGGCCAGGAGGCTGGACTGCTTGATTTTCCATTAGATCGGCAAATCTCTCTCTTTTTCTCCCCTCTCTCCTGGAACCCTGCCTTAAAGCTCTCCTGCTCTGACAGCTACATCTGTCAGCGGCCCGTCTCCCTCTGATCCCTCTCAGGAGGCGCAGTCAGAACCTCTCCTGTCACCTTGTCACCCACCCCCCTGGAGGGGCTCCCTCGGGCCTGGCCTCAGGCGGGCAGCACCCCGGGGAAAGCCCAGGGCCTAGAGGGCTGCCCCCTCACCTGGCCCTTCTCCCCGGGACCCCTGCCTGCCTGACCTGCTCTAGTGACGGCCACGTGGCCTCACCCACCGTGTGCCCGCACCCCACCCAGCCCCTGTTGTGTAGTCATTCCGAGCTGCCACCCTCCTGAGTCCTCCCGGGGCTCTGCTCGCCTCACTTGCTCACCGTTCATTCACTCGCACGGCTCCGGAGCCTGTCCTGCGGTGCCGCCCGGCCGGCCCCCGCTGCCCAGACGGGGCTCAGTCCCGGCCCCTGCCCCTGAGGAAGGGGTGGGTTACGGGAGGCCAGGCAGGTAAGAGGAGGGCCCACGGGAGTGGGGCAGGAGGCCGGGCTGGGGAGAGACAGAGCAGGCCGGCGCCGGGGTGGGTTTGGGGCAGATGCGGTGCTGGCCCGGGCAAGCCCCTAATGGTGGGTGCTGGGTGCAGCGGAGGGTGGTGCTGGGGGCCGGCCCGGGGCAGGGTGCAGCCCCGGGGGCTGAGGCCGCTGGAGGAACCCCTCAGACCCTGCGAGCCCACCTCACCGCCCCGGGGCTTGTGGCGCACTCAGGGGGCCTCCCCGCTGCCTGGCTGTGGGGACCCCCGGCCCAGAGGGGCGGCTGCCCCGGGGTGACCCCGAGCAGGCGGGGCGGTGGGCTCAGTGGGCTCCGGGGCCTGACTCCGCTGCCCGTCCGCCCCTCACCCGCCCGGCTGGAGCCAGACAGTCGCGCTGTGGCCGGCTGTGGTGTTGCGGATCAAATCCCAATTCATTAGCGGTGCCGGCCGGGGCGGGAGGGTAGTTGTGGGCAGGGGCCGAGACCCTGTCTGCGGTTCTCCGGGTGGCCTGGCCGCCTGGCTTCAGAGGCTCCCAGACCCCACCGAGGGAACCCGCTTCCAATAATCGGTCAGGGATGGCGCGTGCCAACCGTGAACCACTCAGACAGCGCGGCGGGCGGCCCAAAGTGACCTGAGCCTGGTCCCGCCTCTGAGGGGCGCCCAGGAGTGGCGGTGGGGGCCCAGGGCCCGGCCCAGCCCTTTCTCTGTCCGGGCGTGTCTGCTGCCCCCCCTTTGTATCCGTCTCTCCTCGGGGTCTCGGCTCCCTTCTGCTCCTCCCACTCCTGGCCTGTCTCCCAGGTGCCCCTCTCGTTCTGGTTCTCATGCACGCATCCCCTCCCTCTCCGTCCGGGCACCTGTCACTTCTCTGCCTGCACCCTCTCATACCTGGGCAGGTCTGGGGTGCCCAGGACCAGCCAATGCAGGAGGGAGCCAGGCCCTCCAGGTCAGAGGGCCCCTCAGTACAGGCTGGCAGTGTGCCTGCTAGGGTTCAGAGGTCACAGCCGAGTTCCCACTTTGCCTGGGGCGAGGGTCTCCCTGCCAGGCAAGGACAGTGTGTCAGGGGTGTCTTGAGCCCGCACAGGGCCAGGGGCTGGCCCGCTGAGGCCAGAGGAACTCTAGCTCCCCACCACCGGCCAGGCCTCAGCTCTGCCCACTGGGGCGATGCCAGGGCAGCATCAAGATGCCCCGGCCTGAGGGTCAACCAAGCAGAGGCTGGTGGGCACGAGGAAGGGAGTGTGTCTACACCTCTATGCCCACCCCATGACCACGCTGCACGGGCAGCCCCCCACCTCCCCCAGGGCCCAGCCAGGCCAGCATCCGTCTGGTCAATGGCCAGGCACAATCCGACCTCCTGAGCGGGGGATGGATCTGCTGACCCAGGCCGGCCTGCCGCATCCCGTCCCATCAATAGCAGATCATCCGGTGCTGTGCTGCTCTCAGCCCTCCAGGGAGCCTCGGCCGGACGATGGCCGGGCCCTGCAGCCACAGTGGGGCAGGCCTGAGAGCGAGGTGGGCAGGTGGGCAGTCAACTAGAGGCTCCTGGGCCTCTCCACCTGCCCGTCTCCCTGGTGGCCTCCAAGCCCCAGCAGGGTGGGCCCCCAAAGCTGCCTGGGGGCCTCCACGAGGCCTCACTCCCAGGACTCCTGCAGGGCTTTCAGGACAGCTGACCCCTCACCTCTGAGGCATTGCCTGCTGGGTGGAAGGGACTGGCAAGACCTTAGAATCCCACCAGGGCACTGGGAGGAATTCCTGGGCGACTACTCTCAGTTTGGAGAACTTTCTACGAGGCAAAGCTGTCTCAGATAGTGGGGGGCCATGGAAGGCTGAGCTCCCCATCACAGAGCTGTTCATGAGGAGGCCTAGTGGCCCTGACAGCAGGCAGCCAGGCCCTTTCTGGTCAGAGGGTCCACCACCCACTGTCCCCAAGAAAGTGGGCCCGAGCTCCCCACGCAGCATTCACACCACGTCGTCCTGCACTTCTGTGAGCAGCCTGACCGGCCAGGCAGGGCTTCCTGCCCAAAGAACAGGGGCTCCAAGAAGAGATTAGCCAGCTGGGGGCCAGCCTGGCTCGAGAAGCCTTGGCAGCCTGGCCCACCAACGGGCCGAGGGCCAGTGAGGGGTGGGTCATGGCCGGGGCAGCGGAGCAGTTGGTCAGAGGCAGTGGAGGGTGGGCAACCTGAATCAGCAGCCCAGGGCCCCTCAACCACCAGGACCACCACCCCTGGTCCTTCAACCCACAATCTCCATGGTGACTGAGCGACCTTCTGTCTGCAGCACTGGCCCTCCAAGCCCTGGACCGTGACACGGCCTCTCAGGTTCATGGGGCAGGGCTTGGACTTCTGTTTTAGTGCCCAGAGAGGTTCAGAGACCTGTCCAGTGTCACAAAGCATTTGGGCAGAGTCGGTGGACCTAGACACTCACCTCTGGGCCTGTTCAGAGCAGTTTGTTAGGGTTTGACTGGGAGCCCCGAAGGGCAAGCCCACCTTCTGTCTGCCTCTGCATCCCCTGCCGAGGGCGATGTGCACAGTGGGGGCGAGAGGAAGCAGGGCGGGGCCGCTGCACTCTCTGCCCTGGAGGGAGGTTGTGTGAGGGCATCCAGCTGCCCCCCGCGGCTGACTTGGGAAGGGGACTGGGATTTACCTGCTCTTGGAACCGGTGTTTATGAATATTCCTAAAGAGGAAAAATCAATCAATTATCCCGAACGTGGCCATTTCTCTAACTGGGAGTTTTATACACCTCGGAAGAGACGCCGGGGTGGATGGATGGCGGAGTGAGCCACCCTTTAAATCCTCTCTGGGCTGGCAGCCGCGCGGCCGGCCTCCGCGGGCAGCCTGCCATCTCCCCGCCAGGCGGCACCCACACTGCCAGGTCAGCAGCCCTCACCTCCCGCTCGTCAGGACAGCAGCCGTGAGCCCTGGGATGGCCAGATCGGCCAGCCTGGGACAGAATCACCCCTTATGGTCAATCTCAAGTGCCCCTGCCAAGGCCGCCTCCCCAGGCCTGAGGGCCCCCCACCTACACTGTAGACACAAGCTTGTGGCCAACACGGGGATCCGGTGAGGAGCGCCCTGCGGGGTCGGGCCTGCCCTTTCCTGACCGGGCATCCAGGTGGTCTTGTGCTGAGGGGAGCGGCCAGCCTGCCCTGTGCAGGCAGAAGGGGGTGGGTTAAACGCAGAGTTGAAAAACTCCAATAGACGAGCTAAAAGTTGCCCTGCTTTTTATCATCACCACACTAACCAGTGTCAACAAGAAAATGCCCCTCCCTCTGGAGGACCCTCCCCTGCCCCCCCTGCCCTGCTTCCTTCAGTCCCAGCGCTGATCCCCAGCCTTGCTCACGGGGACAGCCTGGGGTGCCCTCCTGAGCCTGGGCTTGTCCTTGGGGAGCCCCAGGCCCAAGCTGGCCTGGAACACCAGCCTCCCCCCCTCGTCCCTGGCCCCCCTCGGCCACTGCCACCCCACCCAGGACAGTCCTCAAAGGAGGGCCTGGCTAGCATGGGAATAGAAGGAATACGTGAGGCACACGGACCCCCTCAGTACAGACTCCGTGGACTGGGTTGGGGGGCGGCCAGGAGCTGGCGTTGAGGGCGTGGGACGCGGGACAGTTAGATTTTTTCTTATCATGTCAAAATATACTTAACATAAATTTCACCATCTTAGCATTTTTATAAGCACAGTTCAGTGGCATTAAGCACATTTACATTGTGGTACAACTTTCACCACCTTCCAGCTCCAGAACTTTTTCATCTTCCCAACCTGAGATTCTGCCCCGCTTAAAGTCCCCCAACCCCTCCCCCAGGCCCTGGCCCCCTCCCGGAGAGCGGACGCATCCACCAGGCTCGGCCGCATCATGCGTGTGTCCCCGCAGCTTTGAAGGAGGGCAGGTATTCTGCCCAGGGAGTGGCAGGCCTCACCGGGGGGGAGGTGGGGGAAGCCAAGGGAGACCCTGTGGGTGGAGGGTTTGATGGAGCAGGCATGGGGGAGGGGAGGCGGCAGCGGTAACGACAGCCCAGCAGCGAATTGATGTCTCCAGGCGGCCAGAGGCAGAGAGGGTTTCTAATGGTCCCTCAAGCCCTCGGTCAGCCCGCAGCGCTGAGCTCAGCATTCCCCCATGAGGCTGGGAGGGGCCCACCCGGCACTCATCTCTCACCCGCTCTCCTCCTCCCCTCCAGGGCCACCACAACTGGCCGCCAAAGAATTCAAGGAGAGGGGGGCAGAGCCCTGTCCTGTGGGTCTTCACACCGCAGTTCTGACCCCTGCCTGCCAGGCCGGAACTGCCCTGCCCTTGGGGGCCCTGTTGGGGGGCAGGGACAGATCGGAAGCTGCCCCAGCATCCTCCATCCTGTTTGTCAAGGGACCCATTAGGAGCTGACAGCTGCTTCCCCGTCTGCCCACCTCGAGGCAGGGCCTCGGCCCCCAAACCCCCATCAATCATGGACCCTGGGGTCTGCAGCCCCCTCCACCTTGGTCTGGGCCAGGGGCCCTCAATAGGACTGTTTGTTCAGGAAGGGCACCATGGAGGACTTGGGAGCATGTGGAGGGGAGGTAGCTCCCAAGCCAGGAGGGGCAGTATTTCGGCCCAGCCCCGGCTGGCGGCCAGAGCAGGTGCCTGGGCCTGGAGAGTCAGGGTCAGGCCGGTCACAACCCCGCCCCTCATGGCCCACCCTCTGGAGGGGGCCTGAGGCTGACACTGCTGGGTCTCTGGGCCTCTGTTTGCCCATCACCTGGGCTAGAGGGTGCATGGGAGACCAGTCAGACCCCACGAGGGTCCAGCCGCCGGTCTCATTGGGCTGAGCCACTGCCGGCATGGGTGCTGGGCCAGGGATAAGGGAGCCACCAGAAACGTCTGGCAGCTCCTTCCCTCTTCCAGAGGCTGCGTGCAGGCCTGGATGCAGGTGACGGCCTGGCCAGGCGCACCAGCTGCCCCCAGGTCAGGACTGCCCGGCAGGCTGTGGTTTATTTATATGACGAGGTTTATTTATTTATAGGGCTCCCACTGGGCGGTGCCCAGCCATGGACTGGGAACTCCCAGCTGCCAGAGGGGCCTGAGCCCTGAGATATTCAAGGCCCCACTGCAGAGAGGCCCACTGCAAAGGTGGCCGATGTCCACCCCTCCACGGGGAAGCAGTCCCCAGGGGACCTCCCTCCTCCTTCTGGGTGGGGAAGCAGCGGTCACGCAGGTGAGGGTCACCAAGGGGTGTCAGGTCACAGCCAGGCTGGACCACGATTATGACAACAGTCCTCCAAGACCACGTTTCTGGAGCGCCCACACCCTGGACCGGCTCGCGGCTTCTTGGTGCCCTGCTGGTCGTGACTTTGGGAGGCTGGCGGGGATGACTGGGCCTGGGGCGGTGTGGGCCCTGCCAGACTCCGGGGCCACAAGGCTTCCCTCCTGCCTGTCTCGTGCTCCCTCCCCAGGTCTTCAGGTAAAGCACAGGACCCCAGGGGCATGCGCATTTTACACAGGCAATGAATACTTTTTAGTATAAGTAGTCCCCAAATCAAGCATGGGGCGTACTTATAACTCAAATTGTTAAGTTGTTGTTGATCTGAAATCTGGCTGTAACGGGGCCTCTTGGGTTTTTATTTGCTAAATCTGGCTGCCCTCCAAGCACAGGACAGGCTGCTGTCTGGGACCCCCCCTGAGGACAGAGGCAGCCCCACCCCCGCAGAAAAGGGCCCTGAGGACCGGCCTGGCCAGACCTGTCCCTGCCCTGCTTCCTCCTCATATTTCAACCTCCCACTTGCCCTGTGCCCACACCCCTGCGCCTGGATTAATTTGGGAAGGACAATGTTTATATTAACCATTCATTTATCGACGTCTGCTTGCTGGGTCAATGGCCAAATTTATTGTCTCACAAGATGGGCCTCACTGAGCCGTGTACGCCCCTCCCACCCCCAGCCCTGGGTGGACAGACGCTGTCAATACACAGACAGCTGACCTTGGGCCTGCCAGCCTCTGCTGGGGGCTGGGGGTCTCCCGGGAGAGGCTGCAGGAACAGGGAGGAGAGCGGGGGGGGGGTTCACCCCTGGACCCCACCATAGCTGTGGGCCCTTAGTCAGCCGCAACCTCCCTCACGGATGGGGGTGGCACTGCCCAGAGGCCAGGGCTCTGACCCAGGCAGGGGGAGTTCAGAAGCTCGAGAGGATGGGGGACATCGGACCACAAGCCCACTAGGCACCTGCCCAGTGATGCGGAGGCCCGAGGCATCAGTGCGTAATTACACATGGCACTTAGTGGCCAGAGCCTGCGGGGAGGGCCCAGGGCAGGGACGGGGCAGAGGAGCCAGCAGTGCAGAAGGCCTGAGAGCCGGCCACCCACCCTGCTGCCCGGCTGTGTAGACGGCTGGTGTAGACGCCTGGGTCAGCGCTGAGGTCCTGTGCAGAGAGACTGGGGTGTGTGCAGGCCTCAGGGACGCCTGCGCCTCCAGGCTGGCCCGCCACTGGCTGAGGGGGAGGGCGAGGCCCGCTTGGGCCCTGAGGGCCGAGCTTCCCCACAGCCCAGGCTCATTCAGGTCCCAGGGAGCAAGGTGGGCTCTTGTCCTCCCTCTGTCTGCAGAGTCCTGCGGGGCCTACAGACAGGGCTGTTCTGGGCAGGGGACCTGCCAACGCCAGGGTCCTGAGCAGGAACGGGCCACAGGCTGGGGGCCAGGGGCCAGCAGAGCCCCAGGAGGCTGCTCAGCTTAGGCTTCGGAGGGGCCGGGAGGGGTGACAAGGTGAGTTCTGGTGTCTTTGAAGGACGATCACGTGGGTGTGAGAGGGGTCTGGCGCTGGCGGTGGGGTCTGCACACTTCCGGGGCAAGGAGCTGGCTGGGGGTGGGGAAGAGGCGTTGCTGGGGAGCTGCTCCTGCCAGACGTGTCCTCCTGGGGCGCACCCCGCACTGAGCCCCTCCCAGATCCTCCCCTTTCACCCCCACCCCCCGCACTGTGCTGCCAAGGGGAGCTGGCGGGTGGGCTCATTTGTGGGCAGCAGGTGGTTGATGGGCCTGGGACAGCGTGGCGCTGATGAAGATGCCACCCTGGAGTTACGGCCTCCTGGAAACAGGGATGATCCATCGGTCAGCTCAGCTCGTCCAGGGAGCAGGGCCCAGAGGTGGGGAGAGACGGGGCTTGGGAGGATGGGTCCGTCCCCTTGGGGTAGGAGGATCCCAGCCCCTCAGAGATCCCCCTAGCCCTCCATCCCTTCCGATGGGGACAGGGCCACACCAGGCCCACATCTTTTTGCTGTTTCCTTTGATAGATAGATAGATAGATAGGTGTAGATATAAAATTAATAGACTTTTTTGGGTTCCTTGGTGGTCCAGTGGTTAGGACTTGGCGCTTTCACTGCCGTGGCCCGGGTTCAACCTGTGGATGAGGAACTAAATCCCACAAGCTGCGTGGCCAAAAAAAAAAAAAAATTAATAGCATTTTTTGGAGCATTTTTATATTTATGGAAAAATGAGCAGTAAGCACAGAGTTGCCATATATACCCTCGATCCCTTCCCAACACATTGCGTTAGTGTGATACTTTTGTTATAATTGATGAGCCAACACTGATACATTATTATTATTAACTAAAGTCCATAGCTTTCCTTCGGGTTCACTCTCGGTGGGGTATTGTACATTCTATGATGTGTATCCACCATTACAATGTCATACAGAAGAGTTTCACTGCCCTAAAAATGCCCTGTGCTCCCCCTCTTCATCCCTCCTCACCACACACACCCCTGGCAAACGCTGATCCTTTTACTGTCTCTATTAGTTTTGCCTTTTCCAAAGTAGAGTCATAGAGATAGAATCACACAGTATGTAAGCTTTTCAGATTGGCTTCTTTCACTTAGTGATATGCATTTAAGGTTCCTCATGTCTCTTCATGGTTGGTAGTTCATTTCTTTCTTTTTTCTTTTCTTTCTTTTTTCTTTTTCTTTCTTTTTTTTTTTTTTTGGTAGTCTTGAAGAAATCTCTCTCTCTCTTTTTTTAATTGAAGTGTAGTTGATTTACAATATCATGTTAGTTTTAGGTGTACAGCAAAGTGATTCAGTTTCATACACACACACACAGAGATATATATCAATATATATATTCTTTTCCAGATTCTTTCCCCTTATATGTTATTACAAAGTATTGAGTACAGTTCCCTGTGCTATACAGTAGGTCCTTGTTGGTTATCTATTTTATATATAGTACTGTTTATATGTTAATCCCAACCTCCTAATTTATCCCTCCTGATAGTTCATTTCCTTTTAGCACTAATATTCCATTGCTTGGATGGACCACAGCTTATCCACTCACCTACTAAAGGACATCTTGGCTACTTCCAAGTTTGGGCAATTATGAATAAAGCTGCTATAAACATCCACGTGCAGGTTTTGTGTAAACATAAGTTTTCAACTACTTTGGGTAAATACCAAGGAGCAGGATCCCTGGATGCTATGGCAAGGTATGTTAATTTTATAACCAAACTGCCTTCCAAAGTGGCTGCACTATTCCGCATCCCATCCAGCAACGGATGGGAGGTCCGGTTGCTCCACATCCTCGCCAGCACTTCCGGTGGTGTTTTCTCCATGTTTCCAAATAATCTGTGAACGTGGCTCTCTTGATTTTTCAGCTTTATTCGTCCCCAGTCCCTTCCTCCTCAAAACGAGGGTCTCCAGCCCCTTACCCTGATTTGTTCACATTCTCATCATTGCCAGCTGTGGTTAGAGCACCGTTTCTGGTTGGTCATTACTGTGGCAGTGTAGATCTGTCCACAGCTGACACTGTGTGTCCTACAGCCCACAGGATCCTGGAGCCAGTCCCCCTTCCCCTCCCCACCCCGCCCCCTCCTCCCTGAGGCTCAGGGCCCTACGTGGCTTCCCTTCCCCGCCCCCCCCCCCGCCCCCGCACTGGGTGTCAGCAGTGTGAAGCTCCCACGGGCTTTCCCAGGCCGTACTTCTGGACCTTCCGTCTGCAGTGTGCCCTCGTCCTGGGATGACCTTGCCACTCCTGTGGTTGGTTCCCTGGGCCTCTCTCCTGTGCTGGGGCCCCGTTTGTAGGGACCCATGTCTTCCTCCTCCCTGGCTTTCTCTCACAGCTGCTGTCTGCTCACATCCCCAGGAAGGACACTGCAAGGCAAACCTGTGGGGACTTTGCACACCTTAAATTGTCCTGATTCTACAACCCACCTCAAGGGGCAGCCGGCCCAGGATTCTGGTTGCCAAGTTGGCTGTGAGGGGACGCTCTGCTGTCTTCTGACTCTTCCCCTTTCTGCTTTTCTTCTTTGTATGTGACCTGGGCCACCCCCTCCCCCAGTCTTTTAGGATATTCTCTTTGTCCTCAGGTTGGGAAGTTTCATAATGATGTTTGGCCTCTGTCCACCAGACGTCAGAGCAAGAGATCATGGTCCAGGAGTGGGATGCGTTTCACCATCCACAGGCCACGATGGGCTGCATCCTTCCTCCGTGTTCTGGGAGACGAGCGACGGGCACTGTGGGACCCACTGGGGAAGATCCCACCTTTCCACACAGAAGAGGGGTGCCCCCTCCCCAAGCTGCTGTGCCCCCTGCCGGCGCCCAGCAGCCTCGGCTGCACTGCTGCTCCAACACTCACGGCCTAGCGGGGGCCAAGGGAGGCTGGGGCATAGGTGGGCAGCCAACTGGATGCCCAGGCAGGGCAGGGGCTGGGAACCTGGTGTCCTGGTTGGCAAAGGGGAGGCTAGGACAGGCTGGAGGCTCTGGGGGTGTCCCCACCCCCCAGGCTGAGGTCACCTTCCAATCTCAGCCAGCTGCATTATTCATGTCGTGGTGGAGTGGCCTGAAACCCAACCCCACAGCTCCAGTTCCCTCCGCAGAGCCCAGAGCCTGGCAGGAGGGCCGGGAGGGCTGGTCCACTGAGGATGCTGTCCACCACTGCCCACCAAGGGGAGCCATCACTGGCCAGGGCAGGTGAGGTGAGCAAGGGAGAGGGCAGAGGGGGGTGGGGGCACTGCTTACAGTCACCTGGCCGGGGCCCTGTCCTCTCCATTCCCTGGCTAGCCTCTGGCCTCTCTGCCCTGGCTGCAGGTCACCTGTGAGGTCATTTCAATGCCACCTCCTCAGGAAGCCCTCCCTCCCAAACACTGTCCCTCCACCTTCCAAGGCCCTTGTAATCAGCCATGTAATCCTGGGCCCTAGGAGGCCCTTCCCAGACTCCTGAAGGCAAATTCTGGGCGGGTCCTTCGCCCCTGGGCTGTTCTGCCACCCTGCCCGCCACCCCTCATCCATGGATGCCCCCCCCAGCAAGATCGCCTCTCCTTTCCAGCCCAGCTTGCCCCCTCCCACCCCCAGCCCAGGGTCTGGCCTCCTACATGCTTGGCCTGATGCCAGGTGTCCCCAGCGGAGTAGGTGGCAGGATCTCTGGGGTATCTGTAAAAAATGCAGATTCCCAGGCTTGCCCTCGGGCCTTGGGATCCCCAGGGTGGGGCGGGGAGTATGCACCTTGGACTGCTCCTGGGGCGGGGTGGGCACTGTGGAGGGGGCCGCCATCAACCACACGAGGTCTGGGACCCCTACAGAACCAAAGCCTCCGGAGGACGGGAACGTGTGGCCCTTCTCAGCCTTTGAGCACCTCACCTCCACCAACACGGTTTATTTATGATAAATACATTCCACTTTGGTCAAATAGATTTGATTAGGAAAACACCTTAATTTCATTGCTTTGAGAAACATAGCAAATGCAGGTTGGAATGAAATTTATTCGTTTTAATAAACGTGCATTGGGCCTAGTGTTTTTTTCTTTTTTTTGGGTGGGGGGCCTAGTGGTTTTTAAAAGAAGGCCACAGGCCGGAGCCTGTCCCAGGTCCTCACACCAGCCATTTGCCTCCAGGCTAAGCATCCCGTGTCCGACCCCACACTCACTCCTGTAATTCCTGGCTGGCCACTCCTTCCAGGAGCCTTGTCTGAGGTGCCCCATCGCAGGCTGCAGGACACCCCGCTCAGGACCAGGCACAGGAAGAAGTCCTCAGACCCTCCAGACCCTTCTGCAGCCTGACCCCAGTGACCTCACCCCGCTGCCCACAGTGGTCCCTGGGCTGCAGCACCCCCAATGCCTGCTCCCTCGGCCTCCACCCTGCCTGGACTGTTCTCCCCCAGCGACCACAGCACCATCTCCTCCAGGGCCCGGGAGAAGCTGCCCCTCTGGGGATCCCTGCCACATTCCAGGCCCCGCCCCTGGCCGCCCCTCCCCCACCCCTTCGCCTGCTCCACCGGACTCAGCACAGCACTCAAGGCAGCACCGGACTCAGCACAGCACTCAAGGCAGCCGGGAGTGCAGGGGGCCCCCTTCAGCGTGGGGACCCAGTAGGCTGGCCTGGCCTCCCCGCAGGACTGGACAGGAAGCGTGCCCCTCTCACAGCAGCCCTTCACACACCTCCTGCCTTCACCCCAGGGCGGTCTCAGTTATTCACAAGAGAGCCAGCTCCTGTGACCTCCACCTCCTTCCCGGAAGCCTCTTCAGCCCACCGCCCCGCCCCGCCCCCCGGGGGACAAGGCCGGAGGTGAGGCTGCAGGAGGCGGACCCTGGGCTCCAGGAACGCCAGCCGCTAGCTCTGTTGCCTGCTGCTTGCCGGGGGCTGCGACCTCCTCCTCGGCCTCCAGCACCCGCACCCCACCGAACTGGGGGCCTCACAGGTGCTCACAGTCAAGTGCTCAGCTGGCTGCAAGAGTCAGGGGACCTGCCTCCCCTGGGCCCCTAGAGCCACCACACGGGGGAAAGGCCACTGTCCGGGGACTCCCACCCTGTCCTGTGGATGTCCCGGGCAGTCATGTGCTTTGAGGCTGTGTGCCCCCCACTGCCCCCATACTCCTCATCCTCATCCTGGGAGTAGCCGGCCTGGAAGAAGCTAAGACGTACCCAGAGGGCCCACCAACCATGCCCTGAGGGTGCCCTTTTAGCTCCGTCCTTGGCGTAGGGCTCTCCGTGGGGAAAAGCCCCCAGGAAAACCGGGGTGTTTTTCACTTTCTGACAAGGAGACAAGGGTGACTGGGGTTCAGTTCAATTGGGCCACGGGAGCTTCTTTTTGTTGCTTCATCTCCTCTTCTTTTATCTTTAAGGACGTCTATTTTCTGCCTTACCTGTGGATTTCCTGCACGTTACCTCAAATCGTTATACGGCCCCACGCCCTCCTTACCCCCAGCCTGGGTGGGGAGTGAACGGCTCACCTGGGCCGCAGGGGCAGCGCCGGGCAGGTGCCGTGGCACAGACGCAGTGAGAGCCCGTGGGGGGATGCGAGGGCCAGTAAGGGCGCGCGGGCGGGGTCACAAGGGCTGGTCCCCGGGCCTCCCGCCCCGCCCTGGGAGCCCCGGCCGCGCACGCGCACTGGCGGCCCGCCCTGGCGCCGCGCAGCTGCGAGAAGACAGCTGCGCCCGCCCGCGCGTTCCCACCTCGCCCCGCCGGGGCGCGTCGGGACAGCCCCGGGCACCGGCGGTGGCAGCTCGGAGTGTCACCTCTCCTGCCACCCGCGCGGCGCAGCGGGCACGCGGCTCCTCCAGATGCGCAGGGCCCAGGGCCCCAGCACACTTCCTCGGCGGAGGCGGGGGTCCGCCCGGGGCGGCACCATCTGACGCCCCCCTCACCTATCCGCCCACCCCGCCCGCTGCCATCTGTCTGCCGTGGAGCCGCGCCAGGCCAGGGGCCAGGGCCCGGAGAGCGCCCCAGCCCCTCCCCACGTCCAGCCGTCCCCCGTCCGCACGCCGGTCTGGAATGCAGAGTCCCTGCTCGTCCCGGATGACGCCCTTGGGGCCGAGGGCGAAGCAGGGGAGGGAGGGTGTCGAGAGGTACGGGTGCCCGGACCTCTACGTGGAGCCAAAAGAAGAGCTGCTGGGATCCTCCTTCCCGGGAGTCTCCACTGTGGGGCCTCCTCAGCTTCAAGCACCGGCCTGCTCCGGCCCTCACCGCGCCCCGGGCCCTGCCCCCCGCCCCGGCCCCCAACCCCGTGCTGCCCGGCTCCGGCTCTCCAAGCGCCCCCATCAGGCTCCTCAGGTTGGACCCTAGTTTGCAACCCCCGACATCTGCAGCCCCAGAGCAGCAAGGAGCCTGGAGGCGACTTTCTCCTCCACTGGTTCACTCTGCGTGGCCCCTACTCAAGACCGCTAGGAGGGGGGGGGGCTCCCCTTGCCCCCGTGGCCATGCCTCCTCTCTCCTCGCCAGGGAATCAGGCTGATCAGCAAAGAACCACAAGGGGGGCCGGCCCCATATCCCTGGAGGGAGGCCTGTCATCACCACCCACTTTACAGATGAGGAAACTGAGGCTTAGAGGGAGTGTGGCCATCCTTTGGCCGTCCCACCCGCCTCACCTGCCCATGGCTCCTTCAGGGAGAGGAGGGGTGTGGTCCTCCTGGGGGGGGAGGATGGAATCCCCCAAGCCTCACTGCGGTGAAACACAGGCATTGTGGGCTGCACAAGGATGCCAGGAGGTCCCTCAGAGGGACCCCAATCCCTGGGCTCCCCACCCACCCCCAGCCTTTCCTCTCTCCCCCTTTTTCATCAGCCTTCCTACTCTCTACCACCTCTCTACTTACCCCCATGACCCTGTGGGGAAGGGGCTTCAAAGGCATGGGGGCCTGGCCACAGTCACCTGCCTGTCAGGCCACTGTGTCCAGGTCCCCTGTGGGTCTGTGGCTGCTTGGGGTGAAGGGAGGGAGAGCCAGAGTCCAGAGGAGCCCAGGTGGTCACAGATGGGCCAGGAGCCTGGAGAGGGGCAAGGGCCCTGCGGTGAGGTATGGGCACGCTGCCCTCATGGCCAGGAGTCATGGTCAGTGCTGGTGGCTGGAAGCTCTAGGACACATCTCCCCTGGGAAAGCCATCTCGAGAGGGAGGGGGGGCTCTCTGTCACTGGCTGAGCTCAAGTCCTTTGCTCTCTCCTCTGGGCAGGGGTGCTGAGGGGGAAAGAGTGGCCAGGGGCTGTTCCGTCTAAGGTGGTTGGAGAGGGACAAGAGAGGCCGTGGGGGGCTGTCTTGAGGGTGAGGGCCTCGGGGTGGGGGCCAGGCTGGGAGACTCCAGCTGGGAGAGCCGGAGAGCAGCCCAGCGGGGAGGAGCACCCACTGCCAAGGTTACCCTTCACCCTCCTCCAGTCTCAATCAAGCTGCTAATTAGCATCCTGACCACTCAATTAATTAGGCTGTGCGTGCTTAATTATGACAGAGTGCCCGGCGGGGGTGGGGCAGCACCGTCAGCCCACAGCCCCAGGCCCCCCGGGAGCTGAGGTTTATTGACCAGAAAAGACATATGAGGAGACCCTGGCCACGTGCAGCAGGGTGGGGTGCGGGGTGAGTGGAGGGGTAGGGGAGGGAGGTGGGAGCCCCGAGAGTGTGTGTGTGTGTGTGTGTGTGTGTGTGTGTGTGTAGGGGGCACTCCCATATCCTTAGCCCGGTTCCCGCCCAGTTCCCTGGGGGTGAGTCCTCCCCTTTCCACATCTCTGGCCCCCAAGTTTCTACTCATACCTGCCTTGCCTGAAGACAGCAGTTACCTGAAGTTATCCCAGGCAGGGTGGGTGTGTGGCCTGGAGCCCCCAGAGTGGAGGCCACACCCCTGCCCAGCCCTCTTCTCTTGGGGCCTGGAGCAGGTGTGTGCCCTGGGCCAGCCGGGACACCTGGTGTGCTCACCCCCGATCTGTCTGCTATGCTGCTCAACTCATGATGTGTTCTGCCAGACCACCAACCAGAGTGGCAAGGCTCAAGGCCCTCCCAGATGACCCCAGCCCCAGAGACTCCTCCCGGTTTACTGTTCTGTGGGCAGAAATAGTCAATTTGGCATTGAGTTTTTCTCAGAAATACAAGAGGTTGTGTGTTATCTCCCAGCTAGATGATCATGAATCTAGCGAGGTCCACAGTAGGCACTGATAGTGCATAATGCAGTGGTGACAGTGATGATGGTGGTAGTGGTGGTGGTGGTGGTGGCGATGGCGGTGGCAGTGGCGGTGGTGGCGATGGCGGTGATGGTGGCGGTGGCGGTGGCGTTGATGGTGGCGGTGGCAGTGATGGTGGTGGTGGCAGTGGCGGTGGCAGTGATGGTGGTGGCGGAGGTGGTGGTGGTGGTGGCGGTGGTGATGGCAGAGGTGATAGTGGCAGTGGTGGTGGTGGTGGTGGTGGTGATGGTGGTGGTGGTGATGGTGGCGGTGGCAGTGGTGGTGGTGATGACAGAGGTGATGGTGGTGGTGGTGGTGATGGTGAGGTGAGGGGCCCTGCCTTGGGATGCTTCTCACAGGCTTGAGTGGCATGTGTCCTGAACACAGCCTGATGAGGCTGAAGGAAGGCGCCCTCATCTAGGAAAGGCAGTGCAGGGTGTGGGCCCCAAGGGCCTGGGAAGATGTTTGGTGGAGGCTGGAGGTCCTCAACAGAGACTCAGTGGGCTCTGGGGTTCCTCTGTCTCCTGAGATCCTGGGCCTGACCTCACCATTTGTGCGGGGAAACCCAGGGTAGAGCTCTGCCTGATCTTTGACCTCTATCCCAGGCCACACTGTCGAGGACCCCAGTGCCTTCTGCCCAGCTGGGCCTGGTAGGTGACAGAGACCTGGAGGCACAGCGTGGGGAGGAGGGGGACTGGCAGTGCTGGGGCCGCGTGGGGGCAGAGGCCGGAGCCCTGGGGGTGTCCAGGGCCTCTGAGGTGGGTCTGAGGGGTTGGCAGCAGCTCCCTAACGTGTGGGGCTGGGGCAGGGTCCCCAGGTGTCTGCCCGGCACGACCCTGCAGTGACCGAGGCGCCCCCACGGTGTGCCTGCGCCCCCCATGCAGCCAGAGCGGGCCTGGAAATCCCTGCTGGAAGGTCACGTCCCAGCAGATTCAGGGGCCCACCAGCCACGCCGTACAGCCAGGAGGCCCCCACGACAAGGCCCCGTGGGGAATCAAGGAGGCCAAGCGAGACCCAGACGGGAGCCCGGAGCGCCCTGGGGAGGGAGAGAGGGGTGCTCTGTCTCGAGGCGTGCAGCCCCATCCTGGCTCTAGTTGGGGTGCCCTGGGCCCCTGCCCCGCCCTGGGAGGGAGGCCCCATCAACTCTGAGGAGCTGAGAGCCTGGCGTTCCCCAGACAAACGAGGCCAAGGAGGACCCCTGCACCAAGGGGTCAAGGGCTGGAGGTTGGTCCCTGGCAGAGGGCAGAGCTGCCCCGGCTGAGAGGCCAAAGGCTGGTGCACCCCCGCCTGCCCATCCCCGCAGCCATGGTGGGCGCTGGGAGTCAGATACAATTACTCACTCCGTGCATCATAATTACCGCAAATAGCCCATTAAAGAGAAATTACCATCAATATGATATTAGCAGACAGCGGGGAAATGAAGAAAGAAAAGTGCTTATTCTCCCATTGTCCCCCTAATGGGGACAAGGGATGGGGAGGCAGTGACACCCCCCTTCACTGACCTGCAGCCACGAGAGAGCCTGCAGGCCCAGGGCCGAGGCTTGGATTGGGGTGGGCCTCACACCTGCCCAGCTGCCAGAGGCTCTGCCCGCCCCCTCCCAAAGGCAGCTCCAGCCAGACCTGGCTGGCTCAGGCCGCCCCCACTAGCCTCCCCAAGGCCTTTGCTAGGGCCCTCCCGCCCTCACACCTTGGGGAAAGCCCTGCAATAGGAAGGGTCTGAGCTCTGCGCATCCTGGCTCAGTGCGGAAACACCAGGGCCCCGTCAAGTCCTGGGAACCCAGACTTCTGTTAGACGTGGCGGTGAGGGCAGGGGTGTCACTTCTTGGTGTCTCCCAAAAAGCGACCAAAATGACAGAGAAACAATAGAGAGAGAGGTGGTCTGTGGGACCAAGAGCAAAGCAGAGCCAAGAAAGCCAGAGAAGGGACGCCCAGCAGGAGAGAAGCCAGAGGTTCTGCTCTGGACCTGGGGCACCAACAGCTGTGGTCAGAGCCACTGGCCGCCCTGTGACCTCTGCCAGCCACAGGGGACCAGAGATCTGTTGTTGGGGAAGCTGGCTGTGGGCACGGATGGGGGGGCGTGGGGCGTGGTGAGAGCACATCTCTGTTTGCAGAGCACTCAGTGTCCCCCATCTTGGCAAGCGGAAGGGACGTGATGACTGATGGCCAAGAGGCCACCTGTACCCAGGAGGTACTTGCAGGATGAAGGACCCCATCAGCGGACACGGAGCAGAGAACTGGCCATTGGGGGCGGCCTGACCCTGCCCTGTGTCCCCGCCTGTGTGCCAGGCCCCCGCCTGGGCTCACTCTGGTGGTAGTAGGTGAAGCGCGGACTTCAGTCTTGGGGAGAGATGGCGGTGGGTGGGGGTCGCAGAGGGACAGTGGCTCAGGGCGCCTTCAACGCTCAGAAGAGGGCGGGGATCGAGAGGGAGGGTCTCAGCACTTCTTGAGCAACCCAGGCTACCTGGAGGGAAGCAGGAGCCAGAGAACGGCTTAGGGGGCAGCCGTGTGTGGGCAAGGTGGTCGCTGTAAGAAGAAGGGACAAGGGGCTGGAGGGGGGCGCTTACAAGGTCAGTCCATCTCTCCGCCTCTCTTTCCTTTGTTTTCTCCTTTCAACACTTATTTATTAAGCACCTCCTCTGTGCCAGGCACTGGTGTCAGCTCTAGGAAACCAACAGTGGAGTCACACAGACCCTGCCCTCCTGAAGCTGATATTCTGCGGTCAAGGGAGACAGAGTAAATAGAGCAGTAAGGTATATTAGAAGGTGACAGGAGTCCGGAGAGAAGCAAGCGTGGGAGAGGAGAGGGGAGCACTGGGGGGCCCAGTGATGATACAGGTTTCTCGAAAATGCAAGTGCAAGATTTGAGGAGGGCTCTGAAAAGAGGAGAGAAGGGGAGAGATGTGAGAAGGTTCTGGTGGGAGAATAATAGTTTGGAGTTGCCCCATAGCTTTCTACAGCATCCATGTGCCTATCCACCCATCCACCCACCCACCCACCCAGCCATCCGTCCACCCATCCATCCATCTCCCATCCATCTACCCATCCACCCATCCATCCCCCATCCACCCACCCATCCATCCGTCCACCCACCCGTCCATCCATCCATCCACCCATCCATCTACCCATCCACCCATCCATCCCCCGTCCACCCATCCATCCATCCATCCACCCATCCATCCATCCATCCACCCATCCATCTACCCATCCACCCATCCACCCACCCACCCAGCCATCCATCTACCCATCCACCCATCCATCTACCCATCCACCCACCCACCCACCCACCCAGCCATCCATCTACCCATCCATCCATCCATCCCCCATCCATCCATCTATCCATCCATCCATCAATCCATCCATCAATCCATCCATCCATCTTCCATCCATCCATCTCTCCATCTATCCCCCATCCATTCATCACTGTATTCATCCATCCATCATCAACCATCCATAGATCCTTCTATCCAGCCACCATCCTTCCATCTTCTCACCCGCCCATCCCTCCTTCCATCTTCCTAGTCACCCATCCAGTTTTCTGTCTGTCTGTCCATCCATCCAGCCTACTCATATTTATCAAGTGTCTTCTCACTCCAGGTGGCCAGTTCTGACCCCAGGTTCCAGCTGCTACCCCAATAGTGGTCTGGATTGTGGTGGTAGGAGTCTTGGGGTCTAGACCTGGACCCTGGATTGTAGGCCTGTTGCCTGTGGCTAAGTCATGCTTTCCTGGATCATAATCTCGACAGGGCCCTAAGTACCCTGTCCATGCACCAGATTTTCTGAACTCAGCTTAATTCAGCTCCCCAAACTCAGTAGGAAGTGCTGAGAGATGGGAATGGGACTGTCCCCCAAGAATAACCCCTGGTGCCCAGGTCTGGACAAGGGTAGTGCAGGGACAGACCTAGATCGGAAGTGGAGGAAATCTGAGGGGCGGAGGGCTGGGCACCTCTGTGTGTCCCTCCTATGCTTCTTCCTTCCCTGCCCACCTCCCACCAGGACCAGGAGCCTGGAGCTAAGCTCCTGCAGGTGGTGACTTCCACAAAAGTGGCCATGGACTGGGGGCAACCCCTTCTGCAAACCCTGCCCCAGTGCACCTGGAGAGGCATGTCTTGCTCCATGCCCTCCCCTCCGTACAGCACCTCCTCTTCCAGGAAGCCTTCCCAGACTGACAGAGGACTTGCCTTTTCTGATTTGTCCCTCACAAGGACGCTGTGTGGGCAGGGGGAGCTCAGTGTCCTTTTACAGATGAGGTGACTGAGCCCACAGAAGTCACTCCCCCTACTTCCAGCTGGTGAGGGGCAGAGCTGGGAGTAAAGTCAGGCCTGGCTCCAGCCTTGGTGTGGATGGTGATTGGGGCAGGGGAGCCTGCGGAGGTGTCCCTCCAACCCGACCCGGCCTTTAGGCCGGGCCTCTGCCCACCCCAAACTGCCATGACCCACTTCCAAGGCATGGGCAGCCCCTATTCCACTCTAGAGAAGGGGCACTGAGGCCTTTTCTGGCTCGCCAACCCCAGGCGGAACCCTCCACACCACCCATGCTTCCTGAGCCCTGGGGTGCGTGCTGGTGGGCTGTCTCCAAGCACCCACAAAAGTGCCCGAGGGGCTGCCCTTCGGGGGCACCCAGACCAGCCTCCTGCCTTGGCTCTCTTGGAGGGCTGGTGGGATGGAGGGAGGGGCTCTGATCACTGTGGGAGTGGAGGCTCTGGGGCTAAAGTTAACCTCACTACACCCATGGGGGACATCTGTGTCACCCCCAACCACAGAGGAGACTGACGCCAAAACGGGGCAGCCGTTGGCCCAGGTCTCACCCCAGGCAGCCTGGGGAAGTGCATGCCCTGGTACAGCACCCCCAGAAACAGGAGGGCTGAGATGATGGCCGGTCAGGGGACCGTGTGAGCACCTACCCTCAGGGGGAACAAGAGGGTGAGGGCACCATCCACGCCCCGCCATGGCTATACCCTGCCCCATTTCATCCCCAAGCAAACCAGGGAAGCAAGTTCTATTATCATAATCCCACGCTCCCGCTGGGAAAACTGAGGACTCTTGCCCCTCTGAACTACAGCACAGGGGAGGGAGAGAGAACTCAACGGCCTGGCCAGCCTCCTGCCTGCACCTGGGGGTGGCCTCCAGCTCATCCCCCAAGATCTGTCCCTAAGGACGAGAAGGGGGCGGGGGGGGTGGGGGGCCCTTGCCCTGTTCCCACACCAACCAGACTTCTGTGACCTGCCCTGCTTCCTCTCAGCCCTCCCCTCACCCTCCCCCAGCCCCTCCCCTGCAGCTCTGTGGGCCCCACCTCCCCTTCAGGCCCAGCCAGGCACCCCTGCACCTGGGCACCTGCTGCTGCCTCTGTCCGGAGGGCTCTCTCCCTCTCCCCTCCCTCTCCAGTCCCCCCTCCCCCTGCAGTCCCCCTGCAGTCCCCCTGCTCTCCCCTCCCCCTCCAGTCCCCCTCCCCCCTGCAGTCCCCCTGCCCTCCCCCTCCCCCTGCACCCCCACCCCACCTTCCTTCTGCTCCTCTGCCCCACCCAGCTGCGCTGTCTCCTGTGCCTACCTCACCTCGCTCTCTGACTTACTCTGTCATTTACTTATTTAAGTTGCTGACCGGCTCTCTTCCCAGTAGAGCAGAGCCCCCCGCCCAGCCCTGTCCCTGCAGCTCGAGGTGGCGGCAGTGCTCACACCTGCCCACCTGGAGTAACAGGTCCCAGGGCTGCGCTTCCACGCGATCTGTGTACTGATCCATGTACGTGTCCTGCAGGGACCCAGCCAGGGCGTCTCACCCACTGACACACACACCTGGAAGTGCCACTTTTTGACATCCTCTGCCACTCACACCCACAGTCACGAAGTCACGTGCCCCACCCTGGGAAGGCGTGGCTCCCACCGCCACGGCAGCACTTGAGGAAAGCCTCGGGCCTGTGGTGGGTGCAGGCCAGGGACCCCCGCCACCATCTTCCGGTGCCCCTCTGGCCACGCCCCAGCCCCCTCCCAAACCCCAAACGGTGGGGTCCCCTGAGGAGAGGGAGGTTTCAGCTGTGTCGTGGCCCCAGGCAGTGGGGGTGGATCTGGGGCTGAACCAGTGGCCGCATGGGGTGGGTGGGGCTCCACTCACCACCCGTATCTGGGGTGGATGAGTGTGGGATCACCAGGAGTCAGCAAGCGGGATGCTGGGACCAGGTGGGAGTTAGCAGGGAAGGTGAGGAAGGAAGAAGCCACCTGGGACAGGAATCAGAGAGCCCTGAGGCCCCAGGGCTACAGTCAGATCCCTCAGGAGCTGGGGGTGAGGGCACTGGCGAGCCACCGGCGGCTTCTGCCTGGAGTTGAAGAGGAGAGACCAGAGGCACGAGGGAGGAGCTGGGGTCAGCTCTGCGTGGACTCCAGCCATGGCCAGTGGTGTTTAGAACCCCTTCCGTCTCGGGGAAGGAGTGGGCTGTGCCCCCGCCAGGTCGTCAGCTGCTCGCTGGGGCACCTGTGCCCTGCAGAGAGCTTGAGGGAGCCTCGAGGGGACCCCGCCCCTCCGCCCTGGGTCTGACACTGCGGGAGAAGGGGCAGTGGAACTCTCCTTAACAGAGGAACTGGCAATTGCATCGTTGTCGACTGTCCTCTCGGGTCCAGCTGGGCCCCACTGAGCGACCTTGAGAACAGTCCCTGGCTTCTCCATGCCCAGCCCCTCAGCCCAGCCCCTCATCTGCAAAATGGGCCCTTGCCATCCAGGACCATTCCCAGGAGGCCATCGGGCGATCTGGAATCTGGCACATGCTGGACACTCCACCGTGGCATTCCTGGGCCCCTCTCTGAGGACGGGGTGGGAGGGAGGAGCGTCAGGGGAGGGCCCATGGGAGAGAAGGGGAGGGCAGCCTCCTGGGGGCTGGGCCCCGACTGCAGTGATGCAGGTGTCGAGGTGGAGTCGCAAGGGACATGGCTGAGGCCACAAGGCAACAGGCCGAGGCGCCCGCCCCTGTGGGGACCGGGAAGGGAGCAGGAGGGGGAGGGTGGGATAGGGGGCAGAGGCAAGTCATGGGGGGGGGCGGTGCAGAGCATGGCTATCTGGGAAGGCAGTGGCCCAGCCATGGGGAACAATTCCCCTTGAGGCTGGCATGGCCGATCCCAGCTGGCCTCAGGACACCTAACTAGGGTGTCAGCCAGCAAGGGCTCCAGAGTCGGGGAGGCCAGTGTGGAGGAAGTGGCAAGGCTCAGGGTAGTGCCAGGGCCAAGAGGGATAGGAGGAGGGCTGCTGCTGCGGGCAGCCTGGAGCACCCCTTCCGCACGCTGCTCCCCATCAACACTGGGTTGAGGTCCCACACCCACAGTCTGCTTCTTTTAGCGCCACCCCCTGACTCTTGGGGGCGTCTCCCTGCAGGCCCCTCCATCCTCCCAAACCTGTTTCCTCCTGCGATCCAACCCGGCCCCAAAAGAAAACCTTCTGGTCTCCACACTCCACACGGCAGGTTCTTGCCGCCCTGAGGTTCAGGGCCTTTGCATTTTAGCAGGATTCTAGCTTGGCGCCCGAGTCCTGAGAATGTTCCCGACCCGGTTCTCCTCCCTAGGCGAGAATGCCAGGTCAGCCTGGAAGCTGACTGAAGGAGGGGGTGGAGGAGGAAGAGGAGGTGGAGAAGGAGAGGGAGGCGGGAGAGCAGGCGTGAGGAAGCGGGAGGAGGAGGAGGAGGAGGAGGCAGAGCAGGAGCGGGGGACCGCCCCCAGCGCACTTGGCCTGCCCCTCCCCTGCGCCCGCCCCTCCGCGTCCCCTCCTCCGCGTCCCCTCCTCCGCCCCCGTCGCCAGCCTTCTTTCCCCCGGGGTCGCGGCTAATCGGCTGTGACAACTCGAGCCCTCAGCAGCTGAGCGGTGTCACCGCGAATTAGGCCGGCGCTGAGCCCGCCAACGGCAAATTACTCGTCGCTGCTGCGCTGGGGCAGCGGCCGAGCGCGGGCGAGGCTGCGGCGGTGGCGGCAGGAGCCTCGTGAACGGCCCAGGGGCAGGTGTGCCGTGAGCTCGGCGCCAGCGAGGGTGTGGTGGGAGCGAGGGGTGCCCCGCAGCGGCCCTGCCCTCCCCGCAGCCCACCCCTCCCAGCACTGCAGCCCCCGCCGGTCCGGTCCTTCCAGCTCCCGCCCTTCTGCCTTCCCCAGCCCCGCGCCCTCACCCCCCAGGTCCACGCCCACCTTCTCTAACTTTCTTCCCAGCCCCGTTGTTGATCTGCTCTCCTTTCAGCAAAACTTCCCCCACAGTGACCTGGGCTCAGTGTCCCACTTCCCGGGCCCCAGCGCTACCCCACCGGCTCACCAGCAGCAAACGCAGGACGGCCTTTCCGCCTCCTCTGCTGGTCTGGCCCTCAGGCTGGGGGGCGGCCTCCCACCAGAATAGGACCCCCAGGCAGTGGGCTGTCTGTCCTGTTCCCAGTTCTGTCCTCACCTTCTAGAATAGACCTTAGCACACAGTAGGTGCTCCATGAATAGTTTTGAGTGAATGAATGAGTCCCCTCCCCCTGGAGGAAAGGCAGACTTTTCTCCAGGCTGGCCCTCCTTCCATCCGGTGAGGTGTCCCTGTGGTGGCCAGGCCGGCTGGGCTTGTATCTGGGAGAGCAGGGGTGAGACCAAGTTCCTTGCACCCCAGCAGGGCCTCCCTGGCCCGTGGCCAGAGTCTGTGGTCTCAGGAACTGCTGACAGTGTGGCCCAGGGAGGAGACAGAGCTGGTCCTGTGGGGTCAGAGCCGCAGGCAGGGCTAGGGGCTGTGCGGGGGGACAGCTTTGGACCTCCACAGGACTGGTGGCCCTTCCCTGTCCCCCAACTGTTCCCTCAAGTGCTGGGTGTCCCCTGTCATCGCAGCCTGTCATCTCTGTGGCCAGCTCAAACCTGCCACTTGTCTGCTTCCCCGAGCGGCTAGAGGTGAGAAGACCCAGGCCCACTGGGGTCTGGGTGAAGACCATTCTTGTCCTGACGCCCAACGCTCACCCTGTTCCAAGTCCCTCGGCCTGGGGCCAGAGAGTCCCAGGGCCAGTGCCATGGGATGGCTTGACCCTTCCTTGGGCCCCAGGCTCCCAGCCCTGCCTGGTGGGCAGGTCACACAGCCCCGGCCCCACCAGTTCCCCACCGGTCAGTGTGCAGCTCGGAATCCTTCACAGCTCCCTGCGCCCTTCTAGGCCAGGCCGGCCTGGCACTATGCGGGCCCAGCGCGGGTCTGGACCTGGTACCCGCTGAGAGAGTGACTTCTGGACGTGGAGCCCCCAGTCCAGTGCAACTGGTGATGGTTCCCGCTGGGGCAGGGCCTGGCCTTTACCACACGGGGGGCGCGGCGTGAGCCTGAAGAGGCCGCTGCTCTTAGCCCAGGCTGCGGGAGGAGGCCTCCATCCTGGAACCTCACCAGTGGCACGGAGGACCCAGGGTGGCCAGAGAGAGAGGACAAAGGGGCAGGTGGGGCAGCCGTAGGGTCCGGGGCTGGGCAGTAGCTGAGGGTGGCACTTGCCTGGTGTGGCCAGTGTCAGAGGTCATGAGGCCCCAGGGCCAGGACGTGGGGTGAAGGGCCTGGGCCTGGGACAGAAAACCCACGTGGTCCCTGTGCATGTCTGTGCAGGTCCCGTGTGTGCTGTCATGGGCTCCTGGATCTGTGTGCTCCTGAGCACGTCCAGTCCTGTGTGTGCGTGTGTATGTGGGTCTGTGCATTTGCACATGTCTCAGCCCACGCGTGTGGCCGTGTCTATCTGCGTGTGCGTGTCTGCGTGTGCGCCCATCCTGGGGAGGGGGGAGGCCAGGGAAGAGGACACCTTGGCCTTGGCTGGCCCCGCCCAGGAGCAGCTATAAATAGGAGGCCGGGGAGGGGCCAGCGGACAGCCACCCGCAGCCGCAGAGGGCTGGGCTGGTGTGGAAATGGAGAGAGGCGGGGGAGGGGGGCGCTGCCGACTGCGAACTGAAGTGGGGGCCCCAGTACCGAGCAGCCCTGAGCATCCCCTAGGGCCAGCAGCTGGGGAAGGGGCCTAGGGCCTGTCTAGGTCCCCTGGAATCCCAACTCAGGGTTTTTCCTGGAATCCTTAACCAGCTGGAGGGCGAGGGCAGCAGCTGTGCTGTGTTCGCGTGTGTTTGGGGTGTAGGGATCCTTGCAGGAGGGGAAGATGAGGCCCAGCTGGGTGCTCTGTGGGGTGAGGGCCTGAAATGCAGGGGCAGAGCAGGGCCTGGATGGGGTGTGGGGTGCTGCGGCCTCAGCTCAGGCAGCCTCCCGGGGCTGGGAGCTGAGGCTGTCGGTGCAGGGGTGGCCCTGGGGATCCCAGCAGGCGGCAGTGAGCACAGCTGTGGTGGGCGAGGGCGGGGAAGAGGGACTCTATCCTGCCGCCCACCGCCCGCAGGGGGGCAGCCGTGCGGGGGAGCGTGTGGAGTGCATTGAGTGCACGTGTGTGAGCCACAGCTGCGCTGCCATCTACGCGCGGACCTGTGTATGTCGAGTGTAATGAGTGCGCACGTGTCCAGTGTGTGTGTATGCTGCCCTGTCCTCTCCAGGGCCACGGGTCACAGTCCGCTCACTCAGCCCCCAGGCCCCCGGAGGGCAGCTCCTGGGCCCTCTGGGAACACGAGGTCCTCATGCTGCCTTCCAGGCTGCCCCAAATCTGCTCTAATGTCCTAGACCACCCCTCCGAACCGCCACCCCCTCCTTTCCTCCAGGCACTCTGCCGCTGCTGCCGTCTAAGGAACTTGCTTACTGGGTGGGTGATTGTCTCTCTCCCTTGGAACGCCGGGTGAGGGCTGTCATTTTGGTCCCTGCTGTGGTCCCCACTGGGCCTGGCACAGAGTTAGGACTCAAACTGAATGAAGTAACAAAGGAATGAAGAATGGATCCCCCCAGAGGTGGGGGCAGGGTCAGGGGGTGGCCAGGGTGCTTGCGGCCCCAAGGCCGCTAGGTGCAGATTCTGTCTGTATGCTGGTTCTGGGGAGCGCCCTCCCGGAGGGCAGAGGATGGAGGTGTGAGCTGACAGGGTGCGAGGCTCTGGGATAGGCCCTGCCAGGAGTGACCAAGGCAAGGGTACCACCACGACCCCGTGAACATCCAGGCTGGCACAGCAGCCCAGGGACCTGGGCGTCGAGTGGAGGCTTGTCCTGCAGCCTGGGCACTGCAGTCACCCCTACCCCAGGCGGGGGCCCTCGCTGCCCCGCCAGCTCCCTCTCAGACCCGTCCCGGTGGCTCCAGGGATCTCGGTGCTGCCACTGCCCTCCCCACACCTACAGGGACACAAGTCACATCACACTCATACAGGCAGATAGAGACACACCTGAGCACTGGCTGTCACACGCCCGAGGTCCCCCTGCTCTCGTGGCCCCAGGCCCAGTGAGGTGGAGTCGCTCCACCACACACCTCCCTCTCCCGCCCCCACCCCGGGCCCCGCCCCGCCCCGCCCCCGGCTGCAGCAGCACCTCCCCCGCGGGCAGAAGCTCCGCCCCCAGCACCTGCCCGACGGCGCCCCGCTAGGAGGAGGGAACAGGTAGGGAGCCTAAGCTCTGCACTCCTGGAGGACTCAGAGGTGCTCCAGGGACTCAGAGATGCTTTCCACAGGCTGGCTGCTTTCCCGCAGGAGTTCGTGGATCCCCTGAAAGCTTTTTGGAAAAGATCTGTCTCTAAACACAAAAATAAGCGCTCCTCCTGCCTCCCCCAATAATTTCCCTGTCCTCCATGTTCATTGGTCTTCTCCATCTTATCCTAGAGGGAAAACCAGAGGAAAGAAGAGGTGGGGGAAGAAAGGAAGGAAAAAGAAAGAGGAAAGCAGGGAGGAAAAAGCAAAAGAAAATAGAAGAGGAAAGTGAAACCAAACCCAGCACTCAGCCTCTCGCTCAGGCCCGCCCTGCAGAGGAACCCAAGCACTGGGGCGCGGGGGCGGGGGTACTTCCCGAGCCTCCCCGCCCCACCCCAGCCCCACTGCCCGGTCCAGGCCCCGAGTACTGGGCTCTGAGAGGCCTGGGGTGCTGGAGGCAGAGGGATGAGCGCGGCTCCCTGCCCACCAACCCCTCCCCGCAGAAGAAGACCGTCAGGCTGCCTGGCCCTCAGCCGGCCATCCGCTTTCTCTGCCAGGAGGATGGCTCGCCAATGGCCCCTCAGGCGGCAGCAGTGGAAACTAAGGTGCCCTCATCAAAACCAACCAGCAGACCGCCCTCGCACGCACCCAGACTCTGGGCCCCTCGTCGTCGGCAAAAGTCTGAGCCTCGGGGCCGTCCTGAGGTTGGCTGGGACCCGCCGGGTGCCCCCTCTCCCCCTCGCCACGCTACAGTCTCCCCAACTGGTCCCCTTAACTCACTCCCCCACGCCCACACTTCTACTTCTCTCTGCACCAGCGTTTTTTGCCTGCGGAGAGGGCAGCTCGCTCCCCTCCCTGGGGGCTTGGAGGACTCAGCCCCTGGGTTTGGGGATTTTGCTCAAACCCTCACGGAGACCCAACCTCTCGGTTCTAAGTTTCATTCTAAGGCAAAGAGGGAGGGGGCAGCCCTCGGCTTTTCTCTGTCTTGCAGACGGAGACACTAAAACAAACTCAGGCGACATCCTCGCGGGACCTGCAGTTGTCCCAGCCCCGAGGAGGAGCCTTGCTGTCCCCAGACAGAAAAGCGGGGAGCCTTGGCGAGTTCTGTGGCAAGCTCTTCTCCAAATGTGCAAACCACAGACTTCACCGGACTCCATCCCCCATCCCGTTGTGAACAGAGGTTAGCAGTCAAGTATCTTACGGTGGCCCCAGCTCTCTTAGCATGACGTTTCCAGAGGTGCCGCCCTCCCTGGTGCCCTCGCAGTTCAGGCCTCGGCCCTGCAGGTGGGAGACCGCAGGCTCAGAAGAGCTGAGGACAGCATTTGCCACCAGGACGCAACGGCGCTGTGTGTGGGGTCGCCACCAAGGATGGCCTCACGCACCGGGCCGCATCCTGCCTTAGCGGGGCCGAGGCCACCCTGTGCGGCCCTCCTCCCAGTGGGGCAGCCCAGGGGTGGCAGGGCAGGTGCCTGCGGGTCGGGCCCTGACAGCAGCCTTTTTTTAACAACTCTGGTCAGTCTCTCCCGGTCGGCCCAGGCGGGTCACCCAGAGCTAAGGCAGGGCCCAGTTCAGGGACCTCCTTTTCTTTCTATTCAGGAAGAAATATGGCAAAAACGAAAGCCACAGAAAAACCAGCCAGGTTCCAGTGACTTTTGGATCTAAACGGATTTATTTTGTGTGTGTTTTTTTCTTTCTTCAGTTTCGTAGCAAAAGAAAAAAGAACCCAACGAAATACAACACAACGAAACTTGCAACGAGTTGGAGTCTCCTGCGCCCAGCAGAAGCAGGTGCTGAAGGAGTGCACGACGGGCTGCAGTCCGGGGCTGGGGGCTTGCAGGGGCCGGAGCACCGGCCTCCCCACCCTCTCTTCCGGCTACTCCAAAAAGTGATCAGCTCTTAAAACAAGAATCCACAAAAAACGAAACACATTTTAAATTAAAGTAAAAACACTTTCTCCACCCGCCCCCATGCCAGGAGATTCAGGCGAAACCTCCTCTTTAAAAAAATTTTTTTTCTGCTAGAAATACTGTGCATTACTTTTTTTCTTTCACTTCTCTTGAGGGTTAAAATAAGATATATTTTCCCGGGAGTCATAAATACGATCTGGTGCATAGAGAAATAGCAGCTCGGGAGTCCGGGCCAGCTCCCACCCCCCTCCCCCCGTGGAGTACAGTAGGGCAGCAGGACTGAACACAGCATAGATAATGCTCCTCGGCTTCAATCTCTAGGGGACGCCAGCGGCAGGGTGGGGGGCAGGCAGGCAGGCAGGAGGGCAGGCAGGGGCCAGGCCCCTCCGAGCGAGCGACACATGCTGGGACACGCGACGTCCGAGGGCAACCCCGGCCGGGAAGCAGGGAGCTTCCTCTAGGGTTTTCTTTTCTAATCACCGAGCAAAATAAATATAAATACTTCGAAAATAAGACCGCTTTAAAAAGGAGTAGAAAAGGGCAGGGTAAGGAGGCCAAAAGAAAGGAAACGAAGGAGCGCGAAGGAGCGCGGGGCGGCGGCGGAGGCCCTCGCGGCGGTCCGGGTGAGGTTGGGCGCAGAACCGCACCTCACGTATGTACAAGCGGACGCCAGGAAGGACTTCGACCCGGCCCAACTCTCCCGGGAATCGCCGCGCTCCGAGCAGAGGAGTCGTGGCAGCGTCAGGACGGCCACCCGGTAAGGTGCGCGGGCCGGGAGCGAGGAGGCCGAGCCGCGGGAAGGGGCCTCCAGTCCGGAGCCTGCAGACGTCGCAGCGGGGCTCGCGGGGCCGGCCCGGCCGGAGGCGGCGGCGTTAACGCGGGCGCCCGCGCGCGGCGGGCGCCTCGGCCCGGCCGTGCGTCCTCGCCCTGGGCCGCGGAGTCCGGGCCGCGGAGTCCGAGCCGAGGCCCCGGGCCGCCCGCGCGAGCCTCTTCTCGGCGGCGGCGCGGGCTCGGGGTCCGGTGCTCACAGGAAGAAGTCGGAAGCGCCCTTGGCCCCGACTCCCGGCGAGGACTCCCGCGGGAAGCCGGCTCCGCCCGCGCCCCCGGGGCCGCCCCGGCCGGCCAGCTTCTCGTATTTCTCCTTGTACAGGTCCCGCTCCTTGGCCAGGCGCCCCACCTCCAGCTTCAGCTGCTCCACCTGGCTCTGGAGCTGGCACTTCTCGCTCTCCAGAATGTGCCGCTGCTGCACCCGCTTGAAGCGGCACGACTGAGCGTAGCCGCGGTTCTTGAGCGTGCGCCGCTTCTGCTTCAGCCGGATGACCTCCTCCTTACTGAAGCCGCGGAGCTGCCTGTTCAGCTCGCGCACGGACATGGACACCAGCTGGTCGTCGGAGAAGCGCTCCTCCAGGCGCACGTGGTGGCCCGTGCCGCCGCCGCCATGGCCCGCGCCGCCGTGGTGGTGGTGGTGGTGGTGATGGTGGTGGGCGGCGTGGTGCGTGCCGTGGTGGTGGCCGGCGCCCATGTCGTCCGCGCCACCGCCGCCCGAGAAGACCTGGCCCCGGAAGGCCTCGTAGGCCGCGGCGGCCTCTGGGTGGTGGTGCGCGCCGTGGTGCCCGGTGTGATGGCCGCTGCCGATGAGCGCCTCCACCGCGTCCTCGGGCGTCAGGTTGAGCGCCTCGGGGTTCAGGTGGTGCTGGTAGCCGCTCATCCAGTACAGATCCTCCAGCGCCGGCTTCCCCGAGGCGCCCCCGACGGCGCCGGGGCCCCCGCTTGCCGGCCCCGGGGCAGCCCCGGCCTGCACCGCACCGCCGCCGCCCCCCGCGCCGCCGCCGGTGCCCGGGCTGGGCGCGCAGAAGCTGGGCGAGGAGGGCACGGAGGAGCAGGGCGTGCTGAGCGGCGTCGAGGATAGCGAGCCGGGCGGCAGACGGTGGCAGAAGCGCTCGGCCTCGGGCGGCTCCTTCTTCACCTCGAACTTCATCAGGTCGAAGTCATTGACGTACTCGATGGCCAGCGGGCTGCTGGGCAGCTCGGCGCCCATCGCCAGCTCCGCGGCCATCGCCCGGGGGAGCCCGCCGCCTCGCCCGGCTGAGCCCCAACAGGAGGCGGGGGGGGGGAGCCACGGGCCTCTCCCCCCCCTTCGCTCCCCACGGGCGGCGGGTCCCTGCCGGGGCGGCGGCGAGAGGCGTGGGCTCCGAGCCGAAGCGCGCGGGGAAAAGTTTCACGCAGCCAACTCAGGGGTGGCCACTGGGGACGCCGCCGGTAGGGCCTCTCGGGCAGCCCTGGGTCGCTCCCCGGTGGGTGCAGGCCGGCCGCGGTGCCCTGTTCCCGAGCCGGTGGCCGGGCGGTGGCCCGGCGGGTGGCGGTGCGGCCACCGCCTCCGGCTGCTCAGGTTCCCCTCGCTCCGCCCGCGTACAGCCGACCCCGCCTCCACCGCCGAGTGCCGAGCTGCGCGCTCTCCCTTATAGTGCCGGGCGCCTGGGCCCGCCTTTCTGGGAAGAGTACGCGCCTCCGGGCCAATCGGAGCCCCAGACCCGGCGCTCTCATTTGCATATCCCCATGGCAACCGGAGCCCAGCTGTCAATCTCCTGCGGGGAACAGCTGTGGGAAGGGGTGGTGACCCGCCTCCAGGGAGAGGAGGGGCAGGGCCCTCTAGTGGCCACCTCGGGGGACTGCACGGGCAGAGGGCGCGGGGCGCGCGGGGGGCGCGGGACCGGGCCCGAGGCCTCCGAGGCCTCGCGTCCGCGACGGGGCGGCCACAGAGTCTCGGGGAGCAGGGGGTGCTCCTCGGTGCCTCCTTCCCCTGCAGCCCAGCTGGCCGTGACCCGGCAGCCCCTTCCCAGGTTGTTTTCCGGCCGGCCGGGAGCCCGCGTCCAGCCCCGCTAGCGTGGTGGCGCCGGGACATTCCGGTCTCCCGACACGGGTGACACTGCGCGGCCTGGCCGGGCGCTGCGCGGGAGAGCCGGTTATTTTTAGCTCCGCGGTTCAGGCGGGTTCAGGAATTTAGTCAACAAAGTTGCTGGCACCTCCGTGCGGCGGCATCCACCGCGGGACGCCCGACTCCAAGGGTGTGCGGCGCAGGTGGGGAGGGAGTCGCGCGCAGGCCAGCGAAGTGGGGGCGCCAGGGACCCTAGTATGGGGGCCTGAGCTACGGGACGGGTGAGGCCTGGGACTCAGGGGTTGGTTGGAGGGACCCGGGGTGGGAGGGGCGCTCAGGGCCAGAGGGCCGCCAGGCCCGCACCGCATTAGGCGTCCGGGCTCCAGCTGCCCACCTGCCCAGGTCCGGCCTCCTGGCGGGGGTTGTGGCGCAGAGCTGGGCGGGGGCGGGGATTGGGGCGGCGGAGGTGGGGAGCCTCCAGTGCGAGGAGAAACCGGGAGGGCTGGGCTCAGGGAGCGGAGACGCGCCTATTGCCCAGGGCTTGGTGACTAGGTAAAGAACTGTGGAGCAGTGGGTGCGCCCAGAGCAGGGGGCGGTCCCTGCCACGGCCCTCCAGGGTCGGCTGAGATGGGAGGGCATGACCCAGAGAGGCCCCCAATTCTCTATACTATTATGTGACTTTTATAATTTAAAAACTCAGTCTTAAATGCAACCATCTATGCACATAGAAGCAAAAGTCTGGAGGGACTGTGGGCAAGACGTCACCAGGGGCAGCCTAGCCATGTGCTGGGGGCGTTTATCTACCAGGGTTTTTACCTTGTTCCTGGCATGAATATCTAATATTTTATAATAAGAAAAGTGTCATACAATGGGGAGTGAAACCACACTTCTTAAGATGCCATGGGGGTGGCCCGGCCCCATCTGCACAGTGGGCACCTCTTGCCCCTTCCTCCTTTCCCCCACGTCCCTCTGGGTGGGGCTGGGCTGTGAGGCAGGGCCATGCGGAGAACAAGGACCCGGCCCACAGGGATGGCCCAGCAAGTGGCAGAACACAGGCCCCAGGCCGGGGGTGTGGGCTCTAGGCCAGATGCGTTGCCAGGTTAGGGGCTCCGTTTAAAGCCCGCGGCGCTCAGAGGGGTGATGTCGAGCTGGCGGCACGTCTGCCTGTCTGAGGGGGAGAGCGAGTCCGCGCTGGGCTGCTGTGTCTGGCCACCTGGGCTCGGCCCCTCCCACTGTGGCTCCCGCCAGGCCGCTAGACCAGCTACGGGTTTGGTCCCAAGCGCAGAAGGCTGCTGGGGTGGAGCCAGGCTTGTGCACGTGGGGGCCCTCCTCACAGCTCCTGGCCTCAGGCCGAGGGGCACTGACCTACAGCCATGCCTGGGCTCTGTGGCACCCCCAGTCCCGCCCAGTCGTCTCGTCTTGTCCTGAGACGCGCAGTAAGGCCCACCCCAAGCCCACCCTGGACCTCCTCGAGTCCTCTGCTCGGCCACACCAAGTCAGGGACAGTTCCCGCCACATCCAGCCCCAGAATGTGACGCTCACGGATGCTGGGCCCCGCCCCAGCCCAGAGCCAGCCCCTCACTCAGTCACACGCACAGGCCGTTCGTTCACTCCCTCCACTGTGGGGGGGGACCCAGCGCAAGGCCTGCTGCAGAGACTGCATTCAGAACTGGGGAGAGGCACGGGGGCCTTCGGGGCAGCCTGGGACCAAGTAGGGTACCCATGTCCCTGACTGGCTTAGGCACCCGGTAAGCTCCCTGGTCCTGGACTTTGCCTCGGGGTCGGACTGGCTTCCTAGAAGGTCTTTGGGCCGGCAGGCCTGACCTCAGCTCCTGGCGGTCCCCGAGCCTGGGGAACAGGAGCCCCTGGGGGGCCCTCAGTCTGCTCCCTGACTCTGCATGGTCTCAGCTGAGCTTTCTTCTCTCCTATTAGTCACAGCCGGGCAGGTGGGAAAGGGGCCGAGAGTCCCTGTATGCAGGCTTTGGAGGGCTCGCCCGACCACCCGGCGCCCTGCACCGTGGGCAAGACAGGCTCTCCCAGCCCAGGGAAGGTGCTGCCCCTTCCTGACTCAGGTGGTGGGCTCCAGGCTGGCGCCTTTCTCCTCAGAAACTCCTCTTTGCCACTTGCTGGCCCGGGGTGGGGCAAGTTCAAGGAGGCGCTCACAGCAGGGTGTGCAGAGCCGAGGCCACGAGGGACCAGGGTCCATCCTGTCTGCCAGGAATGGCTGGTAGAAGGCCACAGAGAGCATACAGGTGTGCTGTGTGCCCCGGCCGTGGCTGTCCTCTCAGCTCCCTGGACGGTGGAGGCTGGGCGAGAACACGCCAACTCCATGTTGCCCAGAAAAGGATCACTTTCTTCCCATCCAGCGCCACCACGTCCTCTGGGGGCCTCTCGTACCCACCAATCAGCACCTGAACCCACGGAACTCCACAGGGAGCACCCGTGGGGCTCGTCATTAAATGTACCCCACGAGTCTTTACTGAGCACATTCTGTGTGCCAGGCTGCCTGCCCAAGGGCAGTGTCCACTGCCTTTCACCAGGGAGGTGGCCCTGGTGTGTGGGAAGCGTGGTGCAGCCAATACTGTGCTCATGGGCTCTGCAGTGGATGGTTCGTCCTGGGTGCAGCTGGACAGCTCTCTCTGACCCCGACAGCTGGGAGGACTTGAAGGCTAGAGTGACTGGACAGCTGATGGCTGGCAGATAACAGGGGCTGTAGCTGGACTGGCATCTCCACACGGCAGCTGACTGGTTGGGCTTCCTCGCAGCATGGCGGCTGGTTCCCAGAGGGAGTGTCCAAGAGAGCCTGGCGGACGTGCCGGCCTTTTTGTGAGGTGCGGCAGGGCTCAGCCTACATCCAGGGGGGCACAGACACAGTCTCCTACAGGTCATGTAGAGGAAAAACACTACACTGGTACAGCATCATTGGCAAATACAGTCTACCAGAGTGGGGATGAGAGAGCAGGAGATAAACCATAAAATAATAAGTAAATTACACAGCTTATCAGTTTCCCACTGCTGTGCAGGAAATCACAAGTCCAGCAACTCCAAACAGCATCTTTACTGTCTCAGTGCTGTAGTCAGGAGTCCCGCAGGGCTAGGGTCTCGAGGTTGGGGGCGGGTGCATGTGTGTTGTGTATGTGTGTGTGTGTGTGTCTCTCTCTCTCTCTAGTCTGGAGGTTCCCCCCGGGGAAAGAGACCCCCAAGCTCCCTCAGGTTGTCAGGACCATCTCTTGGAGTCTGAGGAACCAAGGCCCCGGGCTCAGGGGGCTGGAGGCCGCCCCGGCTCTCTGCACCCCACGACTGCCCCAAGGTGGCCAGGCCAGCGACAAGAGCCTCTGGAGGAGCCCCGCCCACCCGATGGGGAGGGGCCACCACAGCAGGTGAGAAAGGGAAAGGTCGAGGGGGCTTGGCCTGATGTGGGGAGGGATCAGGCGCCTGTGGTGCCACCTCTGGGGACCACAGGACCGCCCATGGGCAGTGCTGCGTCAAAGTCCCAGCTCAGCGCCCTGGGCTCTGGGCAAGTCCTGTTGCAAGGGTTAAACGCTCCACTACAAAGTGCAGCGCTGCAGGTTCTGCATGGGCCGGCTACTGAGCTGCCTCATGGAAGTCACAGGGTGAAGCCCCAAGACTCCCGTCCTGAGTCCTGAACAGCCGGCCCCAGGCTCTCCAGGCTGGGGTCAGAGGTGCTGCTCAGCCTCGGCCAGGGCCCAGCTGAAGGCCTCTGCTCAGCACTCCCTCCCTCCGGGGATCTCTTCCTGCGCTCAGAGCGACGGCTGGTGCTCTCCCCACCCAGGGGCTCATCAGCACTCAGAAGTGAGGAACCCGGTCTGCATACTCTGTGGGGTGGGCGGTGCCTCCCTGGGGAAGGGCTCAGGCCGCTGGAGTGCCACACACGCCCCCTTCCAACTCCTCCCAGCCCCCAGGAGAGGCCGGGCCCCTGCCCAGGCAGCACCTCCTCCAGACTCCACGTGGGAGTCACCTTGGCAGCCCCCAGGCCCACAGGCCTCCCCAGTGCACCCCCCACCTCGGATGCCTCGCCTCCCCTGGGGCTAGGGGCCCAGATTCTGAGGACCCTCGTGTGGTGGACCAGGCCCACGCCACCTGCTGGTCACCTGACTTCAGGCCTCACCTAGAGGGCCTGCCCGGCCACGGCTCCCTGTCCTTGGGGCCATCAGCCGAGAGGCTGCATGACCCGCCACCTCACTAGAGCAAAGGGCAGTTCACGGGGTAGCAGGGGGGACAGGCCTGAACAGGGCAGTGGGCTCCCGACAAGGCAAGAAAGGCTCCCGGAGGCGCTGCCTGGGCTCCACGGCCCTCGCGCACTTGGGGCTGGTGCAGGGCACTGGGGCGGCGACCCGCACCTTCAACCCCAGGGTGCCCGGTTGGCCTGCCCCTTAGCACGAGGAGCCCAGAGTGACCACTGCCCCCTCCTCCTGCCTGGGAACAGAGACTCTGACCAGGCTGAGCCTGAGGCTGACAAGGTCCTCAGGGGGTCACAGGGGCTGGAGGGTCCCCAGGGCACGGGCCCAGGGGCCCAGGGCAGCCGCTGGTGGGGCAACTCCTCTTCCCGGGGTGCCCAGCCCTTCCTGAGCCTTGCACGCTGGCCTGCAGCTGTTGGACCGGCTGCTTCCAGGCGGTGGGCTGCACCGTGGGCAGTGGGGCCAGGGTACAGGTATGCACACAGAGAAGAGAGAGTGGCTGGGGAGGGTGGACCCCGGAGAGCAGCGGCGGTCCCAGGCAGGCGGTGGGCGTCCAGCTGCCCACTGGTCTGTCGGGAGCCCCCGCAATGGACACACCTGCTCACCTCCTGTCCAGCTGGTGCCCACCTTGCAGTCTTGGGTGCGCGTCCCCTCTTTTACCGTGGAGGGAAGTACAGGGAGGTAGTGAGGAGGTGAGGGTCTGAGCCGGCCTCTCAGATCAGGAGGGACCAACAGCTGTGTCCCTGGTGGTCTCCTATCTGCCCAGTCGGGGGAGGGAGGGTTTATCCCCCGCCCTCCCATCATCGAAGGTTTGCCTGCTGTGGTGGCGCTGATGGTGGGCATCAAGAGGAAGCCTGGGGAGGGTCACCCGTCCTGGCGGGGAGGGGGAGGGGGAGGGGGAGGAGAGGGAGGAGGGGGAGGGGGAGGGGGAGGAGGAGGGGGAGGGGAGGAGGAGGAGGGGGAGGAGGGGGAGGAGGGGGAGGGGAGGAGGGGAGGAGGAGGAGGGGGAGGAGGGGGAGGAGGAGGAGGGGGAGGAGGGGGAGGGGGAGGGGGAGGGGGAGGAGGAGGAGCCGGGCAGCGGGGCAGGTTGCATCCCCGGCTCTTGCAGTCTCCTCTGTCATCACTTAGCCCAGGATCCTCGGCCCCCGCCGCACCAATCCACGTGGCTCCTCCAAGGCCCTGGGCCGAGGCCACCACCGAGAGACCCGAGGGGTGGCCGGGTGAGGATACGGGCTCTGCCAACATCTGCCCGCGGGGCCAGGCTGGGGAAGCTAGCTGGCCCACAGCTGGTCCACTCAGTTCCCTGATGGGCTGGGGGCCCTTTTAAAAAAAAAAATCAATTAATTAATTAATTTATTTTTTTGGCCGCGTTGGGTCTTCGTTGCTGCGCGTGGGCTTTCTCTAGTTGCGGCGAGCGGGGCCTACTCTTCATTGAGGTGCATGGGCTTCTCATTGCGGTGGCTTCTCTCGTTGCGGAGCATGGGCTCTAGGTGCGCAGGGTTCAGCACTTGTGGCGCACGGGCTTAGTTGCTCTGCGGCATGTGGGATCTTCCCGGACCAGGGCTCGAACCCGTGTGTCCTGAACGGGCAGGCGGATTCTCAAGCGCTGCGCCACCAGGGAAGCCCCTGGGGCCCCTTTCTTCACGGCTGGGTCTGACTCCAGAATCCACCATCCTGCCGAAGTGGCACACGTCAGGCCCCAGCGATCAGCACGGGACGACGGGACCCCTGCTCCGCTGGACTTAGCGGCGCCACCGCATGCTGACGCTGGGCAGGACCTTTGCCACGAACCGGCCTTGGTTCTTGTCACCTCTGGGGCTGCCGCAGGGACGTACCAGCACGCAGACGAGGACCGGCGGAGAGCAGGAGCCCCGGATCCTCACCTTGGCCTCCCGGGGTGGAGTGTCCACCCCTCCCGAGCCGGGGCTGGGCCGAGGGGCCTCCTCTGGCCCATGCGACCCTCGAGGATGCGGCGTGGGCGGAGGCCCGGAAGGAGCACGTGGAGGACAAGCGGCCGTGCAGCTGCCCCGACTCCAGGCAGGAGTGTGAGGCCGCAGGCTGGGGACAAGAGGGCCCCCAGCGCACGGGGTGGTTTGTGATGCAGATCCCGGGGCGGAAGCCAACTGCTACAGAGATGCGGGCACGGGGCGGCCGCCCCAGGAGGGAGGCTGCTGGCACGTGCTCACCAGGGGGAGCACAGCTCACTTCGCTGGGGGTGAGCGGCCATGCACCCCTCTAGGCCTGGGCAGTGGCATCCAGCAGGGGGCCAGACCCTGTCCGAGGCCCCCGTGCCCTCAGCCGGGGCTCCCCAGGCCCTGGGGCCAGAGACGCTGCCTCCTCCCCAGGGCTGCCCTGTCCCAGGCCGGGTGACAACTTGGGGCAGGTCCTCTGGCCCCAGGCTGTGGCATCCAACGTGTAGCCAGGCCCCTCCTGGGTCTCTCCCAGCCACAAATCACACCGGCCTAGCCGTGGGGCACAGGCTGCCCCAGCCCTCTGAGCCATGTTGGGGCGGCAGGGAAGTGGCCCACGTTCCTGCCCGAAGGCACGGAGGGGCCAGGCGGGCAGGTGGAGAATGAGTGGGGGCCGCTGGAGGGGGGTCTGTGGCCTGCCCCTCACCTTCTCCTCCATCTCAGGCCTCCAGGTCACCCTGGGGAGGCTCTGGGGCCCCTGGGTAGTGTGCGCCCCCCCGAGCCATGCTCAGCAGGCCGGACAGCGGTGGGGTGGCAGTCAGGACAGCCACGCGGACACAGGACAGAACCTTTATTGCTGAACACAAAATGCCCGCCAGGGAGGCCTGCCTGGCAGTCTCTCCCTGGGCAGGAGGCCTGCGGAAGGACCGGGGGGTGGGGGAGGCGGGGGGGGCGTGCATCGCATGGCCGCTGCCACACCCACAGAGGGGACGGGCCTGGGGGTGAGCCCTGCCAAGCACCCCTCAGGCCAAGGCTGAGGACCCAGGGGTAGGCGGGTGGGTGGAGCCCAGCCCGAGGGAGGCGAGGCCTGGGCACTGATCACACAGGGCTGAGAGCCAGGCGGGCAGAGCGACGGCCCTGCAGCCCCCGGGGGGGGGCTCTGTGGCAAGCGGTCCCTCCTCTGGGGCAGTGGCGGGCAAAGCCTCCTTCCTCTCCAGGGATGAAGGGCTGAGGTAGGCGTGGGCCGGCTCCCTGGGCCCTCACAGACGGGGTTTGATGTGCAGCGATTTCCCTGTTCCAGAGAGGGGCAAAGGTCAGGCACCAGGAGCCCCCCAGCCAGGAGGAATGCCCCGCCTCCCAAAGCTTCTGGGTCAGGGACCGCTAGCCATGGGGAGAGGGGCTTTGACACCCTCGTCCTCTCGTCCACCACCCACTGCCCTCCCTGGGGTCCGGCGTCTAGCAGGGTGCAGGCCTGGCCTGTGGGGCTGAGAGCTCCCCTGGGTTGGGGAGCAGAGGCCTGCCAGGCGGGGTAGCCCCTGGGGAGCGGGTGGGTCACGGCGGGAACCACCCACAGCGGTCTGCAGGCTGAGCTATGAACACCAGGTGCAGGCGGCCTGCACGCAGACACAGCGCAGGCTCGCACCTGGACGAGTCTGAGGCTGCCAGACGGAGCCCCTGACGTGAAAAGCCAGGGTGGGTGCGAGCAGTTGCTGGGCGAGGGGTGGGGCCGAGGCCCCTGTGCAGGGTGACGTGCGGGGGGCAGGAGGGTAGGGGCCGAGGCCCCTGTGCAGGGTGACGTGCGGGGGGGCAGGAGGGGCGGGGCCGAGGCCCCTGTGCAGGGTGACGTGCGGGGGGCAGGAGGGTAGGGGCCGAGGCCCCTGTGCAGGGTGACGTGCGGGGGCCAGGAGGGGCGGGGCCGAGGCCCCTGTGCAGGGTGACGTGCGGGGGGCAGGAGGGTAGGGGCCGAGGCCCCTGTGCAGGGTGACGTGCGGGGGCCAGGAGGGGCGGGGCCGAGGCCCCTGTGCAGGGTGACGTGCGGGGGGCAGGAGGGGCGGGGCCGAGGCCCCTGTGCGGGGTGACGTGCGGGGGGCAGGAGGAGCGGGGCCGAGGCCCCTGTGCAGGGTGACGTGCGGGGGGCAGGAGGGGCGGGGTGGGAGAGGCTTCCCACAGCAGAGCAGGCTCCTGCCCTGTGTGGCCCACGCTCACTGGGTGCCAATGCCCCTCCCCTCCTGTGAACACTCCAGGCCAGCAGCCCGCTGACCACAGACACCTCCGTGCGGCTGCCCATCGGCACGGCACTGTCCACGTGCCCCCTGCCAGCCCGCCTCTCCTCCTGGGACCCCACTTCAGGGCCGAGGACCCCAGTCACCGGCTCAGGTAAGCCAGTGCCTAGAGGTCAGCCCAGCCAGCCAGGGCCCCCCGCCTGCAGACTCCACCAGCCTCTGCCCGAGGGCCTCGGCCCCCCTCTGCCTGTCCTTCCAGCTCCCGGAAGGTCGGCAAGGCCTGAGCAGGGAAGGAGGCTGATGGGGTCCCCCAGGCCAGTGGGGGTCTGCAGCCTCTCACCCACCCTGCCTGCTTCCCCTGATTCTGGGGCTGGCTGCAGGGTTCCTTATCTTACTTAAAAAAAAAAGAATTTTCAAAGGTGGCTGCCTTGGGCTGTCTGCTCCCTCCTCCCATGCCCCAGTGTGTCCTCCCGATGGAAGGAGCTGGTGACCAGCCAGGCCGGGTGGGCAGGTGGAGGGCCTGGCCACAGCTTGGCGCCCGTGACGCGGGGGCTTGAGCAGGCGTGTGAGTGAGCTCAGCCGAGCTGTTAGAAAAGGCTGCAGCAAGCGTCTTCCATTAACGTTACGACCGTGAAATATGACAATAAAATGATAGCCGTATGGTCGCAAATTTGCAGCCCGCCGAGCTGCGTGGGGTTTATCGTCACTCAAACGCGCAGAGAGCTGTAAAATGTTTACAGAAAGGGTCGTTTGCAGCCATAAAATCCTCTTTTCTCTCCTAAACAAGGCTGAGTGGAGCCATTTACCAAGCCCCAAATGTTCATCGGGGGAGAGGGAACATCTGTTCTCTCCAGGAGCGTGCAGTGATCTTCCAGAACAAATTAACAGAAATGGGTGCTTTCTAATTAAATCAGCCCTCGGCTGGGGCGGTCTGTGCAGGCGGCGCTGCTGTGCTCGCACCTCGCCGGCCCTGCCCCTGTGGGCCCCCGCAGGTGCACACCTGCCAAGCCGGGGACAGGGCACAGCAGCGCCCGGCCCACGCCAGCTCTCCGGAACCATCCAGGCCCCGCCTAGAGATTCTGACCCAGTGGGTCTGAGGCGGGCACTGCAAGAGTGCAGGCTGGGCTCCGGCGGGCGGGCTGCCTACCTGAGTCCTTGGTGGGGCTGCTCCTGGGGGTTGGGGCCCTGGGCTGGCCTCCTGGGCCTGGCGAGGACTGCAGGGAGATGAAGGAGGGCAGCTTGCAGAGGCTGCCGGAGCCCGTCCCCGCCGAGGCAGCCTCTTCCGGCAGAGACAGCTCCTCCTGGTCCAGCGGCAGGGAGGCAGAGGGGGAGGAGGGAGAGGGGCGGGAGGGGGAGGATGGGGGGGAGGGGCGGGAGGAGACAGAGGAGGAAGAGGCCGAGGCTGCAGCTAACAGCCGTGGGGAAGGCGGCGGGGAGGCCGAGCCGGCTGCCGCGGAGGTGGGGGAGCTGGACGTCTGACTGGTGGGGCGCTGGGTGGCGAAGGACTTCCTGCGGGAAAGGAAGGGGAGCAGAGGCGTGAGGGTGGGCGGCTGTGGGGCAGGCGGGCGTCGGGGGGGCTGGCCGGCCACCTGTATATTGCCTGTCCCGGAGGCAGCCATCAGGCATGGCCGTGCAGGTTCAAGGCTGGCCCTCGGCCCAAGGACAGGCTGGCGGCGCTACAGGGCCTGCAGCAACACCACGCTGACCCTGTCCTCACCTTCTGCAGCCTTCCTCGTCCACACGGGCTCCCACACTCACAGGGGGGTGAGCACAACAGGGGCCCCAGCCGTGAGCATCACCTGGGACCCTCCCTCTCCTGGGGAGTTGTGGGGGGCAGCTGAGAAGCCCCCACCTTCCTCCCCAGGGCGGGGGCTGGGCAGCCCTGCACAGCTTGGTCTGGGCCAGGGATGCCCTTGGCTCCGCCCAGCCTGGGGACCAGGGGGTGGGGCACCTCAAGGTCACTTGATCGACTCTGGACTGAGGTTTCTTTTGGGGTCTGAAGCCCACAGAGCTGGGTGGCGGCGGGGGGGGGGCTCCTTCCTGACCACCCCCCACCCCGCGCTTACACATGCAGCGCCCACTGTCCCCGTCACCTGGGCCCGTGGCTGGTGGAAGCCCTGCTCCTGGGGGGCGTGGTGTTGGGCTCCGGGGCCGGGGCTGGGGCTGCCCGCCGGCCGAGGTGCCTCTGGTTGCGGTGGAGCAGCTGGCACTGGGCGCCCCGGGGGCAGACGCCCCTGCGGGAGAAGTCGGGACACAGCAGCGTGTGCTTCTTCTTGCACTGCGGGGAGAAGGGGCGCGGCTGGGCAAGCCAGTGGAGGCCTCTGCGCCACTGGGGTGGCCCTGCCTGCTCCGCCCGGTGGGGCTTGGGCCAAAGGCTTCCTGTTGGGGGACTGAGGCCCACACCCCACCCACCAAGAAGATGCCCCTGAGCAGCCCAAGGGTCGAGGGCACGGCCCTGGCTGTACCAGCACCGCCCAGCCCGGCCCTGGGCCTGGACCGAGGGCGGGGCCTGGCTTGAGGGTCCTGCCAGGCTGAGGTGGGGATTCTCAGGGCGCTAACTCCTCCTCCTGACCACAGCCCACCCATCCTGGCAGAGGACCAGGGTGGGGGGCGCTAGGCCTGGGGGCCCAGGGTGGAGGCCGGCTGCACACCTGATCCGCCACACCTGTCACGGTGCTGATTACGCCCCGCGGGGGCGGCCTGCGAGCAGCTCGGGGCGACGGGCAGCCTCAGCTCTGCCCGCCAGGCCCAAGGCCTGCCTTTCCTCGGCCCTCCTGCCCCCAGGACTGGGGCTGCAGGGCCCAACTCTGCAGCCAGGCTGTATGCCCACGTCTTGCCTGGCTCTTCTAGGGGAGGGGGTCCTGTTCTTCCCCACCCCCAACAGCTGGCTTAGGGGGCACGACCCAGCAGGAGAGAGCCAGGTGTAGCAAGCCTCATGTTGGGCCCGGTGACCGGCGATATGCTGGAGACAGACCCAGATGGGAACCACTGCAAGCAAAGTCCCTGTCAAACCCACCCAGAGGGGAGTTTAAAACCAGCCCCAGTGCCTGAGCAGCTCAAGGGTGCCCACCAGCACAGCCACTGGAAATATATGGCAACAGCCTCGAGAGCACTTCCTCCTGGGCCCCGTAACCTCTCCCCGGGCACGTGCCCTCCGACTCCCGGATCTTAGCTCTGCTCCCAGCACCCAGGACAAAGCCGGCCGAGGACCCCACGGGGCGTGTACCCATTCTGTGAGCAGGATCTGGGCAATGACCCCATTCTTGTCCCCGCACCGGGCTCCCGGCTGCCCCCAAGGGACTAGACGCCCCTCACACTGGAGCCTGGGGGCTGGCGTGAAGACAGGCAGGCAACAGCCCCTGAGCACCCCTGCACCACCACAGCAGCCCGTCCCTGTGCTGGGCAGACCAGCCCTGCCCCCAAGCAGAAGGCAGGCTCAGGCCAACGCCTGCTCTCCCTCCCTCCCTCTCTCCCTCCCTCTCTCCCTCCCTTCCACACGGCCCTCTGCCCTGGGCCTGGCCAGTGACACGATCTGGAACCCAGTGGCCCTGCCCTTGCTGGTGCACACTTAAAAGGGACACATGGAGACGTTGGGGCCACGCAGGGCTGCCCCTCGGGGTCTCCTGGGGAATAAGGGGGGTCCGGGCAGGTAGAGGGAACAGGAAGGACCTTTGGGTGGAGAGGGCCCAGCACCGGGCTGCACACAGAGAGATGGCTAGAGGGCACTGGACCTGCACTGTCCCGCGGTGACCACGAGCCCCGCGGCTGCTCTGAGCCTGGACGGTGCGACAGGGGCAACGCACAGGGGGCGCCAGATAAAAGGCGGCACAGAGGTTTCCTCCCTGGTCGCACGCTGAGGTTTGTGATCTGCTGGGTCAAATAAACTCATCTCACCTGTTTCTGTTTCACCTTCTTAAGGCGGCTACTAGGAAATGTGAAATCCTGCGTGGGGTTCACAGCTGACTGACCTTCCTACTAGAGACAGCTGGTCTGAACTAGCTGTCCTCCCAAGAACAACCGAAACCTAGGCTAGAGTGTAAAGAACTTTCTCAAATCGTCTGAGAGCTATCGAGAAAGTGAAATGATGGAGGAAAATCTATGCAGAGACGTGGCGGACACAGGGCTAGTCTCAGGTTTCAAAGGCCCGACATCCCCCTTAGACCAAGGTCACTGAGGAAGGGGCAAAACCAACCAACCACACAATACCCCCCGCAGAGCTGGAAATTAAGAAAGTCACTGCTAAATAATTCATTGGTCAAACAAGAAACAATGGAAATTAGGTAATACTTAGAACCAAATGATACCACCAAAACAACCCATCAAAATTTGTGGAATGCAGCTAAAGCAGCACTTGGAGAGAAGTCCTCAGCCTTACAGGCTTATGTTATTAGCAAAGAGGATGTACCTCAAAAGTTAGAAGGAAAACACCAAAATGACCCAAAGAAAGCAGAGGGAAGGAAATAAAGAGAAAGGGAACATAAGAACAGTATTAGGAATGACAAAAGTGCTGTTAAACTGCTGACGCTGCAGAAAGCAAAAAAGATATCAAGGTGATACAATGAACAAACTTTATGCCAATGAATCTAAAAGCAGATGAAATCTACAAATTCTAGAAAAACTGACAAGAACTGACATAAAACCTGAATGAACATTCCTATGACCATAAAGGAATTTGAATCAGTAGTTAAAAAATAAGGAAAGCTCCAGCCCAGGGTTTCACTGGTAGCTCAACCACATATTCAAGAGTTGCATCATTTCAACCTTACATGAACTGGTCCACAGAAAAGGAAAGCAGAGAATACTTCTCAACTTAGTTTACTGGACCAGAATAATCTTAGAACCAAACCCTGACCAGAATTGGATGACAAGAGAACATTTAGGGACTTCCCTGGTGGTGCAGTGGTTAGGAATCCACCTGTCAATGCAGAGGACATGGGTTCGAGCCCTGGTCTGGGAAGACCCCACATGCCGTGGAGTAACTAAGCCCGTGCGCCACAACTACTGAGCCTGCGCTCCAGAGCCCGCGAGCCACAACTTCTCAGCCCACATGCTACAACTACTGAAGCCCGCGTGCTTAGAGCCCGTGTTCTGCAACAAGAGAAGCCACCGCAATGAGAAGCCCGCACACCACAACAAAGAGTAGCCCCCACTTGCCGCCGACTAGAGAAAGCCCGTGCGCAGCAATGAAGACTCAACACAGCCAAAAATAAATTAAAAAAAAATAAAATTCAGCATCAATTCAAAGTTTAGCAAATTAGTGATAGAAGGGAACTTCCTTAGCTTAATATAGAACCTTCCAGAAAGCCTCACTTGCCAAGGGGCATGGCTGGAAGCCCACGGCCATGACGAGTCAATATCACACTGGACTTACAGGCAGGGCAGAAAAAGAAAGAAAAGGCATTTAAACTCAGAGGAAGAAAATATGGTCGTTACTTCAAAAGATATGACTGTTTATGTAGAGAAACCCAAGAGAATCAACCCTACGGATGATTTACTACAATTACTAATATAGTTTAACAAGGTTGCTGGAAACAAAATCAATATTAAAAACTGTATGTCCATACACCAATGAACAGTGAGAAGATAACATTTAAAAACATGTTCTTTATAATAATAATAAATGTGACAGGAATAAATCTGACAAAGATAGGACAAGCAAGAATTTTATTAAACGAAAAGTTTTTGACAAAATTCAACACCCATTTATGATAAAAACTCTCCAGAAATTGGGCATAGAGGGAACCTACCTCAACATAATAAAGGCCATATATGACAAACCCACAGCAAACATCATTCTCAATCGTGAAAAACTGAAAGCATTTCCTCTAAGATCAGGAACAAGACAAGGATGTCCACTCTCACCACTATTATTCAACATAGTTTTGGAAGTCCTAGCCATGGCAATCAGAGAAGAAAAAGAAATAAAAGGAATACGAATTGGAAAAGAGGAAGTAAAACTGTCACTGTTTGCAGATGACATGATACTATACATAGAGAACCCTAAAGATGCCACCAGAAAACTACTAGAGCTAATCAATGAATTTGGTAAAGTTGCAGGATACAAAATTAATGCACAGAAATCTCTTGCATTCCTATACACTAACAATGAAAGATCAGAAAGAGAAATTAAGGAAACAATCCCATTTGCTTACATATCAAAAAGAATAAAATACCTAGGAATAAACCTACCTATGGAGGTAAAAGACCTGTACTCAGAAAACTCTAAGACACTGATGAAAGAAATCAAAGATGACACAAACAGATGCAGAGGTATACCATGTCCTTGGATTAGAAGAATCAATACTGTGAAAATGACTATACTACCTAAAGCAATCTACAGATTCAATGCAATCCCTATCAAATTACCAATGGCATTTTTTACAGAACTAGGACAAATCATCTAAAAATTTGTATGGAGACACAAAAGACACCGAATAGCCAAAGCAGTCTTGAGGGAAAAAAATGGAGCTGGAGGAATCAGACTCCCTGACTCCAGACTATACTACAAAGCTACAGTAATCAAGACAATATGGTACTGGCACACAAACAGAAATATAGATCAATGGAACAGGATAGAAAGCCCAGAGATAAACCCATGCACCTATGGTCAACTAATCTATGACAAAGGAGGCAAGGACATATAATGGAGAAAAGACAGTCTCTTCAATAAGTGGTGCTGGGAAAACTGGACAGCTACATGTAAAAGAATGAAATTAGAACACTCCCTAACACTATACACAAAAATAAACTCAAAATGGATTAGAGACCTAAATGTAAGACCAGACACTATAAAACTCTTAGAGGAAAACATAGGAAGAACACTCTTTGACATAAATCACAGCAAGATCTTTTTTGATCCACCTCCTAGAGTAATGGAAATAAAAACAAAAATAAACAAATGGGACCTAATGAAACTTAAAAGCTTTTGCAAAGCAAAGGAAACTACAAACAAGACGAAAAGACAACCCTCAGAATGGGAGAAAATATTTGCAAACGAATCAACAGACAACGGATTAATCTCCAAAATATATAAACAGCTCATGCAGCTCAATATTAAAAAAACAAACAATGCAATCCAAAAATGGGCAGAAGACCTAATTAGACATTTCTCCAAAGAAGACATACAGATGGCCAAGAAGCACATGAAAAGCTGCTCAACATCACTAATTATTAGAGAAATGCAAATCAAAACTACAATGAGGTATCACCTCACACCAGTCAGAACGGGCATCATCAGAAAATCTACAAACAACAAATGCTGGAGAGGGTGTGGAGAAAAGGGAACCCTCTTGCACTGTTGGTGGGAATGTAAATTAATACATCCACTATGGAGAATAGTACAGAGGTTCCTTAAAAAACTAAAAATAGAATTACCATATGACCCAGCAATCCCACTACTGGGCATATACCCAGAGAAAACCATAATTCAAAAAGACACATGCACCCCAATGTTCACTGCAGCACTATTTACAATAGCCAGGTCATGGAAGCAACCTAAATGCCCATCAACAGACGAATGGATAAAGAAGATGTGGTACATATACACAATGGAATATTACTCAGCCATAAAAAGGAACGAAATTGGGTCATTTGTAGAGATGTGGATGGATCTGGAGACTGTCATACAGAGTGAAGTAAGTCAGAAAGAGAAAAACAAATATCGTGTATTAACGCATATATGTGGAACCTAGAAAAATGGTACAGATGAACCGGTTTGCAGGGGAGAAATAGAGACACATATGTAGAGAACAAATGTATGGACACCAAGGCGGGGGTGGGGGTGGGGAGTGGTGGTGGTGGGGAAGTGGTAGGGGTGGTGGTGGTGGCGGTGGGATGAATTGGGAGATGGGGATTGACATATATACACTAATATGGATAAAATAGATAACTAATAAGAACCTGCCGTATAAAAAAATAAATAAAATTCAAAAAAAAAAAAGAAGAAGAATTTTATTAAACGACATCAAAGGAGAACCCTGTATAACTAGAGATGGTGCCTTGATCATGGGCAGAAGACTCACTGGAAAGACAGATGCCAACTGTCCAAGGAAACCTAACTACAGAGGGGCCCACGACAGATCCACGGGGCGAAGGGGCTCTTCAGTGCAAGGTGTGTGGGCGAAACAACACTGGTCCCCTACACAGACACAAAATCACTTCCAGCTGGACTGGTCCTAAATGGCAAAGATCCGACCACAGGACGCAGTGGGGAAGGAGGTCTCATACAAGCACAAGAGGTGCAAACTGTAAAGAGAGATGAATAATAGTATTTCCATTAAAATTAAGAGCTTTTGTTCCTCAAGATACATCACAAAGATGGGACTTCCCTGGTGGTCCCAATGCAGGAGGCCTGGGTTCGATCCCTAGTCAGGGAACTAGGTCCCACATGCCGCAACTAAAGACCCCACATGCCGTAACTAAGACCCAGTGCAGCCAGATAAATAAATACATAAATAAATAAATATTAAAAAGAAAAAGATACATCACAAAGAAGTGAAAAAATAAACGACAAACTGAAATAAGATACTTGCCACTAATGTGAATGACAAAAGATTAATATTCAGAATATTTTACATTGATATACATATTTTTTTTAATTTTAAAAAATATTGATTTATTTATTTTTGGCTGCATTGTGTCTTCGTTGCTGCGCGCGGGCTTTCTCTAGTTGCAGCGAGTGGGGGCTACTCTTCACTGCGGGGTGCGGGCTTCTCACTGCGGGGGCCTCTCTTGTTGCGGAGCATGGGCTCTAGGCGCACAGACTTCAGTAGTTGTGGCACGTGGGCTCAGTAGTTGTGGCTCGCGGGCTTAGCTGCTCCACGGCATGTGGGATCTTCCCGGACCAGGGCTCGAACCCCTGTCCCCTGAATTGGCAGGTGGATTCTTAAACACTGCATCACCAGGGAAGTCCCACAATGATATATTTTTATGTTCACATTTATATTTTATAAATTTCCCATGAGTCAGTAAGAGAAAACCGACACACTGGAAAAATGTCTCCACAATCACTTATAAACAAAACAAAAAAAAACCCCAGGTATTTTTCAGAAGAGAAGGCACAAGGGGTTTAAACATTAGGGAAGATGTTCTGCTTCATTTAAAACAGAGAAAGGCAAATTAAAAAATGCAAGGTAGCTTTTAATCCTTAAAATGATCAAAAAGAAAACAGAGGCCGCCGTCAGGAGGAACGTGTGGGCACGGCCCCTGGGGGTCACCTGGAGGTTCCGACTACAGCGACCCGCCACACACTCCGCGCCTGCGGCCCTCGCTCTCCAAGGGCTCTAAAGTCCTGGTCCCCTCAGGGGCGGCAGAGCCCGCGGCACAGACTGTCCCCGAGGCGCCAGCCTGCCCTCCCGAAGCCCTTCTGCAGGGGCGAGGCCGGGAGGACCGCTTAGCCGCACACCTGCGCGCGCCCCTCAGCCACCAGGGCTCCCGGGGGCCACTCTGTCCAGGGCGCGTCCCCGCTGGCCGTCTGCGCCAGGCCTGGTGGTGACTGTGGAGGAGCTGGTGTGGGGCTGCGGGTCCTCTCCTCCTTGGCCAGCAACATGCCGGACTCTTCCGTCTGGCTTGTCCACAGCAGCCCCACATGCTGGTGTGGCCCAGGGGCCGCTGGCCCTCGCACTCTACCTGGGTCCCGCCCACTCATTTCCGCCCTCCCCTGGGGGCCAGGTCCTCCCTCGGGGGCCAGCAACACCTCCACTGGGTGACCCATCAACGTCCCCGGTGACTCACTAGCTTCCTTTCCACCTTCCCAAACCAAAGCTGTCCCCTTCTCCAGCTTGGAGACCCCCTCCCTCGCCACCTCTGCCCACCACTGGCCCCTCTGCAGGCCTCTCGAGTGCGTCTACTCTTGGCCACTGTCGTGGAGGCCCTGCCTCAATCACTTCATCATTCACTCCAAAACTGGCGCCCAAATGCAGCGTGATACCCTGGAACAGAGAACAGAAATTAGGGGAAAACCGGGTAAAACCCAAACAAAGCCTCAAGTTAAGTTGGTAGTAACGTACCAATGTTAATTTTTTAGTTTTGACAGACAGTTACAGTTATGTAAGATACTAGGGCTTTCCTGGTGACGCAGTGGTTAAGAATCCGCCTGCCAATGCAGGGGACACGGGTTCGAGCCCTGGTCCAGGAAGATCCCACACGCCGTAGAGCAACTAAGCCCATGCACCACAACTCCTGAGCCTGCACACTAGAGCCCGCGTGCCACAACTGCTGAACCCCGCGTGCCTAGAGCCCGTCCTCTGCAACAAAGAGAAGCCACCACAATGGGAAGCCCGCGCACCGCAACGAAGAGTAGCCCCCGCTCGCCACAACTAGAGAAAGCCCGTGCGCAGCAACGAAGACCCGGTGCAGCCAAAAATAAATAAATAAATATTTTAAATAAATAAATAAACAAACAAACAAACAAACAGCACTTACCAAAATGATATTAAAAAAAAAAAAGATACTAGCAGTGCAGGAGCCTGGGTGAAGGGTGCGCGGGCCCTTCTCTGCACTATCTGCAACTTTTCGGTGAATCTACACGATCACACAGAAGATGCTTAGCCCAGGATAAACGACGAGCACTCTGTGCCGGGGCCATGCAGAGGACAAGCCGCCCGCTCCCAGTCCAGGTGCCCGCTGGGCTCCTTCTGAGGGCATCAGAGGCCACTGCAAGGCCAGGGCCCTGCAGCAACAGAAGCTGATCCCAAGGGTGAGACCTGTTGTCTAAAAAGGACAATTCGATGGGCAAACCTCGGGCGAGACAGCCCAGAGAAAAGGCGAGAAAAAGCCAACTAAATACAGATGGAAAAGGTTAAGAGCTCAAGATACAATAGAGAATGTTATACACACAAAGGCACACCAATACATTGAAAACCTCGATAAAACAGATCAATTTCTGGGGGAAAATAAGTCAAAATCGGCAAAATAAAGAAATAGAAGGGACTTCCACTTCCTGGAAGACGAAGGAGACATATTTGTCCCTACTCCTCCACTAAGCACCACCAAAACCCTGACAACCGTAGGAAGACCATAAAAGGTGGAAAGGAGGCAGGCCACCAGGGACCTGGGGACCCAAGGAGCGACGCAGGGTTGGCTCCTGGGACTTCCTGCTGCCTCGTCATCCTGACCTGGAGCGGAAGAAGTTGGCACCTTGGAAGTGTCAGTGGGTGCAGATAAGGGGTGGCCCTGTCACACCCGGGCCAGCAAAGGCTGAGTGGGGAGCCTTGACCCTGGCGTCCCTCCCCACCCTGCTGGGATGGTGCTGGAGGAGGCCGAGTGGGAAGCGAGTACTGCCATCCACCCAGGACCACCAGGGAGACCCCTCCTCAGGGGTCAGTGAAGGCCGAGTGGGGAACCAGGATTTCTACCTGCACGCCCCCTGCCCACCTGCCCACCTGCTGGAGTGGACTCAGAGGAAACCTGCTGAAACAGAAGGTTTAAATAAGATCCAGACTCTCATAACAACCAAAACATCCAGGTTTCAATAGGAAATGACTCACACACCAAGAGCAGCTGGCAGGGAACCGCGTATATGGAGGAATAACTGTAAAGTTGTATGTGGATTTTCAACTGTGCCGGGGATGGGGGGTGTTGGTGCCCCTGACCACCCCCTACCCCGTGCTGTTCAAGGGTCAACTGTATAGTGCAGAGACTGAATCAGTAATCAAAAGCCTCCCCACAAGGAAAAGCCCAAGACCAGACGGTTTAAACAGGTGAACCCTACTAAACATGTAAAGAAGAACTGATACCTATTCTTCTTAGATTCTTCCAAAAAACTGAAGAGGAGAGAATACTTCCTAAGTTACAATAGCCAAAACAATCTATGAGGCTAGCCTTACCTTGATTCCAAGACCAGACAAAGATACTACAAGAAAAGGAAACTACAGATCAATATTACTTATGAATACAGATGTAAATCCTCAACAAAATACTATAAAACTGAACTAGTGGCATATTAGAAGGATTATACCTCGTGATCCAGTGGGATTTAGTCTCAGAATGCAAAGATGGTTCAACATCCAAAAATCAATCAATATAATTGTGATTGATCATTGTGATCAATATGTTTATTGACCAGCTTAACAGAACGAAGGGAAAAAACCCCACATGATCATCTCAATTGATACAAAAAAGATTTGACAGGACTCAACACCTTTTCATAATAAAAACACCAAATAAACTAGGACTGGAAGAGAATAACCTCAACATAATAAAGGCCACATACAACAAGCCCTCAGCTAACAGCATACTCAACAGTGAAAGACTGAAAGCTATTCTGTAAGATGAAGAACAAGACAAGGATATCCCCGTTGTTCACTTTTATTCAACATAGTACTAGAAGCTCTAGCCAGAGCAATTCGGCAAAAAAAAGGAAGGAAGAAAAGAAGGGAGGGAGGGAGGTAGGAAGGGATAGAGAAGAGACTAAAAGGCATCCAAATCAAAAAGGAAGAAAATTATCTGTTAGCAGATGACATGATCTTGTATGTAGAAAACTGTAAAGAACCCACAAAAAAATTGTTAGAGTTAATAAGTGAATTCAGCAAAATTTTAGGATATAAAATGAACACACAAAAATCAACTGCATTACTATACATTTATAATGAACAATCCCATTTAAATAACATCAAAAAGTATAAAACACTCGGGAAAAATTTATTTATTTATTTATTTATTCATTCATTCATTCATTTATTTATGGCTGCACTGGGTCTTCGTTGCTGCGCGCGGGCTTTTTCTAGTTGCGGCGAGTGGGGGCTACTCTTTGTTGCGGTGCGCGGGCTTCTCACCGCGGTCGCTTCTTTTGTTGCGGAGCATGGGCTCTAGGCGCTCGGGCTTCAGTAGTTGTGGCACGTGGGCTCAGTAGTTGTGGCACGTGGGCTCTAGAGCACAGGCTCAGTAGTGTGGCGCACGGGCTTAGTTGCTCTGTGGCATGTGGGATCTTCCTGGACCAGGGCTCGAACCCGTGTCCCCTGCACTGGCAGGTGGATTCCTAACCACTGTGCAACCAGGGAAGCCCAACACTCAGGAATAAATTTAACCAAGGAGGCAAAAGACTTATACACTGAAAACTACAAAATACTGCTGAAAGAAATTAATGAAGGTCTAAATAAACGAAAACACATCATGCATTCATGGACTGGAAGACCTCATATTGTTAAGATGACAACACTACCGGCAGTGATACACAGAGCTGATGCAATCCCTGTTAAAATCCCAAAGGCCTTTAAAAAAAAAAACAGAAATAGAAAAACCCATCCAAAAGTTTACATGGAATCTCAAGGAACCCCGAATAGCCAAAACAACCTTGGCAAAGAAGAACAAAGTTTGAAGGATTCACATTTCCTGATTTCAAAACTTATTATAAAGCTATAGTAATCAAAACACAAACATACAGACCAATGTAATAGAAAAGAGAAGCCAGAAATAAACCATCTCAAGTATGGTCAATAAATTTTCAACAATGGTGCCAAGACCATTCAATGGGGAAAGGACAGTCTTTTCAACAAGTAGTGCTGGGACTTCCCTGGTGGTCCAGTGGTTAAGACTCCGTGCTCCCGGAGATTAACCAAGATGGCGGAGTAGAAGGACGTGCTCTCACTCCCTCTTGCGAGAGCACCAGAATCACAACTGGCTGCTGGACAATCATTGACAGGAAGACCCTGGACTTCACCAAGGAGGATACCCCACGTCCAAGGACAGAGGAGAAGCCGCAGTGAGACGGTAGGAGGGGCGCAATCAGAGTAAAATCAAATCCCATCACTGCTGGGTGGGTGACTCACAGACTGGCGAACACTTATACCACAGAAGTCCACCCACTGGAGTGAAGGTTCTGAGCCCCACGTCAGGCTTCCCAACCTGGGGGTCCGGCAACGGGAGGAGGAATTCCTAGAGAATCAGACTTTGAAGTCTAGTGGGAATTGATTGCAGGACTGTGACAGGACTGGGGGAAACAGAGACCCCACTCTTGGAGGGCACACACAAAGTAATGTGTGCATCGGGACCCAGGGGAAGGAGCAGTGACCCTGGGGGAGACTGAACCAGACGTACCTGCTGGTGTTGGTGGGTCTCCTGCAGAGGCAAGTGGTGGCTCTGTTTCACCGTGGGGATAAGGACACTGGCAGCAGAGGTCCTGGGAAGTTCTCCTTGGCGTGAGCCCTCCCAGAGTCTGCCATTAACCCCACCAAAGAGCACGGGGTAGTCTCCAGTGTTCGGTTGCCTCAGGCAAAACAACCAACAGGGAGGGAACCCAGCCCCACCCATCAACAGTCAAGTGGATTAAGGTTTTACTGAGCTCTGACCGCCACAGCAACAGTCAGCTCTACCCACCACCAGAGCCTCCCATCAAGCCTCTTAGATAGCCTCAACCACCAGAGGGCAGACAACAGAAGCAAGAAAAACTACAATCCTGCAGCCTGTGGACCAAAAACCACAGTTACAGAAAGATAGACAAGATGAAAAGGCAGAGGGCTATGTACCAGATGAAGGAACAAGAAAAAACCCCAGAAAAACAACTAAATGAAGTGGAGATAGGCAACCTTCCAGAAAAAGAATTCAGAATAATGATAGTGAAGATGATCCAGGACCTCGGAATAAGAATGGAGGCAAAGATTGAGAAGATGCAAGAAATGATTAACAAAGACCTAGAAGAATTAAAGAACAAACAAACAGAGATGACCAATACAATAACTGAAATGAAAACTACACTAGAAGGAATCAATAGCAGAATAACTGAGGCAGAAGAACGGATAAGTGACCTGGAAGACAGAATGGTGGAATTCACTGCTGCGGAACAGACTAAAGAAAAAAGAATGAAAAGAAATGAAGACAGCCTAAGAGACCTCTGGGACAACATTAAACGCAACAACATTCGCATTATAGGGGTCCCAGAAGGAGAAGAGAGAGAGAAAGGACCAGAGAAAATATTTGAAGAGATTATAGTCGAAAACTTCCCTAACATGGGAAAGGAAATAGCCACCCAAGTCCAGGAAGCGCAGAGAGTCCCATACAGAATAAACCCAAGGAGAAACACGCCGAGACACATAGTAATCAAAGTGGCAAAAATTAAAGACAAAGAAAAATTACTGAAAGCAGCAAGGGAAAAACGACAAATAACATACAAGGGAACTCCCATAAGGTTAACAGCTGATTTCTCAGCAGAAACTCTGCAAGCCAGAAGGGAGTGGCATGATATACTTAAAGTGATGAAAGGGAAGAACCTACAACCAAGATTACTCTACCCAGCAAGGATCTCATTTAGATTTGATGGAGAAATCAAAAGCTTTACAGACAAGCAAAAGCTAAGAGAATTCAGCACCACCAAACCAGCTCTACAACAAATGCTAAAGGAACTTCTCTAAGTGGGAAACACAAGAGAAGAAAAGGACCTACAAAAACAAACCCAAAACAATTAAGAAAATGGTCATAGGAACATACATATCGATAATTACCTTAAACGTGAATGGATTAAATGCCCCAACCAAAAGACATAGACTGGCTGAATGGATACAAAAACAAGACCCATATATATGCTGTCTACAAGAGACCCACTTCAGACCTAGGGACACATACAGACTGAAAGTGAGGGGATGGAAAAAGATATTCCATGCAAATGGAAATCAAAAGAAAGCTGGAGTAGCTATACTCATATCAGATAAAATAGACTTTAAAATAAAGAATGTTACAAGAGACAAGGAAGGACACTACATAATGATCCAGGGATCAATCCAAGAAGAAGATATAACAATTATAAATATATATGCACCCAACATAGGAGCACCTCAATACATAAGGCAACTGCTAACAGCTATAAAAGAGGAAATCGACAGTAACACAATAATAGTGGGGGACTTTAACACCTCACTTACGCCAATGGACAGATCATCCAAAATGAAAATAAATAAGGAAACAGAAGCTTTAAATGACACAATAGACCAGATAGATTTAATTGATATATATAGGACATTCCATCCAAAAACGGCAGATTACACGTTCTTCTCAAGTGCACACGGAACATTCTCCAGGATAGATCACATCTTGGGTCACAAATCAAGCCTCAGTAAATTTAAGAAAATTGAAATCATATCAAGCATCTTTTCTGACCACAACGCTATGAGATTAGAAATGAATTACAGGGAAAAAAACGTAAAAAAGACAAACACATGGAGGCTAAACAATACGTTACTAAATAACCAAGAGATCACTGAAGAAATCAAACAGGAAATAAAAAAATACCTAGAGACAAATGACAATGAAAACACGACGACCCAAAACCTATGGGATGCAGCAAAAGTGGTTCTAAGAGGGAAGTTTATAGCTATACAAGCCTACCTAAAGAAACAAGAAAAATCTCAAGTAAACAATCTAACCTTACACCTAAAGAAACTAGAGAAAGAAGAACAAACAAAACCCAAAGTTAGCAGAAGGAAAGAAATCATAAAGATCAGAGCAGAAATAAATGAAATAGAAACAAAGAAAACAATAGCAAAGATCAATAAAACTAAAAGTTGGTTCTTTGAGAAGATAAACAAAATTGATAAGCCATTAGCCAGACTCATCAAGAAAAAGAGGGAGAGGACTCAAATCAATAAAATCAGAAATGAAAAAGGAGAAGTTACAACAGACACCGCAGAAATACAAAACATCCTAAGAGACTACTACAAGCAACTTTATGCCAATAAAATGGACAACCTGGAAGAAATGGACAAATTCTTAGAAAGGTATAACCTTCCAAGACTGAATCAGGAAGAAACAGAAAATATCAACAGACCAATCACAAGTAATGAAATTGAAACTGTGATTAAAAATCTTCCAACAAACAAAAGTCCAGGACCAGATGGCTTCACAGGTGAATTCTATCAAACATTTAGAGAAGAGCTAACACCCATCCTTCTCAAACTCTTCCAAAAAATTGCAGAGGAAGGAACTCTCCCAAACTCATTCTATGAGGCCACCATCACCCTGATACCAAAACCAGACAAAGACACTACAAAAAAAGAAAATTACAGACCAATATCACTGATGAATATAGATGCAAAAATCCTCAACAAAATACTAGCAAACAGAATCCAACAACACATTAAAAGGATCATACACCACGATCAAGTGGGATTTATCCCAGGGATGCAAGGATTCTTCAATATACGCAAATCAATCAATGTGATACACCATATTAACAAATTGAAGAAGAAAAACCATATGATCATCTCAATAGATGCAGAAAAAGCTTTTGACAAAATTCAACACCCATTTCTGATAAAAACTCTCCAGAAAGTGGGCATAGAGGGAACCTACCTCAACATAATAAAGGCCATATATGACAAACCCACAGCAAACATCATTCTCAATGGTGAAAAACTGAAAGCATTTCCTCTAAGATCAGGAACGAGACAAGGATGTCCACTCTCACCACTATTATTCAACATAGTTCTGGAAGTCCTAGCCACGGCAATCAGAGAAGAAAAAGAAATAAAAGGAATACAAATTGGAAAAGAAGAAGTAAAACTGTCACTGTTTGCGGATGACATGATACTATACATAGAGAATCCTAAAACTGCCACCAGAAAACTGCTAGAGCTAATTAATGAATATGGTAAAGTTGCAGGTTACAAAATTAATGCACAGAAATCTCTTGCATTCCTATACACTAATGATGAAAAATCTGAAAGAGAAATTATGGAAACACTCCCATTTACCATTGCAACAAAAAGAATAAAATATCTAGGAATAAACCTACCTAGGGAGACAAAAGACCTGTATGCAGAAAACTATAAGACACTGATGAAAGAAATTAAAGATGATACCAACAGATGGAGAGATATACCATGTTCTTGGATTGGAAGAATCAACATTGTGAAAATGAGTATACTACCCAAAGCAATCTACAGATTCAATGCAATCCCTATCAAATTACCAATGGCATTTTTTACGGAGCTAGAACAAATCATCTTAAAATTTGTATGGAGACACAAAAGACCCCGAATAGCCAAAGCAGTCTTGAGGCCAAAAAATGGAGCTGGAGGAATCAGACTCCCTGACTTCAGACTATACTACAAAGCTACAGTAATCAAGACAATATGGTACTGGCACAAAAACAGAAACATAGATCAATGGAACAAGATAGAAAGCCCAGAGATTAACCCACGCACCTATGGTCAACTAATCTATGACAAAGGAGGCAAAGATATACAATGGAGAAAAGACAGTCTCTTCAATAAGTGGTGCTGGGAAAACTGGACAGCCACATGTAAAAGAATGAAATTAGAATACTCCCTAACACCATACACAAAAATAAACTCAAAATGGATTAGAGACCTAAATGTAAGACCAGACACTATAAAACTCTTAGAGGAAAACATAGGAAGAACACTCTTTGACATAAATCACAGCAAGATCTTTTTCGATCCACCTCCTAGAGTAATGGAAATAAAAACAGAAATAAACAAGTGGGACCTAATGAAACTTCAAAGCTTTTGCACAGCAAAGGAAACCATAAACAAGACGAAAAGACAACCCTCAGAATGGGAGAAAATATTTGCAAATGAATCAACGGACAAAGGATTAATCTCCAAAATATATAAACAGCTCATTCAGCTCAATATCAAAGAAACAAACACCCCAATCCAAAAATGGGCAGAAGACCTAAATAGACATTTCTCCAAAGAAGACATACAGACGGCCACGAAGCACATGAAAAGATGCTCAACATCACTAATTATTAGAGAAATGCAAATCAAAACTACAATGAGGTATCACCTCACTCCTGTTAGAATGGGCATCATCAGAAAATCTACAAACAACAAATGCTGGAGAGGGTGTGGAGAAAAGGGAACCCTCTTGCACTGTTGGTGGGAATGTAAATTGATACAGCCACTCTGGAGAACAATATGGAGGTTCCTTAAAAAACTAAAAATAGAATTACCATATGACCCAGCAATCCCACTACTGGGCATATACCCAGAGAAAACCATAATTCAAAAAGACACGTGCACCCGAATGTTCATTGCAGCACTATTTACAATAGCCAGGTCATGGAAGCAACCTAAATGCCCATCAACAGACGAATGGATAAAGAAGTTGTGGTACATATATACAATGGAATATTACTCAGCCATAAAAAGGAACGAAATTGAGCCATTTGTTGAGAAGTGGATGGATCTAGAGACTGTCATACAGAGTGAAGTAAGTCAGAAAGAGAAAAACAAATATCGTATATTAATGCATGTATGTGGAACCTAGAAAAATGGTACAGATGAGCCAGATTGCAGGGCAGAAGTTGAGACACAGATGTAGAGAATGGACATATGGACACCAAGGGGGGAAAACTGCGATGAGGTGGGGATGGTGGTGTGCTGAATTGGGCGATTGGGATTGACATGTATACACTGATGTGTATAAAACTGATGCCTAATAAGAACCTGCAGTATAAAAAAACAAACAAAACAACTAATACTAAACTTTCATTGGGTTATTTGTATGGAAATATGTTAATATAAATGTTTCAGACATTACATGAAATTTCTAAAAATCTTATATTTGTATTTGTATGGAAATATGTATGGAAATATGTTAATATAAATGTTTCAGACATTACATGAAATTTCTAAAAATCTTATATTTGTATTTGTATGGAAATATGTATGGAAATATGTTAATATAAATGTTTCAGACATTACAGGAAACGTCTAAAAATCTTATATGTTCTGGTATAATGTTATAAGTAATAATCCTAGTTATTACTTTAAAATGTATATCTCAGAAATAACTAATTTTCTTGTCAACTGCATTATTATGAACTTTCATCAAATCTTTAACCATGGTCATTTTTAAGTCTTTTGTCATTTACAGACAGTTCTGGGTGTACTCTGATGATTTTGCAAATATGTTCCTATAAAAGGGTTTCATCTTCAAGAAATTCATGGAAAAGACTCTGACAAGTACAGGTTTCTGGTAACTGACTGTACTGCTGAACTGAATGAATAAGCATTTTCAGAACTCTAATGAAAAACTGATGAACTCATAAAAGTGCTAACAAAAGATCAAGATGAAAAAAAAAAGAAATTAATTACATGGGACTGAGTGAACTGATGAGGATGAGTATAATTTTTGTGACTTTCTGTCTGAATTAAAAAAAAAAAAAAAATCCCACAAGGACTCAGAGGAAAAGAATATACAAATCAATTTTCACTGCAAAGTAAAGGAGCTGTTACAGTGGAGGATTACTGGACTGAATGTCAATATTATGACATAGTATAACTGTGTTTCATGTTTGGTAATTGCAATCATTGTTGCTTTTGTTGTGGTCATCCATGTACAATGCTTGGTGTCAGTCTATTTATCTCTTGTAAAAATAAAATACAGTGTGTGTGTGTGGAAAAAAAAAAAAAAAAAAGACTCCGTGCTCCCAATGCAGGGGGCGCGGGCTTGATCCCTGGTCGGGGAACTAAGATCCCACATGCAGCGGGGCATGGTCAAAACAAAAAAAAAAGGAAAAAAGGCAAAGGACTTGAAGAGAAATTTCTCCAAAGAAGATATAGCAGTGACCAAGAAGCATGTGAAAACATGTTCAACATCATTCATCTCTAAGGCACTGTGAACTGAAAACAGTCAGATGCCGCACGCTGGATGGCTGTTAACCAACGAGGAAGATAATTCATGGGTGAGGATGTGGAGGAAGCGTAACCCTTGCGCGCTGCTGGTGGGGATGCGAACGGCGCGGTCATTACGGAAAAGCCTGGCGGTCCCTCAAAGAGCTAAATACAGGATTATCGTATCATCGGCAATTCCACTCCTGGTGCCTCTGTACCCAAAGGAAGTGACAGGAGTAACTTGAAGAGCCACTCGTACGTTGATGGTCACAGCATGCAAAAGGTACAACCCCCGTGTCCATCCCCAGAGGAGGGGACAGATGAATGTGGTCTGGACGCACGATGGGCCGTCGCTCAGCCATAAAAGGGGTGAGCCCTGAATGCGTGGTGCTCAGCGGGAGAAGCCCGACGTGAAGGGACAAATACTATAGGATTCCACTTATGTTAAATACCTAGAAGAGGCAGATTCATGGAGATGAAACGTAGATCTGTGGTTGCCAGGAGTTGGAAAGAGAGGGGGAACAGGAAGTCATTGCCGACTGTTTATACAGACTCTGTTTGGGGTGATGGAAAAGTTTTGGAAATAGACAGTGGTGGTGGTGTACAGTATTGTAAATGTAATTAATGCCACTGACCTGTATACTTAACAAGGGCAAATTTTATGTTATATTTAGTTTACTACAATTACAAAATTAAAAATGTAATACACCAAAAACCACTGTACTGTGCACTTAAACGGGTGACAGGGTTGGCAGGTGCTGGCAAGGAAGTGACAAAATGAGACCCTCACTCATTCCCGGTGGGAGCTGGACCAGTGCGGGCGGGTATCCCCGCAGGCTGTGCCCACACTGAGACCCGCAGACGCTCACAGCAGGCTCACTCCAAACAGCCCCACTGGCCACAACCCACATGCCCATCCCCCGACGAGCGGAGAAACAGAAAGTGGTCCCTGCACACAGTGGAGGGCCGCTCGTGTGCTGCTAAAGACCACAGCACGACGACCCTCAAAAACACGTTCACGACAGAAGCCAGACGCCAAAGTCTGCATGGTAGGACTCCCCCGTGTGCGCTGCCCACAAAAGACAGGTTCACGCAGACGGAGGTACGTTAGTGTGTCCTGGGGGTGGGGTCGGGGGGCAGCAGACAGGACCGACCACAGAAAGGGTTGAGGAAATGTTCTGGGGTGACGCAAATGCTCCAGCACCGGGGGGTGGTGATGGCTGCACAACTTCGTAAACTTACTAAAACCTACCAAATCGTACACCTGTGCAACAGATGAACGGGGCGATATGTAAACCGTACCTCAATAAAGCTGGCTTTAAAAAGTGGCACCACAAATCAGAGAGGAAAGAACGGACAGCTTAGCACGTATCTGCAGGGAAAGGCTCACTACGTGGAAGAAATGAAGCGAGGTCGCACCTCACACCACAGGCTAGGTAACAGGGACACCGAGCCTCCCCGACACTCCCCTTCCTCAAAGGGCTGTGAAGCGCTGCACTAATGTATGTACGTATTTACTTACTTACTTATTTATTTATGGCTGCATTGGGTCTTTGTTGCTCCGCGTGGGCTTTCTCTAGTTGCAGTGAGCGGGGGCTACCCCTCGTTGCGGTGCGCGTGCTTCCCGCTGCGGTGGCCTCCCTTGTTGCGGAGCACGGGCCCTAGGCGTGCGGGCTTCAGTAGTTGCGGCACGGGGGCTGAGTAGTTGTGGCTCGCGGGCTCTAGAGCGCAGGCTCAGTAGTTGTGGTACACGGGCTTAGTTGCTCCGCGGCAGGTGGGATCTTCCCGGACCAGGGCTCGAACCCGTGTCTCCTGCATTGGCAGGCAGACTCTCAACCACTGTGCCACCAGGGAAGCCCCGTGCACTAACCTCGTAATCTTCACAACCTTCCTACATGCTAAGTACTACCGTTACCCCAATTTTACAGAAAGGAAACCGAGGCCCAGAGGGTGATCAACTTGTGCAGGGCCACGGCTGCGAGCAGACTGGGGTCTGAGCCCCATCCAGAGCCTCGCCTCCACCCCGCCTCACCGCAGCTCGTAAAGCCAAACTGGAGAAGGCGCAGGAGGGGCTCGTGGCCTTGGGTGGGGGCAGATCCTGGAACCAGACCCACATGGAGAAAAATGGAAGGACGCTCCCATAAAAACAGGAAGGATTTCAGCCTGAGAAAGGGTACCCGGGGCAAGTTATCAGGCGGTGACAAGGAGACGCTATCTGTGACTCCAAAGACGGATATGACGGGACAAAGAGCCTCCGAAGGGCAGGAGGAAGCAGGGGACAGGGGCGGAGGGGCCTCTCCAGCAGGCAGAGAGCCCCTGGAAGGCCAGACCCTGACACACGCAGGGGCAAGGCGAGAAGGAGCTCGAGGAGAGTGTGTGAGGGCGGCACAAGGGCTGGGACGCAGCCGGGCAGGGGCTGTCGGTACAGAGGTGGCCGCGGATGAGACTGCACGTGCGCTGCGGCAGGAGGGGCTGGAGACGCGCGACACCCCAGCTGCAGTGAGCGCCCTGACCACAAGCTGTGAACACGAGGAAGAGGAGCCAGGGTGCCGGGAGGGACGGCCGTTCCAGGGCAGGGGTGGGCTGCGCGTCCTGCAGCGCCAGAAGGCACCTGGGGACCCCGCGAGCCACCAGACGGCGACAATGCGGTCGCGGTGGGAGTCGCGGAGTCGGGGAGTTGGCACTGCTACGCACTCCCGGTGGGGGCAGGCAGGAGGGAAGGGCGCGCTCCCTCTGAGGGCAGCGCTGGTGGCGGTGCTCCGACGCGGCGGACAGAGCAGCAGGGCTGCTAGCGCCGCGCCTCACAGAGCTGTCCCCCACGGCATGCGCGTTAACAGCTGCTCCGCCGACCCGACAGCAAGGGACCAAGGTCACCCCGCCGCCAGCGCCAGGAGTGACGGGGCTCGCGGCTCGCGCAGAAAGCTCTGCGGCGGCGACCCTGTGACGTGTGGCCACTGGACCACCCGAGGTGACAGGCATCCCACAGGAGGACGCTGTGTCCCCAAGTGTCCTGAGAGTCCGGAGGGACAAAGTGAGGAGACGCAAGGGGCTGACCGCTGAGCCTCAGGCCCAGGAGCAGCGCCTGGCCCCCGAAAAGGGGAAGGAGCAGGGACCTACTCCGGGCCTAAATTATCCACAAGGAAAGGGAACGCGCCTCTTTAACAAGCCAGCGCTTTGTGAAGCAAGGTTAACAATTCCACTTGATTCAGTGGAATATTATAAACTCTCTGGGGCCCATCTGAGGACTTCCACTTCAGGAGCAAGGTGACGACTCAGCACTTTTTATATTATTTAGAGAATAAAATTAACCCTCGCCGGCCCAGGCTGCTGCCTCTGCTCCCGCCGGATCCGGCCTGCTCAGCGCTTTTCCCACCTATAATTACCAGCCGCTATCCATCATGCGGCAGCCTCACAGCGCCCACACGCTGAAAGGGATGCACTAAGCACTTCCACTAATAGAGGCAGACCTTAAAGACCGCTTTGATATTTTCATTTAAATCGAATCTCTTACAATAATCATCCCCAGCCTCCGGGGATCCTGCCCCCAGCCCCACCTGGGCTGCTTGGGACCTGCCTGCTGGGCCCCGCCTCCAGGAAGGGCCGCACTCAGGGTCACCGCCGGCTCCGCTTGGGGCCCTGCGACTGCGGAGCCCGGCCCGGCCCAGCCCTTAGGCTTGGGCCGGAGGAAGAGGATTCCGGGAAGGGCTCGCCCGACTGGAGAGAGCCGGCGCAGGACGGGAGGGGAGCCGGCCCCGCACTGCCACGCGCTCGCCTTGCGCAGGGCCCAGGCCTGGTCCCCCACGGCAGACCACGGGTCCCCGAGGCAGGGCGGTCACTCACAAGCGTGTGGGGAAGGGGTGGCAGCGGGCCCTGCTGCAGCCCCTAGGCTGGTGACGGGGCTCCCTCTCGGGGCACCGGGACCGAAGAGGCCTGTGCGGGGGCCCCCACGGCCCGGGCGGCCTCCCCGCTGCCCCGCAGGCCCACGGGGGCGGGCCCTCCCTGAAGGAGCCGCGGCGGCGCGGAGGGCACCCGCTTCTCAGCTTCTCAGCTGCCGGCAGCTCTCCCACAAAGCGGAGCTGAGCTGAGCCCACAGGCGAGCGTGCTCGGCGAGGACGCAGCCGCGAGCCCCTCCTGCCGCCCCGCCTCTCACCTTCGCGCCCAGCGGGCAGTAGCCTTTGAGGAAGTCGGTGCAGACCTCTGCCCTGCGGGACACGTAGACGTGGCTGTAGGGACAGTTGCTGTTGCTGCAGATTCCTTTCAGGAAGTAGGAGCACACGGGCATCTGGGGGGGCAGGAAGGCAGTGAGGCTGAGGGCAGGCCACTTCCCCCGAGGCCCCTCCTCAGCCCACCTCACAGGCAGGAACGCCGGGGCCCCACCCAGGGCTCCACCGCCAGGCATGAGCCACACACTGACTGTGGAAATAAACACAGTGCTGGCCAGCAGGAGGGGCCGCCCACCCTGAAGTCAGACCCTCAGCCTCCCCAGAAGGTCGCCCGGGCAGAGCACGTCTGCCCTCACACGGTCCAGATGAGGATACTGAGACAGGGGACCCAGCCCAGCAGGCTGGCTCAGGCCCAGATGTGCTGTCACCTGAGTCCATCACCTGCCCCGAGCCTGCCTGGTTTCCAGGGTGTAGGGCTGGGGTGGCATGGGCCAGGAGGAGGTTGGTCTAGAAGAGCAGGGCTGGGGGGTAGGAGGGAGGCGGCGCAGGGGGGCTCTAGCTGGGGTGTCAGCCCATAGGGCCTGAAACCCAGCAGAGTTTCCAGCTGCCTGATGCGTGGACAGCTGGCAGCGTCCGTGAACTGGAGACCTGACTTGGCCGGCGAAGCCTGGCCGCGGGGCTCTGCTGAGCACTGACCGCAGGCGGGCACTGTGGGGCACTGGTGCAGGCGGCAGGCTCCCAGCACCCCGGCCCGTCGGCAGGCGGGCCCAGGGGAGACCTGGTGGGGGACACAGGGTGCGCAGCCCCCGTTCTCCCCCGTGGGGGGACTGAGGCCTGAGGGCCAGCGGACGGCGGGAGGGGAGGGTGTGTGCCTCTGAAGTCGCCCATGCTGACCCCTGAAGCCGCCACTCTTCCAGGCAGCGACGACTCCTGGGTTGGGGCCCCTGGGGTGAGCCCTGCCCCTCCTGCAGGCCAGCCTCCTGGGGGGATGGAACCTTGCCAGGAGCTGTCACCCTGTAGGTCTCACACCCTCCACAGGCCTCACACCTCTCGGGGGGCCTCCTCCCTCCGCTGTCAGACCTGCCTGCCCTGCCCACGTGGTCCCCGGGCACCCCCCGACTGCTGGCCTCTCCCGGCCAGACTCCTCACCACACCCCACTGGACTCCTGCCTGCCTGCAGAGAACACACAGGGGCTTCGAAAAGCCACTTTTCTGGAGAGAGGCGTGGGGTGGGGGGAGCTGAATACCACTACAGCTGAGGAGGGAAGGAGAGAAAGCAGAGAAACAAAGGGTGATTTAGCGAGGAGACTTTATTTTTAATTGTCTTTTAACTGCAGCGCAGAAGGGAGCGGCCGGCCTGGGGCCGGCAGTGCCTTGGCTGCAGACAATTCCCTTAATGTGCGTTTTGATACAGGGCCCAAATTAGCGCTAATAAAAAGGGGTAATAAAGCCAACTCTTGCACCAAACGGAACTCCTCTAGCTGTCAGCACCATTATCAAGAGGAAACTGCGTTCTCATTTCAATTAACCTTGTTTGCACTCAGCACGTCCACACAAATAACAATAACATTAATTCAGGGCGCTGGTGCGGGGCTTCCACGTTAGACAGCTCAGAGCCTGCACCGGCTTTGGAGCTGGAGCTAATGAACCCGAAACTCGACGTGAATTTCCAAATTGCTCACAGCAGAGTTTCGAAGCTCTACTAGGGAGAAAAATGCTGATTCTTTTCAAGTTCCTCAAGGGGAAAAGCTGCAGCAGCAGCACGCCTCTGCCTGATCCCGCCTCCCCTGACCCGCTGCAGCCCCCGCTCCGGGCGGCGGGCGGCCCCCTGGCCAGCACTGACCCCTGACCTCAGAGCTCCCCGCACTGTGGGGGGCCCAGCTGTGCGCCCCCCTCCGCCACGGCCCAGCCCCACGCAGCTGCCCCTCGCCAAGCCCAGGCGCACCTGGGGGCCACTGGGCACGTGGCGGGATGGAGGGGCAGAGCCTCCAGGTCCCACCCACCCCCCCACGGGCGCAGGGGACAGGGGAAAACTCACCTTCTCCTTGGAGACGTGGTGGGAGAAGGGGCAGGTCCCATCCGTCTTCTTGCACGTGCCCCGAACAAACCTAGGCAAACAGGGAGGGTCTGAGGGGCGGGGAGTCCGCGCCAGCCCCCACCCCACCTGCAGGGAGGCCGCGGCGGGCGCACCTGGTGCACACGGCCACCTTCTCGGGGTCGTGGATGTAGGGGCAGTGCTCGCCGCGGTTGCACCTGCCGAAGCGGTTGTAGTACATGCAGTACTCCTCCTTCCTCCGCCGCCGCCTCTGCCGCGCCTGCCGCACGATGGCCAGGCTGCGCTGCACGGCCCGGCTGGGGAGGGGGCAGACGTCCGTGAGCCCCGGAAGGACGGGGAGCACCCCGCCCCCAACCCCAAGGGACGTACCTGGCCAGGGAGCGGCTGCAGCTGCTGGCAGGGTCCAAGCGGCCTGTGGGGGGGAGAGGCTGGTCACTCCAGGCCCACCGCCCCGGGCTCTGCCCTCTCCCCGCTCACCTGCCTGGCACCGGCCCCCTGGGATGCCCCACCCTCAGGAAACCCCTCCTGGTTTCCCTCCAGGAAACCGCTTGCCCTCCTGGACCCCTGCCAGGCCACCTCCCAGCCCCGTGCAGGGGAGAGGCCGAGGCGAGAAGGCAGAAGCGGGCGGGGATGAAGGCTCAGGGACCAGGTCTGGCGGCACAGCTCCCCGAGGCCACCCTGGTTGCTGGCCAGTGGTCTTTTTTTTTTTTATTATTATTAATTTATTTATTTATTTATTTTTGGCTGCATTGGGTCTTCGTTGCTATGCACGGGTTTCCTCTAGTTGTGGCGAGTGGGGGCTACTCTTCGTTGCGGTGCGCGGGCTTCTCACCGTGGTGGCTTCTCTTTGTTGCGGAGCACGGGCTCTAGGCGCGCAAGCTTCAGTAGTTGTGGCACGTGGGCTTGGCAGCTGTGGCTTGCAGGCTCTAGAGCACAGGCTCAGCAGTTGTGGTGCACGGGCTTAATTGCTCCGCAGCATGTGGGATCTTCCCGGACCAGGGCTCGAACCCGTGTCCCCTGCATTGGCAGGCGGATTCTTAACCACTGCGCCACCAGGGAAGTCCCTGGCCGGTGGTCTTGCCTCAAGGCAAGTGGTCCCAGGAACAGTGGGTGGTGGGGCTTCCCTGCCACCTTCCTCTGTCTGGAGCAGAACCCAGGGACGCGTGACCTGAGTGGGGTCTGGGAATGCCAGCTGGTAATGCAGTAGCTAAGAATAGCTTATTTAAAGCGTCATAAGATAAAAACAAAAAAGATGTGTATGGCCACAAATCCTGAAATCCTCACTGCCAGGCCCTGAGGAAGCTGTGTGCCGACCTCGGCCTGCGTCGTGTGGCTGGAGTCCCTGGCGGGTACCCGCTCCTCACAGTTTCGGAGGCACCTTGTAAGACACTCCCTCAAAACCCCAAGTGCACAGACCAAGCAAGGCCTCTCTGAGGTCACTGACTGTGGCCTGAAGGGGAGTTGCTCACAAAGTGGTCGGTGGCGACAGGAAGGGAACAGGTGGACGCTCAGCCAGGGCAGCTGGGGTTCGGGTGGGGCTGGGCCCTGGGGGCAGGGGATGCGGGGCAGGCGAGTGGCACTGTCTTCTGCGGTGTGAGCTCACCCTGCAGAAGGGGCATCTGGGCTAATATACGGCTCCCGCCTGCCTTTTTGATACCAGGTCACTCCCCAGGACCAAGGCGGGCCGGGCAGGGTGAGAGCTGCTCAGGACGGCCACAGTTCCTCAACACACACATGACCCTTCCCAGACCAGATCCGGTTTCCCACAGGCAGCTGCTGAAATGGATCCGGCAGCAGGAGGCACGAGTGACATCACTCAGAAATTCTAGGGACCTGAGGCGATGACAAAGCATCCCAGGTTTAAAAAGGGACACCCCCAAGCTGCCTGGCCCCGAGCCCCCCACCCCACCGGAGCCAGAGCCACGTGGGAGGCCTGGGCAGGCGGCCCTCCTGTCACCTGTAGGGCCCTCTCCCTGGCTCGCCCCAGGGCATCCTTTCCCAGGGCCCGCTCAGCTTGGTCTCCCGAGCTCCTCACCCAGTCACACCAGTGTTCTGACACTTCACTCGGCCTGTCCAAACCCAAACCCCTTTGCGCCCCACAGGCCGGACCCTCAGACGCCCTCCTCCACATGCCACCCTCTGCTAAGCCCTGACCGCTCCCTGGACGCTCTGTGAGCCCGTTCTGGGCCAGTGCCCTCACTGCCCTGCTGGAGCTGCCCTCTGGCCAGCGTCCGCCCTCCTCTGAGCCTCAGTCTCCTCAAGTTAAAAAGGCGGCTCCAGGGCTGTGCCGCGAGACCCCCGCGGGAGGGAAGTGCTCTGCACGGCGGCCCAGGCGGCTGAGTTACTGTGCGAATGGGGGAAGGGAACGCGATGACACAGAAGGGAGAGAGGGGGCTCAGAGCGTGAGGGCTGGAGGGGAGGGGGTCTTAGGATGGCTCCAGGCCATACTGGAGTCTGGCTTCCAGGCCGGGGACACCCGTCCTCGGGGTGGCAGTGGAGGCCAGTCCAGATGGCACGCGGTGGCCCTCCACCTGCCAGCCTGAGGGCGACGGTGCAATCTGATCACTGCCGGTGAGCGCGGCTTCCGGGGCAGCCACCCAGGCTGCCGGCGACGCTGTGGCGTCATCTGCCCCCGCCAGGGGCCGCTGTCGCCATGTGCCTGCCTGTCAGAGCGGCCCGCAGGCCTGGCCGCTGGTGGGGCAGGGGGCGGGCAGGTTTACTCCTCTTTCCACTTCTGCTCTTAAAGAAAATGCCAGTGCAGAGCCTGGTAGGAGTTTTTACAAGAACAGGAGGCACCTTTTCAAATACTTTGCAGTGCTAAAAAATGCACATAAAGTAGCTGTTTGAAAAGAGGCGTGGAGGCGCTGAAAAGTTCAGCTGAAAACCCTTGGCGATCTCGGAGCAGGAGGCACTGAGCCTTCCGGAGAGCTTGCACTTCCCTGGGGTCTTCCCAAAATAGACTCAGACGGCGAGGCAGCCCCCGCCCAGGCAGCGACTCAGACACCGCCCCCCCCACCCCCGCACTACCTGCCCAGGGCGCGTTGGTGGCAGGTCAGCAGCAGCAGGGAGACTGCCCACCACAGCCTACGTCTGCCTCGGTCTGGGGCCTGGGGCTCAGGAGAAGCCTGGGAGCCGGGCCTGCAGCCCCGGCCGCGCGAGGCGGCTCTGGCAGGGGGACGCGGGGCTTCTGCTCCACTGCAGGAACCTGCTGGCTCTCGGGGCCGAGGCACAGGCCAGGCCCAGTGGAGCCCCCATCAGAGCCACTGCCTGGGAGGACCCCTGCCAGGTTCCAGGCCGAAGCATGTGGGGAGGGTCCCAGGGTTGGGCCCTTCGGGTGGGCAGACCTTAGACCTGGGAGGAAGTGCTTGGCCCCGGGGTTCCAGGGAAGCGGGGTTTGCCTGCTAGAAGGCCCTGGCCCTGGGGCTCGGGAGCTGGGCAGGGCAAGGCTCTCCCCAACGAAGCCTGGGATGGCTCAGGCACCCCAACCAGGGGCTGACGTTGTCCCAGAGAGGCCGGCAGCCAGGAGGAGAGGGGGTAGAGCCCCCGCCCCCTCCCAAGGAGGCCTGCACTTTCTCGCTGAAGTCAAAGCTCTGTCGACTCCGGAGAAGAAAATTTCTTTCCTTAATTATCATTCACCTAAGTGGGCTGCCGGTCCACAGGCATTCCCACATCTGGGAGCAATCCACCTGCCTTACAGCCAAGAGTCGGCCACCTGTACGGGGGTCCAGGCCGCTGCTGCTGTGTTGGGCCGGCCTCGTGCCCCCAGGACAGGCTGCCCTGTGGTCTGTGCTCCAAACCCCACCTCCCTGCCCCGACCCTGAGGTGGGAGGGCTGAGCCCCAGGGCTGCCCGCAGGGGCGGGTCGGCAGGGAGGAGGCCTCCACCCGCCCCCCCTCACCTAATCGCCCAGAGGCTGGAGGGCTGGGGGAAGAGGGGTGGGGAAGGCCAGGGCACCACCCTGCAGCCGTCCTGTCCCCACTGCTCCGTCTGAGCAGGGAGGTGGTGACCCTGCGGAGCTCAGCACTTGGAGGGCAGCGGGCTCAGCGTGGCATCCTCCCCGGGGAGAAGTGCCCCACAGTCCCTAACGCCGGCCCCGCCCACCGGCTCTCACGGCACCCCGGGGCAGCGGCTCGAAGGTGGGGCCCCGCAATGCCTGTGGGCTTGTCTGGATGCCCGGGCACCCACGGCCCTGTCCAGCCCGCCAGCAGGCCTGGCTGCGGCAGCCCCGTGAGGGGCCCGGCTCAGGGGAAGCAGCAGGCTGGAAGCGGCCGTGGAGAGAGGAGGGGTCTGAGGTCCCTGCCCTCTGAGATGTCCACAGCTGCGTGTGGGCCCCACAGACTACGAGCCCACGTGCTACAGGCCCGCTGAGCTCTGGTGTCAGAGGCAGTCGGGGTGGGGCAGGGCTGTCCCCTGACCCCAGGCCCCGGCCCCCCAGGCTGAGTCTCACCGAGGCCCCTGAGGAGCCCGGCCAGGGCTGTGCACCCGCTCCTCCACCACCAAGCTCTCGAGGTCGGGGCAGAGGCCCTGGGAGGCCACACAGCCCAACCCCGCAAGGTGGGAAGCAGGCACGAGGCGGGCGGAGACTGCCTGTCCTGGGGAGCCCGGGGCACCTGGCCTGGAATTCAGCAGCCGGGCGCCCCAGGCCAACAGACCGAGGCCCTGGGAGAAGAGAGGCAGGGCTTCCGGGAGGGGCCCTCGGGCTGTCACCCACGCCCCGCCTCCTCCCTGGACCGGGCCTCTTCTCCCTCCTGCCCCTTTGGGCGGGTCGGGCTGGGGGTAGCTGGGCCTGTGCAATCCCCGTACCACCTGCAACCTCTCCCTGTTTTTTTCCCTTTTCGACAGCAAAGGAAAAGAGTAAAATTGGACTGAAACCAAAATATTTTTCTAGTTAATGTGCACACTAAGCAAATCCAAAGCATCTCCTTCTCCGAGGCCTGGGGGCGCATGTGGTGGTGACGGCCTCCAGGCACAGCGGGGAGGCGTTGCCAAAGCGATTAGGCACCGCAGCCCCAGGTGTTCACTCGCCCAGGCCGCGTTTACCATACCTGGCTCATCTCCTTTGTCCAGGAGCAAAACACAGAAAATCAGAGGCGGCTTAGCCAAGCAAGAGGCAGGTGCACCCGAGCAGTCCCTGGGGGGCCTCCCCATCGTGGCCGCTGCCAGCCTTGTGAGGGGCAATTCCTGAGGCTCTGCGAGCAGGAGTGAAACGGCCCTGGGGCTGGGGCGCTGTCTGGGGAGCCCTCGCTCGGGCCGGCTCCGGGAGAGCCCCAGGCCCGGGGCCTCCGACCGGTGGGCAGCCTAGAGCAACGGCGCACGCACAGCCTCACCCGCCAGGAGCCTCACCTGCGCGCAGGAGGGGCCTGCTGCCCCCGTCGCTGCCGGGCCGGCCATAGGTCTTGGAGAGCTTGTTGGCCGACACCTTGTAGAGGACGCCTCCGATGCAGCGGTAGCCTTTGTTCCGCCACCGAGGGGAGCCGGGCTGGGCTTTCCCACCCGCTGCAGCAGTACGCAGGCCGTTCAGCACCAAGGACCTGCAAGGACAGGGAGCGCCTGTCAGCCCAGCCCCAGGGCCCGCGGTCGGGAAACCTCTGCCCCCCGCCCTCCGCTGGCACAGGAGGGGGCCCCCTCAACGCCACCAACCAGGCTGGGACTGAGCCTCCCCCTCCGACACGCTCGCCCCTGCGACACAGCTTCCAGAGGGCTCCTTTGTGCCCTCGCTGCTTGCACTAAGGCGGCCCTGAGGGTCTACTCCAAGGCCTGTGGCCGTCACCACTGCCCGGGAACACCTCCTGGACGCTGCCCCAGTGGTGCCACCCCGGCTTTGGGAAGGCCGTGCTGTGGGGTCAGCAAGCTCCACTGCCCGCCCTGCCCGCCTCTCTTTCCACTGCACGGAGGGCCCTGCACGGAGACTGGGAGGGGACAGGCTCACAGACCCCGCTCCCGCCAGCAAGCTGTGTCGGGGGAAAGACTGAAGTCTCCTCGAGGTCAAGGGCTGACAGAGGACTGAGCCGCCTGTCCTGGGATTAGCGGACGCCCAGGCCAGCCCAAGGGCAGACGGGTCGGGAGAAGTCCCCCGACAAACACACAGCGGGCAGCGGCCGCACTGCCCCAGACCCAGGTCCCACAGATGGTGGGCCTGCAGCTGCCCTGGTGGACCTGCTCCCCGAGCCGCCACGAGGGGTCCAAGGCCCTCCCGCTGCCCAGGGCCTCAGGGCTCCAGAAGGACTTGGCCTTGGCCCTCCGGTGCATTTCAGCAGGAATCTGTTTATGCAAATTGAGCTTAATTCCCTATGAGCTCAGATTCTGCTCATCACACTGTCACCGCCCAGTGTACATGCGGGCCCCACTGGCAAACCTGGGCAAGGGGCACCGGCTGTCGCGTGAGCATCACCTCTACCCGAAGATGGCCCCCAAGCAGCAGGAGGGGCGGGGCGTGAGGAGGGTGGCCCTACTGCAGGCAGTGCCACCAGCGGCAGCTTGGGGCCCAGCAGAGGAGCCAGCTGAAGTCAGGGCCCGTCCTGGGGCACACACGGCACCCTCCCTCTGGGTTCTCCAACGTGCTCCCGTTGAGGCCCCCACGCCCTGCAGCCCCTTCCCCTGGGAGCATATGAACCCCAACTCCACCTGGGCAGCAGTACACCCTTTCCTGGCTCCCCAGGGCCAGCGAGGGGGCGCCCAGACCTGGGTCTGAAGCGCAGACGGGACGCGGCAGGCCTCCGGGCACCCTAGCACGCAAGCTGGCCCACCCCTTGGCCTCCATCTCTCCATCTGCGAGTTGGGGGTCGTTGTAACCAGCCGAGTGAGCCGGGTGCTGGGGGCCCGAAGCGGCAGCGCCAGGCGGGAGGCCGAGGAGGACTTCCCGCCAGAAAGCACGCAACCCAGCTTCCCTTAATTAAAACTTAAGTTCACAAACACCAAACTTGGAGCGAAGGACTCCTGCCAAGGGTCCTCGGCAGCCCGGCCCACGCTGGCCGTGCCGACAGGCCCCAGCTGCCCTCTCACGGGGCACGTGGGCATCCTCTGGGGGAGGAGCCAGACCTCTAGGCTCTCTCGGACCTTGGGACCGCAGATCTACCCGCTGTGGCCTCAGGGCACCTGCCCTGTCCCCTGGGCTCGCACCAAGGCCAGGTGGAGGTGTGAGGAGGGGCAGGCCTGGGTGGGGTCTCCTCCCCTCACTGCAGAACGCTGTCAGCCTTGGGAGCCGGGGACCCTCTGCAGGAGCTGTGGCTGCTGTCCGAAATGCACAGCTTGGCCCGAGTCCTGAGCCCCGAGGTTGAGAGCAGAGCCCAGGCCAGTGGCCGCCACAGCTCACTTAGCCCGAGGCCGAGAGGCCCCCGACAGCCCCGGCGCCCAGCCCCGCACCGTCCCGAGCCCTCAGAGGTCTCCCCGCCCACAAAGCAGCAGCCCTTTCATCTGCCAGCCCTGGGCCAGGGGCAGCGTCGGGGCCCCCTCACTCCGCAGCCCCCACCTGTGCACCCAGGGTCGCCCCCCCGAGCGCCGGCTGCTCGTGGCGCCCAGGCCCTCACCATGGGGTGGCCGCTCAGGGCCGGCCCCCAGCCTCCCGCACAGGCTGTGCATCGCAACCGTGGGACTGCGCTTGCCGGGAACGAAGACGCGCTAAGCCGCCCCTCCCCTTACCAGGGGCACCCCCTCTCCCACCTGCCTCTCCCTCCGCCCACGGCGCTGGCCCCCATCAAACGTGAGAGACGGGGGAAGGGAGGGAGTCAGGCCCTTCAGGGGTGAGAAAGCTCCCCACCTGTGGGCATGTGCTCCTGGCTGAGGCCGGACAGGGACAGACCACCGCCCCCAGAGGCAGCCACGCAGGCGACGCCGCGGGATTCAAGCAGCACGTGGCAGCCCAAGGGAAGAGGAGGCCCGCCCAGGCAGGGCCCAGCAGGGTGGAGGCCGGCAGGTCCTGGGGTCAGAAGGAACTGGAAGCTTCAGGGCAGAGCGTGTGCCGGCCCCCTCGGGCGGCCCCCCACGAGGGCCTGCGCCCCACAGCTCTGCGCACGGAGAAGCCTCAGTCTGGGGCTGTTGCTGGCCACCCCCGACCCCCAGGAGAAGAAGTGGCCCTGTTAATCACTGCCTTCCGCGATTTGCTCTTACAGCTAAAACGCCCGTCTCAGGCGACGCTTCTTTCTCGCGACAATGTTGATTAGTCTTACGGATGAACACGACCAACCGATCCATCCCCTTTCCGACCCGAAAAGCCACGTCCCTGGGCTCCGGTGCAGTGACGGGGCGACCGCGGGCCTCTGGGAGGGGCAGAGGCGCAGCAGGCCTCCTGCTCCGAGGCCCCGGCTCCGCGCTCACAGTCTGTGCTCACACCTGGGCCCGAGGACCCCGCGTGCCTGGGCGCGGGGCTGCAGCACGACCACAGCCCTGGACCCACAGCTCCCAGGGGCACCGCGGAGCCTGGGAGCCAAGCTGGGAGAAGCCGCACCCCCAGATGGCGCCCTGGGGCGGTCGGGCAGGTGGAGGCACCAGAGAACTCGGGCAGGGCTGGCGAGGGCCGGGCAGGTGGAGGCACCAGAGAACTCGGGCAGGGCTGGCGAGGGCCGGGCAGGTGGAGGCACCAGAGAACTCGGGCAGGGCTGGCGAGGGCCGGGCAGGTGGAGGCACCAGAGAACTCGGGCAGGGCTGGCGAGGGCCGGGCAGGTGGAGGCACCAGAGAACTCGGGCAGGGCTGGCGAGGGCCGGGCAGGTGGAGGCACCAGAGAACTCGGGCAGGGCTGGCGAGGGCCGGGCAGGTGGAGGCACCAGAGAACTCGGGCAGGTGGAGGCACCAGAGAACTCGGGCAGGGCTGGCGAGGGCCGGGCAGGTGGAGGCACCAGAGAACTCGGGCAGGGCTGGCGAGGGTCGGGCAGGTGGAGGCACCCAGAGAACTCGGGCAGGGCTGGTGAGGGTCGGGCAGGGCCCCGCCCATGGGAACCGGCCTGGCCTGCAGTCTCGCAGGGCCGCCTCTGCCCTTCCCTCTCCCGCTGGTCCCGCTGACTTTGGACCTGTGGCCCGGCAGGTGCCGGGCAGGCGGGGGCTGGAACAGTGGGCTGGGGGCCCCCCGCCCCAAACGCCTTGTAGCTTTTCACTGCCGTGGGTGTCACAGCACTCCAGTAAATTGTTACACTGATGGAGAGGACAGCCTTTGGAAACGAACTGTATTGAGAAGAGGGGATAAAATTAATGAGATAATGGCAGGGCCAAGGACCCAGAGAACACGCCTGCCCTCGCTGCGAGGGCCTGTAATTCCTTTTCTACAACAGGAGCCTCAGATCTAAAGCCTTCTCCCATCCGTCCGGCAGGCCCCTGCTGCCAGGAAATTTCATTAACGCTGGAAAATAGGAAAGGTATTAAGCGTGGATAATGAAGGCCAGGGAGGGAACCGTGCCTTACGATAGTCCTCCTTCTCGCCTTTGTGATGGGAGGCATGAACTTTCCCTTCAAATCCATTTCTAATCCATTTGAAATACTACAGCAAATTATCTTTCCTTCAGCCCGAAAGCGGCCAGCCAATTTACTCCGAATAGCAGTGACAATGCCCCAGGATTTATCACCATAACCTTGACTACTCTGGGGTGAGGGCTGGGCCTCCCCTCGGCCCCCTGGGGGCCACGAAGGACAGGTGGGGGGGAGATAACGTTCTAAATGAAAAGCGGCAGTAATGGGGAGAAAGACACACACGCCACAGAAGTAGGTTTAAAAAGAAAAGCGGTCCGCGTGCCCGCTGTCTGGGGAGCAGCTAGAAACTTCTAGGCCCAAGGCCATCCAGGAACTCCAAGGGGCTCTGCCCTCTGAGGCCCCTCTCACCTGCTGTACCCGGGAAGCGAGTAGAAAGTCCCAGGGAAAAGGGACCCCGAGAGACGGGGCGTCAGGGTCTGGGTAAGACAGGAAAGCTCTCCCCAAGGAGCCAGGATGAGCGTGATGCGTCCTCTGCTCGGCCTGCGGGGCGCACTGCCGGCAGCGGCCGAGTGCCCAGCCTGCCAGGGCTCCCCCACCCCCCAGCGGTTTCGAAGGCTGGCCCTGGACATCCAGGCCCCCTGCACACTCCCTGGCCACTGCCCAAGCAGGTCCGTGTAGCCCCCAACACCGTGCGCAGGGCGCCCCTGCTGCGGGTCTGCTTCTCAGGCTGCACGGCTGAGATGGGCCCAGCCAGGGCATCCTCGGCTAAGCGGCCTGGCAGCCTGGGGCACAGCTGTGCATGCACGGAGTGGACAGGCAGACCAGCTCCTGAACACCGCGCACCTCGCCTGCCCCAGTGCACCCAAGACCCTGGGCCGAGGACAGGCAGCCTGCCGGGCCACGTCACCTGAAGGCCCACAGAGTGGCTCCTCCTAACGGAGGGCACAGTCGGGTGCAGGGAGGCGAGGGGCAGGGAGCCGGCCTGGCCCTGGAGACCCTGGAAGCAGCCCCAGCCTCCAGGACACCCTGGGCAGGGCGAGCGTCACCCTGGAGCTGCGCCCGGGTGCCCGGGCCTCCTCGCCAGGTCCACTGGCCTCTAAACCGACACTGCCTCAGGCCGCCAGCACAGCCCCGCCGGGCTCCTCCTCGGCTGTCACTGCTCAGGTGGGATGGCAGGACCACACTGGAGCTGAAGGGGCCCTGCTCCGGCGCATCCACTGCTGAGGGCCAGGCCTCTCAGCACCCAGTCCTAAGGCAGCCTGGCACAGGCCACGTGGACCCAGAGCGGGTGGGAGAGACCCCGCCGGGGACAGAGCCAGGCCCAGGGAGCCCGCGCCCGGACGAGAAGTTGCTGGCGGAACCGACGGCTATGCTCCCACGGGAAGGCCCCCCAGGCACAGAGGCGTTTTGCTGGCACCTTCTTCCCAGTCCCCACAGTCTGCTCCCCTCCTGCGCACGCCCCGCCCCGCCCCGGGATGGGGACGCAGCCCAGACCTCTGTCACCGTCACCGAGGAAGCTGCCCTCTAGCCCCAGAGGCAGTCTGGGGTCCTGCCCTCATTCACGGCTCCCTGGTGGGGTCCCCGTCCCATCAGCTGGTTTGAAAGCTGCACGTCTGCTCAAGCTCCCCGCACTCCACCTGCCCCCCTGCAGGCGGGTCTCTTGGGCCCTCACCGGCCACTGCTTCCTGGAGGGCACTGTGACCCCCCTCGAGCCGGGCCCGCGCACGTGCCGTCCCTCTGCCTGTCACACGGGTCTGCCCGGAGACCAAGCTCAGACGTCAGGTCCTTGGGAAGCCTCCCCCAAACCCCGACGGCTGTCACGGGCCCCAGGCCCCGCATAGGGCCATGTCACACCTGGGAGCAAGCACCACAGGGCGGGGGCCGTGCTGGCGAGCGGGGGCTCCAGTGACTGGTGCTGGGTGAACGCACACCAGGAGGGAGGCTGGGGGGCCACCCGGGTCCCACACACCGGGGTGCCCTGAGGTGTGAGGGGAGACACGCAGACAGGACACCTCGGTGGGCGGGAGACAGGACACGCGGGGCACTTACACCAGGAGAGGCCCCTGGACTCAGCTGGAGGGACTGAGGCCGGGGCTGGACAGCGGAGGGCCGGGCGGCGGGCAGGCTGGCCGGGAGCAGAGAAAACAAGCGGGGAAGCATTTCTCAGGAAATGGAGCGGCTTCCACGCAGCTCCAGGCAAGCGGGGAGTGCGCCGTCAGCAGAAGGGGCGCCCGGGGAGGCGGCTGCGCGGCGAATCCCAAGTAGGTCAGGCTCAGCCGCTGCCGCCACCGTGACGGCTGCAAACTGCTTAAGCGGGCTTTCCACGGAAACGCTGACGGCCTGCCTCCCCGCCACAGGCTGTGCCCTCCCAGCCGAGGCCTCACTCGGGGTCCCGGCCGTCGTGCAGGGCATCCTGTCGTGCAGGTGCTGACAGAACGTTCTGGGTTCTGGGGGCGAGGGACAGAGGCCCTCGGGGGCTAGGGTCCAGGAGGGATGGCAGGGCGGGCTCCCGGGAGCCAGGGACTCAGCGGATGGACGGACGGACGGACGGTGCGGGCCTCGGGATGACTGGGGCCACCTGACCTCCTAGGACCCTCCTCCCGGCACATGATGTGCTCCTCCTGAGTGTGGTCCCGGCCACCCTGGGGCAGGGGCGAGGTGATGGCTCGGCTTCCCAGGACACACCTGCTCGCAGTGGATGTGGGGCTACGGGTCCAGGGGGGAGCTGAGGCCTGAGGGCCCTGGTGGGTCGCGACAAGGACAGGATGGCCCTGGAGAGGGCGGGCCGGCCCAGGGCACAGGCTGAGCACTTGAGGGTGGAACTGGGGGGGCGGGGGGTGCAGACAGGGGGCTGGCTCCCACGGGCCCCCCTGACCCAGCAGGACACCTAGGCGTCGTCTCTGAGGGCGCTGCTCCTTCCCAAGGGACCCCGCCCCATCTCTCCCTGGTAACGAACAGAAATGATTCGGGGCGCCCCTGGCCAGCCGGCATCTGGTGGGCAACACTAATCGTGCTGCCTGCAGTACAAGCGCCACGGCTGCATGATGCGGGGCTGGGTTGTTTTATGTGCTCACATCTATTCAATTGGTATTTCGATCAATGCATGCATTACAAGCTTTCCCTTTAAGAGCCTAATAAACAACAAGATAGAAAGTAAAATTCTCCATAAAATGACACTTTTAAAAATCCATTTCAGCTGAAGCTACTGGTGTTTTGTATGTTAGCTGCAAAAAACAGGTATTATTAGGCCTTAATGGCCCCACTCCAGAGGGCAGAGTTCAGCTCGCTGGGCTGAGGGGCTGGGGGGGGCCCAGGGTCAGGCAGCCAAATGGCTGGTGTAGCCCAGGGCGGGACCTCGGTCCTCTGCGCCCAAGGGTCGCCCTCCAGGCTGGGCTGTCGCCCAGGGCTCCCCTGGCCCCTGACTGTTGGTGAGGGGCAGGGCGGGCCCTTCCTCTGCTCCCTCGGCCCCTCCCACGTCGCTCTCTCTTGCCCACCAACTCCCCCCCCCCCCCCCCCACCGGCTCACCGTGCCCGTGAAGTCCAGCTCACCCATCCCAGCCCTCTCCCGCAGGGCTGCATCGGGGAGGGGCTCCACGTGGGCAACAGACGAGGGAAGGCTGCTCAGGCAGTAGAGCACCAGCCCCAGGTTCTCTGGCTCCCAGAGGACACCCCTGAAGGAGCCCTGTGCCAGTCGCCTGGCTCATCCGGTACCCGGCCCTTGCAACCCGAGGACACCCCCGGGCACCATCCGCGATGCTCGGGCTTCAGGTCCAGCCCAGCCTCCACCACCCCTCCACGTCCCACCCCGAGCCAAGACCTCAGACTCTGCCCCCCTGAGCCCCGAGGGCGCTTCCTCAGGCTCCCTCCTCAAAGCTGGGCCAGCCCGTCAGCCCCTGCTGCCCACACACCATCCTCAGAGCAACCCCTCCTCTGTGCCCTGGTGTCCATGGCTCTGACCCCCATCACCAGGGACGCGGGGACCAGCCCAGAGAGCGCCCCGCGGAGCCCTGGTGGCGGGACGGGCCGAGGCCCCAGTGAAATGCCAGGCCACCTAACCTCTGGCAGCAGAGGGCTCGCGCTCCTTGGCCAGGCCTCCCATCACCTACCTGCCTGGCGGCCCATCTCGGGGCCTCTGCCCTCGCACTGCCCGGCAGCCCTGCCGGGTGGCGCTCGGCGCGCTCCACCTTGCAGCCGGCCCTGCTCGGGACGCGGCTCGCAACCCCTCACTCGCTGAGCGCCACGTGGCCTACGGCTCGGGGTTAGAGGGCCCTGGCCACCTACACCCCTCCCCGGCTCTCCAGCTCCCCGCTGGCCCCAGGGCCCAGGGCTGCCACCTGCTCGGCAGGCACCTCCCTGCACCTCTGGCTCTCACGCCAGTCGCCCGTGTCCCTCTGGTGACTCCCTAGGACATTCACGCTTGCGTGTACGTCACGAAGGGGCCACAGCACCTGGACGTGGCCGAGCTGAGAGACACTGGAGGGCAGCCCAAGCAGGAGCATGTGACACAGTGGGAACACGACCAGACCCCCAAATGCTACAAGCCCCGGCCCTCAGGGACCCGCATGTCACCGCTACCTAAAGAGACTCAGGAAGAGAGGAGATGGGGGGGCAGGTGCCCCTCCCCCACAGTCCCCAGTGGGACGGCTCCTCCTAGAGTCACACGTGAGCACAGCCTGGCTCCCCGGGGAAGGAGGTGGGGGCCGCGCAGATGGCAGGATCCACACAACTCCAGGGAAAGGCCCACAAGCTCAACAGCAAAAGCTCCTGAGAGTCAGAGGGCGAGCAGGTAGCTAGCTGCAAAGTGAACACACGCCCGTCAAAGCCTCCAAGACACCAGCAGGACTGGCTGGGGCCACAAAAAAAGGCAAAACAAAACACTAAAGGCGACACCTCAGCAGGTGTGCCCGGAGACAGGCAAAACCCACGCAACACTGTTCCTGCAAGACTGAGACGAGGCAAGCCCTGCACAGCGGGCAGATGAGAAGCTTAAATGCAGGTGGGTGGGTTTGGAGGCTGGCTGGCTGGGGAAGGCTGAGAAACTGAGCCAGTGTTGCTACGGTTCACCTGAAGAATACGGAGGCCAGACACACAGGTGGGTGGTGAGGACGGACAGCCCAGCAAGAGCACAGTCTCCGGCTCTGCATTTCGGTGGGGGGGAGGGGCTCGTCTCAGCAAACGTCTCTGGGAGGAGACAAAGAAACCTTGACCCCCCCACCTCAGACGTCGAGTAAAAGTTAACTCACGAAGGATCATAGGCTGAATATAAACGTTAAAATAGCCAAACTTCTAGAAGAAAGCGTGACCTTGGGGTAGGCAACTATTTCTTCAACACGACACAGAGCACTACTCATAAAAGACTGATAAATTAGACAGCATTGAAAGGCAAGCCCCACACTGTGAGAAGATATCTGACAGAGAAATGTAGCCATAATATATAAAGAACACTAGCAAATCAATAAAAAGACAAACTAATACAAAAGTGGGCAAAAGACTCCACGGGGCGCTTCACGAAGGACTGCAGAAGTGGGAGAAGACGCTGGCACCGTGAGTCATCGGGACGTGAGATGCCACCCCAGCCCCCGTGACCGGAGCACCCTCACACTGTGGCACAAGTGCAGACTAGGACAGCCATGGGGGAGACCGGCCTTCCCTGCTACAGCCCAGCATCCATCCACCCGCTGAGGCCGCAGTTCCATAGAGAGGAGGGCTCCCAGTCACTCGGCAACATGCCCAACAGGACAGAGAGCAGCAGAGACTGGAAATAACCCAGACGTCCATCGAGAGCAAAAGGAGCCCAGCGTGGCGCACCCTGAGAGGAGTACGGCACGGTGAGGAAAAAGAAGGCGCCTCTGCTGCACCCAGCACCGTCTCCGCTGGCTCAGGCTGCCATAAGGCACCACCGACAGGCGGCTAGATTGGCCGCAGTTCTGGAGGCCGGAAGCCCCAGCCCAAGGCACCAGCAGGGCTAGTTCCTGGTGAGGCCTTTCTTCCTGGCCTGCAGGTGGCGTCTGAGTGCTCAGCTCTGGTGTCTCTTCCTCTTCTTATAAAGACACCAAACCTATCAGATTAGGGCCCCACCCTAAATGACCACATTTAACCTTAACCACCTCTGTAAAGGCCTCATCTCCAAATACAGCCACACTGGGATTCAGGGACTCAGCCTATGAATTTGGATGATTCAGTCCACAACAAATGGTGAGCAAAAGAAGTTACACACAAAACAGTACCTACTATATGAATCCACTCGTATGAAGTTCAAAAGTTTTGAGACAGAGCTAGTCTAGAGGCCAGAGGCCAGAGGAGTGGGACCTATGGGTTGGCTGGCTGGGGATGTGACGGGAGGCAGCATGTGGGAGCTTCCGGAGCAGGAGACGGGCATACGCTGACCTGTGCGGTAGGCATGCAAGATGAAAACCCACAGAACTGACCACTGAAAATACAAACCACCACAAATGTTTTGCAAAGGGAAATCAAAGAGAAAGATTTGTCCAGAAGGCCAAGTTCAGGAACAAGATTTGTACATGACAAAAGTGACATTTTTAAATAGTGGAAAAAAAGTCTGAACGTCTAGTGGTCCAGAGACAACCAGGTAAGCGTTAAGCAAAATTAAATTTGACCTTTAGTCTTACACCATGTCCCCAATAAAGTCCAGGTAGGTTACAGTTTTAAATGCAAACCTTGAAAACATAGCACTAGAAGAAAATAATTGAACTCATGTAATCTTGGGATGAGGAAGGCTGTTCTAAGCAAATCAATATACTAAGTCTTAACAGACTGACAGATTTAAGAACACAGAAAAGTAAAAAGTTCTGTTAAAAATCCAAAAGGGTGCCCCCCACCCCGAATACTTACAGAGTCTTGAAAACCTGTAAGAAACAGGCCAGAGACAAATGAATGGTACACGTAAAGAATGTTGAACTTGACAAAGGGTATGAACAAAACTGAAATTAAAAGAGTTCCCTGGTGGTCTAGCGGTTAGGATTTCACGCTTTTGCTGCTGTGGCCCGGGTTCAATCCCTGGTCGGGGAACTGAGATTCCCACAAGCCATGTGGTGTGGGGAAAAAAACAAAAACAAAAACTGGATAGCATTCTCCTTCAATAAATTGTCAAAAAGCTTCTGGCAGTGGCAGCTAACACCAAGGAGGACACGAGAAGATGCAAACCAGCATGGCAGGAGGTGCCCCCTGGCTCTCCCTAAAGCCCAGAACCAGGGCGGCCCCTCCTGGATGAACCGACCTCAATGAGGTAGACAAAAGAGGCACAACTTCAACAGCCGGGTCAGGCTGTAGCCACCTACGCGGCAAGCCAAATGTCACTTCCTTGCCTCGGGAACACTTCCGGGCTGCAGACACCACTGGGCAGAGCCATCTGTGGGAGGGAGGAGGTGGTGGCAGTGCGGTCCCATCGGCGCTGGGTCTCACACGGCAGAGACCTTGCTAGCACCTGCTAGTGGAGGATGGTCCGGGTGGAAAGCGCTCAGCCAGGGCCCGGCCCCAAGGAGGTCCTAGGGGTGGGGTGGGGGGAGCCCCGGAGGGCAGAGCGGCAAAGCCCACCCTCCCAGGGCCAGACGCCTGAGCCCAGCAGGGCAGGGTCAGGCAGGTGGCCTGGCCTCGCCCACATGCAAGCCCTGACCTGGGCATACCCGCCTGGGCCCCTACCGGGCAGGTGGGCAGGGCGGGGCGGACTGGGAGGGGCCTGGCGCACCCCCTCCGCCCTGCCCCACCCCCAGAGGATCTGTCTTGCCAAGGGGACAGAGCCTGGGCCATAATTTATGCTCCCCCGCCTATGCTTTATGGCTTTCTTAATTCGGCTCCTGCTACTATTAATGTAGTTAATGCTGAGATTATATCTATTTTCTGGCGTCAGACGGTGATTTATTCAAGCCATTTTTCCGGTGGAGGCTCCCACGCTGTTAAATCAAGCGCCTTGCCAATTAAGTGCTGACTTGGGAAGCGGACGCGATCTTAACAGACATCTCACCGCAAATTAAACCGGGGCCCCTCACTCTGGGGAGTGGGTGGGGCAGCCACAGAAACCTTGCTGACTTCGAAGAAAGTCCGAGGAAACTAAGCCGGCTCCGCGCCCGCCTGCTGCTCTGGCTCCAGGAGGTGGGAGTGCGGGCCCAGAGCCCGGCTCAGCTGGAGCTGGGCTCAGGGTCCTGCCTGGCCGCGGTGACTGCCCCGCGGCAGGGGTGGCCGGGGGAAGGGCAGCCGTCACCGGGCAGAGGTCTGCGCAACTGCAGCCCCTCCCACTCGGGACAAACGTTTGAAAGGAGACACCCCACCATTCCTCCACTGTCCACCAGCTGGCACGTGAAGTGGCTGAAGAGGCCCTCTGACAGCCTTAGCAGGGTGCCAGGTGGGAGAAGATGTGACGGGGACGCCCCAGCAGTGGATGGACGACATTCTGGCTCTGCAACCCCGGTCCTGCGTGGAGCCCTCAATGGCCAGGGGTGGAAGAGGGGCGAACCAAAGGCCCACCTCTGAGGACTCGCGTGGCGACATGCTGGCGGGGGGAGGTTATGTGCCGAGCCACGGCAGGGGGAGGACATGCCCACCCCACCCCCCAAGGGCCCAGCAGCTCCTTGGGTGCCCCTGTGCCCTTTGGGAGCCCCCTGCCCAGAGAAGCTGAGGGTGACGCGGAGCAGGGCTGATGCCACAGGGTGGGGCCCAGGGAGGAGGTGGTGGCCAGGCTGCCTGAGGCCCACCAGGGGCCTGAGCGGGCACCTGCTTGTGGGAGCCCTTTGGGCACGGTCCTCAGCAGGGGGGGCCCCCCGGACCCTGCCTCCAACGTGGGGAGCCCATTATCCTAAGCTACCCAGACCCCTAGAACAATGCCTCCCCCGCACCCATCTCCAGAGGCCCCAGCTCGGCCCCGAGAGGGGAATCGTGCCGTGGGGTAAGATCAGGCAGGAGGGTGGACATACGCAGAGAGTTAAATATGGTATTATTTGGACGATGCTTTACTACCACCTCTAAAGCCAGGATAAAAGTGGTATTTTAAAACGGTGCTTGATTGTGTAAGGCACCCAGGAACCACTGGGTGGACAAGGCCGTTTTATTTCTTCCTGTCGGGGGCAGTCTTTTCAGCTTCCCCTGCTCCTCATCCCCCGGGACACCGACACAGACGCACGAGGGCCCACAGTGCAACGTGTGGCCAGGGCCTGGGCACAACCGAGGGCCATCTCCCACAGGGCTCCATGGGGAGGGACCTCACGGGACCTGCCCAGCTTCCTTCCAACAGTCCCGCTGCCTTCGAAACAAAGCTTCCCCCCGGGGCCAACGGCAGGGATGCTCTCTCTAGGTTTATCCTGAAACACCCAACCTGGCCTGTCCCACTCTTCCTCTGTGAGTCGCTGCGCTGTCACCAAGCGCACGGGGAGGCCACACCGTGGCCTGTGCTTTGGCCGTGGCAGTGGCAGCGTCGCACGGGGCCCTGCAGGGTGCTGTCCCGTCAGCGTTGGCCCACAGGGAGCCAGGCCCGGGCGAGGCGCCCGCCTGCCTGACCCTTTTCCACGCCGGTCTGGAGGCTGCTGGGCAGGCCTTGGCCACACAAGCCACCTCCCGTAGGGCGAAGAAGCCCCCTGCACATCTCATGATCAAGACGCAGTGCACTACGGCAGGCGAAGCAGGCCCGGCCACAGGCAGCAGGGATGGAGGGTGGCCTGGGAGAGCCCTTCCCCGCGGGGCAGCCGCAGCGAGGCAGGGAGGCTGGGGGACGGCGCCGGGCCGCGGGGTGGTGCCAGGCTCAGGCGTTCTAGCGTAAGAGCGCCTCACAGCCTGCCAGCGCTGGGGCCCCGGCCCCTCGGCACGCCCGCCCTCCTCACCTCCCTGTCCCCAGCACCCCGTGCACGCCTGAGGCGCCAGGGAGCGGCGCCCCACACCGCGAGAGGAAGGGCGCGGGGCAGTGGGAGCAGGACAGAGGGAGGCACGCGCACGTCCGTCCATGGAGAGAAAGACACCAATGTGCGGAGGCAGCGACAAGAAAGCAGGGCCAAGGGATGCAGCAAGAGGACTGAAGGCTAGAGGGCCCGAGCCACACACAGACGAGGGACCAGCAGGGCTGGGGCTGGCTGGACGACAGAGACCGTCCCAGAAGGGACCTGCAGCAGAGCGCCCTGGCCTTCTCAGGGGGGCCCGCTGTGCCCTGCACCCCAGCCTTGGCCCCAGCCCTGTGCGGCAGCTCCTGCCTACCAGCATGGCCCTCGGGGACACTGACCCAGGGATGCACCCTGGGCCAGCGAGCTCCGGGCCAGCTCACCACAGGCCCGGAGAGGGAGGGGACCACGGCCACGGAACGGCAGCCCCTGGCCTGAGACGGAGCAAACGGGGGCTCCAGTGTAGGCCGCCAGCCTCCGCTCCCACGCCGTCTGCAGGTGGAACACAGGTGTCACCTGTCACGTGGTCTCGCCACAAACACTGGCTACAGTGCCTGTGACCCTGGCCCCACGCCAGCGGTCCCCATGGCCAGGGAAGAAGTGGTGGCACAGAGCTGCATTGGGGGCAACTGTCACGGGGGGCTGTGTGGCCACTGGGGAGGACGGGCCGGAGGCTCGGATGGATGGGGAAGAGGCACGTGAGCCCCACCAGACCCCACCCCACACGAGGCACCCGCGCACCCCATGTCAATGCCCCCGCAGTGCCAGCACAGAGAGCCGAGGAGGAGGATGGCTCAGCCTCGCCCCTGCCTGGGAGCGCAGGGGCCGAGTGGCACTGGGGTGGCCCGGCCGAGCGCAGCCTCCCCTCACTCAGGGCTCCGGACCCTTAGTGCTGACTCCCTGCAGCACTGGCCGTGTCCCCCAACATCACACGGGTCCGTCCTAGAGCTGCCCACACGGGGCAGGACGGGGACTGAGAGAACGAACAGACCCCGGACCCAGAGGGCCAGGCTGGCCTGGTGCTCAGCTCCTGAGGGCGGGGGGTTCCACGTGCCAGCCCACACCGGTGGCGGTGCTTGACAGAGGGCACAGAAGAGAAGGAAGGCAGCAGGGCCACCGCGGCCTGTGCACCAGCTGGGCCCTGGCGCCCAGGGCCCTCTCCTCAGGGTCCTGCATCCCAGGCCTGGCCCTGCCAGCGAGGGGTTGGGCTCTAACGTGGCCAAGAAAGGCCCCCCTTCTGGACCAGGTTCCAGAGGGAGAGCGGGTAGCCCTCAACGTCCCAGCCTCAGTGCCGACAGGGGACGGCTGTGCCCTGGCAAGGCTGGTCTCCTCCCTCACCTCCCCGAAACCATCAAGGGGGTGAGGAGTCAAGGCTCCACATTGTCGCCCGAGCCCCAGGCCCTCCCCAAACCCACCGGGGAGCGCAGGCACGCGTTCAGGCCTCAGGGCTGCCGACAGCTGAAAGGCCTGCTAGACTCAGACAGAGAGATAAATAAATAACCAAGACGCGCTTTGAACCGACTTCCAAATTAAGAGTTGCACCCTTGCTGTCAGGCCCCCGCCAGCAGTTTCCGCGGCACCTCCCGTGCAGAAACGCACCTCAGCCCATTTATTAGAATGATGAAGGCAAAGGGACCTACAACTGCACTCCTTCCTTAATGAGCAGCCGAAGGGATCGGTAAGCATAATTTCAGAGGCCGGTAATATTTTATATAGTCGCCGAGTGGTTTAAATTGAAAACCCCCAACTGAATCAATATTTACTGCATTGAAACGAAATGAATAGTAATAAGTCACTAAGCTCTCTGTCCTGTTTCATAAAATAAAAAATTACAAAAACGAGCCCAGGCGCAGGGAGGCCATCACCTTAACTTCTACAGCACTTGGGGAGCTGTAACCGCCTGTTCTCGTGAAATAAAACCCTAAAAAACCTGCCGGAGGAGACCTGCTTCAGCACCACGTGGGGAAGCAGGCGGGGGAGGCGGCAGGAGGGGAGCGGGCAGGGTCACCCCAGGTCCCTCCCTGACCCCTACTGGCGCCCACCAATTCCCTTAAAGAGGCCCCACCCTAATCTCTCCAAAGCTCAGCACCAAGAGCTGGGTCACACCTCCCTGTCACCCTCAGGCCAAACTTCCTGCTCTGATTTCCTTTCTCATAATCCTTTTTTCTTTTTTCTTTTTAAATAAATAAATTTATTTATTTTTTGCTGCGTTGGGTCTTCGTTGCTGCGCATGGGCTTTCTCTAGTTGCGACAAGCAGGGGCTACTCTTCGTTGCGGTGAGCGGGCTTCTCATGGCAGTGGCTTCTCTTGTTCCGGAGCACGGGCTCCAGGCACGTGGTCTCAGCAGTTGTGGCGCACGGGCTTAGTTGCTCCGTGGCATGTGGGATCTTCCCGGACCAGGGCTCGAACCCGTGTCCCCTGCATTGGCAGGCGGATTCTTAAGCACTGCGCCACCAGGGAAGTCCTTCCTGCTCTGAGTTCTTTACCTATTTCTTCCAAACACACCCTGAGGGATGCTCTTGGCTGCACCCGTGGCACAGGAAAGGCTGTTCTCTGACCACTCCCAGGCCCGGGGCTGGTGAGGGGTGTATGTGAGTGAGGGCTGAGGACGGGGTCCAGCACAGAGCAGCAGCCTGCGCTCCCCGTGGGCCCGGAGAGGTTGAGAAAGGCCAGGCTTCCCCTCTGGGGCTCCAGGTCCCCCAGGAGACGCAGGCCTGCAGGGCTCCCTCGGGGGCTGGGGAGGCGATGCTGGCAGAGAGCAGAGCCAGGTGAGAGCCTCCGGGGGGAAGGGCCCTTGACCTCACACTCTGAACGTGGGGCTGAGGATGGCGGCACAGCAGCCACAGGGCACAAGGCGCCCAGAGGGCCGAGAGCCCCCTGGACCCACCACCAGACTCCTGGGCAGGAAACAAGGCGCTCATTCAAGCTGAGGCCGACTTGGCCAGGAAAGGCGCGGACACAGGGCCTTGAACAAGTGGACCACTCCCGCAACTCAAGAACAGGAGACAAACCAGCAATTAAAAACAGGCAAAAGATGTGAGCACAAAAGAAGACACAAAAGAACACAAGACCGGCCTTAAACAATCCCGTGCCTAAGCGTTCAACATGACTGGTAATCAGGGAAATGCAAATTAAACCACGACGTGATGCCACGGCACCTTGAGAACGTGCTGCGATGGGAACTGGAACAGACAGGGGGCGCTGCTCCGGGAGGGGACCCGCGTCTACACAAAGAGCCCCGTTGAGAGCGGGGAACCGCCCACCCGCGAGAGCACGGCAATCAGCAATCGCTGGGGGTGGCTGCAGGCGGACATGCCGAGTGTGCACCTCCCCTGCGGCGTCTGGAACCAGCCAGTCTGACCACAGTGAAAGCGGCCAGAAGAGGGCTCCTCAGGGGAGTCGCGAGGGCACAGGGGGAGGCGGCCTGAAGCAGCAGCAGCAGCACGGAGACAGCTGTGCGCACAGGGGCGCGGATCTGACCCAGGAAGGCCTGCAAGGAGGACGCGCCCCGCTGCCCGGACCCGCGCGACATGCTCCCGTCACCCCTCGGCAGCGCAGCTGCGAGCGGCCAGGAGGCACCGTGCTGCCGGGAGCCGGGGTCTGCAGACGCGGCTGGTTCCGGGCTGGAAGAGGGCAAGTCCCAGGTGAGCCTGGAAGCTTCCACTGGGCAGGTGAGGGAGGCTCGGTGAGTGACGGTGCCACGTGGAAAGGAGACAGGGCCAGCCCAGAGGGGGCCTCCGCGGGCCAGCGCCGTGGCCAACGGAGGGTCGAATGAATCACATCAACAGATTACAGCCTGAAAAATAAGAATCGGGAGTCCATACCATTACAAATAAATGAATATACAAGGCAACAGGGGATGAGGGACAGCAGTTCCTTACAGGACCCCGACCAACCGATATGGAAGGAATGAGGGGCTGGAAATCACTAAGGGTCTAGAAGGAGCGGGTGAGGCCCAGCAAGGAACAGGACGCCCACACAGGCTCGACGCCACAAACACCCAGAGGGACCCACAGCGCTCCTGCCCAAACGGCGAAGCTGAGTCCCGTCACGCACGAGGAGGCCTCTGCTGCCCCGGTCAAGGGCACCGAGGCTGCAACGCCCTCACAAACGGTGGTCTGTGGTCAGAGAGTGGAAACAATACAGCAGACGGGGCAAGGTACAAATAACTGGTGGATTTAGGTGAAGAATACACAGCAGTTCCGTGTACTACTTTTGCAACTCTTCTATAAGTTCAGAAGTATGTGAAATAAAGTTACCCCCCAAAATTAAACGCAAGACACTGACTAGGAGAGGGACCAGGAGTGAGCCAGGAGCGCACGGCGACAGCCCCCGTCCCCGCCCTCCCCACTGGCCCAGGCCCGCCCTGGCTCCTCCACGCACCCCTCCCACACGACAGCCCCCGGCTCACAGCCCTCCTGGGGCTGAGGGGTGGTCAGCAGCAGCAGGGCGCTGCCCCCAACGTGCTGACATAAAAGCGGCCCACTCAGGCCACAAGCCACAGAGCAGGGCTACAGCCCAGTGGCGACCATCTGCAGGGCCAGGCAGAGAGAGTGGCGGTCAGTGGTCAGCAGGGCCCTGGGCGGCCAGGCGCCCCCGAGCAGGAGCTGGGCCAGGGCCGCTCGCTACTTGACCAGACTAGCCCCTGAAGCCTCAGGCCTGGTCACACCTCCGCACGTGAACCTGCTCTGCCTCCTGCCCGGCCATCTCGCGGCTCCCCCGTGCGGTGTGTGTCATTTCCCCTGCCGGGGGAGAGCCCCTGGGCCTGGTCACGCCCACTCACCGCAGCCAGGCCCGGGGGAGACCCAGGGCTGCGGAGAGGCCTTCCGGCCCAGGACAGTCTGTCCCCCACTGGGCCACAGCTTCCAAGCAGGCCGGGGCCTGACGCAGGACAGGCCCTCCGCGGACGCCTGGGGAGTGAGTGGACTGACTGGCTCCTCTTCCGCAGGCCCAGGGGCAGCTAGGAGCCACTGCAGCCCCCCGCCCGGGGACCCAGCCTGCTCTGCTCCGCCAGGCCTGAGCTGCGACACAGAGGGGCCGGGGAAAGAAAATGCTCAGGTGCCACCCAACTGAAAGCCACAACCCGAACAACCCCCGAGCTCCAGCCCAGATGGAAGGCCCTTCTCCCGGAGGGGACAGCCCCGTCAGGGCAGAGAGCAGGCCCCGCAGAACGTGTTGGGGGACCCCTCCTCCTGTCCCACTCTTCCTCCACTCTCACTGCCCCCAACCCCGGGCACGAGCCGGGTGGGGGCGGGCGGCGGGGAAACCCTGCCTCTGACACGAACCCAGGACAGTCCTGACTGCCCGCTGCCAACGGAGCAGGCGGGGCCCGAAGCGGGCATCCGGGGCCCTCAGCCCGGGGGACGTCCCGGTGAGACCCGGGGAACGTCCTCCTCGCTTGAAACGGGCGCTTTCCGCTGTAACAGAACCAGTCCAGAGCTCTGCTGCCCACTCGCCACAACCCCTCAGCCCCTTCGCAGGCAGCCTGAGCGGCGCTCGGCCCAGCGGCCTCCTCGGCTCTCAGTACAAGCCGCCCACGGGCAGAGCTGTCATGGGGCAGCCAGGGGCACAGGGCTGGACAGAGCCAGGCGTGGCGTGCAGCTCCCCAGGCTCCAGGTCAGAGGCAGGCGGGCACCCCCAGAACCATGCAAGCCAGGTCAAGGTCAAGGTCGGCCACGGCGTGTGCCCAGGGCCTGCACACAGCAGTCACAGCCTGGGAAGCGGGGCCGCCGGGAGGAAGGGTTGCAGCCCCCACCCTGACATCCCCCTGGCCCCTGCGGGTCCAGCAGCAGGGCCCAGGTCCCGCCTTCCACGCCAGCCTCTGCTGCCCTCTGAGCAGACATCCCAGGCTCCTTCCCAGCCCTCCGGGAAAGGCCCTCACAATGCGGCCCACACTGACCCCACTGGCCCCAGCCCCAGAGGAGCCTTCTCTGGGCTCCTTGGTGGCCCGTCCACCCTGGGTGAGTCTCAGTGCTTCCCAGCACTTGCCACCCCGTGCAAGCATTTGCTTCATCCTCTGCTTGCTTCCTGACCCCCTGCCTACTGGGAGGCGAGTGCCGCGGGCAGAGAACTCGCCCACACAGGACGGCTGCCCGCAGGGATCCACAGGGGAGCCCCGCTGCCCAGCACTGGGCACCCTACTAGCTCTGTCACAGGGTTGCGGCCTGGGCTGAGCTGGGAGGGGTCTCTGCACACCACCAGGCTGGGGCCTCGCCAGAGACAGAGCGGGGCCCCGGGCTGTGGCCATGGTGGAGGCGACTGGAAGGGAACACTGCTTTCCCAGAAGGGTTCTCCCCAGGTCCCTCTAACTGCCACACCCTTCAGGGCAGGGCAGAAGGCTGTGGGGACCCCAGTTCCGCTGGCCTGCGCAGGACACTCCCTGCTCTGACTGAAGGCTGTGTCCCCCCCCTTCAATTCCTATGTTGAAGCCCTAACCCCAGTGTGATGCTGTTTGGAGGTAGGGCCTTTGGGCGGTGATGAGGGTGAGATGAGGTCGTCAGGGTGGGGCCCCGTGATGGGGTTAGTGGCCTCATTAAGACCCCCGAGGCTTCTGCTCTCCCTCCACACGGGAGGACACGGCGAGCAGGTGGCGTCTGCAACCTGGAGGAGACGTGGGCCTGGCCAGCACCCGGACCTCAGACGTGCAGCCTCCAGACCGTGAGGAACACACGTCTGTGGCGTAAGCCGCCCCGTGTGAGGCGTTGCGTTACGGCAGCCCGAGCTGCCCGACACCCCGATAACCGGAGGTGAGAAGGAGGCCGGGCAGGGCCAAGGCTGGCCTCCTGCTCACCAGGGAGCTGGCAAGGGTAGGCGTGAAGGGAGGACGTGGAGCTGAGGCCACCCCGCAGGGACACTGCCATCCTCGCCCTGGATTCCTCTTCAATAATGACTCGTCACTTCGGAGAAGCATTTTAGAGCCTTCAAAATCGCAGCCCAAACCTCGACAAACTGCCCGGAGATTACTTAAGATTTACCGCACAGACACAAAAATAAAATAAAATAAGGCAGCCCAGCGAGCGGCAGCCCCTGTGACAGCACCGTTTGCAGTCGGGATGGAGCAGCCGCCAGACTCATCTGCTTAAGCACAGGGGCTTCTGTTTATTCTGCACTTCCATGTCAAATGAATTCGGAAAGAAAAAAAGTGACAGGCAGTTTAGGGATATAGGTCACATTTCAGCTTCAGTTCAGATTAATGAACTTGTTGGAAGCCGGCGAGGGCACAGGCAAATCCACAAATCTTCGAACAAAAAAAATTAAATCCTCGCTCAGTGTGCGCCTCAGCCCCGGGGTGTGCTCATGGGTCCCCCTGCTGCCCAGGCCCCGGGGGCCGGCTCTGGGCCGCGGCGCTGTGCAGTCCTCGAGCCCCAGCCACGCCTCCTGGGGCCCTGGACCTGGCCTGCCCGGGCCAGCTGCCACTCCCCCTGCACGCAGGTGGTCCCAAAGCCAGGCATCTGCTGGCCGGGGCAGCAGTACAGACGTGGCGCCGAGGATTCCGCCCCACTCAGGCCACAGTCCTTCCCAGGAGGGGAAGCCACCCCCCACCCTGTGTCCCTCCGGAGCTCCGGCCTCCACACACTCCCCTGGCCAGGGCAGCGGCCACCTAATCCAGCCCATGGCTCTCGATGGGAGGGGCAGTGCCCACGGGGTCCAGGAGCTGCGGCCCGGCGGCTTCCCACCTTCCGTCTGCCCCAACGTGGACGAGGGCTGAGCGGCCGACAGAACTGACGGGCTAGCTGCCCTACTTCCAGCTGACTCTCCTCTCAGATGTTTCTGGAGTCAGGGCCTCAGCAGAGAAGCACCAGAACCTCCTCCAGACCAGACAGCTGGTGGTGGGAAGGGGACCCCAGGACTCCTGCTGTGAACGTGGGCTACCACGTGGCCCCTCAGCTCCCCACACGTTAGGCCAAAACTGACATGGGGCTCAGAGTAGGTTTCTGTCTAAACCGGGAAACAAAGTGCAAAGCTGCCTTGCGAGGCAGACGTGCAGCCTGGCGCCCAGGACAGCACTGTCACTGGTGGCCACACTGCCACGTGGCTCAGGTCACGGTGCAGAACACGGGCTTCCAGGGAGGGGAACGGGCCAAGGACCCTGCAACCCTCTGCCTCTTCCCAGACACCAGGAGCCAGGCCTGGGGATGCCCACCTCCCGAGCCCCCCCCCGGAGCAGGGAGCGGGCAGAGGAGCTGTACCGCCCCTGAACCAGGGCCAGCAGGGTGGGGAGGAGAGGAGAACGTCACAACGTGCCTCTCCTGAGGCCGCCGGCCCCGCCCCAAGAGTGTGGAAGGCGAGGTGCCCCAACACGAGGGAGGGCTGTGCTGAGAGTGGAGGAGGGGCCCGTCTCCAGCCTGGGCAGCGCCCTGTCCCATCCCTCTCGGGAGAGGGCTCGCAGCAGCCCCGCCACCTCTGAAGTCTTTCTAAAGCCAGGCCCCGCGCGGCGCAGGACTGAGCGTGGCGTCCCCACCGCTACAAGGGGCGTGTCATTCGTCGCACAGGGAGAGCAGGGACTTGCCAAGGCCATGGCTGTTAGGCGCGGGTCTGAGCTGAGCCCAGGGTCACATGCTGTGTGCCGCCTACCGGGGGCTCCCTGGGCTCCCCCAGGCTGGCAGCCCCCCCAACGCACACACAGCTTCCTCTCTGCAGAGACTCACAGTGAGGGTCTGCAGGGGGGTGGGGTCCAGGGCCACCTCATGCCAACACTGGCACTCAGCTGCTGGGCCACCAGCCTCACCTCCCACCTGTGTCCACCAGCCCCCAACTCTGCCCACTGAGATTTCCAGGACTGCTGGGGCCCGCCTGCCAGCCCCTCGGAGGTGTCCTCTCTCCATGGGGGACACAGATCAGGAGGCCCAAGAAGAGCCCTTGGTTCCTGGGCTCAGCCCCGCTGCCTGTGGGACCGCCCAGCTTTCTCATCACTGCAGCAGCCCGTAGCCCACACTGGCCTCAGTCCAGCCACCAACCCAACCCCCGCTTCTGCCAGGAAGAGCTGAGGAACCTGCAGCTGCACAGGACAGAGGTCAAGGCCAAGGCCAAGGCCAAAGCCAGTTGGCCCCAGAACCTCTCTGGGACCTGCTGACCACACACAGGCAGCCCCAGCTCTGATGGAGCTGAAGGAGGAGGGTGGGAGGGCATCAGACTGGCCTCCGGCCCTGGAGACAAGCCCTTCCTGCTGCCTCGACACGCTGAGCCTGGCGTGTACAGCCGACAGCGGGCTGGACAGCTGGCGGGTGGCAACTGCTGAGAAGGCAGCCTCGCCAGGGCACAGGTGGCCTTGGGCATAGGAAGCCCGGGCCACTGGCAGCCCAACCCACGCTTCCCAGGGCGTCCCAGCCGCTCGGCCCTGCCGCCCCACAGACCACGTCCAGAGGCCAGGCCCCCAAGGTCCAGGGCTCTGGGTTCAAGGAGCCTCCCAGGTGCACGGCGATGGGTCATGCAGGCCTGCAGAGAGGCAGGCGGGCGGAGGGAGGCCTCACTGAGCACAGCCCACACGTGCCCTCAGTGCACATGTGGCCATCCTGGGGTAGGCGTGGCCGCACCTCCACGCCCAGGGAGGGCACTGGGGCCTGGCGCAGCTGGGAACCTGCCTCAGGGCGCCCAGCCACCAAGCACAGGCCAGGGCTGCGGGGCCTGAGCTGTCTGGCACTCGGCACGGCCCTTGGTGGGGCTACACACAGCCATCTAGGGGCGCGCCCGCCCCACAAAGCCCGGTACCACCTTCGCTGGGAGCTTGAGGCAAGCAGTGGCCGGGCGGGGCTGGCAGCTGGGCTGGGCCTGTTCCGATGGCCCGTCCTAACCACCTGACCCGAGTGCGGACCTCACACACCTGCCCATGAGGCAGCCCCCACCTGTCTCCAGAACTGAGGGGCAGGCACACTCCCCGCCCTGCTGCTGACCGGGCTGTCCTCGGCCTGATGCGCTTGACACTCCGGCTGAAAGTATGAGGCGGCGGCTGCCTCGGGGGTGCACCCAGCCACCTCCCTCCTCCAGAGCCCTCGGCCCCTAAGCCTGGCACCTGTTTCTGCTCAGTGACCCCATCAGGGCCTGGCACACTCAACACTGGGCCAGCTGGACCCACACCTGGGCTTCCGTGGCGCTCAGAGGCCAGGAAGGAGAGGCCCGCTGGTGCCTCCCTGACGAAGGCCACCCCCGGCCCCCAGCCAGGCCCCCTGGGAGAGGCGGGGCTGGGCCAGGGCTGCCCATGCGGGCGGGAAGGCCGACTGCAGGAGGGGGAGAGAGGAGCAAGAATCAATAAATCTGAACCTCATTCACGAAGATCTGGGGCTCTTATTAAGTAAATTAATTTAAGTTAATTTAGCTCGATCATGACTCCCGATCACAGTGATTTAGTGAGGGGGAAATTGCATTAGGAAAGGCCGTGCTCACCAGATAGGAGAACGGAAGAAAATGAGACCCACTTAGCACTGTGAATTAATATGGAAATAGCAGGTGTAAATTCAACCTTATCGAGAGAGTGAAAATTATCTTCATAAATTTGTAGAAATAGCCCCCAAGATGCTTATAAATCTATTTAAAACAAAAATACTACAAAAAGTGCAGTAAAATTAATTTAAAATATACTTCCAGCTACTGCCTCCAGAAAAGTCGGCAGCAGGGCCAAGTTTCGTGCGGCCTGGTGGGAAGAGAGGAGGGCAGTGGCCACCGCTGACCGCCTGGGCAGGCTGACCTCCTGGCACACCTACCATGGGCCAGTAGGCCAGCACCTCCTCTCCCATGTCCAGAGAGCGGGGGGTCCATGGGGGGCTGGCAGGATGGCCCCTGCCCAGGACTATAGCTGCTCTGCCCCATGGCCCAGCCCTTTGGGGCACAATGGCCCCCTGGCCCAAGGCCCGAGGCCATGTGCTCTGGAGTGCCCAGTGCAGCCAGCTGGAAGCCCACACTGGGCCAAGGGGCTCCCACACCGCTCCCCAGAAGGACAGAGGACAGAGGGAGGGGGCCTGCCACTGCCCGATTCCAACCCACCCAGGCGGTCACCCCTTCCCCTGCCTCATTGAAGGAAGGAGCCGCACCCCAACCTCGGCAGCCCTCCTGCTTCTGGGCCCAGGGGACCCAGAAAAGAAGGTGGAGCCGACCGCACCGCACATGCCCTCCGGCAGAAGCAGCCTGGAGCGAGGCCACAGCGCTCAGCGTGCAGGCCAGACCCTGGCGTGGGCAGCTGGAGAGGGACACAGCCTCACCCCCGCCCGCAACAATCAATATATCGACAGTGAGATGGCCCAGCCTCTCTCACCAGAAGTTTCTCCCTGAGGGACACCCAGGCGTGGTGTGGCCTCAATGGTCCGGCAGCGGCTGCTCCCAGACCACCACCCCACCCCCCGGCCCAAGCTGGCAGCTTGCTGCTAACGGACAGGGAGCGTGCGTGTCTGCACGAGTGCACAGCACACACAGGCCGGCCACACGTCTCGTGCAGAAATTGCTAGATAGAAAAATTAGCCCATTCCCCAGCCAACAACTGTAGACCAAGCACTTCCGGGGGCGTGCTCGGTCCTCAGGCCCCGCCCTGCACTTTGGAGCCCACCAGCCACAGGCCTCCTACCTGGACAGGGAGAGCCGCAGTGCCCGCCAGGAGGGCGGGGCCAGGGGACCAGGGGCGGTGCTGAGAGGTGAGGCCTGGGTCTTCTTGACGATGCGGTAGCGAGTCTTGATCACTTTGCTGGTGGGAGGGTTCCGCTGGCCGTGCAGGCTGGAGGCTGCAGGGAAACCCAGACACGGGTGGTCAGTGGAGGTCGGTGGGGCCTCCCATCACCCCCTGATCCAACCCCCCGCCCACTCCCAGAGAGCTCAGCAGCCCAGGGCTGCCGGAGCCGGAGGCGGCCAGCATGGCCTCCAGGAGAGCGAGCGGGGTGGGTGCGGCCAGCTGCAGCAGCCGGCATGGCAGGCCGGTGCTCCCCGTGGGCAGCAAGGAGGGGCCCACGGGCGGGTCCGGGAGGCTGCGGGTGTGAAGCGCTCACCTCCCTCTCTGGGAACCCTCACTGGGTATCCACGCAGATTTATGTACTTAATCACTTCTGTTTTCAGAACATTTTGCAGGGTGATGTACACCACAGCTTTATTTCTTGCTGAATGTTTCATGCAATTAACAGGGATCTGTTTTGCCCCAGTTCCCTTCCACTTGATAGCCAGCAATTTCCCCATAGCTATAAGGAACACATCTAATTGCCCGACTTTCATAATATACAGCTCTAACTGGCCAGATAATTAAAGCTAACGCAGCACGGGAACACGGGCGCTGCTGCCTCTTGTGACCGACCCAGCACCCCAGTCCCTCAGGCCAGGCTGCTCGGACCCAGGTTCCCAAAGGCGCCTCCTTGTGGCCCCACCTAACCTACCTGCACGGAGCCCAGGCTCTGCTTGGAAGGGGGGCCCCTACCAGCCACCCCAGCAGCAGACGGCTTCTGGGCAGCACAGCCGGGCAGGGGGTGAGGGGCGTGGGGGGAGGGTGAATGGGAAGGAGCAGAGACAAGGAGGCCAGGAAAACACACGAGCTCTCACCACCAGAGCTTCGGCACAAGGACAGGCCTATGACCCCTGGGCAATAACCAGCTGACCCTCAGCTGAAGGCCACTGGGGTCCAGGGTGGCCCAGGAGAGGGAGCACGGCAGGGGCACGGTGGTGCCAGACCCACAGGTTCCCACACTCCTGGCTGCTCAGGGCCGGCCGTGACAGCGGCCAGCCACCCCACTCCCTGGCAGCACACACCGGTGCTCCACGACCCGAACCTGCTCCCCGAGGCCCCAAGGACACACCCTCCCAGCACCGGCACACTCCACGAGAAGCGGTGACTGCTCCATGCACAGTGACAGTAACACTGGGCGGAAATCACCTTCCAGAGCCCTAAGCACAGCAGCCCACCAGCCCACAGCCAGGCCCTCCCCTGGTCAGCAGTCAGCACCTTGGCCCAGATGCCTTCTCTCCAGGGCTCACGCAGCCTGATGGGCGGTGGGGTGCGGGGCCTGCCTGGGCGCAGGCAGGACAAGCCCGCCCCACGGGAGCCACCGCACCTGCACGGTCATCGGAACTGGCACTGTGTCTCCTTGTCCAGACGCTGGAAGAGCCCCTCCCTCAGGTGCCCCCAAACCCATCCCTGGGGCACTGCAGCCTCTAACAGGGCTCCCACGCACCCACATGAGAAGGCCAGGACACAGCACAGGCTCAGAGCGGCCCTGCGAGCCCCCAGACCAGAGGAGCAGGCTGTGCAGGGTCCACGCGCCCAGCTGGGGTCGGGGTGGACATGGGGCTGCAAGGCCCCGGGAGTGCTGAGAGCGGAGGACGCCTCTGCCCCCGGGACTGGAGGCAGGGGCCCACAGCGGCTGCCCACCAGGGGTCCACAGAGGTCCAGGCAAGGCCAGGCCAGCAACCCCCCAGTCTCTGTCTCCATCTCTCTCTCCTTGCAAGGGCTGCAGCTCAGGGGGCAGTGAGGGAGAAAGAGGGCAGCTGGGCAGAAGCAGCGGCAGCACCCGGGACGCCTGATCCTGCTGAGCGACCAAAGTGACGGACCCTTCAGCTCCGGCAGCCCCCACACATTCGGGATGCACGGGAGAGCCTAGCACACGGGGGGCATCAGTAAATAAATGTTTGTTGAATTGAATTTTCAAGGTCTTACAAGCAAGAAGAGACCAATGAAAATCAATAATAGCTTGTTCCAACTAAGCGCTCAGGAACACGGGAATTCCTCTAAGTTACTGCCAAGCCCCACGCTGACCCCATGGCCTCCAAACCCACTCCCTGCTCCCACAGCCCCTGCACCTGGACAGCCCACCTGCCCATTCCCTCCGCCGCCGCGGGGGCCACCCGCCCTCGGCCCCCTTCGGCTCCCACACCAGCCACCACCTGCCAGTCTGGGCTGCGACACACACCCTAGAGCCCCAGGGCCCTGGCTCTGCAGCTCGGGGGCACCGGTGTGCAGGGTGGGAAGGAGGGCTGGGCTGTGCTGGGGCAGGGCCCCTCCTCACCAACCCTGTTTTCATCCTGAGCACCGGGAGCCCCAGGCCTGGCCAGCTTCGTGCCCCCCTCGCCCAGATGCACAACATCGGCTTCTCCCATCCCCCTCCCTGTTCCACCAGATGCCACCTCCTCCAGGAAGCCCCCAGCCCCCAATGCCCAAGGGACTGGACTCTGCATTCAGCAAAGTTCCTCTTGGGACATACCACCTCTGGGCCTGGCCCTCATTCCTGCCGTTAACGGGCATCAGTATTTATAACATTCCTTTGCAACGCAGCCCCACTGTGAAATTTAACTTTTCACTAACTTACTGCATTTTACTTATTAGTACCTGATAACCACTTCTAAGAAAATACAAAGTAATAAAGTAGGCCCCCCTCTTAAAAGGCTTAGTGTCACCTCCCAGACTTCGGCACCCGTTAGGCCCCAGCCCCCGCGATCCCGAGGGGCAGAGGGGAGGGCACACCAGCCCATGCCCCGCCCCCCAGAGTGGGGCTGTGACCCTCACAGCCTGGCCCCGCAGACCCTCCTGGTCTTCCCCATGAGCGACTTGGCCCTGGGGGTGGAAGCACTCACGACAACGCCCTGAAGAGAACAGTCCAGGGCGCCCACGCTGAGGGCACGTATAGCTCAGCAGGACGGACAGACGGGTGGCATCGCCCCCCCTCCTACGGCCGATAGGAGTGAAAGCTCCTCAGACCACGCGTGGCACACAGGGACCAGAGCCGTGAGCCCAGTGCAGAGGCAGAGCGGCAGGTATGGGCGAGCTCCCCGTGGGCAGGGTGCCCGGCCGCCCCCCGGCCCCGTGGTGCTGGAGGGTTGCCCCGGCAGCAGGCCCGGCAGGCAGCAGTCTCTCCCCTTCCTCCTGGCCGGCTGAGGGTTTGTGTAGATAATCATGTTATTTAGATAGGATGTTGGTTTAATTCCCTTCATTACAGACTCCCAGGGCTGTAATTTTTTTCTCCGCGTGATGTATTCCCCGTGGCACGTTTCACTCAAATCAAACCCTTCGTGCCTTTATTGCCAACGACGCCCGGGAGCCGCGTTATCAGGCCCACACACACACAGCCCTCTCCGCCCTGCCGTGCAGAGGTCACTTCTAATGACTAATCGATCTCATTAGCTTCCCTAATTAAAAACTTTACTACCGCAATGGAAGACAAACTACAAAAAAACTGCTGGCATCATATTTGAATGGGATGTGAGCCCATCTATCAGCAGGGCCCGGCTCCTGCACGAGCAAGCTGGGGAGGGAGGCCACCGGCCAAGAGGCTGGGACTGGACGACAGCAGCAGAGCCCAGGCGGTCTGGCACTCGGGCTGCGGAAGTGGCGAGAGCGCCAGCCTTCCCGGGGCCTGTGCAGCTCGCGTGGCCGGTCAGGCGGCGCTGTCTGCAGCAGCCCGGCCTCCGGCTGACCCCGGCCCCGGCCTCAACGAGCCACCACAGACGGCAGAGCCCATCAGACGGAGGTCACGGCTCTTGCTCTGTTTCACTGCGACTGGGGGTTGAGAGGGAGTTCAGGTTTTTGTGGAACTTCAAAGGGAGAGAACTAGGAAGAAGGGGCGCTGCCGATCTCACCACTGTATAATGAGTGAGGAAGAGACGGAGCCAGAGCTCCTCTGAGCAGAGACTGCCCGGGGCCGCCGGCAGGAGAGAGGCGGCTGTGGGACAAGCCCCAGGAGCCCGGTGGCCAGCAGCCCCCACGGCCGCCCAGCTGTCCGTCCAGCTCCAGACGTCCCGCCAGAAGCAGGTCAGGCTCCGTCAGGAAAGGCGGGGGCAGGGGAAGCGAAGCAGACCTGGGACCTCGGGGGGCCGGGACCTGCAGGCCCCCCGCCCCGACTCGCCCTGACCGCGCCCCGGGCCCCACGGCTCGCCATCCACCAGCCTCCAGACCCACGCGGGGCACCAGGACCTCCGGAACAGGCAGACTGAGCAACGGGGGGAGGAGGTCCAAGACAGCAGACGGTTCTCGGCCAGGCTTCCCACGCCGCCCAGCATCTGAGGACCAGCGGGCGTGAGGAGACAGCTCGGGCGCTGCTGGTGAAGGCCCGGCCCGAGATCACGGCCACCTGCAGCCCTCCCAGACAGCTGAGCAAAGGCCGGTGCCCGCTGCCCGAGCGCAGGGCTCACCAGACCAGCCGCACAAGGCGCTGGGCCGGTGGAGCGCGCGGACGAAGAATCCCGCCTGCCTGTCAGGCACCCCGGAGTCCAAGCCCCGCTCCCGAAGGGGGTCTCCAGGCCAGGCCCCCAGGCCCCACGGGCGGAGGGGACGGGTGGGGGCCAGCACAGGTGCCCGGCCTCGCAGGGTCACCGCAGTGTGGCCGCCGGAAGCCGGGCTGGCAGGGCTGCCGGACCCGGCCTTTCCCGTGCCCGGGTCCTACCATTCAAACCCCCCGTGTGTCGCCGACGGCTCTTCATCAACAGCTGCCTGGACGCTTCTTCAGGACCCCCGCCTTCGCGGCTGAAGACAGCCCTGGAAGGCCGCGTCGCGGCTCAGCCTTTTCGGGAGCCGCCCTGACTTCCGCTCTTCCGCCCCGCAAGCCACCCTCCCGTCCCAGTAACTCAGGTCCCGGCTGGCCCGTCGCCTCACCGTCAGCCGTCAGTGCCCTCACACCCACCACTGCGCCCGCCTCCCCCAGGCCGACCCCGGCCCCCAACCCCGGCCGGGCCCAGCACAGCACACGGGGCCTCCACCTGACGGGGCCCGTGGGCGCCGCCAACCAAAGCAACTTCCACACCCTCGAGCTCGCTCTTCCTGGTTTCCGTGGTCTGAAAGGGCTCGCACGCCCATGGTCCCCAAGGGGGCTCCCCTGCGAGGCCTCTTCCCAGCACCCTCGCCCGGACCGCCCCCCGGCCCCCCGGAGAGCAGGCCTCTCAGGCTAACCGCCTGCTTCGAGCTGGGGTCACAACGCAAGGCGCTCAGGGGTGCAGCGGGTGCACCACGGGCTGGACCCACGAGGGGCGGCCCCCGCAGTGACACTGCTGGCCGGGGTGGGGTCCAGGCCGAGGGGGTGGCATGGCCACAGGCCCCAGGACAGTGAGAAGCAGGGGAGAGCCGTAGGCAGGTGGTGCCCTCACGTCTCCTGGCAGGAGGGGGAGCGTGGGCCTGCCCTGCGCTGCCCCGCGGCTGGCGGAAGGCTCACACCTTGCTCCCAGACTCTGCACCAGCACGGGGACAAGGCCAGGCCGGGCCGAGGAGGGCAGGTGGGTCTGGACAGCGGGCAGGCAATGAGCCCACAGAGCCTGAGCCAGGGAAGGGTCCCCAGAGAGCCAGTGGGAGGGACCGAGCCCAGACGGGCCCCTGGTACCCAGCTCAGAACACGTCACACGGCCCGTCCAGGGCTTCACCTTCCCACCCATCTGACAGGAAAGCCGGGCCTGCAGCTGGACTGTGGGTGCCCAGAGGCTCCTGGCCCTCTCGGCAGCAGCAGCCGGGCCTCACACAGGACAGGAAGCCGTATGCAGGAGCCCGACGCGCAGGACCCCGGCCGAGCGGGGGTCAGGCAGCCTCTCTCCCACAAAGGCCGAGCGGGGGTCAGGCAGCCTCTCTCCCACAAAGGCCGAGCGGGGGTCAGGCAGCCTCTCTCCCACAAAGGCCGAGCGGGGGTCAGGCAGCCTCTCTCCCACAAAGGCCGAGCGGGGGTCAGGCAGCCTCTCTCCCACAAAGGCCGAGCGGGGGTCAGGCAGCCTCTCTCCCACAAAGGCCGAGCGGGGGTCTCGGGAAAGTGGCCACAGAAGAGCCGGCACGCGTTTCTGAGAGGCCTCCACAGCACCTGCAGGCTTGCTGCACATCTGAGGTGTGTGCAGAGCCCTGGGCCTGGCAGGATGGCACTGACCACGACTGGAGCCAGAGCAAAGGCCATGCCAGCGGGACGCGGCATCTCCCGATGAGGGTGCACTGCTCCTGGGTGGGGAGACCCTGCCAGACCACACGATGAGGGGCGCTGCCCTCTCCGGACACTGCCCGTCTACCAGGGCATTTCCGAAAGCCAGCCCCGTCTGAGCTGTCCCCTCAGTGACACAGTCCTGGAGACAGCAAGGCCACAGCAGCATTTGGGGGTGAAAAGCGCCCTGGGGCTGAGGAGGGACGAGCAGACCCCAGGGGCCACAAGGAGAGGCTCCGCCACCAGCAGGAAGCAGCAAGAGGAAGGCCGAGGCAGGCGCTACGGAGGCCGCGCAGCCGGAGCAACTGCCAGAGTGGTAGTGCCCAGCAGGTGTCCAGGAGGTGGGTGGTGGATGGGGACGGCAGGCCCCACGCGGACCCCTCACGTCTCACTGAAGGGCCGGGCCAGGAGCAGAGCCGGGCGAGACACCTGCTGGGAGGACCCTGCCGCTGCCTGCGAAGAAGCAGATGAAGCCGGTTCCACGGGGGGCTGGGCCCTCCTCCTGCCCAGACCTCCAGGCCCCTCCGCTGTTTACAGGCGAGGACCCAGGGAGGACTGGCTCTGGCCAGCTCAGGTGGCACCTCCCTGTCAACAGAAGTGAGGACCCTCTGTCCCCTCATCCCCTTCGCACAGAATCCACAATGCCCACCGCACAGCAGAGCTGACGGGGCACGCCAGCCCCCCGGTGAACAGATCAGAAGACTAAGGCCTAGAGAAGGAAAATGACCTGCCCACCATGCCCAGCAGGATGGGGCCCAGGCTGGGCCAGGGGGGGCACTGGGCCAAGGGGCCTCTGCTCAGGAGTCTCTCAGGAAGGACAGAGATGGACTCAACTCCCACTGACATCAGCCTAGAAGACACACCGCTCCATCCCGTAACGACAGCTAGAAACACACCTGCAGACCTTCCCCTGCACTCCCAGACCTCCAGCTGTGCCTGTAGATCTCCCCCTGTGCTCCCAGACCTCTCCCTGCACCCCAGATCTCCCCCTGCACCTGCACACCTCCCCCTGCGCCCCCAGACCTCCCCCTGCACGCCTAGACCTCTGTCTGTATTCTCACACAGGTGCACTGCTCACCTGGTGCCAGCCGCGGGCCCACTGCACTCGGTGCTCCGGCACCCAGCCGGCCCCAGCCAGCCCCAGCCAGCCCCAGCCCAGGCCCTGCAGGTGCAGGGAGCACACAGGTGACAGGGCTTGGCCCTCCGGCTCCCACCCATGAGAACACAGCTGTAATAACATGACAAATCCCCAGCCCTGTGAACGGTTCTTCATGTGCTTGCAGAGGCCTGTCCATTTCTCCAAATGAGCAGGGATGGCAGCGGGCAGGAGGCGGCAAACGCCCCGCCCCCGCCCCTGCCACGGCGGGAGCTGCCAGGGACCGCGCTCTAACAAGCTTCAGACGTGGGATGACTGAAGTGGGATCGCAAAGTATGAATTTTTATGAGTCTAATAAATCACTCCACTTTTCCTGTGCTTGATGGTTCCCGACACTTCGAACACTGGAAAAGCCCTGCTGCAATCAGGCGGCTCAGCCTTCATCTCCGGTGGCAGTCACAGAGGAGGTGACGGGACAGCCAGAGGCCCCTCCTAGGCACCCAGGACAACCCAGCTCTGCACCCTGGGGCCACTGGAGGCCAGCACTCATGCAGGCCCCTCAGGAATGGGTCGGGCGGCCCGTGGAGAGGCCCTGCCAGACTCCGACACACGGCTGGCCGCAGCACCTCTGCGTTCCCAGCCGGAATCCACACGGGCGGCCCTGGGAGGATGAGTGTACGTGCTCGCTAACACACACACACACACACACACACACACACACACACACACACACACACACACACACACACACACACACACACACACACACGGTGTGCACACGTCTGCAACGGTGGGGGGAGGGGACCCCCGGCCCAGGGCCTCACCCTGCTGGGCTTCCTGCAGCACTGCTGTCTGAACTGGGGACCAGCCTCTGACACACATTTACCGATTACAAAGACTCAAAGCAGCCAAAAATAAAAAATAAAATAAACTTATTAAAAAAAACCCCAACATTTACTGATTACTAAGTCACAGTAGCAGCCCAACAGGGCCATACGTCACAGAGCAGCGGTCGGCACCGCTGCAAGAGGAGCGTGGGCAGCTGGGTGATGACAAACCACCGCTGTCAGCTGCCTGTCCCTGCGGCCGCCTTCTCTGTCGTCCCGCACTACCTGGTGTTTAATGACAACACTGTCAGCCTGAGACACGCGGTGCTGGGACTGTCGGGGCCCTATTAGAGGAAAGATTGAGACCCTACTCTTCTCAAACTCACTCAAGCGACACAAGCCGCTCGTTCCTATAATTACTGTGCGCGAGCCATCGATCGCGCGACGACACTGACCCGTCTGTATGAAATGGGAGTAGTTTGCTCCCTGACAGTCGCTGTACATTATGGCGGTGGGTCTTCCCTCCCCTTTTAACCATCCCTCTAGAGGATGGAAGAGAGGAAAGCGAGCACCTCCCAGCCCCCACCCCACCTGCAGGCCTTGGGCCCAGGGGGGAGGGAGCCCCAGCACATCCCAGGGAGGCGCGCCCCAGAAGGCGGAGGTGACAGCACGGCGTGTGGCTGGGAGATCCAGGTAGGGGGAAACTCGCCGAGCGGGGCCCACAGGAGCAAGAGGCGGCCGCACCCCAAGGCCATGAGCCCCAAGCGAAGGCAGGGAAGGCAGGGTCCGTGCCAGGCAGACAGCGTGCCCTCCCAGGACCGCACCCCCCCCGAGACAGGACCAGGCCTGAGCGTGCTGGGAGCAGCGTCTGCGTGATGCAGGCTCGTCCAGCTGCACGGCTGGTGCTCACCCCTTCCCCAGCAGACCAAGCAGCCCCTGCCCGCTTGGGGCCACACCCTGTAGGCACCGGACTGTGAGGCCAGCTGCTCCCCCAGTGCCCCATCTGACCTCAGCCAGAAGCAGCTACGACAGGACATACCCTGCCCTGTCCGCTTTCACTCAGACCCCGATGAGCAAAATCCACCTCTTACTCAGGACAAAAGGCAAACCCACTTCTGGCTCGGCAGCCCCGGCAGGGCTCCAGGACCCGCGGGCATGAGAGGGGCCAGTGTCCAGGACAGCAGGTGGGGTGGCCATGGAGGTACCAACGCGAGCCCCCAGGGCCTCACAGGTGAGGGCACGCACATGCATGTTAGAGACAGGAATCTGCCTTCAGCGGGGAGCAGGTCCTAAGGCTCAGCTCCAGCCTCCAGAGACGCAGCTCACAACCGGGGGGCCCACCCTGCTCCCCTCCTCCCCTTGGCCCTGGGTCATGGAGCAGGACCGGGACATGAAAAAGCTTAGAAAGAAAACAGTGAAAATGAAGTGTTTTAAAAGCAACTGCAGACCATGGAGGAAGCCAGAGAGGGAACTGGACCCTCATGCCTGACAAAAGCCACCCCAGAGGTCAGAGGGCGGAGGAAAGGATGCCCAGGCAGCACCCACACCAGTGTGCCCCTTGCACAGAGCTCGCTCAGTCAGTCAACAGACATGGGGCGAGCCCGCTGTATGCTGGCCCCTGGGCTCTGGGGAAGCGGCAGGGAGCACAGCAAGCGCCCCTTCTCAGGGCAGGTGAGTCCCCTCAGCCCCTCCCGGGAAGGGCAGGTCGCCCACAGCACGCTGGAAGAGGCAGAGGCAGCACTTGATACGTTAGCCCGGAACACGAAGAGCGTCTGCACCAGCATCTGGACTGGGCAAGCCCTTCCTGCCCAGGGTTTCAGGGGCTCTGGAGGGCCAGCACCACCGGAAGCACCTAAACTTCTCTCGAGATGGCCCCCCTCCGTGCCGGTGCCAGGGGCTCAGATGACGCCTCGGTCCTGCCCCCCCGATGCCGAGCCTCCCTCTCCACCTGCTGCAGGCCTCCCCGCCTGGCAGGGCCCAGCACTGGTGGCCCCGAGCTCCCTGCGGCCCAGGTGGGACGAAGCACAGAGCTGCTGGCTGCCGGCGGGGACCCCCATCCAGGTAAACACGGAGCCGGCCACAGTGCCCCCGCCCCGGGCACGGTGCCCAGCCCAGCTCCCTGCACCTGCCAGGGGACAGGAAGTGAAGCCAGCCCAGCAGGAGAGGCCCCAGAGCAGGCCAAGACCTCACGCCGAGGCCTCCCTACCTACGCTGTGCCTGGGGCTGACATGCTCAGATGCAGAGGCCAGAGGCCTCTGACTGCCCAGGAGGGACCAGGTACCAGCCAACACCTACCCCGCACTGGGTCTACTGGCGTGTGTCTCTGCCCTCACAAAACGGCAGTCCTCCGTCATCACTATGTCTCTCCATTTGAGGGCCTGGCCCAGATATGCCAGGAGGGCCGGGAGGGGTATCCATTCCCTCACCGGGCTGAAACTCTAGAGGGGCAGAGCCCGGGGGAGCAACGGGGGCTCCCCAGTCCCCGAGGGAGAAGCAAGGGGCCTTGTCCACACTCCACAGACAGCAACGGGGCCTCCACACGAGCCGGGCCAGCCCAGCTGAGGGGACGAAGCCCAGCCTGTGAGGTAAAGGCCCATCCCACCCTGGCAGCTTCTGCTGGGGGCTTTCAGGGGCGCAGGAAATTGCCCGCTAGTCCCAGGTGGACAGATACCCCACGTTCCAAGCCACGAGAGGCGGAGAGGGACTGGTCCCTGCCCCTGAAGGGGGTGCTGCAGAGCACACCCCGTCCCCCCCGGCAGGTGCTGTGACACTAACGGGGCGCCACGGGACGGGCACCGACGAGCCCGCCTCTGCCCTTCTGACCCCCAGGGACCCCCCCATCCTCTCCCACAGGGGCGGGAGCACGAGGGGGGCTTCCCCCGGCAGACACAGGGCGGGCGGCACAGCCCCGCAGGTGTCTGACAGACACTGGGCCTCAGCCACCCCAGGGAAGCCCGGCTCCACCACGTGGCCCGGAGCTGTGGCTCTTGGGAGGGCAGCGCTCCTGCTGGCCACAGCCTAGCCTCTCGGGATCCCTGCCCTGCTTCCTCGGAGTCAGGGCCAGAGAGAGACGCTTTCGAGAGAGCCTGGAAATAAGCCCGCTATAAAAAGCAGCGGCCATGGAGAGAAAACCATGTATCCCCTCACAGGCTCCGGGCTGCCCAGGCTCTCCGGCCGCTCACCCGTTCCTTCCTGGTGGCCGAAGGGGCAGGGCTGCGGCACAGAGGCAGCGGGCAGGCCGCGGAGGGGAGTCTGGGTGTGGGGTGGGCCCCGGCCTCACTCAGCCCTACAGCCAGCCTGCCCAGCGCTGGGCGCTGCGGCGGCAGAAGGAGGGCAGCGCACGAGCACGGGAGCTCGGGGCCGCGTCCCTGCCTCCCCACCCTCAGCTCCACGGAGGCCACAGCGAGGAGCCCGGCCTTGGCTGCGGCTGCAGCAGACTCCAGAGTGGGCCCTGCGCTCCCCTGTCCCCCTCTGCCCTCCTCTGCCTTCCCCTCTCCTGCCCAACCCTCCCCTCCCCTCCCCCTTCCCTGCCTTCCCCTCCCCCCTCCCTGCCCTCCCCTCCCCCCTCCCCTCCCCCTCTGCCCTCCCCTCCCCCTCTGCCCTCCCTCCCCCTCTGCCCTCCCCTCCCCTCCCCCTCTGCCCTCCCCTCCCCTCCCCCCCTGCCTTCCCCTCTCCTGCCCAACCCTCCCCTCCCTGCCCTCCCCCTCCGCCCTCCCCTCTCCTCCCCCCTCCCTTCCCCTCCCCTGCCCTCCCCTCCCCCTCTGCCCTCCCCTCCCCTCCCCCCTCCCCTGCCTTCCCCTCTCCTGCCCAACCCTCCCCTCCCTGCCCTCCCCCTCCGCCCTCCCCTCCCCCCTCCCCTCCCCTCCCTTCCCCTTCCCTGCCCTCCCCCTCCCCTCCCTTCCCCTCCCCCTCTGCCCTCCCCTCCCCTCCCCCCTCCCCTCCCTTCCCCCTCCCCTCCCTTCCCCTCTGGGATCCTCCAGTCCCTGCACAGGATGCAGCCCCTGAGCCAGCAGCAGCGCCCGCCTCAGGGTCAGTTCCCAAGCACACAGCTGGCAAAAAGTTCCTGCTGGGGCCAATGTAAGGTTGGGGGCAGCAGGGGCCATACGGGTGAGGACCAAGGGCCATCCTGGGGCCCCTGAGAAAGGGGGCTCAAAGCAGCCCCACCCATCTGTGGGAGCTGGGGCTCCTCCAGAAGACGGGGCCTCGGCCCTCTGTGAGAGGAAGGAGGGGGAGGGGGGAGGGGGAGGGGAAGGGGGAGGGGAGGAGGTGCAAGGGTCTGAGGAAGGGCTGTGGGGCACAGGGCTAGCCCGGGCAGGGCAGGCAGAGGCCCAGAGCAGAGGCCTCCCAAACTCAGGGTGGTGGGCGCCCGCAGGCCACTCTGTCTGTGGACTCAGAGCAAGCAGAGGGCGCCACACCTGATGCACGCGCCACGTGGGGGGGAAGGGAGCCCCGAGAAACTTAACGGAAGGAAGAGAGGGAAGCAGAGGGGCTCCCAAGAGAAGGCCCGGGGCGCAGGCCGCCCCGCAGTGCCGAGGCCCCAGGTCACGGTGCCCACCGGCACCACAGTCTGGGGGGGCAGCCGGGGTGCCCGAGCTCAGCCAGGCTGGTCCCAGGGTCCAGCCCGCCCCCCAGTTCAACATTCCAGACCCCCACGCGGGTGCAGAGCGAGCAGTGACGGGAACACATGGCGCTGGTGATTTGCTGGACCACCGTGGGCTCCAGCGGGGCTCACCCCAGACACGCTGGGAGTTGGTGGGCCGGGCCTGCTCGGACCCCGGGTCTCCCACCTCGAGCAGGGCCTGGCACAGAGCAAGCTTCTCTCCTCGGCCTTCCCAGACCCTGCGGCAGGCCCGGGCCACGGAGTTCAGCTTCTCTCAGAACGCCAGGCCCGCCTTCCATCTCCTGCAGACACAGGGAGGTGCGCCCCCTCGCCCCGCCGCCCCACGCGCCTCCCCCGGCCCGTGGCGGTGCCGGGTCTGGCGGCTGCCCTGCTGCAGCCTGGCGTGCGGGGTGGGAGCAAGCCACTCTGAGGGCGCCCCTGCAGTGAGCCATCCTTCGTGCTAGAGACACCTCCTGCCAAGCAGGCTCACGCCCCTCCCCGCACCCAGCACGCACTGCCTCACAGGACGCCACCTGCTGCCAGCGGCCGTGCCGCTGCGCCCACTCTCAGCTGCCACCTACTCGCGCGGCCGCTGGCGCTGCCAGAGCCCATCAGGGATCAGCACAGCTTGGGATACGCCGTGAAAAGGAAACACAACAGCTCCGAATTAATTTAGAAAGCGCAGCACCCCGAAGAATGACAACAAACGGCCGGCAAACGGCTCTCCTGGGCGGAGCCAGCCGGGGGTGGAGTCTCCCCATCCACAGACGGGCAGGAAAGGCAGAAGCGGGCAGGAAAGGCAGAAGCGGCAGCACGTCCCTTAGGTCCCTGCCACACCCCAAAACTTTAACGAGATGGGAGGGGGCGAGTGTGCCAGGGACAAGACCCCTGGGCCGGCGCCACACCCTGCAGACGCCCCGAAGCATCCCAGGATGGGTCCCGGCACTGCAGACAGGCCTGCACAGGGCAGAGGCAGTCAGCGGCCCGTGCCCGGCCCGGAGAGAACACTGGCCCCGGAACCCACCCGGGCCTCTCCACGCACAGCACCTGAGGGTTCAGCCCCCGGAGGGCACAGGAGGGCGTGGTGGGGGGCAGCGGCTCGCTTCCACGCTTGCAACCCCACGGCAGGGGACCTGCCACCTCCCTGAGCCAGACACCTTGTCCCAGTGCTGCCCGGACCAGCCAGCAGTGGGAGCAGGAACAGCGCAGACCCGTGAGGACCCCTGGGCCAGAGACAACCAGAAGGGCCAGGGCTCCTCTTGCCAGGCCTGGGAGACACTCAGGCAAACCAACAAATAACTGCACGCCTAATGGTTAGAAGCTGATAGGTTTACAGTCCTTGCGTTTGGCTATAGATTTTCTTTGCAAATTCCATCGATTCTATGCATTAGGGCCAAAGCTTCAAACTGGAAGGAGACCTGTGATTGCTGAGAGCCCCGGGCCACACAGGTGAGGCCTAGGTGGCGCCTTCTCAGCCTGGGATCTGCCTGGAAAGGGCTCCGCCTTGGGGGAAGCACTGCTCACTTCCCATGGACACGAGAGGGGGGACAGGAAAGCAGGAGGGCTACGAAGAGCAGAGGGCCCCACGTACACCGGCGCTTTTCCAGGGTCACACGGCCTGTCCAGAAGCCCCCGGCAGAGGGACACACGGCCCCGCCCTTTCCAGGACAGCTGAGCCCACCGCCCTCGTGGCCTCCCTCGGCAGAGCAAGTAGCTGGGCCCCGGCAGGGTGGGAAGCAGAGGGTCTCAGCTCAGAGCCTGGGGGAGGCCCATCCTTGGTGCCCATCCTGACTGGGCTCCCTGTGTGTCAACACGCTCCCAGGAGGACACGGTGGCGGGGGGCGAGCAAGGGGACACAGCCGAGGGGGCTCCAAGCAAGTGCACCATCGCTGCCTGCCGGATCTGGGGCAGCAAGCCCTTCCTGCCCACGACCCTTCCCACCACCCCAAGAGGAGAGACGCGGCCTCAGGTACAACAGAGCTGGGAGCCAAGTGTCACCAGGTCCTGCTCCTTCCCCAAAGCCAGCAGCTCCAGCCCACGTGAGCTGCAGGAGCAGGGAGGGAGCTGCTGGGACGTCTGAGCCCCACCGGCCCAGCCTGCACGCCCTGCCCTGCGGGGCAGAGAGACACCCACCCTCCCAGGCTGAGGCCTCTCGAAGCTCAGGCGGCCTGCCTGCCCCGGGCCCAGAGAGGTGTGCCCCGAGGCGGTCAGCTCTTGTCCAGACCAGGCTGCCCCACTCCCTCGGGCAGCCTGTGCACCAGGGCCCTCTGCCGGTGGCCGCCTCAGAACCCAACGCTCTCCCTGGATGTCACCGAAGGCCCTACTGACACAAGCACCGCCACCCCAGCTGTCATGCAACCCCACTGCAACTCCTCGCCCGCCCCTGGGCAGGCAGCACCCCTGGCCCCTCACCCGGCCTCCACCGCCTGTGCCCAGGCCTGCCCAGCCCCTACAGCAGGCTCTGCATGGGGAAGCGGGCAGGGCTGCCAGAGGTCCCTCCTAGGGCCTGGAGCAGAGGCGGGGCAAGGCCTACAGGAGCAAGGCCACCGTGCAGGAGGCCCACGGGCTGCCCCATCTACCCCACACCCAGAGACCTCTACCTCTCAGAGGCCACGGGTCAGTGAGGCCCCCCTGTCTCCAGCACACAGGTCGCTGGGGGCTGCAGGGAGCCGCCCTTCTTCCCCCACCAAGCACACACTGGGGACAGGTGGGCAAGCGGGCCTCTAGATGCAGGGCTGGGCTGAGCGGGCTCCCACCGCCCCTCCCTCGCCCTTCTCCCGCACAGGCCCTGTTCTGCAGGCCAGCCTGCCGGCGCAGTGAGCCCGCCCCAGCGCGGGGCCCTCCCTGGGCAGGAAGTGCCTGGGCACTCTCACTGCCCACACTGCCCTGACTCTGCAGGTCTGCTCCCCCAGGGGCCACGCACCCTGTCTGGGGGAACATGACATCATCCGGCCTTGAATTAGCTCCAGAATTCCATACACAACGTCCACCACTCAATACAAAATAACCATACATACAAGCAAATCACACTTGACCCAAAACTAAGAAGGAAAAAAACAGGCAATGGAATGAACAGGGATCCAGATAACTGGGTGGTCAGACACGGACTTTAAACAAGATTAATATGTTCAAGGCCTTAAAGACAAGATTGCAGGACTTCCCTGGTGGCACACTGGTTAAGAATCCACCTGCCAATGCAGGGGACAAGGGTTCGAGCCCTGGTCTGGGAAGATCCCACATGCTGCGGAGCAACTAAGCCCGTGTGCCGCAACTACTGAGCCTGCGCTCTAGAGCCCGCGAGCCACAACTACTGAGCCTGCGTGCCACAACTACTGAAGCCCGCGCACCTAGAGCCCATGCTCCGCTACAAGAGAAGCCACCACAATGAGAAGCCCATGCACCACAACGAAGAGTAGCCCCCCTGCTCGCCACAACTAGAGAAAGCCCACACGCAGCAACAAAGACCCAACACAGCCAAAAATAAATAAATAAATAATAATAAAAAAAGACAAGATTGCAAATTTTGGCAGAGACTAGTAACTATCTTTTAATAGAAATTTTAGAATTTAAAAGTCACTAAAACTAAGACCTCAACGGATGCATTTTGTAGCAGATTATACAAAGCTGAAAAGACAATAACTAAACTAGAAAATAGGTTAGAAGAAACTACCCAGATTTAAGCATGGAGACAAAGAAGACAGAGAGAAGAACACAGGAAACATGTACGATATGGTGAGAAGGTTCAGTACAAATGCAGCTGAAGTCCCAGAAGGAGAGAGGTGGGAATGGAGCAGAAGCAATGCTTAAAGACAGAACGGCTGAGACTCCAAAAGTGATGAAAACCATCAAGCCACAGGTTCAAGAGACACCACAGACCCTGAGCAGCACAGGTAAAATGTACAGGAAGCACACCAGAGCACACCTGCTAAAAACCAGAGACAGAGAAAGCCCCACAGCCAGAGGAGGAAGAGCCATGCTACCCGCCCGGGAAGGACAGCTGACTTCACCAAAAGCCCACACCAGCTAGCGATGGGAAGGGTCTCTCCCCAGCACCGAAAGCCCCACAGCTTCCCAGGCAAAATCGCTCTCCAGAGAGTAAGGCAAGAACAAAGATTTTTCAGATAAACATCTATAGAGAGCAATGGTCCCCAGCACACCTGCAATATTACAGGATATATTAAGAGGTGTTTCTCAAACAGAAGACACGGAAGGGATGAAGAGAAATGGGAGAATAAATACATAGTCTAAGTCAACGCTGACTGTACACAGTGTTTTCTAGGGTCTAAAATACATGGAGAATTAAAATCATGGCAGTTCTCCACAGTTGATGGAAGAGAGGAAAATAGGGTTTAAGTACTCCAAGCTTCTTACATTGTCTGGGGAGGGATCAGACAGTAATTTCTAAGTACCAATAACAGTGAGTCAAGAACGCACAATATAACCTCTGGGGAGGCCACCAAAAGAATAAAAGAATGTATAATAAGCTTAATTGAGGAGAAAATGGAATTAAAAAATCTACATCCAAAAGAAGAAAAAAAAAGGAGCGAAAAAAACAAAACAGGTGCAACAAAGAAAAAGCACACAGTAAGACAGTAGATTTAAACCCAAATACCCTAGTAATTGCATTAAGTGTGAACAGACGAAACCCTTTTTTATAAAGACAATTTCAGATTGCACTTAAAAAACAACTATTTGCTGGATACAAAAAAATGTAAACATAATAACAGCTGAAAGTAAACATGTTTGCACATGTCACACATATATACATTTGCATAGAGTGTGTGTGTGTGTGTGTACACATGTGTATATACACACATTTTGTGACACTAACTAAAAGGAAACTGGCCTAGCTCTACCTGCTTCAGAGAAAGTAAACTTTAAGTCCAGAAGCTTTACTGGAGATAAAAAAGGACATTTCGTAGCAGTAAAAGATTCAATCCACCGGGGAGATATAACGATTCTAAGTGGTTTGCACTCAGTCAAATGACCTCAAAATGCTTAATGCAAAAGTGACAACTGGAGAACAGTGGAAGCAGTGGAAGATCTTAACACTCTCTCTCTGTGACTGGAAAAAACAGACACCCTCCCTGCCCCGCAAAATCAGTAAGTATACAGAAGATCTGAACAACACAATTAATATAACTTACCTTACAGAGCCCCAAACTCCCCAAATGGAATCATTCTCTCTAAGTGCACACAAGAGCTTTACCAAAACGGACCCTAAGCTGGTCCTTAAGACAAGTCTGAGCAGACTTCAAGGACTGAAATCAGCAGACAGCTCGCCCAGGGGAGTGAAGCTGGGAGCGGTCATTACAAAGAAACTCAAGAGCCCCAGGGGTTCGGAAATGAAGCAATCCCTTCTGAATAACCCTGGATCAAAGAAAAAATTACAATGAAAATTAGAAAAAGTTTCGGAGGAACACAAAAATAATTAACTTGCAGAAGACAGCTAAGGCTATGCTCAGGGGAGAATTTACAAGCTTACACCTGCATATTTCCAAAAAAAAGAGAACCTGAAGGTCAACTGTCCAGCCATCTGGTCCTGTTGCGCTCCGTCCAAGCTCAGGCCCACTGGCCATGTGGGCAGCTCCGACCCTGGACAGCAGCCCCCAGCCCCGGCCTCTGCTCCCCGACTTCCTGTCTCCCCACGTGCTGCCCCTTGGGGCACTGTCTCACGGCCCAGAGTCAAGGACATACACAGCCGGGCCGGCCCCAGGGTCAGTGCGGCCCTGCAGCCCCTCCCCCTGCTGCCCTGCCTGCCCAAGCCGAGGGGACCACACAGCATGGGGGTGGCAACCTGAGCCAGATGCAGACCACAAACCCCCACCCCACCTGGCATCTTCCCCCTTTAAAACGCAAGCAGTAAGGAGAGCCCGGCTAAAGAGAGCTCCACAGGGGAAACATGTTTTTGGAGTTCCTTTCTGAGATGCCTTCTCTGTGCCCAAGCCCAGCTGCCCACCTCGGCGCCCCAGCTTCACTCAAAGAGAGAGACAAGGAAGAGCGGCTCCAGCCCAGACGACCAGCTCTGAGTCCCGCAGGGAGGCCACTGCGTCACTGTCCGCACTGGCACAGGGCCAGGCCGAGGTGTGCAGGGGAGGGGGTGCTCCGTGACGTAGCCCGGGGCGGACTCCTGGCCTGGGACCGTGGGAGCATGGAGAAGTGGGACCCGGGTCTGGATGGGGCGCCCAGCAACATCCTGAAGCTGTGGAGAGAAGGTGCCACAATCCAGGACCTGGAGGGCCATGGCCCACCTCCAGCAGGTAGGAGCTCCCACACCCCCGTCACCAGGTGGCCCCCACTCCCCAAGGGAGGAAGGGGCTGGGCCCAGGAGAGCAGGTGGGACAGACCACCTGAGGGGCCAGCGGCAGCCACAGGGAGAGCACTGAGGGCCGAGGGGGAGGCCGGGAGACAAAGCAGCCCTAGGAAGACTCCGCCCTGCACCCCACGCCCACTGACGGCCGGGCTTCTGAGAGCCCCCGGTTGAGAGGGACCCTCAGGCCAGGCCAGGCCCAGCTGGCACAGAGGCTGGGCTTAACTCGGTCAGCCAGGACACGGGGGCGGGCCACCCTCAGCACACCATCTACACTCGTCAGACACCTGGGGACCCTGGCCCACGAGACCCCAGGGCTGCAAGCTCTGCCATCGTGAGAACATCCCCCCTCCTTCCCGGGTGAGGAGCGGCTCCCAGGGCTTCAGCCTCACGGAGTCACCAGGTGCCCGACTCCGCGGAGGTCACAGCTCCCCTAGAGGCCCCACGCCTGCCGGGCACCACACAGGCAATGCGCACGCACATGCACGCACTCCCATGCCAGCTCTGGTGGAATAATTAGTTAGCACGGCCATGACGAACGTAGAACTGGAGGCCTCCGACACGCCTGGTAATTTATGCAAGGCTCAGGATCGCTGCGACTGCCTTTTGCAGGGTCTACTTCAGCATTTTCATTTTCCCTTAGGAAAGCAGGGCTCCAGACTGAACTGCTCTCACGCCCTTTACAGCGTCTGCCGTAACAAAGCTAAACAACCCAGCTGCACAACAGTGAGTGATGGTGGGTCACAGACCGCTCCAGGGCGGGAAACTCCAGCAGCCAGAAGAACACCAGCAGCCTCCCAGTCTAGGATCCGCCAAGCCTGCCCCGTCCCCTCAACCCGCCCAGAAACCCCCAAGAGATGACCCTTCCACAGCTGTGGGAACAGAGCAAGGCAATGCCAGCACCAGCCTGGAGGCTCATAACCAGGGCTTGCCCACACCTCAGGACCGGGACCCAGGACCAGGGCACTGGACAGGACGTGGACACCACAGGAGTCACCTAGCCCCGGCCCTGCGTCCACCCCTCTGGGCCACAGCAAGCCTGCCTCCTTCCTCCCACCTGCCCTGGCTCCTGATCATCCCACAGTGCTCCCAGTGGGCACTGGTGATGAAAACACACTACTGATGCACGTGGAGACCCAGGGCAAGGCTTCGCTCTGCTCCCTCTGACCGCTGACCCTCCCGCAGTCCTGAGGCCAGCACAGCCCATGCCCCGGGCGGCCCAGCGCCAAGCAGTGTGATGCTGCCGTGCCAGTACCTGGCCCACCGCCTGCCCCTGTCCACTGGGCACATCTGGTCAGAGGGGAGGCGGGGCCTGTTGGGAGAGGCTTGGGGCACGGTAAGATGGGCGGGGCATTGAGTGGGGCGGGACACTGAGCGGGTGGTGAGAGGGGCGGGGCATGGCGAGGGGCGGGGCGTGGTGAGAGGGGCAGGGCGGGCAGACTGGGGCAGAATCTGGAACTGGGTTTTCCGGTGCACCTGGAACCACAGGACTACAGAGGAGGTTAAGTGAGGACCGCTTTTAAGACTCCCTTGGCTACCCAGGCGCTGCTGGAGCAGAAAGCCGGCCGGCGGGCGACTCCCTGTAGGTACACCCCGAGTCCCGGAGCTGGTGCTGCTCAAGGGGAGCCCTGCAAACTCCCCTGGACAAACTGAGCACCACAGACAGGCTCTGGTGCCCAGGCAGCTGAAGGCCTGCTCTGACCTCCACAGGAGGCGCCCCGGGGACATGGGGACAGCCCCAAGGTGGGCCCTTCAAGCCCGAATGACCAAGCAGTGGGGGGAGGCAGCGCCAGGATGTCCCCTCACGGTCAGCCCACAGAGGGGCCACCCAGGGACTGTGCACCTGAGGGGTCCCCAGCCCCCACAGGGCCCTGCTCTGGGGCTTGGTGAGGAGCCTGGGTACTGGGTGGGGGGGGAGGCCAGAGGAGGGGTCCAAAGAGGGGCTTACACAAGGAGGGACTCCCTGACTACTTCCTTGGAGAAACTTGGACACAGGGAATGGGTGTCAGTTTCCAACAGACACTCACACTCAGGCCAGGGTGGCAAGGTGGTCCCAGCGCTGGGTGACCCCAGCCAGAGAAGTGTCTCACTGGCCACCATGGCCAGGGGTCAGAGACGGGGGGCTGCATGGTGAAGACCGGGCAGGGCCCAAGACCACACCTACCTTTTCTGCCGGTGACCCAGGATGAGTGGCCCACAGCATCCATAAACAGGTGACAGCAGATCCTCCAGACCGCGTGGCTGGCATGGCAGACTAAGGGACGTGTGGGAAGCGCCCGCCACATGCTGGCAAGCTCTGAGCCAGAGGCAGGCGGCTGTGTGAGGCCCGGCTTGAGTGAAAGCCTCGGCAGCGCTCCGATCCACATCTGACGGCACCGTGAACACTGGGCGCTTCCTGTCAACCACAGCCCTGCGCGACCCGCCAGGCCCACACCCCACCCACCGCGCTGGCCACTTGTCTGTGCAGAGGCAGGCGAAGGAGAGGTGGGTGGGCTGTCGCCACACATGCACTGTCCTGGGCAACCCCTGGGAGGCGAGAACGCCACTGCCCGCCCACCCGCCCATGGCTTTTCCTTGGCACCTGACGGCAGACCTCTCCAAGTGACTGGGAGGAATTGCATGGCCTGTTGCTACCAGGAAGCCCCCTAGCCTGGGGCCAAGTGTGCTGGGTGGGCTGCCAGCCCCCAACACCGCAAGCGTCGTGCTGGGTTGGTGTGGACCAGGCAGCACCCTCTCTGCACACACGAAGCCTGTCACCTCACGGCAGCCCCAGTCATGGCGCTGCGCCCACTGTGGCCGGGGGAGAGGAGCCCCGGTGCTGGCCCCGAAGCCCCAGGTCTGCACTGGAAAGCGCACGTCCACACCGCGGGCTGTGACGACTAACTTCCGCAATCGAACGGGTGGCCAATCGGAAACCATTTTTGAGGTCTACGAAAGGTTCTCTTCTCTGCTGCCTTCTCTGGGGTCTGTCGGCCCTGAGGCGGATCAAGTGGGGCCTCTGACAGCCAAGGTGCGGTTATCCCCCAGGGAGCACGGGGTGGGGTAGGGGTGTCACGTGGGGACCCCCAGGGACCACCTGCCCCACCCCCCAGCCAAAGTCTGACTCTAGGCCCAGGGAACTAGGCGGGAGGGTCAGAGGGCTCGGCCAGAGAGGGCCGGCGGGGGGCAGAGCAGGAGGAGGAGTCAGGCTGGAATCTTCGTAAGGCCAGGTCCCCAAGGCACGAGGCCCCATGCCTGCTGAACTTGCAGTTTCGAATTCAATTAAAGCGATTATCTGCTGTGTCAAATAAACTGTGTGCAGCATATATCCGGCGGCACTGTACACCTCGGGCTCATTATTCCCTAACTGTTTCCTCCTGTTTACGCGCCCTCAAATTAAACTGCTGATAATATGAGCCAAAATAAAAAATGAGCACACCTTGTCCCGAGAAAATTGATTCTCCCTTCTCCTGAACCAGCGATTGCCAGGTTTTATATACTCTGTTCCTGGTGATCATTAGTAATTCAATTTTCTTTTTATTAGCCCCCTTATCTGCTGAGCAATATAGTGGCAGAGCTGACCTCTTTCGCACGGGCAAATGTTTAAAATCTTTTCCCTGATTAATTTTGCCAGTTAAGAAAAAGAGGAGAAATGGCCCGGCTCTTAGCCATCACAATGAATAAAGCTTAATGTTGATTGTGATGGAATTTCTAATGCCAGGGAAATTGACTGAACGCGGCAATTACACTGCAGTAGTAACTCAAGGGAGATGGGATCGCTTTCCCCTGGCCATAGCCTTTTGGTTATTTAAAACAATCCAATTTGCAAGGATAATTATGTATTAGTGTTTTATCTGCCACTTGAAATGAACAGGGGAGTTTCGATACTGGCCCAGCATTAGCAGGTTATTGCTGCAAATTACTTGATATCTGCTTTCTTCCACATAAAGAGGAAATTAGGCAATCAATTACCAGAAAAAGGTGGATGAGGAATAAGAGGGGCAAGTGCGCCCTCTGCTGGCCACGGGGCTGCACAGCCGGCCTGAAGTGGGGACCCCAGGTGGGGAAGCCCACCTCTCCCTCTCCGCCTCCGCAGCCCTCCTGGCCTCAGCAGCGAGGGAGTCCCAAAGGGGTCAGGTCTGACACCGCTCCAAGCGGAGGGCTGCATCTGGCACGAGAAGTCTGTGTGGGAAACAGGGCAGAGAAGCCGCAAAGCAAGGAGACGCAGAGGCAGCCTCTGCCCCCATTCCCAGGGAGGCCCTGCCAGCGGCCCCCAGGTGGGGTCTGCACTTTCCAGGAGACAGGAGAGCGCGCATGCACGCACGCACACACACACACACACAGCTGCTCGGGCCCACCAAGGGAGGGCAGGCAGGCAGAGCTGGGAAGCGGGGAGCCAGGCAGGCCTTTCGAGAGAAGGGGGCTGGGGGAGCCGTCAGCCCAGGGAAATGACCTCCACCTGTCCCGGCCTCACGATGCCTGCCCAGCACACTCGCCTCCGCCAGCGCAAGCCTCTCCCGTGAACTTCCGGCCATCAAGTCTCGAGGATGAGGACCTCACCCCTCGGCCTGGAGTTCAGTCCTCACCCACAGTCTCATCCTGGCTGCTGCCCCTCCGGGACCGCTGGACGCTCCTGGGGCCCCGACGCGGCCGCCGTGTGTCCCTGAGCACACCCATGCAGGCCCAGGTGCCTCCACTGTCCCTCAGGGGCTTCCCAACAGAACCCCCTTTTCCTTGCTGTGGCCCAGCACCCTGTCCCATCAACTGGTCCCGCCTGCCCTCTGGCCTCGGCCCCTCCCACCCTCCAGGACACCGGCCACACAGGACCAGTCTCTGCTCCTGGAACCGGCAAAGCTCAGCCTACCTGTGACTTCGCCTGCACAGGTGTGTCCACGCGCCCCTCTCCTCGCGCAGGGCTCGGTTCAGATGGCGCTCCTCAGAGACGCCCCCACCGCCCACCCTCCCCGCAGCTCCCTGCAACACTGCCGCCTGTCTCCTTCTCCTCAGAGTGCTTCTGCCACCTGAAAGCAACTTTTTTTTTTTTGGCCGCGCTGTGCACCCTGTGGGATCTTAGTTCCCCGACCAGGGACTGAAGCCGGGCCCCCAGCAGTAGAAGCGCTGAGTCCTAACCACTTGACCGACAAGGAATTCCCCCTGAAAGCAACTTTTCAGCCTGTTTACAAGCACCCGAGGGGCAGTTTGTGTCCACTGATGCAGCACGGCCCCAGCACACACACACCCCAGGAGACAGCACACTGCCCTGCACAGACGTGCAGGAGATGGGGAGGGGGTGAGGGGGTGGAGGACAGAGGATGCGTGGGGGGGTGGACAAGGGGCTGAGTGAGGGGAGGCCTTCTGCAAGCCCTTCCCCCGACAGGACCCTCTCCCTCCTCTGCCTCCACCTCTCCCGCAGGGCATTCTGTGCGTGGTTATCACACTGCCTATAACTATGAGCTGATTCATCTGCCTCCTAGTGGAGAGGAGTGTGAAGGCAGGGACTGTGGCAGCCTTCTTGGCAGGAGCCGCAGTCCCCACCTGACAGCCCCACACCCAGCGGTGCCTGCAGCCTTTCTCACCCTCCCACCGAGTACCACGGCTGCCCTGCCAGCAGGCGGCAGCCGCCACCGTCCCCAGCCTGCACCCCACTCTGCTCTGGGCCTACAAAGGGGCCAGGCTATTCACAAGTGCAGGTGCAACTCCAGGGAGGACACAAGCCACCTCCTCTCCCACCTGGCCTGGTTATCGAATCAGCAGGCGCAGCGTCTGTGCCCCCGCCAGCCCCTCACCCCTCTGTCCACCCCGCGACCGGGTGAGCATCCCAGAACATCTCTGGCCCATGGCCCTGGGACGCTGCCCACAGGCCCCTACCCAGCTCTCCAGCTCCCCAGCCGCCCCTTGGCCAGTGGTTCCTGCAGCAAGGCTGCTGCCAGGCTGTTCCCGTGCCTGGGGCAGCCCTCACCCCGGCCCCCAAGCCGCACCAGAGCCCTCCGGCCTGGAGCCGGGAGAGAGGGCACCCAGGACCACCTGGCCGGCTGGTGGGAAAGCTTGGCTCTGCGAGGAGAGTTCCCGGTGCTACCGCTGCCCACCCGTCTGCAGAGGGCCCCTCTGTCCGTGGGTCCTCAGCCCACAAGACAGGAGGACCTCCTCGACCGCGTGGCGCTCCTTCCCTGGGTTGCCCATGGCACGGGCCAGCAGCAGCCTGCCTTGGGCCTGTCGACCCCCAGACCAGGCTCCTTGGAGGCAGGGGCAGCACAGGCCTGGCAGGGACAGAGTCAAGGCCAGTGCGCGTACCTGCATCAGGACTCAGCACCCCTGGGCGGCAGGAAGGGCGCCAAGAGGCCCGGGGCCCTGTCTGCCACAACCATGCCATACTCAACACCTGCCCAGCAGGTGCTCTACACACACACCTGCTTCCAGGTCCAGCAAGGGGGCCCGACGCCCAGCAGATGCCCACCAGATCCCCCAAGAGCTCTGTTGTCAGGAAGGGCCCGAGAAGGCAGGACAGGGCCTTAGGGCCTCCCCAGCACGCTGCCCCGGCTGGGACACTCCTCCCCCAAGCCACCTCCAACCACATCCGTCAGTCAAGCCTCGCTGAAATACTACCTCCACAAAGGGCCCTACCTGGCCACCCCCTCTCCGTCGCCCCGACACACCCTGCTAGTGGCAAGTCACGAAGGGGACGTCTCAGCAGCTGGCCAGCTCGGATGCAGGCACCAGAGGGCAGGAGGGACCACCCCTGCCTTGGGTCTCCTGGACCCCCAGCACCTGGACCGCCCACCTCCCACAGCCGGCCCTGAGCACCATCACGGCCTGCACGCTGCCATCCCGTGTGACACCTCATCTGTGGGGACAGATCTGTCTGCAACTTCTCTGCACACCCGACATCTCAGCCGGCTAAGACAACGCCATGACAGAGAGGATCTGAACAGGGGCCATGAGTCCCCACAGAGGCCCAGATGTCCACAGACACCACCTCCTGGCCTCTCTCCCAGCTGCCCCAAGAGGCCACCTGACCCCTCACCTGCCCTCAAGCTCCCTGGGGGCCCCCCCGCCACCAGTCTCTCGAAGCGAGGGGCACCCTCAACTCGTCCTTTCCAGTCAACCCGCGGCAGCCTGACCGCTGGTCACCTTCAACCTCTTCACTCCCAGCCCGTCCTGCAGCCAAGGCCCAACCCCCAGTCCAGCCACCTCGCAGCAACCAGGGGCCGCTAACGGGGCTCCCTCAGCTCTGTCACCTGGCATGACATCCACACTTGCCATGGCGCACGGGATACGGCCGAAGGAGGATGGGTGGGAGGCCGGCACCCTCCAGCCTCACTTCCCCACAGCCCTCTCGCTGCCCGGCTCGACCCTCTGCCTGGGACCCCACGGCTCCCCCTCCCACGGCCGGCTCCGCGCAGATGCTCAGCACGGCCCAGGCACCAGCTCCTCCAGAAGCCTTCTTCACAGCCTCCTGGCCAGGCCAAGGACCACGCCCTCAGCTGGGTTCCCCAGGCACCAAGCGTAGCACGGCTGTTAGAGCACAAGGCCCCGGCCGGAGCGCGCGGCACCGAGCCTGCCGGGCCCCAGACCCTGTCACCTCCAGCTCTCACGCGGGTCAGTCTAGAAGCCGCTGCCGCACGTTCGCCCCGCAGCTCAGAGGGGCCACCTCAGGACCAGGCACCCAGATGAAGCCTGGCTCTGCAGCCTCCCCAGAGCACCGCCGTCGCGGCAGTGGGGAGCTGGCCTCCTGCGGGGGTCACGCCCACAGCGCTCCCCATCCTGTTCCTGGACTCCAGGGACTCAATAAGAGGGCAAAGCCGACCCCTCCCAGGCCAGCTCAGGCTTCCCGAAGAAAAGGCAGCAGCCAGCAGGGAGGGGAGGGGTAGACCTGCGGCCCAGGCAGCGAGGAAAGGAGGGAGAGGCCCTGGGCGGCACAAGCCATGTCTCCTCCCCCTTCAGGGCTGCGTGGCTGCCACCCTCTCATCTACCTTCCCGCTCCTCCTGCCAAGAAGGACTCGGCTGCACATACACGGAGGGACGCGCTGCAAAGACCACCACGTGCCTGCCTGGCAGCATCTCCCCACCCAGAGCGCAGGGCACGGTACCCCGGTTCTTCTCCTCCTCCACTCACTAGCCCAGGCCACCCACTGCCCGCCAGGCTGAGCACTCCTGGGCCAGGGCCCAACAATGCAAGGTGGACGGCGAAGGTGGGTCCCAACAGGGAGCAGAGCCAGCACAGGCCCAGGGAGCCCCCCCTCCTGGGCATACCTTCCTTGGTGGGGAGGTGGGCCCGGCTAGGAGGCAGGCAGCACAGCCGGTGCCTGCTGACCTGCATCAGGCCCTTGTTGGGCGTCTTCTTCAGCACGGGGCTGCTCTTCCCCCGGAGGGCCTGCCTCCGCCGCAGGCTGAACTGGCTCTTGGTCGTGGCAGCAGGTGGGGGGCTGCTCTTCTTGTCCCCAGGAAGGCTGCAGAGACAAAGAACAGACAGCTCCTAACAGGTTCCCCCAGCGAGTGGCTCACCTCCCCACCCCTGCCCACCCAGATCCCAGCAACATGGACTCAGCCCCTGGAGGCAGCCCACTTCGCTTTCTCACCTAACCAACCTCAGCAGCCGTCAGAAGGCTGCTGCCCGCCCATCCCCCCCACCCCAGCCCCCTCCTCCTCCCCGCCAGGCTCCCAGCCACAACCCTGGAGGATCCCAGAGCCAAGACAGGCGGAGAGCGCAGGAGAGCAGCCCTCGACCCCCACCCAGTGTTCCACAACCACCTCCTGCACCTCCCCAGGCCAGATGAGCCCCAGCCTGGAGCTGGGGGAGAAGCAAAGCAGGCAGGCCTTGTACGGAGGAGGAGTTGCCCCCAGCCTCGTGACCCCCTCCCCACACTGGCTGAAACAAAGGCCGCTGTCCAGAAAAAGTGAGGGCAGGGAGCCCGAGGGATCCAAGACAGCACCTATCTGGGAGAGCAGGGCCCAAGGTCAAGGTCAGACAGCAGGAAGGACCTCTGGAGTGGGACTTGCTGGGAGGACAGCGAGTGTCACCACGTCCGATGGCAGAGGCAGGCCCTCTGCCCTTGCCACTGGCAGCCACCACAATTAAGTCCCTGACCCCAGACGGAGCACTGGGCCACGACCCCGTCCTCGAGCCTCCTCTAGATCCGAGAGGACAGAGGGCGGGGAAGGTGACATGGGTTCAGTGAGGCAGTGACTCACCCTGTCACCCGGCCGTCAAGGGGCAGCCTTCCTCCCCGGTGGAAAGACGACCCCCTCCCACAGAGACACTGCACCCTGAGTTTGCTTGCCCTGCTCCTGGCCTGGGCACAAACCCTGGGGGCCCAGAACAGGAACCACCCCAGCAGTCTCTGGTCTCTTGCCCACAGGAGAAAGGGTGGGATGCTGCGACCACCTCCACCTGCCCCGCCTGGCTGGGAGTCCCGGGCCAGCCCCCCACCAGGCTGAGCCCTTTCAACTGTAAGGGACAGCAGTGACCCTGGCCTCATTCCTACTGACTATGGTGACACCACCACAGGCAAAGCTCCGCGCTCAGGCCCTGTCCAGGCCCTGTCCGGGGCGAGGCTTCCCCTCCGCCTCCCACACCCCTGCAGGTGGGCCCTCCCACCCGCTCTGCATACAAGGCAGAGTCTGCCTGGCCAGACGGGACCCTGGGGCTGGGCAGGGACACACACCTAGCACTCCCCCGCCTCCGGATGATCTTGGTGCGGCTCTTCACTTTGTAAGCCGAGAGCGGGCTCTCACTGAAGAGGGGCTTCAAGCTGCTGGGTCCCACTGCGGATCTGTCCCCTGGGGGGAACCGAGATGGTACTGGGGAGAGCTGGGAGGCATGGTCCTTGCTGCCGGCCTCTGACTGCCAACGGAAGGAGGAGGACGAGGAGGCCGAGGGGCTGGAGGCCTTCCACTTGTACTTGCTCGGGGAGGCCCCAGGCACGGAGGCTGTGGCCGACCTCCTGGGCTTGGCATCCAGGTCGGCTCTGAGCTGCGGCTTCTCCGTTCGTTCCGCTGCAGAAAAGGGGGCCTTGCACACATTCTCCGCCACCGCCCTGGGACTGAGGGCCCTCCGAGGGGCCCGGGGACTCTTCGCCGAGGCAGCCACCCACTTGTAGTCGTTTTTCCGGAACTTGTTGGTTCGACAGGACACCAGCAGCAAGGGCTCCCGGGTCTGCCTGGGTCCAGCAGCAGGTCTAGCTGGGCCGGCCACCAGGCCGGAGGCAGCTGACTGACCTGCATGGCCGGCGTTCGCTCTCCCGTCCCCACGGACCTGTGCACCACAGCTGGCCACAGAGTGCGAGCCCACCTTCCGGCCCAGGGCCGTGCCGCCCCGCTGGGGCAGGCCGGGGGCCACGAAGCGGGCCTTGGCCGCAGCTGCGCTCTCACTGACCGTCCGCCAGGGCTCCGAGGGGCTGCTGCCCACGGCGCTCAGCGACTTCACCAGCCGGGGCTTGCCAGGCTCCTTCCGGCAGACCAGAAGGGGGTCCTCCTCACTGCAGCTCCCCTTGGCTCTTCCTGGCCTCGAGGGCGGCCGCTGCCCACCAGCAGGCCCACTGTCACCTTCCTGAGGCCCGTGGCTGCTCCAGGGGGGGTCCCCGTATGCTTCCAAGGAGCCCCGCAGGACCCCCGCAGTGCCAGCTGAGCCCGGCTTCGACGGGGGTTTGACCTTGATGACCATGTTCTGATCCGGACGGAGCTGGACCTGCCTCTCCGGGATGTACTGCTGGCGGTCGGGACCCTGGCTGCCCCCAGCCCCAGGGGGCGGCTGCGCAGCACAGTCGCCGGGTGGGTCCGAGGATCCCAAGGGCCGATTCACAAGGGAGTATTTCTTGCGCCACACGGGCCCATGGTTCGGGGAGAAGCCCCTCCGGCTCAGACGAGGGTAGCGCGCACTGAAGGCCCTGCCGCTGCTGTAAGTGGGCGGCTGCCACTGGGAAGCGGCGGAGGTGCCTGGGGCAGAGGCACTGCCATGGAGGTTTTTGTAGTCATCGATCAGACCTGAGGAGACAGGAGCACAGGCCCCGTTAACCGGAGGCTGAGTAAAATCAGCGAGAATTCCCTGGAGGGGCATCAGCTGACCAGACACCCCGCAGACCCCAGTGGATCCTGCCAGGCCCCAGTGCAGGAGGGGCAGCTGCCAGTGCCTGAGAACCACTGAGAGTCAGCCCACATGCCCTAGGCCAGTCTTCTCCGTAAGTCTTTTCCCATCAGTTCTACTTCAGTCCTATTTCCAGTTGCTTATCCTTAAAATACACCCCTGTGGCATATTCCCTATCTGCCAGGAATGTTATGCTGGCTTCACAATCCTTTGAGGAGAAGTGTCACTCAGTATGAAGAGACCGGCAAGGCCCTATGCTGTAATGCCTCAAGAGACATGGAGGCCCTCTGGCTTGCCCACAGATAGAAAGGGAGCAGGGCTGCACCTTAATGAGCTCCCTGCCTGGCACACAAGACAGTGAGGGTAAGATAAGTGACACCCCTGGGTACTCCACACTTGACAAGAATGTCACACCATCCTCCCCTGAGGAGAGGAGAGGCCTAATCGTCTGGAATCGCAGTGCAGCGGACCGCCACGGGGCCCTGCCAAGGAAGCCTCTGGACAGCTGTGCCCGTGCAGGTGGGGCCCAGGCCTCGGCTGGAACAACCCAAGCTGTTACAACTCAGCCAACAAGCCCCACAGTTACAACGCTCCCCCACCATATGTCCCGCCCCCAGGCCCAAAGAGAGCCAGGTCCAGACCTGGTGACACCTCAGGGCAGATATGATGGAGGGCCAGGAAGTGCCTGGAAGGCGGGCTCAGCCCACCTGAACTCTCCCCTATACACACTTTCCAAGTCCTTAAGTCTTCTCTTTGTGGGAATAACTTTACAAGGGGATTTTTTTTTATTAAGTACAGCAAACCACATTAGAGCTAAAAATGGAAAAGTTTGGAAACTGAAGACTGGGGAGTCTAGGCCGGGAATATCAAGTAGAGTGTGGCTGTACGGACGGAAGGAGCGTCAAAACGGGCTGTCCGGGGAAGAAACACACACCTGGCCCCGAGCGGGCTTTGCCACTGTCTGGCGCCGGGAGCGAGGGAGCGCCCAAGGGGCGCCGAGTACGTGCCCGCGCGTGGGGGTGGGGGGGGTGGGGGGGGTGGGGGGGCCGCCTCCCGCCCGCCGGTTACTAAGCGACCGCCCCGCCGCCACCCGCCGCAGCGCCAAAACGCTCGCACCCTCCGTCGAAACCCGAGCTGGAGGTGACCCAGGCCGGTCGGGACGCCCCTCCGGGTCCCCCAGACGCAGCCCGACCCCACCTACCTCCCCACCCGATCGGACCTAGCCGCCAAGACCGCGGGCAGAAAGCCACCCCCTTAGGGGAGGCGGGCAGGGGCCCGCTGTGAAGTGAAGGGGAAGAAAGGGACGCGCGACCCGGGCCCGACCCGACCCACCCTGCAGGAGACGGATCTGCCGCCGTAATTGCTCCTTTTCCTCCATCTCCGGAGTCCGCGACGCCAGACCAGGCCCCCGCGACTTCATCGCCGCGCGACCGCTTCCCCGCGGGCTGGGCGGAGCGCGGGGAGGCGCCGAGACTGCGCACTGAGGCGAGACCTGGGCGACTGCCGGGCCGCGGGGAGCGGGAGCAGGAGAGATGCGCCGTCGCCCTGGCAACGGCTGGAGAGGCGGGGTCACGCATGCGCAGAGCTAGGGCGGGGGGGGGGGCAACGTCACTACGGAGCGCCGGGAAGTGTACTCACCGCCCGTGTGGAGGGAGGTGCTGCGGCAGGTGGTCACCGCCATGTAGAGCTCTGGCCGGGTTCTCCGCCAAGAGCTCTCGTTCCCTGCGGGACTGGGCGAGGGGCCGAACCCCAGACCCCACCCCAGCTGCAGCGCAGTTCCTTCCGCGTAGAATTAGGCTCTGGGGGTTCTGCAGGGGCGACCTGGTGGGATGAGGGCCCAAGAGACTCTATTGTTGCGCGGGCCAGGACAGGAGAAGAAACGTCCAAGATCGAAGAGGCCCTACAGAGACGTGTTAAACCTCTGAAAACATGAAAGATTTTGGTGTATCAGTGGAAACAAGTATAAAACCAGGTGTGTAAATCCCTCTATAGAGCTGGGGCGTGTAAAATGGTATGGCCGCTGTGGAAAACAGTCTGGTGTTTCCTCAGAAAGTTAAAAACAGAATTACGGGTTGACCCAGCACTTCCACTTCCGTGTATATACCCTGAAGAAGTGAGAACAGGGACTCAAACATGTGTGCCAATGTTGGATGGAGCATTATTCGCAATAACCAAAAGGTGGAAATAGCCCAAGTGTCCATGAGGATGAATGGATAAACAGTGTATATCCGTACAATGGAACAGGATTTAGCCTTGAAAAGGAATGTAGTACTGATCCATGCTACAGCATAAATGAACCTCAGAAACATTATGCTAAATGAAGGAAGCCAGTCACAAAAGGACAAATATGGCAAACTTCCACTTATATGACACAGCTAGAATAGGGAAATTTATAAAGACAGAAAGTAGATCAGAGATTACCAAGGGCCGAGGGGAGGAGGAATGGGGAATTAATGCTTTTTGGGTAGAGAGTCTATGTTTGGGGCGATGAAAAAGTTTTGGAAACAAGCAGTGGTGAGGGTTGCACAACATTGTGAATGTACTTAATGCCACTGAATTGGACACTTAAAAATGATTATAAAAAAAAAAAAATGATTATAACAACTTGTATGTATTTACCACAATAAAAAGAAAGTGGACAGAATGTGTCTGCACAGACCTGAAAAATAGGAAATGTTAAAATGTTCTTCGAGCTGAAGGGAAATGATACAATATGGAGACAGATCTACATGAAGAAAGAGGACAGGAAACGAGAAATATGTTAGTAATTTTTTTTTAATTCTCATTTCTTATTTTCTCTAAAAGACAAATAGATACAGCAAAAATAATAAAAACGTATTGTGGGTTTATAACATATGTAGAGGTAAAACATATGCCACCAATGATTCAAGGGGTCACGTGCACTGTGTCTCCTGCAGGTGAGGATGCAGCCCACAGCCTCTTAGGTCAGCACCTGAACCCACCTTAGGGAGGCAGTGTTACTCCACTCAACATACAGCAGTGGGCACCCTGGGATTTCTTTGGCGGAGGTGGCCCCAGGCTAGGAAGACCAGGCAATAGAATGGCCCCTACACTCAGGCTGTGAGATGGGGTGAGCCACAGGTCGTGCCCCACCAGCTGAACACTGTGTAAGACCCTTAGACCTTGGCAAAACTCTGAGGGCAGGGTAGGGGAGTTCTCGTAGAATGAGGGAATTTCCCACCAGGGATCTTGAAAAGCACTTCTTTGGACTTGCCCTGTCTTGCTTCTCTTGAGAATCCTGCAGCCATGACCTTATGAGTGAGCCAGGGCTGGCCTGATGGAGGATGGACAGCACATGCCTAGTTAATACCACTGACCCTCTTGACAGCCAGCCGTCTGCCAAACACATGAGGCCAGTGGTTGCCAGCTAGCCACAAAATCGATGAACCCAGGTGATACCACGTGGAGTAGAGATGAGCCTAAATGTCATAATTTAGGGCACCTCACATAATGATGAGCAAACCAGTGGATGTTTGTGTCACTAGGTTTTGGGGTGATTTATTAGCACAAACTGACGGATTCATGGGTCTAGCACTGAACTTGTCTTCTGTGCCCGACAAGCTCTCTGCTCCTGGACTTCAGTCCTGGGGTGGTGGAGGGGAGAGCCCAGCCACTTGCTGAGAGGAGGCAAGGTTTGTGGGTTTGTCTCCTGGAGTTGTGAAACTGTAAGTGGGATGTAAGTGCTGTCACGATTAACTCCTTAAAACTGACCTTGACAGTTACACTTAAAACTCTTTAATGGGGGCTTCCCTGGTGGCACAGTGGTTGAGAATCTGCCTGCCAATGCAGGGGACACGGGTTCGAGCCCTGGTCCGGGAGGATCCCACATGCCGCGGAGCAACTAGGCCCGTGAGCCACAATTACTGAGCCTGCGCGTCTGGAGCCTGTGCTCCGCAACAAGAGAGGCCGCGATAGTGAGAGGCCCGCGCACTGTGGTGAAGAGTGGCCCCCGCTTACCGCAACTGGAGAAAGCCCTCGCACAGAAACGAAGACCCAACTCAGCCATAAATAAATAAATAAAATTAAAAAAAAAAAAAACTCTTTGATGTCCATCAAGCTGCCAAAGATTAAACAGTCTGCCTTCAGTGTTTGGGGGTGAGGGGAAGAGACTTCGCTCTTCACTTTTTGGATGTTGGCACAGCCTTTCTGAAGGGCAATTTGCAACACGTGCCAAGACCCTGAATACCATTTGAGGAATTTCACTTTTCAGAATCTCCCCAAAAGAGAGAATGAAACACGTGCAAGGCCTTATGAACAAAAATATCAGGTGCTGGGGGGAAAGGGATGGGGAGGGATAAATTAGGAATTTGGGATTAGCAGGTACAAACTACTATATATAAAATAGATAAACAACAAGGTCTTACTGTATAGCACAGGGAACTGTATTCAATATCCTGTAAAAAACCATAATGGGAAGGAATATGAAAATACATATACATGTATAACTGAATCACTTTGCTGTATACCAAAAACTAACAGAATATTGTAAATCAACTATACTTCAATAAAAATTAAAAATTTTAAAGTCAGGTGCTGAGTTCTTTACACGGAACAAAAATATTGAGCATGTTTATAGCCCATTACAGCGTGCCAGGCCCCCCTTTTTTTTTTTTTTAAAGCACAGGTCTGTGTTTGTTTACTTATTTACTTATTTATTTTGGCTGTGCAGGCTCTTTGTTGCAGGCTTGTCTCTAGCTGCAGCACGTGGGTTTAGTTGCGTGGCGGCATGTGGGATCTTAGTTCCCCAACCAGGGATCGAACCCGCGTCCCCCGCGTTGGTAAGGCAGATTCTTAACCAGTGGACCAGCAAGAAAGTCCCTAGGCCCCATTCTAGTGTTAACACATATTAATGCATTGAGTCTTCACAACAACCCTGTCATTTCCATCTTAAGGATGAGGACACCAACACAAAGGGGGTCAATCTCCCATCCCAAATCACGGTAGCCTCACCCTCCCCAGACTCCTGCGCATCCTGGGCCAACTACTTCCTGGCCATCTCTCTCCTCCAGAGGTCTCTTCTTGCTGGCTGCCCACTCTCCGAGTGATCTCTTCTCTGCCAGTCTTCTCTCTTCCCCGCAGTGGACCTTCCCGTAGGGCTGCCCAGGTGCAGGTCTGGGGCCATAAAAAGGACTCCATTACTGGCGTTCAGCAAACAAGTGCTGAGGAACAGACATTCCTGTTGCTGGAAGGTCATTTCCATGGACTTCTCCCTCTCACCCCTCACAGGGGAGTTGTCTCCCACCGCCACCCCTCACCTCCCTCTGCTCTCCTCCCTTCTCCCATACCCAGCTTCCTGCTCTTTTCACCACCCTAGCCCAAGCAGCGTTCCTGAGCTGCAAGCTATTCCCCTGGCCACCCCACCCACGTCTGCCCTTGGCCTTGCACACCCCCCTTCTCTCCAGCCCCAGCACAGAAGGCTACCCCAGGCACCAGCCTCTCTGAAGGGGGTGGGAGAGTAGTAAAGGGAAAGCAGTGCAGCTGTACCGAATGCACTTTTACCAGGGCACGAGCACAACATGTCAAATCCTTCCTGAGCTTGTTACCTGTCTCCTGGCTCTATGGCCTGCAAAAGTGTCTGCATCCCCCCTCCACCAACCCAGCCTGCACCTCCCTTGGGGAATGTCCCCCTCCTGCCATCTCCTTCCCTCCAGGAGGTCTGCGTGCGATGGGAGTCAGGCACCCTGACTCACCGGGCCCTCACGTGGGAACAGGTGGTTGGCCGGCTGGGACCGCTACCCCATGGATACCCCCTCGCCTTTTATCCCAGAGGGAGAGAGGCAGGAAGTGAGTGTAGACGAGAACTGCCATTGAGGGCTCTGTGGGTCCCTCCTCCATCCCAGCCGCCAATCCCCCACTTGACCCTCCACCCTCACGGCAGAGCATGAGCCTCAGAACCAGATCCTTTCGGGAGAAAAGTTGATTAATCTACCGTTTCCTAGATGGCAGCATTGCCACGAGGCTCTCAGGGACCACGGTGGATGGATGGTGTGACTCTCACCACCACAGTTTCCCACATGCCCTAGTACTGGGCAAACCTGCCTAGGTGGAAGAGACACCACCACCCCCAGCCCAGCAAAGCCTGGATCCCAGCAGTAAGAGCCTCCCGCAGCTGGGGCAAAGTGAAGTGAGGCTCGGAGCGTCGGAAACAAGAGCAATACGGCCGCTTCCCTCTGCAGAGGACCGGTTGGAGTGGGGCAGGGTTCTGAGCCGCTCCCCCGACCCCTGTCAGCAGAAAGTGCCGGGAGCCAGGCAGGATGCCGCAGGCCTCCGGACAGAGGACCAAAAGGAAACAAGACGGGAGGGCCGTGCGGGGGAGGGGCGGCTGGAGGCGGGGCGTGGGCAGAGGGAACCGCTAGTCACCCGCGCCGGCCGCCAGGACGCACCGTGAGCCTCCGCTGATCCCGACCTGCGGGGGGCAGTTTCCCCGCCTGCCCCCCCAGGTTCTGCCGCCCCTTCCTGCGGCCTACGCCCCTCCTGACTCCCGGGGCGCCCCTGGATCCGAGACCGCCCTGCTCTGGGGCCTCGCCGTCGCCCAGCGATCCGCCGAGCGTTGATTGAGCGCCTGCTGGACAGGCCCTGCTGACCGGCGGTCCGAGCCGCCGCCGAGGGTCCGGGCCAGCAAGGGGGGCGGGGGCGGCGAGCGGGAGGGAGGCCCCGCGGGGACTCAACTCTCAAAGGAAAGGACTCCTGGGACTTCAGTGCGTCTGGCACCCTCTCGGCCCCCGCTCCGCGTTCGTTCACTCCCGGCCGAGCGGCTCTCGGGCACACGGGGCCCTCCGGGGCGCCTCTTGCCCGCGCGGGCTCCTGGGGGCGCGGCGGCGCGGGCCGCGGCTGCCGACATCCTGGGCGCCGACTTCCGGCACCCTGGGAACCCCCAAAGTGTCACTGGGAGGCGGGCACAGGGTGGAGCCAGCCCCCAGGGCTGCATCACCCACATCGCGGACCCAGATGAGCCCGAGGCCCGCAGCTCCCCCTACCCCTCCCCAGACCCTGGCCGTCCCTGATGCCCGATGGCCGGGGCTGGGTGGGTTCCTCGGGCCGACTACCCCCTAGCCCCGTCTCATGCGGTCCTGGCATGAGACGGGGCACTGTCCCTTCCTGGAGGCCCTGCCTGGACGCCCTCAGGCCTCCTCTCCCTAAGCCCACTCTCCCATGTCCTCTGAGGTATCCCAACTGCTGCCTCCAAAGGGCTGTCCTGGTTATCTCCTGGGTCTTATGACCTTTCTTCCTCCCAGGGGCTCGGCCCTCCCAGGGCAGAGGCTGTGGCCTCCTCTGCCCAGTTCCCAGCAGTGCCTGGCCGGGCCTGCCCCACACCAGGGGGGGGGGGGCATCAGGTTGCCGTGAGCTTCCTCTTCCTTAGAACTCTCCCAGAGGTGCTGACCCTTCCCCGCACACAGCCAGAAGCCCCCTCCCAGGCTCCCATCCCTGGTCACGGTTCTCCCCCCAAGGGCGCGGTGTCCTAGCTGGCTCTGGACCCCCAGGGTCTGCCCAGACGTTGCCCAGGGAGGCCTCACTGCCCCCCCCCATATCACAGAGTGGCTGTGAGGAAGATGGGAGGTTGCCCCAGACTTCCTGGCCCTGGAAATGTCCGGGTGCTCCCCAGCCCTCCAAACGGGGTAGAGGGAGGGGGTGCAGGGCCAGCCCCGCCCACCTTCCTTCTGCTTTTTCTCCCCAGTGGACTCACGTCCTGTCCTCTCAGGCTGACTCTGCCCTCAGGAGCCTAGTGACACAACCACTCACCAAGCCCAGTGCCTCTTGTTTAGGTTATTGCCAAAGAACTGAGCGTGTGAACGAGGAGTTGCCGCAGCAATGCCCTGTCCACGCTTCACTCAGCCCCGGGTCACTGCAACATTCCAAAACACACACGCCAGGAAGTCACTCTCCCTGCACTGGCATCGGGGCCGCTGCCAGCGGCTCTAGCTGGAGGGGCCCTTGTCCCGTTCACGGCCAGAGCCCTCATCTGCAGGAGCACATGGTACCAGATGCTGATAAACCCCGTGGCTCGAATGAATGCACGCAGCGGAGCCTGCGGGGTGAGTCTCAGGCCAGCCAACTGGCAGGGGCCCTGGTGCGGGCTCCAGAGAGTCATAGGGCCCAGAGGCAGGATGTGGCGGTGGAGTGGTGGAGAAAAGGGGACACGGGGCTCCTGGCTGCCTTGCACTGGACATGATCCGCAAGCAGCCCAGGAGACTAAGGGTGTTGAGAACCTGAGACAGGCCTGGATGTCGTTACTTGGCTTCAGGTTTTCAAAGTAACAGCTTTATTGAGATATAATTCACATACCATACAATTCACCCATTAAAAGTGTAAAACTCTGGGGTTTTTAGCATATTCAGAGTTGTGCAATCATCACCACAATCGACTTGAGAACATTTCCATCTCCCCAAAAGAGGCTGTGTCACTCCCCATTCCCCTCCCCCCAGCACCTGGCAACTACTAATATGCTTTCTGTCCCTACGGATTTGCCTGTTCTAAACAATTTGCATACATGAATCACGTGAGATATTGTCTTTCACGTCTGCCTTCTTTCACTTGGCATAATGTTTTGAGGTCCACCTACATTGTGCCGTGAGTCACAACTTCATTCCTTTGCATGACCGAGCACCACACCATCGTGTGTCTCCCATCGTATGCACTGACCACATTCTGTCTGTGCTTCCACAGACCGACATTTGCGGTGCTTCTGCGTTTTGGCTGTTAACAATAATGTTGTGGGAACATCCATGTGCAGGTTTTTGCGTGAACATATGTTTTCACTTCTCTTGAATACACACCTAGCAGTGGAATGAATGAGATCTAACGGTAATTCTCTGTTTAACTTTTTGAGGAACTGCCAGACTGTTTTGCACGGCCGCAGCTGCATCCTTTTACGTTCCCAGTAGTGTGTGAGGCTCCAGTTTCCCCCCATCTTCCCGAACACTTGTTACTTCCCGTTTATACAGTTATCTACGGGGTGTGAAGCTGCATCTTACTGTGGTTTGATTTGCAGTCCCCTGACAGCTAATGGTGTGAACATCTTTTTGTGCGCTTGTTGGCCATTTGTAGCAATACATTTTCTTTGAGGAAATGTCTCTTCAGACCCTTTGCCATGGCCCAGAGTTTCCAGAGAGAAGGACTGAAGAAGTGCCCAGCAGTTGGTGCCCAGCAGTTCGAGGCAGCAGCGGGTGGGGCACGAGCTGGCGCACCCTGACCCTCCCCTACCCCCACCCCGGGCTGCGGGGCGGGCTCACATGGGGTGTTTCTGGACTGTCGCTGCGCCAGGCCGGCCGAGGTTTCACTTTTGGATCTGGGGACCTTTGGGCTGTGTGCTCGCTCGGCAGCTCCGGGGCAGAGCCCTCCGAGCCCAGCCAGCAGAGCAGCCTGGCTTCAGCTTTGTGGGCGCGGGCACGCAACAGTCACGGTCACGGTGAGCTGCTCCCCGCCCCTGCGCGCCGCACCCCACTGCCTGCCCTGGCTCCGGGGTGGGGCTCTCCCTAGTGCTGGGTGAGGGGAGGCCAGCTCCCCTGGGTGGAGACCTGGTACGGGCACCCTTCTGCGGCTTCCCCAAGCCCCCCAGGACTCGCAATCCCAGGCCGGCTTGGGGAAGCCCCAGGCCTCTGGGAAGGGGGTGTCCTCCCCAGCCCGGCTAGTTTGGGCTTAACTCCTGGTAGGCCCTCTAGGTGCTCCTTGGCCCACTCTCAGACTTCAGACCAGCCCTGAAGCTCAGAGGCTTCCTAAGGGCTGGCCCCCGTGACTGGAGCCCAGATGTCCTGGGTCCTGAGTCAGGCCCACATTGGCTTCTGATCCCTGAAGACAGACTAGTGGCTCACGGAGCTTTGGGCGCAGAGAAAGCCCTGGAGGACACGTCTAGGAGCTGGGGACACTTTGGCTGGGCCTTGCTGTGGGCCTGTGCACCAACTGCCCAGGAAGTGATGGCTTCTGTTTCCTCCCCTGCCCTCTGAACACCTCAGCCAGGGGGTCAGCTGCTACAGCAGACAGAGCAGTGGCCTGGGGTCACTCCAAGGCCCCAGCCTTGCCCTGCCCTTCCTCAGTGGCTGCTTTTCGTGAGCAGCCCTAAGCCTTGTTGAAGTGACAAAGTGATAAGAGGCCTTGGTGGGTGGCCAGGGCTGCCCCCGCCACCCGCCCCAAGCGCTGAGTCCCAGGGCTTTCTTGGGCTTCACGTGGGCACTCTGATCACAGAACAGATGGTGTGCATGGCCTGAGTCCCACTGAGGGCTGTGAATGATGTCCCACCCTGGAGGTGCTCATGGCCCCTTGGAGAGGTGGATTAGTGGATGGCAGGGTGTACCTCTGCTTGTTTTCGTGTTGGGTGATAGTCAGCAGCAAGCGCTTTCTGCCAGTCAGAGCACCCCAGGACTAGCCAAGCAGGGTTGCTTTGGAGGGAAAGAGCTCCCCATCACTGGAGACGTCCAAGTACCTACCTTCCCCCTCTTCCGCCCGCCCTCTTCCAGTCCTGCGGGTGCAAGGCCTGACCCAGCTGCCCGCCTCAGGAGCATGGCATCGGCCTTTGCGAGGGTGGTCAAGAGCGTGGTCCGGGAGCTGGACCACAGTGGCGAGCTCACCCCTGTGGACAGCCTGCAGAGCTCCACCAGCTTCCAGCTCTACTGCCTTTTGGGCAGGAGGTCCTCGAGTTCACGGTTCTGGAGACACCGCTACACACGTGTCAACCTGTCCATCAGGGACATCCTGGAGCCCGACGCCCCGGAGCCAGGTACCCCGCTTGGCACTGAGTCAGAGCCACGGGTCCGGTGGGGGGAGGAGTGGGCGGGCCCGCTGCCACCTGCTCTGGGCCTCTGGGCTCTCTGCTTCCAGGGGGCAGGCGCTTTTCAGAGGCCCCTCCGCCCGGGCGGACAGGCGGCGGCTGGTGGGACGGGCCTCAGCTCTGGTCTTGCTGCAGCTGTGGAGCGTGGCAGCACCTTCCATTTCCACGACGCTATGGACGGGCAGCTGCAGGGCAGCGTGGAGCTGGCGGCCCCAGGACAGGGGAAGTTGTCAGGTGGGGCCGCGGTGTCGGGCAGCTCCAGCACCTCGATGCACGTGTGCATGCTGCGAGTGGCCCCCAACACCTGGGAAGCCATGCATCGGGAGAGGTGAGCCCCGGGGTGGCGGGGCCCTGCTGAAACTGGGCAGCCTCTGGGTCAGGACCTCGGGGCATCAGGAGTCACAGGGGGTCTCTGCCAGGCTGAGGGAAGTCCCAGAGGCAGGGGCGTGCTGGGACCAGTGGGCAGGGAAGAAGGCTGCAGAGGTCCTGCGGGCCAGGGCGGCCAGGCAGGGCCCTAGGGCCAGGGGTCAGACCAAGTCCCACTGCGAGGAGGCTGGGCTGCTGGGGTGGAGCCGACACAGGGACCCTGGTGAGAAGGACCATTAGCTCAGAGCGGAGACATGAGATTTGAACCCGGGGAGCGGCAGGGAGTGGAGGGAGACAGCAGCCAGGTGAGCGACCGGCCAAAGGGGTGGGCCCCTCCAGAGGTCTTCAGGTGTCCGCCCGTCCCCACTGGAACTTGTCTTTTCTTCCTGCACCCCAGCCACTCACAAACATTGTCGGGAGCACCAGGGAGAGAATGATGGGTATCCCGTGCCTGGGCATCCACAGAGCTCTTGGTCTCCTCGGCCGTGTCACCGCCCCCACCCCCCATGGCCACAAAGGCTGAGGTCCAGGGGAGGGAAGCCCGTCCCGTGGCAGGGGGAGGGGAGGGCAGGTTGCACCCCTGCGAGCTTCCCATTGGTCTGCTCACCACAGGCGCTTGCGGCAGCCTGAGCACAAAATCCTGCAACAGCTGCGGAATCGTGGGTATGACGTGTTCGTCGTGACCGAGGTGCTGCAGACACAGAAGGAGGCGGAAGTCACCCGGACCCAAAAGCAGGAGGGCTCAGGCCAGTTTGCACTTCCGGGAGCCATGTGCCTGCAGGTGTGCGGCATAGGTCCCGCAGTGGGCTCGGGCTGGGGAGGGAGGAGGGCAGTGTCCCCAGGCAGTGGGGTAGACCCCTGCCACCAGCACCCTGTTACATCTGGCCCCATAACCCAGAGCCCAGTCCTGAGCCCATATCCATCCCTCAGGGCAGAGGCGAGGGCCACCTGAGCCAGAAGAAGATGGTCACCATCCCCTCGGGCAGCATCCTCGCATTTCGGGTGGCCCAGCTGGTTATTGGCCCTGACTGGGGTGAGCCAGGATCAGGGTGACTTCTGGGGCCCAGACTCCATGGCAGAGAGGCAAAGAGGCCTGGAAGAGCCACCAGGGGTCACTGGGGGCATCTGGTTGCGTAACCTCATGGGTCGGGGTGGCCGAGGGTCCCTTGCTCTGGCATTTGGGAGGTTGGGGCACAAAGGGGGTACTGCGCAGGGGCCCCCAGCTTGGGAGGGAGATGCCAGGCGCTCCGCCAACCTGCTTCCCCATCTCTGCTCCCGCCTGGCTGCCAGACATCCTCTTCTTCCCGGACAAGAAGCAGACGACCTTCAGGCCACAGCAGCAAGGTGAGGCCTGCGGACCTGGGCAATGGGACGAGCTGATGAGGCATTCTCCTGCCCAGCACAGCACAGCACAGCCGGGGGACGCACGCACGCACGCACGCACGCACACACACACACACACACACACACACACACACGGGTGACACGGTGACAGGCTGACACCAGCCTGGTTAGACCTTGCTCCCTGTCCTGGGCTGCCAGTACTGGGGTGGTGGTGACAGGCTGTGAGGGCCGAGGGGAGGCCTCAGCCCTCTCTGGTTCGGGGACCCACCCCTGCACTGACCAGCCCTGCCTCGTCCAGGCTACGGGCCCTCCTACATTGCAGGTGGCCAGCTGCCGTGGTCCTCCTGCCTCACCTCCATAAGGTTCCCCTCTGTCCACTTCAAGTTCCTGTCGGGTCAGTACCTTCTTGGCCACCCCCCTGGTGGGCTCCCCTTCTGCCCCCCTGTGGTCTGCCCTCCGTAACCAGGGCTCCCCGGGGCCGTGTGGGCACCTGGGCAATGGCAGCCCTGTCCCCACAGACGGGCCCGTGGAGGGCCGGCTGGCGACCACCGAAGACTTCCAGGGCCTGCAGGCAGAAGTGGGGGCCTGGGCCGTGGGCCTGGAGGGCTTGTCCAAGGAGCCTTGTGGGCAGCTGCTGGGGGCCCTCGGGCAGGTGCTGCGGGACAAGGCCGCCCTGCAAGCCCTGGATGAGTCGGTGAGCGAGCTGGGTGGGGCGTGCGGGGCGAGCTGGGGCGGGAGGGGTGGGCGGAGCTGGTGCCTGCGCCCCGCCCCCCGCCCCACCCCCACCCCCGCTCACCCGCCCGCCCCACGCCCTTACCCCCAGCTGGAGCACGGCCTGCGTGGAGGGCTTTTGGAGCCTCGGGATGGTCCGGTGGGTGCTGTCCTCCAGTGCCTGGTGTTCTCCTCCAGAAGGCTGGAAGAGGAACTTGCCGGCCCCGTCTTCTACCTGCTGCAAGCTCTAGCTGGTGAGGGGCTCCGGGGGTGGGGCAGGTAGGGAGCAGGAATGTGGGCTTCCCTAGCTGGCCTTCCGGAACCCCCTCTCACACAAGGTCTCTCCCCAGCGCTGAGTGCAACCCAGCACGTGCTGCTGGCTGAGGTGCTGGAGACGGGGGCCCTGTCGGGGACGTTCAAACTGGTGAGCGGGCCCAGCTTGTAGGGGAGGGGCTGTGCCGGAGGTGCGGGCCCAGTGCCTCTGGGATCGGGTGGTGTGGGTGGTGCCAGAAGCCTGCCCCTCCGACAACCTCCCACCCTGTTCTGCCAGGTGGAGAGCCTTTTGGAGCAGAGCACCCCATGGCAGGAGCGCAGGGCCGTGTCCCTGCCGCCCGAGCTCCTGGGGAGCAGCTGGGACTCAGAGGCACCCACCTGGGTCCTGCTGGAGGAGTGCGGCCTTGAGCCACAGGTGGGCGCCCCCCAGGTGTGCTGGAAACCGGAGGCCCAGGGCTGTGCGTGCGCGCTTTACGCCTGCCTGGCTCTGCTATTCAGGCTGAGCCGGCTCTGCCAGCCTGCAGTCCGCCCGCAGGGCAGCTCTCTAGTCTGGGCAGAGCTCACGCCCACCCAGCTGCCTGAAGCCACACCCAGCCACTTGGGCAGCTCACCACAAGGCCTGGGAGTTGAGGAAAGCCAATAAATGTGATGGACAAAGGGAAAATGCTCACTGAGCTTTTGAGGGGCCCTATGTCAGGGGTCGGGGCAGCGATGGGGATGGTGCCTCCGCATGGGGAGGGACCGGGGGGCTGAGAGCAGGCCTCTCTCCCGTGGGGCTGAGGGGGCGCTCCCTGCGCTGCACCTGACCACTCCGGAGCGAGCAGCCACGTGGCTGGGCTCCTGGCCCCCTCCCCCAGCAGGCTGGCCTGGAAAGAACTGGACAGGGCGATTCCAGCCCTCAGGATGGTTCTCTGTCTGCCTCAGGGAACTTGAGAACGTACTGATGCAGGTAGCGGGGGCCCGTTCTTGCCCTCCGGGGCTGCAGAGAGGACAGAGAAAAGGTGTACTGACAAGCAGACAGATCTGCACTCCTGGGGCTGCACTGGGGCCCCAGGGAAGTGACCCGAACCAGAGAAACTGGCCTTTGGGGTGTGTCTCATCCAAATTAATTCGCTCAAAGGTAAGTCTCTCGAGAGGAGGCCTCCGGGCCCCTGAGCCGCAGTCCCTGGGCCCCCGGAGGGCTCAGAGCCTCCCTGGACCAGAGAGCCTGAGCTCCCTGGGTCGGGGGGGGGGCGGGGGTGGAATGGCCCCACGTGCAAGGAGAGATAGTAACTGATTCAGCCAGGAAGTTATTCTCATCTTGGAGCTTGAACAGCCAGGAGAAATTTGCCTCTCCCCGTGGGAGCCAGTCTGCCATCCTCCGCTTGGCGGAAGGCGGGGGAAGCCACACTCCCCTCCTGTCAGGCTCACCGCTGCCCTGCAGCCTCAGGACTGGCTAAAGAGAAGGGATGGTCGGCCCAGCTGTGGCTGGGACACTAACCCCCGAGAATACTCAGGATCAAGGCCAACAGTAAAATTAATATTAAAACAGAGGGTTCGGGACTTCCCTGGTGGCACAGTGGTTAAGAATCCGCCTGCCAATGCAGGCGACGCGGGTTCTAGCCCTGGTCTGGGAAGATCCCACGTGCCGCGGAGCAACGAAGCCCATGTGCCACAACTACTGAGCCTGCGCTCTAGAGCCCGCGAGCCACAACTACTGAGCCCGCGTGCCACAACTACTGAGCCCGCGTGCCACAACTACTGAAGCCCGCGTGCCTAGAGCCCGTGCTCCGCAACAAAGAGAAGCCACCACAATGAGAAGCCCGCGCACCACAACGAAGACCCAATGCAGCCAAAAATAAATAAATAAATAAATAAATTTATAATTAAAAAAAACACAGAGCGTTCCCCAAACATCCCAGATCCCGGTACGGAAACTGCTAGAAGGGACCTCCCTGATGGTCCAGTGGGTAAGACTCTGTGCTCCCAATGCAGGGGGCCCGGGTTCGATCCCTGGTTGGGGAACCAGATCCTGCATGCATGCCGCAGCTAAAGAGCCCGCATGCTGCAACCAAGAGCCCTCATGCCTCAGCTAAAAGATCCTACATGCCGTGACAAAGATCCCGTGTGCCAAACTAAGACCTGGCGCAGCCTAAATAAATAAATAAATGTTTAAAAAAACAAAAAGAAACCCCTAGAAATCTACCCCTCACACAGGGAGAGGAGAAGCTGGACGCCTCTCAAACCTGTTTGTGTTCACCAGGGCCCACGCCCCTCCTTTGGGAACCTCATTAGGGGGACTTGAAAGGCAAAACCAAGGGGAACAGGACTGGAACAGCTTAGGCCTTAGAAATCCAGGCGATAAGTTAGGTCCTGGTCAGCCCCTCCCAGGCCCCCTTTGGAGGTTCTGACTATTGGCCCTCAGGTTCCAGGACCACCAGTGCCCTGAGGTTTCCAGTGAGAGCTCATTTGAGAGTATCTGAGCATGAAGACCAAGTCAGGGGGGCCTTCTGTGGAAAGGAGCGCGCCCAGATCCTAGCCCCATGGTGGGAGATGGGCTCTCTGCAGGCAGATCTGATGGACCTGGTCAGCCTGGACACTCACAGACCAGCGATGCTCACCTGGGAGCAGGGCTATGGCAGCACTGATCCACCTGGAGCCTCCCTGAGGATCCCAGCAGAGAAATCCCCGAGAAGGGTCACACTCCCAGGACAAAGCAACAGGCTCTAAGTGAACCTAACACCTGGCAAGCAGGGAGTCTAGCAGGGCTTCTGGCGATGGGGCAGGGGACCATGGCAAGGCAGGTGCACACAAGACTGTGAGCAGGCAGGTGCATCATGCAAGAGAAGCCTGCACTCCAAGTGGCCTGCTAGAGGGAGGAGTACGGGCTCCCAGGCCTAAGCCCAGGCATCACGGAGGCGTCGCGAGAAGAGACGGGGTGCTGCCTGCCCGAGCCCTCATCTGAGGCTGGGCTCTCCTTTCCAGTGGGCATCACTGTGGGGTTTGCCGCTAGCCTGCCCAGCTGTGCTCTGCAGTGGGACAAGCGTGTGCCTGGTGGGGGAAATGGGCATCAAATGCCCACCCAGCTTCTGGCTCCTGGGCTGCAAGCAGTGGGGGCCAGGCTTGCTTCTGCCCATGGGGGCTGCCACTGAGGTCCACCAGGCTCCTGCTGAGCCCAGGCCCAGACCCAGACCAAGTCAGGCGGCTGTGAGGATACTCCTCGTGGACTCCGCCTGCAGCCGTGGAAGCTGAGGAGGGAACCCCACGCCTGGGAGCTGGAGCCTCCTTGATGGGTGACAGGCTGAAGAACCCCCTGAGGACATTCCCACCAACCTCCCTTCCCTCCTCCTCTCCTTCATGGGGGTCTGACAGCCTCCTGGCCTCTCCAGCGTGTACCCCGATACATTTCTCGTAGTTTAATCCAGTTTTGGCATCTGCTTTGGAGAAGCTGAACCAATACCCCAAACCATACCCCTGGCTTCAGGCAGACCAGTGCCCTCGGCCTGAGCCTCCCCTGCCCTGGGAATGACCTACGAGGAGACGCCAACCCCTTCCTGCTGAGCTCCGACCCCATCGGCTCGGCATGCGGCATGCGCAGGCCCAAAGCACAGCTTCTCAGCTCAGGGTGAAGCCTGCCTGACCTCCCGCCCACCCCGGAGCTGACCCAAACTCCTGTCTACGTGCTGTCTTCCTTGTAATCTTAGCCCGAGCCCGATCTCGGACCAGGCCCAGCTCATCAGAACCCCGCCTTGGCCCGGACCCAGGCCCCAGACAGACGCTGAACCCCTAGGATCTGTGTGTTTATTTTAAACGCTTTCCACAGGGATGGGCAGGACCCCAGCCTTCAAGAGGCTGTGTGAGTTAAGGCCGCCTCCTCTGAGGAGGCAGCTTTGGGGGCCCTGAAAGGGCAAGAGGACACCTCAAGGTGGAGGAAGCCGCCCGTCCAGGGTCTGGACGGATTGGGTCACGGCCTCGGAGGCGTCCCCAGGGGCCTCTTCCCCACACGTCCAGTCACGCCTCCGTTCAGCCCTGAGCAGGGTGCTGGGGTGCCAGTGCGACAGCTCGGCCTGGTGGGCTGCAAATGCTGGCAGCCCACGCCCGAGCCCGCAGGTGTCATCTCAGGCCTGTGGTGTCCAGTGGGGAGGTCAGGGGACAGCTTCCGGAGAAGGCCCAGGTGGGGTCTGACATGGTAAGTGGGAGGGCAGGGGCAGGAATGGGGCCAGGCTGCGGGGCAGCGGGTGTGGACCGGAGGACAGATCAGTGCTCTTGGCCAGGAACCTCAGAACCTCAGGCCAGGACGTGGCCCGCGAGGAGTGGAGCACGTGACAAGGGGTGATGATGGGCTGCTGGGGTGGCCGGGAGGGCCCAGGCAGAGGGCAGCCCATCACGGCACCGCCTCCCAGGGCTGTGCCAGCTTCACAGTGTCCCCCACCAGGCCTCGGCCCGGGAGGTCAGGTGTCATCCAGGCAGGGGGCTGAGGGGGGACAGATGGACCCAGGGGTATACGAGGCAAGAGGCTGAGGGTGAAATGGTGCTCCGTCAGAAGGTGCGTGCCCCCTCTAGGTCGCAGGGCTGCCTGGGGGGTGAGCTCCCGGAGAGGGCTCTTTGTGTGCAACAGGCCTTGCGTGGCTCCGGGGGGCAGGCATTGGTGCCCAGCACCGAGCCCAGGGTGCCCCTCAAGGGGGGGCCTCTTCTGCAGATCTGCCCCTGCCAAGACTGGCCACAGGGCGGTGGGGTGCCAGACTCAGCACCCTGGCTCCCACCCGGAGGGTGGGCCAGTCAGGCTCAGCCTGGTCCTGAGCAGCCCCAGGGGCCAGCAGGGCTCCGGTGGTGCTGGAACGGGCTGCCTGTAGACTGGTGGGGGCCGGGCAGGGCGGGCGTGGTGCCGGCCCAGGCAGGGAAGGCGCAGGAGGCCCAGGAGGCGCCCACGGCAGGGAGGGTGCTGCACCTGAGCCAGCAGCACCACCTGCTGGGTGGACGCTTGTGCCGCTGCCACCACAGTGGCCTCACGGTCACCCTGCAGCTGCCCCAGGTCTGTGGGGACAGGGCAGTTCATGGGGCGGGAGGGCCCCAGGGCCCCAGCCCTCCATCCATCCATTCCCATCCGCTCCGCCCTAGCACCCACCGCCTTTCCGGAACCCCATGCCCCGGTGAGTCGGGTCCTCACCCTGGAACAGATTGTCTAGCAGGTCCTGGTTGATGTGGCTGGGGCTTGAGTGATGGACCAGGAAGCCTGGACCAAAGCAAACCCTGAGTGCTGGCCCCATGCCCACAGCAGGGAGGGGCTGGCCCAGCTCCCAGAGCCCTAGGTGCAAGGGACAGTGTGACACCAGGACTGCCTTACCCATGAGCACAACAGCTGCCCAGCGCAGGGAGTCCTGTGGGCTCCGCAGGTAGCCCTGGGTCTGGCTCAGGAAGCGGGGCACGTGACTTGGGTACCACTGAACCTGGGGACAGAAGAGCTCATGGCAGGACCGGAGGGCCAATTCTGCATGGAAAGGAGGCCGCAGAGGTGAGCCCAGGGGCTGAGGACCCTGGGGATCCCCCAGGACATGGCATCAGGACCCGAGGCTTTAGACCTGCCACCACCTTGACTGGAAGGGTGGGAAGACTCAGTGTGGGGGGAGTGGCCCTGGTGTATGTTGGACCAAGTGGGCAGCTGGCCATACCCCCTCACTGTCCCTGCCCTCCCCCCACTGACCAGGCGGTGGCAGATGCGGCTTAGGGCCTCAGGGCTGTCGCAGTGGGCCACGGTGACCATCTCCTCCAGCAGGCCCCAGCGCAGGGCCTGGTCACAGAGGGCCAGGGTCCACTCTGAGCTCTGGAACAGGGGAAGGGAGCAAGGTTAGGAGTCCAGAAAGTGGCAAGAAATGGCCTGGGAGGGGGGAGGTGGCCAGGATGAGGGGTGGAGGAGCAGGCGGCCCAGGAAAGACCAGGAACCTGGTTGCGCATGTCACCTGCACCTGAGGTCCTGGGGGAAGTCCCTGACCTGTAATCTTTGGAGAGGCAGCTGTCGTGGGGGTGGGTGGAGCCCGATGGAGACAGCCATGGGACAGTCTTGGGGGGGCTGACCTCACTGGTGTCCCGGCTGGGGTCGTACAGTCGCAACAGCAGCGGCACGAGACTCTGCAGCACCAGCTTCCTGAGGGGGCCGCGGAGCCCCACCCGGAGCCCGCCCCGGCCGCGCCGCACCAGCGTCCCGAGGAGCCCGACCGCCGAGGAGCGGACCGAGTCCCGAACCTGCATAGGAGGGCGCGGTCAGGGCGGAGCCAGCAGGGAGAGGGTGTCCGGACGGCTGCCGTCTGGGGGCGTGATCTGGGGGCCAGGAGTGGGGCCTGGTTGGGGAACCCAGGGAGAGCCTGGGGAGGGGGTGGTGACGGCGGGCGGGGCGGGGCGGGGCCGGAGGGCGGGGCGGGGCCGGGCTCACGTCGTCCAGAAGCGGTGGGAGGCGCGGTCCCAGCTCAGCGCTCAGGAGCCGCACCGGCGCCCGCGGCCGCATCAGGACCCTCCGCAGCGCCCCCAGTGCGGCGCCCACGAGCCGCGCGTCACCCTCGCCTAGCGCGCCCAGGAGCGCGGGCAGCAGCGTGCTCACGTGACGCACCTGCAGGGACAGGGACTCGTGGGAGACCCCTCGCAGACCCCGCCCAGACCCCGCCCAGTCGTGCCCCTCACCTTCCCGCGGTCCAGCGCCAGGTGGCCGAGGCCCAGCAGGCCCAGCCAGCGCACGGTGGGCTCGGGGTCGCCCTGCCAAGCGCAGAGCCGCTCCAGGATGACCTCCTCCCGCAGAAGCCGTGCGGTGGGCCGGCTCTGCAATAGCTGGGCGGGGGGACACAGGGTCAGCACGCTCGCGTTCCCGTGCCGGCCCGGCCGCTTAGGGCCCAAGTCCATGGTCACCCCTCACCACCCATCCTGGAAGCGGGCTCACTCCGGTGAAGAAGGCCATAGCCGTGAGGCGCTGTGCATCTTTCGCGCTGCGCAGCTGGGGCAGCAAGTCTGCGAACAGGCCTCGCAGGTGGTGGTCGGCATGCGCCACCATGGCACTGTGATGGGGCGGAAATGGGAGCTCTCCCTCCGCTTCCGGCCTCGCCCCTCAAGAAGCCTCTACCCCACAACCCCCACGCCCCTGCCTCTTATCCCACAGCCCTGCCCTGCACCTGGCCAGCAGCAGGACTCCCTCCAGGTGGGTGTGGGCTTCCGCCAGTCTGCTCCAGCCTCCAGCCTGCTCCATGCACGTGACCACCGTGCGGCAGCCATCCCCGGTGAGCAGGGCCTTCAAGGCCTCCACTGTGCAGCTGGCGGGGGGGCAGCAGACGAATGGGCAGTGAGGGCCGGGAGGGCACTGGCCCAGCCCTCACTCCCCCCGGTGTGCACCCCTCACCTGGCGTGGCTGTACGGTAGCCCTTGGTGGGATGGGGCCCAAACCTTGGGGATGTCAGGGGGGCATGGGTCCCGGGCCAGCTCATGTAGCTGTGTGACCAGCACAAGGAGAAGGTGCGGGTAGAAGCCCTGTGTGGCACCCACGCAGCCGGACACAGCCAGCATCTCCCCAAGGGCGCAAGTGGCCTATGGAACAAGGGGCTCGTTCAGGCTCAGACAGCGCACGCAGACCCGGCGAGGACAAAGCCTCTGTGCTTGAGAGACGTTATGGATGGGTGTGACTCGGGTGAGAGCCTGCTGCCCCCAACCCCCTGAGGCCAGACTCTCCTGTCCCCTTGGGCCAGGGCCCGGGGAGTCCCCTGGCAATGCCACCTACCGCCAGTGCCTCCAGCTGGGATCTGGCCGAGCCCTTTAGCACCCACAGCAGCTGCACCAGCACCTGCCCATTCACGCGCTGGTTCTGGCTCAGGCTGCGCCAAAGCTCGGCTGCCGCCCTGGGGGCACGGGGCATGTGAGCCAGGGCCTGGCACTGGGATGAGGGGAGTCTCCAGATCGGGGAGGCGGCCACTAGGACTCCAGCAGGAGAAGGGGCAGGTGATCAACCCCGCAATCCCAGAGAAACAAAATAAGTGGCATCTGTGCAGACCACAACAGAGCCAAGTCTGCAAGATCAGCTGCCCGGCAGGGACCACTCAGAACCCTGTTCGGCCAGCAATGGTGAAGCAAACCTGGCATTATGAACAATCACCGTAGAGAATAAAACCACAGATAACTTCTCCTGGGGCAGACTAACCAAAGAGCCAGGGGCGTTGGGGTGCAGCAGCCACCTGGCTTGCTCAGAAGCACACCCCGCCAGGCTGGGCTCCAGCAGAGACCGGGAGAGAGAAGGCAGGCCCCAAGCCTGGAACCCAGCACTGAGGACCCTCAGTGGATGAGAGGCAGGAGCGGAAGGCAGGGAAGGCCCTGCCCCGCCATGACCCCCCCCCCCCCACCCTGGGCCAGTCTCCACAGCAAGCCGGAAAGGGGAAGGAAGCTGCGTCGGGGCCACGGGGGATGCGGCGTCCGGCGGGGCGGGGCGGGTTACCGGTCAGGGGGCAGTGAGCACGGCAGCAGTGCGCACACCACGTCCCGAGAGTGCTCCAGGGCCAGTGTGCTCAGCACCCGCAGGGCCACCCGCTGGGGCCTCTGCTCCGCCAGGCTGGGCACCTGTGCCAGCAGCCCTCGCACAAGGCCGTGCACCTGGCGTGGAGGGGCGGACGTCAGTGGTCCAGTCTCCGTGACCCCCGCACGTTACCCTCGGTACCCTGACCAAGCAGCTGCGGCCTGAAGGGGGCTGCTCCCTCCAACCCCCAACCCTGGAGGGGACCAGGCGGGAGACTCTGAGGGCAGGGAGGGGACGGGGGCGAACCTGGTCCTCCAGCCGCTCCCTGCGGGCCTCCAGGGCGGAGGACAGGGTGAGTGCTGTTGCCTGCGTTCCCGCAAAGCCAGCCTCTTCCAGACAGGCAGCCGTGTACGACGCCAGGTCTGCGAGGGCCCCCTCTTCCAAGGAACTCTGGGGAGTCTGGGAGTGGGGGCGAGGGGAGCCTATGAGACCCCCTTGCCTCTCCCACTCTCTTCCTCCCCACCCCGTCCCAGCTCTCGACAAAGCCCCTGCGCCTTTCTGTCGTTTCCCAGCTCCGTCCCCCTTTACCGCCCAGGCATCCCTCCTGCTCACCAGACAACGACCAGGTCCCTCAGGGGCTGGCTCCTGGGCAGGAGGTTGGGAGAAGGGCTCACTGCCAGCTGGGGGAATGGCGGCTGCCCGCCCAGGCTCTACCCCGCGTTCAAGCTCAGGTTCGGGCTGAGGGCCGGTGGAAGGGGGTCCCGGGGGCTGCCCCTGGCTGGCCCGGATCCCTTCAGCCAGAGCCGTCAGGGTTAGGGCTCCCACGGGGGCCCCCTGGGCCCAGCCCCACGCGCCCCCAGCCATGGCCGCCGCACACACTGAGCTGCTCAGCCGGGCCCAGCCTGCAGTGCCTGGCACTGGTCCTCCCAGAAGCCGTGCCCAGGCCTGACCTAGAAGCAGGCCCCAGGCAGGCGGGCCCAGGGACAGGCGTGGCGGCGTGTGGGTGTGTGTGCGTGCGTGTGCATGTGCATGCTCTGTGGGGGGGGGGGGGTCGGGGAGCCACACGGGGGTGTCCCCAAGTGTGGTGCCCGCAGGGGCTTTTGAAGGGTCTTCTCGCCCAGACCGTTGTTGGTGAGTGGCCAGCCTAGGCTCTGCCCACCAGGCCCTGGGAAAGGGGCAAGCAAGGTCCCTGGGAGACAGTGGATCTGCAAGGGGAGGGGGGGAAGGGTCCCTGACCCTGACTTCCGACCCGTCTGGGCAGGGAACCCTGGGCAGGTGTGGAGAGCTCTGAGGAGGCCCCAGCAGGTTTTAGAAGTCTGGGCCCAGCCCTGAGCTGAGGCCTCGCCTGACTCAGCGCTAAAGAAGCCGTCAGGTCCAGGCTGCGCTTGCGGCCAGGGGCTGGGCTCTCCTCTCTGCATCCTGACCCGGCCGGACATCCCGGGCATGCGGATGATTCGGAGCAGCCCTGGGCTGGAGCCGGAAGCAAGAGGAGCTGCCCTGTGCCTCCCAGGTGCCCTTGCAGGTGACTGACATCACCGGATGGATCACGGTGGTGGTGGTGGGGGAGTGTCTGGGTCCTGGCACTGAGGAAGTGCGCAGCTCAGAAGTGGTGACCTGTGGGTTCCTGGGGCCTGGTGCATGTTCTGTTGTGCGTGTGGCGGCAGGCGGAGTCTGTATCTCTCTCCAAGCCTCCTGCTCCCCAGGGCTGGCCTGACCGGGCCTCTGCCCCACATCCCCACTGTCACCCTCACCCAACAGCGCAGCGGCCACTGCCCAGCCTGGGCCAGGGGAGCCAGAAGAGCTGGTCTGGCCAAATACCTGGGCAGGCAGAAGCGCTCCGGGAAGCACCCTGGGCAGTCAGCATTCCCCCACGCCCTCGCCTGCTCGTGTCCCCCACCCAGGCGGGAGAGGCCCCGGCCCCGCCCTCTGTCCTGCAGAGCCTCAAACCTCTCTCCTGAGTGGCTCCTCCGGAGCCAAAGCCGGTGGAGACCTGACGAGCCTGCCACACAGAGGCAGGGCCGGCCCAGGAGCCTGGCCAGGTGCCCAGAGCTGAGCCAGTCCTGCTCCCTCACCTTCACCAGCTCTAGTGCAGGCAGGACCTGAGCCCGCCTCTCCTTTCCCAGGACTGCAGGGGCAGGAGCTGGGTCCCCAGGGCCCAGGCCTAGTCCATGCCGTGACAGGTGCCAGGGCCGACAGGGAGCCAGATGGGTGGAGCCCAGGGGCACAGGGTCCCGCAGGGCTGGCAGCAGCAGTGGCAGGGGACACCCAGGCCTCTCCTTGGCTGGGGAAGCTTGAGGTGTCCCACCGAGCCCGCCCCGCCCGGGGGGAATCCCGGAGCCCCTCCGTCTGGCACTTCATCCCCACCCCTCCTCGAGCCTCTAGCATGGAGAGGTCTTCCAGTAACCCCCCCAGCTCCTAGTTGGGCACCAAAGCCCCCTCCCTTTCCCCACAGCCCTGCCCTGTCCTGCCCCGGATCTGCCCCTACAGTCCAGCTCCCCAAGCCTCAGATACCGACCCCCACCCCCGGCCTTAGCCGACCTCAGGCCTCAGCACGGGGCTGCCTACCTGCCCTGGCCGGGCCGGGCTCTTCCCTGGGAGGATGAACCCTCATGCTGACTCCTGACTCCAGCCCACCCTGGGAAGCCCTGGGGGTCCAGTGAGTGGCAGACTGGGCGAAGAAACGACACATGACAAGCTGTGGGGACAGTGAGTGACTCATGTTAATTTCAGGCAGCTCCCAGCAGGGGATTCTCAGAGGGCACCTCTGGCACTCAGTCTGTCCACCAGGGCCCGGAGCTTCTCAGACAGCGCCACCTACAGGGAGGGGGGGGGACGATGGGTGGCCGTGGGGGGAGAGAGGGCACAGGGCGGGTTGATGATGTGGGCCCTACACCCACCTGGTACAGTGCAGGCTGCTCAAGCCGCCTGTGGGCAGGACTCAGACGGCTCAGGGACCGCTGGGCGAAGGCTCTAGATTCGGCCAGAGATGGGAGGGGCTCACACAGCTGGGGGGAAGAGGGAGGAAGGGGCTGGCTCGAGGTCAGGTGTCCCAGCTTGATTTGAGTTGAAGGTGCAGGCTAAGGGGGGGGCTGGCTAAGGGCAGTCACCTGTCCCTGCTGGACCCAGAGTCGCAGCAGCGGCTCCACGTGTGCCGGCCTCACGGTACAGGACTCCTGGGTCCCTCGAGGCCAGACTCTGAGCTCCTGGCCAGCCTGGGGAGGCGGCTCCTCTGCTAACTGCAGCACGTCTAACAGCAGAGCCCCTGTGTGCGTGCGCATGTGAGGGAGCCAGGCATGCACGGGGCCTGGGGCCTTGAGCTGAACTGCGGAGGGTGGGAGGGGCCTCACCATCGGAGCCCAGGAGCCGGAAGGCAGCCTTGCTCCCAGGCAATGTCTGCTTCTCGGGGTCCTCAGTCAGCTTCATCCGCGGCTGGCCACCCACGGACACCAGCTACAGGGACAGGGTGCTGAGCTAGCTGGACCCTTCTCCCCGGACCCATGGTCCATCCCCAGCCCATCCCCACTGGGCCCCGGACCCATGGTCCATCCCCAGCCCATCCCCACTGGGCCCCGGACCCTGTCTCCACCTTGTAGACACAGCCCAGGGAAGGCTGGCGAGGGCAGGTGACCACGCTAGTACCGATGCCGATGACGTTCACTTCACTGCCCTGGAGGGGGGTGGGGGGGCGGGGCACTGAGCTCGGCCAGCATCTGCAGGCCCAGGGCCCCCCGAGCCACCCTCTGGGCTGCCCCTGCCCCGCCTACCTTCTGGGCCAGCCTGGCCAGCTCCTCCTCATCAATGTTGTTGCTGACAGCAATGGGGATGGACTCCAGCCAGGGCACCCGGAACCTGTGACGGGGGCAGCCCCTCAGACGTTCCTGACTCGCCCGGCCCCCTCCCAACCCAGTCGTGCCGTCTCCCCGCCACCTGATAATCTGCCCTCAGCCACACTGGCTCTGGCCTTTGTGCCTATGGGCCCCTGGGCGAGCCCACCCCAGCTTCCTTGCTAAGGCTGCAGTATCTCTACTGAGGTAGCAGCACCTCAGAGAGCGTCACGGTGGGAGAGGCACGGTCCCTCCCTCCCTCTGTCCCATCCCAATATTCCTGACCCGGAGGGGGTCTCTCAGAAGGCAAAGCCCTTCCCAGGGGGACTCACTGGGCCGCCACGGTTCGGAAGACGCCGCGGGTCTCCTGAGCCTGCTGAAGCAGGTCGCCACTGTCCAGCCTCACTCCCACTGCCTGGTAGCCCAGCTCCTCCAGTGCCAGGGCTACAGCCAGGAAGTTGGGGAGACCACTCCTGCAGGTGGGGACATGGGGGTAGGGGGTCTGCTGCTGCTCTGCTGAGCCCACCCTGGGGGATGCCCGGGCCTCACCTCCGCACACTGTAGGTGTCCAGCAGGCCCTGGAAGGCCCGGGGAAAGGCCAGGGCATAGGCCACGAAGGCTGCCCGCTCACCCCGGTGTGGCTGCTGCACCCCCCAGCCCCAGGTGGCCACAGACACGCCCCAGCCACGTCTCCACGCGGGAGGCCAGGTCCACCCTGGGGCCCTGACCAGCCGCTGGAGCCAACATCTGTGGAGAAGGGTTGGTGAAGGATGGAGGACCCAGAGCGCAGGGTGCGGACTGGTTCAACCCCAGCAGAGAGTCTGAGCCACCTGCCTGCCAGCTTCCCAGTGCCGCACTGAGACCACCTGCCCGGGGTGGCTAGGGTGGGCCAGGCGTGGTATCTGCCTGTGCGCAGAGCAGGGACTGGCCTCTCCTGCTTCCCGGGAAGGGCTCGGCTTGGGGGTCTGCCCTCTGGAGTCCAGCTGGGGGGACAGGGGTACTGACCGGGTCAGGGGGCACCTCGGTGCCTGAAAAGGAAGTGATGAAGGAGTGCGCCAGGGTCCCGGCCACCGGCACGCCCCGCAGCTGTCCTGCGAGCATGTTGCTGCTGCCATCGAAGCCTGGGTCAGGGCATCAGGCAAAGTTGGGGGACTTCAGGCACTGAACGGAGTCTCAGGGCTGGCCTCCTCCTCCCCCAAACCAGGCCTCCGTCTCCTGGCCCTCACCGCCCAGGTAGCTGTAGGTAGAGGCGGTGAGACCCCCGTCGGGGCCCTGAGCCCGCCGAAGCCCCAGCTCCAGCAGCCGCTTCTCCGGCCCTGCGATCAGGCGAAGCCGCGCGGCGTTCGTGGCGATGAGGCTGCGGGAGCAAGGGGGCAGGGGACCCGCGGTGAGGGCCGGGAAGCCGCCCAGAGCGCGGCCTCTCCCGAAAACCCGAGCAGCGTGAGCTGGAGGCCCGTGCCAGGGTCCCGGCCCAGCGCTCCGCCCCCACGGGCCACGCCCCACAGGTCCGGGCCCGGAAGTCCGCGCTCCTTCTCCGGGAGCCCAGGCTTCCGGCCTCGGGCGGGAGGCCGGTGTCCCGCCCCAGGCCCCACCTGGCAGCCCGGGCCCCACCTGGCGTAGCTGACCAGGCAGAGGAGCGGCGTCTCCAGCAGCTGCACCACCAGGAGCGGCCCGGACACCTGCAGCAGCGGCACCTGCGGGGCGGGCTGTCAGCTCGGCGCCGCCCGGCCCTGCTCTGGCCCATCCCCCGTGTCCCGCTCCCCCCGGACTCACGCCGGGGAAGGCGAGGGAGCCCTCGGGCAGGGCCCGCACTGTCACCCCGGAGCAGTCGAGGGCACGAAGATGCTGGAAGAACGCGGGGTCTGTGTCTGGGGGCAGCACCGAGGCCAGGAACTGCACGTCTGGGGGCGACAGAGGCCGCGGTGGGCGAGGGCTCGCCGGGGCGGCCGGGCCCGGGGGCTGCCCGGGGCGGGGCTACCTGCGTCCCTCAGGCGGAAGGCGCGCACGAAACGCACGCAGTCGCGCAGCCCTGCGGCCAAGGCGAAGGCTCCGCCGAACGGGCAGCGGCGGAAGAAGAGCTCGAACTCGGCCGCCTCCTGCGCCCGGCCGGCGCGCCAGTAGCCCAGCGCCATGGTGGCCTGGTACAGGTCGGTGAGCAGCGGCCGCGCCGCCGCGCGCCCCTCGGGGTCCTGCTCCGCCGCCATCGGACTCCGGCCGCTGCCCTGGCGCCCTGGACTCTGGCCGCCCCGCCCGCGTGACGCCGCGCTGGCCAGGGCCCGCCCCGCCTGCGGGTTGGGACACCGTGGAGCCACCGCCTTTCCTGGCAACCGGAACCGTCAGGGCGGGCCGCTGGCCTCCGGACGCTCTCTGAGCGGTCTCAGCAGCCGGACCGTGGCTCGAGGTGGGGGCTTGTGCTCTCGCTGGTCAGCCCAGCTCCCCGTGGCCCCTTGGAGCATGGTCTGTCCTGCCCCCGGCCGCGCGGCCAAGTCTGGGCAGCGCGGGGAGAGGGTGGAAGAGGGCAATTTGAACTCCACGTCCAGCCGGACTCCATCCTCGCCCGCCCGGAAGCCACCCCAGGTCTGGGCAGGGCAGCTCGCGGCCAGCACACCTAGGCAAGGCGCACGCCACGCTGTTCGGGTAGCAGTGTGGTGCCGACAGAACGAGGGGGCCGCTCATCCGCCACCAGCTGGCACCGAAGGCTCTCAGGTTCTGCACGCTAAGCCCCACACGAATCCTGAGGGCCCTTGGAGGCCACCAGCTCTGACCAGAGTAACCACAACCCACTCTTTCTCACCAGCCACGCTGGGTCCAGGGGAAGAACCACTAGTGACACAAGTCCTGCCCAGACTGGGGAGGGGGGTGGGGGCCCAGGCAGCACAGTGGGCACAATTCCACAGGGCAGTGCATCATGGGATCTGTCAAGGGCCCAGGTCTCCAGCAGGCAGCAGGGGCCTCAGGGCTAAGGGAAGAAGCCCAGCCTCCTTCCTAGAAACGGTCGGATACCCGGCAGGGTTTTAAAAACAGGTCAGACCCGATGGGGCACGTGACTGTAGTCGCAACAGCAGGGCCAGGACGGCCTCTGGGACCTCTTCCCTGGATAGTTCCAGACTGGCACTTTTGTACCCATGGGGACAGCTCATCAAAAGGAAGCAGAATGGAGACGGTGGAAGACTGGGACGCCTCCCACAGTGAAGGAAAGAAACAATGTACACTCTGTTAGAGGTAGACCTGGATGTCCCACTTGCAACTGAGAGGTGAGAGTCAGGGGAACAGGAGGGGCAAGCAGAAGAGTGGGCTCACACAGCCACAGGAGGGCTGTGAAGAGACCCAGAACGGGGAGAAGGGCAGTGGCCACTGGTGCAGGGGCAGCACCATGAGATGCCGGCCGAGTCTGAGGCTGGGGGCCTGGCAGAGTGGCGCTCACTGAACGCGCCCACCCACAGGGCCCAAACCAGCACAGGAGCCAGAGGGCTGGAATCTCAGTCTTTATTGGCTGCAAGGCTTCACACGCTCAGGCCAGTGCTAGGGCTCAGATCTTGTTGAAAGCAGCAATGTCAACGCTCTGCACCTGTGGAGAGGGAGGCTGGTGGTCACACAGAGCCCTGCTTCCCAAAGGCCCAAGCGCCCACGTGCCTGGCCAGAGGTTCACTTGGGACACCCCAGGCCCCTACCCTGTGTGGGCCCCTCACTCACGTGCTCCTCGAACTTGGTGATCTCCTCTTCCAGCAGGTCCGTGCCCACCTTGTCGTCCTCCACCACACACTGGATCTGCAGCTTGTGGATACCGTAGCCCACGGGCATCAGCTTGGAGCCCCCCCAGGTCAGCCCGTCCAGCTGGACGGAGCGCACGCAGGCCTCCAGCTGGGCCATGTCCGTCTCGTCATCCCACTGGGGAGGAGAGGGGAGGAGGGCTGGGTCAGAGCCCACTCCCGCCATGAACACAGTCTGAGTTTACTCCTGCCCTGCCCGGCGCTGATCCCCCCAGGACCACAGGGCACCGGGAGGGGAGGGTCAGAGGCGAGCCACTCACAGGCTTGACGTCCAGGAGGATGGAGGACTTGGCCACCGGGGCAGGCTTCTTGGCCTTCCTCTCGGCGTACTGCCGCAGCCTCTCCTCCCGCAGCCGGGCCGCCTCCTTGTCCCCCTCCTCGTCGCTGCCGAACAGGTCAATGTCGTCGTCCTCGTCGTCCTCCGTGGCGGTGGCCACCTTCCTGGCGGGGGGCTCCACTTGGCGCATGGGAGACACGTGCTGCCACATGGGAGGGGAGACTGGGACCCATGCAGTCAGGACCCCAGGCCTCTAGCCCTCCACTGCTGCCTGGGCCAGCCCACGTGGGGGCCGGGAGCCGGGAGGGCCTCCTGCTCCTCAGTGCCAGGCGTGGGTCCCTGGCGGGGGAAGGGCCCTCACCTGGGTCTGCGGAGCTGTGGCCCGGTGGGCGGGCAAGCTCTTCTCTAGCGCACTCAGCCGGGCCTCCAGCTTGGAGACAGCCTGCTGCAGATCCTGCACCACTGCGGGGGCAAAGGGGATGCTGGTCAGGCAGCAGGGGCTGGGGTGGGGCCCCCCCGCCCATCAGGCCCAGGGCCTCACCCCCTCGCAGGCTCTGGTTCTCCACTTCCAGGCTGGCAATCCGGATGACCAGCTCACTGGGGTCTCCACCGGGCCCGCTGGAGGCCCCAGGGCCTGAGCTCTGCAAGGCAGGGGGCGAGGAAGGGCTCATACCCTAGCCTGCTCCTAGGGGTCCCCCCCGTTCACAGCCGTTCTGAAGCAGAGCCCTAAGCTGGATGAGAAGCCCATCAAGCCCCACGGGGTCCGCCGGCCATGCTCCACCCAGGCAAGGGGAGAGGAAGCCCTGCGAGCCTGAGGCCACAGTGGCATCCAGCCAAGCACAGGACGGGAAGCAGGAGCCCAGGGCGGCCCCAACGTGGAGGCAGCGCAGAGCTGAGCCATGGCTGCCACTGCCTGGTGGGCGGCAGGAAGCAAAGGACTCACAGCTCCAGGGGCAGCCAGACCCAGCGCCTCAGGAAGACCGAGCAACACAGCCTTGAGCTGGAAACAGGAGGGGACAGCAGTGGAGGAGCCCACCGGGGGCAGGAGGAAGGAGCATGCCAGAGCAGGGGGCAGCCACCCCGCAGCAGCCAGGGCCACACACCTGCCTGCCTTTGAAAGCTCTGGGTGGCCCAGGGACCCTGGCCTGGCCACCAGCCTCCTCTGGCTCCTCCCTGACCGGGAGCCCCCGTCATCTGACCCAGGCAGCACTGCCCAGGGAGCTCACCCACAGGATGCCACAGCTCAGGCCCAAGTTACACCCCAGGGGCCTGCATGCAGGCCATTCAGCACCCCCTACAGCCCAATGCAGTGGCTCCAAGGATGGTGCCCAGTGCACCTGGCCCTTCCCAGAGGGCTGCTGCCCTCCTCTAGTGTCCAGTCAAGATAAAGGCCTGGGGCCCACCCACCAAGCAGCCGTAGGGAAGCCATAGACGGGGTGGCCTCCTCCCGTGGTCTGCACACCCCCAGGGCACTACCAAGGTGAAGGTCTCCAGAGAGGACAGGCTGACGTATGCCTGGCTCCCTGCCCCGGGACCGGTGGGCAGTGCTAAGCTGACACCGTCTCCTAGACCCACCAGCTCCCACTACACAGAACTCCCAGCAGAGCTGGCCAAGGGGCGCTGCGTCGCTGGGGAAGGAGCACTGACCAGCCCCCAGGACCAGGGTGGGCTCTGCTCACGCCACCGCCCTCCTCAGATCAACCCAAGCGTCCACCCCCCAGCTCCCGCTCTGCTTAGTAAATGGCAGCCCCGCCCACCCACAGCTGACCACCCCTGCCGAGTCGCAGCCGCCACCACCTGGCACGTGACCTCCTCTCCAGCCTACTTCCCACGGCTCAGCTCCCAGGACCATTCCCACTAAGAAGGTCCAACGGCTTCCGTGGCACAGGGATGAAATCCAGGACCAGCTGTTCCCCACGAAGCCCCGCCAGCCCCCGCCAACCTGCACTCAGGCCCCACCCCCTCTCAGCAGGCTTCCCCAAGGCCAGGCCGTCTCTCCCGGTGGATCTGTGCCCGCTAAGCAAATGAACCAGGTCCCGGTGCCTCAAGGCGGGCTGGAGCCTCAAGCCTTTGCCCTCCTGTGCCTGCTGCCTGGGCCCGGGGACCTCCCGACACAGCCCCGGCAACACCACCAAGTGAGGACCAACTGTGGACGGGTCCCGAGGATGCAGGCTCTGGGCGGGCGAGGCCCCACCTGCTGCAAGGCCAAGAGGAAGTGGCAGGGGAGAGACCAGGCTGTTGGGAGGCCGCAGGCAGCCACCTGGTAGCCTCGGGGGCAGTGCCACACCAAGGTTCCGAATCCAGAACCCCCCATCCCGGCCTCCAGCCCTGTGCCTGGCACCACGCGCAGTCCCCAGGAACCTCTGGAATCCCAGTGTCTGCTGAGCCCCACTCTACCCAAATCCAAGCATGGGCCTGGGCCAGTAGCACCCTTCCCGGGTCCGCTGGCAGCTGAATGATGTTCCTCTGAAGTTCATGTGGAAGCCCCTGCTGCCAGGGCCTCAAAGTGGGAGATTATTTGAAAATGGGGTCTTCACAGTGGTAATCAGTCACAATGACGTTATTAGGGTGGTCCTAATCCAATGACCGGTGTCCTCATGTAAAAAAATTTGAACACAGAGAGAAAACACAGGAAGAAAACAGCCATTTACGTGCCAAAGAGGAACCGACCCCACCACACCCTGATCCTGGACTTTGAACCTCCTGATCGTCAAAAGATAAATTTCTGTTGTTTCGGTCACCTGGTCTGTGCTGCTTCATTATTACAGCAGCCTAAGCAGACCAGTCCCCAAGCCCTAACAGCTGCCCAGGTGCATTCCCTGAAGACCGGGACCCCGAAGCTGACCCCAGAAGCCAGGGCCCTGAGGCCCAGTGGGGGAAGAGTTCTAACAGCCTAAGAATCTCCAGGGCCGCAGCCCCAGAGCTGCTGAGCCCCTGGCTGCAGCCTTCTGAGCACTTGAGCCCAACATGCCTGGCCTGAGTGCAAAGACCTTGCACCACCTAAATCCCGTGGCTGCCTGGTCTGAACTTGCTCAGGCAAGCAGAGGGTGGCAGGTGGGATTTGCGGCTAATGGGCAGAAGGCAAGGCAGCAGCGTGTGGGGGCCGAGCGTAAAGCAGGGCCTGCTGGGCAGACAGTGGTGCCACCACTTCCTGGGGGACACCCACCCAGGGCCGCCCAGCTGATGGCCAGGAACCAGGATATCCGAGCCAGCTGTGGCAGGCAGAAAGTTCCCAAATACGTCCCCAAACCCTGTAAGAAGGTGACCTCGTGTGGCAAAAGGGACTCTGCAGATGTGATGAGATTGAGGATCTGGATGTGGGGAGGCCACCCTGGATTATCCAGGTGGGCCCAGTATCATCACAAGGGTCCCCGTAAGAGAGAAGCAGGAGAGAGAAAGAAATGTGACAGAAATAGATGTCAAAGTTCGTGACGCTGCTGGCTAGAAGCCATAGGCCAAGGAATGTGGGCAGCTTTCTCAAAGGTGGAAAAGGCAAGAAAATGGATTCTCTCCTGGAGTCTCCAGAAGGAACACAGCTCTGCTGACACGTGGCCCTCGAGGCTGGGACACCACTCTGTAGCCCAGACAATCCTCTGAGAAGGAAGGTGGGGCAGCAGGGCTGCCACCCCGAGGGACACACACCCCCCGCCAGGCTGGGGACAGACTGGACATGACCGTTTCCCTCTCCTGATCTCACGTGGGACCTGGAGCCCGAGCTGCGCTGCAGGGCCCCTCTCTGGGCCTCAAATTCAAGATGGTGGTGACTCTATGACTTGGACTCAGCACACCCTGTGAACCCATCTCTCCGGGGAGGGCCACGCCTAAGAGGGAAGGGAGGAAGCACGGCACGCGCCAGCCCCTCACACGCTCGGAGCAGGGAGCGAGCAGGAAGGAAAAGGCCTCAGGCCTGGTACCACAGGAGCGGCCGTGGCAAGGTGGGGAGTCCCGGGTGAGCGCCAGCAAGCTCAGCAAGGACGTCTTCTCCCGGAACCCAGCCCCGCACGCCGCACCCCGACTTCGCTCCAAAGGGGCAACATCATCAGCGGTACCGGGGGAAACGCCAGGCATGCCGTTTGGCGTGAGGGCGGTACTCACTCCGGCCAGGGACTTCTGGATGTTTTCTCTGGCTCTCGCGATGTCACGGAGGATCACGCTGGCGCCGTTCTCCTGCAGATGGTGCAGAAAAAACAACTCATTAAAAAAAAAAAAAAAAAAAAATTTAAAAAGCCAGCCTCGTGTGGAGAGAGCAGGAAAGCCCTGCACAAAACAAAAGCTCACAGGGCTGAGGACGGAAGAGGATGGAGTCCTGTGGCCCTGACGACAGGGCCTGAGGTGCACGCGGCCTGCAAGGCCAGCCGGGCCACGTGTCGCAGGTCCTGATGGGCACCTAGAGATGCTGGGAGCGCCCTGCCCACATGAGACACAAGAATAGCTCCAGCTCCTTGGGAGCCAGCCAGCCGCCCTCTGAAGAACCAACCCCAGCACCTGCAGCAGGGCTACCTGGGCCCAACGTGCCATGTCCCCCTGTGCTGGCACAGACACCCCGAGACCCCAAGCGCAGCTGCCCCTACCTGGCGTGAGGAGCCGGCCACGGGCCCGTTCATCTGCTCGTAGAATTTCCTTTCTGCATCATCATATTTGAACTTGTCAAACCAGATCTTCTCGTGCACTAGAAAGTTTGTGGCCATTTTTCTGTTGAGAGGGGAGGAGAGACTAAGACAACCTGGCCGGGAGGAGGGGGTACCTCCTCGCAGACCCCAGGGCTGGCTTGCACAAGTGCCCCTTCCGACAGCCCGGACCCCGAGGGTGCAGGGCAGGCCGTCCTGGTCCTTGGGTGACAAGGGCTCCAGGCCCCAGGGCAGAGCACCAGAGGTTCTCAGCACGGACCACAACGAGCCTGCGAACCCCTCCCCCACCCCACACGGGCTTCCTTCAGTGCTAAGGCGGGTGGTCACCAGGCCAGTCCCCAAGACCAGCGGCTCTCAAAGCATGGCCAGGAACCTCTGGGGGTCCCCAAGGTCCTCCCTTTTCCAATCGCACAACTGTTCAAGGCTGGATTTATCACACAATATACACCAACAGACAATGCACAAGCAGGTTTAAGAATCCAGCTGCCTCCTATTAAGCCAGACACAAGATTTGCAAAAATGTAAAACAAGGCCACTTAGTTCACTGAACTTTTTTGTTACAGGAAAGTTATTTCTTGCATAAATATCGTTAACGTGTAACAAGCTTGTTAGTATTTTTCAACAAATAAGTGCTTCTGCATTTAATTACTAATATAGGAAAAACTAATAGACAAAACAAAAGCTCTTTAACATCACAAGACCAGCAAGTTTGAGAACTGCTGCTCTAGACCAGGGCCTGGCAAACTCCGGCCTGTGAGCCAGATCCCACCACTGTCCGTTTTTGCAAGTCGCTGTATGGGCACGTCTTCAGTCTGCTGCTTTCCCACCGCTCGGCAAGGCGGGGGAGCTGCCACGGACCTGGGCCCAGAGCCCGGAACTCTCACAGGTGACAAAGTCTGCTGACTCAGGACCGCCCTGTCCCTCACCAAGCGCAACAGAAAAGGGCCCAACCTCACCAACTCTCTTTGCTGAGGATCCCAGGCCATCACTGGACCTCGCCAAGTATCCCCCCGGGACAAGGGAGGTTGAGCCCCGTGACTCTCCTCCACCCCACCTCGAAGAGGCATCACTGAACAGTTTCAGTTCCATGCCACCCCATGCACACGTACTGCCTGATGGGGAACGCCCCCCCAGCAGTGGGCCCCACACCCTGCCCCTCACACCGAGGCCAGGATCCCGTCAAACCAGCACATCCAACCCCACCGAGGAGCCGAGGGGCTCCAGCCGGGAGTCGGGGGTCCAGGGAGGTCCCTCCACGTCCCCTCTGGCCCCACCTGCGGCCCAGGGTCTCTCCCCACTGTGGGGCCCCCAGTCTGCCCTGAGTCCGTCTCTGCCCGCCTGCCTGAGCCCAGTGGGCTAAGGGATTCCTTCCATGGCCAGGCTCTGGCCTCCAGAGACCAGCTGGCACTGCATAAAACCACTCTGGGGGCCAGACCCCTGGGTCCACAGGCTGAAGGCAAGTTGGCCTCATCCAGTGGGTGTCTTCCAGACTCAGGCCGCTGGACCAGCCACGTGCTAGAGCACCTGAGACACCCACCTCACCTCAGGTGGTTCTGGACAAGGAGACAGGGGAGACAGCGGGACGGGCAGGCAAGAGGCCCAGTGGGGCTTGGGGGCCGGGAGCCTTCATCGCTCCCCTGTCCCATGACAGTCAGGGGAGACTCTGGAAGTTGCCTGGCCAAAGGGGAAACCCTGTGCAAGACAGATTCAGGCCCACGTGGATCCCTTCCCTCCCCCAACTTGGTGGGGGTGACCCCAAAGGCTGCAATGCCCCAGGGGCAGATAGCTATCCCTGCCCGACCCACTCCAGCATCCAACTCAGCGGGTCCAGAAATCTTGGGAGGAGCCCCGCCTGGGTGGGGGCAGGGAGGGGAGCACGCCGGCCACCCAGCCCGGCCAGGGGAAGCCCAGGCACCCACGCGGCACGTTTTCCCTACTTGGGTCTCAGGCTGGACATGGAAGGGCCAGACCGGGCGCTGGGTCGGTGAACCAGGGACGGAGCTTCGAGGCGCCAGGCCATGCGCAGGGCCTCGGCGGCGTGGTGGCGGCACTCTGCGCTGTCGTAGGCCGGCTTGCTGAGCCAGGGGGCCTCAGCGTCCTTGTGCAGGAAGTACCGGTAGGGCAGGGCAGAGGGGGCCTCCCCGTCCACCCGCCGCGGCCCGAGCCGCCGGCTTCCCATGGCGCTGCGGCCCCGCCGGTCTCTGCGGCCGTGCCGGGCGCCCTCAGCCTGACCGGCTCGCTCCTGCAGGCGCACCTTCCCGGGGGGGTGGCCGTCAAACAGGGCCTCGTAGAAGCCCCTCTCGGCCGCGTCGTAGCGGGGCTTCTCCAGCCACACCTCCCGCACCAGCGCCTGCAGGCTGCCCAGCGGGGGCTGGCCGTTGGCTGGCGGGCTGGGCTGGCGGATGAGGCGCAGGTCGGGGGCGGCCGCCCACTGGCCCGTGTCGGGAGTCCCCTGCCCGCCACTCCCCTCCGCGGCCAGCAGCAAGGCCTGAGACCACTCCACGAACGCCCGCTCAGCCTGGTCGAAGGAAGACTTGTTGACCCAGACGCCCCAGGTCACGTGGTGGCAGGCCACCTGGCTTCCGTGGGCGCAGAGGGCCCCAGGGGCCAGGGCGGGGGGCTGGGCTGCCTGGGCGGCCGCATCTGCCAGCCTCTGGTGGTATGAGCTCTCCGCCTGGTCGAAAAGCGGCTTGTCCAGCCAGACGTGGTCGGCTGAGAGGCCCACGAGGGCCAGGTCCGCCTGGCTGAGCCAGCCCTTCGGGGAGCGCTTCCTCGGCTTCTGCAACGGCTTCTTCCCGTTGTGGCTCTTCCCGGGCTCGCTGCTGCCGCTGCCGCTGCCGCTGCCGCTGCCGTTGCCGTTGCCGTTGCTGTTGGGGGCGTCCGCCTCCTCGGCCTCCTCCTCCCGGCCCGGCCCGTTCACTGCCAGTGCCTCGGCCGGGGGCTGCTGGGCGGCGGCTCTCATGGCCTCGTGCTCATAGAAGCGCCGCTCGGCTTCCCCATACTTCTGCTTGTCTTCCCAGACCGTCTCCAGGGCACAGGAGGCCTTCCTGCTCCTCATCTTCCACGCAGCGTTAAAAAGCAAGCACAAAGGGCAGTTGCAACACCGCAGGCCGTGGGCAGACGGCGCCCCCGCCCCTCCCTGCTCGCCGCCCGGATGGGGTGCCCCGGGGCAGCATGCACGGGGAGCTGGGGAAGCAGTAAACACACACGAGCACAAAGCGCGTGGTGTGTTTGCGTGTGTGTATCCTAACTGCAAAACTTGTCTTTTCTCATCCAACATGCACCCAGGCTCTCCAAGGGGGCCCAGAGAACACTTTCCAAACCTCTCTGGCTACAGAAACCTCTTCGGTGAACCCCGAGAACAGCTGCCAAATAAACACAAGACGCACTCAGCTAATTCAACTTTTACGTCAACAGCAAATGAGTTTTAGGATAAGTGTGTCCCGTGAAACATTAGAGACTCACTTACTCTGAAAAGTCAGTCGCTGTTCATCTGAAACTTTAACTGGACGTCCTGTGTTTTTGCTAAACCTGGCCACCTCCCGGAGGCACTGGGGCTTCTGTTTTATAGAAATGCACTTGGTGGTCTCAGAGGATGGCCCCGCTCCTGGCACACTCTGCCTAATCTGAGTCCCCCACCTGCACGGCCACACCGCCATCCTGAGCAGTGCATGTTCCAAGGGAAGCTGGAGGGTCTTAGCCAAGGGGCACCTGGGAGCAGAGGGTGGAGTGCCCACCCCTGCGAGGCCACATCAGGGGAGACGCCAAGGAGCGAGTGTCTAAAAGGGAAGGAACCCAGTGGCTCTGGCAGTTAAGAATCAGGTTCCCTGGTCAGCGGCCGATGCCTCCTGACCAGGAGACAATCAACTCACACCCGTGGGTGCACCTAAACTAAAGGGACCATGTGGGAACCTCCGAGTCCTGTCCTAGGACGCGGGATCCTCCCCGCATTCCAGCGCCTTTTGGTATAAGGGGCTCCGCACACCTGCCACTGTGGCTACTGGATAAGCCTCTGTCCAGAAGCCTGAGCTCAGAGTAGCCCTCGTCCCCTGCTGCCCCCGTGCAAGACTGAGGGCTGCTGGGCCACAGGGCGTGTGCGAACAGCCACGAGGCGATGGCCTCGGCCCTGCCGCTGGCACAGGGCCCCCCATTCTGTTCCCGGGCACGGTGCTCCGTAAAGGCTAGCCCCCTTGCTGGGCAGCCCAGAATTCTACAGCGGCCCCTATTCAGGAGAACCAAGGGGCCTGGGCCACCGCAGCCTCCGGCTAGAAGCAGCTCAAGCCCAGAAAGCCCTGGAGGCCAGTCTGCTCTTAGGGTGCACCTAGGGGTCCCCGAGCTCACACCTGGCTGGCCTGTTCTAGAGAATGGCCTTAAGTAGCACAGGGACTCCTCCCCTCAGACCCTGCTCTGAACCCTGCGCCCACCCAGAAGCAGAAGCACCAGGCTGACTGGCCCGGGGCTGAGCAGCTTGCCCTCAGGACGGCCCCAGCGTCTGCTGCTGCTGCGAGGTCACCTGGTGCAGCCTAAGCGAGGGCAGACCCGCTGGGCCCTCACCCCAGGAGAGGAGGCCCCCAGAGGGGGCAGACTTTCACCCCGGGACAGCAAGCCCTTCCTGCCACTCACCGCAGGGTCTACAGCCCTTCCCTCACAGCCCCCCGACCAAAACCAAAACCCAGTTCCAATCACCCCGGGACGTGTGGGCCAAGTCCTGACCGACCTGGGACTTCAGGGAGACTCCCCTTTGTGCTCTGAGGGGCTCGCCGGGCTCTCTCACGGCACCCGACGCAGGGGCGGAGGCCCAGGCTCGGAGAGGTCCCTGACCGCCCCCTCGAGCCTCCCTCCCCGGGCCAGCAACACTTACCAAGGCCAGGCTGACTGCAGAGGCAGTGCTGGGGGGGCGGGAGCCCATGCCCAGGAGGTGGGGCATTGTGACATCACCCACTGTCCCCGAGGGCTGCAGGCCTACCAGGCTGGGCTTGTCTGCCCTCTGACCTCTCCAGCGGACCCTCACGAAAGCAGCGCAGCGCGGGTCAGGGCTGGTCTGGCCCCTTCAGCCCTGCCCACCAGGCTGACCCCCCAGTGCGGAAGCCCTGCGTGAACCTGGCAGCCTAAACGCTGTCCTCGGCTCCTGACATCAGACCAGGCTCTGCTCAGAGCTCTAAGGGCCACAGTTCGGGGGCGGGGAGGCCCCTTCTCAAGATGCCCGTGAGCAAGGGACAGGGCCTGAGACCAGGGGCTGGCCAGGGCGGCGGCACCCTGCCCTGCCCACAGGTGTGGAAGGTGCACACCAGTCCTGACCTGCTCATGGGGTGCCCACCCTACTGCCCGGGCAGGAACTGGCTCAGCCCAGGAAAGCACTGAGGCCACACCCAACAGGTCCAGACAAGGAAACGAGGCCGGCAGCCTGGCCCCAGAGGTGTCAGGACTTGCCGGGCATGGTGAGGGCTGGGCTGGGGGTCCCCTGGCTCGGGTGAAGGGGACACAGGAACCTGGGACGGGCAAGTACTTACTTTCGCTTTGATCTCCTAGGACAGCATGAAGAGAAAGCAGCAAAGTTAGAGACAGTCAGACAGGGTGGCCCGAGCAGGCTGGGGGGCCTTCTCAGAAGCTGCTCGGTGAGGCGGCGTGGAGGCAAGTTTGGTGGGGAACAAAGGCGAGCACTGGAGCAAAGACCCACCACCCAAATCCCAGGGGGCAGCCGAGCCCGCGCTCAGGGCGGCGCTGCTCCTTCGTCACTCGAGATGGGCAGATGCTGGGGTTCCTGTTAGCCGGAGCCAGGCAGCCCCGGGAGGCCCCATCTGAGCTCCTCACTGAGCTGAGCCAACCTGGGGAGGTGAGCCAGCACCTCGAGCGCCCCACTCTCCACGTGGATCTGTGCTGTGGTGGGCTCCCCCCACCCCTGCACTTCCACTGGGTCCAGACCGCTGGACCAGGTGTAAGACGACAAGGACCTGGCTGAAGGTCTTGGCGGCCACCCAGCCCCAGTGCCCACGCCGGACAGGGCCTCTCCCTCAGCAGGGCCACTATGGGGGCGAGAGGCCACGTGGGCAGGGTACGCTGTCCCCGCAGGCCGGCACCGAAGGGTGCACAAGAGGACAGACGGGGTGCCCAGCCCTGAATCCACAAGAGGTGGCAACCAGGAGCTGAGGACCCATGCCACCTAGGCCCCTGGCCTCCCCTGTCTACCCCACACCGCGGCCAGCACGCCAGCATCAAGTCACGCCCTGGACAGGGTGCACGAGGTGTCCTGCGGGGCAAACAGAGAGGCTAGCAGGTAGGAGACAGGCGTGCACGGGGGTCCCGCGCAGGCTCTCCGCAGACACCCACCGGAGGGGCTTCTTAGCAGGTGAGGTTCCCGGAGGGGGCGTGTGGCAAGGCTCTGGCGGGAGGAGGGCTCCCCAGAGACACCGCACAGGAGCGCTGTCACCTGGGGAGGCGACCACAGACAGCTGAGGGCCGCCTGGTAAAGCCAGTGCCAGGATGGGGCCAAGAGCACCCACAGGGCTGCTGGAGGACGAGGCCCCCAGGACAGCCAGCACAGCCCCCGACGTCAGAGGCAGGGGCCCACCTCTGTTTCCTTGCGTTCCGCCATCCCTGAACACGGCCCTGAACGCTCCCGTGCTCCTCGGGGCCCATCTCTCCCAATAGAAGAACCACTCTGAGTCTGAACGCTTTCCCGCGAGGACGCCACCAGGGAAGCACAGAGCTCTCGGCTAGGGCCCGGGCGTCCTACAGGAGCAGTAGGGTCTCCCTCTCCCGCGCCTTCTCTCCCCAGTAACAGTGGAGCACGGGGCGCAGAGCTCACCAGAGCTAGGACCCAGCGGAAGCAGTCCCACCCTGTACTCCGCACCTGCAGGGCCAAGAGCGAGCTGCCTGCCACTAAGGACCAGCCCTGGTGCGTAAAGCATGCCAAGACCGCTCCCGTAAGAGGGGGCACTGAGGTGTGGGAGGCCCCGGAGGGATCACGGCCCACCCAGCCACCAGGACCTGGGGTGAAGGCAGTGAGCAGTTCTTCCTCTGCAGCTCCCCCAGCCCTGCGCCCTGTGAATCAGCATCCCTGGCTGTGCTGAGGGACTTTGGGGGCTGTGGAGTCCTTCTCAGCCTCTGCCCAGCCGGGAGGGCAGTTCTTGCAGTGCCAGTACAGGGAACCTGGCAGCAGTCCCCGACCAGGATACTCCTGGGTGGAGGGTCCTGAAGGTGAGGACATGGCCTGGCAGAGCCGTGCCCACCAATCTGCCAAGAGGTCCCCGTGAGGCTGGGTGAATGGGGAAGGTTTCTGGGAGGGGTGAGGGTTGCCCCCTCCCCCGGCTCCGTCCTCCACACCTCGTTCTCATCCTCCAGACAGTCTCAGGTAACCAGGTGCCCACATGACCCCGTCGCAGGCACACACACGCAGGGGCTCCCAGGTCATCCACCCAGGGGTCAAAGCTCTCTGCCCCCCTTCCACAGGAAGTGGGAATCGGTGTGAGGGGTGGGGAGATGGGGCCCCTGGCTGGCGTGGCCTGGACGAGTGCTGCACAACAGAGCTTCCATGCGTGCAGCGTCCAAGAGGATGGGGCGAGCACTCAACATGCTTCAGCTGATGAGAACAAGCCGAGTAGTGGGGCAACTGCATGGGAGTGATGCCCTCTGCTTTTCTTTAGAGGCGAACTCCACAGCCCCAAATTCCTACTCAGAAGCTTTCCCACCTCTGACTCCTGGACAGTCCAGCCCCACTCAGAAATGCCAACCTGTCCTGCTGGCAGGGACGGGGGCCCCTGCACCCCAAGACTCAGGCCTCACACTGTGGCTGCCCAAGTCACCCCACCTGAGGCCCAGCCAGGTGCATGACATCTGTGCTACAATATCACGGCCGTTGGTTCTATTTCTATCCCAGTCTGTGGTGCCCTGGTCTATCTACCCTGACCGCCAGGTGCCTGTGCCCCCTTCCCTAGGGCGGCTCCAGCACTGCACGCGCCTCCTCAACCATTCTGAGTACACTTGACACCTCACGCAGCTGCGAGACGGAGTGGGGTAAACTGAGGCTCCGGGTCGGTGAGGTGAGAATCTGGGACTCCGTGTCTCATTCTGATGCCTGTACTTCACACAAATGTCACACTGCCCCCACTTCGAATTCACACGTGCCACCCTGGTGGCGCAGTGGTTGAGAATCCGCCTGCCAATGCAGGGGACACGGGTTCGAGCCCTGTCTGGGAAGATCCCACATGCCGCGGAGCAACTAGGCCCGTGAGCCACAATTACTGAGCCTGCGCGTCTGGAGCCTGTGCTCTGCAATAAGAGAGGCCGCGATAGTGAGAGGCCTGCGCACCACGATGAAGAGTGGCCCCGCTTGCCGCAACTAGAGAAAGCCCTCGCACAGAAACGAAGACCCAACACAGCCATAAATAAATAAATATATATATATATAAATAAATAAACCCAAAGTTTAAAAAAATAAAAAAATAGATGTACCACTCAAGGTTTGAGCTTTAAAAAAAAAAAAAAAAAAAGGGACACAGGGCTAGGGCTCATGCCAGCATTTCCTGCTGCAGCCCTGGAAAAGCTAATACCAGAGCACGACGCATTGGAGACGTTCTTTGTGTCCGCCTATTTAGGATCACCTTCAAGAAACCTTCCTTCACAAAAACACTGGTTAAGCATGTTTGCCCCCCAGGCTCCTCTAAGGGAAGGCACAGCAGCCGCGCTCCAAGGTGAGGAGATGGAGAGCTGCAGGGCACCCCGGCACTGGCACGGGGCCCAGACCTGACTGCCCCGCAGAGGTGGCACAGAGCACCAGCTCCTTGGAGTCTGTGCGCCAAGCTTTCTCAGGGAACACCTACGTCTGGAGCTGGGCACGGGGGTGGGGCTCAACCCACTTATGTTGAGGGCTCCCTAGGAGCTAGGGGTGTCAGAGATGCTTCTGAGGCAAGACCGGGTCCTTCCCCGACCTAGGCCAGGCCTACTCCTCACCAGTTACTTGTCAGGGTCAATCTGCTCTCGTGACAAGCAGGGACCACCCCAAAATTCAGCCACACAAACAGCTCTCTTGCTCCAGGGTGGCCCTTAACTCTGCAAACCCTGTCGTGCTAGTCCCCGCCCCATTCACCCCCTTGGCTCCAGGACAAGCCTTTCCCTTCTTCGTTCCACTGAAAGTGCCCACTTTTCAGGAAGGCATCCTCCTCCCTTCAGAGACTGGCTTCGATATCGCCTCCTGCCCGGATCACCTTATCCAAATCCAGACTCTCCATCCCTCTCAGAGAACGCCGTATTTGAGTCACCCAGCAATCACACCGTTATTCTTCCCCAAGTTCATGAGCTCTCCAGGTTCCACGAAAACTGGGCCCGTGCCTGTCCCCCAAGCCCAGAGCCGACGTGAGGTACGTGCTCCACAAACGTCGACAAAAAAAAGGGGGGACTACAGGCCCGGGTCACAAGTGGGCAGACATACTTGTCACCCACCGGGGCGGGGGCCAGCGCGGCCCCGACATTCCCGCAGCCGCCCTCCCGCCGGGGCAGCCACAGGGGTCCGGCCGGCACGTGGCCCGCGGGCTCCGCCCCTCTGCGCGGCCGCGAGCCCGCACCCGGCCCCGCTTCCCGGAGCCGGCCTGCCGGCGGTTCTCAACCAAATACCCGCCGGCGCAGCGCGGGCCGTCCTCCCCCGGGCCCCGGGGGCCTGGCGGCGCAACCCGCGGTACTCACACGCCAGCCAAGGACGCGGCGACCAACGAGGAGGGCTCAGCGGCGCGCGACGGCAAAAAAAAGGGAGGGCCGCGTTGGCCGCGCACGGGAAATGAAGCAGCGGGCTCTACCACGCGCCGGGACGCGGGGGACGCGGCCCGCGCGCACGGCCCGCTGCGCCGCCTGGGCCCTCCGCGCGACGCTCCCCGCGGGTGCGAGGACAGAAGACAGTGGGAGACCCCCGCGGGGCTCGCCCTTTCCCGGAGGAGCTGGAGCCACCCGCCGGGCACAGCGCCGCCGGCTCCCGCCCCCCTCCGGTGCAGCTCCGGTGGACTCGGCGGGCCCGGGCGGGGCAGACGGGCCGGCACGTGCCGGGTGACGTGCGGCGCGGGGTGGGGCCGCGCGGGGCCAGCGCGCCTGCGCGCGCCGAGCGAGCGAGACAAAGGGGAGGGCCCGGCCGGTCCCGCCCCCAGCGCCCGCCCAGCGCGGCCGGCCGGGCGGGCGTATGGCCCCGGTTCCCGCGCCCCCGCTGCCGCTGCCGCCGCAGCCGCAGCAGCAACCATGTACCCCGCGGGACTCCCGGCCGGCCCGGCCCCGCGCCGCGGCCGCCGCCCCCCGCCCGGGCGCCCCGCGCAGTCGCCGCGGCCCCCCGCACCCGCCCCGGTCTCCGCCGCGCGGCCGCCGCCCCCCGCGCCCGGGCCGCGGCCCCGCGTGGCTGTGAAGATGGCCTTCCGCAAGGCCTACTCTATCAAGGACAAGCTGCAGGCCATCGAGCGCGTCAAGGGCGGCGAGCGGCAGGCCAGCGTGTGCCGCGACTTCGGCGTGCCCGGGGGCACGCTGCGCGGCTGGCTCAAGGACGAGCCCAAGCTGCGCTGGTTCCTGGAGCAGCTGGGCGGCGAGGTGGGCACGCAGCGCAAGAAGATGCGGCTAGCCAACGAGGAGGAGATCGACCGCGCCGTCTACTCGTGGTTCCTGGCGCTGCGCCAGCATGGCGTGCCGCTGTCGGGGCCGCTCATCCAAGCGCAGGCCGAGGCCTTCGCGCGCCAGATCTACGGGCCCGAGTGCACCTTCAAGGCCAGCCACGGCTGGTTCTGGCGCTGGCAGAAGCGCCACGGCATCTCCAGCCAGCGCATCTACGGCGAGGCCGAGCCCCCGGCCGCCGGCCCCGCGCCCGGCCCGCCGGTCAAGCAGGAGCCCGCGCAGCTCACCCGCGCCGGCCCCCTGCCCGACCGCGCCCTGAATTCCCCTGCCCCCGCCGAGGGCGGCTACGGCGACGAGCAGATCTACAACGCCAACGTCACCGGCCTCTACTGGAAGCTGCTTCCGGAGCAGGCCGCGCCCCTGGGCGCGGGGGGCTGCGGCCGTCGCTGGCGGGGCGACCGGGTGACGGTGCTGCTGGCCGCCAACCTGACCGGCAGCCACAAACTGAAGCCGCTGGTCATCGGGCAGTTGCCGGACCCACCCAGCCTGCGCCACCACAACCAGGACAAGTTCCCCGCCTCCTACCGCTACAGCCCCGACGCCTGGCTCAGCCGCCCCCTGCTGCGCGGCTGGTTCTTCGAGGAGTTCGTCCCGGGCGTCAGGCGCTATCTGCGCCGCAGCTGCCTGCAGCAGAAGGCTGTGCTGCTGGTCGCCCACCCGCCCTGCCCCAGCCCTGCGGCCAGGATGCCCACCTTGGAGGAGAGCGAGGAGACCCCCAGGAGGTGCCGGCCTGAGCCCCTGGGCCCTCCGGAGGAGCTGCAGACCCCCGACGGGGCGGTGCGGGTGCTGTTCCTGTCCAAGGGCAGCAGCCGGGCGCACATCCCCGCCCCACTGGAGCAGGGGGTGGTGGCCGCCTTCAAGCAGCTGTACAAGCGGGAGCTGCTGCGGCTGGCCGTGTCCTGCGCCGGGGGGTCCCCGCTGGACTTCATGCGCAGCTTCATGCTCAAGGACATGCTCTACCTGGCCGGCCTCTCCTGGGACCTGGTGCAGGCAGGCAGCATCGAGCGCTGCTGGCTGCTGGGCTTGCGGGCTGCCTTTGAGCCCCGGCCGGCGGAGGAGTGCGCTGGGCAGCCAGCTGGCCAGGCCGAGGAGGCCGCGGAGCGCAGCAGGGTGCTTAGCGACCTCACGCACCTGGCAGCCCTGGCCTACAAGCGGCTGGCGCCCGAGGAGGTGGCCGAGTGGCTGCACCTGGACGATGACGGGGGGCTGCCCGACGGCTGCAGAGAGGACCCAGGCCCCAGCCGGCCTCCCGTGCTGGTCCCTGGGGCCCCTCCGCCCCCAGCCAGCCTGCCCTCTGTCGCGGCGGGAGGAGAGGAGGAGGAGGAGGCCGCCGTGCCCTCCGCTGGGGAGGCCGTGCGGGGTCTGGAGACAGCTCTGCGATGGCTGGAGAGCCAGGACCCCCGGGAGGTAGGGCCGCTGAAGCTGGTGCAGCTTCGCTCACTGATCAGCATGGCCCGGAGGCTGGGGGGCATCGGGCCCTCTCCTGCAGTCCCTGATGATGGGGTGTGACCAGGCCAGCCCGAGCAGCCCCCAGTGGCCTTTCTCCTGCGGCACTTGGAGGGGATACACACAGCCTCCCCATCTCTCCTCCCCTCCCCTGGGGTGGCCTACCCGCCCCCGGCTCGGGGTTGCAGGGATCCCAGCCCAGCCTGGCTCAGAGGAGCTCTGTTGGTGAAGGGCCGTCCCCTCCACTGGTGCCCGCGTTTCATGTGGGGACAGAACAGAGGCCGCGGGCGCCTGCTCCCCCTCCCTGGGCAGGCGCGCACGTGGGGTCTGCGGTCTTAGCCAGGTGCCCTCCCGTGCAGGCCTGGTACACACACCACAGCACTTATCAGAGAGCAGGTGGCTGTGCTCCCACCCTGGCCCCTGTGGGGTTGAGGCCTCCAGCCATGTTCCTGTCCGCACCGCCCAGCACTTGTACCGGACAAGGGCCCGGCGCTCCCATCCCTTCCGACCACAGCCATGCGGTCGGTCGTCTCAATGGGAAGCACACCACTCGTTTTGTTTTTAGCGCATTAAGTCTGTTTTTAACAGATACTCTTCAGGGACCCGGGGTGGAGGGCTCCGTGGGCTGGGAAGGGAGGATGGTGCCCGGCACTCGGGGCCTCCCAAGGTTCTGGATGCAGCGAGGGCTGTAGGTTTCTGTTCCACTCGGATTTAACTTTCCTTAAGAAAACATTCTGAACAGCTCTCTTGTTCCGTGGGGTTGGCGAGCACTAGACCTGGGCCCTGGTGACCAGTGGCCGGGCCAGCGCCCTGTGCCCCCACCAACCACAGCCCACTTTGTCCAGCCCCAGGGCCCAGAGCCATCCCGTTTCCCTGGAGCAGCCCTGTGGCACTGACGGCCATGCCAGGACAACCCTCAGTGCCTTAGCTCCCCTCCAAGGCGCCCCTGCCCAGCCTGCCCTCAGGCTTCTCCCCGGCTCCTGGCACTTCCCATGGCCCCATCAATTAGGCTCCTAGATGGCACAGTTTGTAAGGAGAAAGCAAGGGCTCTGTAACCGTCCAGCTCTAGATTCAGGATCCTGCTGGTGGCCTGAGGCCGAGAGATACCCACCCAGGCCTCCCAGGGGCTGCCCTGCAGAGATACCCAGAGCCCTTGTGAGGGGCAGTGGGGCTGGATTTGAGGTGCTGCCTGCCTCAGCGCTCTGCCCTCATCCTCACCTGCCCCATCCTCCTGGTGGTCTGAGACTGCAGAGGCCACAGACAGGTGCTGTGTTTGCAGGAGGGGAGGGCTGTGCACGGCGGTAGGACGGCTGGGCGCCCCCAGAGCAAGGACACAAACTGTTCCTTGGAACCACCCCCCCCAAACCACGTATGTATGTGTATGTCAAATCTGAAAGCTGAGGGACAGTATGTAGGATTTGGGAACAAGAGAAGGGAGTCTTGGCTAGCCAGGCCCGGGCAGCAGCCTCCAGCCGCACCTGCTGGGGCCCACCTGGCACCTCCACTTCCATCTGTGTCAAGCCTGCACACCTGCAGGAGCCTCTGGCGGTCTACGCTGGCCCTGGGTCTAACCAAGCAGCTGCACGGGGCTTCAGGATGTCTTGCATGTTACACCACCTGCCTCTCCAGCTGGTGGTGACCCAGGGACCCAGGCCGGGAGCTCCTGGTCACGATGGCCAGCCTGCTGGTCCTCTGCCCTGCCCGGCCTGCCTACAGTGGCCTGTGGAGAGACAGACCTCAGAGCCCAGGTGGGCACCAGGCGAAGGTGGCCTCTGGTAGCATCATCAGCGCTGCCCCTCTTGCCAAGTTTCCTGTCTCAGCCTTTAATCCTCTTGTACCCAGGAGCCTGGGCAGGGAGACTGCAGTTGGTATTGGGAACCGCCTATCAGGTCAGGACCTCCCGCCTCCTCTCCCCACGTGCCGCCAGCCTCGTCCCTTCTGGGGAACCAAGGCTGCACCCCAGGAGGTGGCTCTGGCTGGTCCCCACGGCCCTGGATGGGCAGCGCGGGAACGAGGCACAGCGCAGGCTGGCCTGGGGCCTTGAAGAGTTAGGGGGCCCGTCAAGGGCCTGGGAGCCGCTTCACTTTGCTGGGCTGGGGACTACCTCACCCAAGGGCCTCCGAAGGTGTCCTCTCTAGGATGGGGGCGCCGGTGCCACCGGGCCCTGCACATGAAGAGGGCGGCTCTGGCCCCAAATGCAGCCCCAGCAATGATCCTTGTGACCCTGGGCCCCATCGCAGCTCTGGCACGAGGTCACCCGCCTCCCTGGGCTCACCTCAGTGTGAACCACAGGGCAGAGGCGTCCTGTGGGAGACGCCAGTATGTCTCTGCAGGAGAACGGGTGAAGCGGCCTCACTGCCGTTACCTGCTGGGCCCGGGGCGTCTAAACAGCTCCCTGGTTTGTGCTAAGAGTAAGGCTGTTGATGGCACCGAGGGAGGGGGTCTTAGTTGCTGCTTGAATTCCTTCAACAGCCCCGCCTGCAGAGTGCTGGGCACCGTGCTGGAGACTGGGTTTCTTGCCCTCAAGGATTACACGTCTCTTCTGAGGGTGTGGGACCCCTGTGGCCTGGGAGGTGCTCAGGGACACAGCCGCCATGCTCTCCCCATCCTGTTCACAGCCCTCTGACAAATCCTCAAGGCGGTGAAGGTCACTGATTCCAAAAAGCAGCCCCCGGTCAGTCACTGTCAGGGCTGGCCCCGTGGGCTTGGTGGTAGGCACAGCAGGAAAGCACTGCAGGTGGAAAGGTGAGCTTGAGGCTTCTGCTGAAACCAGCCCACCTGGGGGGTTGGGAGGGCAAGACCAGGCTGCAGCATCAGAGGGAAACTGTATGAGCCCAGACTTGCCCGAGGGGCCTCACGCTTGGGAATGAGCCCCCAGGTGACAGCGGGACCGAAGGTGGAGCACTGGAGCGCGGGGTGAGAGGAAGGGGGCGCCCTCCAGCGGGGGCGCGGGCCTCCTGGGACCCCCAGCCTGCTGGCCCAGGAGCAGGTCAGGATCACCAGGGGAGCCCCGGGGGCAAGGGTGCTGAAGTGGGCTGTGGGTGCTTGCCCCGTCGAGGGGCCCTTTCACAGCCAACCTCGCTGACAGCAGGGGTCACCGGCCAGATGGGCCCAGCGCGCTTTATAATAAAGTCTGGATGTGCCAACGTCACCTGATCCCTGTTCTGCTCTTATTTTTGTAACTCTGTCTAGTGCTTGGATCCAGAACACCTGATTTGAAAAACTGGGGAGGGTACAGAAGAGGGACATAGATGGAAAAAGCTCACATCCACCAGCTTCTGAGAAAAGTAATTTCAGCCTCGCAGCATAAGGTGAAGAGACTTGGCCGGCCAGCGAATGGGCTGCAACCCTGCCCCCAGCCCCAAGCTGCCGTTCTTGGGTCAGGCCCTCTTCACCTGGCATTTCCTGTCACGGGCCATCACCAGCTGGGCTCACCGGGCACCTCTCATTCAGGAGGTGACCACCTAAGGGCAGGGCTGGGCAGAGGTGCATCTTCTGCTCCCCAAGCCGAGCCCAGCCTGGTCCTCAGGGATTCTGTTGGAAGATACATGGCGGGGACCCATGGACGTACAGCTGAGGGTGAGGCTGGAGTGCTGGGTGGGGGGAGGGGGAGCCCACCCTTGCAGAGCTCTTGGGTGATGGGAAACCCTGTCCCCAGACCACCTGCACCCACAGCTCCGAGTCTGAGCCCAGTATCCTGGGCCTTGGCTGAGACGTGCTTCCAGGCACTTGGAATTTGGTTTTACCAGCCTCCAATTAAATATTGGTTGCTCCATGCTATAGGACAACGTCTTTATTCCCGATTCAAAAGTGAAAAAAAAGGTGCCGAAAGGGACTCGGGCTGAGCCTTCTAGCAGGTGGAAGGGCCAGGGTCAGATGAGCCGTTGCTGGCTGAGGGCCAGCCGCCGATGAAGGCTGGAGTGGTGGGGGGCTCAGGGCTGTGCGGGCAGTGAGGGGCAGGCTGCTGCGTAAGGCCTGTTCGCAGATGGGGGATCACTTTGCCGCAAGCCTCACAGCTGGTGGGTGGAAGGAAGGGGCTCCAGCACCGGGGCCCGTGTGGGGTGGGGAGGCCCCTGTGAGCCTTGGGCTGCAGGTAGCCTGGCCCACACCCGGAGGCCCCTCGTCCTTGCTTAGGGCCCCAAGTTGTTGGCTTTCCTGGCCTGTTGGTCCTTTCGCGGACATGCTAAGAACCAAATCCTGCAGTCAGAGGCCAGGCCATGGGACCCTCCAGGACTCTTGACCCAGGGAAGGGTCATCAGGACCAGCTCCACCTGCCACTTGCCACGAGCTCAGGGTCTGGAGAGGGGCCCACACCCCGCTGTGCTCCCCACTGCCCAGGACCTGTCCTCCACCCATCCTCCCAGACCTCAAGCAGCTCCTCCACTGGCCTGCAGGCTGGAGAGAACCCGAGTCCTCGGGAAGGGGCTGGGGGGTGGCCATGGCCTGCACCCAGTGCCTGCGCCCTACTTCCTGCTGAGTTCCCGGGCCCGGCACGTGGCAGCCTCCACGGAGCTCATGGCCGCTGCCCGTAGCCCACCCTGCTCCAGCGCGTGGAGCCCATAGATAGTGGTGCCGCCCGGCGTGCACACGTCAGTCCGCAGCTGAGCCGGGTGCTGCCCCTTCTGCAGAAGCATCTTGGCCGTGCCCTGGGGAGAGTGGCATTGGGGTGACTCGGGGGAGCCCAGCAGCCCCTCTCAGCTCAGCCCCACCCGCACCCCCGCCGCCCCATCTCAGCCCAGGCTGCTCAGGCCTGCTGTCTCCCTTCCCACAGCTCCCAGGAGGCGTGCTGCCCCCTCCCCTTCCACACACTCCCCCAGGACCGGGCAGCAGGGTCTCACCAGCAGGGTCTGGGCGGCAATGCGGTGCGCCAGGCCACTGGGCATGCCCATCTTGACGGCTCCGTCGGCCAAGGCCTCCGAGAAGGCGCACACCTGTAGCAGCGGGGGGCGGGGACAAAGCCAGCACTCCCCTGGACACAGAACCCAGCCTGCAAAAGGCTGGGGACCCTCAGGAACAAGGTCCGGCGCACCAGCCACCAGAGCCAAGGCCAGAGCTGAGGGGTCTGCCAAGGGACTGGCCTCGAAGGCCCGGGAAGGCACGGATGTGGGGTGGGCGGCGCACACGGGGAGCTGGGGACCCAGCCGGGGAGCCGTGGGGTCAGGGGCTGTCGGGGGGCTCCGCAAGGCCCCACTTGGCCGAGGGAGGGCCGGCCTGTGAGGACGGGGGTTGGGGTGCGGGGACCAGACCACACTCACAAAGGCTACACCGCTGCCACTGAGGCCAGTGTGGACGTCCAGCTGGGCCTCGGGCACCTCCTCGCACTGCCCGCAGGCCTCCAGCAGGGTCCGCAGGCGCCTGGCCTCGCTGCCCCCGACATGGCGGCCCCGCGCCATCACCATGGCACCCTCCTGGACCACGCAGGGCAGGTTGGGCGAGACCCGCAGCACTCGCGCCATCGGGGGCAGCAGCTGGCGGGAGAGAGGCTGCGATCAGGGCGGCCGTGGGATCTGGCTGCCGGGCAGGTACACGCCGGGCCAGCGCAGGCTCTCCGCTACTTCCCGGGCGTGGCGCCCTAACCCCAGGTGGGAGGAGCCCTAACCCCGGCCCCCTAGCTGCCTGTGCAGGCCGGCTGAGAGGCTGTCTGCCCCCCAACCCACCCACCCTGGTTTCTGGAAGGGCTGGACCCAGGCTGCAGCCGGTCTGGGATGGCAGGGGTGGGAGGCCAGCAGAGCCCACCCTGGGGCCAGAGCCTCAGCCCCTACTGCACCCCGACAGGCCACCCACCTCCTCCAGGGTGCTCAGGGAGACCCCGGCAGCCACGGACACCACGATGTGCTCAGCGGTGACCACAGGAGCCACCTCCACCAGGACAGCCGGCAAGATGTGGGGCTTGGTGGCAAAGAAGACGAGGGAGCAGCTCTGCAGCACCTCCCGGTTGCAGTGGGTCGTCTGGCAGCCCAGGGCCTGCAGCAGGGTTGCCAGGACCAGGCCCACGTCAGCGGGCGTCCTCCCAGACCATGGCCCTCCCTGCCACCCCATGGGCCCCCCATTGCAAACGGCCCTAAACCTAAAGCCCATCATGCGCCCAGACCACCCGTTCTCGCTCAGGATCCAACCTCACATGGCCCTGATGTCAGCACCTCCTCGACCCCTCTGATCCCAGTGAGTGCCCGTGACATTCCTGCCCGTCCAGCATGCACACACACCCCTTTACCCCACCCTGGCCCTCCACAACCTTGACTTTCCTTCTGGACTTTGACCTCCCCTTCCCCAGCCCAGCCCATCTCAAAACTTTAGCTAAGTAAGCAGCACTTCCCTGGCCCCAAGGAGCCAAGAGCCATCTGAGCCCTGGGAAGCCTCCACTCAGAGGAGCTGCCCGACTCACCCGGAAGCGGCAGAGGTTCCTGTCCGTCGGCGCGCTGGCCAGCACGTGCTGAGCTTCCACTTTTCCTGGAAGGAAAGGCAAAGGCGGGTAGGGGGTATCAGTGAGGATGTGGCGCGGCGAGAAGCCAGCCTGGCGGGCCCCTTACGGCACGTCTCTGAGGCTCAGCCACACCTGGGCCATGCTGAGCCTCTCCAAGAAGCCAGGTGCTTGGCGGGGCCGCTCCACTCGGCTGGGACCAGGCAACCAGCTTCACTTGACTCTACTCAGCAGTCATCGCTGCCCACCTGCTGCTGCTGCTGAGTCCAGACGCCCTGCTGGACACAGGGGCCGGGAGCTTGCCTTGTCTTGTGACGACACAGATCCCAGGGATCCCTGTCTCTGGGAACGGGAAGGCTGGGGAGGGGGCATGGTGGGTAGGGAGGCTGGGGTGGGGGATGAGCTTCCTCCGGAGGCGGGGTGCATCTGTACGGGGACATCCAAGCAGAGGCTCAGTGCCCGTTTGGTAGAAATCCTCTACAGATCAGATTTCTGTAAGGTCTAACAGGAAGGCAGAAGTGCACCCCACGGCCTGAAGAGACGGTGGCAGCACTGTGAGACTCCGTGCAGCCGGGGAGGCAGGTGATACTCCAGGTTTTACAGGTAAAACACCTGAGACTTGCAGTAAACTGTTTTCTGATGATTTTGACCTTCCTAGACCTTGACATATGGCTGAAGGCAGAAAACCAGTCCATATCTACATATAAAGGTTTCTAAATACTGTTGAGTATGATTAGGACAGCATCTCCGTCCCTGCTGTAAGTGGTGCTCAACCGAGGATGATTTTGTCCCCCCCCCCCCCGGGGACATTGACAGTGTCTGGAAACATTTTGGCTGTCACAACTGGGGGTGTCACTGACATCTAGTGAGGAGAAGCCAGGCAAGGGGCTAAACAGCCTACAACGTGAAGAATGGAGAATGTGGCCCCAAATGTGCACAGTGCCGGACACCAGGGGTGCAGCCGGCGAACAAACAGAAAGAAGAGTCGGAGGCTCAGAGCGGTCAGGCAGCTCGACCGAGGTACGAGGTTAGGAAGTCGGCAGGAGATCCCGCGCTCTAAGCTAGGGCTGACAAGAGAAGTATCGCTCGAGCCACACACGTAACTTTACATTTTCTAGTAGTCTTATTAAGCAAGTAGGAAAAAACGAGTGAATTGTAGTACATTTTATTTAACTCAGTGTAGCCAAAATGTTACCCTTCCAACACCTAATCAATATTAAAAGTTACTAAGATACGTTATTTTTTGCTGGGATGCTCAATCTTCCAAATTCGGCGTATATTTTTATTCTGTGAGCTCACAGCACATCTCAACTCGGACGTGCGGACGGCCGGCGCTGAGCCTCTCCACCACATCCCCTCCAGCCGCGCTCCCAGAGGAAGCAAAGACCGGAGGGACAGGGTCCGCGTGCCACCCTGGCCCACGCCCGCCGGCCAGCTCCACCCTGGGGCCCCTGCGCGGAGGGCCCCGTGCTGTCCGGGGCTCCGCGGGGCAGGTGAGCTACGGAGAGGTAAGCCCGTCCCTCCCACACAGGCCGGTGTCGGACGCCCGCTAGCCCGCCGGCCCGGGACCCCACGCGCCCCACCTGCTTGGATGAGGCCCTGCGCGATGGCCTCCGCCATGCGGCCCGCGCCCACGAAGCCCACGCGCCTTGGGCCGGACTCCGCCGCCACCGCCGCCGCCATCTCGCCACCGCGCCCCGCCCCGCCCCGCCCCGCCCACGCCCTCAGCGCCGCCAATGGGCTACACCGCCCCGCACCTGCCCTCGTCCATTGGCTGCCGAGACCTCACGCTCCGCCCCCTCCCGCGGGCTCCACGCTCTACTGATCGCTACCAATTGGTCTCGCCCCTTCGCAGCTCATTGGCAGGAGAGATCTAGGGCGAGGAGGGGCGGGACGGGACGCGGGGCGGGACGGGACGCGGCGCGGCGCGGGGCGGGGCGGGACGCGGCGCGGGGCGAGAATACTGTATTGGGTTCTGTCCTGAAGTGTGAAATTCCCCAAAGCGCAACTTGAGCTGGTCATTTAAAGGCGAAGGGCAGGAAAGGGTGGGGGCTCCTCTGGTCTTGTCCCAGAGGTGGGTGCCTCAGGCCTGTTTCTCTGGGTGGGAACAGAGTGCCCTTGGAGCCTGCAAGTGGACTTGGGTGTGGAGGACAGGGTTGCCTGGTCAGGGCTTGTGGTCAGCTCTTCCCCAAGCCGCAGTGGGTCCGGGTGACAGCATAAAATTGGCACAGCCAGTGAAATGTGGGCAGGGGTCTGCTTTTCTGTTAAAGGAGGTCCTCAGGCCAGCCTGGATTCTGGTTTCTGAGGGCCTCTCAGGGAGCTGCAGGGGAGACCTTTGTGAGGCCTAGGTCCCCAGCAGAGACCTGGCCCCTCTTGCTGGTCCTGTGGGAGACGGAGTGCTTGGCCAGGGCCAGGGACCACCTTAGAGACTGAGAGGGGGAGGGTGGGTGTGGGTGTGGGCTGTGCTTGTAATTTTTGATTGACATGGGAAAAATAAGGTTGAAGAACTAAGATTGCAGTTTTTAAGACTGAATTTTAAAGATGTTTTGTTATTTTCTTTAAACTCTACTTTGACACGTTCTAAGCTCTTCAACAATGAGATCCCTTCATTCCTTCAACACTGCCCCTTCAGCGTGGGGGCCCTGCTCTGGGCTGAGAACAAAGGCCACACAGCAGTGGAGTGCAGAAACCCCTACCCTGCAGACCTGCATTCTGGCTGGAGAGACAGCCCCTCTACGATAAACACACACACCCCATAATCCAAGGGACAAGTCAGGACACACAACCACTATTTGTGTCCGGCCAGGCATGTCCAGGCCTCTCTGCCCTGCCCTGGACCTCCTTCCCCCCGTTCTCACTTGGCTGATCCAAGCTCCAACTCAGGGACCACCAGCTCCCCCTCTCCCTGAACGCCCACAGGGGCAGACCCTTCACATTCACAAAGGGCTGGCACCCAGCGGATACAGCATGAAGGGCGGACCCAGTCCTGGAGCTCCAAGCCCTGGGGGGTGGGGGAGGGGAGGTGTTTCCAGAGGAGCAAGCAGGTGGGGTGGGCCTCAGAGAGGAAGAACCCCGTCAGCAGAGACCTAAAAGGTGGGGAGGCACTGACGTGAGAGGGGCAGGACTGGCCCCTGGAGAGGCCCGTGGGCGGGGGTGGTGGTAACAAATGCAGTGAGGGATCAGCTGGACACAGGGACGGAGGTCGGGACTTGTGTGCCTGGCACAGGAAAGACAGCCCATGGCGCCTGAATGAACAAAGGAAGTAAGGAACGTGGCAGGCGCACCTGGCGCCAGAAGAAAGCTGGGAGTCACTGGTGTGAAGATAGCAAAGGGTACCCCAGGGGAGAGGGGACCCGAGAAGCGGTGGGCCCCGGAGCCAGGGAAGGTGCCTGGGTCCTGGGGGAAGCACACGCAGCACTGACTGGCTAGGCGGGGGCCGGTGGGTCAACCGGTCCAGACTTTCCTACTGAGGATGGGAGGCCTGTGCCGCTCACCTCCATGCCCGCCAGGCCCACTCTTGCGTGACACCTGTTGCTGCCCATGGGAGAAGGGCAGGCCAGGCCCCAGCACCCAAGCTGCCACCTGAGGGCTAGGGAGATGAGGGGCCAGGTCTGAACTGGCCAATCGCCACTGCTCTCCTCAGATCCACCTGCGTGCCCGCTCAGCCTGCCCAAATCCAGACCCAGCCTCTTTCCCCAAAGTCCTGGGGATGAGCGGGGGTAAGCCCGGGGAGTGCAGGTTACCCAGGCCTGCACCTGGCTGTGCGTGGAGAGGCTCGGCTATGGCCGCAGCCCGTGGGGACTGCCGCAGGCGCCTGCCCTCTGTCCCCACCGGCTGACGGTCCAGCCTCTCCTGCCACCTGCCCACACACCCAACTCTCCGTGTCTCAGGCCACTGCTACCCTTCCACCGCAGGGCCAGTTGGCCACCGTGGCCCAGCAGCTCCTGGGGGCGGGCCAGGCTCAGGAGGCGGTGCTGGGGGCGGGGGAGACGGGGGGCTGATACAGAGCTGCCGGGGCCAGGCCTGCGGAAATGCACTTTATTGGCTCCCAGGGATCAGAAGTGTGCATGCTCTGCGGCTGGCGCTGGGGAGCAGGGTGCCGGGCCTGGCCAGGCCTCGGCTTCCCTGAGGGCGGTGTGAACGGTGGCCCTCACCGGACAGTTAGCCAGGCCGGCCCCGGCAGGTTCTGAGTGGCCGCCACTGGGCTCTGCTGGCTGAGCGCCGGGGAGAAGGCGGCACCCGCTCCCGCCGCGCACTTCACTTCCGGGCCTGCTCGTAGTTGTCAGTGAACCAGGCACAGGTCTCCTGCACGGCTGCAGAGGCGGGCGGGTGAGGCCCAGGGACGTAGGGCAGTCACCCCCGTGTCCTGCCTCCGCGGTGAGGGTGTGGAGGCCAAAGCTGCAGGGCGTCCACCCCCAACGGGCAGCAGGGAGGCTGAGGCCCGGGGAGGGGCCGGGCGGTCCTGAGGGATGGGGTGGGAGGGCTCACCCTGCTTGAAGGGCGTGAACCGGAAGTCGGGCAGGTAGGCCCGCAGCTTGCCATTACTGGCCGTCTTCTTAAACTGCCCGTCCGACTTGGTTGTATCAAACTAGGCACCTGGTCAAGGACACAGCAGAAGGGGCAGCCCACCCCCCCACCAGCCTGCCCTTGAACCTTGTCTAGCCTTCCCAGGGGGAGCCTCCAGGAGAGAGCAGCAGACCCCCTCACCCCCGGCTGCCAGGGTGAGTGCCATGGGTGCGTCAGACCCACAGCCTCCTGCAGGGAGGCCCACGGTGTCCTGCCTAGAACCAAAGGATACGGTGACCTCCCCATGGAAGTCCATGGCCTCCACCACGGCCTCGGCCACCTCCTGGATGGACAGCTCATCCTCCTCGCCCACTGTGGGGACCGAGGAGCCAACGGCCAGGTCAGGCCTCCTCTGCCTGGACCCGCTGCCGCCCAGCCCCACGGATGTTCCCGCTGCCCTGCTCAGCGGCTCTCAGGACAGACGGGTGTCCTGCCCCATGCAATGGGGGTGGGGCTGCAGGGCACCCACCTGACAGGATGATGGGCTCCACCTCATCGTACTCCCGCAGGACCCAGATAAAGAGCCGGGCCAGGTCCTGGAGGTCAGACAGCCAGGGTCAAAGGCCACAAATTACGGCCAAATGGGCCCAGGTCACCTCTCCCAAGTGCTCCTGCTCGGCGGGGTGCAGCCCAGGCTTGGCTGGGGCCCGGGTTACCCCCCTGTGGGCAGTGCTTGGCCAGCTCCGCCCCAAGTCCTTTCTCCTGATGAGCTCAGAGCTGTACCCAGCAACTTCCCTGGGCACAGGAACCTACACGGACCCAGCGAGGACCAGTGACTGCTCCCCTGGGGGCTCAGCCTGGACACCCGGCCCTTCCTAGGCTCCCTCATGCCTCCCCACAGCCAGCACGGCAGCTCCAGGAGACGTTCTGGGGAACAGCTGTGCCCCTCGCGGCACCAACCAGTGAGTAGATGAACTGCCTCCGAGGCCTCCCTGTGCCCCACACTGTCAAGGCTGAGCCGCGACCTGCAGGTTGGGGAGGGCAGGTGTCAGAGGGGATGTACCAGCACCGCCCCTCCTCCCCGCTGTGCTCCAGGGGCCCCATCAGGCAGGCAACCAGCCGGGCAATGGGTGGCGGTCACTCACTCTTGGCCAGGTGCACCTTGTGGATGAGGCCAGGCAGCACGTGGCCGTCCTCGATGCTGAAGTTGTCATGGGGCCCAAAGACGTTGGTGGGGATGACAGCGGTGAAGGTGCAGCCGTGCTGCTGGAAGTAGGCCCTGCGGGGGCACAGCATCTCCTCTGGCCCTCATCCTCGGATCACGGGCGAGCCCCCACCCCGGCCGAGGCTAGCGAGGAGGGGAGCCGAGATCTGGGAGCCCTGCCAGGGCTGCCCCCTGGGCCCACCCACCACAGGGCATCTGGGGCCCCCTTCCCCATTCTTGGCTGGCTTCAGCCTGGCACACGCGGGAAGAGGACCTGTTCTGCACGTCGATCATCCTCTTGGCGTAAGAGTAGCCAAAATTGCTGCTGTGCGGGGGTCCGTTGTGAATCTGGGGGAGCAGAGGAGCTGCTGCTTCTCACCCCTGCCCCCAGGCCAGGTCCCGCCCCGGCCCCGCCCCTCACCATGGTCTCATCGATAGGGTAGCTGGTCTTGTCGGGGAAGATGCAGGTAGACAGGCAGGAGACCACCTTTCGCGCCCCCACCTCGAAGGCCGAGTGCAGCACGTTGTCGTTGATGTGTATGTTTTTCCTCTGAGGAGGAAGGGACAGGGGCAGGGCGGGTTCAGGCCCCAGGCAGGATCCCAGCCCTTACCTGCCCTTCCAGGGACAGAAGTTCGGACACACCCTTGCAGGCAGTACCTGAGCCAGCTGTTCTACCTGCTCCCAGGACCCACAGTCCAGAAACCATGGCCCCCTCCCAGCCTGTTAGTCCCACCCCCAGGGCTGTAGGAGGGTCCAGGCCTGCCTCCCCTGACGCTGGGGGAGGGCCCTGAGGAGGGGGCCACACCCCTAAGCTCAGGGCCGCGCCTGCCCACAGGGGCTGCTGAGGGCTAGGCAGGTGAAGTACGAGCCAGGAGCCCAGGGGGCCCAACCTGGCCCCGCGGCGGGGCGGTGGGGCAGGAAGAAGCGGCCCCTCCACTCCCGCACCCCCATGAGCTCACCCTGCTCTACAGCTCAGCAGCAGTGAAGCCTTGGCCGGCCACACCCCTCCTCCGGCCCCTTCCGGGGACTTGAGCTGGCCAGGGCATCTGGGTGGTCTGGGGAGAGGTGGTGGCCAGGCAGCCTGCTGGGAAGGCTGTCACTGAGACAGGGGCCCCCAGGGAAAATGTGGTCTGAGCTTCTGCCATCCCAGGCCCGATGCAGGGCCAAACCAGGCCAAGGCCAATTTTAGAGATGATGGGGCCAGCCCTCAGAGGCCCAGCTCTCCTCCTGCCCCTACCCCACACGTGCAATCCCTCCGGGCACATGCTGCAGACCCAGAGCCCAGCTCACACACCTCTGCACCCCTGAGTGCACCGTGGGCCTGGCTCAGTGCAGCTGGACCTCCTGGGACCAGGAGGGTCTGAAGGCCCAGGGGGCAGGAACCAGCCGGGGGTCACATGGCAAACACTGGCTTGTCTCAGCTCCTCCAACCCCCAGGTTAGCTCTGAGGCTTTTCCTATTGGGCCAAATGCCCCCAGGTCCACCTGCGTGCCCCTCTACCTACAAATCAAGTGTGGGTCACTGGGGGCCCCTCAGGGACTTCCTGGGGCCGGAACGTGAGCTTGGGAAGTTGGCCAGGAAGCTCCCAGAATCTGGGGTCCTGGCGCCCAGTGCTCACTGGGGCCCCCTCACTTACCCAGAAGTCCAAATTGTATTTGATATTCCGGAAGAGGCCCCCCACCATTGCAGCAAGATGGATGACACGTGTGGGCCGGACTTTTTCAAACAGCGCTCGGGTCTGTGCAGCGTCCCTGAGGGGGAGCCGGGCCATCAGGGGCTGCTTGGAGGTCCGAGGGAACTAGCACCCTGGCTCAAAGCACTGGCGGGCAGGAGCCAGGCAGGGCCGAAGGTGGGAGGGGCTGCCAAAAGGGAAAGTGTGCCGGGTCAGGCCTTGGCTGGTATGAGGGTGTGGGCTTACCGGAAGAGATGGGAGGAAGTTTGCCCAGGAGCAAAACCGCACACACCCAGGCCAGGCCAGCCACCTGGCAGGGACGGCCCACACATGAGGCTGCCAGGCCCAGGAACAGGCCTGGCCCAGAGCTCTCAGTCTAGAGAGGGCATGGTGGGGTTGCTCCAGGGATGAGCCCACTCACGTAAGATCAGCATCCTTGGAAGAAACAAACACCCAGTCCTCTCCGGGCAGCCTGGCCCCATCTGCTACCACCTTCTGGATGGCTCTGCCCACCAGCCCAGAGCCCCCAGTCACTAGGATCCGCATGGACCCCTGGGGCTCACCCATGTTGGCTGCACCTGCAGGGCCAAATGGTGTGAGGGTGAGGCCATCCCGCTCCCACGAAACAGAACCCCACTCCCCTGAGATGCCCCAGCCTAGGGTCACTGCCCTTAGCACTGGGCCCCACTGTGACTTCCAAGGGCTGGCTTGGGGCAACTGGCACAGTATAAGGTCAGCAGGGCAGGGAGACTGCCCACTGGGGACCAGACAGATCCATCTAGCCTGAGTCAACCCCTCCTCTCAGCCCTGTTCCCCAGGGAGCCCTCTGTCTAGAGTTGCACAGGGGCCCTAGGGCTACCACCCAGCTGGGAGAGCCAGGCTCTGCCCTGCAGGCCCAACCCTGACCCCCACTGGGCCAAGAAAAGGAACATTCGGCTCCCCTCTGGCTGACAAGAGGGGAGGCAGCCAACCTTGGGGCTGGGGGCTCCTGGCCCAGGTCGTTTGGGCTGCTCCCAGCCAAAGTCCATATGCTACAGAGGGGGAAGGGGCGGCGCCTGTGTATGCAGCCCGGTGCCCACCAGCGGCCAGCTGGTCCCAGCTAGCCTTCGAGAGCCTGGTTCCTTCTGGGCAGGTTGCGCTTCTGGCTAAGAAATGGACAGGCCTCGGGGCACCACCACCTCTGAGGACCCTTCCTGGGGGCTGGAAATCTGCTCGGGCCGCTACAGGACGGCCCTGACCCCGCTGCAGGGCCCCACGGGCAGCCCCGACCGGAGGGGACGCTGCCCAGAAATCCCGCTGCTCTCGAGAGCGCGCGCAGCGCGGCAGCAGGCTTTGGGGTAGACCCCACCACGGCCGGGCCCCTCCGCGTCCCCCAGGCGCTTCCCACGCCCCCGGGTCCCCTTCCTGGCCCCACCTCCGAACCCACCGCGTCTTGCAGCTGGGCCCCCTCCCACGCTTCCAGGCCCCTCCTACGTCCTCAGTTCCTGGCACCCCTCAGGTCCCTCTGGCTGGGCACCCAAGGCCCAGGCCCCGGCTCGCCACACCACGCCCCCCACCAGGGTCCCCTCGTGCCTCGCGCTGTCTCACCTGCGCCTTACCCGACCTGCCCGGAGAGCAGCTTCAGGGGCCGGCTGAGTCCTGCCACGCGCTGGGGCTAGGTGAAGGAAGCGGGACCAGGTCGGGCCCTCCCGCGGAACTCTGGGGAATGGAGTCCTGGAGGGGCGCCCCGGGCGTTGCTGGGAAGTGGAGTCCGGCACCGCGCAGCAGCCTGGGAAATGTAGTTCTTTCCGGCTCCGCCTCCCCTGGGCCGACCCCGACCCGCCCTTAACCCAGCCTGGCTCTGGGCGCAGGCCCCTGCTGGGGAGCGTGGGGGCGTGGGAGAGGAGGAGGGGCGGCGCGTCTCCGAAAGCCCGCAAGCTGTGCACCGAGGAGAGGCGGCAGGAACCAAACACCATTCGAAAAATGGAGGAGCTGCAACTCCTCAGTGCTTTCCTAGGGCAAACACTGTGCATTTGTGAGAAACAACTGCAACTCTGTTACTATATTCGGGACACTGAGGGGGCAGTATATAAAATATACTTTAATAAATACATTAAAAAGACAAACACGTTTCAGGAGATTATTAAAAGCAGGAGACCACTTAGGGGCCACTGCTGTAGTTCAGGTAATGAGAACTCAAAAGAAGTTTACTGACATAAGCAACATCGAGGTGGTAGAATTAACGGGACTCATGCTTCACTAGCTATGCAAGTTATGGGGAGGAAGTTAGGAATGACTCCTGGTGTGATGGTTGGTGTTAGGTGTCAACTTGGCCAGGCTGTAGCACCCAGTGATTCAAACACAAATCTAGGTGTTGCCAGTGAAGAGATTTTGTAGATGGTAACATCTTCAATCAGGTGACTTTAAGAAAACGAGACTTTCTCCTTAATGAGGGTGTCATCCATTCAGCTGAAAAGCCTTAAGGGCAAAACTGAGGTTTCACTGAAGGAGAGGAAATTCTGCCTCAAGACTGACTGGAGCATGAGCTGCCTGTGAGCACCAGCCTGCTAGCCTGTCCTACAGACTTCAGACCTGCCAGCCCCACAGTCACGTAAATCAATTCCTTGAGATAAATCTATATCTATATCTATATGCCTGGGTTTCTAACTAGGTCACTGTAAGTACGGTGAGTGGAGTTTTCACCAAGGGAGGTAAAGAGCTGGAATAAAAACAACTGTAAACTGAATCCAGCAGCATAGTAAAAGGATTATACACCATGACTAAGTGGGATTTATTTCTGCAATGCAAGGGATGGTTCAATATTCAAATTAAAAAATCAACGTAATATACCACATTAAAAGGACAAAGAGGGCTTCCCTGGTGGCGCAGTGGTGAAGAATCCGCCTGCCAATGCAGGGGACACGGGTTCGAGCCCTGGTCCGGGAAGATCCTACATGTCACGGAGCAACTAATCCCGTGAGCCACAACTACTGAGCCCGCATGCCACAACTACTGAAGCCCGTGTGCCTAGAGCCCTTGCTCTGCAACAGGGGAAGCCACCGCAATGAGAAGCCCGCGCACCACAATGAAGAGTAGCCCCCGCTCGCTGCAACCAGAGGAAAGCCCGCGTGCAGCAACAAAGACCCAATGCAGCCAAAAATTTTTAAAATAAATAATAATAAAAAAATAAAATAAAACAACGCCTTGTAATTGTTTTAAAAAACAAGGACAAAGAAAAAAATACATGATCATCTCAGCTGATGCAGATAAAGCATTTGACAAAATCTAACACCCTTTCATGATAAGAACACTCAACAAACTAGGAATAGAAGAGAACTTCCTCAACTTAATAAAGGGCATTTATGAAAAACCCACAGCTAACATCATACTCAATGAATGAAAGACTGAAAGCTTTCCCCCTAAGGTAAGAAATTAGACAAGAATATCCATTTTTGCCACTTCTGTTCAACATTGTACTGGAATTTCTAGCCAGAGTAACTGGGCAACAAAAAGAAAAGGCATCCAAATTGGAAAGAAGTAAATCTATCACTATTCACAGATGACATGAGATATATACACACCTTCTCCTTCAGTGATGGACTGGAGGGGAGGGTCTGATTGCCTTAGCTTCCTCCTGGGTTGACCAGTGGCCACGGGAGGGGGTGCACCCAGACTGAGACCACCACTGTGACCTCCCACAACAGATCCTAGGAAGTGCTGCAAACCAAAGGTGAGGTGCTCTTACAAAAAGAAAGGAGGAGGGGATGGATGTGGCATGGGCTGAAACAAGAGATGTTCATTACAATCCACCCCTTGAAAACCTGATATCCACATAAGCACATTTTCTGAAAAAGCAATTTCAAAACTTCCTCTCAAACCATTCCAACATAATGCAATTATTACATAGCTCTGAAACTACTCCCTCCCCCTCCCCAAAGGAAGATAATCCAGTGTCTGGTTCATTAATTGCATCCTGTTTCACCTAGTGTTTCGGAGCCATGTCGTCTCCTTTATTTCTGGCAAGATTCCATCATATTTTTTGCATCTTATGAACTTAATTTGAATTTAACTATTGCTATCACACACTAGTAGGAAAGAGGTAAAGGGAAGAGAAAGGAAATAAGCTTTAAAATATGACTGTAGGACTTCTCTGGTGGTCCAGTGGTTAAGACTCAGTTTCCACTGCAGGGGGCACCAGGAACTAAGATCCTGCATGCCCCACACGCGGCCAAAATAAATAAATAAATTAATTAATTAAATAAAATATGACTACGACACATTAAGGAAATAAATATGGAAAGAGCTACAGTCTTTGTTAATTAAAGTCTGGGGCAAACTGATTTTTTTCCTCTGTTGGTGATCTACTTCTTTTTCCTGGATGTTTGTATAGTATTTTATCTTTGTGGTTCAGTAATTTCATTAGACTCTGTGTTCTCTATTTTTTTCTTAGTGCACAATCAGGTCTTTCAGTATTGAAATCAGATATTCCTTTAGTTCAGGAAAGTTTTCTTCTGTTACAGCTTTGAATCTACATAGTTTGGGTGAAACACTGTGGGCAACACCCAAATCCCCCCTTTTCATTGTCGGTTTACTGGGTTCCTACAGCACCAATATGAGTCAAAATAAAACTTCCTGTTATATTTTACTTAATTTAATTAATTAATTAATTAATTAATTTAGGCCACACTGCATGGCATGTGGGATCTTGGCTCCCCAACCAGGGACTGGAGATTCCTCTACAGTGGAAGCACGGAGTCTTAACCACTGGACCGCCAGGGAAGTCCCGTATTTTACTTTATTTTATATCTGTATATTTGTATATTTCCTCAAATGATCATGTATTGCTTCTGTAATTAAGTTATTGAATATGTCTGCAGGAAAATGGCTGGAGTTTCATTAGACATGGTGACGCTCAGCCTGTAAGTGGTGGTATGATGTATCCGGGAATGACAAGAATTCAGTGGGTGGTCACAGGACACAAAGGCACAGCCTCCCCCCTGCCCCCTGATGCTTGGGCAGCATTTGCAAAATAACTTTCCTATGGATCTTCTGTGTTTCATGACCAGTGGCTTCTTTTATACCTGTTGTCTCATATTTCCACCATGTGTTTTAATAGTTTTTAATGTTATTATTGTATAGAAAACATTCATACTATGCAAACCTATTCTGTATGGAAGAACTGGCTGGAAAAAAAGAACAGTTCAAATGACATGCACACTCAGTGTTTCATATGGCCTGACACAAGCAAAGAGTGAGCATACAGGAAAGTGAAGCTGAGTGAGGAAAGCTACAGTGCCAACAGCGCAAGGGCTGAGCTGCCCTAGGTGGATCACATCCTCCTGCAACAAATCAGCATCCGAAAACAACAAGCCAGAACCAAATGATGACTAGAGTTATGTGACCTACCCATGCCCTTCGCCAGGTGCTCAGGGCTGCTGTGTGAAGAAAGATTGATTATCCAAAAGCTCTGTAGCCTATCTGGATTTCAAAGGCGTTTAGAACTCACCTATGATGCAAATAGAGACAAAGACCTACGTTTTAAGTTTTAAAAATAAAATCTGGATGCACTTGAAAATAGTGACTTTCAAACCATCAATTTGTCCAAGAAGTGCCACAGCCACGCGGAATCCAGCAGGCTACCGGGTGGTGCCCGCCGGGGCAGGCAGGCCTGGGCCAGCCCCCGGTCGTGGGAAGGACCCGAAATGCACAAGTTGATCGCGGGTGGAGAAACAATCGGGTCCCTCGTGCCGGTCTCGCTCTGGCACTGCTTGCTCCACGTGCCCGGGGACATCCTTCCGAGGCGCTCCTTGGAGTAGCAGTGAGTCCCAAGCTCTCCCCTCCAGCGGCTGCTTCCAGAGCTTAGCTTACAGAGGTCCACGCTGCCTCGCTGCACAGGTGTGATTTCTGGTGGTTCCGAAAGCTGGACTTCCAGATGAAGCTCTTCCCGCACCTCGCGCACCGGAACGGCCTCTCTCGGGTGTGGATCCGCTGGTGCTGGGCGAGGAGGGTGCTGTAACTGAAGGGCTTCCCGCACCACTGGCACCCGAAGGGCTTCTCGCCGCTGTGGACGCGCTGGTGGCGGTGCAGCGTGGAGAGCCGCGTGAACGCGCGGCCGCACTGTCCGCAGGTGTGTGGCTTCTGGCCCGCGTGCGCGCTGCGGTGCTGCACCAGGTGCGAGCGCTGGCTGAACGCGCGGCCGCACTCCCCGCACACGTGCGGCTTCTCGCCGCTGTGCGTGGCCCGGTGTCTCACCAGGCGCGAGAGGTACCGGAAGCTCTTGGCGCATGTTTCGCACGTGTGGGCTCGCTGCCGTTTCGTGTTTCTCTCACGGGTCCCGGGGCGCGGGCTATGGAAAAGTTCGGGTCCCCACTTACCTCCTTTCTGGGCACCTTCTGCTTTGGAGATGGTCCAGTAGGTTCTGTGTGGTTGTCTCTCCTGGAAAAGGAAGTTCTCAAGGCTCCCTAGCCTGCCCTCGCACCCGGCGGCTTCTCTGCAGACCAGTGTTGGAGGCCCAACCCCTGAGAAGCTTCCAGATGCTTCTGGAGGCTCTGAAGCTTGAGTCATTTTCGCCCTCGCAGTCACCTGCTTACGCAAAGACCCCCAGCTGGAATCTGAAATGAAGAGAAAGGGCCTATGTGTTACTCGTTTGAGAAGGTCCACCTGGGGCCCCCTCTGTGCCCGGGAGCACAGGCTCCACACGCCGGCCCTCTCCGTGGGGTGTCTCACAGGTGACCCCAGGTTCACTGGCTGTGCTCATGTGCTCACCTCCTCCACGGACCTTCCCCTCCTATGTCCCGTTTCCTCCCCACCTTTTTTTAGTGGAAGCTTGTAGCTGATGCTGCCAGCACACTACGCCAGGCCCCCTGCCTCTCTCGGATGTCGGCCTCGCTGCAGCAGACAGCTGTGCAGAGCTCTGGCTGCCAGCGTCCTCTGGGGCACAGGCGCACCTCAGTCCTTCTCCAGAGCTCTGTGCTGCCAGCCCACGCTGCGTGACAGGTACCACCCCGGGGGTAGGAACAGAGGACAAGTGTCCCATCTCCCTCACTCTGATGGACAATCCCAGACGCCTCCTGCAGCCTCTCAGCGGTCACGGTCCTGGAGCTATCGAGCTCCACACACTTGCAGTGGCGACTCTATACTGACTTCGCTCTCCTGTCTCTCTTCCTGCTCCCTCTCGCCTGCTTCCAAAATTGCTGCCTTCCAAATACACCACGTATACCCCAAACTCTCAGGCTCTGTGCTCAGGGCGACCCAAACTACAGTGACTGGTACTGGGTGGGGGGGCACTGCGACCAGGCCCCGCTGCTCGGAGGCCCACACGCCTCTAGTGCAGGGCTGGGCAGGGAAAGCCGACGCAGCATCAGGAGGCCAGGGCCTTCGCGGCGGGAGCTGGAGACAGGGCCGCAGAAGGGGAGTGCAGCGTTACGTGGTCGTTCTTGCCCTCTAGCCGTGTGGGGCAGTGGTCTTCGGGAGGCCCATGGGGTCACCTGTCCTTTGTAAATGTCCTGGACGGCACTGAGGATGACAGGCTCACACAGCCACCCCCAGGGGAGGCCAAGAGCCAGAGGCCCCCGTAGCCATCATGGAGCCTCAGGTCCCCGCGGTGGCTGTGCTGAGTGCGGGGCACACGCTTAGCCATAAGGCCAAACACCAAGGCCTCTGAAGACACAGGCTGGCCCGTCGCCTTGGTGGAGATTAAGGCCCGGAGAGGGGAGGAGCAGCACCCCGGGGCCCGGGGTGGGGGATACTTGGCGATGGGTAATCGATCACAGTGTGCCAGACAGTGAGCAGCTGGCCGGGCTGCTGCTTGACTTGTAGAACCAGAAAAGGCCAAGAGGTGGGGAGGGGAAGGCTAAGATCAGCCGCCATGCTGGAGAGCCCAATCCCTCACCCAGATCTGGGCAGTGCTCAGACCTGGGGCCCGCTGACGAAGGGGAGGCTGGGTGCCCTTGAGACAAACCTCCTGCAAGTTAGCACAATGGATACTCTCCTCCCCAAAGAGCTGAACGCTGGGAAAAGAGGGATGCCCACACCCGGAAGGCTGCTGGATGCAGGATTTGAGCCTACACTGAAAACAGGGCCCCGTGAGAGTTGGGCATATGGAAGCTGCGTGACAAAAGGGGTGGGGAACCAAGTCACGGACCCACTTGCAGGGCCTCATCGGGATGGACGCACTTAGCAGCGGGGAGAACCCTCTCATAGTCTCCTGACCTGAGGAGTAAGAGCCATTACGTTGGGAAGGGCCAAGTGGGAGCCCCAGAAACTGCCCCCAGCCCCGGCCAAGGTCCTCAACCAGCAGCTGGGCTGTGTGCACATGGCCACCTCAGAGTGGAGGGACGCAGGGACGGAGGCTCCACCACAGCCCCATTCGGTCCACCCGTGTGGCCCATGAACCACCCGACGGCTCATGCCTGCTGCTGGGAACCACCGGGAGCTTGCCCAAGTGTAGGCTTGGCTTCAGCTGCTGGGCCAGACGCGGTGCCTGTGGTGGCCAGAGCAGCAGCCCCTCGCACTCGGGAAGGGGCTGTCAATTTGGCAAATGTGTTCATCCACAGCGGGCCGGCGGTCACTGTGTTGATGACCTCATGCCAACTGGATGCAGTGAACGCACTGAAGTGTTACGTACTCCGGATACCCTAGAAAGATGCCTGCACGGCAGAGGGTGGGGCAGAACCTACAAAGGGCCAGGGCCACGTCGAGTCTATGGCGAGAGGCCCAGGTGACCTCGCCCTCCTCCCTCCGGGAGAGCAGCACACGCCACACGGGGGAGACTGCCCCTACCTGTCGCTGAGTGACCCAGAGGCTGCCAGTGTCGAGCAGGGCCTGGAAAAAAGCCAGGGCTCTGCCTCAGGTCCCGGCTGCGCGGGGACGGGAGCCACGGGGCCCTGCGTGGAGTCCCTGGCCAGCTGTGCCACGCAGAGCCCTTAGATTCCAGGCAAGGACACACTTGCCATTTCAAAAGTGGTGTGTGATGTGCTGCTGGGCTCTGCAGAGACCGGACAAGGGACAGAAAATGACCATGTGGTCAGAGCGGCCACCAGCAGACAGGTTACAGGCAGATGCATGTAAACAGGCCTGGCAGGTCCAGAAGACACAATTAGTCATCGGAGTGAGGGCCCGGGTCCTCATGTCACTCATCTCTTTGACACCAGCAGCTGTCTCAGCTTGTCCCCGGGGCCTCCCTGGGACCCCAACAACCAGGTGGTCCAGGTCCCACTACCTGCCTGGGCGGGCTCCAAACCTGGCCAGGGGTGGGGCAATCTCCCAGGGGCAGAGCTCAGGGCAGGGTGCCTGCTCAGCAGCTCCGAGGTGAGGACGCAGGTGAATCCCAGGGCAAGGTCACACCTGGGGAGAGGCGTGCGATGGACGGTGTACAGATCCATTGTGGGGAAGGCACTGAGGGACCAGGGGACAGGGCGGCCTGTCCTGTGGATATCAGGTAGCGTCTGTCCTTGGTCACCGGAGCTTGAACAGGTGAGCCCATGGGAAGAGGAACCCCAGTGCAGGGAGGGGACATACATAGTTCCCTCCTGTGGAGGCCCCTCTAGCTGCTGGCCCCACTGAACGGGTGACCTGTCAGCAGCAAAGGCCGAATCCTCAGTGTGAAACCTGCAGGAGACTGACCAGTGCTTGTGGGCAAGTTAATCACACAGGACCTTCCATCCTGGAGGAGACAGTGGCTGGTCCCAACCAACACTGATACCTACTCCAGACACAGGTCCGCCTGAAGCACCTTTGCCGGCACCCTGCTTCTAGGGCCCACCCCGGGTTTCTGGACGTCAGAGCCACAGCTCATAGCTTTAGATCAAGGGATCCACTTTGTGGCAAAGGAGATAAAACAGGAGGTACAGGGCCTCCAGAAACACTGGTCCTCCCATATATGCACCACTAGAGGCAGCAGCCTGATGCAACATGGCAAGGTTCTGCTGAGGAGCCAGCTGTGGCCCTCCCTGGGGTGCACAGGCACTCAACCAACGGCAGGTGTACAAGGAACCAGGGCCATCTGCCCCGGGACCCACATGCAGCATTTTTGCTTCCGCTTACTAGCACCTTTGGCTGTGCGACAGAGGCTGCGTGGCCTGCAAAACCTGAAACACTTTCTGTCCTACCCCCCGACCTCCCAGGAGGGGAGAAGGGCTAGTGACTGAGTTCAATCCCCAGTGGCCAGTGATTTGATCAATCGCACGCATGCAGTGGAGCCTCCATAACAACCCTACGCAAAGGGGTTCGGAGAGCTTCTGGGTTGGTGACCACGTGGAGGTGCTGGGGAGTGAGCACGCCTAGAGAGGGTGTGGGAGCTCCGCACCCCTTCCCCAGACCTTGCCCTGTGCCTCGCTTCCACTGGGCTGTTCCTGAGTTGTGTCCTTTATAATAAACCGGTAACTCACCAGTAACTGTTAAGTACAGTGTTTCCTTGAGTTCTGAGCTGTTCTAGCGTATTAATCAAGCCCAAGGATGGGGTCGTGGGAACCTCCAATCTACAGCTGGTCAATCAGAAGCACAGGTGCCAGCCTGGACTTGTGATTGGCACCTGAAGTGGGGGCGGTCTTGTGGGACTGAGCCCTTCACGGGCAGGGTCTGCGCTAACTCCGGGTGGTCAGTGTCAGAACTAAATTGTAGGACACCCAGTTGATGTGCAGAGCGGTGGAGACTGGTTGGTGTGAGGAACCCCCTACATTTGGTGTCAGAAGTGTTGCCGTGAGAAATAGAGAACAGAAGTTTCTGTTTAACAGCAGGTGGACAGACATGTCCTGACGGTGCGATGGTCACCAGCGGGCCACTACCACACGTGGCCAGCAGCCGTTCTTGGAGGCTGGATGTCTGACCCAACCAACGTTAAATATTCTGGCTTTCACCCCTGTGCCAACGGCATCATTTGGAGCCTGAGACCACAGCGCAAAGAACCAACCCCACCCCCAACTTTCAGGACTTGAGCCAAGAGCCTCCCCGCAACTTTGGCCGGTTGGGTTGGGTTTTCGGTTCCTTGCAATTGAGGGTTCTGACTGATAGCTCGTCCCACGGGGACGACCATGTGACTGTCCTTCTGTCTGACCGTTCATGACACTGGCTGTGTGTACTGAGCGTATATACTGAACAACCTGAGGCCCGCGGCATCCCTCATTCACCTGTGCTGGGGTCTCCCGCGGTCTCTCCTTCCTGGGCCCCCAGCAGGTCCGAGCCCCAGGGCTCCTTTCCTTGCTCCAGCTGGGAGATCAGATCTGGTTTGGATCCTGGAACTCCTGCCCGAGAGGAAACGGGTGAACTGAAGCGCTGCGGCACCCTTGGCTTCCCGCCCCAGGGGTAGCCTGGGACTGGGGTTTAGCTGGACCCAGGATGCAGGCCTGGAAACGGGGGGTCTCCCCAGGAGGTCGAGGGGCACGGGGAGCAGGGCAGGGACGTGGGCTCAGCCGAGGTCCACAGCTGTGAGAGAAGTGGACACTCCCGTCACCCAGCAGCAAAGTGCTGGGAAAGGCCCTGCCCCGGGGATTGGTCCAGAAAGCCCAGCTGCCCCCTGGGCCTGGGAGCAGAAGCTCCTGGCTCTGGTCCTGGGGTCACAGCCAGCCTGGCCCCTCTGGGATCCCACCTGGGCTCTGAGTGGGGGCTGGGGGTGGGGAGGAGGGAAGGCGTGGGGCTGAGACCCCTCACCCAGGGAGGCCAGGTTCCTGTATGTCTCCAGCATCACGTCTCTATACAGGGCCCTCTGCCCCGGGTCCAGACGTGCCCCTTCTTCCTGGGTGAAGTGCACAGCCACGTCCCCAAAGGTCAGCAGGCCCTGAAACAACACTGGTGCTGCCCGTGGGGTCACCACCTCAGGACGGGGTGGGGGAATTCAAGGTGGGGGAGGCAGATGGCTCACTAGCAGGCGTGTGGGACCCCTGGACCCCGTCCCAGGTACCCTGCCTGCCAGGGGACCCCTAATGACAACCCTCAACCCCACCTGTCCAGCTGGCCCTATTTCTCTCCACCCTCCATCCCCCAACCTGCTCCCTACCGTCTTCCTTGCTGAGTGTCCCTCCCAGCCCCAGGGAGGCCCCGGGGGGAAAAAGGGGGAGGGGCGAGGGACGCCCCAGTGAGTCCCCTCGTCCTGGAGAGGACCTGGGACTCAGGGTCCCGGGTGCGGCGGGCTCCGCGGAAAGATCTTCCGGGGGGCAAGGAGCCCAGGTCCAGGGGGCAGGCGCGCTCACCTGGGGCCCGGCGGCCGGGGAGCTGCCCGCCATACCGGCTCCCGGTCCCTCCGAGGCGAGGGCAGAGGGCTGCGGAGAGGAGAGCCGGCAGGGGAGGGTGGCGGGCCCGGGGGATCCGGACCCAGCCCCGGCCCTTCAGCGGCGTCAGCTACGAGGCTGGCCGGGACGGGGGCCTCCCGGGGACGCCGACGCTCTGCTTTGACTTGAGGACCCGGGCGCGCGGGTCAATCCATAATAAAGCAGGGGAGCTGGATGGGCGCCGCGCGGGCAAGCGGAAAAAGCCCACCCACCACTCCGCCCGGCCTGCCTGGGGCGAGGCTACAGCTCCCGGGCTCCGCGGTTCAGCGGGGTCAGAGCGGCGCCGCGCCGGACTCACCGCCGAAGCCCAAACCCCGAACCGGGCCGCCCCAGCCCGCGCACGGTGGGCGGGACGGCCCTCGCCCGGCTCCTCCCCCTCTTTGTCTCTGCAGGCCCGCCCCGCCCCGCCCCCGGACAGGTTCTCAGGCCCCGCCTCCTTCAGGCCCCCTTCCTCCTCCCGGTTTGCTCCACAGGCACCGCCCCCTGCAACACCTCCGCGCGTGCGCGCCCAGGGCCCGCCTCCTTCGGTTACTTGCGCTGGGTCACCTGGGACGCTTGTGGAAGGCACAGGTTTCGGGCCTTTGCCGAGGGAGTTCTGGTTCCGTGGATCTGAATGAACTTGGGAATCAACTTGAGACTCTAAGGCAGACTTAGGAACCTGTTCTGGACCCTCCTGTTCCTAGGACAGTCCGCATCCCCTCCACCGCCTGGCGGGTGCCGCCCTGGGCTGCGACTTCGGAAGGCCTGATAGTCACACACACGGGCACCTGTGTCTCCCAGGATCTGGGCTTAGCGCTGACACAGCTCTGTCTTTTTTTTTTTTTTTTTTTAATAAATTAATCTATTTATTTTTGGCTGCATTGGGTCTTCGTTGCTGCACACGGGCTTTCTCTAGTTGCGGCGAGCAGGGGCTACTCTTCGTTTCGGTGCGGGGACTTCTCATTGCGGTGGCTTCTCCTTGTTGCCCAGCATGGGCTCTAGGTGCGCGGGCTTCAGTCATTGTGGCTCTCGGGCTCAGTAGTCGTAGCTTGAGGACTATAGAGCACAGGCTCAGTAAGTTGTGGCGCACGGGTTTAGTTGTTCTGCGGCATGTGAACCCGTGTCCCCTGCATTGGTAGGCGGATTCTTAACCACTGCGCCACCAGGGAAGTCCCACAGCTCTGTCTTTAAAAAAAAAAGCGATTGGTCCAGATACCAGGAAGGTTTATTGTTGTGACCAGCTGGTGTTGGAAAAGTACTGCTTCCAGGTACAAGGAGGATTGGAGCAGCGGAGGTGCTGCTTAGGTGAGAGGAAATACAGATGAGTTAGTTAAATCCTTGGCACGCAACTGATCCAGCATAAGGAAGCGGCAGTTGGTAGTAGTGAGGACCATCCCTACTCTTGCTTCTCTTCTGTAGCAATCACGCTGCAGGAACAGAATAGACCCCACAAAAAATGTGTTTGTGATGTGGACTTATGATGCCACACACACACCAAGAAGGTATGAAAAGATTTACTACTTACATAAGGAGGCTTTTCTGGGGACAGCAAGGCAGCCCTCTGAAAATGGCTTGAGAAAGCAGGCAAAGAAGACTAGATTGGGGTTTGATCATGGTTAGGGGGTGAGCCAGGTTGAGGGTTCCCACTTGCAGGCAGGGACTTGGAGGGGGCACCCAGGCGTTCCCATCCGCTTGCCCAGATGTGGGGCAAAGGGAAGAGGGGAGGTGAGGCTTAAAAGCTGCCAGCACTCAAAGGTCTAAGAATGCAGACTGTTACATCTTCATGCTGCAATTCGTGGCTTCAGAGATCCTCACAAATTCCTGTAGTATTCACAATATTTGTACATTTTGCATTATCAAGGAATTCATGTTCCTCATAAGCATGTACATTTGTAGGTTTAGACATTGCATGCACTCAGCCTGATACTGATTTTTTACCTTGGCAACTAGACGGACACTGAATCCTCGAATTGCAAATGTTTTATTTTTATAAACATATTTAATGAAAATTAAATTTTCAAAAAATTAAATTTCAACATTTCAGCTTTAAATCTCAAGAGCAGGGAAAAGTGGTGAAGATATGGTGAAGATAATGAGAGCAGTGTTTGTGTCTTTAGGATTTGGGGGGCATCAGCTGGGCAGAGCCTTGAGGGAATTTTCTGGGGTGATGGCGATGCTCCTTATGTACATCGGGGTTTGAGTAACACAAGGGTCTGCGTATGTCAAAGTTCACGCAAGGGTACACATAAGACATGTGCATTTCACTGTATAAATTTTACCTAGAAATATCTCCTCTAATTATATTGAACTCTAGTTAGTGATTTGCATGCTGAACTATTTAGGAGTGAATTGTACTAATGTCTGCAACTTACTTTGAAATGCACCAAAAAATAAGATGAATGTGTAGACAGAATAGATAGGCAGATGAATAAATGCATGATAAAGAAATATAGCAAGACAGTAACAGTAGAAACGGGATACTGGGTACGTGAGTGGTCACTGTACAATTTTTTCAAATGTATTTTTAAAAATAGTCATAATTAAATATTGACATTTTTCATTTATATAATTTTTAAAAATTTATTTATTTTATTTTTGGCTGAGTGGGTCTTTGTTGCTGCGTGCGGGCTTTCTCTAGTTGTGGTGAGCGGGGGTTGCTCTTCGTTGCGGTGTGTGGGCTTCTCATTGCAGTGCCTTCTCTTGTTGCAGAGCATGGGCTCTAGTAGGCACGCGGGCTTCAGAGGTTGTGGCTCACAGGCTCAGTAGTTGTGGCGCATGGGCTTAGTTGCTCCGTGGCATGTGGGATCTTCCCGGACCAGGGATCGAACCCGTGTCCCCTGAACTGGCAGGTGGATACTTAACCACTGCGCCACCAGGGAAGCCCTATATAATTTTTTTTTTTAAATTAATTTATTTATGGCTGTGTTGGGTCTTCGTTTCTGTGCGAGGGCTTTCTCCAGTTGCGGCAAGTGGGGGCCACTCTTCATCGCGGTGCGCGGGCCTCTCACTATCACGGCCTCTCTTGTTGCGGAGCACAGGCTCCAGATGTGCAGGCTCAGTAATTGTGGCTCACGGGCCTAGTTGCTCCGCGGCATGTGGGATCTTCCTAGCCCAGGGCTCGAACCCGTGTCCCCTGCATTGGCAGGCAGATTCTCAACCACTGCGCCACCAGGGAAGCCCTATAATTTTTTATTGTACATCTTTATACTAATTAACTATAACTTATGTTTTGTTTTTTTAACTTCAACTTTTTATTTTGAAATAATTTTAGACTCACAAGAATTTGCAAAATACTACAGAGAAGTCCCATGTTCTTTTCATTCAGCTTTTCCCAATAAAAACATCTTACATTGTCAAAACCAGGAAATTGAGGATGGTATTAACTCATGTACAGACCTTAACCGATTTCATCAGTTTTGCACGCACTCTTTATTTTGGGAGGGGGTGTATAGTTTTTTGAAATTTTGTCACATGTATGGATTCTTGTAACCACCACCACAATCAGGACACAGCCCTGCTCCATCACCACAAAGAAACACCCTTATGGTACTTCTGTATAGTCACACCTCCCCACAACTCCAACTCCTGGGAACCACCCTGAGTCTCCATCACTATGATGTCGTCAACGCAAGAGTGTCGTATAACTGGAACCATACAGTATGCAGCGTTTTGAGACTGGCTTTTCCACTCAGTATAATGCCCTGTAATCCGCCCACGTTGCATCAAAAGTTTGTTCCTTTTGGTTGCAGAGTTGTTTCCCATGCTGTGGATGGACCTGGGTTTGTTTGTTCATTCACCTGTTGAAGGACAGTTGGCAGTTGTGAATAAAGCTGCTGTGAACATTCAGGTGCAGGCTTTTGTGTGAACATACCTTTTTTATTTTTGTAGGATAAATACTCAGTTAATGCAATTGCTGGGTCATGTGGCAAGTATATGATTAACTTTACAAGAAACTGCTGAACTCTTTTCCAGAGTTCTTTTTTATGTTCCCACCAGCAACGTAGGAGTGATCCACTCCCTTATCAGCATTTAGTGTTGTCACTATTTTTATTTAATTTTAGCCATTCTGATAGATACTTCATTATGGGTTTAACTTGCATTTTGCTTTATGGCTAATGATGTTGAATATCTTTTAATGTGCTTATTTGCCATCTGTATATATATATTTTGGTGAAGTGTGTGTTCAAATCTTTTATCCATTTTCTAATTGAATTATTTTTTCTTACTGTTAAGTTTAGAGAATTCTTCATATATTCCAGATACAAATACTTTGTCAGATATGTGATTTGCAAATATTTTCTCCCAGTCTGCAGCTTGCCTTTTCATCCCCTTAAGAGAATTTTTTTAAAATATATTTATTTATTTATTTTGGCTGTGCCGGGTCTTAGCTGCGGCATGCGTGACCTTTAGTTGCGGCATGGATTATGTTTTGCTCGGCTTTGGGTTTAGAAATTGGATGCATGCTCCTCCACCCGGACGTGGGGGGGGCGGGAATCAGCGGGATTTCCCGCGACTGTCCCCAGCGGCCATTCCTGCTCCCGCAGGACCAAACGCACAGCCAGGGCAGGAGCGTGGCCCTCGAGGCGGTCGGCCTGGCCACTCACTAGCTGTGTGACCTCGAGGAAGTGATCTGGCTTTTCCAGCTTCAGTCCCTGGTCCGTAGAAGGAAGATGTTGGAGGACATTCCTCGTGGGCTTGGAGCGAGCCTCTGCGGGAAGGCTCGGGAAGCGCTGCCCGCCGCGGGAAGGAGGCGGAAGCCCTCGGCGGCCCGCGCCACACCAGGCCTCGCCTCTCTGAGGAGCGGCCCTCGGCCCGTGCCCGAAGGCGGAGGGGGGGGCGCACGCCCTGGGGCCCGGGGCCGCTGGGCGCCGGGAGCTCCGCCTGGTTCTCAACGCCAGCATTTACAGCTCCCGAGAGACACAACCCCTGGCAGCCATTCACACTTGGCGGGCAGGCGGCGCTCAAGGCTGCGGGGGCGGGGGAGCTGCCGTCCAGCTCTGCCCGCTGCCCGACTCCCTGCCGCCCGCGGCCGGCCGGAGGTCCGCACCACAGAGAGGCCGGCTGCTCTCTGCGCGCCTAGAGCGGCACCGGAAGCTCCCCGGGCGGGGCCTCGGGCCGATTTCCGGCCGCGGCGTGCGGGCGGTCGTGCGGGCTTTGTCAGCAGGTCAGCGGGGCGGGCGGCCAGCGGTCCGCGTGCGGGGCGCGCGCCGTCCTCTCGCCGCTGGGCGCCGGGTGAGTGGCGCGTTCCGGGCCGCGGGTGGGGGCGGCAGGGTCCTCCGGTCGGGCGGACGGGCGGGCTGAGCGCGGTCGGCCCCGCACGGGGGTCCCGGAGCCTGGGCCACGGTGAGCCCGGCTCCTGGCAGCCGTCACGGCCGCCCCCGCTGGGCTGCAGTCCTGCCCGGGGCCCGCAGCTTCTCTCCCTAAGGAACGTCGTGTGGGTAAATACCCGGTTCCACTCTCTTGGTTCCTTTCCCTGGCTCCAGGGGTCACACACCCAAGCCGTAGAGCCTCCAGCTTCAGCGTCTGTGTCGCAGTTCTCAAGCCCACCAACCCTTCCGAGGTGGCCTGGCGGGGGGTGGGGGGGCACAGGTGCGGCTAGTACTACTGTTTTGCTCTAAGCCTGCCTCCTCTCCCAGGAGCCCAAGGGAGCTCTCCAAATGATGCTGGGAAAGTGGCCGGGGCCTCGAGCCTCTTTGTGCTGGAGGAGATGCAGAGCCGGCACCGCTGCCCTGGCGGGGGTAGAGGTGATGAACAGGATCCCCTCCAGCCCTGGTCCCGAAGGAGAACTCCCAGGTGGGGAGAGGTGATGGGCTGCGCTGTCCCAGCTCTTCCCTGAAGGCTCCATTCTAGAGTCGTATCCGAACCCGGTGGCCGTCTCTGCTGATGTCCTGGACGTCTTACCCCCTCATGCAGTGGCTGCATGGTGGTCATGGGATCTTCAGGGCCTGAGTAGCATGTCTGTGGGTTCCCAGGAGTGTTAGCTGGAGGCCAGTTTGAACTCAGGCAGTTTGTCTGTAGAGCTCATCATGCTGCAGCCTTCTGCAGCGCGTCCTTTCCCCGAGCTCCAGCCCCAATGAATGACAGAAATGTCTTTTGCCCACCTAGGGTCTGAGAGATGCCAATCTAACCGAGTCTTCAGGCGATACCTTGCTCCTGTCCACAGAGGTGGGACTTTCTGTAGATGTAACATTGTAACGGTATCTTAATAATGGTGGTAACTGCAGCATCCCTCTTACGGAGAATACAGAGAGAAATGAGGGGGGCGGACTCTATATTTTCACAAGCCTAACTTGGTGGCGCCAGCCCTTCCTGGAGTGATAGTGATGGATTCCTGACTCTCCCGGAAAGGTCCTGGGGACGATGGGGCTTGCAAGGCTGAGCTGAGAAGGCCCAGACCGCATTCACAAGCCGGTGATGGAAGGGGTGCTCAGGGAAGCAGCCGACCCAGAACAGGGCGAGGCCTTGAACCAGTTCAGGGAGCTGTCAGGCGTGTCCAGTGCTGCCTCGGGTTGTGGGACATGATTGTTGAAAGGACACTGAACTTGTCAGGAAAGGAGAAGACCGTTGGCATCGTCGGGCAGAGTCCTGGGAGCAAAAACCAAATGGCCGTGCGGTGGGGTGGGAGGGGGAGATAGCAGCTAGCATCTGGCTCAGCCTTAAGCGAGTCACCTCCCCGAGCCTCATGGATGGTTGTGAGGAAAGAAGAAAAGCACCCGCCAGGCACTCCGCCCCCAACACGGCTGCAGTGGCAGAAGCTTAGGTTGGTGACAGTGGCGGCCGCGAGGCAGCGCAGAGGTGCAGCTTCTCCTGGAGCTCTAGTCCGTGTCTATCTCGTGTGTCTTTTTACTCTCCTTTTCCCATTATTCCCAAGGGTGAAGCTTTGCAAACCTTCCTGCTTCCTTTAGGCTGTAAGCAGCAGACAGCGACCTTGGCTAACTTGTGAGCCCAAGGCTGTAACACCCTTTCACCAGTGCAGACAGCTTCTAGTGCCTGCAGCGGGCACTGCCACCTCACCATCTCTGAGCCCCTCTGGGCTGCTCGCAGGCTGCACTGCCAGGCTGAGCTTCCACTTCATTCCCAGCACTGAGGCTTGCCCCATCTCTCAGCATCAACTGTGTATTTAGACAGTTTCATGTTATATTTTGTCCAGCAAATTCTATATGTTATAACAGAAGAGTGGGCCACGTTAGCCTCGGATGTTATGGAACCAGAAGTCTGGCGTATTTTTACTTCCTTTGTTCGCTCCATTCAGGTTTCTTTAAATGAAAGAGTATCAATTTAATTTTGCTTGAATTCACAGAAGAAAAAGGAACTAAGCAGAAACTGAAAGATTGCTGAATTTAAGATAAATGTTTATTCAAAGCAAGGTATATTTAATTTTTAAAACTTCCTCTAAAGTTAAAAAAAAGTTATGAAAATCATGAAAAGGCATACATTTTTAAAGCTATATTCTTGTAAATATATGCAAGCCTGTTTTCAGGTGGTAGAACAGTCATTTTAAACAAAAAAATCAGAAAATATCACCTCCAAAACAAAAAACCAAGTCTTCCCCCCCTTTTTTTGAATTAAGATAAATAACAAGATTTAAAATATAAGCTTACTTTTGTAATACTAATCCCAGCTGATCTAAGCAAAATATCCTGTAAAAGTGACATCATAGTTGGGAAGGGAAAAAATCTTCGACAGCAGGAAATGGGCAGTGGAGGTAGACAGGCCTGCCTCTGAACCTGAGCTCTGCCACTTAGCAGCCCTGGGTGATTGACTTTCTCAGCCTCCGTGAAATAGAGTAAATAATAGAGGCCATAGCTGTCTCACAGGGTTTGGCGGTGTCCCTGAGACCATGCAGGCCGGTTCAGCACCGCCTGGTTGGGGTTTGAGGGGCCCTGATCAGTAACACCCCTCCTGCCCTCCCAGGTCTGCACCAGTGAGGCCCATGAGCGAAAGGTCACCTCACTACTGGTCAAAGCCTAGGTTGGAGTGACATTGGACTCCTCAGGCGAGTGCTGGTTAGACACTGTCCTGCCTGCTGGACACCCTGTCGAAGAGGTTGGGTGCTGCATGCCACTTGTTCTCTCAAACCTTTCACTTGGCGAACTCCTTCCACCTGTCTGGGGAAGAGAAGTGGGCGGAGTGCGTCAGGGAGCATCGTTCCTCTTGGCGCCGGAGGCACAGGGCTGGCTGCTCCCCCCAGCGCCTGATGTGTCGGGGGGCCTCTGGGCGCCTGCGAGGGTGTTGGTGCTCAGAACACCGGGTGCCTCTGTGCGAATGAGCTTGAAGAACGCCAGAAAGTGTTGCAGACAGATGGGTATAGTGTGAGCCCTTGTTTATATCTGAAAATCGTGTGTACCTAAGTAAATGTATCATTGTTTTTGTTTAATCAGAGGTCTGGATGAATGTGTATAAACTGAACAGCTAACTGGTTCTCTGTTGGATTGCTGGGGGTTATCATAGTCTATATTTTATGTTTACCACTTGAAATATTTTTATAAGGTGTATCTTATGTTTTTAATCGCTAAGAATTAACAAGATATAAAAGTAAAGTAAAACAGGATATGAGACTGAGGAGTGTGGTCCTGATTTCATAATACATCGGTGCAGAAAAGCACTAGAGGAAAAATGTCCATGTGTAATCTGAGTGGTGGGGTTAAAGGTAATTTTATCGTTATTTTTAAAGTTTTTCTTAAATAGCATAATCTACCTTTATACCTTGAAAAAATAACTAGTTAAAAGTAATTTTTATAAGCAGAAAAGATTTTAAACCAAGTTAGTGGGCCTTTAACTCAGAAGAACATTCTCAGCGGACGTCACCAGGCAGTGGTCGCAAATGCTGTGTCACAGGCACCCCAAGAGGGCTGCTGCTGCAGGAAGCTGTGTTGCACGTCTCACACGGAGAGGAATGCCTCGCGTAGTCTGGTGCCCAGCTTCTCACCCCCCTTGTCAGCTCTCGGTGTGCGGGTTCAGCTTCTTCATCATCACAGGGAGCGTTGCATCTGAATATTCAGGTTGTCTAATAGCAGTATTTAAGCATGGGTTCATTTTGCTGTAACAGAGATTCAAAAATAGTGTTTCCAACAGGAAACTTGGTTTCTCGTGTTCCATCTCACAGGCAGGTGGGCGGCTCTGCCCCTCCAGCGCCCTGGAGCCTGCCGTGCTGTCTCGTGCATGTCACCGCAGGTGGGCGAGAGGGTGGGAGGCGGGTGGCACACGCACATCCCTTCCGTTCCTGTCTCACAGCTGGAATCAGTCACAGGGTCACACCTCACTTCAGGGGACTTCAGGAAATGAAGTCATTCGCTGCTGTGTGTCCACTAAAGTTTCTGGCGGGGTTTCTATCCCTCAGAGGAAGCAGGGGCGCCGAGCAGTGTGTCTCTGCCACAGTTTACCCCGTGGGCCACCCTGGGTCCCACACCAGGTCATGCTCAGTTACTGCTTCCGCCCAGAGCCCGGACCTGTGGGGGGCCTTCTCCCGGCACCAGGGCCTCTTCACGTGGTCACAGTCTAAACTCAGACAAGTCCCGGCCTCCCCACATGCTGTCTCCTCACCCACCACATAGATGCCCCCACTCAGGAAGGGGAAGAACCCCAAAACCACAGCAGTCGCTGGTCCACAGCGGCCGCAGTTCCCAGTGGAGTCTGCGAGCGCGGCCTGAACTGGTGGCCACTGAAGCGAAGGAGGCCCAGGACCCAGCGGAAATGAGGACCTCTGTCGACCAGAAGACAAGCAGAGGACCGGTTGTGGCAGCTCTGTCCCCAAGCCCGAGCTGCCAGCCCCTCGGTGTTGGTGGGTAGGAGAGAGGAGGGCGCGCGGCGGTGTGTTCACGCGGTGGAGGCCGCCCACCGTGAGGTCTGTGCCACACAGGCAGCCTCCCCGGCGCGGCGCTCAGCGTCAGCAGACACGTGGTGGGGTCATGACCCTGCTCGGGAGTTAATTAGATAGTGTGGAACGTTCTACAACCTCAGGGGTGTTCTAAAAAGCACTGAATTGTGCACTTTAAAATGGTGAATTTTATGGTGTGTGAATTCTATCTCCATAAAAAGTGGGTACGTGTTGAATAAAAAGCAGACACAAACCATACCTGTATGATTCCATTTGATTGAAATTGAAAACCTGCAGAATTCACCTGTAATAATAGAGATGGTTCCCCTTGGAGGGGGAGCCTCTGGGCTATGGAAGTGGCGGTGGTTAGGCCGGTGTTCGCCAGGAGTTCATCGAGATGTGTGCACGTCCCTCGCCAAGAAGAAAGAGCAGCCTGTTGGGAGGAAGCCCTGCGGCCGTAGAGCTCGTGTTACCTGCCTACGCGGCTTTCCTGCCCCGGCTGCTCCCCTCCGCCTGGCTCCGTCCTGGGGGCACACATCCTTGTCCTTGGCAGCCACGTTGGAAGGGGGTTTTGGAGGGCATCGCTTTGTGGGGCTGCATAGCAACTGGTCTGCTTCCCACTGGTGCAGATTTGGGGTGAGAGGCAATCATGCGGGGTCGTCTTGGACGGAGCTCCTGGGAAGTGGGCGCAGCTGGGGGGCGCGCTCGCGGATGCACCTGTGAGGAAGGAGGGATTGGGCAGTGGCTCTGAAACGGGCCCAGACACATCCCAGTGGAGCTTTGGGGCTGGGTGGCCCTTCGGAGTTGCCCCAGGTGGAGACGGGGGTGCTCTGGGCTCCGTCGTGGGCTGGGCCCCAGCTGGGGTGTGGCAGGCAGGGTCCTGAGATGGCCCCGACTGTGCACCCCTCCCGGCTGCCAGGGAGGGCTCTGGCGGTAAGTTGACATAAGGTAGGGCTAGTCAGGGAGCCCACGGAAAGCAGGGTTTCTGCAGCTGGTCACGGAAGAGAATCAGAGAGGGCGTCTGAGCTGCTCCTGCCTGGAAGGTGCGGGTGCTCCCGAGGGGCCACCAGCCGGTGATCGGGACAGTTCCACAAGCGCAGGGGACCACATTCTGCCAACAACCTGAGCGTGTGGAAATACGTTTTCCCAGAGCTTCCAGAGGAGACCTCAGCCTGGCTGACACCTTGTGCGACCCTTCTCAGGGGCCCCAGTCGTACCAGGCTGGGCTTCCGACCTACGGCCCTGTGAGATGGGAGCTGGGTCCCTTTTCTGCTGGAAGTCTGAGGTGAACTGTTACATAGCGGTGGATGGCTCGCAACGGAGAGGGCGTGACTGCAACGGAGCTCCGGGTGCGAGAATTCCAGAGCTGGAGAAGGGAGCTGGGCACAGCGTCCCAGAGACCGTGGGAGGTTAAATAAGCACAGGCTTTTCCAAAGCAAACACACCTGTGGAGCGAGGCCCACGTGCAGGTCACCAGAACCCCGAGGGCTCCCTGCACCCCCTGCCAACCATGATCTCCCTAGAGACCATCATCAACTCGAGTCTCCCGCCATGGTTGGTTTTGTCTGTTTCTGAACTTTGTATAAGTAGGATCATACGATATGAACTCTGGCTCAGCGTTACATCTGTGAGGTTCACCTGTGCTTTTGTGTGGGGCAGGTCTTTTCACTGCTATGCATTCCTCCCTTGTTGGAGGACTCCTCAGTTTACCCTTTCTTCTGTTGATGGATATTTTGGTGATTATGAACAGGGCTGTGGTGAACATTCCGACCCCAGACTTCTGCAGGGCGGGGCCGGGGGTGCACAGGAGGACGTCTTTACCTTGGATTCGATCAAGGACATTTAACCCCATAAAGAGGGAGGGTGTGGTGTGGGCGCAAACACAGGTAGGTTGGTAAATGTGGGAGAAAGTGGGCATTCTCGTCTCATTGCTTCTATTTTCTCACTGAAGGAAGACGCAAGGTCCTCGTCCCTGAGAGGAAGGACGGGGTGTTGGACATTTGAGAGGAGAGGAGAAACCGGGAGGTGATCTTACAGGGGAGTTAGCCAAGTGTAGAAATTGCCGGCAGCTCTCAGGGTCCGTTACGCAAGTGGTTATAAATGTAGAGAGAACTGAGTCGGCAGCGGTGCAGACACCGATCAGGAAGCAAGCTGAATTTTACTCGAGTTGGGGTTTTCCCACACAAGTATGGCAGAGGAGGGGAAGGGCAGGGGAGTTAGGGTTAATATGCAAGAGAATGAGTGTGATACGTACCCCAAATGGGTATAATCCCATCGACCATCTAAGCTGGGGAAGGAGGGGCAGCGCAGAGGTGGTAAGAGCGATCCATCTGTGTTTCTTTGGAATATGTCTTGATTTTTGAATGGAGTCCAAGCCACATCCCGCCCATCTGCCATCGGCCAGTCTGTCCCCTGGAGTTGCTGTTAGCGGTGGAGCCCAAAGGGGCCTTCGCCAGCGGAGAGGCCGGCGGGGTGAGCCGAGCACGGTGCTGGGCCGGGAGGGAGGGCAGAGGGAACGTTTTCCTCTCTCCCACTCCTTGGATATGCGTTTTGCTGCCCACCCGCCCGCCCGCTCCAGCAGATTCCCGTCTGTTAAGGAAGGGGAAAGATAACCGTACTCTCTTTGATTGCAGACTGGTGACTAGAAGGTGACTCCGGAGCCTGAATTTCTGAGCATGGAAATCTGCAGAAGACAGTGTCCGAGGCCCTCACAGTGATGGAGCTCGCCGCCCCTGCGCCTGGCGGGGGCCCTGAACCCAGATTAGGGGGGCTGTTGGGAAACCTGGACGGGCAGAGCGTGCGGAGCTGCCCCTCCCAGGAGGGAGGTTTCAAGCAGGTGACAGTTACCCACTGGAAGATCCAAACAGGAGAGGCAGCGCAGGTGGGCAGGAGGTCAGGAGGAAGCCCCGTCCTGAGCTCAAACCTCCTGCTTCAGAGAGAGCTGATCGAAGGGGAGGCCCACCAGCGCGAGGCTTGCGGAAGCTTCCCGTTTAATTCGGACCTGGTCAGACATCAGGTTTCTCAGGCTGGAGAGAAATCTCACAGACGTGACGAGTGTGGGAAGGGCTTCGGCCAGAGCTCCCGCCTCGGGGAGCATCCGCGCGCTCACGGCGGAGACCGACTCTACGTATGTAACGCGTGTGGGAAAGACTTCGTTCTCTACGCGGACCTTGTGGCGCATCAGAAAGCGCACGCGGGAGAAAGGCCCTTCAAGTGCGCTCAGTGTGGGAAGGCGTTCTGTCACAGCTCAGACCTCATCCGCCACCAGCGCGTCCACACCCGGGAGCGACCTTTCGAGTGCAAGGAATGCGGGAAAGGCTTCAGTCAGAGCTCGCTGCTCATCCGGCACCAGAGGATCCACACAGGGGAGAGGCCCTACGAGTGTAACGAGTGCGGCAAGGCCTTCATCCGGAGCTCCAGCCTCATCCGACATTACCAGGTCCACACGGAGGTGAGGCAGTACGAGTGTGAGGAGTGCAGGAAGGCCTTCCGCCACCGCTCGGACCTCATCGAGCACCAGAGGATCCACACTGGGGAGAGGCCCTACGAGTGCAACGAGTGCGGGAAGGCCTTCATCCGGAGCTCGAAGCTCATCCAGCACCAGAGGATCCACACTGGAGAGAGGCCTTACGTGTGCAACGAGTGCGGGAAGCGTTTCAGCCAGACGTCGAACTTCACTCAGCATCAGAGGATCCACACTGGAGAGAAGCTCTATGAATGTAACGAGTGCGGGAAAGCGTTCTTTCTGAGTTCATACCTTATTCGACACCAGAAGATCCACACTGGAGAGAGGGTGTATGAGTGTAAGGAATGTGGGAAAGCTTTTCTCCAGAAAGCCCATCTCACTGAGCATCAGAAGATCCACACTGGGGACAGGCCCTTTGCGTGTAAGGACTGTGGGAAAGCCTTCATTCAGAGCTCCAAGCTCCTCCTACACCAGGTTATTCACACTGGAGAGAAGCCCTATGTATGTAGTTACTGTGGGAAAGGCTTTATTCAGAGGTCAAACTTCCTTCAGCACCAGAAAATTCATGCTGAAGACAAACTCTATGAATGTAGTCAGTATGGGACAGAGTTCACCTCAACTCCGAACTTTAAAGGTAGTCAAGAGGTTCACCAAGAGGGACTTCCCTTGAGTCAGACCCCCATACATTTGGGTGAGAAGTATGTAGGTCAGGGGGAACACACAGACTTGTAACTATTCTCCAACTCACTGAGTGATACTCGAAGCGACTGGTGTGAGCCCGAAGTCATGCGGCTTTGGACGTGTCAGCATTTCCCAGAGTCACCGGCAGGGCTGCCTCTGGAGTGGGCTGCCACCTCCCACTTGGCTGCCCAGCCGGCCAGCCGTCTTCCTCCTCCACTGGGAACACGTGCCCGCGGGAGAGCCACGTGACTGGACAGCTGACTTGGAGCTGGACCAGCTTGGGGGGAGGAGCTCGGCCTCGGGAGAAGGTTCTTCTGTTTCATTGCACAATTACAATTCACCCCAGAGTTAAATCCCTTCTAAAGTAGAATTATGTATCTAATCGTATCACTTTAAAAGAGTATTCCTTAGCATATTTTGATCTATCAGAAAGGCAAGTTGGAGAAACATCCTTTCTTATCTAAAACCACAAATTGGTTCCCTGTCGTCCTTAGGATAAGTTCCAATCTCCCCATCCTGCATCCGAAGGCCTTTTGCTCCCTGGGGCCTCTTCTCCCACCGCTTAACTCCCTGCCGCACCGTTGGCACTGCGGCAGCACTAACTGCTGGACGTCTCCACTTACCCAGGCCTCTCCTGCCTCCTTGCCTCTGTCCTGGTTGGAATGCCCCCTCTCCTCACCCGGCTGACTCTCGGCTCAGCCCGTTACCCCTCTGCTTCCGTTCCTCCGTGGTCCTTCACCTCTGTTACTGCGCTTACTCTGATATGGCAAAATCGTGTTTCAGATCCTCTCTCTTTCCTTGTTACAGTGTTAATTCCTAGAGCACAGTGAGCGTATCTGACTGATTTATGTGTCCCTGGCGTCTAGAGCAAGGCGGTAAAAAGCACACCCCAGTCCTTGAGTACTTGGTTTGTCCTCTCTATACTGCTGTTTAAAATATGTTTTTGGATGCTCTTTTTGTTGTTGCTGTTTTGTCTAATCTGCTGGTCTGTCAGAAATACCTCCTCTCGGCCCTGCTGGCGTCTTCGGGTCATACTGCGTTCAGCACTTGCAGGCAGTAGCCAGAGTAAGATGGCGCCCCTTGTGTTTTTGCCTTCACAGCTTGTCCATGACTGTCCACTTGCTCTGGGGGAGGCTTGTCCTCAGTCATCTGTGTATCTTTCGAATTCATTCAAAGGGCACACAGTCCTGGTACGCTACATGACTTTTCCTGTCTCAGCCATTCCATGATTGAGCCCAACTTCTTCCCCTTTCCCTGCTCTCTGGCTCACTTTGTCATTGATTTGAAAATGTAATTATCTAAAAGGACCAGTGCTAAATACTGGGAAACCGAGATGAATGAGACACCATCTGTCCTGAAGTCGTCCAGAGTCTGATGGGGGAGGCAGGAAGGTCACGGTACGCTGAGTTAAGTGTTGAAAGAGAAGTGTGTTCCCAGTTGTGCAGGAGCATAGGTAAGGAGGTGATTAATTTGGCATGGGGCATCTGGGACGGCTTCACAGAGGAGGTGACAGCAAACTGGTTTACAGAGATAAGTAGACATTTGTCAGCTAGAGCAGAGGATGATCTGGGAGGGAATCTGGAGAAACGGGAGGACTGGCAGATCCCTCTCTGGGTAGGGCTGTTCAAAAGCAGGCCAGTTTCATTACACAGCAGAACTGTTAGTTGTTCCCTCTGAATTTCTTTTATCTGAACATTAACAAAACAACCAGTTTTGAAATGCTGTGATAATGGATTGCCCATGAGGGCATATCTTGAGTTCTTAAACTCCAGCAACCCTAGAAGCCTTGAGGGGGTAAATAATTCAAAAAGAGCATACAGTACTCCATCTTTTGGAAAACTCACCATTACTGGAGATGTTTCAAATGGTATAGAAGCAGATATTACCAGACCATTTTAACCAACTTTGTTTAGTTGAGGTCCAGTTGCCATACAGTAAAACACCTATTTTAAGTGTACACAATTTTGACAAATCCATACGCCTGTGTAACCATCATCATGATCAAGAATAACATTTCTGTCACCCAAAAATGTTCCCTTTTGTCCTTACCCAGTTAGTCCCACCTCAGGCCCAAGTAACAACTTTCTGTTAGTGTGGATTCATTTTGCCTGTTCCAGGACTTCATATAAATGGATTCATATGGCATGTAATCCTGTGTAATCCAAACTTCTTTCACTTTGGCATGTTTTAAAGACTCAGCTGAGTAGTTCTGTGTTTCCATAGCTCTTTTTCTTTGTGAGTAGTGTTCCATTGTATGGGTAAGCATCATTTATTCATTCATCTGTTGATGGAAATTTGGGTTTCCAGCTTTGGCTGTTATGAATAAAACTGCTATGAGCATTTCTGTAAAAGTATTTATTTGGACGTGCCTCTTTATTTCACTTGGGTAAATGCCTAGGAATTTAATTGCTGGATTATAAGATACGTGAATTTTAACTTTATGAGAAATTGCCAAAAAGTTCTTCATCGTGATTGTAGACTTTTACACTCCTGCACTGGCAGGGTTCCATTGGTCCACATCCATACCAACATGTGGTATTGTCACGGCCCCAAACCCTAATCCGCTCCAGTGGCATATAGCAATGTCTCTTTATGCTTCTAATTTATATTTTCCTGCTGGATGATGATGCTGAGCATCTGTATCATTTTTTGTGATGTGTCTGTTCACATCTTTTGCCCATTTTAAAATTGGGTGGTTTGTCTTATTTACTTATGAGAGTCTTTTTTATATTCTAGGTCAAAGTCCCTTCCCAAACATGTATTTATTTATATATTTATGGTCGCACCACATGGCTGTGGGATCTTAGTTCCCCGACCAGGGATTGAACTCGGACCCTCGGCAGTGAAAGCGCTGAGTCCTAACCACTGGACCGCCAGGGAATTCCCCAAAACATATACTTATTATGAATACTTCCTTTTAGTCTTGCGCTTAACTTTTTTTTTTTTTTTGGACTTAAGAGACTTTAAAATGATTTGGAGTGGTTTACAGCATACAATGTGGTATTTAGTCTTTAGTGGAGAAAGTTGCTAGTCACCTGTAAGAAAAACAAGCATTGTGGGCATTCCTAAGACAAATGGCATAAAATCTCATCACTTTTGGCTATAACCAGGCTTCTCACCAATAACTGTATTAATTTTTCCAGTATTCAGACATACCCTAAAAGATAAAAGAGAATGTCTGCTTCTAAATCACATCCAATGTGAACTTGCATAAATGCAAAGCATAAATAGAGTTCTTATAACTCCACAGGCACCTGAAAGTTTTAACTACCCTTTGTGCTCACTTCATATTACATAAAGAATAATGGAAATATGGGGAATACTTGAAATATAAATATTTTATAAATCCTTACTATGTGGTTGTCTTATTCTTGTAATACTCCACTCTGGTGGCCTTTGTTTTTGCTTGTAAAATTAAGTTTAAGTAGCACATTAACCTTTCCCCTCAAATATGCCTTTTGATGTTCATTATTACACCAAAAAGAAAAGAAAGAAATTAACAACCAAAAAACAGATGAAGATGCTGCAAGGGAAGAGATAAATGAGATACAATTCCTTAGGTGTAAAAATATGTTGTTTCAAATTCAGAAGAATTTAATAACTTTGTTATTTCATATGTATCTGGAAATGGGACAGATACATGTCCTGATCCTGTCAAACGAGGTAGAGTTCCAGCCAGCATTTGGTACAACTTTCCAAGATAGGGTTAAAGTGACATTCTTGTTCCCCTTGAGACCATTTCCATTGTCAAAGAAAAAATATTTTTTTCATATCTTTCAAAAACGTGACGTCTTCTACGTTTTTCAGCGTGATGCACGAGACTCGCTGCGGTCTTTGAAGGCGGCGGTGATGAAGCAGCCAAAGGCCGACAGCAAGTTCCTGGCTTACCTTTTAATTTTCTTAATGATGTCTTTTGAAGATCAGATTAAAAATTTTTTTGATTAAGTCTAATTTACCAAAAATTTTTATATTTTACGCTTTTTGATTTCTGTCTTGGTTTTTTTAAAGTCTTTTCCAATTGTCATTGCCAGTGTGTAGAAATACATTTGATTTTTGTTAATTGACCTTGTATCTAGCAACCTAGATGAATTCACTTATTGGTTCCAGTAGCTTTTTTCTAGATTCTTCAGCATTTTCTATGTAGATAATCAAAGAATTTTACTTCTGCCTTTCTAGTTTGTATAGACTTTGCTCCTTTTTCTTGCTTTATTGCTGGGCATCTTATACAATTTTCATTAGAAGTGAGAGGACGTCTCGTCTTGTTTTGATATCATGGTAGCATTGCTCTCAAAGAGTTGTGAATTAGTCTCCCCACGTCTATTTTCTGAAGTTGTTTGTATAACGACATTATTTCTTCCTTAGACCTTTGATACATTTCACCAGTGAAACCCTGGGGAGTTCTTTGTGGGAAAATTACAAATTCAATTTCTGTAATAGATATAGCACTACTCAGATTTTTCTATTTCTTCTTGTGCCAATTTGGTAACTTGTATCTTTCAAGGAATTACTTATTTCATCTAATATAACTGAGGCGTTGGCATAAGGTTGTTGAAACATTTCATTGCTTTTGTGCATTGTATTTTACATTCTATCTTAATGAGTTATATTTAAAATGATGTCTCCTCTTTTCTTCCTGGTATTGGTGATTTGTGTCTTCCTTCTGCTTTTCTGATCAGTCTAGCTACAGATTTACCAAGGTTATTAGTCCTTTCAAAGAAGCAGCTTTCGTTTTCCTTGATTTTCTCTATTGTTTGTTTCTTATTTCACTGAAATTGAACCATTTTATTCCTTTCCTTCTACTTTGAGCTAGATTCCCTTCCCTTTTCTGGTTTATTGAAGTGGAAGCTTAGGTTATTAGTTTTAGACCTTACTTCTTTTCTGATGTAAACATTTAAAGCCAGTAATTTTCCTCTAAACACTGCTTTAGCTGCATTCCACAGACTGACGTATTGTGTTTTTATTATTATTCCTGCGGCCCGGGAGTGTGGGCGGGGTCGGGCCGGGCGGCCCCAGGGCCCTCCGCCACCGAGACGAACTCCTAGAGGGGCGGAAGCGCAGCTTCCGGCGGCAGGAGAAGCACTTCCGCTGGGAAGTTTTCTTCTCGCTCTCCCGCCGCGGCTGTTCCCGATCCCGTGCTCGTGGAGGTACGGTTAGGCTTACCTGCAGGGGCCCACCTGCCGGTCAGCGTGGGCGCGCCCGCCCGCCTCAGGCCCCTCCCAGCGCGTCCTCCGCCTCGGACCCGTTTCCTCTTCCGGCTGCGCCCTCCCCGCGCGGCCCCGTCCGTGGTCGTGGGCGCCCTCCACGTCTGCGAGTCCAGCCTGGATCGCTCCGGTGGGAGCCAGACACTGTGCCCAGCTGCCGGCTTAGTATCAAAAACATCCCGCTCGGGGCTCCTCCGCAGGTGGGAGCCGCGTCCTCCTGCCCCAGACCATCACGCAAATTGTTTGGCGTTCTAGCTCCGTGGTGGCCTTGAGTCATTCCCGCCTCTCCGTTCCCACCCTCCACGTGTACGTCCCGGCCCCCTTCATCTCTCCCCTCGACCACCTCAGTGGTCGGTGGTCGTCTCCCTGTCTCCCCGACCCGGTCTTGTCCTGCCGCCTTCTGATTGGCTCACCGCAGTGGGGGGGTCTTTCAGAAGTGTACCAGATCACAGAGGTGAGGTATTAGACCGTCCCTGCCTTTCTTGTATAGCCATGGCCCAGGATGCCTTGGGTACTCCAGCCCTTGCCCGCTTCTCTGGCCATATTGAAATGGTATACAAGCCCCTGTGTCCTTGTCTTTTGAAGTAAAAGGCTGGCTCAAGAGTTAATGATTGGGAAATGTGAAGATGTAGAAACAAGGAATAGCTGTTGGGCTGGGGCGCTGGTAACAATTTAGACTATAAATCTGCCACGTAGCAGAATCACCAAACTCCCAGTTCCCTGAAAGCGATAAAGGCCTGACACGCATTCCTAAGTTGTATTTACAGGAAGCCAACCCACCAGATGAAAACTGCTGATTGCAAGAACATAGACCCTAGACTGCTTGAAACCAGAAGGTTGATGATGCTTGAAACTTCACCTGGATGCCAACCAATCCAAGAATTATGCACAAGCTGATCACACACCCTGCAGCCCCCCTCTCTCACACTGCTTTTAAGACCCCTTCCCTGAAAGCCGTCAGAGAGTTCAGGTCTTTTGAGCATGAGCTGTCCGTTCTCATTGCTTGGTGCCTGCAATAAATGCTGTACTTTCCTTCCCCGCAACCCAGTGTCAGTAGATTGGCTTTACTGCGCACAGGCGAACAGACCCAAGTCTGGTTCGGTAGCAATATCTCATACAGTTCTCCCCCTTACTCTCTGCTTTCCAGCTGGCCAACTCCAGCCCATTTATAGTCCATAGTGGATGCCCAGTGCAGGGAGCTCTTCTTATTTATCGCTGTGATCATTATTAGTGGGTGGAGGAGCTCAGGCTCTCATGCTAAGCGCTGCCCATGACACCTGTGCCCAGTGCACCTGTTCATGTGTTTGTAGACCATGTATATCTATTAGTGGAAGAGTCCAAACATTCTTCCCATTTTGAGCTTCATTTTTCTTTTTCTTATTGGTTTGTGAGAGTTCTAGTTCTGGATATGAGTCTTTTGTCAGATATATATATTGGGAATATTTTCTCCCAGTCCGTGGCTTGCCTTTTTATTTCTTAACTGTCTTTTGACAAGCAGAAACTTTTAATTTTGATAAAGTCCAATTTATGAATTTAAAAATTTTAAGGTGAGTGCTTTTGGGGTCTCACCAATGAAATCTCTGCTTACCCCAAGATTATGAAAATATTCTTCAATTTTTTTCTTCTAGAAGCTTTATAGTTTCAGTGTTCACATTTAGGCCCAAGATCGACCTTGAATTAGTTTTGGGTATGGTGTTAGGTAGGGCGTGTTAAGGTTAATTTTTCCCCTTATTGTTCTGGCACCATTAATTGAAAAAAAATAACAACTTTTACCCTTTGAATTACATTGATGCCCTTGTCATGAAACACTGAACTGTATGTGTGGGTCTGTTTCTGCAATCTCTGCTGTTCCATTGATCTATATGTCTATGCTTGTGCCAGTACTACACTGCCTTACTGTAGTTAGTCTTAGAATCAAGGAGTGTAAGTCTTCCAACTTTGTTCTTCAAGGTGGGTTATTTGAGGTCATTTGCTTTTCCATATAAATTTTATTATCACCCTGTCTGTTTCTACAAACAAACAAACAAAACCCCAAAACAACTGCTGTGATTTTGCTTGGAGTGGTGTTGAATTTCTAGATCAGTTTAGGGAGAATTGAAAACTTAATACCCATAAACAGGGGATATCGCTCAATTTATTTCCAACTTAGTTTGCTCAGCATTGTTTTTTAATTCTGAGAGTAGAAGACTTGTACATCCTTTGTTAAATATATTCCTAGGTCGGATGTGTGGTTTGTTCCCACACCACCAAGCAGCGAACTGAATTATGACCATCTCTACCTGGAGATAATATCAGATCCCACAGGTTAAGGGCTCAGTCCCACAAGACTGCCCCTCTCCCCACACTTCAGACACCAATCTCAAGTCCAGGTTGCCACCAGTGATTCTGACTGACTGGCTATAGATCTGCAGGTTCCCACAGCCTCTGCCTTGGGTTTGATTGGTTTGCTAGAGCAGTTCACAGACTCAGAGAAACATTTTACTTACTGGATCACTGGTTCATGATAAAAGGATAAGGCTTAGGAACAGCAGGGGGAAGTTGCATAGGAAAAGTATGGGGAAAGGGCCCGGAGCTTCCAAGGTCTCTCTAAACACTGCACTCTTCTCAAATCTCCACGTGTTCACCAACCTGGAAGCTCTCTGAATCTTTCCAGCCCTGGCGTCCCTCACTCCCGGGAATGGAGAGCAAACCAACCTTGTGTTCTGGGCATAAACTTGGTCATGACACAGAGCTCTTTCAGTAAATTGCTGTACTGGGCTTCCTAATGTTTTGTTAAGCATTTCTGTGTCTGCTTATGAGAGATACTGGCCTGTACGCTTCTTATCTTATGATGTCTTTATCAGGTTTTTGTGTCGAGGCTTTGCTGGCTTCTTGACACAGGCTGGAAAAGGTTTGCTCTTCGTCATTCTCCTACAGGCTTCTGAGATTGGTATAGGCTTCCTTAAGGATTTGGTGGAGTTGACCACTGAATCAGCTGGGTCTGGTATTTTCTCTGTGACAGGGTTTTTTCCTGTTTTTTGTAAGTTTCATAACGTTGTGTTTATAAGGGAATTTGTCAATTTCATCTCAGTTGCAGAACTTGTTGGCATAGAGTTGGTCATAGTGGAAGTAATGATACTTTTCACATCTGTAGGATCTATAGTGTGACCTTGTTCTTTCATCTCTGATGTGGGGAACTAGGCATCTTTGTCCAGCAGGCCCCTTTCTCTGGGTGTCTTGGGAACTGTCCTCTTCTGCATCTCGGGGCTCCGCACTTCACCCAGGAAAGACACAGGCACTCACTGTGGCCGGAGACTTTGGGATCCTGAGGAGGGTGGTTGTGAACAAACCTGGGGGCAGAAGTAGGATCTGAGCAGACCATGTCTGCACAGTTTAGGGGAGCTTGCGGCTTATTCCCAAAACTTGGTGAAGAATAATGAAGCTCTGGTGGAAGAATTTGATTCAGGGGAATGTGCCCGAGAACGTTCATGTGTGCACTGCTGCAGGCATGGGCCATCCTGGTCCTGTCTCCTGGGGAAGCACCTAGGGTGGGGTTTAGCCCCCAACTGTCCAGTCACTTGTCTGCGGCTAAGCTGCTGGTTTTCAGCCATAAATGATGGTCTCGCCACCATTTGGTGACAGCCTGTGGCTTGCTCTCTGGAATGTCAGGGTCCATGTGTCTGGGGGTGGGGGATGCAGGGCACCCAGTGGTTTCCTTACAGTGATGCTGGCCCCCACCTGACCCCCAAATTCCCCTTCCATTATGGAGCGTGCATGGGCTTGTGTCACTGGTTTTTCCTGAATCCCCCTTGGTCCACTGAGAAGGTTCAGGGCTCTTGGGGTCAGGTGGGGGCTTCTGGGCTGCAGCTCTCACTCACTTTCTTTGTCTCACAGATCAGCCCTCAGCACCTGCCTTTCCCCGGAGGGGCCCACACGCCTCCCCAGAGGCCTCTGCTGTTCCCGCGGATGTGTCCCAGGTGAGCACCACCTCCCTGTGCCCTGCAGGCTGACCAGGGCCCCAGCCCCCAGCCCACCCATGAGACTGGTCCACTATGGTGGCTTCAGAGGTCTGTGACTGCCTGCCTGCCTGCCAGATCTGTCTTATGGAGTGGGGGGAATGTGATTCATTTACATTAAGACCGTAGTGGATGTTATAGAAAACATGAAAATACACTTGCTTCTCTAGGTACTTAGTCTGCTAAAGCTGCCATAACTCAGCACACACGCATTTATTGGTTGATTTCTCACAGTCTGGAGGCTGGAAGTCCCAGATCAGGGTGCTGGCATGGTTGGTTCTGGTGAGGGCCCACTTCCTGGCTTGTAGAAGGAGAGAGAGAGGAAGAGGGTGCAAGAACGCTCTGGTGTCTCTTCTTACGAGGACACTAATCCTATCGGATCAGGGCCCCACCCTATGACCTATTTTAACCTTAAATACTTCCCTAGAGGCCCCACCTTCAACTGCAGCCATACTGGGAGTTAGGGCTCCTGCAGATGAATCTGAGGGACACAGACATTCAGTCCATGACAGGAGCCTTCCCTTGAGCCTCAGCTTCAGGCCTTTTGAGGTTTTTCCTCCTTTGAGACCCCCTGGCCCCCCGCCTTTTCTTCCAGACACGTGCGTTTCAGCTTCTCTCCATTTCCCACTGCCCTGCAGCCTCAGGAGCGGCCAGGTCTGACGTCCTGCTCCTGGCGGGGAGCTGTTTGTGTTGCAGGTGGCCATACACTTCTCAAGGGAAGAGTGGCAGTGTGCGGACCCCGGCCAGAGGGTGCTGGGCCGGGATGTGATGCTGGCCATTTCAGGAGCTCGGCTGAATTCGGCCTGCAGAGCCTGTCCAGTCCCTCGACGGCGCCAGGGCCTCGAGTTCAGGCTAATGGGGTGTGGGAGCTGGAGCTCTTGTCCTGTGGCTGTGGAGGGGCCGTCCTGCACCAAGTCTGGCCAAGGGCATTCTTCGTGCTGCCCTGGAGGCAGCCCACTCTTCCTTCCTCAGACCCGTCCACTGTTAGACCTGGCCCCGCCAGCAAGGAGGGTGGGGAGAGCCTGTCACGGTTTGGCCCTGGCTCCCTCCTCCCTGTCTGTCTTCTCTGCTTTGGGGGGGTTTCCTGGACGTTGCCCCAAGGGCTGGCCTGCACCCTCGCTTTGTCTTCTGTACAGAAAACCGCACCTTTTCTCTCCTTGGAGGATTTTGTGGCCACGTGCCTGGCCGCGTCTCTCGCCTGGAACAGTGGGGTGAGCCGCGGGTTGCGGGGCGGGAGAGACCCGCGTTTCAGGAAGTGCGGAGGGGCCCCCAGGGCCTCCCTCAGCTCCCAGGTGAGCTCAGCGCCCAGCACCCACCAATGGCGTTCTCCTCTCCCATTGGGACCGTGGGCAGGAGCTGCTGTGTGATCGGACCCTGGAAACCCGGGCTGGCACCCCACCCCTGCACGGGGCGCTGCTCTGCTGAGTGCCGAGCCGGCGGGCGCCGTGGGTGTGCGCGGCGGGGGGCCTGAGAGGGTGTGGGTGCTCCAACCTCGCGGCCGCCCCGGCAGGCGCACGCCCGGGATGAGGTCACAGGGCCTGAGCCCTGCTCTGAGGGGCTTCGTGCGTGGCCGTGGGCAGGTGCCTTATTCCTTGTGCTCGTCCCAGGGACGGTGAGGGCGCCTCCCTCCCTTACGTGAGGTGGTGACTGTGGTGGTGGTCTTTCGTTTTTCATTTCAGATTCCCTCAGAAGTGAGATCACGCAGACGTGTGGAAATGAGACCAGCTGGGCAGACACTGGGTTGTGTGGAGCCCCAAGACAGAGAGGGTCTCGGGTGCCAGGTTGGAGGGAAGCCGAGGGTGAGTGGTTCTGAAGGACGTGGGTCTCTGTCCCCGGCACCCTCCCCCAACCCAGGAGCCGGGCCTGGTTAGGAGAACAGAGAGCACAGTCTCTATCCTGACTGGTGTCTTTGTTCCTGTGTAAACACAAGTATGTAAGGTACTAGCCGGCTGTTTAGGTCAACGCCCAGTGTTACAGCCTTCCCTCCTGTGGATAACACCAGCGTTGACCTAGCCGTGACCTCATCTGGGTGAGCATTTGAGTTCATTTTCAGCTTTCCACCATTTATAGTTTTAGCTCATCTGTGTGCTGCTTTCTCACTGCTGGGCCACTTTCTCGGAGTGAATCCCTAATTAGATGGGAGTGAGCTGATAAGACATGTTGTGTGGCTTTTCTCCTGTCTCACCGCCAGCCTGTATAAGTGCCTGTTTCCTCCACCGGGCAAGGGAGGCCCTTTACCGGGGGAGACACTGTAATCGCTTCTGGCAGCCCTCGAGCCAGGGGTGGGGTGGGGAGTGGCGGGAGCTGGCTTCCGAGGGGCTTTGCTCTGGGCCGGGAGTCGGGTGCAGGGCGTGTGGGGCGCAGGGGCCGCCGGCATCTACGACACGTGTGGGACAGTCCTGAGCTGTCACAGCTGCTCGCTGCTCCCCAGACGGTCACACGGGAACCAAGGTCTTCGAGCGTTTCCAATGCGGCCGGACCTTCAGGCGGGTCCCGGACCTTCTGCGACACCAGAGGAACTACAGAAGCGAGCAGCCCTTCGGCTGCGAGGTGTGCGGACAGGCCTTCAGCCTGAGAGGCCGCCTGGGCCCGCATCGCCAGGTCTGCTCGGAGCGCAAGCCTCACCCGCGTGGCGACGGCGGCGGGAAGGCCTCCCGCCCACGTGCACCCTGTGCGGCAAGGCTCTGCGGGCCCGAGGGCCTCAGCACCCACCGGAGCCGCTGCGGGAAGGGCGTCCGCCACCTGGGCTTCCTGACGAGGCATCGGGGGACCCACAGGAGAGGGGAAGTGGAGGCGTGCGTGGGGTTCCTCTGGCCATGTTCACATCAGGGAGACTTGGGGGGAGAGGCGACCTCTTTGTTCCAGACTCCAGGCGCCTTTGCTTGCCCAGCCCCGAAGTAAAAACCGCGGAGTGGGCTTCTCTAGGGCACCGGTTCGCTCTTGGAGACTTGGTCACTGGGCAGAACACCAGTGCCCCTTGCTCGTGGGAACGCTATTTCAGGTTATCCAAAGGCTTGGTGAAGGATTTTAATTTTTGTCTGAATTCCAGAGAGGAAAACGTGGGGGGCTGTGAGGAGCTAGCAGAGCCCCAGAGGCATTGCACTGAGGGACCACCTGACCCCGATTTGAGCAAGCCAGTTGTAAAAAGGCTTTTTTGAGACAATCATGGAAATTTGAACATGGACAGGGTATTAGGTGGTATTAGGAGTTTGCTGTGATAATGACAGGGCGGTTCTGTTTTTAAAAGTCCTCAAGAAGGATGCATTCTGACAAATTTATGGGTGAAATGGCATCATGTATGGGATTTGCTTTAAAATTCGAATAAAAAGAAGAAAGACAAAACAGTATCGGCAAAATGAGTTGTTGAAGCTAAGCGATGAGTATGTTTGGAACTTTCCCACATTGTTTTTCTTATTTTACAGGATATTTATATTCTAAGTTCATCAATACATACTGAAGATGGGTGAAAACAGCCATTAAGTTATCAAGGTACGAAGCTGTGTCAGTCTGCTCGGGCTGCCATAGCAACACACCACAGACCAGGAGGCTGAAACGGTGGAAGTTTATTTCTCACAGTTGTGGAGGCTGGAAGTCGGAGATCAGGTGGCCGGTTCTGACAAGGACCCACCTCCCAGCTTGCAGATGGGCGCCCTCGCACTGTGCGCTCACGTGGGGAAGGGAGAGAGCGCGCTGGTGTCTCTTCCTTTTATAAGGGCTCTAATCCCACGACACGGCCCCACCCGACAACCTCATCTCACCTCATCACCTCCCAGAGGCCCCACCTCCAAACAGCACCACACTGGGGTTAGGGTTTCAACACAGGATTCGGGAGGGGGGATACAATTCAGTTTACAGCAGAAGCTTCTCTGGGTCAGTCCTGCCCACAGAGCAGCTGGGGAAGGGCCTTGCTCCTTCAGGCTGGCCCCGTCACGGCCAGTGAGGCCTTAAGGGCACGGGGCCCACGGCCCCTGGAATAAATAGAAATGTGCCCTTTGGAACATCCAAGTGGCTTTTCTTATTTATAAAATCCAAACTTTTGTGCCCGTGCTTATATTTTTCTTCCAGCTCAGAGCTGTGAGCAGGGAAGTGCCCGGTTTGTTCCCACCCCACGTGTGGAGTTGTGGAGGCCTTCAGATGGCCTCTGAGTGCAAGTTGGGATGGCCTGTCTTGGGTCTTTGGGCAATAAGCGCTACAAAGACTCGAGCCTTGTCCTGCGGGCCAGCTGGCCATGCGTCCGGGTCACCTGTTTCTGGTTTTTACTCCTTTGTGATGCTTTCACCTCGTGATGCCATTGTGTGGAATTAAGTGTGAACGACACAGAACTGTGCAATTAACTACATTCCATCTGATGACGATTATCGAGTGGTACCAGTGGGTCACCCTGCGCTTAGTGGCTGCTGAACAGTGGTACATCCGGCTCCCCTTGCTGGCTGGTTTGTCCCAGCCTGCAGTTCCCTCTGTGCCCGGCTGGGCAGGCCCTGGCGGCGAACCCTTTGAGGGAGTGGCAGCGGGCAGACGGCAGGGACACAGCTGCTTCCTTGTGTCCTTGTGCGCGGCTCCCTGAGAACCCTTTGCTGGATGCGGCACGCTGGGGGGAGAAGCGTGGTGGTGAAGTAACGTGAAGGCACAGTAAGGTCTGCACCTCAGCTCCCTGTCCCCACGTCCCCAGGGGCAGGTGTCCTTAGGAAGCACCAGCCTTCTCAGCAGCGGGCTGTCCCATGGCTGGTGGAGGGGGGCGGATGTGCCCCCGGTGCCCGAGGCGCCCACCCTCTCCGCCCAGCTTCTCCCCGGTGCGCCCACCACGTGCGATCTGTCCCTGAGCAGCTGCCGCGGGACCTGGCCCGCAGAGCAGAGCACCCCACACCTCCCATTTGGGCCCAGAAAACCCAAGCTGGTGGGCCGTGGCTGCTTCGTCCCTGTCCTTCATGACCCGCTGGACCCCCTCCCCAGGAGTTCCTGTGGACGTTCACCCTGGGGAGAGGGGTGAGGTCCTGGCTCCCTTGACCGATAAATCAGGCAACTTTTGTCTAGAAAAGCGAGCCAAGTCGTATTGTTTTAGTGAGATTTATTCCAAGTTAGGGGTCAACATGAGCCTCACACTAAATGAAGTATATCCCTTTGGGAAACAGCAAAGAGCGAAAGATCCCCTCACCTGGCCCGAGGGATAGTCTGCTGATGGCAGAGTGTGTCCTCAAGCGCCTGTCCTGTGCTGTGAAAATAAGCACATGGTTTTGGTTTCTTGTCCTCAAAATAATGGACTCGTACTCTCCACGTCCTTCTACGGGTGCTTTTGTCCATCTCTTGTGGCCCTTCCGCGTCCCTAGTCTTCTAACAGCATCGTGACACGTGTCCCATGGGAGGCCACCTCCTGCCCTGATGTCTGTGCACGCATGGGCTCTATCGGTCTCCTGGGACGGCCGTAACAACGCGCCACAACCTGGGTGGCTGAAGACAACAGAACTTACTGTCTCAGCTCTACAGGCCAGAGTGTGAGGTCAAGGCACCAGCCGGGCCTTGCTGCCTCTGAAGCCTCCCTCTCTCCAGCTCCCCGTGGCGCTGGCCATCCTTGGCGCCCCTTGGCTCGTGGCCACAGGGCTCCAGCCTCGGCTCTGCTGACACAGGTGTGGTCCTCTGTGTCTCTGTCTTCTTTCTTTTTTTTTTTAAATACTTTTTTAATAAAATAAATTTATTTTGGGCTGCAATGGGTCTCCGTTGCTGCGTGCGGGCTTTCTCTAGTTGTGACGAGCGGGGGCTACTCTTCGTTGCGGTGTGTGGGCTCCTCATTGCAGTGGCTTGTCTTGTTGTGGAGCATGGGCTCTAGGCCCGTGGGCTTCAGTAGTTGTGGCTCGCAGGCTCAGCAGTTGCAGCGCACGGGGTTAGTTGCTCCACAGCATGTGGGATCTTCCCAGACCAAGGCTGGAACCCGTGTCCCCTGCACTGGCAGGCGGATTCTTAACCACTGCGCCACTAGGGAAGTCCAACCACTGATCTTTTAAATGTCGCCATGGTTCTGCCTTTCCCAGAATGTCACAGAGTCGGAATCATGCAATGTGCAGCCTCTTTAGGTTGGCTTCTTTCATTTAGTGATTTGCATTTAAGGTTCCTCCATGTCTTTCCATGGCTGATGGCTCATTTCTTTTTAGTGCTGATTAATATTTCATTTTCTGGATGGACCACCATGTATTTATCTACTCACCTACTGAAGGACATCTGGGTTGCTCCCAAGTTTTGGCAATTATGAACAAGGCCTCGGGGCCTAGGGGGTGGCGCTCTCCTCCATCCCCACAGGCACCGTCAGGTGGCAGCCTGCTGGGCAGACTAGGGCTGAGTTTGAGCAGCTTGTTAAGAGGGAGATGCTGGAAAGCTGTGCAAGGAAGAAGAAACTACCAGAACTAGCCCAACAGGATTCTTAAAGTGAACTTTTTATCAAAGCATAACGTACATACAGATATGTCCCAAATGGTAAGTATGCAAGTGGATGAATTTTCACAAAGAGTAACAATGTCTAATTTGTGGTTTAACAAAAGTCCAGGCAAAACTAAAATGTTGTTATAAGCCTTCCCTGGTGGTGCAGTGGTTAAGAATCCACTTGCCAGTGCAGGGGACATGGGTTCGAGCCCTGGTCCGGGAAGATCCCACATGCCACGGAGCAACTAAGCCTGTGCGCCACAACTATTGAGCATGCGCTCTAGAGCCCGCGAGCCACAACTACTGAGCCCACGTGCCACAACTACTGAAGCCCGAGCGCCTACAGCCTGTGCTCCGCAACAAGAGAAGCCACCGCAATGAGAAGCCCACACACCGCAATGGAGTAAAAAAAAAAAAAAAAAGAACCTATTGGTAACAAGATTTTATTTTTTTAAAATAGATTTATTTATTTATTTTTGGCTGCATTAGGTCTTCGTTGCTGCGCACAGGCTTTCTCTAGTTGGGGCGAGTGGGGCTACTCTTCGTTGCAGTGTGCGGGCTTCTCGTTACGGTGGCTTCTCTTGTTGCAGAGCACGGGCTCTAGGCACGCAGACTTCAGTAGTTGTGGCTCACGGGCTCAGTAGTTGTGGCGCACAGGCTTAGTTGCTCCGCGGCATGTGGGATCTTCCCGGACCAGGGCTCTGACTGGTGTCCCCTCCATTGGCAGGCGGATTCTTAACCACAGCGCCACCAGGGAAGTCCCTCAAGTGAACTCTTCTCAGAGAATTTGTGTTTGATGCTGCCAGCCGCCCACCAGCACTTCCAACCCAGAACCAGAACATTTAACTAAATTTCCACGGCAAGGTTGGTGGGGGCTGGGGGGGCTCTGTTTGAAAGCTGCGGTCTGAACTCCTCATTCCACAGGGCCCAGGTCCATGGGCCACGGTGGCGTGTCAGCCCTGGCCTCCCCCACGCTCCACCTCCCCAATGCAGCCGTTGATGAATGCAAACCACAGGTGAGGGAGAGCGTACTAACCGGCCTCCGTGTGCTTGGACTGACAGCTAAATCAAAATTTAAAATTACCCTCCCCCCCGGAACTCCCTGGAGGTCCAGTGGTTAGGACTTTCACTGCCAGGGCCAGGGTTCAATCCCTGGTCGGGGAACTAGGATCCCACAAGCCGCAGGGCGTGGCAAAAACAAACAAACAAAAACACAAAAAGCCAATAGGTTAAACATAAAAACGCCCGTGGCTCCCCATGGCGCCAGAACAAAGCCCACGCCCCCCCCCCCAATGGCTCTCTTGAGCAGCTCAAACCACGCTGGCCCTCCCGGCCGCCACACGCAGTGGACCACCTCCTCCCTGGCCCGCCAGACTCCCTTCCTGCTCTCATACTACCTGTCTATGCCCGTGATGTCCATCTCCGCCACCAGACTGTCAGCCCTCATGGGCAGGACGATGGCGTGGCCGACTCCCTCTGCCCCTGCCAGAGGAGCCAGAGGTCAGCTGTGGGGTTGAGGGATGCTCAACCCTGGCAGACACACGGGGCACAGGACGATCAAGCTACCTTGCAGCTTGGAAACTGGGAGCCATAATGAGTGGTCCCTGCGCCGGCCGGAAATGCTAGACAGCGAAGCAGGCGGCGCCAGAGCGGAGAGGGGTGGAAGGGGTCACACCTTTATTGATAATCCACTCACCAAATCCGCGTCCTGCGCACCCCCGTCTCCCCCGCACCGTCTGGCCTCATTGGCCTTCCTCCAGGTAGGTTCAGGATCTCCCCAAGGCGCCTTCGCCTGCAGCGTCACATTCACGGTCTCCTTCGACTGGGAGACGGGAAGAGCCCGACCCGGGGACGGACTTCCCAGAGAGGGTGGTGTTCTGTGAGGCGGCACACAATGAGGACCGAGAAGGGGCCCAGGAATCCAGGCGTGACGGGGTCAGGGACGGGACTCGGGAGCCTGGGCGCGAGAGGGTCAAGGACGGGACCCTGGAGCTCCCGCGCGATGGGTCCTGGCATGGGACCCGTGATCCCGCCTTCGAAGGGGCCAGCGACAGGACCCTGGAGCCAACACGCGATGGGACCAATGACGGGACCCAGGGAACCGCGAGCTTCGACAGCAACGATGGGGCCCAAGAGGCCGCGTGCCACGAGACCTGAGACGGGTTCCGGGAGGCCGAGACTGATGCGACCCGGGAGGTCGCGCGCGACTGGATCGTGGTGGAGGCGAAGGACTCGGGGTGCGAGGAGGCCAGCGGCGGTTGCCAAAGCGGCGGGCCCTCGGGGCCCCGGCGCAGCCAGCTGTGCACGCGCGCCAGGTCCCGCATGTCCTCGTGCTCGCGCCGCAGCTGCTCACGCTGCTCCAGCAACTGGCGCCGCGTTTCGTGCAGCACCTGGGCCCGGCGGAGCAGCCGCAGCAGCTCCTGCCGCAGGCGCCCATTGTCCCCTCTGATGGCCTGTGTGTGCGCGATGAGCGCGCGCGCCGCCTCCCGCTCCGCGCGCCGCGCGAGGGACTGCACGCGCTGGCGCGCCTCGCGCTCGAAGGCTGCTTTGTCCTCCAGGAAACGCCGCTTCTCGCGGTGGAGCAGCTGCATGTGCTCCACGCGCATACGCAGCAGCTCGCGCTCCAGCGCCCGGATCCGGGCCAGCTGCTCCAGCTGCAGCTCCTGCGGCGGGGCCGCGGGTTAGCGCCGGGCCGCGGCGTGCACCCACCTCGCCCTGCCCGCGCCCGGCCCTCCCGCGGGGGCGCGCACTGGCCTTGTAGGGCTGCAGCTCCTGCACCTGTCGCGCCACCTGCGCCGCGCGCGCCTCCATCTCCAGCAGCTGCGCGCGCACCCCCTCCTCACGCCCGCGGTAGAGCGACGCCAGCTCTGCGCGCTGCAGGTGGATCTGCGTCAGGTCCGCGCGGTTCTGCTCCTCCAGCCGGACGATGGCGTTGGCGCAGCGCTGCGCGCGCGTGCTCACGTAGCTGGCGTAGAGCCGGCTCTCCTCGCGCAGGCGCTGCGCCTCGCACTCCAGGAAGGCGTTCTCCTGCAGCGCCTGGTCGACGCGCTCCTCGCAGGCGTCCAGCTGCTCCGAGAGCAGTTTGTATTTTCGCTGCAAGGACTGAGCGCTCTCCGACAGCGGCGGCTCGGTGCCCTCTCCCGCCGCGCCAGACCGGCGCCCGGCGCTCGGCCCGCGCTTCCTCTTGGGCACCATGGGTCGAGGCCTCCAGCCCGCTCCTCCAGCTCAGCCCTTCCCGTCGACCAGCCCGAAGATTCTGGCGGGGTTCGACGCGTCTCAGGGTCACGAGGTTGGGAGAGGCAGAATCAGGAGTTTGGGGTCAATCAAGGGTCAGGGCATCGTCGCCAACCTTTACTAGAGGGCTCCTTTCAGACCTTGGCCGTGCGTCGGGGTTTGTCCACCTTTAGCTGTGTTGGCAGTCAGCCCGAACGGTCTCCCTGGAAACAGAACTTAGTCGCCCTCCACAACTCCCGCCCCGTTGCTTGCGCAACGGCCCGACTCCCCTTCCTCCGTTCCCCACAACTCCCTCACTGGAAGTCTGTGTGTGACGGCCTGTGTGCGCGTCCGGCAGAGGTCGGACCCCAGACGGGCAGCACTTCGGCTTTCCCCGGAGGACGATGCTGGGCTGGCTTCCGAATCTAACACACCCAGCAGCAGCCGGAGTAGCCCCCACTCTCCACGTGCCAGACTTGGGCCCTTTGAAGCCTCTCCACCGGCGGGCTTTTCCCCCAGGTGTCCCCATAAGGGGAGAGGCTTCGCCAAGTTCCTGGCCTCCTCCACCACACGCGCAAACACACACACACACACACACACACACACACACACGTGTGAAATCCCCGTATATCTTGTCAGGACAGAGCGCTTCCCCACAGCTTTTCATCGCTTGGGAAACCTAGTTTTCCTCGAAGCACTTTGTGATTCCTTTTTCTCCTTCTGGAGCCCTCATGGGAGTTAGGGTGACTGGGAAGGTCAAGCCCATTCGGATGCCATCCCCTAGTCCAGCGAGTTTCTCTCTGGGATTTCCTCTCTGAGGCTTCTAAGCCCGCCCGTGAGGCACCTGTTCAGTTCACCCCAGCGACCTGGGCTTGATCGGCTTCGCTTCCCAGCCGGCCAGTATGGCTGGTCCAGCCTCCCATCCTGTCTGATGCCTTTGACAAGTAACTTAAATCTATACCTATTTCGGTCCTGTCATCGTATAGTTGGGTTTCTATCCAGGTCTGTCCACATTTGCTGCAATATGGACAGATTCAAGAATTGTTGACTTTTAACTTTGTGAGGAGCACGGTTTAGGAAACCACATGTGTGGGAAGGCTTGTGTTGAAAACTATCTTAGGAGGTCTGGCTGGACTTGGTCTAGCTAGCTACACCTGCACCGAAGATGTGGCAGAGCCTCTTAAAATTAGGAACACATTTGAGGCATTTTCCTCCTTATAAAAATGTATTTTGTAAATAAAAATAAAATGACATAAACTTCAAGACAATGCAGAATTTCCATTTGTTTTCACATTAAACATTTTTAAAGAAACGCTGAATCATAAACTCCTAAAACAGCATCTGAGTGTTGGCCTTAAATGATGTGGGCTTTTTACAGAAAACAGGGCAAAGCCCAAGTAGAACCAGGGGAAGAATCAGCCATGATCCCGTAGTCCCATTTGGGACCATTTGGTACCGCTCCTTCTCCTGGCCTGGCATTCCAGACAGGGTCTCTCTGCCTGCCGGGGCAGCCACCAACGCTCTCCACCTCGCCACCCTCAGGCCCTCCTGGGCCCACTGTCCCTATCTGACAGATTGCGAAACAGACTGCGAGAGGTCGGGGCCTGCTCTCAAGGCCCGGCCGGTCCTCTGCAGTCTCGGACCCTGTTCCTAACCAGACCACACCGCACCGTGGGCCGCCCCTGCCCCTCCCGGGCTTCTGCGCCGCACACATCTGTCGCGGGAGTGTCTAGGTCGACCTGGGTCTTTTAATTTCTGTTTCGAAGCAAGGCAATCGATGGGCAGAGGTTTTTAAATTTTAAGTCGTCCGGGCCTCCCGATTCCCCGGCGATGTGTCCTCGCGTTAAAGCTCATAAACGCCTCCTCCCAGAAGAGGTTGGCGAGCGTTTCGTTCTCCTCTGTCTCCGGATTCCTCGAGACCGGGTTCTTCCCGGCGCTGCAATTCCCGATTACGCAATCCGGATGGAATCGAAGGTGGAGCCCTGAGGGAAGCCGCGCCCCCGCCCCGCCCCCAGCCCCGGTCCTGCCCGGAAGACCTCCAAACCACGCCCAACCCGGGCTCGGCTCCCTCCCGGTCCCTCGCCCCTGGCCCGGTCCGCCCCCCCCACCCCCCCCCACCCCCGCCACCAGCCGCAAGCGTCCGCCTCTGCGCTCCCAGCCCAGCCCGGCCGCAGAGGCTGCACTTTGCCTCTGCCCCGCGGCGATTGGGGGCAGAACGGGACCTTGTCCCCTCCGTTTCCTCGGGCTCGCTCCCCGCCGACAGCCACGGGGCGCGTGGGTGTCTCCGAGGGCAGCCCCTCTCCCAGGGAAGAGGGGGGCGCCCGGCCTGCAAGCGGGCTGAGATGCCCGCCACTCCGGACGTCTGGTGGCTTTCTCTGTGTTGGGAAAGCGGTGCCTGGTGTCCACCAGGTCCCACCGCCGCCCACGGGAGACGGAACTCACCTCCAAGGGCCCAGATTCAAAGCCAAGTGTTACTCTTGATGCTTCTCCCCACCCTTGGGGTCCTTCCCCCCTCCCTTCGTGAATGGCGTGGGGGTCTTTGTCCCTCCCGGGGCCAAGGCTACATTTCCCTCAGACTCCGGCAGGGAGGCGTCTGGAGGGTCACTCATCTCTTGGCAGGGACACCGAGCTGGAAAGACACCGGCAGGGAGAGGGCCAGCAGTCTGCTCAGCTTCTGGCAAGGCTGCCCCCCTCCCGTCCCCCTTCTCCTCCCACCCCGGCCCCTTCCCCGCAGCGGGCTCCGCTAGGGGCCTGCGAGGACCTTGAAGGCTGCGGCAGAATGTCGCGCCGGCTTGTTCCTGGGATGCTGCTCTCACCACTCAGCCCTGCCCCCAACCCTGGGCAGGCCGCCGGAGGGCACACCTTGCCGCCCTCGCTTGCGGTTCCTTCTGCCTCGGAGCCCTCCCTGCTGAGCTCCGGAGACTCGGGGTTTGCGCCCCTTCTCAGGAGTCCCAGTGGGGTTGGGCTGTGTGTCTGACCCCGGGGGGTGAGCACTTCAGCGGCCTCTGCTCCCATTTCACAGACAGAGAAACAGGCACAGAGTGAGTTGCCCAAGGACTCCTGAAATCACTGGGTCTGTGACTTGGACCTTGGTGGGCTCTTCCCACCGTGTCCGCTGCCTCTCTGGGTGAGTCCTCTCCTGTCCCTGCCCTGTGCCCTGGGGCAAAGGGAGGAGCCAGCTGCGTTTATTGGATCCCACTCCATGGCAGCCTGAGGCCACATGGCCAGTGCCTATGACCCTTCCACCTGCCAAGGCCAAGTGGACCTGTGGAGGTGGGGGTGGGTTCAGGTGATGCCAGAGACCCTGTCCTTGGAGCTCAGCCCTGGTGGGAGCCTGAGACCCACAGAGGCGGCCAGATGCTGAACAGAGGTCAGACAAAGGTACCCTGGGGGCCTGGCAGTCGGGCTGCCTCAGCCCACCCCAGTACCTTGTCCCTTGATCAGAAGCGAAGCGCTGATGGCGATCACCATGGCAAAGGGGAGGATGGGCAGGAATGTGAGTGAGGTCCAGGAGAGCCTGTCTATCCAGTGCGTCCTCTGGCTGAGGTCAGACCTGGAAAGCCCAGACCTGGCTGTTCTCTGTGCCCTGGGCAGGACCCAAGTCTGTCCCCTCCCCTATATCCCAGCTTGTGTGCTGCCTGCAGACCTGCCCCACCCCCTCCCCTCACCCCAACCTAAGCTGGCCCTGGGCTGGGCATTCAGAGAGGACCCTTCCTCAAGTGGCGGCCCCTCCGCAGCCAAGTACCTTGGAATCGGTGCCAGACCCACACCAGGCTCACGGTCAGCCCCAGGTGGAAGGACCAGATCCAGACCACGATGTGCGTCAGTTCCCACAGCCATGGCTGCCCCTGGAGGAAGTGCCCTCTCCAGACACGCGGTGCAGCGAGGGACACGGCGGCACCACCACCCGAGTCCCATGAGCCAAGGCAGGTGGGAGCCGGCGGGAGCCCCGGGGTGCGTGTTATGTGCGGAGCACGTGAGGGCCGGCTGGGGCTCTGCGGTGGTGCTGCCGTGGTGACCCGGGCCCTGGCCTGCTCAGGGTCAGCGGGGCCGCAGCTTCCGGAGAGGCTTCGTTGGAGCTCAGGGCCTGTGGGTTCGGCTCCCTGGTCCTCCCTGAGTGGCCAGACTGGGGCAGCTGGGCCTCGGGGTGTGGTCCAGGTTGGTCTGCATGCCCCCCCCTCCCAGGGGTGCTCACCTACCTCTGTTCGTGAGGACGAGGATGACAAACAGAAGGACGCCCAGAGTCCAGAGCCCTGCGCAGGCCCCGGTGGCGATGCCAGCGCCCCCCTCCACAGGCTGGCTCAGAGATGCCCCTGAGAGACAGCCACGACGAGGCGCCCAGCTGGGGGGCGCGCCTCCTCGGGGGCCCCCGTTTCCAAGTCTGGGCACATGATCCAGAGACAACCACAGCTACAGCCCCAAGGTGCTCTCCTGGGAGGGGCGCAGGCAGGTGCCCGGAGTGACCTGGGGTACCTGGGTCCATAGCCCACGCTGGGAGCAGGAGAGAGGAGAGCCCAACTTCGGAGACCCAGGTGCAGGGGAGCACAGCAGGTCCACCCCACAGGGTCGGGGGCTGCACCGGACACAGGGTGGGCGGTGGGCTACACTGTGACACACATGGGAACACAGCTGATATCTACTCAGACTTGGACACTGAGGGGAAGGGAGGGGCAGGGCCCACACTCAGACTGTGACACACAGGGAGGGGCAGGGCCCACACTCAGACTGTGACACACAGGGAGGGGCACGGCCCACACTCAGACTGTGACACACAGGGAGGGGCAGGGCCCACACTCAGACTGTGACACTCTGCAGTCTGGGAGGTGGGATCCCTGTGAGTTGGTCTTCCTGGTCATAAGGAGGCTGGTGATGGATGAAGCAGGAGGTTTAGGCCAAATCGTTTCAACCTGGGGGGTTTGACCTGCCACATGCCCGCTCCCCCTAACTCTGGGCCTCCTGGATGAGGCCCCCCAAACTGCACATGATCTCCCCACGGGTCAGCTAAAAATAAAAGGCACAGTTCACTTCTTCTCAATGCATAATAAATACCCCGAGTCAATAATGCACTCAAAACTAAGGTGAAGGTTACAGCTGCACACAATAAAACTGACTGTCAACTGACAACTGATGAGAAAATAAAAACCTCTTGACAAAATTTATATCTGCAAGGATATTTGGACAAGGGAAAGTTGGACTGGGTAGAAATAACGGCCCCAAGAGAAAACACATAATAGCAGATTTAGAAATAACTAATGGATGAATCAAATGTCCACTGAAAATTTGATTTAATAATTAAGTAAATGTAATGAAGTTCATGCTGCAGAATTCCTTTTTTGCTGAAATTCACTGATTTGGGGATAATTCTGCTTAGGGCCACGTTCTTGGTGGCAGAATGGCAGGGTTGAGACCTCCTTTGGCTGCGGGTTCCTGGGGGAAGGCAGGGAGAAGAGGGGCTGGCCTGCTAGCTGTCACTCGTCCCTGCTGCTCCACAGGCCAGAGGTCCCACTGCCCTCAGCCGCTGCGTTGGACTGCTCCGCGCCCGCCCCCACCAGGCCCCGCTCTTGTCGACTGAGTTTACTAAGGCTCCCACTTGCCGTTGCTGCTGCCTGCAGCTGGGGGAACGCCCGGCTGTGCCTTCCGAGTCAAGTGTGCTGACCTTCCTGGCCTCTCAGCCCCGCTCCTCACCTCGGACCCTCCGTGGTGAGTCCAGCTGTCATCCCTTTCGGCCCAAGTGGTTATCAGTCCTTCCTCCATTTCCATCGGTGGGCCTTCTGTTCTCTCCGTCCTTGTGGGCATAGAGCTTTTCAGTTTATCTTCATGTTTATTATTGATTATATTTGGGGAATACTCCCACTCATTCAATGGACTTGCCATCTCATCTAAGTTATCAAATGTATTGGTGGGAGGTTGTTGACAATAAACCCTTATTTTCAATGTTTGAAGGATTTGGTAGGAATGTAGTCTTTCATTCCTGACACTAGTAATTCCTGTGTTAGTTTTCTAATTTTATGTTTATTTTTTATGTTCTGTATCAGTCTTCTTGATTACAAGATGTCAATAATATGAAAACATTTTTAATATAACAGAACGTTTAATTACATCCTCTTCCCATCAATGCACGAGTCATTTAATGATGATTATATCAGCCATTTCCATTGGCAGGAGGCTTTTCCACTAAAGGCTCCAGTGGTTTCCATGGTACCATGTTTCTCACCAGATTTAGTTCATTTCCAGCCTGAAGAATCACCTCTTCTGTTTGGCCACTCTTCTAATTTTTTAACACTGGGTTCCACTTTAACCATACCCAGCTTCTCATTTGTAATCTGTTCTGTATGCTTTCTATACACTACATTTTTAGGGACTGGTTCAAGAACTCTAGATTCACATTTTTTTCCCTTTGAGTACATTAATGATGTCATTGCTTTTTCTTCTGGCTTTAATTTTTTTTCTGATAAAAACTCTGCAGTTATGCTTATTTTTGTTCCTCTGCATGTAAATTTCTTTGGTTACTTTTAGTATTTTTTCTTTATCACTGTTTTTCAGCAATTTAGTTATGAGTTCCTTTGTGTTTTTCCTACTTGGGCTTCATTTAAATTCCTGGATCTGTGAATATATCATTTTTTCTTTAAATTTGCAAAAATTTCAGCCATTACTTTCTCAAACATACTTTCTGCACCCCCCTTTTGTTGACACTGTCCCACAGGTCAGTGAGGTGTTTTTTTTCCTGTGGGTTTCAATTTGGATAGTTTTTATTGCTGTGTATTTGAGTTCACTGATCATTTTTTTTTTTTTTTTTTTAAAGATAGGGATTTTTTTTTTTTTTGGCTGTGTTGGGTCTTCGTTTCTGTGCGAGGGCTTTCTCCAGCTGTGGCAAGTGGGGGCCACTCTTCATCGCGGTGCGCGGGCCTCTCACTATCGCGGCCTCTCTTGTTGTGGAGCACAGGCTCCAGACGCGCAGGCTCAGCAATTGTGGCTCACGGGCCTAGTTGCTCCGTGGCATGTGGGATCTTCCCAGACCAGGGCTCGAACCCGTGTCCCCTGCATTGGCAGGCAGATTCTCAACCACTGCGCCACCAGGGAAGCCCCACTGATCATTTTTTATGCTGTGTCCATCCAATGAGTTTTTCATTTCAGATATTTTATTTTTCAGCTCTAGAAATTCCATTTGGTTCTTTTAAATAATTTGCCTTTTTTATTTCACTATATTCATGCTTTCTTTATATCCATGAGCATATTTATAGTAGCTGTTTTTAAAGTCATTGCCAATTCCATCATCTCTGTCATTTATGGGTCTGCTTCTATCAGCTTATTTTTCTCCTGGATACGGCTTCCATTCTCCTGCTTCCTCCCAAGCCTTGTAACTTTTTTTTTTTTTTTTAGGTGAAATCACATAACATAAAATTAACCATATTGAAGCATACACATTAGTGGCATTTGGTACTTTCACAATGTTGTATAACCATCACTTCTATGTAGTTACAAAACATTTTCATCAGCCCAAAAAGGAACCCTGTACCCATTAAGCAGTCACTACCCATCTCCCCTCCCCCCAACCCCTGGGAACCACCAACCTGCTTTCTGTGTCTATGGAGGTACTTATTCTGAATATTTCATTTAAGTGGACTCATATAATATGCGACTTCTTGTATCTGACTTACTTCACTTAGCATGTTTCCAAGACTCATCCACATTGTAGCACATATCAGTACTTCATTCCTTTTTATGGCTGAATTATATTCCATTGTCTGTATAGATAATATTTTCTTTATCCATTCATCAGTTGATGGACATTTGGGTTGTTTTCACCTTTTGGCTTTTGTGAATAGGCTGTTGTGAACACTTGTGTACAAGTATTTGTTTGAATATCTGTTTTCAGTTATTTTGGATATATACCCAGAAGTGGAATTGCCGGATCATATGGTAATTCTATCTTTAACTTTTCGAGGAATTGCCAAACAGTTTTCCACAGCAGCTGCACCATTTTACATCCCACCAGCACTGTATGAGAGTTCTGATTTCTCTCCATCCTTGCCAAGACTTTTTTTTTAAAGTCATCCTAGTGACTGAGTGTGACCTCATGTGTCTTGATTGCATTTCCCTGATTGCTAATGACGTTGAGCATCTTTTCCTGTGGTGCTGACCATTTGTGTATCTTCTTTGGAGATATGTCTATTCAAATCCTTTGTCCATAATTTTATTTATTTTTATTTATTTATTTTTTTGTTGTAAATGTTTTATTTGCTTAACAATATATCTTCAGTAACTTTTTCAGGGCAGTATATATAGATATAATATTATAAAACACATTACTAGCTATGTGGTATTCTATATATAATAATAGCTGTATAGCATAATTGAAGTATGATTAATTTAACCAGTCTGATACTGATGAACACTTACCTTGTCACCAACTTTTCCCTACTAAGACAATGCTACTGAAAACTATTTTTGCCTGCTTGTGAGATTTTTGTATGACAAATTCCTTTTGTATCAAACGATACATGCATTATACATTTTTTATAGAGATTGCCAAATTGTTAGTGAGCTACAAGAGAACAAAGATAGATAACAATACCAAGAAAACAACACATGAACAAAACAAGAATTTCAACAATGAGACAGAAATCATAAAAAAGAACCAAACAGAAATTGTGGTGCTGAAGAATACAATAGAAATGAAGAATTAAAAACCCAGTGGAGAACTTCAACAGCAGACTTGATCAATCAGAAAAATGAATTACTGAATTTCAAGCCAAGTCACTTGAGCTAGAGGAGGACAGTGGTCTGTGAGGCTCATTGCAGATAACATGGAGGCAACGTCCGCAAGCCAGAAGGGCGCCCCAGAGGCAGTGTCGGGGCCACGTGTGTGGCAGGGAGGCCTGGCCTTTCGCCTCCCTCTGGTTCCTAGCAGGCTGGCCAGCAGCCAGTGCAGGAGCAGCAGAGCAGGGGTGTCGGCTCCAGCACGTCTTCCTCCCCTGCTTCAGCCTGAGCTGGGGGTGTCCAGGTCACCCAGGTGGCTGGAAAGGGGGTCAGCTGCCCAAGCATGGGAATTCTCTTCACCAGGATATGGAGACTCTTCAAGCACCAGGAGCACAAAGTTATTGTTGGGGTGCATAGTGCAAGGAAAGTATCATCCTTTACCGATTTCCTGTGAATGAAATTGTACATACATCCCCTTCCAATCCGCTTTCTCATTGGCTCCTTCCAAACCAAGGGCTTAAAGCTGTGATTGACATTTTTCTCATCATAAGTCCTCTTGGGACATTGTATAGCCTGTGTATAAACTAAACTCCAGACTTGATTCAAATTTCACCAGTTTTCCCACTGCTGTCCTTTTTCAGTTCCAGAATCCAATCCACGGTGCATTTAGTTATCGTATCTCCTTAGTGTTCTCTGGTCTGTGACAATTTCTGTCTTCCTTTGTTTTTCATGACCTCATTTATGTAGTCTCCTCTTGATGTACTCATAGGTTGTTTCCAGTTTTTCACTATTGCAAGCAATACTGCCATGAACTTTCTTGTATATTTTGGACAATGTGCTAGTATTTCTATGTGACTAAAAGCTTTCAGGTCCTTCTAGCTCTGATTTTTTTCGTATTCCTGTTTACAGATGAGGATGCTGCCGAGTTGCAAAGTTATGTCACTTGTCCATTGTCACACAGTGACACCGTTCCAGAATTGGGATTAGAGGCTCCATTTCTTGACTACTAGTTGTTGACTCAGTGCTCTATTACATATCACTGGGAAATTATTCTTGTAAAACATTATATCCTCTAGAAAGATCATTCAGCATGCTATATAAAATCATATGACGAAGCATCTTCTTCCCTATATCTATCAAAAATATTTATTGGGACCTAAGAATAGGGCACTCTATGAATGCTATAGGAGATGCTGAAAGATACAGAAAGTAGTTTTTTCCTTCAAAGAACTTGCGAATTTAGTTCTGCACATAATATTCATTAACTTAACAAATGCTTATTGGGCTTCCCTGGTGGCACAGCGGTCAAGAATCCACCTGCCAATGCAGGGGACACGGGTTCGAACCCTGGTCCGGGAAGATCCCATATGCCACGGAGCAACTAAGCCCGTGCACCACAACTACTGAGCCTGCACTACTTCGGGGTAGAATGCCTGGGTCACAGTAAATTTCTGTTAAACATTTTAAGAAACTACCAAATGGTTTCCCAAAGTGGCTGTAGCATTTTATACGCCCATCGACAGAGTATGAGTGTTCCAGTCTCTACACACCCTCACCAACATTTGGTGGGGCCAGTCTTCTTAAGGGCAGCCATTCCATTAGGATGTAGTGTATCTCAAGTCCTAATTTGCATTCTCTTTCCATTTCAGACATTATGTCCTCACGTGGCCACTCGACAGCACACGTGTCCCTGGCCTTCATCCCACCGCCCAGATGCCTCCTCGGTCTATAGCGTCATCTCACAAACTGTGACAGGTCTACAATGAAGTAACTCAGAAATAACAAGGAAGAGTTGAGAAACATAGCTAGCTATAGGACAGAGTAATTTTATGACTGTTGAACCTAATAAAAATGTTGGACTTTTATGTATATCTATGGTTAAAATTTTTTCTAGTAATTCATTTTTATTGTATTTTACATAATTATGGGTCCACAACAGATTGAAAGATTTTAAAACTTCTGGTCCCCAGACAGTTTGGGAGCTCACCCTGAGTGCTGGAGGGCCCAGGGCTCGGCCCAGCGGTCTTGCCTCGCCACTGCTTTAAATCATCAGCACCTCCTGCATCCACACCCCCAGTGCATGTCACTTCATCCCTCAACTCCACAGTCAGGTCTTTCTATGATTTTCACTTGGATGTCCTATCAGCCTCTTAAAGTGTCCCAATTCCTCGTCTCTCTAAACCTGGTCTATCAGCTGCCTTCCCATCTCAGCCCTGTTCTTGCAGACAACCCCCCCCCCACCATGAACTTGACTGTCATCTGCGATTCCTCTTTCTCTCACACCCACAGCCCCCCACCACAGCAAATCCAGGGGCTCCACTGCAGCCAGAACCACTCTTTCTCACCTCCACCGTGTCCTCCTCTCCCCTTTTTCCTCCCCGCCCCGGCGTGATCAGACCCTGCCACAGCCCGGGTCTCATTCACAATCACGGCCCTCCCCTCCAGCTTTGCCCACCGCCCTCTGCTGATACCTTGGTCTCCATCCCAGGGCTCCAGCCACACGGGGCCTCCTTGTGGTTCCAACGCGCCAGGCACACTCCCACTCGGGGCTTTTGCCTAGCTGTCCCCTCGATGCTCTTCTTCCAGCGTCCAAGGGGCTGTGCTCCCACTTCCTTCCCTGGCTACCCCCGCCCGTCAGCCCCCTTACGTGGCTTCCTTTTTCTGCAAGGCTCTGGTCACCGTCTGGCGCTTGACCTCTGCGCACTGCAGCCCCCTCTCAGCCAGTCTCATAGACTCTCACCCCCTCCAGCTTTGCTCTCCCAGCCGCTTGCCGGGACCCCCGCCCTGGAACTGACCCCCAGTTTCCTGGCGGTGCCTCAGCACCTGCCCAGTTCAAGCGCCCGCACCCGCTGGGGATGGCCCGGTCCCTGCTGCCAAATACCCAAGGAGTGGAGGGGCTGTCTGCGAATGACACCCTAACCGTCGGCACCCCCTTAGCAGAGACCGGCGAAGCAAGGCGGAGGGAGGAAAGAGCGTCCCGGGCGGTGGGCACTGCACGGATAGGTGGAGAGGTTCTGGAGGCTGCAGCAGGCTCCTTGGGCGCAGGTGGGGCGGGGGGTGGAGGGCGGAGAGGGGCACCTTCTGGGCTCTGGCCTGCGCCACGCGGAAGTGCAGTCGCCAAGGCGGCGAGGGTCCGGGGGCGGTGCCCAGGGGGCGGGACTGCGGGGTGGGGCTCCACGGCAGCCCCGGATTGGGCGGGGCTTGGGCTGCAGACCCCGCTCTGCCCCGCCCCGGCGCAGGCGCAGGGAGGGCTTCGCCGTCGGTTCCCAAGGCAACCGGTTTCAACAGTTCGAGCCCAGCGCGTGTCTGGAGGCCTCCTGGCGCCGACCAGCCGGCATGTGCGCCGCCGAGATGGACCGTCACGTTGCTCAGCGATACCTGCTCAAGCAGCGGCTCGGGAGCGGGGTGAGCTCGGGGAGGCGCCCGGGCGTCCGCCGGACCAGGCCACCTGCAGGGCGTGGGCAGGGCCAGTCGGAGGACTGTGGCCTTCCACTCTGCCAGGGACTCCTGGGCTTGGGTCCTGCCTCCCCCAGGAGCTGGAGGTGTGGCCTGTTCCCAGGGAACTTGTCACCTGGTTCTGGGAGACAGGTGACAGCCAGGACCCCTAAGGCCCCAGTTCGGACCCTGGTGCCCCATCCACCCACCGTCCCCACCCACCACCCCCGGCTCCCGGGGTGCCTCTCCCGTGCCCACAGAATGCTCTAGGGAGACCGGGCACACGTCATCCAGTCGCTGAGGGGGAAGGGCAGATCCCAGGCTCTGCCCAAGAAGGGGGAAGGGCAGATCCCAGGCTCTGCCCAAGAAGGGCTCTGCCCACTCCATTTACTATCCCAGTAAATGGAGTGGGCAGAGTGGAGGCCAGAACCTTGTGTGAGCCCATGTGCATTTTTTTTTTTTTTAGAGAAATTCACGTTCTTTCTTTCTTTCTTTCTTTCTTTATTTATGACTGTGTTGAGTCTTCGCTTCTGTGCGAGGGCTTTCTCTAGTTGCGGCAAGTGGGGACCACTCTTCATCGCGGTGCGCGGGCCTCTCACCATCGCGGCCTCTCCTGTTGCGGAGCACAGGCTGCAGACGCGCAGGCTCAGTAATTGTGGCTCACGGGCCCAGTTGCTCCGTGGCATGTGGGATCTTCCCAGACCAGGGCTCGAACCCGTGTCCCCTGCATTGGCAGGCAGATTCTCAACCACTGCGCCACCAGGGAAGCCCCCCATGTGCATTTGTGATTGTGATTGTGTGAGCATGTGGGACTGTGTGAGAGTGTATGTGTGAAGGTGTGTCACTGGGTGTGTGCAAGTGTGTGATGAGGGAGGGGAGAAAAGAAAGTGCAAGCAGCCGTGCAAAGGCCCTGAGGCAAGGACCTGCTGGGCTGTTGGGAAACAGCAGAGTTGAGGTAACTGGATAGGAGTTCTGGGGGGACAGTCTTATCAGGTGGGGCTTTGAGGAACTGCAAGGACTTTGGCTCTTACTGTGAGTGACACGGGGAGGGTAGCAGCCATTGGTACCACTTTACAAGGCTCAGCCTGCCCACTCTGTTGAGGATGAACAGTGGGAGTGGGTGAGAGAGAGTAGTTAAGAGGTCAGTGTAGTGATACAGGCTGGAGGTGCGAGGGGCTCAGACCAGGGCGGGGGCAGCAGAGATGGTAGAAAGTCTTCGGATTCTGATGAATCCTGAAGGTGGAACCAACAGGATTTGCTGACAGGCTGGATGGGGTATACGAGAGAGGGCTCAGGGTGACTGAAAGGATGAAAGGCTGTCGGAGAAGGGACAGGCTTCAGATCCTGCCCAGGAGCTCCCTCCCATCTGTGACCTCATATCCTCCTGGGGCCTCCCCAGATGCTCTCTGGCCTCCAACCCCCCTTTGTTCCTATCAACCTCCTCTGGAGGCCTGCAGCTTCGGGGGCCTCGCCCCTCACCACACAGCATCCCTTCCCCGGAACCAGAGCAGGAAGGAGGAGGCTCATGCCTGCAGGGGGCGGTCTGGCGGGCAGGGGATGGCCCTGTGCCCAGCAGGCTGACCGCCCTCCTCCCCAGGCCTACGGCATCGTGTGGAAGGCGGTGGGTCAGAGGAGTGGCGAGGTTGTAGCCATCAAGAAAATCTTTGATGCCTTCAAGGATAAGACGGATGCCCAAGTAAGTGAATAGGAAAGCGGTGTGGGAAAGGATGAGGCAGGGTTGTGGGGTGGCCCCCCTGCTGCCTTGTGTCTGGAAGGCACAACTTGAAGCCCAATCACAGCAGGTTTCTGGCATTTCTCAGAGCACCGCCCCCTGTGACCTCATGGTCCAGCGGGTGTGCAGGTGGCGAGCATCAGTCCCTTCACATCCTCTCCAGACACGGGCTTCCTTCTTGCTCTGCACCCACACTCACATTTCTGTCTCCTTCCAGAGGACGTTCCGGGAAATCATGCTGCTCCAGGTGAGTGGCCAAGGCCGTCTGCCTGCTTCTCCAGGTGTAGTCTCTCCAAATAAGGGGAAGTCTGGCCCCTTGACCCCCAGGGCACAGCCCCCGCTCTCTCCCCAGGAATTTGGGGACCATCCCAACATCGTCCACCTCCTGGATGTGATCCGGGCAGAGAATGATAGGGACATTTACCTGCTGTTTGAGTCTATGGGTGAGTGAGGCCTTCCTCAGACCCCAGCCCCACCTTTGTCCTGGCCCAGGATCCTCCCACCCACATCCCAGTGGCCTGGCTCCCTCTGTATGTTCCTTTGCTGCTTGGGTCCCTGCAGTAGCCAGTGCACTCAGCTTGGGCAATGTCCCTGTGGAGCTGGAGAGTGTCAGCCCCCAAGGCCTGGTGGCAAATATCTTGAACCCTGTCTATGAGGCTTCTGCTTTGTCCACTGTTTGCAGCTACATTTTCTTTTCTTTTTTTAATTAAAAAAATTTTTATTCATTTATTTAACTTCTGGCCGCATCGGGTCTTTGCTGCTGCATGTGGGCTTTCTCTAGTTGCGGCGAGCGGGGGCTACCCTTTGTTGCGGTGCGCGGGCTTCTCATCGCGGTGGCTTCTCTTGTTGCAGAGCACGGGCTCTAGGCATGTGGGCTTCAGTAGTTGTGGCACACGGGCTCAGTAGTTGTGGCTCCTGGGCTCTAGAGCGCAGGCTCAGTAGTTGTGGCACACGGGCTTAGTTGCTCCGCGGCATGTGGGATCTTCCCGGACCAGGGCTCGAACCCGTGTCCCCTGCATTGGCAGGCGGATTCTTAACCACTGCACCACCAGGGAAGCCCTGCATTTTCTTTTTTCTACTCATTTGATAAAGCAAAGGCAACATGAAATAAAGTATAAAAATAATTCCACAAACTTTTATTGCTGTGCCAACAAAGACAGTGGGCAAGCTTGAGAAGCCATCAGGGGCTCCTGGGCAGTGCGCGCATCCAGGACACGGCTCTGAGGTTGGCCGGTGGGACCTGGGGTCTGTGGGCATTGGGCAGGCTGAGGCGCCCCCATGAGGGCTCAAAGTGGGCCAGACTGGCCCGCTCTCCCCAGGCCCACCAGACTGACCTGCACACCCCCCCAGACACCGACCGGAATGCCGTCATCTGCAAGGGCACATTGCTAAAGGACACCCACAAGCGCTACATCTTCTACCAGCTCCTGCGGGCCACCAAGTTCATTCATTCAGGACGAGTTATCCACCAGGACCAGAAGGTGCCGCCCAAGCCCCATCCACTGAGCTCCACGGCCCGCACCCCTACTCCAGGGTCCTCAAGCCGCCACCCATGTCAGCCCTCAGCCCACCTCTTTTCCCCAGCCATCCAACGTTCTCCTGGACGCCAGCTGTTTGGTGAAGCTCTGTGACTTTGGCCTCGCCCACTCCCTCAGCGGCCTCCCTGAGGGGCCCGAGGGCCATGCCCTGATGGAGTACGTGGCCACGCGATGGTACCGGGCTCTGGAGGTGTTGCTGTCCTCGAGCTGGTAACGGTGACCTACCCCCACCCCGCCGCCACCTCCCCCTGCAAGTCCCCCTGTGCTCTCCTGCCCCGCCAGGGCCCTTGGGCCTTCTTATGCCCCCAGTGTCCGAGACCCCCCAGAAGTACCTCCTCCCACCCCCCCCTCTGCCTCTGGGGCTCCCCCCACAGCTCCACCCCTCCCTGCCCCAGGTACACCCCCGGGGTGGACATGTGGAGTCTGGGCTGCATCCTGGGGGAGATGCTAGCAGGGCGGCCCCTGTTCCCCGGCGCCTCCACGCTCCACCAGCTGGAGCTGATTCTGGAGGCCATCCCACCACCCTCTGAGGAGGGTGAGCATGTGTGCGGGGGTCCGCCGGGCACCAGGGACACTGAGGGTCAGAGCACACAGCTGTGGGAGGGACAGCACCTGCCGGACCAGGACTGAGAATGCAGGACAGCCGGGAGGGGATGGGGGTGGTAACGTGAAGGTGGAGGGACGAGGAGCGTCCGGAAGCCTTGGGAAGAATGGAAAGGGCAGGCCCTGCCGAGGGTGGGCCCAGAGAGGAGCTGCTGGGGGCTTCGGGGAGCAACTGGACAGAGTCCACCAGGGCCACAGGGTCCACGAGGGTCAAAGAGTGCTCATGAAGGGTCCATCCGGGTCAGGACAAGGGCAGTAGCTCGGCGGAGGGGTGACAGGAGCGACCCACACTGTGCTGGAAGCCAGACAGGGATGTTGGCAACGAGGTGGAGGGAGGCGGCTGGGTGGGGTGCCGCAGGGGTCCTTCCTTCTCCCTGGGGGAGGGGGACGAAGGACAGCGTTGGAGGAGCCCTGTCCTCTCCCCGGGTTTCTGCGCTGATGGAGAAGGCAAGGGGCTCCCCTGTGGAGGTGGGAGCACAGGGTATGGGGGACACGTGTGCACGTGTGAGCGTGCAGCCTACGGAGGGTGCAGGAGTGTGTAAGGACTGGCGCACGTGTGGGTGTGCTTATGCACGAGTGGCGGCACACGACCCGGTATTCGGGGTTTGAGCCCTGCCAGAGAGCCGAGGCCCTGCAGAGAGGAGGTCGCTCAACGGGTCAGAAGCGGTGGCCGGCGACCCCCCTGAGCTGCCCCGCCTTCTGCGCCCACTCCCAGACTTCCTGGCTCTCGGCTCTGGCTCCGGCTCCTCGGCTGTGCAGCGCCTGGGGTCCCGGTGAGTGCGGGGGCTTCGGAGCCGGCCCCAGCGCCCTTCCCGCAACCTTCAGGCTCCCCAGCCCAGAAACTGTTGGTCAGGCTAAAAACGAGGAGGCCCCAGTGTGGGCGCAGTTCGCCCTGGGCCGGCGGCAGGAGCTGCACCGGGCCTTGGAGAGGAGGGGACCTGAAGGGAAGCAGGGGTCTGGCGAACCTGCCCGCTGCCTGAGGGTGGTGCTCCGGAGGGAGCACGGAGCAGGAAGGGGGGGGGGCGGACCCTGGAGCGGCGGATAGGCCGGCTGCCCACAGGCCGGGGCAGACACTGGACACCTTCCTGCCCCCCGACACCCCCGCAGAGGCCCTGGACCTCCGCAAGCGACTCCTGGTGTTTGCCCCCGACAAGCGGCTCAGCGCGGCCCAGGCCCGGCAGCACCCCTACGTGCAGAGGTAGGGGAGGCCCGGCGGCCGGGCAGGGGTTGCCGTGGGCCGGAGAGGTCGCAGGGCCTCGCCCGCCGGCAGCCCAGGTCTTATCTCCCCAGCACCCGCCTCGCCGGCCCCCCGCAGGTTCCACTGCCCGGCCCGGGAGTGCGCCCTGGAGGCGGACGTGCGGCCCCCGGTGTACGAAGGAGCCCAGGTCTCGGCCACCGAGTATCGCAGCCGCCTCTATCAGGTGCTCCGGCCCGCGACCCCCATCATCCCCCGTGCACGCACCCTCGAAGCCTCCCCTGCCCCAGCGACCCCCAACCCCCTGACGCCCACCCCGCGCACCTCCGAGCGCCCCCTCGCCTCTCGCAGATGATCCTGGAGCGCAGGGGTAACGGCCGCGTCCCGAGGGAGACGGGCCTGGGCGGCGTCCCCCCGCCCCCGGCGGCCCCTCGCAAACCCAGAGCCGCGGCCAAGCTGCCCTCGGGCTCGCCTGCGCGGAAGCCCGGACGCCAGCCTCGAAGTAACCCCGGTCACGGCCCCGCGCACGGTGTGTGGTCTGGCGGCCGCCCGCGCGGAGCTGCTGGGGTCCCTGCTGTGTGGGACCACCAACCGTCAGCAGCGCGGGACCCCTAACTCCGGGACTTGATCTTCCGACCCCACAGATGTCCCCGGCGGAGCCAAGGACCCTCCCAGGCAGAGCTCGGCCCCCCTGCACCAGCCTCCGCCCCCAGGAGGTCTTGGGAGAGGGAAAGGGCCCCGCTGGGCGACGGCAGGGCTCCCCTCGGCATCCTGCTGGGTAGGTCGCGGGAAGGGGGGCACGGGAGGACCCCTCCCGCAGATCCTTCGCGACGGTGCCAGTGATCCTGCGACACGCCCCTTCCCAGGTGAAGCCCAGCGGGAGGGGGGCGGCGCCCTCCTTGCCCTCGCAGGCCGCCGCCCAGGTGGCCGTCCAGGCCTTGATCCGGAGTGACCGGAACCGGGCCGTGGTGGCAACGCGGCCGGCGCGCGACCGGTGAGCCCGCGCCCCTCCCGCCCTCCCCTCCCTTCCCCCTTCCTTCCCCCTCCCCCCCTTCCCCCTTCCTTCCCCCTCCCCCGTCCGCTTCCCTCGCCTCAGGGCGCTCCCTCCACGCCTCCTACGATGATCCTCGTCTGCTTGCAGGTTCCTACCTGGCCTCCCTGGGAGGCCCGGCCCGGCCGGAGGATGTTCAGCGCCTCGGCCTCGCAGGGGGCCAGGGGGGCGCGCGGGCCGCGCTCGGGGGCTACTCCCAAGCCTACGGGACCGTCTGCCACTCGGCGCTGGGCTGCCTGCCTCTGCTCCCTGGACCCCGCGCCTGAGCCGCCCTACGGGTCTTCAACCGGCCATCCCCGGAGCCCAGCCTCGCGCCCCTCCCCCAGTCCCTGGATTGCCCCTCCTCCAGGCCGCGCCCCCCTCCCCCGCCCCCCCGCCCGAGACCCCAGTGCTCTCCACCCACCTTTTCCCCAACCCGCCCTCTCCTGGCCACGTTTGAGTTCTGGAGCTTGTCCAGGCCTCTGGGGGAGTAGATGAGGCTCGCACTCCAGCCTCAATCACCTTCTCCGATAAAGTATGGTCTGTGCCAGCCTGCCTACCCAACTCTCCTCCTCGGCTCCCTGCAGCCCACCCCTTTCCGAGGACAGAGCCCTTGAGAAGCCTTGTGGGCACCGTATGCTGTCACCCTGGGCTCCTGTCTGGTCACCTTTGTCCCCAGCAGGCCTGCCTGGTGCTTGAGCACATCAGATCCCAGCTGGGGCTGCTGCAGGCTGTGCCCAGGGTGGTCCTGGCAGGAGAGGGTCTTGTGCAGTGCATCTGTTGCCTGGGTGCAAGCTACCGTGTGACCACATTTGTGGTCTTGAGCCAGAGCGGGAAAAGGGACAAGATGGGGCAGCGGCCCTGACTGGAGTCACTGTCAGCGAGCCCAGCCCGTGCCCCAGCAACACAGTGACTGGCACCCAGTTTGTCTCCAGGCCTTGGTTGGGGGAGGGGGAGAACAGCTGGAAATGTCTTGCGGGGCTCAAGGCTCCCTCCTCTGGTCATCACCAGGCAAAGGGCCTGGTGTGAGCCCAGGCCGGGGAGGGGGGTGGTGGGGGGTGGCAAGGAGGTGGGAGGGGCCCAGTGGGCGCTGAGGTGTCTCCTGGTCCCATGCATGCCTCACACCGCATCTGACCCTGGGTAGCGGTCAGGACACAGGGAGGCCACTTCTCGGCTGCCTGGCAGGAGGAGCTCACAGCCTAAGGGTTTCGGCCTGTGCGGTGAAGCCAGGAGCAGGAAGCTCTGCCCTACTGTAAAAGACACGGGCTGCTGAGGGGGAAGGGCGAGGCTTGGGCAAGGAGAGCTGGGCAGAGGGTGGACCCAGACCTGGCAGCTACAAGAGAGATTCAAAGACAGAGAGAACAGGGCTTGGGGGAAGGCCAAGGATGGGGCCACCACAGTTCTGGCTTGGAGGTGAGCTATTCACGAGATGGGGACTGCCCAAGGGGCAGTTGTTTGCATTTCTAGAGCCTGAGGCATAGCCCCAAGTGATAAACAAGGGGGACAAATGAGACTGTAGGATGAGTGCCACTGCCCAGAAAGGGGCAGGGGGCCCAAGAAGTCCAGCCCTGAGCGCAGAGGCAGTGCTGCTGGGGCTGGAGCGCTAGGGAGGCCCAAACAACTGGGCAAGTGGCTGCTTGGCACCCAGGACAGCGGAAGCCCCAGGTCAACGGGAGCTTCGAGACGAGGCTGGGAAGTGTCTGCTGGGCTAGGCAACCAGGGGCTGTGCCTACACAGAGGGCCAGGTGGCGGCGAGGATGGGCAGTAGGCAGCTAAGTGTGGCAGTGAAGTGAGGCCTGCACAGGAAGGGGCTGAGAGGTGGAAGGGGTCTGTGTTGGTTAGAAGATGCGGGTAGAGGTATGGCAGTATAGAGGGGGAGGGGTCTTTAGTACACTCCACAGGGATGGGTGGTGGTGTCCAGAGGGAATCTGAGAAGTTCATAAGTCTAAAGTTGGCAATATATAACTGGGTGATTGTATACATATAATTATATATACACACACACACACACACACACACACACATATATTTGGGAACATGCTGGAATATTTTGTGCATTGTTTTATTATTAACACCAAAATGTGCAGAATCACATTTGAGGAGATGTCTTATTGAGCACGATGTGGAGGATGCAGACGGGAGGCTCTGAAGGCCTCTGGCCTCTCCCTGGGCAGAACCTCCACTTCCTGCGAGGGCCTCCCTCAGCGATAGGCTCGGCCAGGTCTGCTGAGAACAGCTGTGCACCAGGCCAGGTAAAACCAAACTCGTCAACAAGCACGTCAAGGCCCAGAAATGCTCCAGCTTGTCCGGCTCCCCAGTGACCTTTTCCATTCGAACCAAAGTCTCTGCTGTGGTCCCTGGGTGGTGGCTTTGGTAACCGGACTGCGAGCCGCCAGGGAGCAGGTGTCCCCCTACCCCACCTCCCCTCCCTTTTCCAGCTGCTCAGTCAGAACTGCTGCCTCATTCAGCAGTCTTGTTCCTTAAATCCTTTCCCAGCCAGAGCAATTGGGGTTCCTTATACTTAAAAAAAAAAAAAAAACTATTTAAAAAGAAATAGCGCAAACACTAATTTAACAGTACTAGCACCTACTGTGGGAGGCTTTCTAAGCATTTGGTGCCCAAACGTGTCATTCCAGATCTACTGTCCGGAGATAAAAAAAAGATACAAGAAAGCTAAGTGGGGAACGTTGGACAGATTTTTGGGGGGTTGGTGACAAAGGTGGAAAGAATGCAGAACAAGGTGGAGTTGGGGTCTGCTGGGCACCTGCAGGGCAAGGACCACTCCCACCTCACGGGGCACGGAGACCCCTCGGAGCGGTGGGCTGGGGCTCAGGTGCCACTGCGCCTTGTCCTCTGCCCTCACAGAACAGGAGCTCCGCATCCAGCCCCTTTCTGCGGCGCGGCTGGGGATGGCACCTGTGAACACGCGTCTGCCAGGGACCTTTTGTGAGGGTAGCACCCACCTGACTACTGTGCCGCAAAGCCTGGCGCGCTCGCTCCTCGCCGGCGCCCCGTGGGAGCAGCGCCACGGTCCTCGACAGGGCAGCCCCTCAGGGGCCCCCTCCCCACGCTGAAGGGATGGGCCGCCAGGAAAGGTGCCAGGAGGGTGGAGAGAGGCAGGGCAGGAAGTGAACCCGGCGACCTAGGATGCAGGTGGGGAGGACAGGTCCTGAGAAGGTGGGAGGCCTTGAGAGAGAATGGGGCTGCCAGGCACAGAGGAGAGGCCGCAGCACAGCCAGAAGGCTATGAGCAGAGGGGACCCCTGAGACACAGACACCCTGAGACACAAGGACCCCAGAGAACGGGGGACTGAGGCACAGAGGAGGGCCCCCTGAAAGATGGGGGACTGAGGCACAGAGGCGGGCCCCCAGAAAGTTGGGGGACTGAGGCACAGAGAGATGGGTCCCTGAGGTGATCCAAAGGGGACCTGAAGCCCAAAGAAATGGTGGAGTCAGATGCAGAAGAAGGGCGGGTGGTGCTGAGGGTCCAGAGACTGAGGTGTGAGAAGAGTGGGAACTGGGGAAGTAGGGCAGGGGGCAGCTAGGGGCTGGAGCCCCTAGGGAGGAGAGACCAAGGGGCAAGAGGCAGGGAGGACCACCAGGTGAGCCTCAAGTGGAGCCAAGCTCTGGCTCAACCAGGTTCCGAAGGCTTTGGCTGAGGAACAGGTGTTCTGCCTGACCGTGATGCCGGCACCCCGACCCGGGCTGGTGGGCCAGGAGACTCACTTCTTGCTTTTGAACGTACCCAGGAGCTTGGGCATGAACTTGCCCACCTTGCTGTCCCTGGTGTCCTCTGCCGGGCCCTCCCCGGCCCCCGGGCCCCCGGGCTCCTCCTTTTTGCAGAAGACCTCGAAGCGGCTGTAGACGCGCTTCTCTTTGCGCATGCTCTCCATGCGGCGCAGCAGTCGGTCGCGCTCCTCCGCGCTGGCTGGCAGCGCGCGGTTCAGCCGGCCTTGGGTCTCCAGGCTGTCTGAGAGGATGATGGCAGAACATTTGTTCTTCTCGGACATGTCAGGGGCCAGGCCGCCGGCAGCTGGTGGGTGGCCCAGCTCAGGGCTGCTCTGGGTCAGGGTCGGCGCGGGGACTCCGCGATGCTTCTGGCAGTGGGCGCTGATCTGCTCCAGAATGGCTTTCGTATCATCCCGCAGGTTGCTGCTGTACAAGGCATTGGCCGTGGCCGAGGCCACGCGCGCCTGCGGGCCCCGCTCATCTCCTGTGGCAGCCTCGGTGCTGTCAGCCCGGCTTGGCGATGGCCGCCGGGGGCTCTCAGGTTGCCCGTTCTCCTGTGGCACCGGGAAGCTGCCCTCATCCTCTGCGCGCCGCTCACCCTTGGGGCTTAGCAGCTGCCGCAGCCGCACAGAGCCCTTGCGTAGGATCTCCATGGGGCCACCAGGCGCCTCCTCCGTGGGCCCGGTCTTTGGAGACTCCCCGGAGAAGGGGAGGGTGAGGCTGCCCATGCGCTCCGGCACAGGGGGCCCCGGGGGCCCCGGGCTCCCCCTGCGCTCAGGGCAGGCGGAAGCGGGACTTCCCTTCTGCTCGGTGAATCCCGTGGTGGGCCTGTCTCTGTGGCCGGGAAGCCCTGCCGTGGGACTTCCCTTCCGCTCGGGGTAAGCTGAGGTGGGGTTCCCTTTTGGCTCAGAGTGGGGCGTCTGGTGCGCCCCGGGCCGCTCGGGTGGGGGGCTGTCCCGCCCTCGCGGGGAGGCGGAGCGGCCCCGGGCGGAGGGGAGGCGGGAGGGCAGCCGCTCAGCGCCGCCGCTGCTCCCGCCCAGTGTGTCCAGCAGCTGCGTGGCGGTGAGAGCGGCGGCTCCCGGCTGCCGCTCCACCTCCTGGTGCAGCTGCTGCGTGAAGGAGTCGCGCAGGTCTAGCAGGCAGCTTTCGAGGCTGCGGCGCTCGCTGCCACCGCCCCCAGGGGCCGACACCTCCTCCCGCCACGCCTGGGACAGGACAGCCTTGCTGTGGCTGGCGACCGTGACTGCTGCCCCCACGCCGCCGGCGTCTCGAGTCGGGCCCTTGTATTTCTCCAGGAGCTCGGCCACCTTGGTGGAGACAGCAGAGCGCATGGCCTCGCCACCGGACGCCGGCATCTCGCTCGCCACCTGCTCCTTGGGCGGCAGCTGCCCCTTCTCCGTGGTGGCCGCAGCGGCTCCGCCCGTGCCCTCCGCCTGGGACGCGCTGAAGATGAGCGAGGAGCGCAGCCGCGAGCTGCGCTGGATCAACGGGTTCGGGCGCAAGCGGAAAGAGTCCTGCTTGGCCAGGCCTGCCTCCAGGCCCTCGGGCTCGGGGCCGTCACCACCACCGCTGCCGGAGCTCGGGAAGGACGCGGGCGCACGGAAGCTCGAGGTCAGCAGGTCCCCGGCGGCCACCCGGCCCCCAGAAACCAACACGTCGTCTTCATAGGCCTCGGCCTCCATGGGTGCGGGCAGGCCCTCGTCGCCAGCGTCCTCACCGTGACAGCCGCTCAGGTAGGAGGCGAGGCGCCAGTGCCGCAGTCCCGCCCGCCCCTCGGGCCGGCCTCTGCGCTCGGGCTCTGGCTTGGGCACAGTCTCTGGGCCTAGCCTCGTCACCGCTTGGCAAGGGAAGCGCTGGCCCAGGTTGGGGCGTGGGGCCCCGGCCGGTTCCAGAGCGCGGGGCCCGGGCCCGAGGGCAGGGTCCGAGCCATGGCGCACCTCCCGTGAGGCACTGGATGGCACGTAGTCCAGCCGCTGGTGTCCGTCCGGGCCGAGCTCCGGAAAGCGCTGCCCGGCGCCCGGCGCGAAGTCGTCATGGTCCGCGAAGCCAGGGCGTCCGGCGCGCAGCTTCTCGAACAGGCCCTGTGGGCGCGCCGGTGCAAGCTGCGGATCCCACTGGTAGCGCTGCTGGTAGAGCTGGTCGCGGTGGAAGTGGCTGGTCTGCAAGCGGAAGTCATCGCCGTGGCTGAGGAACGTCTGCCGCGACACCTGTCGCGCAGCGGCGAAATTCTCCACGGCTCCCGCGCCGTCGGCAGCCGCGTAGCTGTGCCTTTTGAAGGCGTCCATCTCTGGGTGCCGCGCCTGAAAGAAGCCCCGCGGGCCCAAGAGCTCCCCGCCTGGTCCGGCCTCGGCGTCCAGATGCCGCGACAGTGGCCACAGCCCCGCGTGCGGCTCCAGGGCGCCCCCTGGCATCCGCGGTGACTCCTCTCGACGGAGGGCCGACAGGAAGTGGCGGTCGGGGTCGAGGAATGAGGGGAAGCCCAGGCCTTCTTCCCGAGGCGGTGGGAACAGGTGGGCTCGTTTGGGTAAGGAGAAAGGGGTCACCGCCCCGGTCACGTGGCCACCCATGAGGGGCCCAGCCCCCGTGTATGGAGCCAGGGCGTAGGCGTCCATGCGGGCTAGCGCCCCGGCGGAGGGTACCAGCGGCTCGGACTGTGCGAAGAGGATGCGGAATTCCTCATCGAAGCTGGAGACCAGCTCGCCCTGGAACACGTGTGCCAGGCTCCGGTGGATCTTCTCGAAGGACCACATAAAGCTGGGAGTAGGGTGGGGCCAGTCAGAGGGAGGGGGCGTGACCAGTCAGGGGAAAGGGCGGGGCCAGGGTTAGGGGGAAGGGGCGGGGCCGAGTAATGACCCAGGCCCGGCAGGACCGGGTGGAGCTGTGTCAGGGGCTCCAGGAGGAGGGCTTCTGGAGAGGAGGCCCTTTAATGGGGAGGTGCTGGGGCTGGGGTGGGGGGGGCAACGGGGCTGGGCGCACCTGTAGCTCCCACTCATCACCACGGCACAATCCACTAGGAGGAACTTCTCCTTCACGTGGCCCTTGAAGGACTTCCCAGTACGGCAGTAGTAGGTGGGGCCCGCCACAGTGCGCACGCGTAGGAACTGGGGCAGGAGAGGCGTTACGTCTCTGAAGAGGGATTTTACCCCTTCCCTCCCAGCCATCCCCTCCCCGCCCTCCGGTCACTCACGTCCACGTGGTGCAGGTTGATGTGGCACTTGTCGGCCATGTCCAGGAAGTGCTGTGCGTTCATCTCATCTAGGAGGATGTAGACCGGGACGCGGCGCGCAGCGGCCTCCAGCACTTCACTGAGAAGGTCCACGTCGGTGAACATGTCCATCACCACGGCCACCACCTGCGGGGGGTTGAATCAGGGACGGAGGACAGACCCCTCCGCGGTCCCCACCATTCTCTAGCCATACCTCCACGCCCCCGCCCCCAGGGCAGGTTGTCTCTGGATGTCAACAATGGCCACTAGCCCATCCCAGGGGAGAGTGGGGTCCTGTCATGGAATGGGGGTCAGAAGGAAGGGGGCTGTCAGAGGGGATATGGGGCTGCTGGTCTGCTAGGTGGCCCATGATGGAGCCTGAGGCAGGCACAGGGCCTGCAGCTTATTAGGGGCGGGCTGTCCTTCAGCTAGGGGTGCGTGTTCAGCCCAGGGCAGAGAGCCCTGATGGCGCAGGGGGCAAGGCAGATGAGGCCCCCAAACCCCACTGCCTTACAGACGGCTGAGCTCCCAGGATCCCAGGGCAGGTATCGGGGCTGAGCCCCAGGCTCCATTTCTGCCCCTGGGAGAGGGTTCCCACGTGGGGGGCGGGGGGCAGTGGGCAGGGGCAGGGGTCTTTAGCGTCTGAACCTGCTGCCTTAGGGTCCATGGTTTAACAGGCTCCCATTGCTATTTGCCAACTGTTTGGGGTGCTGAGGGCACAGGGGTAAGAAGCCATCAGCTAGGTCAAGGGCAGAACTAGAGAGAATTCTCTGAACAGTAAAGCCAGGCAAGGAGGAACCCCAACCACCCCAGAGCCCCTGAGTTTCTGGGCACTGGCCATGACCCTGGGCAAGCAAACCTGTGCAGTCTGCAGCTTGCAATAATCAAACCCCTGATGACCCGGCAAGTCTGCCAGGGAGGCCTCATTGCAGCGTGAAGCCTGGAGAGGCCTGGCCAACCAGCCCTGGCCCCACCCTTGCCCCCTAAGCTGGGCATGCTATTTCTCCTTCACCCTCACACTCCTACTCATGCTTCAAGGTCCAGCTCAGGCTGCCCTTCCCCACTGCCCGCTGAGCCTGACAGCACACCTGCTGGGCAGAGCGGATCATCCTTCGAGCCTCATCCTTGATGCAGGGGCTGTCAGGTGGCGGCGGCTGCACCAGTGTGGTAACCTCAGTGCCCTGGAAGCCGAAGGTCAGGGGCCAGCCCAGGTCGAGTTCAGGCACTGCCTGGTCTGAGTTCACAGGCCAGTAGGTGCCCGAGGAGCCATCGAAGTCCATGTTGGGAGGGCTGCCTTCGGGGGGCTCGAGGGCAACGTGCTGCGGGGCCCGCAGGTGGCGGCTCACGTGCTCCAGCTCCTCAGGGCACAGGAAGGCAGGTGCTCCCTCGGACGCTAGGAAGCGGCTATAGGCCTCTGGCCCGCCCTCAGCCAGTGCGTCCACTGCCAGGCGGTAATATTCTTTGTAGTGGGGTGGCAGGTACCCGGGTGCCAGGGGGTTATCCCCCTGCGAGGAGCTCTGGGAGCGACGGGCCATGTCGGGGCCAGGGAGCTGGGGGAAGGGCAGGGAGACGCGTTACAGGGGCAGGGGCTCTGGGCGCCCCCCCCCCACGTGGATACGCATCATAGAAGGGGCTGTCAGTGACCTTGCGTGGGCTGTGGAGTTCAGCCCGTGCCTGGAGGTCTTCCAGGGCACCCCCAGAACCTAGCATGCCCCCTAGCTGGGGGAACATCAGAAGAACGCCCCGACACAGGCATCCCAGCTGTCTCTCGTCGCTCTGGCTGTACTGGCCAGGCCCCTGGTTTCACCAGGAGCCAGGGAGCATCTGGTGCCCCAGCTTCCTGCCAGGGGCTCTGGCTCCACACAAACCCCACTCAGGTCACTTTATGGCCTCTGTGGACCCCTTCCTCCATTAAAAAAAAAGAAAACAGTAATGATATTTTATGATAGTTGGAATGAAGAAAATATAATCCAGGCTTTACTGTTAAATTTACTTTTTTCTTCTGATTTTATGACCTGAATGCATTTTCGTGGCCCCTGGCACTGTGAGTGCTGGACAAGCTGGGCCGCTGCCTGTGTGTCTCTGCCCCCAGTGCCGGGGGAACCTGGGCTGCGCCCCGTGCCTCTCTGGCCTGCGCCCCGTGCCTCTCTGGCCTGCTACCTCCACTGTACAATGCAAGTCAGAGAGAAACAAATACTGTATGATATCACTTGTATGTAGAACCTAAAAGAAATACAACAAACTAGTGAATATAATAAAAAAGAAGCAGACTCAGATGTGGGGGAGGGGGAGGTACAAAGTATTGGGTGTAAGATGGGCCCAAGGATGCCTTGTACAACAGGGGGAATAGAGCCAATATTTTGTAGTAACTGTAAGTGGAATGTAACCTTTAAAAATTGTATTAAAACATTTTTTTTTCAATGCAGCTGTCAGGGTTGACCTGATAGCACACCTGGCCCAGGACACAGAGCTTGTCCTGGGACGCAGCGTTAAGCCCCATCCACAGACCCTGGCCACTCCTGCACCTGCCCTACAGGGTCACACACTCTGAGCCCCACAATCCACTTGCTGACCTCTCAGCCCTCCGAACCCTGACCCCTGCTCTCTGCCCCTGTCCACCATCCCATCTCAGACACCTCCCTGGGCCACACCCCAGGCACCAGCCCTCCCCGAGGCCTGTAATCCTGGCAGGAGCTTAGAGGCCTGTCCCTGCCAAGCCCGGCCCTGTGTGGCAGCAGCAACCTTTCCAAGTTTCTGGTCACTGCCTGGCTCCCTGCCGCACCCCGGAGGAAGTCAGAGCCCTTTGCTGTGGCCACTGGGCTCGCCCTGGGCTCCAAAGGTGCCTTTCCACCTTCACCGCTCACCTCAACTTCACATCAGCCACGCCCCACTGGCTCCACTCCAGCCCACCTGCCTCCAAAGGGCCTGCATGGGGGCCTGGCCTGGGTAAAAGCGGTCATCGGTCCTGGAAGGCCAGGTGCGCGTCTTTATTTGGCTCCCAGGGCCCATCTCCCCAGGATCCCTGAACTACCCGGATGCTCCTCCCCGTGGCCCGGAAGGAGGGTCCGCAGGAAGCCAATCCTGCCTAGCCTGCGGCTCCCTGAACGTCGGTCCTGGCGGGGGAGGCGGTTCTGCCAGACAACCCAGAGTGCCCCCCGCCCCCCCGCGCCCTGCAGGTGCCGCTGGACAAAGCTGACTGGATGGGGTCCATAGCCCGCTGCAAACTGTTGCCTGATAAAGTTGGGGGGTCAGGAGGACCTGGGGAACCTCTCCTGCCTGCCTTCCCTGGGAGGTGACAGGCTACTGAATGTGACATGGAGGTGGGGATGGGACATACCCGTGTGTCATTCAGTCACACCTGGCGGAGATGTTACTTGGTCTGTCTGAGGAAAAGCTGCTCTGCCATTCTTAGAGGGGGCACCGTACCCTGACTGTATCTGGTTACACATGGCCTCATTGTACCAGGACCAGACTGCGGCTGAGCACACGCGGGTATGAGTTGTGGGCCTGTTTGTACTAGGTTTTCACCCTGTACCTGATGACACTTTTTCGGGGGGGGGGGGTGTCTCACACTGTCTTTTTTTTAAATTTAATTTTTATTGGAGTATAGTTGCTTTACTATGTTGTGTTAGCTTCTACTGCACAGCAAAATGAACCAGCCACACGTATACACACATCCCCTCCATTTAGGACACTACAGTGCGTTAGGCAGTGCTCCCTGTGCTATAGATATGTTCCCATCAGTTTTCTATTTTATACATAGCATCAGTAGTATATATGTGTCAATCCCAAACTCCCAATTCCTCCCACCTCCCCCCACACTGCGGGGGACCCCCGTATCTGACAGCAGGGTGTGCGTGTGATCTCCAACTGTATGTGACTGGTGGGGGGGGGGCGCTATCCCGCTGACAGCCTTTGAGGGTGCCGCTTCCCAAGCCGGGGAGACCTGCTAGAAGGGAGGTCATCCCCTCCTACTTCACTGGGGAAGGGAATCAATACGAACTGCCCAGGCTGCATGCAGTGGGGGGACAGGGGATCCCAGGGTGGGCAAGGAACCTTCTCATCCGACAGGACTGGTCAGGAAGGGGCGCCCGTCGTGAGTGAGCCCGCCAGGTGGCCCTGGCCCACACAGCTATACCCATGATCCCGAAGACTTTATTCCTTTGCCTGTTTCCTTTCATGGGTCTGCACACCCCTGAACTGTGGACCGGGCAGTGGCCACTCCCAGCCAGCTGTGGAGAAGCCACCAGCGTGCCTCCCCTCACATTTGCCTACCAAATGCCTGCCCTAAGGGAGGGAGGGGCGCTTATCCCACCCAGGCCGATGACTCAGCAGGAATCCCGCGCTTTGGCAGCTGACCTCTGACCTCTGACACAGCGTCAAAGCCTCCAGGCACGGCCCTCAGGGCTCTAGTGGGCTCCCTTACCAGGGGCCTCCACCGGAAGTCTTTCCCACAGGGCAGGCCTGGGGTTTCATCCGGAGGGAAGGATCTGGGGCGAGCGCACAAGGTGAACGGACCCTGCGCCACGGAGACAGAGGCATTAGGCTGAGGGGAGGAGGATGGGGGTGAGATCCCGGCAGGGGAGGCTCATGGTCTGGAAGTGGGTGAGCTGCAGTTTTCCGGTGCACACTGCAGGGCCAAAGGGAGTTACTGAACCCCAGGGAGTTAGGCTGACTGGGCCGGGTGTCCCATCCACCCACCCCAGTCCAGGGACTTGGGCGCCAGGGAATAGGGGCCTTCCGCTCTCCCCTGCACCCTACGGTGTGAACCAGACCGAGCCCTGGCCACTCGGGCCACCCACAGGCCATGGCGGCCTAGAAGGGGCGCCCCAGGGAAGGGTCCCGGTCAGGCCCAGCAGACTCTCCAGACTCCAGCTAGGCCGCGAGGGCGGGAGCAAGTCGGGCCAGCCGGGGCTGGCTCGACCCGGGCCCGGCGCCTCTTCCCCGCTCGGCTCCTCCTGGGCCGGCGTCGAGCGAGGGCGCCCGCGTCCACACCGGCACACGCGGCCGCGGCGCCCCCTCGCCCCCAGCTCGGGCAGACCCGCCCGACCCCCGTGCACGCGGCCGCGCTTGCGCTCCCACCGCCCCGCTCTGGGTTGCGAGGACCCGGCCCAGGTGCGGGCCGGCGGGCCGCCCAGGTGAGGCCGCGCGGGGGGGCGCCGGTGGCGCCGACCCCGCCCCACCCTGCCGGCCCGGCCGCGGCCTCCCCCTCCCGCGCGCCCCGCCCGGCTGGAGCCCGGGGAGGGGGCCCTACCTGGCCAGGTGCGCGGGGTCTCGGGACAAGGGCAGCAGGAGCCGACCGCCGCCCAGCGGCCTCGCGGTCCGGTCGGTCCGGCAGCCACTCCCTGCCGCGGTCCGCCCGCCGCGCGGCCTGATTCACGCTCCCGCCCCCGCCCCGCCCGCCGTCCCTGCTGTCTGCCTGCCCGGGCAGCACCTGGGGGCGGAGCGGCCCCACCCGCGGCGCGCCCGCATTCCTCCGCCGGCCGCCCGCCCGCCGCCGCCCCCGGGACCCCCGCCCGCGCCCCGGCTCCCCCGGACCCCCGCCCGCGCCCCGGCCCCGGCCGTGCCCCCCGGCGGCGCACCCCGGCACCCCGGCCCGCTACCCCCGGAGACCGCTAAGGCCCCGACTTCCAGGGCCCCGCGCCCCCAGACGCCCATCTGTTCGCCGAAGGCTTAAGGTCCCTGAGCCCGACCCCTGAACCCTCGCCCCGGAAGTCAGGGTGACTCGGAAGTTCCGGCTCAGTCGCTAAGAAACGGGCCAGCCCCACGCGGGGGGCGGCGCTTCTGGCCTCGCCTACTGGCTGCGGAAGGCAGGTGAAGCAGGTGAGACGGTGGAGGCGGCGCCGAGCCCCGGGCAGGGCAGGGCCTGGGGACCTGTGAGCACAGGGGCCCCGCACCATACCCGGACGTCCCCCACCCCGACGCCCGCGCAGACACGCCCCCATACTCGGATGCCCATAAGTACCTGGGACCCGCCCCGGGCACACAGGGACCCTGACCGCAGATCCCCGACACACGCCGACCTCACACACGTGTAGGAAAAGCACTGCACCCAAGGGACCTTCCTTCCCACACGTGTGGACACCACCCCACACCAGTCCCCTCCCAGACCAATCCCGGCACCGAGCCCCCTCCACATAATTGGACCCCACTGGCACGCCCACGCTCACGCGTAACAGACACTGACTGCACGGGGTCCTCTGCACACACCTGTGGGCAGGGGACTCTACAGGCACACAGTGACCTGCACACACAAGGGATGCCACACGCACACTGAGCGCCCACATACATAGGACCCCCCCGTGCACATAGAACCCTGCATCCATACAGGACCCTACAAGCACACCAAGTCCTGTGCCTGCCATACTCGGGCACATGCCAGTTTCCACACATACAGGATGCTCTGCATGCACGGGGGTTCCCTCATGCACTGACCCCCACAGAACCCTGCAACATACAGGACACTACATGAGCACTGAGAGTCCTTCACGAACCAGGGACCCTGCATTACCGACCCCCACACAGACGTGGGACCCTGCAAGCACTCTGAGCCCCACATGCTCCTTCCGTGTGCATGTGTGCACACACATGCACAGACACACACGGAAGCCCTCAGCTGCCCCTAGGTGCCTCGGTCCCCCCAGCGTCCCCCGCAAACACTTCAGATCCCTACTCAGAACCCACCGCCTGGGGCTGGCCTCCTGAGGAAATGAATTCTGGGGTCAACTGAGTGGACTAGGGAGAGGGGTGTTGCTTCCAGGCCCTGACAACACCACCTGCTGAGGCCAAGACGAGAGAGGGTTGGGCATGCCTGGTGTGGGCGGGGGGCGGGGGGGGGTGTTTGTCAGTGTCTGGCGGCGGTGCTGGGGACAGTGGGGGCATGGAGGCTTCAGCAAGGCAGGGTTGGCTCAGGCTTGTGTTTAGGATGAAGCTGGTCCAGCTGGCAGCCCAGTAGTTTGGAGCAGGGAGATGGGTACCCGACATCGACCCTGGGGTGAGGATGGGTGAGCCAGGGTGGAGGGGCCAGGGGAATGAGGGCAAGAGGGACAAGCTGTGGCCAGATGTTCTTGACAGGCATTCCCACTCAGGCTGCTGGGCACACACACCCCAAGAACCAGGGGCAGGCGGGTGGGCCAGGAAGCCGGCAGGAAGCTGTGTTGTCGGGGTGATCCTGTGTTCCCCAGTTCGGCACCTGCTGTCCGTCCACACAGGTCCAAGCCAGTGTGTGATGCTGGCCCTACAGCCGCTGCCACTCTGACCACCCCCTCCCTGACCTTTCCTACTCACCCCCAGGAGAAGGAGCAGTAAGAAGCCGGGACCCAAAGCTGCGTCAGGGAAGTGGCAGACGTCCCTCCGCAGAGCCAAGCCAAGAGCCGCTGCTGGTGAGTGTGAGCCCTCTGACGTCCAACCCTGCTCAAACTCTGACTTGTGACACATGCTATGCAGCCACCCAGGGACAGTCCTTCCGGGAAGACCTTTCTCTCTGAGAATGGCCTTCAGGGGATCTCTGAGTCAGGCTTGAGTGTGGTAGACTGAGAATTCAGAGCTCAGATGTCCATTCCAGACTCTGACCCTGAGTCTTGTACCCCTGGGGCTGGGACTGGGGTTGGGGTCCCGGGGACAGTGTTCAGAGGAACGTGGCTTTAGGACACATGGAGATGGGAAGCAGGCCCGTGTGGACTGAATATAGGTTCTGAAACAGGGCAGGGCTTGAGTTCATGTTGGGAATTCTCAGACTAAGCATGTGGTCCACTCTGACCCTCTGCTCCACCTAGTCTATCCTGTGCTTTTTCTTGTCTGCTGCCGCTCCCTAAGGCCATCCTTTCTTTAGCCACTTCCAGGCTGAAACGTGACAGCTTGTCCTTGGCCTCCTGGTCCTGCTATGGGCCAGGAAGGGCATCTCGTCCCATGTCCACTCCTACCCATTGTTACTCTTCTTCTCTGAGTCCCATTTCTTCTCCGTCACGACACTCATCCGAGTTCTTTGCTAAGCTGCCAGCACCTTCCAGGCTGCGGCTCCAGGTCCTCCCAGCGCCCAGGCCTGTACTGGGGTCTGTGCTTGCTAAGAGAGCCCCACACCCTGTTGCTCTGCTGCAGCCCCTCTGCTTGGAGTGGGCCTGGACCCCAGAGGCCTCCCAGATCCCAAGATCTGGAGGGAGGGTGGCGACTGCTCTTCACACCAAGCCAGATTAGCCCCTAGCTCCCCAAAATAGCCCCAGCTGCATCTGAGGCGGCAGCTGTCCAGGAATGAGGATGACAGGCTCAGGCGCCACGTGCGGCTTCCGCCATTTCAAGCCCTAGGAACAGGCTGTGCAGTAGACAGGAGGCCCGGCCGGTGGGCCAGGAAACTGTGTCGGGGAGGGAGGGGGGATGACGGACCTCAGTTCTGCTACCTGCTGACTGTCCACCTGGGCCCTGGACCCAGCCCTCACCCCACACATTCCGAGCACTGTGCTGGGTAGCTCCCGCCCCGGCCCACCTGGCCAGGATGCCTGGGTTCTCTGCAGAGACACCTCTGCCTCAGTTTCCCTAAACAAGCTCCCTCCTTGGGCTCCCTCTACCTGTCAAGCATTGGGCCAGCCCGAGAGGGCTTCCTGTGCAGCGGTCTTTGCCATGCCCTGTGTGGTGGGCACCAGCCTCACTGCGCAGACGTGAAAGCGGGCCCACAGGTGTGCCGCGGTACACATCCACCGGGCTGTGGCCTCCTGGAGCCCTGCAGGACCTGTAGGTGGCTCGCAGGGTCACCACGCCCCTGGGGCTTGTCCGGAGCCTCCCGCACCTTCACACCCCCTCCAGGCCTTACCCGGTCCTGGGTCCGAAGCGCCTCAAGGCCCTCGCTCTGCAGTTGCTCCAAGGCCATGGCCAGCTCCAGCCCCTCCACTTGCACCCAGGCCTGCTCCTCCCGGAGCTGCTGCGGCCACGGCTGCATCTGCAGCTGGACCCGCCGCCGCCGGTCCTCCAGCAGCAGCTGCTCCTGGGCCAGGCACAGCTGGACCTCGCGGAGCCTCAGCGGCTCGGGGCCCCAGCCCAGCGTGAGGCCGCCCGCCCCGCAGCCTTCCACGTCCGCAGCGGGGACCGGCACCAGCTCGGACCCCAGAGCGGTGGCCTTCTCCGGCCTCTTGGCTACCTGTGGCCGCTCTGGTCTGGCCACTCTGGTGTGTCCCTGGGGAGCCAGCTTGCTGCCGGTCACGTGCCCCGCAGGGGCCACCCCTGCCTCGTCCCGAGGGCCCCTTGGGGCAGGGGGCGGCGGCTTGGCCTCAGGGCCCTGCTGGCCCGTGGTCTTCTGTGCCCTGCCCGTCCTCCTGGCCCGGGGTTTGCGAGCTCGACTTCGTCTGCCAGACATGGCCCTGATCTGGCGCCTGTGTTACCAGGTGTCTGCTCCCCGGGGGCCCAGGCTCATCGGCTGGCTGGCCTCGATCAGGCGGGCTCAGAGGGCATCCCTGGGAGGCCACGACGGTGGGCCCTCTGCTCCTGCAGCCCCTCGTGTCTGCCCTTCCCCTTGGCTGGTGCCCACAGCGCCGAGGCTCTGGCCTGGGATCTGTCTGTGGGCCTCACAGCCCCACTCTGCACGCAGGCTGGGCCACGCCAGACAGTTTATAGGGACTCGGCGTCGCGGTGGCTCACCCGGCGTGAAGGCTGACTGATGGGCTGACACAGCGCAGGACTGTATGGGCACGGGCCTCTTTGGCCAGACTGGGAGGGAGACTGAGAGAAACTGGAGGAGGTGACTCTCGGCAGCCAGACCGCCGGCTGTGTGTAGCGACGAGTCTGGTCTTGCCCTGGGCGGGCACCAGTGCCCCACCACCCCTGTCCCACCCCGTCCACCCCCGGTCGCAGGAAACTCCAACTGCAGCCCACAGGGCTAGGAGCCGCCTCCCCAGCCTCACTGGCCATCCAGACAAGACGCTCACCAGCCACAGACAATCCTAACCCAACTACCACAGGAGCCCCTGGCCCAGCCCACGCTGAGCACCTCAGCCCCCAGCCAGCGTGCTCGGAGGAGCCTGGGGCGCCCAAGCTTGTCTGGGGCATTCTGTGGCGTTGATGGACCCACTCGCCCCCTCGTGGTGGACTCCTGCTGGGGGCCAGGCTGCGCCGGGGGCTGGTGGAAGAAACTGGACCCTGAAAGGCCCAGGTGGCATTTTGTGGACTGAGATGGGGGGGTAGGAAGAGCCGGCCTGCCCTGAGGTGGGGCAGGGCTCTTGGGGACGCCCTGGTTGGGGGGTCCGGCTGCTCAGCCTGCAGGGGCCCAAGGAGACCCCACCCGGCCAGCCTTTGGAGCCCTGGGGACGCAAGTGGGGGAGGAGGGGCAGGGCCAGCCTGAGTGCTGGTGCCCCCCACCTCCCGCTTCCTGGTGGGAGGGAGGCTTGGGACCGACTCCTCCCCAGCATTTCCCCAGCCCGGGGCCGCTGACTCACACCCACGCCCAGGGCCCCATCCCAGCCAGCTCTGTCACACTGGCTCGACTGGTTTGCCTGGCCCAGCCCTGCCTGCTGCACCCCCTCCCGCTCAGCCCTTTCCCCAGAGGCTTGGCGGGGAGGTCGACAGCCAGCATCCCCGGGGAGCAGGGTGGGCGCCCCGCAAGGGAGTGGCACGGGGAGGGGGGCAGTGTTAGGGGTGGGGTAGGGCGGGCAGAGGGTCCGCCCGCCGGAGGCCTCTCCACACCTCGGCTCGCGAGCCTGGGCTTCGGGCCCCAGGTGCGGGGCGGTCCTGCCCGCGGGCGCTCGCGGGCGCCCCCTGCGGCGCCCCGCGGAGGCCGTGTTTGCTGCGGAGGCCGTGGCCCTGTCGGGGTGGCTTCGCGATGCGGCTGCAGGCGGCCGCTCCTGCACAGCCGGGACGCGGCCCCTCTTCCGGTGGCCCGTGCACGTCCGCACCTCGGCCGCGCTGACCGCCCCCCGGCCCCCGGGAAGCCGGGAGAGAGGCGCCAGCTGGCGACGGGGCCCGCACCCCAGGAGCGCCCCGAGGCCCCGACAGGTGAGAGCCCGCGGGCCCCGGCTGCGCTCTCGGGCCGGCCGGCGGGAGGGGGCGCCCGGGCCGTGTGTGCGGAGCCCCTCTCCCCGACGCCTCCAGCTCCAGGTGATCGCCCGGTCCGCCCCGCCGGCCGCTCTGCGTGCCGCGGCGGGAGCCAACCTCGGGGCGCGGGCACCCCGGGGACGGCGGTGGGCACCCTGCATCCCAGGCCCTGTCCTCTCAGCGCGCAGCCTCCGCTGTGGCTTCTCGGCAGCGGCCTCCAGAGCCGAATCTTTACCCAAAAATCTTTACCCAAGTCTTTCCTCCTGCGGCCCAGACCCACATTCAGGTGCATCCCAGCCCTCCCCTGCGTGTCCTCAAGCTCCACAGCGCATCCAAAGCGCACACCCGTCGCGGCCTTCCTCTCGCGTGCCTGGTCTCCCGCGACTGCTCGCTGCTGAGCCTGTGCCCAAGCCCCCACCCCCAGGGCCGGCTCTCTGTGCTCCGGCTTCCTTCTCTCCCTCCCGCCTTGCTGGCCGCTGACCCCGGCTCCGAACCGCCTCCGGTGCCTCCCTTGGACTTCCAGGCTCCACTGGGGCCGATGGCATCCCGGGAGCTGTTCTCCAGACCCAGAACTGTGTTCTACCAGGGAAGGCACAGCTTTGCTCTGGAGCCTGAAGTCTGCGCCGCGGCCCTCCAGCCGGGTTGGCCGGAGGTCCCACACAGCATCCTTCTCCCCACAAATACCTCCAGCTTATCAGACCTGCTGGCCACTTGGCCCGGCAGCCTGGCAGCCCACGCCTCTGCCATGACCTCTGGGCTTGAGCGTTAGCCTTCTGGGTCTCCCAGGACGTGGGTGGGGTGCTATTCCCGAATACGGCACTTGCTGCTCCAGGGTCTTGAGAGGCCTGCCAAGCACTGGGCCTCTTTCTTGACGGAAGGAGGTCCAAGGCGTAGCAATTTATCTTTTCCTTTAAGGTGCCCTGGCATGTCCCAGATCTATGAACCCTAAAAACTTCATTAGCGTGGCTTTATCTCCCACCCTCTGGAACTTCCGGATCAGTGAACTGTCAGGATGGCCCAGGTTCCTGTATTAGTTCCTGTAGCTGCTATAAGAACAATGAACGCACATTTAGCGTCTTATAAGAGCACAAATGTATTATCTTGCGGGTCTGTGGGTTAGAAGTCCGACATGGGCTTCAGTGGGCTAAAATCGAGGTCTCGGCAAGCCGGCCATGCCTCCTGCAGGCTCTAGAGGACCATCTGTGTCTTTGTCCTCTGCAAGCTCCTAGAGGCGCCCGCATTCCTTGGCTGGTGGCTTCTTCCGCCACCTTCAAAATCAGCAACCTTCTTCCAAAGTCACAGCTCCCTCTGCGTCTCTCCCGTCCCCCTCTTCCACTTGTAAGGTCCCTTGTGATCACATTGCACCTACTCAGATAATCCCGGGGGGGTTCCATATCTTAAGGTCAGCTGATTGGCAACCTTAGTTCCATCTCCAATCTTGATTGCCTTTTGCCATGTAACACAGTGGATTCACCGGCTCCCGGGAACAGGACAAGGATGTCGTCGGGGGGCTGCCATTCTGCCCACCGCGGTCCCTATGAACTGTATTGTGACAGGAAGCCAGAGAGTAACCGTGGTCCTGAGACAGGACAGGGAAGGCCTGCTGCTTGGACACTCTGCAGGCACGGACAGGAGGAGAAAGCCATGGCCAGTCAGCCGTTACACGCCACAGTGCCAGAGGCTGTGTGGATCTGCTGCAGTGGAGACGCCACTTCCAGCCTGGCAGCCCTGATTGCTTCTGCTGCCTGTGTAAGTTTCCTGTCATCCACCATCTTCCACGGTTATTTGTTTCTCGCAAAGGCCAGACAGGTGAGTTTAATGGAGATGTGATGGGCCTCACCACACCTGTTTTCCTCAAATCTTTTTTTTTTTGTTCGTTTTTTTAAATTTAGGCTTTATTTTTTTAGAGCAAAATTGAGGGGAAGGCACAGAGCTTTCCCATAGATACCCAGTCCCCACACATGCATAGCCTCCCCCATTATCAACATCCCTCACCAGAGTGGGACACTGGTGACAAGTAATGAGCCTACACAGACACACCGTCATCACCCAGAGTCCATAGTTTACATTAGGGCTCTCGGTGTCGTACATTCTGTGGATTTGGACAAATGTATAATGACATGTATCCATCACTGTGGTATCAGTATTTTCACTGCCCTAAAATTCTCCCGTGTTCTGTCTGTTCCTCCTACCCCCTTCAATCCCTCACAACCACCAATCTTTTTTTTTTAAATTAATTAATTTATTTATTTATGGCTGTGTTGGGTCTTTGTTGCTGTGTGCGGGCTTCTCATTTCAGTGGCTTCTCTTTTTTTTTTTTTTTTTTTTTAAATATTAATAATACCAGTTTTTTTTTTTTTAAGATTTATTTATTTATTGATTGATTGATTGCTATGTTGGGTCTTCGTTTCTGTGCTAGGGCTTTCTGTAGTTGCGGCAAGTGGGGGCCACTCTTCATTGCGGTGCGCGGGCCTCTCCTGTTGCGGAGCACAGGCTCCAGACGCGCAGGCTCAGTAGTTGTGGCTCACGGGCCTAGTTGCTCCGCGGCATGTGGGATCTTCCCAGTCCAGGGCGTGAACCCGTGTCCCCTGCATTAGCAGGCAGATTCTCAACCACTGCGCCACCAGGGAAGCCCCAGTGGCTTCTCTTGTTGCGGAGCACGGGCTCTAGGAGCGTGGGCTTCAGTAGTTGTGGCTCGCAGGCTCTACAGCGCAGGCTCAGTAGTTGTGGCACACGGGCTTAGTTGCTCTGTGGCATGTGGGATCTTCCCAGACCAGGGATCGAACCCATGTCCCCTGCACTGGCAGGCGGATTCTTAACCACTGCACCACCAGGGAAGTCCCCACCAATCTTTTTTATTGTCTCCATAGTTTTGCCTTTTCCAGAATGTGAAATAGTTGGAATCATACAGTATTATAGCCTTCTCAAATTGGCTTCTTTCACTTAGTAATCTGCATTTAAGGTTCCTCCATGTCTTTTTGTGTCTTGATAGCTCATTTCTTTTTAGTGCTAAGTAACATTCCATTGTCTGGATGGACCACAGTTTATTTATCCACTCACCTACTGAAGGACATCTTGGTCGCTTCCAAGTTTTGGCAATTATGAATAAAGCTGCTATAAACATCCGTGTGTTGGATTTGATGTGAACATAAAATTTCAGCTCCTTTCGGTAAATACCAAGGAGCACAACTGCCGAATCATTAGAGTATATTCAGTTTTATAGGAAACTGCCTGTCTTCCAAAGTGGCTGCGCCACCCTGCGTTCCCGCCAGCAATGAATGCGAGTTCTTGCAGCTCCACACCCTCTCCTGCATCTGGCGTCGTCAGTGTCTGGAATAGGTGTGGAGTGGTATCTCGCTGTTGATTTGATTTGCATTTCCCTGATGACAGATGATATGGAGCAGCTTTCATACGCTTATGTGCCATCGGTGTATGTTCTCTGGTGAGGTGTCTGTTCAGGTGTTTGGCCCATTTTAAAATCAGGTTGTTTTCTTCCTGTTGGGCTTTAAGAGTTCTTTCTATCTTTCAGATAACAGTCCTTTATCATTTGTATCTTTTGCAAATGTTTTCTCCCAGTCTTTCGCGGAGCAGAAATTTTTAATTTTTTTTAAAAATAAATATTTATTTATTTATTTATGGCCGCGTTGGGTCTTCGTTGCTGCTCGTGGGCTTTCTCTAGTTGCAGCGAGCGGGGGCTACTCTTCGTTGTGGTGTGCGGGCTTCTCATTGTGGTGGCTTCTCTTGTTGCGGAGCACGGGCTCTAGGCACGTGGGCTTCAGTAGTTGTGGCTCATGGGCTCTAGAGCGCAGGCTCAGTAGTTGTGGCGCACGGGCTTAGTTGCTCCGCGGCATGTGGGATCTTCCCGGACCAGGGCTCGAACCCGTGTCCCCTGCATTGGCAGGCGGATTCTTAACCACTGCGCCACCAGGGAAGTCCTGAAACTTTTAATTTTAATGAAGTCCCGCTTATCAATTGTTTCTTCTTCTTTTTTTTTTTTTTTTTTGGATTTATAGCTTTTGCTTGATATTTGGCAAATGCCCTTAGGATTAAGCAACTTTTGAATGTTGGGCTTATCTCTTTGGGTTCTGCCTTATCCTAGATGTTGTCCCAGGAATTCCTTGCTATTTTTATTTGTTCTTTAATACTTTTAATGGACTTTTTATTTTTATTTTTATTGGAGTGTAGTTGCTTTACAACGTTGTGTTAGTTTCTACTGTACAACAAAGTGAATCGGCTATATGAATACATATATCCCCTCTTTTTTGTCTTTCCTTCCGATTTAGGTCACCACAGAGCATTGAGTAGAGTTCGCTGTGCCCTACAGCAGGTTTTCATTAGTTATCTATTTTATACATAGTATCAATAGTGTATATATGTCAATCCCAATCTCCCAGTGCACAATGGATGCTGGCAGAGGCCACCGACCCCTCCAGGGAAGGCTTGGGAGAACAGTCATCATTGGGAGAGCACTTGTAGAAGCATCGCACGGTCCTTCTCCAAGGGCATCTGGCCTCTTCTTCAATCTAGGAGCTGTGAATCTTTGACCTTGACTTATGTCTGGGAACTAGACACTAGTGGCTGATGTCAGATTTCTGGTTGGCAGAGCCTGGTGTTTCTCTGACTACACAAACTGAGCAATATCCCGTAGACTGCCCTGCATCTCGCCCCGGGTCAAGGCCTCCTGACCACCACCCTGCCTGCTGCCTATCGCGATACCATCTTACCTCCGAGAGTTCAGTGCTGCTGCTTAGCCTCTTCTGTTCTGGAATCCCGTCACCCCATTGATGTTAGGGCAGTGAATCTGGCCTCCCCAGTACCAGCCCAGCCTCCAGAGGAGAGCCACCACTGAGCTCACGGGTGTGTTTTTTCATTGTTTTGATGAAGGGGTGCCCTCTGAACCTTCCCAGGGGTCCTAGTCAGGTGGAGGCTTCAAGGCTAACATTAGCCATTTCCTGTAAGAACAAACAAACAAACGTTGTTTGGAAGTAGTCCACCTCTTTCTGCAGCCGACCTGCACTTCCCCACTCCGCCTGCTCCGACCCCTGACTGACTGCTGGCCTGCGTGCAGCAAAGGGGGACCTAGGGACTTCAGGCGAGGTCATCGTGGTTCACAAAGACCTCTCTCCTCTGGCAAAGGGGCAGGAGACGTTTTCTGGTGCGGAGCCAGCAGCTAATGCTGGCGAGCGTGGCCACTGCCGGGGCAGCACGAGAGCGTCAAGGAGACAGAAGAGCGGAGTCCTTCTGCTACCTCCTGCCTGCAGGTCCCCTCTCGTGCCCCCTGCTGGCACAGGAGCTGCGTGGTTTGCTGCGGCCCCAGCAGCACAAAGCGGACCATGGAAGGGTGGGCTTGATGCTGAGAGGGAAGGCGTGCTGACCGACGCTCTCGGCCCTGGGCTGTGACCTCCACACACGCCCTTCCCACGCGTGTGAGCTTCCACGCGGCAGCGTGTGCTTCTGCCTGACAGGGTGCAAATGTCCTGGGTGTGGATGAAGATGGTCTCAGTGTCTTTCCAAAAAGTGAAAACAGTGTCCCTGGGGCCTCTACATCCCTGGGTGATATTAATTGCGCCTTAAATTCATTCACGTCTCACCTGGAACCTGGATTTCCTGAAACTTAAACACAAAATTGTAAAGCTTACCAACACCAACAAACCTGACATAAAATATAGGAGAATAAAACAGAGTGGAAAAGGAAATTAGTCAATATATACAAATACATGGAACAAACAGACACAGCCACTGCTGTTCTCATCTCCGTAACTGACCATGGGCTCCCTCCCTCCACTGCCCATTCCATGTGCCCTTTGCCCTCAGCTAGGACACCTGCTGGTCTGGGCTCTTTACCTGAAGGATTTGAATCGTCATCGGTGCTTATTTGTTTGTTTGTTTTCAGTTGCTTTAGTTTTGCGTTGACGTCTACTATCAGATGTGTGAGTGACAGGCTCCCCAGGGAATACCTTGGGTTCCAGACAGTCCTCCTTACCCGCGTGAGGGGCAGTGAACTGACCTTCCTGCGTAGTCAGAATCTATTACCCCAGTCAGCGCAGTGACTCCCTTCTTTGCTAATTTAGTGGTCAGGCAGAGGTCTCAGTGTTCAACTCAAACCATCCTCATGTCACCTGGTGGAAGTGTTCCTATCCTGGGAACTAAGACTTCTCAACCAGCAGACCTCAGAGTCATGGAGAGAGGAAACAAAAATACCTTCAGTGGGTCATTAGACGTAACAGCGAGAGAAGCCGCTTCCGCTCTGCCTGCTGGCTCCTGGCAAGTCCTTCGGCTGGGGGAGCACCAGTGTCAGTTACCTAGCGCTGATTCACAGATCACAGATTTAGTGGCTGTGGTGTTACCGCGTGGTCTCTGTGGGTCAGGAATCCAGGCACAGCTCAGCGGGGCCCTCTGTTCAGTGTCTCACGGGCTGCTACCAGGCGTTGGCTGGGGCTGTGGTCTCACCTCGGGGCTCGACTGGGGAAGGGTTCGCTCCCTTGGGGACCTTGGATGAGGGACTCAGTTTCTTGCTGGCTTTCGGTCTTGTTACGTGGGCCTCTCCAGAGGGCATCTGACAATGTATCTTTTACTTACACATTTAGGAACCGGGGAAACAACCATAGGGTGGGTCTGCAGAACTACCAGGACCAATACAATGTGAACTTGGAGCCAAATTCCATTTTCTCCTGCGCATGGTAAGTCCCCACTTTGACTAGTGGACCACAGTGGTGTTTGGGGGCCCCTGGAATTGATTCAGAACCGGAGGTTAGTCCCTGAGAAGTCTGGCTGTTGCCCTTCCTCCAGGGCATGGTCACTCTAGTAAGTGGACAGGGCCCTTTGGGAGGCTGGGAGGCAGATCTGTTCACACCGGGGTGGGTTGTGGGCTCCCTCCCGGAGGGATGCAGGTGCGAATTTGGTTTGCTGTGACACCTACCACTTCTCGCCTGGATTACGGGCATCTCATTTCCCATTGGTAGGGAGCGCGGTGCCAGGTCAAGGACAAAAACATGGCTGAGTAGACTGCATGCTAGTACCTCTTAGGGTCTGTTTCCTGGCACCTTCTGGTACCTGTCAGAGTGCAGTCAGGAAAACAAGAGACTAACGAAATTTAAAAGACGGATTTTAATATGAGAGTTGGCTGAACAGCTGTTGGAAGTCTAAAAAAACCAAGAAGGGGACACAGAGGCACAGGGACCCTTTCAGAAACAGCCATCTCCTTTACCACGGGAAGAAAGAGAAGCTGTTGGGGAGATCAGAATCCAGAAGCTTGTCGGGGAGCCCGTGGGGGCCGGGAACGTGCTCTGAAGGGCGGTCAGCTCAGCGCAGCCCGGGCTGCTGGAACTTCACCCGGCTGTTCTGACCTCCGAGCGGGCAGAGAGGACGGGTCGCCGGGGGCCTGACCTCTCCTGAGCCGTCCGGGCACGGTCCAGAAGGGCAGGTGCCTGACGGTGAAGGGGCGGTGGGCGCACGAGCAGAGCGCAGAGGTGGGGTCGCGCAGAGCCAGAGGGCAGGTGGACCTCACGGCCGTGGGAGCTGTCCGGAGCCACGTGGGCTCAGCAGTCCGAGCGTGATTGACAGGTGTCCGCGCCAAGCGGGGAGTCAGGGAGCAGGAAGGGGGCGCAGAGGGGCGCAGGCAGGAGCGGGGGGGCGGCCGGGCTGCTAGGTGCGTCGGATACAAATCCCACTCGTTTCACTACAGTATGCCTTTCCTGCACAGCGTTCATTCTTTATGTTCAATGATTACACAGCCAAATTTTGTAATATATTAGTCATTTTGAACAATTGTGTGCTAACACTAACAGTAATGACAACTCAATACAGGAGAATTTTTTTTTTTTTTAAATGTAGAGCCTTGTACTTACAGGGAAAACTTTAAAACTGAATTTCAAAAGAATTTATTATGACTATATATTATAGGAAATATTACAGGATTATCAGTAAAAGGCATGAAATATATTAGGATATAAATCTTTGAAGAAAGTGGGATAGATATAAAATTTCAAGGAGAAAGTCACTAGGTGCCATTTCTAATTATAAAAGAAGTTGCTTGTGTATATTTTAAAAAGGGTGATGAGGGGTATGAAATGGTTATGGTATATGTAATCCATTGACAAAGTAAAAGTTTTATTTTAAATTTTTATCATATACCACAAATTTGATCTTTTGCAACTATTTAAACTTATTATGAAAAATCTTAGATGTCAACTTTAAATTTTGCAAGGAGGGGGACTTCCCTGGTGGTCCAGTGGTTAAGACTCCCCGCTTCCACTGCTGGGGGCCTGGGTTTGATCCCTGGTCAGGGAACCAAGATCCCACATGCCGTGGGGCATGGCAATAAATAAATAAATAACATTTGTAGGAGGTACATAGTTTTGCATTTTTATTTTATTTATTTTTAAATTAAAAAATTTAATTAATTAAAAAATTAATTGAGGTATAGTTGATTTACAATATTTATATTACTTTCAAGTGTATAACAGTGATTCACAATTTTTATAGATTATAAAACATTTATTTTTATTTATTGATTTATTTTAATTAATTAATTATTTTTATTTTTGGCTGTGTTGGCTCTTTGTTGCTGCGCACGGGCTTTCTTTAGTTGCGGCGAGTGGGAGCTACTCTTCGTTGCGGTGCGCAGGCTTCTCATTGTGGTCGCTTCTCTTGTTGTGGAGCACGGGCTCTAGAGGAGCAGGCTCGGTAGTTGTGGCACGTGGGCTCAGTAGTTGTGGCTTGCGGGCTCTAGAGCGCAGGCTCAGTAGTTGTGGCACACGGGCTTAGTTGGTCCGCGGCATGTGGGATCTTCCTGGACCAGGGCTGGAACCCGTGTCCCCTTCATTGGCAGGCGGATTCTTAACCTCTGCACCACCAGGGAAGTCCCATAAAACATTTATAGTTATAAAATGTTGACCGTATTCCCTGTGTTGTACAATATAGCCTTGTAGCTTATTTATTTTATACACAGTAGTTTTTACCTCTTAATTCCCTACTCCTATCTTGTTCCTCCCCTTCCCTCTCCCCACTGGTAACTGCTAGTTCTCTATATCTGTTTGTCTGTTTCTGTTTTGCTATATTCATTTCTTTGTTTTATTTTTTTTGATCCTGAATATGAGTGATAACAGAGCATTTGTCTTTCTCTCTCTGATTTATTTCACTAAGCATAATACTGGACATGTCCAACCTTTTTGTGGTAAATGATGAAGTTTCATTCTTTTTTAATGGCTAAGTATTGTTCCATTGTTATATATATAGATGAACATCTTCTTTATCCATTCATCTGTTGATAGACACTTAGGTTGTTTCCATATCTTGGCAATCATAAATAATGCTGCTCTGAAGATAGGGGTGCATGTATCTTTTCCAATTAGTGTTTTCATTTTTTTCAGATATATACCCAGGAGTGAAATTGCTGGGTCATGTGGTAGTTCTGTTTTTAGTTATTTGAGAAACTGCCATAATGTTTTCCACAGTGGCTGCACCAACTTACATTCCCACTAACAGTGGACCAGGGTTCCCTTTTCTCCACATGCTCACCAACGTTTGTTATTTGTGGTCTTTTTGATGATAGCCATTCTGACAGGTGTGAGGTGATATCTCATTGTGGTTTTAATTTGCATTTCTCTGATGATTAACAATAGTGTGCATCTTTTCATGTGCCTCTTGGCTATCTGTATATCTTCTTTGGAAAAATGTCTATTCAGGTTCTCTGCCCATTTTTAAATTTTTTTGATGTTGTATGACCTGTTTATTATATTTTGGATATTAACCCCTTATTGGTCATATCATTAGCAAATACTTTCTCCCATTCTGTAAGCTGTTTTTTTGTTTTGTTGATGGTTTCCTTTGCTGTGCAAAAGCTTCTAAGTCTAATTAGGTCCCATTTATTTATTTTTGCTTTTATTTTCTTTGTTTTAGGAGACAGATTCAAAAAAGTTATTGCTGTGATTTATGTCAAAGAGTGTTCTGCTTATGTTTTCCTCTAGGAGTTTTATGGTATCCGGTCTTACATTTAGGTCTTTAATCCATTTGAGTTTATTTTTGTAGATGGTGTTAGAGAATGTTCTAATTTCATTGTTTTACATGTAGCTGTCCAGTTTTCCCACACCACTTATTAAAGAAACTGTCTTGTCTCCATTGTATATTCTTGCCTCCCTTGTCATAGATTAATTAACTGCAGGTGCATGGGTTTATTTCAGGGCTTTCTATCCTGTTCCATTGATCTCCACTTCTGTTTTTGTGTCAGTACCATACTGTTTTGATTACTGTAGCTTTGTAGTATAGTCTGAAGTCAGGGAGTGTGATTCTTCCAATTTTGTTCTTCTTTCTCAAGATTGCTTTGGCTATTTGGGGTCTTTTGTGTTTCCATACAAATTTTAAAATTATTTGTTCTAGTTTGGTGGAAAATATCCATGGTATTTGATAGGCATTACATTGAATCTACAGATTGCTTTGGGTAGTATGGTCATTTTAATAATTTCAGTTCTTCCAATTCAGGAACACAGTATATCTTACCATCTGTTTGTGTCATCTTCAATTTTTTTTTTATCAGTGTCTTATCGTTTTCCTAGTACAGTTCTTTTAATTCCTTAGTAAGTTTATTCCTAGGTATTTTATTATTTTTGATGCAATGGTAAATGGGATTGTTTCCTTAATTTCTTTTTCCAGTAGTTCATAGTTAATGTATAGAAATGCAACGGATTTCTGTATATTGATTTCATATCCTGCAACTTTACCAAATTCAATGATGAGCTCTAGTAGTTTTCTGGTGGCATCTTTAGGATTTTCTATCCTAAAGTCATACATTACCATGTCATCTGCAAATAGTGATAGTTCTTCCTTTCCTATTTAGATTCCTTTTATTTCTTTTTCTTATCTGATTACTGTGGCTAGGACTTCCAAAACTATGTTAAATAGAAGTGGTGAGAGTGGGCATCCTTGTCTTGATCCTGATCTTAGAGGAAACACTTTCAATTTTTCACCATTGAGTATGATGTGGGCTTATCATATATGGCCTTTATTATGTCGAGGTATCTTCCCTCTATACCCACTTTGTGGAGAGTTTTTGTCATAAATGTATGTTGAATTTTGTCAAAAGCTTTTTCTGCATTATTGAGATGAGCATATGATCTTTATTCTTCAATTTGTTAATGTGGTGTAGCACACTGATTGCTTTGCAGATATTGAACCGGAACAAACTTTTTGGCCAACCCAATACATGTAATGTAATCAATTACATATGTGTGTTTAAATCTCATCTTAGTGTTTACTTCATAATTTTCAATTTACTTGGTGTCCCTTTTTACTCTCCTTCTTGGCCTTCTTTTAATCTGTTAAAATGTTTTATTATGGCTTCCCTGGTGGCGCGGTGGTTGAGAGTCTGCCTGCCAATGCAGGGCACACGGGTTCGAGCCCTGGTCTGGGAAGATCCCACATGCCACGGAGCGGCTGGGCCCGTGAGCCACAATTACTGAGCCTGCGCGTCTGGAGCCTGTGCTCCGCAACAAGAGAGGCCGCGATAGTGAGAGGCCCGCGCACCGCGATGAGGAGTGGCCCCCGCTTGCCGCAACTAGAGAAAGCCCTCGCACAGAGACGAAGACCCAACACAGCCAAAAATAAATAAATAAATAAACAAAGTAAACAATGCGTTTAAAAAAATACATTAAAAAAAAAAAAGACTAAAGTTTAAAAAAAAAATGTTTTATTATTCCAATTTTTTCTACTCTTAGCAGTTAGGTATAAATTTGTATTTTCTGTGCTGCATAACAAATTACCACAAACTTAGCACCTTAAAACAACACATATTTACTATCTCACTGTTTCCGTGGGTCGGGCATCTAAGGGTGACCCACCTGGTGCCCCTCAGGACCTCACAGGCTGCAGTCGAGGTGTCAGCTGGGGCTGTGGTCTCACTGGAGGCTTGAGTGGGGAAGGCTCCACCTCCAAGTTCATTTGGGTTGTTGGCAGTATCCGTCTCCTTGGAGGACTGGGTCCTGGCTTCTCTCTGGCCATTGGCTGGAGGTGCTCTGCAGGCCTGGAGGCCGCCCACAGCTCCCCATAACATGGCCCCTCTGCAGCCAGCTCTCAACACAGCCATTTGCTTCTTTAAGGCCAGCAGGAGAGTCAGTCTGCTAAGATGGAATCTTCCAGAATGTAACATAACCATGGGAGTGACAGCCTATCACCTTTGCCTTATTAAAGCTACTTCACAGATTCTACCCACACTCAAGGAGAGGGCTCACACAGGGCATAAGCCACAGGGCATTACCTTAGTGTGTGTCTGCCACAACGTTCTCTTACTAATCTTTAGTAGTTACCCTAGAGTTTACAACATATCTTCGAATTCTCAAGTCTACTATAACTCTCTACTTTTCTGACAATGCAAGAATCTTAGCCCTTTTTAACTACACTTACCCTCTTCCAATAGATATGCTATTATTTTGTGTGTGTTTTAGCTCTCATATATCTGTGATGTTGGTGCTACTGTTCTGCACAACTCTTATGTGTATTCTTTCCAATGCACCCTCCCTACCTGCACCTCTATGTCCCATTTGGCTTTGTCTCTTCTGCCTTTTTTCTTTCTCTTTTGTCTTTCTCTTCATTGTTGGTCTGCTGCTACTGAATCCTCCTAAAGTTTTGTTTGTCCAAAGGTGTGTTTATTTTGCATTAAAAACTGTTTTTTTACCCCTTTGAAGGGGTAAAGAAGATTGTTCTCATTTCATTAGGTTTTGGCAATTATACTATGGTGTGCTCTGGTTTTTGTGTGTGCTTGCTTGTTTTTGTACTCATCCTACTTGGGATTCTTCATGCGTATCAAAGCTCTGACTTGATCTCTTGTTTGTTTTGAAAAATTCTCTTTGAACGTTGCTACCATCCTCTCTTTCCCTCATGCCTGCAACTCCCATGACATCGGCCTCAGACCTTTCCTTTTGTCTCTATGTCTTTAATCTGGATATTTTCATTTGTACTGTATTCCAGGTTACTAATTCTATTTCCAGCTATGTCTATTATGCTGTTAAACTTAGCCATTGAACTCTCAATTTATGTTTTGTATTTTTACATTCTAGAATTTCCATTTGGTTCTTTATTATTGTTTCCAGTTCTCTGCCCAAACTTTTCAGTCTTGTCTTTTAATTCCTTGAATATGTCACTCATAATTATTTTAAAGTCTATGTCCAAGAACTCCATTATTGGCTGCATCTGGGTCTGTTTCTATTGTTCATCTTTTTTCTTGTTTTTCACTCATATCTTGGTTCCTCATTAGCCTGATATTTTTTGGTTGCTGTACATTGCCTATTAAAAATGTTGGAGGTATGCTAAAGTCCTGGACAATGACATCTTCCTCCAGAGGAGACTTATTTAGTTTCTGGTAGGCACCAAGGCTAGAGGCAACTCAGATTACCTTAATCTAGTCAGGGGGTTGAGTGATTTGAAGCTGAGGATTCCGTTCCCACGAGGGTTGCTTTATTTCCCAAAGGATGGAGTTCTTCAGGATTCTTACTCAATAGAATTGCCAGATAAAATACAGGACACTCATTTAAATTTGAATTTCAGATAAACAATAAATCCTTTCTTACTGTATGTCCTCAGGATTATGTTCTGTATTTTTATTAGCTAAACCTGGCAACCCTAAGCCCTTACCCAGTGCTCTGGAATACAGATTTTGTCCCCTTGTTGCTGAGACCTGCAGAAGCCCTGCTCACATTGTGCCCCTGCCCCCCCCCCCGGCGCTGTGCTTCTGGTGCTGGTGGCTGCTGCCAGGGGAAACCTGTCTGCTGGTCTGGGGCCACTCCTGCGCTCTCCTGCCCTGAGCTCACCTCCTTCGTCTTTGCAGTGCCTTCAGACACGTTTTACAGCATATTCATTCTGTCCGTCCTTTCTATTGCTGTCATTGGGAAGACTGGTCCTAACCTCCTTCATTGACATGGCAGAAGCAGAACCACGTGCAGGAGCTTCTGGAGCTACTCTTTTCCCTTTGGAATTCTGTGAATACTGATTCATCGACTTCTACATTTGATGCTGCTATAAAAAGTCCTAGGAGAGGGACTTCCCTGGTGGTGCAGTTGTTAAGAATCCACCTGCCAATGCAGGGGACACAGGTTCCAGCCCTGGTCCAGGAAGATCCCACATGCCACGGAGCAACTAAGCCCGTGCGCCACAACTATTGAGCCTGTGCTCTAGAGCCCGCGAGCCACAACTACTGAGCCTGCGTGCCACAACTACTGAAGCCCGCATGCCTAGAGCCCGTGCTCCACAATAAGAGAAGCCACCACAATGAGAAGCCCGCATGCCACAATGAAGAGTAGCCCCTGCTCGCCACAACTAGAGAAAGCCTGCACGCAGCAATGAAGACCCCACACAGCCAATAAATAAATAAATAAATAAATAAATAAATTTATCAAAAAAAAAAAAAGTCCTAGGAGAGCGTAGTTTGATTTCTTTTCTGCTTGGGTCCTCGAGTAACTTTATATATATATATAATATTTATTTATTTATTTGGCTGTGCCGAGTCTTAGCTGCAGCATGCGGGGTCTTCATTGCTGCATGTGAGATCTTCATTTCCGCATGTGGGATCTTTTTTAGTTGTGGCAAGCGGGTTCTTAGTTGTGGCATGCCAGATCTAGTTCCCTGACCAGGGATCGAACCCGGGCCCCCTGCATTGGGAGCACAGAGTCTTAACCACTGGACCACCAGGGAAATCCCAATAACATTTTTTTTTTTTTTAAGAGTCAGCAACCTTAAAAACAACCTGCCAGTTGTTTTGTTTCCTGGTATATTCTTTGTCCCTTTTGTCTTAAGATTCATTTCAGGAAAATTTTTTTGTATTTTATCTCTAAATACTTTCCCCATCACTAGTCTCCGCATTCTAGAGACACTAATTATTGTCACGTTTTATTGTCATCATCTGTGTCTCCTCCTTCCGGTTTCCATCTCCTTGCTAGCATTCACTGTGACCCTCCCAAACCCTTCTCTCCTGCGCCGAGCTCCACTCTGCACCACATCGGCTCTATTTTCAGCTGGTCCTGCTTTAGTTGTTGGTCTGCAGAACTGAGTATTGTTTTCCATTTGTCTTCTTTTCTGTGATGACTCTTTTACCTCCTCATTCTGTTTTTCCCATCTTGTCTTTGATCCCTTGTTCTATTGAATTTCTGTTTTTATTAAGTTCCTCCCTAGCTTGCGGTGCTTTTGGACAGCTGGCTTTTCTGCTTGTTTTCTTCCAGCGTCTTCTGAAAGCCATGTCATCCCTTCCCTATGGCATGTCTGCACCTTCTCGCCTGCCAGTTCTTTCATGGTGAGCATGGCCACTGGGTCTGGCTCACCTCTGCTTGGAGTCTCAATTACGGAAACATAGGTTGAGCAGTTACTTTCAGGACTCACAGTGTTCTATTATTGGAGTGTTGGAAAGCCCTGTGGGGTGCAGCTACCATCACCCCATTTTAGAGAAAGGGACACTGAGGCCCAGAGAGGCTAACTGGTCGCCTCATCACATGGGCAGAGAGTGGCAGGTGGGTGTGGACGTCTCTCCTAGGGCAGGCGTTCGGACCCTCCCTGTAGCCAAGGGCGCTGCTGGGGCGAGGCCGCGTGTGCCGCCAGTGGATCACAGCTCTCAGGGGCCTTGGGCTCCCTATTCTGAGTTCCAGTGGGCTTGTGGGTTGAGACACCCCCAGTTCAGCCCAGTCAGCCCCGCCTATGGATGCGGGTGCCTGAATTCGGAAGAGGTCCTTCTGGCTTTCAGAGGGAAGGGGTCTTGTGGGGATCCACAAGGGGCTTCTCTGCCAGAAGCCTTTTTTCTCAGACTTCCTCGGGTTTCCCACCAACATCTCCAGACCATCTTCCCAGGCTGGGGGTTCAGAAGGTATTCGCAGGGTCCCAGCTGTATCTGGGGTGGGGAAGGGCAGGAGACTTTGTGCCGAGACCCAGCTCCTCTCTCCGCTCTCGGCTGCCACTCCTTGTACCTCCTCACTTGCTCTCCGCCGGTGGATTACTCTGGTTTAGTCGTGTTTGTGGATTTTAGAACATTTTTGATCCTTTCGTCAGGTCAGGAGGGAGTGCGCCTGCTCCGCTCGCCTTGTTAACCTGGAGCTCGGGCACACCTGGTGTTGGTCCTGCAGCCGCGTGGACCGCAGCGTGGAGGGGAGCACTGTGATCCATAAGCCCTCTCCCCACTAGCAGGGCCAGCCGCGGAGGACCAAGCAGCCACCACCATCCAGTGAGCCTTCCCGAAGCTCCTGGCGAGAAAGGAGCAGGCCCACGTGATCAGGACCGCCAGGACTACCTGGAGCTGATGGAGAAGCTGCAGAGGGAGGTGAGATCTACGGGGGTGGGTGTCGGAGTGGGGTCAGGACTGCGGGGCTAGGGCGGGGGGGGTGGGGGACGCAGCGCTGTGGGGGACGCAAGGCTGGGGGCGGGGACGCAGGGCTGGGGGCGAGGAAGGAGGGCTGGGGGGCGGAAACTGCAGGGCTGTGGGCGGGGACGCAAGGCTGGGGGCGGGGACGCAGGGCTGGGGGCGGGGACTGCAGGGTTGGGGGCGGGGGCGCAGGGCTGGGGGCGGGGACGCAGAGCTGGGGGCGGGGACGCAGGGTTAGGGCGGGGTGACGCAGGGCTGGGGGCGGGGAAGGAGGGCTCAGGGGCGGGAACTGCAGGGCTCCCGGGTCTGGACCGGGGCTGGGGGCTCAGGGCTGGGGCGGTGACCGCTTTGGGCCGCCCTTAGGCCTTCGTGGCCCTGTTGCGGCGGGAGCAGGAGGCGGCCCGGCGGCAGTGGGAAGAAGCGGCGGCGGCAGGAGGAGCGGCAGCGCGGGGCGCGCCTGCTGGAGGCGGCCTTCGACGGGAACCTGGGCGAGATCCAGGCGATCCTGCGGGAGGTGGGCGGCGGGGCGGCGGGCCCTGAGCTCGCGGCGCCGCTGAGTGCCGCCCGGAGCAGGTGGACGCGCTGCTGAACCGCGAGGGCGTGAGCTGCGACGCGGCGCGGGCGGCGCGGCGGCTGCAGCGGCGCCTGGCCCTGGTGGACTTCGAGGACAGCGGCGGCGGGCGGGCAGTCCCTGGCCATCCAGCTGCTAGCCGAGCAGGGCGCCAGTCGCAACAGCAAGGTGGGCGCCGGGCGAGGACTGGGGCCCGCGCCTCGCCCGGGCGGGCCGTGCTCAGTGAGCGCGTCCAGCAGGGCGCCTTCGGCCGGACGCCACTGTACCGAGCGGCCTTCGGGGGCCACCTGGAAGCCGTGGAGGTGCTTCTGAAGCTCGGAGCTGACCCCCAGGTGTATGCGGATGACGGAAGCACCCCCGAGCAGGTGCGCGGGCGTGGGCAGAAGCCCCCGGGGCGCTTGCTCCCTCACCCGCAAAGCTGTCAGGAGCCTGGGGGGCCCGCCCCGGCTGGTCCCGAACCTTCCAGGACCCAGAACCACCAGCAAGGCCTTTGCAGGCCCTTCCCTTCCCGAAGTCCTCGCTATGAGCCTTACCGGGCACATGCGATCAAGACCACAGCTCCCGGTTTCTGGGGGCCTCCTGTGGCCGGGGTTCTACTCACGTCCCTGGACCCTCAGCCCACCTTGGAAGCAGTGTTACCATGGGAGGTGGAGAAACAGACTGGCTCCTCGCGAGCCAGTGCGGGAGCTCTGGGGCATTGAGGGCAGCACTAGGCCCGCCCACCTGGCCCCTCACTCAGAATTTCCACGTCTCTGAGAAAATTGAGCCCTAGGGCTCGGAGCCATGACCCTGCAAGGCGGCTCGGCCTGGCAGTTCCTCCATGGCGCCCGGGAACGATGTCAAGGGGCCTTTTCCCAGGCCCTGGGCCAGGCTGGGGACACGGGTGCTTGGCCTTCTCCCCGGCCCAGGAGGCCAGGTCAGATGAGGCTGACCCAGGGCCTGTGGGAGCAGCCGTGAAGCTGGATCACCTAATGCCACGGCCTTAATTTCTTTAAATGAGTCTGGCTGGAATCTCAGGCCCTCGCCCATCTCAGCCGTGCATCCTTCCACCCCAGCCTGTAGAGCCGAGGTGTTGGCTGGAACATGTGGGACTGGCCCGGGTCTGCTGCTGAGCCCCTGCTTCCACCTGTGGGGTGCCAGGGCCTTTGCCACCTGGGGACCCCGTGTCCCGGGCGCCACCTTCACCCCCAGCTGCCTCCTCAGGGTGCTGCCCCCTTGTCCTGGAAGGCATCCCCTCTGCTCTTCTTGGCTTCTCCTCTTTAATAAGCAACAGGGCAAGTTTTAAAATACCAGCAGAGCCTTTGGCTTCAAACTCCTCCTGCTTCCTCCTCAAAGGAGCAAAATGTGAGGCTAGGAGGACCAAAGGGCCTGGCCATGGCCTCAGAGGGGCTGGAGCGAGGATGGGGCACAGGGAGGCCCACCTCTCCGCGGGTCGTGTTGGGGCAGGCCCGGGTGGTGGGCACGGGGCATGAAGGCTGGAGAAGCATGCAGGCGGCCTTCTGAGGGGTGCTGAGGAGGATGTCCAGCCCGCCGGTGCCTGAGGGTGGGGCAGGGGGCACTGAGAGGACAGCACACTGGTGGCGGGGCGGGGGGGGGGCGGGAGGCCACTGGCTGCAGGAGGGACAGTCTGGTGCTGGAGCAATTGGACGTCCACAGGCGAAGGAATGAACCTTCACCTAAACCTCACACCCTATAAAAAACGAACTCAAAATGGATTAGGATTTAAATGCAAAATGTAAACTGTAAAACCTTTAGAAGAACACAGGAGAAAATCTTTGGGACCTATGATTTGGTAAAGGGTTCTTAGACAAAGAGCACAATCAATCGATAAAAGAAAAAAAAAACCCCAACAAATTGAACTTCCTAAAAATGTAAAACTTTTGCTCTGCTGAAGCCCCTGTTAACAGGATGAAAAGACAAGCCACAGAGAGGGAGAAAATCCTTGCAGACCACATATCTGACAGAGGACCCATATTTATAATATACAAACAACTCTCAAAACTCAATGGTAAGTGATACGATCCAGTTATAAAGTGAGCAAAGGGCATGGAGAGAAATTTCACTGAAGAGGATATAATGATGTCAATAAACACAAGCTGTTCAACACCATCACACCTGGTAGAAATGCTGAAATGGAAACCACTGAGGATGGCACAGGGTGCAGAGAAGCCAGATCTCACCCAGTGCTCGTGGGAGCGTAAAGGGGTGCAGCTGCTCTGGAACACAGTGGGGCTGTGTCTTAAGAAACTGAACATACATTTCCCATGGGACTCAGCACACACTGCTGGGCGTTCTATTCCAGCAAAACGAGGACTGTGTCCACATAAAAGTGTGCACACGCATGTTCACAGCAGCTCTGCTTGTAACAGCCCCAAACTGGAAGCAGCCTGGATGTTCTTCAGTAGGTGAAAGGTTAAGCCAACTCAGGCCAGTCCACACCTCAGAACACTCCTCAGCTGTGAGAAGGAAGGAACTAGTGATACAGCAACACCTGGACGGGTCTCAAGGGCCTTTTGCCAAGTGAAAAAAGAGCGCATCTCACAGGGTTACATACTGTCTGATTCCATTCACATAACATTTTCAAAACGATGAAATTATGGAGATGGAGGCCAGATCAGTGCTTTGTGGGGTGGGAATAGGGGCAGGGAAGGAAAGGGGAGAGAGGTGATGTGACTAGAAGTGGTGACACAGAGGAGCGTTGTGGTGATGGGACAGGTCGCATCTTGACTGTGGTGGCGGGTACACAAATCTACACATACGATAAAACTGCATGTAACTGTAGACATACAAAGGGATACATGTAAAATTGTTGAAACAAAGTAAGTGGGGTCTGTGGATTGTACTATGTCCATATCCTGCTTTGTATTTTGCACTATAGTTGTATAAGATGCCATCATTGGGGAAAACTTGTTAAGGGTACGTGCAAATTCCTGTAAATCTGTAATTGTTTGCAAATAAAAGCTTAATAAAATTACCAGTCATGCAAGGAAACAGGAAAATATAACCCATAGTGAAGAGCAAAATCAATCAAAACTGACTGAGAAATGACACAGATCACAGAATAAGTGGACAAGGGCATTAAAACTTACAGCTGTATCTCACACAGCACACCTCTACATCCATCTGTCTGTATTTTTTAGTACATACTCCTAAACTTCTGAAAACTGCAGTGTTGGAGGTGAAAAACACACTGGATGTGATTAATGGCTGATTAGACATTGAAAGAAAAATTAATTAGAAGACATAGAAATAGAAATTACCCAAAATGAAACACAGAAAGAAGGTTGAAAAAAAATGAACAGAGATTTCTGCTTCTAGGATGGAGTAAATGCAACCTGATTTATCCTTCCACCTGAAATACGACAACAAAACCCAGACAGAATACATGAAACAATGGTTTTCAAGACACTGGGCATCAGGGAATAATCAGTGATCCCCAAGAGGCTGGAAATAAACTACATGAGCCCTTTGATTGCCCAGCTAACCACCTTGAGAGCACTTCCAGGCTGTGGTGCAGGAAGGGGGAATCCAGGCAGAGCCTGGTCAATTCCCTGAGTTAAGGAGACAGGGTTCAGAGTCCAGGGATTCCAAGGCAGTCAGACTGCAAGTGCCAGAGAGGAGAGAGCTGCAAAGGGAAACACCGTTTCAGAAATAATGCCATTTGCAGCAACATGGATGGACCTAGAGATTGTCACAGAGTGAAGTAAGTCAGACAGAGAAAGACAAATATATGATATCGCTTATATGTGGAATCTAAAAAAATAGTACAAATGAACTTATTTACAGAACAGAAATAGAGTCACAGATGTATTCAACAAACTTCTTATGGTTACCAGTGGGGAAATGGGGGGAGGAATAAAGTGGGAGATTGGGATGGACATATACACACTACTATATATAAAATACATAACTAATAAGGACCTGCTGTATAGCACAGGGAACTCTACTCAATACTCTGTAATGGACTATATGGAAAAAGAATCTAGAAAAGAGTGGTTATATGTATATGTATAATTGATGTACTTTGCTATACACATAAAACTAACACAACATTGTAAATCAACTATACTCCAATAAAATTAAAAAAAAAAAAAGATAAAGAGCATTCCAGAGGTGTGTAGGGACCCCTTTGGGGATTCAGGTGAGTACTCAATGGCGCATGTGTGTGACGGAATGTCTCAAGGTTGGGGACAGAGGCATCTGTCAGGAGGGAAGGAAGCAGTGCCTAGCCTTTTCCCACCAGCCCAAGCAGGAAACCTCACAATCCACGTGGCACTGGGTAGGGCACTTAGAAGGACCTTGCCTCAGAGGAATAACTAGTCCTAGAGTAAATGCCGCTCTGGTACAGCCTCACCTTAAAGCGAGACCCAAAGGATAAAACTTTCCAGGTAATTTAACTGTACCCCAAAACAAAATTCAAGAATACATATAGAGATACAAAATATACAGCTCCTAACAAGGCAAAATGTACATTGTCTGGCATCCAATTAAATATTATCAGACATACAAAGATGTATACAAATATGACCATAACGAGAAACTCAACCAATCAAGACAAACCCAGAACTGATGTGGATATTAGAATTAGCATAAAAGACATTTAAACAGCTATTATAACTGTATTCCAGATGCTTGAAAAATTGAATAGAGACATGGAAGGTATAAAAAACTTAAATTCTAGAGGTAAAAATGACAGTGTCTGAGATGAAAAACAAACAAAAAACTATGGATGGGATTAATGTCACATTAGACAGAACAGAGGTAAAGATTAGTGAATTTGAAGGCTAAACAATAGAAACTACTCCAAATAAAACTACACAGAGAAAAAGGAATTCCTCCAAACGAAAAGAGGATCAACGAGCCGTGGGACAATTTCAAGAGGCCTCATATATATGTAATTGGAGTCTCCAGAGGAGAGAAGAAAGAAAGGACGGACTTCCCTGGTGGTGCTGTGGTTAAGAATCTGCCTGCCAATGCAGGGGACACAGGTTCGAGCTCTGGTCCGGGAAGATCCCACATGCCGTGGAACAACCAAGCCTATGCACCACAACTACTGAGCCCATGCGCCACAACTACTGAAGCCTGTGCGCCTAGAGCCCGTGCTCCGCAGCAAGAGAAACCACCGCAATGAGAAGCCCGTGCACCGCAATGAAGACCCAATGCAGCTGAAAATAAATAAATTTATTTTTTAAAAAAAGGAAACAGAAAAAAATATATATTTGAAGAAATAATAACCTTAAGGTTTCCAAATTTGATGAAAAGTATAAACCACATTCCCAAAATCTCAACAAACATCAAATTTCAGCAAGAAGCAGGAAGAAAAATCAGGCTAAGGCACAATTTGATAAAATTTCTCAAAGCCAGTGATAAAGAGAAAATCTTAAGAGCAGCCAGAGGAAAAAAAGACATGTTACAGACAGAAGAACAAAGATAAGGATTATGGCAGATTTCCTGTTGGAAACAGTGCAAGTGAGGAGACAGTGGAGAGCACCTTTAATGGTACTGAAGGGGGAAAAAAATCTTGTCAACCTTGAGTTCTATACCCAGTGCATATATCTTTCATAACTGAAGGCAAAATAAAGACATACCTTTCCAGACATACAAAAGCTGAATCAATCACCAGCAGACTCACACTATAAGAAATGTTAATGGAAGCCCTACCGATAGAAGGAAAGGGATGCCAGATGTAAATATGGATCCACTCAAAAGACGTGAGGACCACTAGAAAGGGTAACTACCTAGGTAAATATATGAGATAGGGACTTATTACTTAAATTTATTGAAAAGGTAATTGAAGAAACAAAAATAATGGCAATATGTCATGGGATTTTATAACACATGTAGATACACATACTGAAAACTGCACAAATTATAGTTGTTTGGCTTGAATGTGTGACAAAAATATTATAAAGGTTGGCAGGGGGAAATGGAAATATACTGTGGAAGGTTCTTATACTATATGTGAAGTGGTACAATATCATCTGAAAGTAGATTGTAATAAGTTATAAGTGTATATGTACTGTAAACCCTAAAGTAAGCACTAAATATCAACAGTTACAGTTAATAAGATAATAAAGGAGATACAATGGAATTCTAAAAAATATGCAATCAGAAAGGAGGCAAAAAAAGAAGAAAAGGAAAATAAAGAACAGGGACTTCCCTGGTGGTCCAGTGGTTAAGACTCCACGCTCCCAGTGCAGGGGGCCCCAGATTGATCCGTGGTCAGGGAACTAGATCCTGCATGCCACAGCTAAAAGATCCCACATGCCGCAACTAAAAATCCTGCATGCCACAGCTAAAGATCCTGCATGCTGCAACTAAAGATCCTGCATGCCACAACAGAGATCCCGAACGTGGCAACGAAGATCCCACGTGCTGCAACTAAGACCTGGCACAGCCAAATAAATAAATAAATAAATAAATATTTTAAAAAAAAGAAAAAGAAAAGAAAAAAAGAACAGATGGAACCAGTAGAAAACAATAGCAAAGGGTAATTTTTAACTCAACTATATCAATAATCTCATTAAATGTAGATGGTCTAAACACCCCAATTAAAAGGCAGAGATTGTCATTCGGATTTAAAAAGTCCAACTATAGGGACTTACTCGGTGGTCCAGTGGTAAAGAATCCACCTTCCAGTGCAGGGGACGCGGGTTCCATCCCTGGTTGGGGAACTAAGATCCCACAGGCCGCAGGGCAACTAAGCCTGCGCGCCTCAACAAGAGAGCCCGCAGAGCCGCAAACTACAGAGCCCATGCACCTTGGAGCCTGCATGCCACAACTAGAGAGAGAAAACCTGCAGGCCACAGCTAGAGGGAAGCCCGAGTGCTGCAGCAAAGAGCCCACGCACCACAACGAAAAAGATCCCATGTGCCTCAATGAAAGATCCTGCGTGCTGCAACTAAGACTCGACGCAGCCAAAAAAAAAAAAGATAAATTTTTTAAAAATCCAACTATATTCTGCCTATAAGAAACAAACTTAAAATATGGGACTTCCCTGGTGGTCCAGCAGTTAAGACTCTGTGCTTCCACTGCAGGGGGCATGGGTTCGATCCCTGGTCGGAGAACTAAGATCCCACGTGCCGTGCCATGTGGCCAAAAAGTAAAAAAAAAAAATAAAATAGATACAGATAGGTGAAAATTAAAAGGATAGAACAAATATGCCAGTATAACACTAAATATAAGAAAGCTGAAATGACTATATTAACATCTGAAAAAGTAGACTTCAGAACAAAAAATATTACTGAGAATAAAAGAATCATTTCGTAAGGACAAAGGGATCATTTCATCAAGAGGTCGTAAGAATCCTAAATGTTTTTGCAGCTACTAACAGAGCTTCCAAATACATGAAGCAAAAACTGATAGAACTACAAAGAGAACTAACCCCACAATGATAGTAGCAGATTTCAACATCCCTATCTCAATAATTGGTGAAACAAGTAGACAGAAAAATCAGTAATGATGTAGAAGAATTAAATAACTATCAATCATTATCTGTCCCTCCCTCCATCATCCCTTTATCGTTCATCTACCCATCTATCATTGTTTTCATAAGTTTATCCATTGAATACAATCTTTTTTCCCAGTACTTGACTTACTGTTTCATCAGTTCACACATTTTCTCATTAACTTATGAATCATTTATTGATAAACTTGCCAGTCTATCCCCTCATTACTGTATCCACTTTAGCCTTACTACCATCGTAAGTCATCCTCATGTATTCATTTATTTAACTACTGTTAATTCACACATCTCTTCATCCGTGCTTTCATATACACATTTCATGCTGTTTACTTGAGAAAAAATTTCGAGAAAGCAGGGACTATGTTAGTTCACTCCACAGTTGTATTCTCCAATGTCATACATTTTGGTTGTCACATGAAAGGCACTCAAAAGTTGTGAATGATTGAACTCACCCATCAATTCATCTATCCATTTGCTCAACCAACCATCTACTTATCTAAGTTATTCATCCATTAAATCCCTTCATCTATTAATTTTTCATGTATCAATTCATATTTCATCCATTCATTCAATTAATCCAAGAATCCTTCATTCTTTTATCATTTAATTCATTCATCAACTTATTCATCTACTCATTATTTGTCCATTCATTAACTCATTCATAAATTCACCCATTACATTATTATTTTATCTGTTCACTCATTTAGTTTTCCATTTATTCCAGTTCTTCTACTTGCAAACTAACCTTTGGCAGGTTTTTAAACTTATTTGAATATCAGCTTCCATATATTCATAAATGGGGCTAATAACAGTTCCTATATTTTGAAGACGAATGAGACAATGAATGGAGTTCTTTAGCACAATTCCTGGCACACGGTGCTCAATAAATGGTAGCTGTTATTCTTTTAAGTAGGTATTCACAGTTCCTTAAGTTAATAATTCATGGACCCATTCCTATGTTCACTCTTCCATTCATTTATCTGCTCCATCCATCCATTCCTCTCTCATCCTTGATTTTACACATCTTTGAACTTTCCTTTCTAAAATACAAACCACATACTGAACATTGTACAAATCAAAGTTGTGTGGCTCGATTAAATGACAAAGGAAATACTCCTGGATTAACCTCCTGAGTCAAGAAATAAAATATTGGAGAACCCTATCCCTCCCTGCTGAGAACCCTGCTTCCTGTGGCCCCTTTATCACTCCGGGGTGGGGGGACTTCAGAGGAACAGGAGTGGTGAGATTTGGGATAAGTGTGGCCCCAAGGGCTGTGTCCTGCAGATTGAGGTCTGTAGGGAGACCACGAAGGCAGGGAACTGCAGCCAGGGACCTGCATGCAGTGGACACAAGCAGGGAGCCCCGGGGGCCGGTGGCAGGGGTGTGGAGGGAGGAGGGCAGGAGAGGAAGGTGGAGGCCTGTGTGGTCTTGGCAGGGGGACTGCAAGGACCTCGGGGGCTTGGCTTTGGGGGGCGCAGCACCATGATGGTCAGCGCTTCGGGGCTCATCCCTGGCCAGCTGTGAGGGCCACATTTCTGTGAGTCGGTGTCCTTTTCTCTGAAGTGGGAGTGTAACAGCATCTCCCCAGGTCAGGGAGGACACAGAACACACCCTGGGCTTTTGACCACTGTCCTCTGTCGCTAGGTGGCCTCGCTGGACGCAGTGGTCAGCATGCTGCAGTGCTGGGACCCGAGCCTCACAGATGCCATGCTCCAGAACATGGAGGCCCAGCGGCAGCGCCGGGGCCAGGAGACAAAGCAGCACAGGGGGGCAGAGGCCAAGTGGTGCTGAAGAGGGGGGTGGGGGTGGGGGGAGGCGGCCAGGAGCTCCTCTGACCCGCCTCCCCCCACCCCAGCATGAACCTCAAAGTGCAACAGCTGCCCAAGGAGCAGCAAGTGTCACCAACACGTGTGCAGCCAGCCCCCCGGAAGGAGCCGGTGGGAGGAGGGAGAGCTGGGTGCTGAGAGGCGCCCCTCGAGCCCCCAACCTTGTCCGGAGGGCTTCAGCCGGCCCCGGCCCCCACCCCCCGCCCCAACCAGCAGCAGGCCTACCGCGAGCTCAACCCGAGGATCGAGGATCGAGGATCGACGAGCACAACAAGGGTTAACGGAGGGGCACGGGCATGGCTGAGCTCACTCAGCAGGTTGGCTACTCCCCCTCGGCCCAGACTCCCAAACCCGGGGTGTCACCTTCCCGCAGCCGCGTAGCGGGGGCGGGGCGGCCCCCCTCCCAGTCCCTTCCTTAGGGGTCCCGGCTGCGCCCGGCAGGCGGGGGTGGGGGTCCGGCCTTGCCCTGAGCGGAGCGTAGGGCCCCTCCTCCAGGCCGTCAAGGACGCGGAGGCCCGAGTGGACAGGCTCCGGTAGGAGTCCCAAAAGGCGGAGGAGACCCCGGCCCTGGCCAGGCTGGAGTGCGGGGGGCGGGCCCAGGAGGGTGGGCGGGGCTCGGGCTGGGGGCCAGAGGGGCCCAGGGAGGGGGATCGGGCGCCGAGCCCTCCGGTTGGCCCCCCACTTACATCCCCACAGGGGAGGAGGAGGCGCCCCGGCTGAAGTGTCAGGTCACCGAGCTCCACGACGTGCTGTTGAAGGACGTGGGTGATCGCATCCGCGCTGACGGCAGGTCATTGGTCCCGGCCGGCGAGGGGCGAAGGGTGAGCCGAGGCTTCGGGCCGACGGCGGTGACCTAGCGGCCACCCCCAGGTGGCCTCTTGTCATCGACCCTTCGGGCCAGGCGGCCACCTTCCTGCGCTGCTAGGACACCAACTATGTGGACACCGTGAACCCAGACCACCTGAGGCAGGAGAGGATCAGGCTGGCGCTGCTGGGGGCGCTCGGGTGAGGCTGGCGGAAGGCGGGGCGCCCCGGCCCTCCCCGCCCCCGCCCCCCGCCCTCCGCCCTCCCCGCAGGTTCGGGAAGCCGCGGGTGTCCGACCTGCGTGAAGTGGACCTGTTCCCGGCGGCGCAGCGGCAGCTGGAGGCGGTGCAGCTGGGCCTGGCGCAGGAGCTGCTGGGCCTCGGGCTGCTGGAGCGGGAGAGGAACCTGTCGCCGACCGACCGGCCCGAGTACAGCCCCAGCCAGTGCCAGGAGGCGCGCCTGGGGCACTTCCGCCTCTTCTCCGGCACCAAGGTTCGGTGGCCGCTGCGCCCCAGGGCGCCAGGTCCGCGAACATGCACGCGTCCGCATCAGGGCTCTGGGCGTGCGCCGTGCAGGGGAGGGGGCCGGCCGGGAGCCCCAGCTGGGGGACCCCGGCCGGTGGGCCCAATCAGTTCCTCCCGCTGTGAGGCAGTGCACAGTCGGGACGACGTGGGAGTTCGTGGTCCCCGCACCGGCCCCACATTTGGAGGAGCAGAAGGGGTGGGCGTTGGTTGTGCCGGCGGGTGGACAGACAGACAGACTAGAGGTAAAACGTAGTCAATTTTATTCTCCTTAAACCACAAAATAGAGTCTTTGGTTGTACAAACATCACTAGTTACAGTCTCGCCAGGAGGTCCCGGCTGGGGAGGGGGCAGTTAGCGGCCAGAACTCCTGAGGGGACCTCTTTAAAATGCTAATGACCAGGTTAAAAGACTCGAGGCAAGGGTGGTGTTGGAGCTGGCAGGGCCCCCACCCCAAGTCGGGGGGAGGTACCCTGACCCTCTAGGAGGGCACCGGGCCCAGGCCCCGGCGCCCCGGCCGGACGGCGCGGCGGCTGCTGCACAGGGCCACCTCCTCGGGGCCCACGGCGCCTGGAGAAGGCCTGCCCAGAAGCACCATGGCCACCTCTCCATCCTCCTCTGGCAGACCTGGCCGACGGGGGCAGGGAGTGAGCTGATGGGCCCTGGGCACCCTGGGGGCACCCGGGGCCGCGCCTGCCGACTCACCAGAGCTCGGAGACGGTTCCAAGGACCTCAGCTCCTCAGCAAAATCTGGGGACTGTCATGGGGAGAAGGGCTGCTCAGGGCTCCGCCCCGGACCTGCCTGAAACCACCCACCTGAGCCTGGGTGGGTCCCTGCTGAGCCCTGGCTGGAGGATGGGGGGTGGGCCACAGAGAGACAGGGAGGGTGCCAGAGGAGGGGACAGGGCTGGGTTACAGGCACAGCAGAAAGGTGGCAAGAGCTGGTTGGGCTGTCTTGCAGAAGGGCCAGGAGGGCCCGGTACCTGCATGTCAAAGACAGGTCTGGAAGAAGGGAGGGCTGCAAACACCCTGTAGTCAAACTTCCTCCCAGACAAGGTCTTGAAAGGACAGCGTGCGGAGAGAGGTACAGAGCGTAAGAAGAAAGAGGGGTGGGGGAGTCTGGATCCCTACCCCCCACCAGGGGAGGAGTGCAGGGAAGGGTGACAGCCATTGGTTCCTCACCAAGCGTCCCGGGGAGGTGCCGGTCTGGAGGCCGAGGTCTGGAGGGACAAGAAGTGGACGTCGGGAGAGGTCCGCGCCGCAGGCTGAGCCCCCCGCCTCCCCACGACGCACAGACCTTCCAAGGGGGTGGGTGACGGGGTGGGCGCGGGCGAGGGGGCCTCGGCCAGGCGCTCCAGAGGCCCCCGCTTGCTTCGGCCCTCCTGAGACTTGCTGAGGACCATCTGTGCGCGGAGGGCGTCCTGTTCCAGAGACTTCATCCTGCGGGCAGGGGAGCGGAGGGCGGGCTGGGCAGGGTCGGAGGGCGGGGGAGGGGGCGGGGCGGGGCGGGGCGGGAGCAGCGCGGGGCGGGGCCTCACCTGGCCGCCCTCCACAGCGCGCGCTTCTCGGCCTCCAGGGCGCGGCGCTCCGCCGGGGACAGGGTCCGCTCAGGCGCCGGCAGCTCCGGGCTCTGCACGCGCAGCCGCTCCTGGTGGCGCCGCTCGGCCTTGGCCGTCCGCACCGGAGCGCCGCCTCCCTGCGGCGGGGGGGACGCGGGGCCAAGCCTGGGCCGGGCGACAGGAGAGCCGGGTGGAGGAGCGCCGCGCGGGCGGAGAGCGGGGAGGGGGCGACGCTGGGGGGCGGCCCCTCCCCCCGCTCACCCTGCGGCGGGGCCCCGGCCGGCCCAGGGCAGCTCCTCCTCGGGCTCCTCGTCCTCGGGGGCCTCGCCTTCCGTGCGCCCCGCGTCCGCCGCGTCCCCCGCCGCCTCGCGCAGCATCTGCGTCCTCTTCTGTTGCAGCTTTCGGGCTTGGGGGGGGGGGTAGGGGAGGGGCGGGTCAGGCCGCGAGCCGGTGCTCCCCTCCCCGACCCCCCCCCCCAGTCGGCTGCTCACCTTCCTCCTCCTGCATCTTCCGCAGGTCGTCGGCACCCACCAGCGACACGCGCTTAGGGGGACCCCCCGTGTGGGGCACCCGCACCTCCAGCTCGAAGTACTTCTGCCGCTCGCGGAAGGACAGCTGCTCCGGGGAGGCCGTGGGCCCAGGCGTGGGGGGCTGGGGAGAGCGCGCCCTGAGAGCCGGTCCCTCGGGTCTCGCACCCCGGCAGGAACACGCAGCAGGGGACCGGTGGGCCGCCCACCACCTACCTGGGCAGGGGCCTCCAGGGGCGGGTGCAGGCCGGGCACGGCAGCGAAGGTCCTATACGCCTGCTTCACGTTGGCAGGCAGCTCGTCAGGGGAGGGCGGGGAGGGCGGGGAGGGGGGCTGGCAGACGGGGCACAGTGAGCTGTGTGGTGGCAGCTGTCCTGGCTGCAGCCACCACCCGTCCCACCACCAGCTGTCCTTGCTGACTGCCTCCCCTCCCGCCCCCCCCACCCCACCCCCGCCCCCAGGGGTCAGGGCACTCACGGATTGGGGGTCACCTCTGCCCCTGAGAGCTGGGGAGCCCCTTGGCCAGGCCTGAGCCACTGGCTGGATCACCCCAGGCTTTGTCTGCAAAGGGCAGATGCAGGGGCCAGAAGGAGGAAGCGGTTCAGGTGAGGGGATGCGAGGATGGGGGGGAGGGCGGGGAAAAAAGAGAGATGGAGCCAAGGTGGGCAGCTGGGTGGGTGTCCAGGGTGTGAGGCCAACACTCACCCATCTGCCGTGTCGGGAAGGGGCAGAGGCTGGGAGCTGGGCTCCAAGCTGGCACTTCCAGTGCCCACCCCGACCCTGCCACCAGGCGAGACGGGGGTGCCCACGGCCTGGCCCTCCCCATACAGCAGAACCGGGGAGCCTCTGCAAGCAGGTGGGGGTGGGGGCAGGGCCAAGCTGGCCCCCAGGGGCTCCCAGACGGGAGGACAGATGGGGGTGAGGCCGCCCTGACCACCCACAGCCCATCTGCCCAGGGAAGCCACAGGAGCTCCCCAGCCCCACGCCACCCAGCTCTGCCAGGAAGGGGCCCACAGGTTGTGTCCTCAAGAGTGACGGATGGCAGCTGGGGGGAGGCACTGTCCCCTGGCAACCCCCTTCCCAGAGGAGGGGGCTCTGCAGGCAGCACCCCTCTGGAGTCCTCCACCCTCCCACCCCGTGTGCACTCACCTGCTGGTGGCCAGGGGAACAGGGGGCCTCAGTCATCTTCCCGCCGCTTGCCCCAGACGGCACCTGGAGGAGCCAAGTGGTGGGTGGGATGAGGGCTGGGCAGGGCTGGGGCCCCACAAGGAGGACCTGGGGGGTGGGGTGCTTGCTTTGGTAGCAGAGGCTGGTCCTCAGCTCCCTGACCTGACCAGCCCAGGGAACATCCCGAGACAGGCGGGCTTTCCCCACAGCGGGGCCACCCACCCTCCCCGTGAGCCGCAGAGATCCATGAGCCAGGGAGGCCCCGACTGCTGCCAGCCGCCCCTGCAGCTGTGCCCCTTCTTGGTCAGAGGACACTGGGCTCCCACCCATCCTGGGGACTTCCTGCTCTTGCCTGTTTGTGGCCAAGGGAGGGAGGGTCTTCACAAAGCCCCTGAGCGGGCTCCCTCAGCCCCCAGGCCCCACCCGGCCTCTCACCCAGCGCAGCCTCCCCACTGCAACTCCTGGAGCCTCCTCCCGACCACTCACGGTCGGTCCTGCGGGGTCTCCCAGCAGCAGCTGGTGGGGCACACCCTCCGGGAGGGGTTATTTCTAGCTTTTGGAAGAGGAATGAGAAGCACACGCCGCCCGTCCGGCGTCCCCACCCCCAGCTGGGAGCGCTGGGCCTCCTCGCCAGCCACAGTCTCCGGGGCTCCGGCAGCTGCTCCAGCCCGTCCTCCCCACCGTGGCTGGGGCCCGATCCCACCCTGACCACTCCGGTGGCCTCAAGCTGCCCCTGCCCTGCAAGGGTCTCAGGCGGAGGGAAGGAGGTTAAGACGGGGGCAGGACTGACGGACAGGTAAGCAGACAGAGGCCAGGACAGGGGTGTGACAATCAGGGACTGACCCTCTGCACATTGCCGGCGCTGGGTGTGGCGGCCAGGGCACGGCAGTCCAGCTTCAGGCTCTCCAGGCTCCGACCCTGGGGAGCAGAGTGGACACAGGGCTACCAGGGGCTGTGCCTGCCGCCGAGTGTGGGACGCGCAGCTGCGAGGGGGGCGGGGTGGGCAGCCAGAGCTCGGAGCCACGGGCCCGCGTGCGGAGAAGCCCACCGTGCAGGGCAGGGACAACCCGGACACTCACCACGGCCTCCGGCCCCCTCTGTGGGGTCTGTCCAGGCAGCTCCTTCTCCTGTGAGCAGAGACAGTGGTCAGCACTGACGGCCTCAGGCTCCCGAGCCCTGGGGCTGCTGGCTGCAGGCGGTTCTGACCTTGCCGGGGCCCTCGGGGCTCAGCTCCCGGTCGATGGAGGAGATGCTTTCCAGGCTGTTCCGGCGGCCAATGCCCGCTGCAAAGGGGTTGGCGATGACGCCTGGGGACACCTGCGGGAGGAGCGGGCTGAGTGACCACATGTACCTGAGGTGGCCTCTGGGGGCGGGCTCTGTGAGCAGCGCCGCCGCCCACTCAGGACACCATGCCATCATCCTGTCTGTGACTCGGGGCACCCACAAGTCACGTCTGTACACTGCGTGCACCAGAGGATGTTCTGATGCGGGGCAGGATTCCCAGGCAGTGACGCTGGGCCATGGGGCGGAAAAGGCTGGCCACGTAACAATCAGCCCGGGGAGCAAAGAACCGACAACAAGATGGCGGGGGTGGGTCATGGAGCAGCAACGTGGCTGACGGCACAGAGAGGGACTGAGGTGGAAGTCCAGGCGGCAAGGAGGCCAACACTGGTTCTCACACCAGAAAAGTCCGTTCGAATATGGAAGAGCTGATCCGTGGTGTTGACTGGAATGAGTGATAAAGGCATGATGTGAACACACGCTTTTCCAGAACTACAGAGATAATCGCGGATGCAAACGTGCCTACATTCACAGGTGTGATTCCAGCCACTGAGAGGTCCTGAGACCATGACACCCCGACAGCCGTGGGCATGCCCAGGGCCCAGATTCTGGCTTCTAAGTATCACTTTCCACTAAAGGAGCCAGTGCTCCTGGGTGGGAAAGTATGAAATGACCCCAGACATCGTGTGCCAGAAAGTAAGCTGCTTAAAGGAAGGTGGGTCATGCTAACAGGGCCAGGGCCAGCCAGAAGCCTCTCTCATCAGCCAAGTCTGGGGTGGCTTGAGCAGCAAAGTCAACAGCAGTAGTGACAAACTATCACCCGTGAAGTAAAATGGAAACTGGCAAATCTATGCTAAGGAAGAAGGGAAAACCCCTCGTCAGGGCAGGAAGCCACCCAATACACGTGGAAGCAACAACGGGGACGGCGCACGAGCTACCACCAGGGACCGAGGCATGGACAGCAGCGGGGCTGATCCTTGGGGGGAGCCCAGCGAAGAGCAGGGCAGTTACACAGTCTCACAGCACCTCCCCACAAAGCACCTGTTAATTTCAAGGGGAAAGAGTCACTTTGCGGTGGAGCAACCCGGAGACGCCCCCGTGGAGAGGGTCACTGACAGGACACCACCATCCATGCGTCCTGGTGGGAGGCCCTTGAAGACAGTGTCACCTCTGTGATAACCCTGCCAAAAAGGCATCCACCGAAGCCCGTCCTGAGGAAACACTGGACAGACCCACAGCGAGGGCTGTTGCACACAGTGGTGGCCTGTGCTCGTCCGAAGTTCAAGGCCAGAGTCAGGGAGACGTGAGCAGGTGTGGCAACCAGACACCCGCATGCCCCCGACCGTGGCCTTTGGCGTTGCCCCAAGACCGCTGGTGGGACGCACATGGGGCCTCTGAGTGAGTGTTCTTGACGCTTTCCTACAACTTTAAAATTATTTTATATACTTGCTTATATCTTTCAGAAAGAAAGAATGGCAGGAGAAAGCAACACTAAGGCAGATGATGGCCTGTGGGGCGGAGACGGGACTGATTCCTCAAGGTGCGTGTCCGTAGTTTTGGCTTTGGGGCCACATAAGACTTATAATAAGAAACATCTTTTAAAGTCATCTCTAAAAACGGAAAACAAGTAAGCCTAACTGTATGTCAAGTTAGCAGTAGAACAATTCAGAGAATTATTTAAAGTGACTTAAACACACAGTATTTTGACTGTGCCTCCTCGGTGGATAAACCCTAAGGACATGAAGAAATTTAAGATGCTATTAATGGGGACTTCCCTGGAGGTCCAGTGGTTGGGACTCCATGCTCCTAATGCAGGGGGCCCAGGTTCCACCCCTGGTCAGGGAACTAGATCCCGCATGCTGCAACTAAGAGCCTGCGTTCCACAACGAAGATCCCACATGCAACTGCAACTGAGACCCGGTGTAGCCAAATAAATTAAAAAAAAAAAAAAAAAAAAGATGCTATTAATGGTTTCATTATTAGTAATAATATTGATATTGCTTTTTGAAATTATAATTATGGTAATGTTATTTAATTTACTGAAACAGTTTTTAAGATGAGAAAAAGAAATACAAATATAAAATCAAAAAAGTCAAAACGCTGTAACCTTAAATATGAATTGAAAGTAACAGTACAAATTCATGATTTTTCTCCTTCCAAAAATATCCACTTCCCAGGATTCATGTGCCGCAGAGGCCCAGAAGCAACGACAGCTCAGAGCCACAGCACCAGGCCCATGACAGCTCTGAACCCCACGCCCAGGGCTGGGGCAGGAAATACATGGACACCTGGTCACACCAGAGAGCAGGGCGCTAACGAACGACAGGTGTCACACTCAAAGGACCCGGGAGCCACACTGCCCAACGAGGACGGCACACCGAGAATACACAGACCCTAAAAACAAAGACAGAAAAACACCTCTGTAGCCGTCTTTGGCGTTTTCCAAGGCACCAGCTTGTTATTTAAAAAATCAACAAATGAAAGGAAAGAAAGTATTTATCACACCTCTCCTGTATAAAATCTTATTTTAGGATTAAAAAAATAGCTGATAAAGAAAATTTCTTCCTTACAGAAAGGTCAGTAGAATAACTAAAAGCAACAGATGTAGAAGGAGTAACTGAAGCATTCTTCCTTAGAGCAGTAATCGAGGAAATACTGAAAAAGAAAGGCAGTCTTGATCAAAATCCTAAAGCTGGTTACTTGAAAAGTCCGTTCAAATACACAGGACTTTGGTGAGTATGATGAAAAGGAAGAGGCAACAGAAATCAGATCAAAAAGGTGACAGGACCACAGAAGAGAAGAGGCGGAGGAGAGAGAACATCCCCAACCTTGCACCAACGTGCTGAGCACTACAGCGAGGAGGTGTCCTGGAAAGCGCACAGCGGCCCCCGAGGCCCTGCAGCCGGAGACCGGCCCGCTGTACAGGAGCCCCCAGGGGCTGCGGCCCAAGAGCAAGACAGGCAGGTACTGACAACAGTCCGCCCCACACCATGCAGAGCGCCGCGGAGGAGGGGCAGGGCGCGGGCTGACACAAAGGTGGGTCTGCAGAATCCAATCAAAGTTCGAGGAAATGGCTGCAAACTCTGATTCCTACAGGGGTTGAACGGGTCAATGCAGATGAGTCAGGTGGGCCGAGGTTAAGAGAAATGGGGGTGGGGGGACGAATGGTGTTACCCCTTTTCCTTTCAAGCACCAAGCCAGCCAGAGGAAACCTGTGCGCTGAGCCTCAACCCCAGTTGGCACAGGGCTATAAAAACCATCAATGAAGGGACTTCAGAAAACTCAACATCCACTTCAGAGAATAATTCTTACAGGTTATAAATGGAAACAGCCCTCCATATTAAAAAAAATGTTATATAAACTACAGCCTGGAAGTCGGCACAAGGGAAGGCTACTGGCCACCACCACCACCGGGTCCCGGGGGAACGGAGGGGCCTGACCTCCCAGGAAAAGGGGACCCGCAGCCACCAATCGGGCCGCACGCAGGGCTTCCGCTAGGGGATGAAAGAAAGTCACTGACGAGGATAAGGAAACGAGCAACCTATGAATGTGCTTGGGGAAAACTTACACAGTCAGAGATCAAAGCTAATCCCTGAGTCCCAACCAACTTTTGTTAGGGAACTTGGCAGGTCCATTTAGGAAACACATGAAAACAGACTAAAACTTTTCAAAAGAAGAAAAAAAAGTGGGTGACTTCACCGGTTAGGTCTTGAAGCACAGTCTAAAGTGGCTACACTGAGGACAGCAGCATTGGCCCAAGAGCGCGTCCGGCTCCCCAGGGCCCCATCCTGGGCCACAGGAATGCGGATCTGACCCACAGGGAAGTCAGATTTCCCCAAATCAGTGGGAGAATGACAGATGTTTTAGTGCATACCATTGGGACAAAAGATCCATTTGCTTGAAAAGCAATTCCAGGTGGATTACAGAGCTGTATGTTTTCTACAAAAGTGCTTTGACAATCTTGCAACAGAGATTTTCCTAAGCAAAAACCAAACCCAGAGATCATAAAGAAGTCTGGAAGACTTAATTCATAGAAGTCTCCATTTCTGTAACCCCAGAGAGGCCGTTCCTAAACAGCAAAAGACAAAACCACTCATGCCCTATGTAATAAAAGACTGAAACTTACAACACAAAGGAGCAACTGCAAGTTACACGAGTTACATGAATTAGTGACTAAAGACAAACTCCCAAAAGGAAAAGGATGAGAAAACGAGATGGCACTGCCTGCCAGGTCCCACAGAAACAGAAGCTGGTGCTGCCTGAGGCTGGGGGGGGGGGGGAGGGGGGGGGCGGGGCAAGCCTGTGGCCTCTGGCCCAGCACCCACTCTTCCAGGACTCTTTCCTGCAGAAACTCCCCCCGAAGCATAAAGATGGGCTCCTGGGCGCTCTGGCTGGTAACAGCACAGATACAGCAACACTGGAGAGAAGGCCAGATGCAGGAAGTCAAAGAACAACCGGCAGAACACAGTGAAGGCCCCCTGTAAAGTCTGGAACACGCCAGCCCCTACCCTTTACCATGAAGCTGTATTTATTCTCTTTCTTTGTACAAAAAGCTTTAAAATAAGTAAACGTATGGACTAAAACACTTAAATACACGTTTTAATTAAGTAAATGGAAGGCAAAGCCTTCTCTGGAAACCTGAGAGAGACTGCTCCCCAGAAACGACAGGGTCCCAGTGACTACACAAGAGATGTGGGCACGGAAGCCCGCAGAGGGTAGCCCCAGAACCCCGGGAGTGGGGCCTCCAGCCCAGCATCCAGCGCTGGAGCAAAGAACACGAATGCAGAGTCCTTCCCCGTTCAGGAGACAACACACAGAATGAGGGTGACCCCTCCCTGGCAGCGCAGGGAAAGTGGGGCAGTAAGTCACCATCCCAAAGATCCACTGCAGGCCAAACCAAGGTGACTGCCCCATCCCAGAGGTCGTGCCAGCAAGGGCACCCTCAGGGTGGAGCTGGCAGCCACTGCAGGTGATGAGCCTTCGGAGGCCCAGGCAGGCATCAGCTTATGCCGGGGGCCCGGGGACAGCCGTGGAGAAAACAAAACGGAAAAGAGCAGGACAGCGGGACCCTCCCGAGCAGAGGGGACGCTGAGGCTCGGAAGCCAGGCCTGTCCAGGACACAGACCGGGCCAGGCACCAGGCCTCCAGAGCCCAGACACTCTCCAGGGGGCTAGGAGGGAGGACAGCTGGGTTCCGCCACAGGCCCACCTGGGATGGGGGGATCCTGGGCGCCGAGCTCCCTGCTGAGGCGCTGCCAGGAAGAGCAGGACGGCACCCGGGCCAGCAGGATGGGGTCCTGTGCGAGTCCGCAGGGAGGCCGTGTGCCCGGCTCTGCGCCATCCTGCCCTGGCCCAGCGGCCACACGGTACAGGTACTGCTCACCTGGAGGCAGGTGACTCAGCCTTTTCTTTCAAGACACGACCAGGCCGTCTGTGCACATGCTTCGTCCAACCTGGGCCAGAGCCGCCACAGGCCATGAGCGGTGGCCAAGACCAGGGCCCGGCACCGCCCTCGTCACCCCTGGGGCTGACTCACAATGGCCGAGCGCCTCCCAGGCTTGGAGGCGGAAAGGGTCAGCTCTCCCGGCCCGCACAGGGTCAGGTCACCGGGACCCCTCCAGGGAAGGACCCAGTCCCCGTGGCAGAGCACCGGCCGGGCGGGGGCACTGACCTCAGGGGCGCTGGTGTCGAAGCCGTCACAGACAAGCACAGTCAGGCTGTCGCCCACGCTGCGTAGCAGCTGCACGGCTTCGCCGTGCGTCAGGCCCAGCAAGCTCTGCTGGTTCACCTCCAGCAGCCGCAGCCCCACCCGCAGGCGGCCATCTCGCCCGGCTGCTCCTGTGGGGCTCACCTGTGGGGAGACCCGGCCCCAGAGCTCAGGACCAGCCCATGCCGGAGCCCCCTTCTGCCCCGAGGAATGCAGTGGAGCGGGGCCGACGAGGCAGGGCGCTCACCTTGGAGATGAAGATGCCCTCGTCTGTGGGGTCACAGGGGTTCCCTGCGTGGCCCTTGGCGCCCCCACGGATGCTGATGCCCAGCTTCTCTCCAGGGGCCTTCTGGATACAGAGCTCCCGCATGCCCGGGGGCGGCGGGTCCCTCCGCACGAGCAGGACCAGCTCCAGGCAGGGCCGGAGCAGGGCGCTGACCGCTTCCTGGTGGGTGGCGTCCCTCACATCCTGCCCATTCACTCCCAGGATGCGGTCCCCAACCCGCAGGCCACTGCGTGCAGCCAGGCCCCGGGGGAGCACCTGTTGGGGGAGGGTGATGCGCAGTGGGCTGGGGCTCTGGCCAGCCTGTGCTTGGGCTGGGCCCCCTGTGCACAAAGATGCCTGCGAGGTCCGCTCTACCTTAGAGATGAACACGCCGGGCTCCTGGACACCAAATGGGTGGCTGGAGTGGTCGGAGCCCCCGACAATGCTGAGCCCCAAGGGGCCCCCAGCTCTCGGCAGACAGATCTCCTGGGGACATGGAGGGGTGGGAGGGGTGGCTGGAACAGGCCTGGCAAAGTACCAAAGGGGCGCTTTCCAAGCCCAGAGAGTGTGTGGGATCAGGGCGCTCCACTGCAGGGAGGCCGTTTTGCAGTGCACAAGAGACCACAGGAGGAGGAGACCCGCCACTGAACGATGCCCCGGTGTCCTGGAGCCGCAGAGGGCCTAAGTACTTGTTTTCCCACCGGTGCGGCTAGCACCCCATACCTAAAGCCGTGTGGACGTGGAGGAGGGGGCCGGTGGGTGGTTAAGGGTGGGGACTGGGGTCTCACCTCCACTGGGTACGGCCCCTCCAGGGCAGCGGCCAGCAAACTGGGGGCCAGCCTTAGCGGCCCGGGCTCCCCAGGGGTGGCAGTGGCCACGGTGGTGGTGGTAGCAGCCGGGGGTGGGGGGGAGTGTGGCGGAGGACCGGGGGCGAATGGCCCCCCGGCCTCCCGTTCCAGCAGCAGGGCGATGGTGGGAGAGGCAGCGGTCAGCAGGGAGACAGCGTGGTCGTGCCTGGCCTCCGTCATGTCCACCCCGTTGATCTGCAAGAGTGTGGCCAGTCAGGGGGCCCCATGGGGTGAGTGAGGCAGCTGGGTACTGGGAGGGCCCCTCTGCCCCCACTCACGGAGAGGACGCGATCGCCGACCTGCAGGGTGCCCGCCCGGTGGGCGGCGCCCCCCTCAGCAATGCGGGAGATGAAGATACCCTGCAGGAGAGAGGGAAGGAGAGCTCTTTACTGCAGGCTGGCCTGGCCCTGCCCCCCAGCACCCCTCCCTGGCCCCGCCCACCCGCCTCACCGGGTCTCCAGCCCGGTAGGGTGTGGAGCCTTTCCCCCCAGCGATGCTGAAGCCCAACCCCTTCTCGCTGCGCACGAGGCAGGCCACGTGGCGCTGGCGGAGGGGCCCGGGGGGCTCCGGCTGGAGCAGGGGCAGGCGCAGGCCGCCTCCCCACCGCTCCCGGGGGCTGTAGTCGTCCTCAGGCCGCAGAGGCGTGACGGTGACCGCGTTCTCGGGCTCCACCATACGCTCCCGCCACAGCCGCATGTGCACCGTGGTGCCCGCCCCACGCAGCGCCTCCACGGCCTGCTGGTGCTCGGCGTCCTGCAAGGCCACGCCGTTCACCTGCAGGCCACAGCGCTCGTCAGGGCAGGCCCCTCTACGGGCGGGCAGGCAGAGCAGGGGACAGGCCACAAGGCAAGTGGTGGGCCGTCACTGCCCCTGCTTGTGGGCACTGGCTATCTACGAGCCCACCACCTGTGCAAGCCCAGGGCCAGGGCGCCAGCAGGCCGAGAAGAGCAGGCGGAGGCCCCTCCTGCTGGTCCACACCTGGCTTCCCAGATCTGGAAACCCCTGCCACGTTCTCGTCTGAGCGATCCCACAGCCAAGCGTGCCCGTGGTTTCTGGGCTTCTGGCCCCTTGCCTCCACCCTGACCCTGACTCAGGCTCTCCCAGACATCGGGGTACAGCAGTTCCTCCATAAAATTCGGGTGTAGGAGCAGCCCCGCCTGGCCCTGCAGCCTTCTGTCCACTGGCCCCCCTGCCCCGTGGGCCGGGCACACTGCCCCCAGACCCTGCCCTGTCGTGGCAGCTGTGAGCACCGGCACGTGGCCTCCCATGATGAGCTCACCTGCCAGGGCTGGGTGGCCAGGTGCACAGGCAGGGGCTCCAGGGGCAGGAACCAACGCGCCACCCAGACGTGTTAGAAGTCTGAGCCCCTCCTAGACCAGCCCTCAGGAGCGGATCCCTCCTTGAGATCTCTGCTCCTGGCATGACCAGAGCCCCACCCCACCAGGCCTCCCGCCCAGACGGGGGTCTCTGCCTCAGGGGCTGGCATCTGGGCCCCCTGAAGCTCTGGCTAATGAGCTGCACGCCTCACCAGGGGTCCTGTGCTTGGGGCTCTCAGGAGAAGAGCTGGCTGCGGGAGAAGCAGCCGAGCACCCGACAGCCAGGATGTGAGGCCCCGAGAGCCCAGTACTTCACTCAGACAGGGGCCGGGGGCTGCCAACTCACCTCGAGGAGCTTGTCGCCTACTCGGACCCCAGCCTGAGCCGCAGGGCCCTCCTCAGATACCCGGGAGATGAATATGCCCTGGAGAATAAATAAGAACTGAGCCCGAGAGCATTGGCAGAGACCACGGAGGGGCCTCCACCCTGCCCTTCTGGGGGAGGGGCCCTTGGCAGCTTTGCGAGGCCCAGAGGCCCCCCAGTCTGGGCTGCAGAGACGCCCAAGGGTGCGGGAGAAGCAGAAGTGGGCCTGGGGTGGTCAGAGGGGCTGGGTGCGGGCCATCGCGAGGTCCCAGGTGTCAGGGAGCGAGAAAGTGCCGGTCAAAAGCTTCCAGAGAATTTTGACCCCATGCCTAGCAGCACAGCGGCAACTAGCGAAAGAAGGCGAGGCTGAAGAAGACTGCGGGCAGGCGGGGCAGCCCCGACCTCCAGATCCCCGTTCGTTCTCTGGGGGACGGGGACCCCACAGTCCTCAGGGCCACCAAGCGGTGCAAGCAGGACGGAGTGGGCAGGGCAGCAGCGGCTCCTCACCTCGTCGTCGCCCTTGTAGGGGGTGGAGCCCTTGCCGCCCGCGATGCTGATGCCCAGGCCCCCCGTCTGCCGCACAATGGTGAGCGTCAGCTGGAAGCAGAACAGACACACGGTGTCCAAAGAGGGCCGAGGGAGCGGGGCTGCCGGTGGACTCAGTGGGAGGCGGGGAGGGCCCAGTCCCCTCCAGCCACCGACCACCTCTCCCAGGGCTGGCTCGGGCCACAGAGGAGCTGGACGGGGCGGGTGATGCCGGAGCTTGAGGGAGTACAACCCGGAGAGAGCCCTCGCCTGAGGGTGACGAGGCTGCCTAACAGTGCCAGGGCCGGGCTGCCGCAGGCAGGGAGGTGGGAGACGCCCAGCACCCCCCCGAGATCGGCCACCCTCACCTGGAGGCCAGCGCCCTGGCCCCCCCCATCTGTGCCAGAGGGCCGTCAGGCGCCCCAGGCCCTGGCTCTGAGGTGGCAGGAGGAGGCCTGCGCAGGAGCGGGGGAAGGAGACGCAGAACCCACAGCCCGGGAAGCGAGGCCAGCGGCAGCCTGGGGTACAGAGCACAGAGCGGCAAGCGAGTACAGACCTCTTCTTCCTCAACGCGAGCGGGCTCTATCAGCAGGTTATTGGCCTGGTCAAACGACACCCCCTGTCAGGACAGGACCAGCAAGGGCATGCAGGTCAGCCACGCCCAGCCCCGCCACCGCCTTGCCCAGCCCCACCGCGAGCAGGAAAGAGAGAAAAGACCACACCAAGCTCCCACAGCCTGAGTGCCGGGCCCTTCCTGCCTGTGCCTGTGCCTGTGCCTGGCGCTGCCCCCAGGCGCGGGGTCCCCTCCAGTCTGGAGGCCTGGCTGCTTCTGCCAACCTGCCAAACAGGGTCACAGGGGGGCATCACCGCGGGCTGAGCCTAGGCCTGGCTGTCCCGGTTTTGACTGTCCAAGGCCCTCTCGGCTGTTCACGGCATCGTGCCGCCGTGCTCAGGGCAGAATCACTGACGCCGCAGACACAGGGGCGCTGCGGCAGAGGGGCAGCCCACGGAGGAGACCGGACCCCAGGAGCCCCGTGAGAGCCACCTGAGGACCAGGACAAGGAGGCGGGTGAGGGCCCCACGGCTGGCCTGAAGGCCAGCCCTCAGGAGAGCCAGGGAAGGCAGAGGAGCCTGGGCAGAGAAAGAGTGGCCGCCAGAGCCCTGGGATGGGGCTGCGAGGCCAGCAGGGAGCTCTGGGTGGAGTCAGCAGCCAGCCTGGGGAGGAGGGCGGGCAGGTGGGGACAGGCACCTCCCTCACCAGCTGGTTTCAAGACACGGGCCTCGAGTGTCACCTGAGATCCCGCCAGCGCAGACCGAGGGGCCTGGCCGGCCCGGCTTGGGCTGGCGCGTGGGGTTAGACCCACCTTGACAGAGGGTGCAGAGACCACGGCCTCCTCCCTCTCCTCCTCCTCCTCGTCCGCCTCCTCGGCTCCTGCCGCTGCTTCCTCCTCCTCCTCGTCTTCCTCTTCCTCCTCCTCCTCGGCTCGAGGAGCCCAGGGCACGTGGGGGCCATTGTGCCAGCCCCCAGACCCTACTGGGCCCTCACTATCTGGCTGTGTCCCCTGCAGCAGGGCCACCACGGCCTCGGGCTGGGGCAGCTTGGAGATCTTGAAGTGCTTCTTGTAGTGGGGCGTGTCCTTGCGGATCAGCCTCTGTCTCTCACCCGGCAGGGGCCAGGGGGCCTCCAGCTGCCCCTCCTCGCTCTCGCCATCCTCCCTGGGCAGGAGCAGCGTGTCCTCTGCGAAGCGCACTGTGGGCTGCGAGAGGCCGAGCGAGAGGACGTCGGTTTGGCTCAACCCCACTCGGGCCCAGGGAAGGTGGCAGCAGACAGGGGCTCTGAGAGGCTCCCCGCCGCTCGGATCAGAGAAGGATGGGGATCGGGGCGCCAGAAGGCTCTGCCCACCCCGTGCACTGTGCTCTCAGCAGCCTGACGCTGGGGTTCCCGTCAGGGCCACGATAAAGGTCCCTGGGGGGTCTGGGAACAACCCAAAAGGGGGATGTGAGGCGGTGACGGATGTGGGAGGGCAGGGCCCATGCCAAACTTGGCCATGGGGTGGAGGCCCTCATCCCCAGGCCCTCACCCCTGCCTGGGGCAGCACGGCCCCTGCTGGGCTCCACGTAGGAAAGAGCACACCTGCGGGACCCACCTGCACCTCGACTGGTCCTGACAGCAACCTGCTCGGGAAGGAGGAGGGGCGGGGGGGGCAGGGGGAGGCAGGCCCACCCCTGGGCAAGCAGTCTCCAAGGCCAGTCTCACCTCCTCATAGATCTCCTCTACGACCTCCTCCTGGGTGGTTGGCGTGGATTCCTGCTGGCTCGGCCCCGCCACCTCGGCCAGCGGGCCCTCGGGCTCACCCTGGGAGGCTGTGCTGGCAGACAGGTGCGAGTCCGCACTCAGGCCAGACTCGGTGCTCAGCCTCTTCTCCTGTGGCGGGGTCAGGTGGTGGGTCAGGCCGCCTACCGGGGGACCCCACAGTGCAGGCCACTCACCCCGGGGCTCCCTGCTGCCTGACCACAGCACCTCGTGGGCTCTCCCTCCCCTGCAGGGAGTGGAACCTGTGCTCAGCCCTCTGGGGTGCCCACTGTCCCACCCCCAGGGAAGCCACGCTCCACCAAACAGCTATGGGCACACAAAGCCACTGTTCTGTGTCGCGGACCCTCGAAGGTCTTGCGAGTACCCACGATGACACCAGCACGGGGAAGGGCAGGCACCCCCACGTGAGCGCGCCTCTGCAGACGAGCTGTGGCAGCTTCCCAGGGGGGAAGGCTCTGTGTCACAGACACAGGCCGTGCCACTTGTTCCCCAGGCACCAGCTGCCCTGCTGTACCCCAGGGGCCCTGAAGCCTCCCCTGACCCTGCTACCAAAACTCCTGAATGAGTGGAGTTAGGCCTGCCTGGTTCTGGCCCCAGCCCCCTTCACAAAAGCTGACAACATAGGCGCCCAAGAAAAATGCCACAGGGAATGGGCCCACTACTCGGTCCCCTCTGCCAAGGACCCAGCTGCCTCTGGCTCCTCTCTTGTAGCTGCCCGCACGTCCACGCCACACGACCCCCCGTGTCTGCCCGGCAGCCCTCGGCGGAGGCGGTCTGCTCTGCGGGAGGGTGTGGGCGCTTGGCCCTGAGCCGCCCCACTGCAACCTGGACCCTCTCCTGGCCGGCTCCCCATGCCCACACCGGGACCCGGAACCCGGAACCCTGCACCCAGCCTGGGGCTCCCGAGCAGGAGAGCCCGTAAGGCGGGCATCCCTCCCACGCCCCGCGGGTCCCCCCAGGCACCTCCTCCGAGGGTGGGGGTGAGGGTGAGCGCTGTGCGGAGTCGGGCCTGCAGGAGGCGGCTTCGCTTCGACGCTCCACACCCCTCTTCATCACCTTGAGCTCGCTGGGGTGAGGCGTAGCCCGACGCTGCAGGCCCTGCAGTGGGCACAGGGGTGAGGGGCGGGGCGGGGCCGGGGTCAGGCGGGGGTGGGGAGGAGGGAGCCCCCCGGGGACCCCACCCCCCCCATACCCGTTTCTCGGCAGCGGCTTCCTCTGCGTCCTCGTCGCCCGCGGGGGCCTCCAGGAACTGGATGACGCTGACGCGGCTGAGCGGGGCGTCACCCCAGCTCTCCGAAGGGCTGCTCCGCGGCCCCGGGTCCTCTGCGGAAGCGCGCATCAAGGGGAAGCCCCGCCCCGCCCGAGGCCACGCCCCATCCCGCCCCCCAGCAACCTACCGAGGCTGGGCAGGGGCTGCTGGGGCAGCAGGTAGCAGGTGAGCACCTTCTCGCCGGTCTGGGCATCGTCCTCGGTCTGGAACCGAAGCATGGGCTGCGCCTGGTTCTCCGCCAGCCACAGGGCCTTCAGGTTGAGGTGTGTGAGTGCGAACGGCAGACTCTGCAGACTGGGGGCCGGGGGCACGGTTAGCTCCGGGTGGGGGGGGCACAGCGGGCACGGTCAGCTCAGTGGGAGCCCGGCCGGGCGGGCATGGGGGCTACTCACCGGTTCCCTGCCACATCCAGCACATGCAGCTCGGCCGTGTGGGCGAGCTCCGGCGGCAGGACAGCCAGGCGGTTGTCCCTCAAAGAGAGGACGCTGAGTGCCACGCAGCCCCCAATCTCAGGCGGCAGTGCCTCCAGGCGGTTCCGGTCCACGTTGAGGTTGGTCAGCTTGCTCAGCTTCCCCAAGGAGCGGGGCAGGGCCTGGCCGGGAGGAGGGAGGGTCAGAGATAGCAGAAGCCCCCAGGTAGCGTGAGGAGGGAGATGAATGCTCTCGGGGGGCGGTTTCTGCCCCTGCTCCGGGGCCCCGACCCCTCCAGCCGCTGGTCTCCCGCCACTCTGCACGCCTCCAGACGTCCCCCCCTCTGCGTCCCATGCTAACTCTGAAACCAGCCACCAGCGGGGCTGGGCCCCACCGTCAGCAGGTTCTCCGTGAGGATCAGCTCTGACAAGTTCTCACAGTCTCCAATGGCCTCCGTCACCTCGCAGAGGCGATTCTGGTCTACCTTCAAGATGGACAGCTGCTTCAGCTGACCTGGCATTAGGAAAACACAGTGACGGGGCTCAGTAAGGCAGGGAGCCCAGCCACCCACACGACTGAAACAGCCTGCCCCTCACCCTGCCTCCTGTGCCTCGAGAACACTGAGAGCTCACCCCCCAACCCTTGCCATCCTGCTGCCAACCTGACCATGCCCACCAGCTCCCACGCACCCGCTGCCCCCGACCTGCCATCGTGCCCTCACGAGCTCACCATCCCCACTTGCCACCACAAACTGCCTCGGCTCCTCAGGAACAGCACCAGCCATCCCACTCCGGCCTCAAGCCAGTCTCCCCCTCCTCAGGGCTGTGTCCCAGGACCCAGCAAAATCAGGGTCCTTACCCCAGGACCCCTCTCTAGACCTGGGTTCACCACCAGCCACACCCCTCCCAGCACTAACCAATGCCGTCAGGAAGCCGCTGCAGCAAGTTCTGGGAGAGCAGCAGGTCGGTGAGCAGCACCAGCCCCCCGAGTTCCGCAGGCAGCTCCTCCAGCCGGTTCTCTGACACATCCAGGCACACCAGGCGCCGCAGATTCCCGAGTTCCTGGAGGGAGGTGCAGAGAGTCAGGGGACGGACAAGCGTGAAGCGGGCGCAGCCACACCCTCACTCACCGGGGGCAGGGCCGACAGCTGGTTCCGGTCCAGCCACAGCTCACGCAGGTTGGGCAGGGCCCCCAGGGTGTCAGGCTGCAAGAAGAGACAGGGACAGAGTGATGGCCAAGGCTCACTACCCTGCCTGGCCCAGCCCCACCCACGACAGCCCCGCCCTCTCCACACCAGCACTTCCAGATCGTTGCCTCCCAGATCCAGCTGTTCCAGCTTGACCAGGAAAGACAAGGACCTGCAAAGAAAACAGAGCAAGTTCTGTCGTGGCCACACGGCCCGTGGTCCCTGGGGCCAAGAGGCCTAGGCCGGCCGCTGGCAGGGCCAAGCCCACTCACGCAGGCAAGGACTTGAGCAGATTCTCCCGGAGCTCCAAGGTCACCAGGTTGGCGAGACTGAAAAAGATCACGGTCGGGCGTGAGAAAGGCAGGACGGTGGGGAGAGGTGCAGGAACAGGGCTCTACTGAGCCCCCCCACCCCCCAAGAATGCACTCACTTGCCCACGTCCCCAGGTAGCGCCTGCAAGGACACATCATTCAGGGCCAGATGAGCCAGGCTGCGTAGCTGAGTGAAACCTTCGGGGAGCCTAAGTGGAGCAAGGGGTCCTCAGATGCCCAGGCAGAGGCTGCAGGACCTCCCAAGCCCCACTACCACCCCTGCCATGGCCACCACCCACCTGGACAAAGGATTCCCACTGAAGTCTGCAATCTCCAGGGCTTTGCAGAACTTGATGCTCTCGGGAATCTCAGGGATGTCTGTGAGGAGAGAGGGGTCACCGTGGAGAGATGCCCACAGCCTCCAGGAGCTCAAAGCCCTTCCTGCCACCTTCAGATTCCACCCGAGACCCGCCCCAGGCTCCACACCATTCCGAGACACGTCCAGCTCCACCAGTTGCATGAAGTTGGCCACCTCAGGGGGCAACCGCTGGATCTCGTTGTCACTCAGGCCCAGCTTGCGCAGGTTCAGCAGCCGAAAAAAGGGCTGTGGGCAAGGGGGTAGGGTCAGGGGTGATGGGCCCTGTAGCAGAAGGCCCCTCCCTGCTCCAGGCCACACAGGAACCCCGGATCCTGTCCCATCACCCTGGTCTGCAGTGAGAAATACAAGAAAACAAAAACAGATGCACACACATCTTCCCGCACTTCTGACTTGTGTCACCTCACAGTCATCCCCCCACCCCATACAACGCTGCCACGTGACTTACCTTACGCGTTCAAGTCTTAGCTGAAAAGTCACTTTTTTTTTCTGACCTGATGAGTCCCTGTTCCCTGTGTTCCCTCAAGGCTCCACCCACCACCTGAATCACCTCTTCCACCCACCCAGCAAGTGGGCCCTCCAAGGCCTGTGGTGGTTTCTGCTACTGCACCCCAGCAACCACCCCAGCCTGAGCCCGTGACAAGTATTTGGCAACTACCAAAACAAAGCATAATGGAAATAGGAGAGGGCCACAGATACGGGCCGCATGCGTGCAGGGGCTGCCGGCAGCGTGTGGTGGGACCTGGAGATGACCGCGAGGAGCCCTGGTCCAAGCCCAGAGCGGAGCCGCACCCTTTGTGGCATGCAGCCCCCAAGCATTAGGCCACTTTGCACCCCATCTCCAAAACGGAAATCCTTTTGTGGCCTGCTTCCTTTAACCTCCTCTCCCAAGTGGCCTTAAGAGAAGAAAAATAAGTTGTCCAGAAGGAACAAGGCAGCGGGAAGTAGACGCACTACAGACCTGCCAGGAACAAACACCTCAAGACGGCTACCCCCGACTGCACCCCAGCACCCAGGAGGAAGAGAAGAGCAGTCCGGACAGAAAGCTGGCCTCCCCACCTCCAGAGCAGTCCAGCAAGTTCCTATCCGTCAGTCACGCCGGGTTCACCTTCCACCCTGATGCACTCCAACCCCATCCACCTTCCCCCACGGCTTTCAATCTGCAGCTCCTCCTCTAGGCTGTGACCATCCCCGCCCCCAGGCAGGCACCTGATGACCGCTGCCACCTGGTGCCAGCGCCGGCGGTGGGTGAGGAGGGTGGGGCTGGCCGGGGTGGGGCTCTGGCCAGTAAGAACCATCAGGGCCGACTGGAGACTGCAGTGTCCCGCCCGGGCCAGCGCCTGCTGAGGGCTCAGAGGAGCGGACTGTCGCAGCCAGGCCGACCCCGCCGACCCGGTGCGAGGGCTGGGCCGGCGGCAGGTCCAGCGGCCACTCACCTTGGGCAGCTCACGCAGCTGGTTGGCGTCGAGGAGCAGCTCCTCCAGGCTGCGGCTGTAGCGGTAGATCTCCTCGGGCACGGCCTGCAGCGAGCAGTGCCGCTTGTCCACCGACTCCACGTGCCGGTTGCAGCGCCACAGCGGGATGCACTTGAGCATGGTGCGGGCGGGCGCGGGCTCAGGCGGCGGGCGGGGGGCGGGGCTCGGCCCGCATGAGCGCCGGGCCGGCCCGGGCGGGGGAGGAGCCGGGGGCGGCCCGGGGCGGCGGCGGCGGTGGCGCTGGGCCCGGCCCGCGCTCGGAACGCTCGGACCGCGGCGGCCTGGGCGGGGGGCGCGGCCCGACCGACGCTCAGACTCTCAGGAGGCGGCGGCGGCCCCGCATCCCGCCCGGCCCACTTGACCCGGCCCGTCCGCTTGCCCGCCGCTGTGCCGCAGCCGGAACCGCCGCCACTACCCGCCGGACTGCCCCGCCGACAACCGCCGGCAGCCGCGCAGCCCGCCGGGAAGCCGAGGCCCGCCCTCGCCGCTCCCCGCCGCCCCGAACTGCAACCCCCACAAGGCCTCGCGGCGCCGGTGCCTTCGAAGACTCGTAGCGGCACCACGCACGGTCTGTCGGGAAGCTCGGTTCCCTCCCCCTGGCGCAAGGCATGGTGGGAGCTGAAGTCCGTTCAAAGCCTGAGCTCCCGCACGCCAGCGCCCCAACCGTTCCCGGGACCGAGGCTTCCTGCCGCCCCTCCCGCCCGCCAGGCCCCCTCCCCAGGCTTGGCTTCAAGACCCCACGATCCTGCCCGCCGCCCCTCTCACAGGGACGTGGGCTCCCGGAGGGTAGGGCGCCGGGCCAAGGCGGCGCTCATTTGCCTGACAGACTAAACTTGTCCCGGGACTTAGGGGCTCTGGGCCAGCCTTCTCGCAGCACTGCCTGTGCAGGTGACAGTGAAGCCCCACAGAGCAGGAAAGCCACCCCCACGTTCCTCCGCGGCCCCATGCGGTCACCAAGTAACCAAGCAGCCCCTGCTGACCCCGGCGAATGCCCTCCTCCCGGCACTCAGGTCTCGGCCGCCAAGGCCCAGTGCCTCCACACGACCCGGGTGCTTGCCCTGAGCCGCGCCCGCGCCCGCGCCCCAACGGGAGCCAATAAGCACAAGACCACTGTCAGACGGGAACGTTCAGGGCCAGCAGCATCTGCACCTTTATCCACAGGCTGGGCGGCTGGGCCCAAGATACCACCGAATCACTCTATAAAACCCAGAGGAAACAAGGAGAAAGTGCAAGTCCAGGGAGTGGGTCTAAGGTCACGCAGAGAGGTCACTGTTATCAAAACGCTCCTGGTCATACACTTCAGCCACCACCTTGCGGCCAGCAAACCAGCGCCCATTGAGGGCCTGGATGGCCTTGTGAGTCTCAGAGGCTACGGAAAACTCCACAAAAATCTTGACAATGATCTCCGCATCCTCCTCCTCGCCCTGCTTCTCCTGGTAGATGATGACACGGTTGACAGCACCAAACTTGCCACACTCCTCGGTCACCTCCCCCTCCAGGTCGTCATCGATGTCCTTGGGGTCCACCATGTTGCGCAGAACCATCACTGTGGACTGTGGGGGGGGGACAGCTGAGAGCTGTGGCTGGCTGGCCCGCCCTGCCCCGCCCCGCCCCACCGGTCCCGGCTGCCCACCTCCTGTTTGCGGAGCAGCTTCTGCATCACCATGTGGCGGGCGCTGCTGCCAGAGATGCTCATGTGCTCCTGCTCGCTCAGCATCTCTGGCCGCTCCGACTCGGGAAACAGCTCCTCCTCCTCCTTCTCTTTCTTGGGCTCCAGGAGACCGAGTGTCGGAGGGCTGGCCAGGATGGGGTTCACCACTCCCACAGAGGGGATGGTGACCGGAATGGGAGGCCGGGCCGGGGTCACACCTGCAGCAAACCCACCAGGTCCAGCAGTCACTCCCCCCACCTCCACCATTCCCAGGAAGGAGCACAGCACCGCTGAGCATGGCTGAACTGCCCGGGGCACAGGGGACTAAGGAAGCTCATTAAGGGCAGCTGAAGGCATCAAGCCCAGAGGAGGGGGCAGGGGAAGGAGGGAAACCTCGACCCACCCAGGCTCACCTGTGATAACTCCCGGGGCCTGGGCGGCCATGACAGCCTGGGGTAGCGCCCCCAGGGGCTGGGCCAGAGTCAGGGCAGGGGACACCAGTCCAGGTGTGGCTAGAGTACCCAGTACCGCTGCTCCAGCCACTGCTTCCTGCAACCAAGGCCACTGTGCTTAGTCCCCGGTCTGGCTGCCTCCACTCAAGACCAAAGAGCCAGTCCGCACAGGATCAGGGGGGCCTGGTGCCCACCACCAAACCCACGCAATCCCACCAGCCCTCACCTGAGCCGTAATCTTGGCTGTGGCGGCAGCTGCGGCCACAGCAGCAGCAGGCGGGAGGCCTCCAGGTGTGGCCGGCGTAAGCAGGGGCATAGGGGGTGTGACAGCCTTGCCCACCCGCAAGTACTGGCCACCCAGGTCAAAAAGGTTCATGGAAGACACGGCATCCTGGGACGACTGGGCCTTCTCATATTCTGCAGAGCAGGAGCGGCAGTGAGGGCCAGCCACGGTGTCGGGTGGGCTTCACCGCCACCCCGCCTCCCCAAGCTCACCAATGAAGCCATAGCCCTTGTGCTTGCCAGTCGTGGGGTCCCGAGCCAGTGTGCAAGATTTGATCTTGCCGAAGGCCTCAAACACACTCTTGATGTCGTCGTCCGAGAGGTCCTGGTGCACAGAAGCCACGTAGATGCGGTTGAAGGCTCGCGCCTCCTCGGCCAGCTGGTCTATGATGGGCTGGGCCTGCCCTATGTTGCTGGGTCTGCCCACCTGGGGGAGAGGCAGGGATGAAGAGTGCCCAGTCAGCCTAGGCCGGGTCGCTGCAGGCTCCTGGAGGGGCTGCTCTGCATCTCGGGGGGACTGAGCACAGAGCACACCCGTGCCACACGCTGACCCCAAGGTCCACCCCCGGCCTCACCTTGATGTTCCTGCCTCCCAGCATCACGGAGTTCATCTGCTCCAAGGCCAGCTGGGCGGCCTCTGGGACCTCGTACTCCACAAATGCAAAGCCCTGGACGCAGGAACACGCTGTTAGGCCTGGAGAGCCCGGGGGTGGGGCAAGGCAGGGCAGGTGGAACCTCACCTTGTGCTTCATGGTGACGGAGTCCCAGGACATGTCAATGCTCTTGATGGGTCCAAAGGGGGCAAAGGCCTGGCGAATGGTGTCCTCCCCCAGCTCGTAGTAGATGGAGCCCACGTAGACCCGGCACATGATGGCCAGTGCCCGCTGTCGCTGAGCTGCCATCTGGAGCAGGACACAAGGGGAGAGAGAGCCACTGCCTTGTGAGGGGGTGGTGGGAGGCTGGGCAGCCCATTCCCCTCCTGGCCCACCCACCCGGCTCCGCTTGGGGAGGGCTCCCCACACGGCAGCGTGGTGCAGGCTCAGCCCCTGCAGTCAGGGTGGTGGGGGTCGGCAGGACCCCACCCCCAGGAAGGAAAGGCAGGCCTGGAGGCAGGAAACGGACGCACCCCGGCCCACCCAGGTCCCGGGCAGACTGACAGCGAAGCTGACAGGTGGTCGCAAGGCAGGGCCGCAAGCCCTCCAGTCTGGGGCCGGGCACCCGGGTGGGCTGAGAGGTCCTCCCAGGGCCCTGGCCGTGCACTCCGACAGAGAGGGAAGGGGGAGCCGCCAGGCTGCAGGGACCCACTGGTGTGGAGGCGAGAGAGGGGACAGAAGACAGGGCAGCTACCGCCCAGAAGAGCCCCCGGGGAGGAGGTGAGGAGCCCAGACGGGGCTCCCCGGAGAGAAGACGACCAGCAGCCGCTCGCGCAGGGCCCCAGGGCCTGAACCCTCACAAAAAAGGGCTGCTACTCCCCGGGAACAGCAAGAGGTGGCAGAGCCGCCGAAAGGAGAAGCCCCTGGGCTCTGCTTGGGCAGACACACCGCCTCCACGCTGGGGCGAGCCTGGCAGTTGTGCCGGGGGACCTCCCCATTCCCGCAAGGAGACAGCTCCCCCCCTGCCACCTCACGTATGACATGCCTGGTAGGGAGGGTCCTAGCGCCTCACGCCATGGGCCACCGGGAGGAGCTGGGCCCAGGGAGGAGACCACAGGCCCAGGGCAGGCAAAGGAGACGGGGCCCTGGCTCTAGCCCCTCAAGAGGGGAGCCCCACACCTTCACGAGGTTCCCCATAACCAAGAGGCCAGCTTCTTTTAGATACAGCGACTGGCCTAGAACAGGCCGGGCCCCCGTCCCTCAGAAAGGGGCCTACAAACGAGGCCCACATCTCCCCCAGACTAGAATTCCCCCCCCAAATGGGACTCCCCTCCTCAAACTATGCTCTCAACAAACAGGCCTCAGGCTCCCTGCTGAGACCAAGGACCCCCCCCAAAAAAGTAGAATTATGTCCCCTCTCGCACCAGGCGCCCCAGACATGAAACCAGCTGCCCCTCAGGTCAAAGTTCTCCAAGATAGGAGCACGTCTCCTCTTCAGTGTGGGCTCCCCAACAGCAGGTGTGCCAAGAGCCCTCTCCCTGACCTGTCCCCACAGACAGACGCTTCCTAGAGAGGACACAGCGACTGTCTGGCCCCCGAGCTCAGGACTGCGTCTCCCCTGCGAGAGCGGCACGCCCAGGGACGACCCCCCGAGAAGGCCGCGTTTCCCCCTCAGACTCCCCAGAGGGGCCTGGCCTCCTCCTCAGCCTGCCTCTGGGCGATGGAGGGCCTTCTCCTTCCCAGACTCCTGCTGACAGCAGCCAGGGCCACGGCCACCGCCTCTGCCTGCTCCCCGGCCGCGTGGCCTCCGCCCCCTGCTGACAGCCAGGCCCGAGGCCCGGTCCTTGTCCTTCCCTCTCTCATTCGCTTGGGTCCCCCCAGCCCCCCACCCCATCCATCCGTCCTCCCTCCAGGGTTTGATGGGGCCATGAGTTAAGAGCCTTCTCTCCTCGGGGGCCTGACCCCAAGCCAGGAGCCCGAGCAGCCTGGAGACCGGCGGAGCTGGAGGCCCGGCGGTGCACCCCGTGCGTGCAGGCGGCATGGGTGCAGGCGGGCCTGGCGTGGGCAGCTACCCTCCTGGCCGGCTGCCCTCCGCAGTTACCTGGCCGGTTAGTTTTAAGGCGGGCCCTCAGAGCAGATGTAGGCCTCCCCAGGGGCGGTCCCGGGGTGGGTGCCCCCCACACCACTGGCCCCGCCACGCCTGGCGCTCTGTTGCGCTCGTCCCGAGCTGGCGGGCAGGGCCGGCTACGGGGAGCAAGGTCCCCAGCACGCAGGCCGCACTGCCCCCCTCTAGCCCTGACTAAGGACATGAGCCCCGGAAGAAGTGAGCATGTCTATTGACCGATTGCAAAGGTGAGAGAGGATCTCCAAAGCCCATTGTCACTGCTGCCATCTGAAAGACAGTAAAGACAGAGTTCAGTCTGTTGGAGCCGAGCAGTCTCCGCTCTCGTCACACCTCACGCAGACAGCGGCAAGGCCCGGAGTCCCCGCCCTGCCAGGAGGCCCGCCTGCCTTCCCACACTGCCAGCCAAGCGGCCAGCCGCCGGCACCTGCCCAGGGGGGCCTCAGAGCCCCAGGTGCCCCGCCCCGCAGCCTGGCTGGCGGGGCAGAAGGAAGGGGGGGAGGAGGAGGAGGAGAAGGAGGAGGAGGAGGAGGAGGAGGGGGAGGAGGGGGGGGAAGGGGAGGGGGGAGGGGAGGAACTGATGGAGCACAGTGAAGAGCCAGGGCATCTCCTGGCAGCGTGAACATCTGAGAGGGAGGGGGCGGGGGGCAGGGGGCGGGGGGGTGGGGGTGGGGCTCGAGGCCCAGGCACCTGTCAGCCTCACCCTGTCCTCTTCCCCAGAGCCGAGGCAGCCTCTGGCCACAGGCCTAGAGCAGGGCCCCGTGGAGGCGTCCCCAGCCTGTCCTCTCAGTCCTGGGCCCCAAGCCGAGGACTGAACTCCCTGCAGGGGGCCCTGACTGCTCTCATCCGAGGCCATGGGGGCGGGGAGGAACATTCCTAGGGGCTGCAACACCAGCCACGCCGCCTGGGGGCACATGGGCTCAGGGCCACAGTCTGAAGTCCAAGAAGAGGAGCCGATTCGGGAAGGGCGGTGGGGCGCAGAGGAGGGTTGGGGGGGGGCCGTGGGCTCTCAACAGGTGGGTCAGGCTGGGCCACTCGTGCCTCAGGGAGGAACCTGGGTGTCCCAAGGAGTCTTTGAGAAACCGAGCAGCACGCCACCCTGCGGGGACAGCCGCAGGCACGAGAGGAGGAAGAGAAGGCAGAGGCGGCGGCGGAGGGGGGGCAGCTCACCTGCAGGTTGGTGAGCTGCTGCTGCTGGTGGGCGATGGTCTGCTTCACCAGCACGCTCTTGATGCTCTGCTCCATGGCGTACTTCTTGGCCTGCGGGAGAAGGTGCTGAGGAGCAACGGGGCGCCCGGCCCGCGGGGAGACGGGCCTTCCCCCGCCCAGCGGCTTTCCCTGCCGCAGCGCCCCGGGGAAGGACGCACACGCTCACCTTCTGGAGGGCCTCTTGCTGCTCAGGCGTCAGGGGAGGCAGTCCCAGCTTTGCGGCTGTGCTCTGCCCGTTCTCCATCTTGATGGAGTCTGTCCCCTGGTGATGGGGAGCAGGGAAATCATTAAGAACGAGTTCAAGACCTCCCTCACACGGCCCCAGGAGCCCACCCCACCTTCTGCCCCGACAACCGCACGTGGCCTGCAGCTCAGCCCGCTCCCAGGGGCAGACAGGTCCTCACACAGACTGTCTCCCACCTGGCCTGGACGTGGGTCTGCCCACCTGACATCCCTATGCCTGTCCCAGGCCGGTCTCCTCCAGGACCCACTGGGAGGACACACACCGAGGCAGACAGACACCTTGGGGGCCCTTGGCCAACCCAGAGCAGCTGCAGGACCCAGGCTTGCAGGAGTCACCAAGACAGGTAGCAAGTAGTAAGAAGGGCCCAGCCCTCATGGCAAGCCTGACCCCAGAACCCCCGTCCCATGCTGCACAAGAGAGCCGGCCTCAGCTGTCCTCTAAGACAAGGGGAGGGGCCAGGGCTCTCTGGAGGTCCTGGGACTCCTCGCTCCCACACTGCCTGGCACCCACACTTTCTCATGGCCCCAGCCATGGCCACAGACTCGGCTTCCCTGCTCGGGACGAGATCCAGGGGCCACTCAAAGAAAAGTATGGGCAAGGGCTCCCTCCCAGCACAGCTCCAGGCGGTAACCCATCCCTGCACGCTGTGCACACTGCCCGGAGAGCCCAGAGTTGTTCTCCCAGGCCACCGCAGCCCCGAGGAGGGCTCCAACCCGCCTCCACCAAACTCCTCCCTGGGCTGTGCATAGCACCCTGGCAAGAGAAGCCAGAAGCAGGCCAGCCACAGGGGGACAGAAGCGGACACCCACCAGCACCCTAGGCGAGCACAGGGACGAGGAGACGCTTTGGTGGCGGTGGCGGTGTCCCAGCCTGCTGCAGACCACAGTGGATGCTACTACGATTGTTTACATGCCCTCTATCAAAACTCATTTCTAAGCTGTTTGCAGGGGGAAGAAAACAGTTGTGTAAGCTGGAAGAGAAGCACGGCCACCAGACCCAGAAGAGCATGTGTGTCGGGAGTTAGAACACACCTGCCTATCCACCAGTTGCTGGGTGGCCAGCAACCGCTCCAGAGGGGGTATTCTGCAGCCCCCAGCATGAAGCCTCGGGAGGGACAGCAGAGAAGAGAGGCAGGTCGCCAGCACAGGAGTGACGAGCAAGGACAGAGGTACAAAGGGGGCAGGAAGGGGCTGGATGACCCAAACCCCAAGAACCACCATCCTGACCAGCTGGCGTGCGGGGTTTCCAGCACAGGGTCAAAGGGCAGGAAGCCCTGGAAGCCCCTCCCCTGGCGACCGAGTCTGGCCCCTGCGAGGCTGTCCTCCTTCCCGCTGGCTCCAAGCCCAGTTCTCCATAGAGGGAGAGAGGCCCGAGAGCCTGGGGCTATGACTCCAGAGCAGGCTGTCACCATGGTAACCAATGCTACCCCCTTTCAGCCCCTTAGAAACTTTTCAATCTCCTCTTTGTCTTGATAAACAAAAAGCCCTTCTCCTACCAACCAATGGCTGGCTAGACAGCCAGCCAGGGTCGGGGAGGGCTGGCTAGAGGGGCCCACCAGCTTCAGTCCCCGTAACTTCCTAGGGTCCAGGCTGAGTGCCATGGCCCTCCCCCGAGCGTGCTGGGGGCCCAGCCGAACAGCCGCCCAACCCTCTGGACGCAGGCGTTGCCGTGGAGAAGCGTGAAGAAACTTCTTACCCGGCTCCCCCTCCCACACTCCCACCGGCTCGGTGACCAGAACTGGCCAGATCTCCCACGCCTACCCTGAAGCCCTGCCCGAGGCCCCCAGACTTGTACTTTGACTTACACATGGTTCTGCTTTCACGTTTTACTTAAATCAGAGATCTAAAGTGAAACTCTGTATCTCTGGCTCTTAAGAATACTCTGCACGTTCTGGAACAACACGTTTGCCCTTCTGTATGACCCCGACGGTGAAGGGCTCCCACCGGCTGAGGTTCACACCCCACCTGACCACAGCCACCATCTGCCTGGTGTCTGAAGACACATGAGGCTTCAACCCACCACAGAAGCAGGGAGGACGCCAAGTAGAGGCAGGGAGGAGGAGGCTAGAGCCAGGCTGGAGGCTGGGTGGCGAGAGGGCAGGACAGGCATCTCTGCCCAGAAGGCAGAGAAGAGTCCCTCGGGCTCCTCCCGCCCCACCCCCTGCCAGGTCTCTCTGGGCCCAGGGACGAGAAGGCAGGCAGGCGGGCGGGCGGGCGGGCGGGCGGGCAGGCGGGCCTGAGGGCGAGGATGCTTAAGGTCAGTACCTGTGAAGGTTTCCATTTGTCTCCCGCTGCCACCACTGCCGCCGCCGCCGCCGCCGCCGCCGCCGCCGCCGGCTCGGACCCCCCTCCTTGCTGGCCATTGACCTGCTGCAGGCAGGAAGGAGATGATGTGACGGACATTCACAAGACCCAGCCACCCAGGCCCTCTCTCGTCTTTCCTGGTTAAGAGCTGAGCTCCGCACGGACCAAGAAGGGAGGCCGGCAGGGGCCCAGGAAGGAGCCAGCTGTGACATGGCCCCTGAACACTCCTGACACTGCCTCACTGCACCTCACCCTGCCCACTCCTCCAGCACACCTGCAGCTGCCCAGAGCCCAGCACAAGGGGCTGGCCTGGCAGAAACCAGAGCAGAATCTGGGGCAGCCCCGAGCTGGCAACGAGTCCCCAGAAAGAGACACGGCAGAGAGCTGAGCTGTGCTCCTGCCCCAGGCCAACAAAAGGCAGGAGTGGGTCGAGAGCTGCCCTCTGGCCACACAGCTGAGGTCCTAAAGATCACTTCCTTTCCTACTGGCAGGCTGGGCCAGGCCGCGCAGGACAAGACGACAAGGAGGACAGATGGCCGTCTCCCTCCTGAGGCAAACAGAGGCACCTCTTTAGCACCCTGTACACATGCCTGGGCCAGCCCACAGCTCAGCACCAGCCCCAATGCCTTCAACAGTCTCTGGCCAAGCCCCTGGGGCAGGTCCCAGGCCCCTCCTGAAGACAGCTCTGAGGAGGGCTGCCCTCTGAGTGGCAGGGCCGGGCAGGGGGTCTGCATGTGTAAGTGTAAGCCTCCCTCCCCCAGCAAACTGTCCACGGCTGTCTAACTCAGGGCAGATGAGAGCTTGGCCACGCCTAGAGGGGCCGAGAAGCACTGCCGTGCAGAGCCAGCCCAATGGAAGGAGAAGCTCCCGACCAGGCTTAGAAGGGTGGCAGGCCAAGGGCAGAAGGTGGGCAACGTCACAGGGGTGAGGGTCTTAGTGGAAGGGCCCTGAGACTTCCCCACCTTCTCAGATGCCGCACAGCAGGAACCCGCTCCCAGATCAAGGACGAGACCCACAGATATCTTGAACACAGGCGACAGCCATGCCCACCCTCGAGGGTCCGTGCACAAACAAAGCCAAAGGCTGGGCCGACCTGGCCAGAGCATGTCTCAGGAGTTCCAGCCTCAAAGGAGAGACAGCAGCACAAACCTGACTGCACTAGAGACGTGGCCAGTGGGCACAGAAGCTGTGGCCGACCCAGCCCTGCTGCCTCCCTGGAACCCCTCTGAACTCGGCACCACTGCTGCTTAGAAACTGTGCCCCAGAGAGAGACAAAGGAAAGGGGGGACCTGCTGACACAGGCCCCACCCAGTGGGTACATGGCATCTGGGGACAGGGTTAGAGTCTGGCTTTGCCCCAAGTTCCCTGGCAGCCCCCAGAACACACCCAGAGCAGAGGCTGCCTCTTAAGACCCACAGCAAGAGATCACTTCAGGTCTGGGGATACAATCCAACCTTTAGACCCCTGTGAGCAGAGTCAACTTGAGGGCACACTTATAAACCACTCCCCCAAATTACTGTAATAGCCAACACAGGAACCAGGACAGGGCTGAGATCAGAGCACAGCTCAGAAGAGACTTCCCAGGAAAATTCAGTTCACCAGGAACTCTAGGAAGCACATCCTACCCCATTCATGGCAGAAACAAAGTTTCCAGTCCCACGGAGCCTAGGGTTCTGTTCTAAGCAGATGCTAAGACAGCTTAAAGGAAACTGTCATTTATCATTACAGCCAGTCCCATGCTGTCATCCTCTGGCAATGAATGCAGCACGCCCTGCGCTCACAAAGCCCCCCACCCCGCCCCCACCAGGCAGCAGTGCCTTGAGGGGTGCAAATCCCCCTCTGGCAGGCGTGTGTGTATGGTGGGGTGGGGCGCAGTGCTGCCCCATGATTCTGGGACCCAAACCCCAGCACTGCCAGTGATCAACAGCCCAGGGCAAAAGGATTATTTCCACTAGAAAAAAAGAAAAGTTACATAATTACTTAACATCTCCAGGCTTCAGGCTCTTCAGGCCTGTCTCCTGGGGCTGGCAGGAAGAGGCAGTGAGTGGTTCCACATAAAGTACTTCAGGCAATCCACCTGCACATGGCAAGCAATCCATAGGTTTCAACGACCATTCGTATTATCACAACATCCAGAGCCAAGTCACCACAGCAGGGCCACTGCAGGACACTGCCTGCCTTCCGCTCAGTGCCCCTTCACATGGTCCCATGCTGTCCACTGCATGGCCAGGCTCTGTGCAGGGCACTGCAGATGCAGCAAGACAAGACAAGAGACATGCCAGCCAGCACCTACGTGAGATTATTTCTGCAGTTAACAAGTGCTAAGAAGAACACCAAGCACAGGGCGGGCAGAGAGGGGCCGTGAGGCACACTGGGCCGTAGCATCCAGGGAAAAGGCCTCTCTGTGAACTGACATGCAGGCTGGGACCCACAGAAGGAGAAAAAAAGCAACTGTGCCCCGGGGAGGGGAGAGGGTCCCAGCGCTCCTGCCAGATGGAACCCAAGGATGATGGTCCCAAGTGGGAGTGAGTCCGAGTGTCAGAGGAAGGGGCTATGGCCCGTTTCTGCAGCCACCAGGTGGAAGGCACTCCCAAGTCAGAAGAGGCACTGCTGTATCTTCCTGGGTCCTTCCCCACGAGATCACTGTGCCACTCCACTCCACCTCCCACAAGAGCTGAAGCCACAGCTTAGGACAGCAAACCAGCACTGCTCAGCATGCATGGACCAGAAGACAGAGACCAAGCTCTCAATATGCCCCAAAAGGACTGCAGGGAAACAGGGAACCCTTCTAGAAACCCATCCATTCAAAAGGTAGGAAGAGGAAGGTGTTGGACCACAAGCTGGACTTCACTCCCACAAGCTGATAAGGTAAGCCCGGGCCTTTACAGTTTACATACACCTATTAACATACATATATTAACCTCTTGAAAGGAGTCAGACGGCCAGTGAAGACCCTTATCGAAAACCTCAGCTTACAGGGTTCAGACTCAGTGCCCCCCCCCCCCACCTCTACTACGACACCACCTGCGTCTGGCCCTCTGCCACAGCACAGCTGAGTCCCCCTGAGCAAGGCTGGGGCATGGTGTTGACGCAGGTCTGTGGACGCTTGGGGACATGACTCTCACTGGCCTCTCCTGCTCCTACACCTTCCCAGGAGTTCTGGTGGCCTCCAAGCCTCCACCTTCACCTCTTTTCTCTCTAACGTCCCTCTCACAAAGGTAGTTGCTCTCTTGGCTTCAACAGGAAGCAGGACATGGCAGAAAGAGGACAGTGAGGCTAGCTAGGCCTGAGAATCACACACTGGGCCCCCCTCATAGCCTGGGGCCTCTCTCTCACTAGGGGTCAGTTTCTTCCCCAGTGCGACAGGTTCGGTCCCCTCTCTGGGCATCAGCCCCCAGCTGAGAGCATGGCCAAGGCAGTCTAAGTACACCCCCTGACCCTCAGACATCTCCCCTATCAGTCCAGCCTCCATCTACCTGCAAAAGCTGCCTTCTTAGACAGACCTCACCACATCCGTCTGAGTACAGGTCGGGGGAGAGTGGCAGGTAAAGAAAGGGATGCGCTGTGTGAAGGGTCCCGGAGGGGAGTCAGTCGCACACGCCTGGGAGCAAGAAGAGTGAAGGGAGACTTCACCACGGAAGTGCTGTGTGAGGAGGGGTTGTCCATCTATGCTAACTGCTCCACGTGGCTGACGGAGGCGAGCACTAAGCAGGGCAGGAGGAGTTTCTTCCTCTAGGTGCCCGCACCCCCCTAGCACTTCAAGCACCCTGGGTGGGTACTGGTCTCCAGTGCCCACCAGACCCCGGAAAAGGGCAAGACTGCCTCTGGTTCCCCACTGTTCCCCCAAGTCCTCGCACAGCGCTTGGGACAATGTGATTGCTCAGGAAACATGCAATGAGAAACCCTGTCTTCCCTTCCTGAGTGGGGATAGCAGGACGGAGTCCCTGTTGGCTGGAAACCTCTTCCCCCGCTGAGCATCAGCGGAGAACAAATTCACAGCTGTGTACGCAAGAAGCCAAGGCCTCCCTCCTCACCGGGCCCGATCGCTTCCTACAGGCCCCCGCACGCCCAGCGGCCCCTTTCACACTAGCGGGAGAAGAAACGCCACGGTTCCCAGGAGCCCCGCCTTCAAGTCGGGGACACAGGCGCACCCCATCGACAGAAAGGGATGACCGCCGCCGGGGTCCGACCGGCCTCACCGCGAAGGGACCCGGCTCGGCGCGCGGCACGGCCCCCAGCTGCGCCCCGGGTCCCCACCGCGCCAGGCCCTACCGCGCCGGCCGCCGGAAGCTGCAATCTGCGGGCCGGAAGCTGCGGCCGCAGGCCGGCCCCCGCCTCGCGCCCGCCCCGCCCCCGCCTCGCGCGACCAAAGGACGCGGGAGCTCGCGCGGGGCCCCGGAGCGACCGCCACATCCCCGGGGGACCCTCGGCGCCCTGGCCGGGCCGACAACCCGCTCTCGCCATCTGAGCGGCGGCCCGCGGTCACGGGGTGCTCACTTACTAGAGCTATGGTCGCCGTCGCCATCTTGCGCCCGTCGCGGCCGCCGCGCGCGCGCGCCGCACGCTTCGGCTCCTTCCGCGGTCTCGCGCGATCTGGGTGCCGGCGGAGGAACTCTCAAGAGGACGGAACTCTCGCGATTAAGACCCTTTCCCCCGGCGACGTGGAAGGAAAAAGGAGTGCGCTTCCGGTGAGGGGAGAAACAGTTAACGCTCCGGGAGGGGCGGACAGAAGGGGCGGGGCCGGGGGCGTGTTGGGGGCGCGCGCGCTGCAGCCCGGCCTCCGCTCGCCGCCAGCCCCGCCCTCCGCCGGCCTCTGTGCGTCCCAGTCCACTGCTCGCTTCGTCCTTTGCCGCCCTCCGGCCTCTGGTCGGTTTTCTGCCTGCTTTGCAGGAAAACCCGAGGCAGGGCACAGACGGCCCGATCCTCTCCAGGGCTGCGGTTGAAAGCAGTGACAAAGAATCGCTGTATTTCGGACTCAGATGTCGAAATGCATCTTTGCGTCATAACATCTCCGAATGCGCCTACCAATGCATGGTGTGCTGTCACCTAATGGCCGCATTTTCTCTTTCCTACTGACCCATGAAACACTGCATCTTTTGCGCTGATGGCGTCGTAGAGTCACTGACATACAGTCGGTAGAACTGCAACCCAAGAGACAGGCTTCTGAACCAATCCCGTGGGAAGGGTATGCACTCAGAGTCCCCTTAGTTCTGAACTGTTTCTTAAAGGCTCCTGGTGTCCATCCCTGGTGCTGAACTACCCTGGACGCTTGCTGCATGCCCACCCGGTCCCAAGACCCTCACTCAGTGAGGCTCAGGCCCTGAGGTTGTCAGCTTAGCAACTTCAGCCTGCCTGAGGCAGCAAGGTGTCTTCCCCAACTAGGCAGGTCTCTTCTCCATCCTGGGAGAGTTTGACATGAAATACAGACACCCCTGGTTAAACCCAACAATATTTGCCTCATTTCCCTTCCCTCTAAAATGATAGGAAAAGGATTTTATAAAGGAAGCAACCCATGAAGACAAAGGGGTGGAATGTTGTGGAGCTGAAGAAAGGTGGACAGCGGCAGCTGCTTTCGCATCTTGGAGGTCGGGGTCCAGGAGATCGTTCACGCAAGTGCAACTGTGAAAAGGAAGAGAGACTCCAGGGCTCAGCCCCTACCAGCTGTGGCTGGGAGGTGAGCTCCAGCAGAGGCGCTCTCCGTTGGGTTGGCCGTCGGGGGCAGGGCCCTGTTCTGAAAGTGGGGGAATACGTGAGATTCCTGCCTTTCTGCCACCTCCACCCCTGGCTCCGAGTCCGGCCCCAAGCATGTGGCACCCACAATCCTCAGAGAGAAGAGCTCATCTCTGCAGTAGCTCCCAACACGGAAGAAAAGCCTGGCAGTTGGGAGGTGGTCAGGAGAATGGCCTGACTCGATCCTTGATCTCAAAGCTCACCAGGCAATAAGCCCCAGCCACTAAGATTAAATGCAACTGGGCAACCCAGGATCACCAGACAGCTGAGGGAGAGGAAAAAACAAAAAAGCAAAAGGAAAAGGGACTCAGAAGGAACACAGCCAATAAAGCGAGCAGAAGAAGGAGGAAAAAAGCAAAGCTAAAACCGTATCCTCAGGGAGATTAGAGAGGCTGTTGCATCCGAAAACATGAACAAGAGGCCATAAAGAAAGAACATTCAGCAAACGAGAAAGAGCACTTATAAATGAAAAGCATGAGAGGAAAACGAACAGTTAAACAGAAAGGTTGAAAGATAAAGCTGTAATTTTCCAGAATGTATGACAACAACAAAACCATATAGCTAGAAAGCAGACAATGGAGTCACTGTCACACTTGTCAGTGCTCCCCAGTGCTAGAGCTGGCCGGGTGCCTTAGAGGCCTCCATAACAGAGGGGGTGGATAAAGGGGTGGATGAGCTGGGACTTGCCACCACCATTGTGGGGGGCAAAAGCACCACCCCCTGGTGGCAACTTCCCCTGTGAAAATCTGGCATTGCTGCGTTCAGAGTGCTTGTGTGCTGGGCACTGTTCTCGTTACTTTTCACAGTTAACTTGTGCGATCTCACAACCACCCCATGAAGTGGGGACCATTATTATCCCCATCTTTACAGGTGAGAAAGTGGAGTCACAGACCACTGTCACACAGCAGGAAGCAGCAGAATGGCTCCAGAGCCTATGCCCTTAACCAGCACATATTGCACCTGTCAAAAAATAAGTCCAACATCTAAGTAAGCATTCCAGAAAAGGAGAGGGGAGAAACCACCAGAAAAGCAAAGAAAATTTCCTAGAACTGAAGGGTTGGGATCTCTGGACAATAGATGAAAGAGGTCATAAACAACAAGGTCCAGGGACTTCCCTGGTGGCACAGTGGGTAAGGCTCTGCGCTCCCAATGCAGGGGGCCCGGGTTCAATCCCTGGTCAGGGAGCTAGAGCCTGCATGCATGCTGCAACTAAGAGTTCGCATGCCACAAGTAAGGAGCCCTCGAGCTGCAGCTAACACCTGGCGCAACCAAATAAATAAATGAATATTTAAAAAACAAAACAACAAGGTCCTACTGTATAGCACAGAGAACTATATTCAATATACTATGATAAACCATAATGGAAATTGCTGTACAGCAGTAATTAACACAACATTGTAAATCAACTAACTTCAGTTAAAAATAACAAAATAAAAGAAAGAGGTCTACATCAGGACGCATCGTTGAGAATTTCCAAAGCACTTGGGTAAAGAGAAGATCCAGAGAGAGAGAGAGAAGAAATCACAAAGGGTCAGAACTCAGAAAGGCATGGGAGTTCTTGGGACTGGAAGAAAATGACAGAATACCCTCAAAGTCCTGGCAAGAAGTAATCTTCCACCAGCCCAACACTGTCCCTAGCTGCACGAACAAGCAGATGTGAGAGTAGTGAGGGCAAACAGGAACGACTCCGTGACTCTCCATGCATCCTCGCTCAGGACGTTCCTCCTCAAACAGACACTGAAGGAAGGAAGAAGAAAGCATGGGTTCCAGAGACCAGAGGAGGGAGGTGCTGGTGAAGGCGTAGCCCATGCTGACAGCTGGGTCACAAACCCAAGAACAAGTAGCCTGGGGCAGAGAGTGGGCAGGTTGGGGGCTCCAGGAAAAGATGACACAGCAGGCAGCTCTGCAACAAATCTCAAGACAGAGTAGGTTCACACTTCTGCGGGAGAATCTAGGGAGGAATGAATGAGACACGTAGAAAACTAAGCCCCCCCAAAAGGCAATGATTAACTCCAGGGGAGACAAAAAGTTGTGCAAGAAAGCAAATATAATCCTAGGACACCTTGTTCTCTGCTGAGACCTGTGGGAATGAAGCGGTAATACTACCCATCACACGGGGATGACGCTGGGTCAGGGGATTGAGGCCAGTGGTCCCCTTCCCCCCAGAGGACACCAGCAGGTGACATGTGATGTCAAAAACCAATAAAAAGACAGTAAAAGCATGCGTTCGATTTTGTGAAACATGCATTTTAAATGCCTGAAGAAACAGCTAAGAGAGTTGAATTTGGAAAGGGTCAGGGTTAGAGACAGTATTTATTATTTATTATTGGCCTAAAAAAATTCCACTTTTAAAATAATGTGTATATAACTTTGAAAAGATAAAAGTTAAAATGAAAACCTCAATATAGGCATTAAATGAAGCAATGATAGTATTGATCCTTTTGAGTTCAGTTTAATCACTGGTACAATCTGTTATGCATTGGACACTCAAACTGTTTAAGATGACGCAGAATCAGACAGCATCAGCGTTTCCAACTAGATGTGTAAGTTATTTTAGATAGTAATTTTAAATTGAAAGGTGTGAGAACTTGAATAATTTTGTAAAGAGTATTGGAATGTTTAAGATAACTTGAGATTCACCATATTGGTGCATTTATTTCATTTGATACATCTTGGTAAGGTGTTTTGGTTTAGGGTTTTGGCTAGGGTGATGTGGTAGGTGGGATAATGACACCCGCCCCCTGCCCCTTGCAAAGATGTCCGTGTCCCAACCCCCAGAACCTGTGAATATTACTTTACTTGGTGAAAGGTATTTTGCACGTGTGATTAGGATGAAGGACCTTGAGATGGGGAGATCATCCTGGATTATCCGGGTGGACCCAACCTAGTCACACGAAGCTTTCCTGGCTGCAGAAAACCAGACACACAGTTCATGAGACAGACTCCCCCCGAAGTTTCTGACTTTGAACACAGAGGACGGGGCCGTGAGCCAATGGAGGTGGCTGCCTCTAGAAGCTGAGAGTGGCCTTCAGTTTACAGCAGGCAAGGAAGTGGGGACCTCGGCCCCATCACTGCGAGGAAATGAATCCGTGCCCTGTGCCCAGCGCCACGCCTGACACCTGCAGGCCAACAACCTGAAGAAGCAGGAAATGGATTCTGCCCTAGAACCTCCAGAAAGACACGCAGTCTTGTTAACACCTTGATTTTGGTCTGGTGGGATCTGTGCCAGACTTCTGAGCTACAGAACTATCTAAGTGTGCTGGTTTAAGCCACTGAGTTTGTGGTAAACCCTGACAGCAGCAACAGAGAACTAACACAGTGGTGAGCTTTTCTTGTTTGACATTTGAGATGCTTAGAAACCTGAATGTGCTAAATTTATACATGCAGTTTAAAATCTTTAAGAGTGATCAACTACATTTGAAAATGAAGGGAGGTGGTCCAAGTGAACGGAGGCTAGGGTTATGGGGGGTAGGGGTGAAGGAGACAGGGAGCCGGGGCTGGTAGCCTTAGGACCCAGGAAGGCAGCTGCCACAGGAGGAGGTAAGAGAGGTAGCAGGAGGGGTGGTGAGCTTGGGAGGAGCAGGGAGGGTGCCTGACCCTGACCACTCGAGGCCAGGGAACAAGGACAGAAAATAGCCCTTTGGAGGGTCTGCACTGGCCGGGGGGCGGGGTGCGAGAGCCACATGGAGCTGCAGGGCCATGGCCCTGCCCAGTGCCCAGCACCACGCCTGACACCTGCAGGTGGTTTACCATGGGTTTAAGGCGGCGATTCCGGTGCCTCGTGTGGCTCTGCGGTAGCAACTTGGAATGGAGCGCTTCCCTGGGCACACATCCGTCCAGGGCCGACCCCCGCCCCTCAGCCCCCCAGCACTGTGCCGTGTTTCCCTGCAGGGCAGCCCCTCATGACCAGACGGCGTCGGGGGTGGAAATGAAGGGTACGGGAGGGATGCTGAGTTGTGGAAGCTGGCCGATGGGGGGGGATCCTGACCCTAAGGACATGCGGGGCCTAACCAGCCCCCCAGCCCCAGCCCTGGCTCCCTCACCCCTGACGGGCCTGGCCCCACCACCCTCAGCCCCACCGCAGGGTTGCTGGGAGCTGTGGAAGGGGGAGGGTCCTCACTAGCAGGCACACAGGCCGAGGGGGCCCCTGGTCCCCCACCCAGACGCCTGGGCCAATGCCGAGCTTCCCCATGGGAGCCACCAGGTCTGGTTCCGGGGGGCTGGAGAGCTGGAGCGCTGAGGCGGGATCAGGGTCACGGCTGAGCTCCACGGTACTTGAGGAAGGTGCTGTCCAGGAAGGCGGCCAGCTTCGGCCGATCGTCCTGCAGGGCGGGAGGAAGGCATGGGGGATGGTGGGGCGCGGCCCACCCTGCGGCCCTCCCAGGCTGGCCGTACCCGGCTGCGCACCTCACCTCGTGGACAAAGCCGTAGTGCACCAGCTCGGCGGCCAGGTCCTGGGCACTGTCGGCTGTGGCAGGGGCGTGGGGACCGGGCGTGAGGCCGCAGCGCCGCCCGCCCGCGCCCGCCCCGCGCCCGCTCGGGGTCCCGCCCGGCGGCCTACTTGGGAGCAGGTCGTAGGTGAGCTGCCGGTGCAGCCTGTCCTCCAGCACCAGGAGCAGCGTGAGCTGGGGAGGCGGGAGGGCGAGGTGGGCTCGGGAGTCGGCCCCGCCCCTCCCGCGCTCCCGCGCCTCTGTGGGCGGGGCCCCCCCTCACATGCCAGCGTGTCTGGTCCTCGCTTCTCTCCAGGTTACACTGCATCTGGATCACCTGGGGGAAGGGGGAGGCCAAGGTCACCCACGAAGGCTGGAACTCAGCAACTGGGCAGCAAAAGCAGATGCTGTGTCGAAGGGGCCCAGACACAAAGGGGTCGTAAAGACCGGAAATGAGGACGGTCTCCAAGGGGAGCCTAGGAAGCACATCTCACTGCTAGGAGCCTGGCGAGTTGAGGGAAACTTCCAGAGTAGACATTGAAGCTGGGTACTGAAGGATGAATAGGAGTTTTCACAGGTGAAGAGAACACCTGAACAAAGAGAGAGCTGTGGGAAGGGGGTGGGGGAGGAGCGAGGTGTGCAGGGATATGACAGCAGAAGCACAGGATGCCAGCAAAACCAGGCCTCAGTGTGCCGGGCAGGGGTGGGGTTGGGGGCGTGCGCTGAGGACCCCCAGCTGTGGCTATTAGAACATAAATTCTGGTTGGGAAGCCGGGGAAGGCGGCCAGGCTGGGGGCTGGTGCAGCATCCAAGTGGGGAACAGAGGGGGCCCAGATCAGGGAGGTAACCATGGAGACACACCCAAGGCCAAAGCCAGAGGCTCTGGAGCCCAGTGGGTGTGGACAAGGAAAGGGAGAGGGTGGCCGGGGAGGCCCCTGGCCAGTGGGGAGCCTAGCAGGAGGAGGGGACGGGGGAAACACAGGGCCTGGGGGCCTTGGCGGAAACACCAGGTCACAGATGTCAGCAAATCAGCAAGCCAAGGAGGTGGGATCCGAGAGGCAGCGTGTATGGGACAGGGGCCTGCAGGGGTCTTCCCCTGTGGAGCCTCTGGGAAAGGGGGTATCCCAGCTTGTACGACTGCCCCCCAAGCCCCACAAAGGGGGTCAGCCAGGACCCGGTCTCTCCTGGCAGCCTGGAGGAGAGCCGGGCTGGGGGACTTGAAACCCCCGATAAGGGCACCCGTCTGGGCAGTGGGCAGGCCTGTGGAGGCTAGAGGCTTACCTTTCTGGTCTCTGAGTCAAAGGGTTCTGGCGTCGGGGTCTTGGCCTTTGGGGCTTCCTCGGGGGGTGGGGCCAGCACACGGGGCAGCCCCAGGGGCCGAGCAGCAGCGAAGTTCATCAGTGGGTAGATCCCATTTCTAGGGACACAGTGCGGGGTGGTGGCAGCTGAGGGCTCAGGCCTGACAGTCGCCCACTCCCCAGCCTCACTCCAGCCCTCACCTGACATCCTCCAGGAACTTGTCAAGCTCCAAGCAGGAGACCTCTGAGTACCTAGTATGGGTGTGAAGAGAACATGAGGGCGGCGGTCCTGCCGGGGGGTGGGGGTGGGGGAGCAGGGCTGGGGGGGCGTGGCCGGGAGGAGAGGGGAGGCTTCTGGGCTGCAGGCCGCTCACCGCCACTGCAACGGGGGCCGGGGCGGCCGGGGGATCTCTGCCAGGACCGTGTGCGGGTCCGTCGCCTTGGCCTTCTCCTCCACCATGTTCTCAGGCATGAGGTCTGCGGGCCGTGGGAGCACACAGGGCAGTGGGCCCTGAAGCACGAGGTCCTGCGGGGCCTCCTTCTGCATCCCGACCCCAGGCCCTGGCCCACCCCCAGGCCGGCCTGCCCCTCACACTGGTGCTGGATGAAGCAGTGAGCGGCCAGGAGCTTCAGCGAGTGCACCTCAAACAGCACACGGTGGAAGAGGAGGCTGTGGGCGGAGGGCCGGTGGGCAGGGTCCCGGGCCAGGCAGGAGAGGATGAACTCCTGGGGTGTGGAGAGGGGGCTGCAGTCGGTGGAGCCCCTCCACTCTGGCCCCACTGAGTGAGGCGTAGGGGCCCCTGCAGGGTCCAGCCCCGTGGGAGCCTTCGTGGAGCAACGTGCACAGAAGAGGCAGCCCGTTCGCAGCCAAGCCAGGACCTGATTCTTCAAACAGGGCAGTTGAGTCTGCCCCCGGGCCCAGACCTGCCCGTGCTCTACTTCCAGCTCCCCTCACAAAAATCGTGGAGAGTTGGCACTGTCGTCCCCAATTCACAGGTGAAGCTGCACTGCTCGGGGAGGACACCAGCCCCCGCCTCGCAGCCCTGGGGCTGGGCAGAGTGCTGAAAGATCAGCACGGGCCTCGAGGTCAGTGCAGCCCAGCCAGAGCCCGCCTACCTACCGCCTGCCCCTCTTCTGGTTGCCTCAGGTCAGGCCCGATTCCGGAGATGACCTTGAAGTGTCCCTGCCCTGCCCCACATCCATGCCCTCCACTGCCTCTCCGGTCCATCCTGGCTCCACCTCCTCGTCAGTCCTGTCCAGGCCCCGTCACTTCCCTCCCCCATCCCCAGAGGTCATGCGCTGAAGCCAGACAGTCGCCAGACTCTGGCCAGAGAGGTTGCAGCTGCAGCTTCTGTCCGTCCGCATGCCCTTTGCCGGCTCCCCACCCACCTTGCCCCCAACACAGGCTAGGACCACGCCCTTTCTAAGTGGTCTCCTGAAGGCTTACACGCTGGGATGTGGAATCGGGCAGACCTGGATGCAAACATCGGCTCCACCACTCGCTCTAAAGCCTCTCTAAACCTGTTTCTTTATCTATAAAATAGGCATAAAAATTGTGCCCACACGGCAAGTATCTCTCCGGTCTCGCTGTGCTGAGAATGTGCCCTCAGAGCCTTCACGTCTGCAACTCAACATGCACGCCCAGTAAGGCCCTCCTTGCGGGGGTGGTGGGGTGGAGGCTTGCGCAGCGGGCCTGGCCCTGACCTGCTGCACCTCCAGGCCTGCCCAAAGCACCGCACCGGCCCTCCTTGGAACACTGAGAGCCAGCCGGTAGGGGCAGGGCCAGCTGCTTACCCGCATGTTGGGGTCACTCAGAGAATGCCTGGCGCGAGCGATGGCCTCCTCTGTGACCTGGGTGTCCCCGTTGGCCTGGATCTCCAGCACAGCCATCTGGGGGGCGGGGCAAGGTCAGGCATGGGGAAGGGACAGTACAGGTGGGATGGGAGGAGTTAGCTGGGAGGGGCCCAGAGACCACGGGGTTAGTACCTCCAGTGCGCACATCCCAAAAGAGAAGATGTCCACGGCAGTGCCGTCGGCAACCTCTGAAAGGGGAGAGCAGGTCAGGGCAGGTAAGGCGGATGCCGGGGGTGAGGGGGGACCTCCCAGACTCACCTCCGTACTCTGGCGGGAAGAAGTGCAGGTTCCGAGGTTCCTCCCGCTCAGCACGGATGGGGCTTCGAAGATCGTCTGGGAGCGCTATGGCGAGAGCGCGGGATGAGCAGACCGGACCTCTCTCCCACGCTCCGTCCCCCCAGGGTCCCCACTCACCATTGGAGAAGATCCGGTGCCACACTGAGCCGGTCACCGCGGGGAGGAAGAGCAGGCGTCAGCGTGATGGGGCACTGGGCGTCGTCCACCTCCGGCCCAGACAGGTCCCCCAGCCCCACCCCCCGCCCCTGCCCAGCCCCGCTCCGCCAGCACCAGAGCCGATCTTGATGAGGCCGTTGTGCTGTATGAAGATGGTGTCGCTGGTCAGGTTCCCGTGGATGATGGGGGGACTGCAGGCGTGCAGAAAGCTGGGGAGGAGGAGAGAGCAGGCGGAGCTGGGTCAGGGGTGCCAGGGAGGTGGGGGCGCCGAGGGCAGGTGCTCGGGCAAGCCCAGGCCCTCACCTGAGCGCGGACAGGATCTGCGTGCACCAGCGCTTCCAGGCCTGGCGGCGGACGGACTCCGTGGGATGAGCGCAGGAAAGGCAGCTGGGCCCGAGGTGCCCCGGCCCAGCCCCGCTCCTGTGCCCAGGGCCGCCCAGCACCCCCTCACCACCTCTGTCCCCAGTGCACCCCGACCCCACCCTGTCCCTGACGCTGACCCAGCCCACTCCCTGTACCCTGGCATTCATGGCCTTGTGGTTCTTCTTGGTCTTTTTGAGGAACTGCTTGAGGCTGCCCGATGACACGTACTCTGTGATGAAGATGACCTGCGAGGCGGCAGGCTCACGGGCTCCACCAACGGTGGGTGCCCACAGCCGCCCCACCCACTGGCGGCCCCCTCCCCGTGGTGTGCCCAGGGCTCACCCGTGCTCGGGCCTCCGAGGCGTCCAGCCAGTACTTGTGCAGCTTGACAATGTTGGGGTGGTCCACCAGCACCAGCTGCTCAAACATGATCTGGATCTTCTCCTGGGAAGGGGGGGCGGTCACCAGGCTGGGGAGGGGTGGGCGGGGTGGGGGGCAGCAGGCCTTACCTCGTGGGCCGAAAAGGCCTTCCTGTCAGCGAAGTGCAGCTCGTTCCACACCACCTCCACCCCCTCCTCCGTGTCCATGGCCAGGAAGGTGCTCTGGACGCCGGGCATGTTCCCCTGGTTCACCTGGTGGGGGGGGGCACGAGTGAGCTGGTGCGTGGGGGAGAGGAAGAGGGTGTGGGCTAGGTCTCCGCTCACCTCCCTTCCAGCAGCCCGAGCATGTGAGGCAGGCGCTGGCCTGCTCTGGGGGGAAGCTGGGCACCCAGGAGCAGAGGCTTGGTATCCTGGGCTGGGCTGAGGGGATCTGGGGCATGCTCCGGGTGTTTTTGAGGCTGGTCCCCAGAGGACTAACAGCTGGTCCCAGAGGCATGGGGAGGTGGTCTCGGGAGGAGACTTAGGGAATCGGGGGTTCCTCACCAGGGCGTGGGCGCCAGGCTAAAGGAGTGCAAGGGCCCGTCAAGAAGGGGGCCGCCTGCGCGACGCTTCGGAGAGGTTTCCGGCTTTCTGGCTCCCCGAGAGTCCGCACGGCCCCGCGTGGTCTCAAGGGCCCCTCCGCCGGAGGTGGGTGGCGACCCGCCCCTCCCCGCCGTGCCCACCTGCTCCCGCCGCTTCTGCCAGCGGCCGCACGGGCTCTCTTCCAGGATGTCGCTCTCGTCCTCACTCTCGTCCTCCCGCTCCCGCTCCCGGCCCCGCCTCGGCACCGGCTCCGGGGCCGCCATGGCTCGGCGGGTCCAGGCCACCGCCCTCCGCGCTATCCGCCGCCCAGCGCCGCCGCCGCCGCCGCCGCTCCCCTCCCGTCCTGGCCCCGCGCCCAGACGCCCAGCTGGGAGCGGAGCCGCCGCCGCCACCACCTCGAGCCCCTACTCGGGCTCCGGGAACTGGGAGGCGCGGGCGCGCGGCCAGCCGGGGGGTGGAGCCCGCCTGCCCCGCCGGAGCCGCCTCCCCTGGCCGGAGCCCGAGCGGAGATTCCCCGTAGAAGGTAGAGCCCTTGCGGCGCCCGGCGGAGTCCCCACCTGTCCCCCGCCCAGGGGCCCACCGCGTGGAGCCCCACCCCGGCCGAGGCCCCGCCCACGATCCCCGCCCACACCCACGAAGGCCCCGCCTCGCGGACCCCGCCCCGTCAGAGGCCCCGCCCTCCCCGTCTAGGGCCCCGCCCCTCCCGAGGCCCCCTCCCGGCGGAGCTGCCTGGTCCCAGCCAGGCTCCTCCCGGGACTCGCTGCTCTCGGCTGCCCCGGCACCAGCTTGAGGCGAGCGGCCCGGGCGCAGGGGTTTCCGTGGCGGCCCGGAGCCGGGTCCGTCGGGGCCTCCCCGGGCGCGCAGAGGCCTGCGCCGACTGGCCCTGCCCAGCCCTGGGAGCCGCTGGTACTTCCTGCACCGATTCCCCACCACACTCCTGCCACACACATCCTGAAACCCGGCCCAGTCCCCGGGCGCCCGCGTTGGGGTGAACCCAGCGTGGAGCGGGCCGGGCGCAGCCCGCTCGGCCCGGGGATCACCGCGAGGGTCTGGGGGAAGGCCAGGGATGGGCGTCGGGGAGGCCAGCTCTCCCGGCACGTCCCCCCTCCCCTAAGGAACACGTGGGAGGGTCCCCGAAGGAGACAAAAATACGCAAGCAGGTGGACTTTAATTAGTGACCACAGACCTCCCACTGGCCTGCAATTCGGTGTTTCCCCTTCACGTCCACACACCCACCTTCCCACATTCCGGGATGGCCTTCTCTCCGCTTTCTGCTGATGGCTCTTCAGGAACAGTGGAGCCATCAGAAGGGAGCCCCGACCCCAGAGGCCCCCCACACTCTCCAGCCATGTCAACAGGGGATGTGCTTTAGAATTCTTGTCTAAAACCCCCTTTATCCCCAACCCCCTCTACCTTTCAATAGTCTCCTCCCGCTCACACCTGCTGAGCACTCACCCTCCCTTCACTATGTCTTTCTGGAGAGAAAAGTAGTGGACACGTGTGTGCCTTCTCTCAAACTTAAACCACAACCCTGACCTCCTGCTCCTCCCCCCGGGTTCAAAGGCCTTCAGCCTGTTGGTCTCTCAGAGTCCCCTGCACACCTCTCTTCCTCCCAACCTTCTGCATAGACATAACTCCACTGCCGTCATCCTGGTGGACCAGCATAGCCCCCGCACTCCCCACTCCACCCACCTCAGGCGATCCTGTGAAACCATCACTCACACTGCTCAGAACGCTCTGTGTCGCAAAGGAGGGACCAGCAAGACTTGGCCCTCTGTCACCTGCCCCAGCCAGACACTGTGCAATGAGTGTCTGAAGTTCCAGGCTCATCCGAGCGTCTGACACCTGAACTGCAGTGTAAGCAGAGACCATTCTGGATACGACTGTATGCCAACCTAGGTTGTCAATGCTTATCTCCCGTGATTAACCTCATATCTACAATAAGGATAAAGAGTTCTGTGGATGAACCTTCAAAACACTGAAATCAAAGAAAAAAGCTTTGTTGACATACTAACAATTCTTTGTACGTTGTAAAGGCCATACCTCCAGAACAAAGCTGGTGACGCAAACCAAGGGGGTCATACCAACTGGGAGAGCTGCACCAGGGGACAGAATCAGCCTCTGCCTCCTCAAAGCACAGCCATAGGATGGAAAATAATGGCAGGTGGACCTCAAACTGAGACCCAAAAGGCACTTACTACAGCGAGAAATTGATGGGAAATGGTTTACTCAACAAACAGGAGAAAAATCGATAACTGAAAAGAACGGATTTAATTAAAATGGGAATATAACAAATTGATGCATACACTTCAGTGTGATAGGCCAAGGAAACAAAGGAAAGTCCTTCACTCTAAATGCATCAGAGTCTATCAGAAATGGCCACTTGTGAAATTTTAATTGAAAATTCACAACTGATAACACCAAGGGTGAAAAGAAAAAAATCATAAAGGACAATGCCTTTCCTTTAATGCAATGAGGAACCAGAAGCAAAAAAGGATGGAAGAGAGTAGAATGTCACTGTACACGTAAGTTGAACACATTGCACACAGATACTGGCACACTAAAAAGTGTTTAAAAATATTGTCATATGTTTTTCAGGGTTGGAAAAAACAACCAATTAGAAAGAATACCCACTCACTTTCCAGACAGAGAAGAAACAAGAGGCCTGTTTCTGGGTCAGGAGTAGCCCTCTGGAGCAGCTGCACATAGGTGAAGTTCTCGTGTGTGTTGGGGTTGAAGAAGCCCTTGGTGTTGTCGCTGGGGTCCTCCAGGACGCGGTTCATCCCCTTGTTGAAGTAGCCGTGCCGGTAGGCCACGTCCACGGGCAGGCGGCGGCTGTGCATGGGGTCGATGACGCTGCCCGTGGCGATCTGGGCCTGCAGCAGGCGGATACCATGCTCCCGGACGATGAGGTCCTTCTTCACGGCCTGGAAGAGGGAGATCTGCTCCCCGGTGTAGGGGTCGGTGTAGCCGGTGACGCTGCGCTTGGCTGACAGCAGCTTCTGGTAGGTTTCACTGCTGAACATCCCGGCTGCAAACGCCTCCTGCACAGTCAGCCTCCGGTTCTCCACGGGGTTGATGACGAAGCCCGTGGCTGCCTGTGCCTCCAGCAGCACCAGGGCTGTGCCCGGCCTCAGGACGACCTTCCACATGGCCTGGTAGATGCTCTTCTCCTGGCGCCCGGGCTCGTCCTTGGCAGGCACCAGCATGCCCGCGATGCAGCTGGTGCCCTCCAGGTAGCGCTTTACCCCCTGGCATTTTTGGCGTCCTCCACGGTGGCCCGCCCTCCCTCCGGTCCTCCTCAGTGATGATGCCTGATTGGAAGAGTTCAGAGGCTGTGATCTGCCTCCTGACCCCTCTGAACCATAACTGTCTATTGCTCTTTTCCTTCTCATCAGTTGTCTCGAAAATAACTTTTACTACCTTCTCTAGTGCACGTGTCGTGTTCTTCTTGTATTTTACTACTAACTCACGTTTTTTGTCCTCTGTCAAGTATTCTGAGTTCAGCAGTTCCCAGACCGATGGTCTCTGGCCCTTGAACCTTCCCACTGTGACATCCACCTGCTCGGCTTTGAGGGCCCTTCTGGTTGCCTTGTTGATGAAGTTGGAGTCCCATCTGCCGCTGACCCTGGGGAACAGGGCCCAGTCCGTGCCCTCTTCCCGGTGGCCCCTCTCCTGCAGCTCCTGGTAAGTCCCCTTCTCCTGCGTGTTGGGATCCACAAACCTTTTATGCATGCACTTCTGCTCCTCAGCGAGTGGGTACGTGTTCTGGTCCAGAGAGCCGCGTCTGTAGGCCGTGTCCAGCGGAAGCCGGTGGTGGTGCAGCGGGTCCACGATGCCCCCGTGGCCACCTGCACCTCGAGCAGTCTGAGTGCCAAGTCCTGTTTCAATAGCTTTTTCTTCATCGCCTGGAACGAGATTGTGTGTCCTGTAGCCAGATCTGTGTAGCCTTTGGCGGCGTTCTCAGCGTTCAGGAGCCTTTCCTGCAGCTCTTCGCCCACCAGGCCGGCAGCCATGGCCTCGTCCACAGAGAGCCTCTGGTGGCCATGGGGGTCCAGCATGAACCCTGTGGCCACCTGAGCCTCCAGCAGCTGGGCCGCAAACCCCGCGGGGATGAGTCCTTTCCTGCTGGCCTCATAGATGCTCATCACCTCCTGGGTGGAGGGTGTGGCCACCCCTGCAATACAGCTGCTGCCTTCCGGCTGTAGGTCTTCACGTGCTGCAGTTGCTGGAGGCCCTGCCCCTCAGCCACCCCCCCCCCCCGCTGTGCAGTGTATCCAGTGCCTTCTTACCGATGATTCCCGAGCTGAACAGCTCTGCAGCTGTCACCCCCCACTCCGATGGCTGCCACCTTGATGACCTGGTTTTGCTTTTCTGTTTCTTTGACTGTTATGGGGATGATCTCCAGCAACCGCTCTAGGCTGAGTTCCAGGCTCTGTACTCCTGGACAAGCCCTCTCTTCCTTTTCTCTGTGAAGTATGGAGAGGACAGCAGGTCCCAGAAGGAGACCCTCTGATCGGCAAACCTCCCCACGTGCATTCTGGTAGTTTTGGATTGCAGGGCTTGCCTTGTGGCTTCATCGACATACATGTAGGTTTCTCCTTTCTTTACGACTTGCAGCACGTAGAGCCCTGTGTTGGGGTCGCGCACACAGCACTCCAGCAGCTGCAGGTTGGGGTCGAAGAAGCCCTTGGTGTCGTCGCTCGGGTCCTCCAGGACGTGGTTCATCTCCTCATCGAAGTAGCCGCGCCGGTAGGCCACGTCCACGGGCAGGCGGCGGCTGTGCACGGGGTCAATGACGCCGCCCGTGGCGATCTGGGCCTCCAGCAGGCAGATGCCGTGCTCCCGGACGGTGAGGTCCTTCTTCACGGCCTGGAAGAGAGAGAGATCTGCTCCCCGGTGTAGGGGTCGGTGTAGCCGGTCACGGTGCGCTCAGCCGACAGCAGCCTCGCGAACACGTCGGGCCCAATGACACCAGCCCTCAGTGCCTCCTCCACCGAATACCCCTCGTTTTCTTTCAGTGATGAAACCAGTGGCTGCTTGCGCCTCCAGGAGGGTGAGGGCCGTGCCAGGCCTGAGAAGCCCCTTCCTACAAGCCTCGTGGATGCTGAGGGGCTCCTGGGAGCCGGGCAGCAGCAAGCCGGCGATGCAGCCGGTGCCTCGCAAGTACCTCTGCACCGAGGCCAGGCTGCCCACGTCCTGGGCCATGGTCCGGCCTCGTTCCAGCTGCTCGTACACGCCCTGGTTGATGATCTCCGCTCTCAGCAGCTCTCCTGGAGTCACGGGGATCCTCACCCAGCAAAGGTGGTCCTGGCAGTGGCGGCAGCCTGCTTGTGGGCGGCCCTCAGCGCAGCCGCCAGCTCCTCCGCCAAGAGGGCCCCGTCCTTGTGCTGCTGGCTCAGCGTCACCCTCTGCTCCACGGGGACTGCCTCGGAGAACAGCGGCTCCCAGAGCGACACGGGCCGGCCCTGGAACGTGCCCGTGGAGACGGTGGCCACGGCGGCTCTCAGGCCTGCCGGGTGCTGTGCTCAGTGAACGGGGGCCCCTGTGGCTCCTCTCCAGGGCTCCCCACTGAGCTGGGCGGGAAGGCCAGTCCCGTCTCTGGGTCGGTGACACAGTGGGCCAGCAGCTGCCCGTAGCTGAGGCTCTCCTGCATGCCGGGGTCCGAGAAGCCAGCCGCCTGCGAGAGATGCTGCCGAGTCTCTGTCCGGGCAGCCGACGTGCAGGGTGGCCTCCAAGGGCAGCCGGAGCCTGTGGGCAGGACACACTAGCCCGCCTGTGGCCAGCTGGGCAACCAGGAGCCTCAGCGCCAGAGGCCGGTCCACCAGCTCCCTCTTCATGGCCTGGAATAGGGGGATTCGGGTGCCACTGAAGGGGTCATGATACCCCGTCACCACCTGCTCTGCTGCCAGGAGCTGCCTGTGGAGCTCTGGTCCAAACAGGCCTGCCCTGACCGCCTCGTCCACCCACAGCTGCCGGCCGGTGGCTGGGTCCACCAGCATGCAGGTGGCATCCTGAGCCTCCAGGACCGGAAGCGTGGCGCCCATGGGGAGCAGGTGCTCGGCCGTGGCCTGGAAGAAGCTCTTCTTGTGCCCTGCAGGCAGCAGGACGACCCCTGCCACACCGCCGGTGCCCTGCAGGTGGCGCTGCACCTCGGTGCGTGCACCCACATCCGGCACCGCCAGCCTGCCCTCCCGCAGGCCTCGGGCCGTCTCCCCGTCCAGGACCCCCGCCTCCAGCAGCTCGGCCAAGCTCAGTGCCCCACTCAGCGCACGGAAAGTGACCTTGAGGGGCAGCAGGCCCAGCCCCGTGCTGGGGGCCCGCACACACCTGCCTAGCAGCTCCCGGTATGGCAGCTGCTCCAGCGTGTTGGGGTCCAGGAAGCCTGGGGCACTTGAGCCGGGCCCAAGCTCCAGCAACCCACACCATGTCTCCTGGGCCAAGAGGCTTTGCTGGCAGGCCAGCTCAGGGGCCACGCGCACGCCCTGGATGGGGTCCACCAGGCCCCCCGTGGCCAGCTGGGCCTCCGCAGCTCCAGCCCAGTGCCCTGTCCACAACCTCCTTCCCTATGGCCTGGAAGAGGGCCAGCTTCCCACCCCCAGAGGGTCAGGGTACCCGGTGACGGCGCGCTCAGCGGCCAGCAGCTTCTCCTTCCGCTCCAGGCCCACCAGGCCTGCTGCAGGGCCTCAGACACGAGGAGCAGCTGGCCCTGCCCGGGGTCCGTGCGGCCCCCGGTGGCCGCCTGGGCCTCCAGCAGAGCCAGCCCGAGCCCAAAGGGCAGGAGACCCTGCCTCATGACAGCGCAGAGACGCTGGGCCTGGCCCGAGGCCTCCACGTACACCCCGTGATGCTCCTGGCCTGCGTGGACGTGGCTGCCTTGGCCTGGGGCCCGGACGGGGTGCCGGTGCCCAGCACGGCCGTCACGGTCTCGGGGACGACAGCCGTCTCAGTGCCACTGGTGACCAGGAGGTGGAGAGGAGAGGTGTGGCTGCTCATCGCGCAGAACGTGCTCAGCCAGGGTCCACTGTGCTCCCTGTGGGGACGGAGAGGCTCTGTGAGGGGCCCGAGACGGCCCAGGCGGGTGGGAGGGCAGACACGGCCAGGAGGTCAACCCCGCACCCTGGACCCACCTCCAGTGCGGCCGGCCCTCCTGGGGAAGGGGTGTCACATCCAGCTTCGGTCCCTCCCCTTGCCCTGCGGCTCCCAGGAGGGACCATGTGAGCACAGGGACCCCACGGTAGCCTTGGGGGGTGCGGGCTCTGCTTTCTCCTATAGGCCATCCCCTGGCCTCCATCTCAACCCCGCACCCTCGCCCCTCCCCCCAGAGTCCTGGTGCAGAGGCTCGGCCTCCACCCACCCTTGGCCTCAGTACCCACACCGACGACCGGCCCTCCTCCTGGCCCCCCAAAGGCCCCGTCCCTACCCTGCCCTTGGGCGGTCTCCATGTATTCGTGTTCTTCTCCCTCCCCCTTCCCAGTGACCCCTCCAAATCCTCCCCCACCTTAACCCACTGCTGCCCTGGCCTCTGCTCCCTCCTGGCTCCCCACCGGGCTTCAGCCAGATCCCTGCCCTCTGTCCTAAGTCTCCCACCTCAGCCCGGCTGTGTCCCCCTCTGCCCACCCTGGCCCCGTGTCCTCTGGGCCATGGCCTCTGGAAATAGGGTCTTTGCAGATGTAATTAAGTTAAGGTTAAGGTGAGGTCACACTGGTGTAGAGAGGCCCTTATTCCAACACGACTGTGTCCTCACAGGAAGACAGACAGGGGAGGATGCCCAGCCAACAGAAGCAGACTGGAGGCATGCAGCTTCAGGTCCCAAAACCCAGCATCGCCACCAAACGCCAAAAGCACTGATTCCAGATTCTGGCCCCTCAACTGTGGAAGAATAAGGGTCTGTTGTTTGAAGCCTCCCAGGCTGCGGTAACTGTTCCCTCCCGGCCTCAGGAGCCAGTCCACGTCCTGCTTCCACACCTGTCCTCGCCTCCCGCAGCTCCCCAAAGCCTCACACGGGGTCTCGGGAGAAGGCTCGGCCCCACGCGCCCTCGCCCCCGCTCCGCAGCTCTTGCTGAGGTGACCTCGGACTCCAACTGCCAAACCCCACAAACGCATTTCCGATTTGACCTCCCGACCTCTGGGTCACGGGGCATGGGGGACCCTCCTCCCTGGTGACATTTCCCCGTTCAGCCGGAGAGCTCCCCTGACGGCAGCTGGAGCCCAGCCTGTCCTGGGGTCGTGGAACCGCGTGTCCAGCTGCCTCCCGGACACCTACGCCCAGCGGCCTCGCAAGGAGCCTCAAGTTCCATGGTGCCCCCAGAGGCGCTGGCTGTGAGCAGCTCTCCGTCACCCGCTCTGCAGAGCCTGAACCCTAAATCCCCCCACGGCCCCTCTCTCCCCATAGCCGGGCCCAAGAGGTGCTCCTTTGTGCCTGCTGAGACCCCTGGGCAAAATCCTGTTGCCCCCTTTCCCTGCCCGGATGCTGGGCCCAGACCCCCGGGGGCGCCTGCAGCTAGTCTGCTGCTCAGAGTCTCGGAGTGCGTCCCAGGCCCGGGCAGACGTGGAGGTGGTGGCTTGGCGCTCACCCGCCCCCGCCCCGCCCCGCCCCGGCCCCGCCCCCGCCCCCGGCCAGGTTCCAGGAAGCATGGCACTTGTTCAGCTCTCCCGAAGCGAGCAGGCCATGCAGTGCGGGCGCGCAGGGTACATCATCAGGCCCTTGAGAAGATGGGAAGAGGACGTGGGGTGGGGAGAGAGGAGCGTTGTTAAGATCCAGGCCTTGGGAAAGAACACAAAAGGCTTTGTTCGAGTGACCAGCTGGACGCCTGAGCGGGGTTCCAGGACTCGGTGTGACCGTGGTGGACGCAAGGCTGCCCTGATCTCCTTCTAGGGGCGGCTGAGACCGCACCACCAGCCAGCTTGTCTCCCTGCCATCTGCTTCCTCCCCTCCTTCCCCAGGAGCCTTCCCGAGGCCACTCCCTGAAACCGTGTCAGCCTCCGCTTCCGCGAGCTGACCTGGACGCGTGCTGTGCTGCCCGCCTGCCCAGTGACCAGCCTGCTTCCTTCGTATGGTGTGCCTCGTCCCAGGACGGCCTTCAGAGGGTTTGTGAGCCAGAGGAAGCCTCAGGTAACAGGGCTACCGGGGTGGCTGGAGCAGTGAGCCGATCACCTGAAGTGTGGCAGGGGACCAGCGTGGGAAAGAAAAAAGGCACTTCGCTACCCAGCAAAGGCGGGAGGGCTTTCTGGGCCACAGGGTCAGGAGCAGCCGGGGCGGGGGGGGGCGCCCTGCAGGCTGTGCCGGGCCGGGGAGCCCAGCAAGGAAAACCAGAGGAGCAGGACAAACTCCTGAGCAGGAGGCTCCAGTTTCCTGCACAGAAGGGATTCGTAGGAGGGAGGGTGCTGGGGCCCTGAGGGCCATTGTGGGGGGAGGGCGTGAGGGGCTGGGAGAGGCCCTGTGCCTGCGGGTCTGCCTGACGCAGCTGGGTAACCGTGGCTGGGCCATGGCCTGTTTGGTCAGCAGCGACCTTGGGCCTGGTATGAGCCTCCCTGGTCCCTGACCAGGCAGGACATGAAGAGGGGCCTGGGAGTGGGTGCCTTGAGTCTGAAGTGGGGACCTTGGGGAAGCAGCTGGACAGAGGGGTCTGGAGCTCGGGAGAGACAGACCAGGGCATGTGAGGGGTGTCCAGGGCCTGGGGAGTGGGAGACACAGACGAGCCCAATCGCACAGAAGCCAAAAGACAGGTGTCCCAGAGAGGCGGCTACCAGCAGAAGTGGCAGTGGCATGTGGCCAGAGGGGAGGGTGGCCTCGTGGCTGGGGGGAGGGACCGAACGGATTTCCCAGGACTGGAAAGGGGCTCTGAGAAGAGGCCCCTCCTGCGGCTTCCTGGGAGCAGCCCCACTTCAGGTGGCCCAAGGGGACAAGCGGTGGGAGGGCAATTCCTGAGGAGGGTGGGTCCACATCCCTGGGAGGGGGCGTCACCTATCAGTACCCTGAAGGGCAGCCCGCACACGCCAGGCTGGTCTGGGGGTTGCGGAGGGGCCTCTCTGGCTGTCCATCTGAGCCAAATCAGAACAGAACCGGATGGCCAGGCTGCCTCAGGCTCACACATGGAGGCAGTGACCTTGGCCTTTGGCCCACTTTGAGCAGCTGCAGAAAGATCCCGCCCGCCCGCACTGGGTGCAGACTGCAGAGGTCAAGGCCACACAGAAGCTCGGCACGATGGGTGGCTAAGGGAGAGAGCAGAGTCACGCAGGCTGGAACCCGTGGCAGAGCCCCTCCCGCCTCTACCTCCCAAGGGTCTCGAGATGGCCCCACGCAGGGGTCCCTGGTGCCCATCCACCCCCGACGGCAGGTAGCTCCCTCCGTCGGTAAGCACTGGCCTCCCTCACCCCAGCACCGGGCCAGGAGCCGTCCCACCCTCTCAATTTGTCAGCCTAATTGCCTCGCGCCCTGGGCGCTCGGACCGGCTCCAGCTGCAAAGCAGCGGGCGGGGCAGGAAGGAATCGGACCTGCACGGCCCCACCCAGGCGCGCACCAGTCTTGCCCCGAAACCGCTGGGCAGGCGAGACCCCTGCCACGTCTCCCACGCCCGTGCGGGGAACCAGGCTCGGGGGCGACTGCCAGGACTCCCGCGCACCAGGGCTAGTTGGGAGGGAACCGGGCCTCAGCGCCCCGCTCGCCCGGAGCGGAGCCCAGAACTCCGGGCCACCTCCGGGGGCGTGGCGCCCCCGCCCCAGCCTCTGCAGGCCCCGGGCCGAGAGCCCCCGTAGGTGTCTCGGTTTCGCTCGGCGGCCGCCCCGCCCGCGCCGGCCTGGCTGTCCCACTTGCCCGGACAGTTCCCGCAACACTCCGTACACAGTCCCTCCGTCCGCTGCTGTGCCTGCGACCGGCGCCTCCCGGTTTAAACCCGCTCAGGCCCCTCCCCTCGGCGGCCCCGCCCAGGTCTGGGGGCGGCACGTGGTGCTTCCGACGGCTGCGGGCGCCCTGAAGCCGGGAGGGGCGCGGGCGCGGGACCGGGAAGCACACGCGGAGCCGGGTCGACGCCCCCGCGCGCGCCCCTCGGCCGCAAGGTCTGTGAACACCCCTAGGCGGGGAGGAGGGCGGCTGCCGAGGAGCAAGGTCCTCTCGCTCCTACCCAGCCCCTTTCGTCAGCTCCCCCAGAGTCACCGCGAAGGAACGCGGGCGGCCGCAGGGAGCAGGGTGCGTCCCGCGCCGCCCTGACGGCCTTTGAACGGAGTTTGCAAGGTAAATGCGGCCCCGCCAGCCGCGCGAGCAGTTTCGCTTTACAAACGTGACTTTATTGCACGAGGGGGGCCATGGGGCCGCTGGTGCAGGCGTTGACCTCGACCCAGGTGCCCCTCTTGTCCGGTGTCCTTGGTCGTCCAGGCCTTGCTCACCGCCTCGGGGCCGGCTGCCTGCGCTGCTGCTCGGTCCTGGGGCTGCCGGGCCAGGCTGTCCTCAGAGGCTGCCTCCATGACCGAGTGGCTTCCCTGCCTTGACCGTGGAAGAGATGGGGTCTCTGTCCCCAGCAGGCTTCCAGTGTGTCTGGAAGGGATGACCAGGCCTTGCCCCATGGGTTCAGCACCTCCACCTGGGATCGGAGCAGGTGTTCTGTCCACCAGGAGGACCTGGGCCCCTTCTCAGACGCCCGTCCCAGCACCCACCTTCCGGGGCGGGGACTCCTGGAGGTGCTGAGGGACAAGGCCCAGAGCCTGGCAGCCTGGGGCCACAGCCCAGGACGGGAACCACTCCTGGATCTTCTGGCTGGTCCTCCCCTCTGCTGCCCAGAGGTCCCAGATGGACGGGGAGGGGCAGGTGCCCCTTGACCCCCAGGGTCAGGACCCAAGGCCTGTCCTCCTCTGTCCCCAGTCCCGGCCCTGAGGACTTAGTCTTTCCCCTTCCCCAGGCCTCACCTCTTTCCGGGTCGTTCTCGACCAGATACTCATCCAGGGCCACCCAGCCACCTCCAACACGGACCGTGAGGGCACCACGAGACACCTGCGCAGGCACAGGGGCTGGGGGGCCGGGCTTCCAGGGTAGAGGGTGCCAGGGTTGGTTCCCGTGGCTCTGTCCTCACTCCCACCCCCCAGGCCCACGCTCACACCTGCTCACCAAGGCTTCCTGGACCCTGGGCCGACCTTTGGCCGCCTGTGTCCTTGTCCCTGTCTGCGTACCCCACACTGGCTATGCTACGTGGTTGCTGCTGGCCGCTGGAGAGGCCTGACCTGATAGAGAAGTGAGCTCCGGCCTGGGCCCCTATCCCCCCAAGGCGTGTCAGGCCAGCTGCCTTCGTCCCGTCCCTGCTCACCAAACGCCAGGACACCGCCCACGAGGTCCCGCTGGCAAACGTGCCCGAGCTGGCTGCGGCTTGTGGCCGGGAGTGCAGCCCGGAGCCTCTTCCCCACGGGGCCCAGGCGCTGCAGGCAGCCCTGCTGCCAGGCCGCGAGACCCAGGTGTGGGCCGGCTCCTCGCCGTGGGAAGGAGGCGTGAGGCTGCCCGGGCCTGGGTCTCTCTGTGCCCAGGGGTGGGCAGCATGCCTGCCCGTGCCTCACCTGCAGGCGTGGGCAGGCTGCGTGTGGCCGCCCCTGCCCCAGCCGCGCCCACTGGTCCTCATGCCTCCGGCTACTCGCCCTGTGGCTCTAGCTCCCTGTGGTGACCTCCAGCTCAGATCTTCCAGGAGCCCTCCCGGGGGGCAAGCCTGGGTGACTGTCCTGCTCCCGAGGCCCTTGGGCTGTCCCTGGCCAGCCAGAGCTGGTGCCTTCCTTGGAGCTCTGGTTACCACTGTTCTATGAATAACTGCTCTAGGGACCGCATATAAGTGGAATCATGCCATGTTCGTCCTCTTGTGTCCAGCTTATTTCACATAGCGTAGTAACTTTAAACTTCATCCAGGCTGTATCATACATCAGGATTTCATTCTTTTTAAAGGCTGCCCAATATTCCCTTGTATGTATATACCCAATGTTGTTTATGCTTTCATCTGTTGGAGGATACTTGGGTTGCTTCGTCTTTCCTTTCTGAAAGCTTACCCTCACTCATGTTGCACGTCAGGGGCTGGCTGAGGCTCCGCTCTGCCACCTTCACTTCAGGACCCAGGCTGATGAAATTACCATTATCTGGAATATCGCTGGTCCTCCTGGCTTAAGGAGTGAGAACTTGGGAAGGTCTTATACTGGCAGCTAAATGCTCTGGTGTGAAGGGGCCACGTGCCACTTCCTCTCGTACCCCACTGGCCAGCACTGGTCACATGGTCCCCCTGACCACAACGGGTGGCAATGCAGTCCTCCTGTGCAGTGGATGGCGTAGCGCTGGTGAACAGTACTCGTGACCACACAACCCCTCATTCAAAACCATCACACTTATCCCACCGGTCATGATTTAGTCATTCAGTTTTGTAGTTCATCCTCTAAATCAGCGGTCCCCAGCTTTTTGGCACCAGGGACCGGTTTTGTGGAAGACAGTTTTTCCACGGATGCGGGGATGGAGGGGGAAGAATGGTTCAGGGGGTAATGCGAGCGATGGGGGGCATGGGGAGTGGCCGGTGAAGCATCATCACTCGCGTGCCCACTACCTGTCCGCGGCCTGGGGCTTGGGGACCCCTACTCTAAATAATGAGTGGCATTGTTTGACACTGATGGTTGCTTTCCTCTTAAGTGACCTGGCGTCACGCTATGACAGTTTCCTATGATTTCTGCTGAGTGAAAACTATTGACTTTATCTCATGCGTGCAGTTGTTTGGATGCTCTTCTGACCCCTAGATAGTGCCTCGCCCAAAGCTGAACCTACTACAGGCACAGCCCGGAGATCACCTACAAGGTAACATTTCTGCCATTGAACAACTTGGGGTTTAATACCTGAACTTCATAGAACATGTGTATCACTCAGTTCTCTTTCTAGCAATATTTATACAGGAACATTTGATATTCACATCACCCCAAATCAATAAACGAACTTTAATCGAACAGTGTGCAGGGGAAATCTTGAATGAAACCTCAGATACGATGGCTAGATGATCATCACCACCCGAGGGTGTGTGCAAAGCTCGGGGGTCAGCAAGTGTTCGTGTGCGTGGTGGGATGGGGTGGGGCGAAAAGAAGCCACGTCCCTGCAGGTGGACTTGTTAGCGTCCGTGTTCGTTGCTGTGTTTGGGAAGCAGTGTGTTTAGCACTTCACACTCACTTATATGTATGTGTACTGACTGGCTTTTAGTTGCATTATAATTTTTCCCACGTAGATGTCCAACTGATATTTTTGTGGAGAATGTCTAATTCTTGGGAATATTCTCTGCCATTAAAGGGAAGAGGCCTGTGTGTGATCAGTCAGTCACAGTACACGGCCTAAATTTTTTTCATATAATGTCTATTCCATAGCATAGCTTATCTTTTTCAAACTCTAAAAAAACTTTTCACACTCGTTATTATTAGTGATGTGCAAATCACATTTTCACATTTACTAAGATTGTGGATAAATGCTTTGTCCCCATCCTCACTCATCAGTTCATTTTTTTCATGCCAAAAGAGGTTGAAATCAAAGCAAAATACATAATTTTTTAAAAATATTATTTTAGAATTAGATTTTTTTTTTTTTAATTTATTTTTGGCTGTGTTGGGTCTTCGTTTCTGTGCAAGGGCTTTCTCCAGTTGCGGAGAGCAGGCCTCTCACTGTCGCGGCCTCTCCCGTTGCAGAGCACAGGCTCCAGACGCGCAGGCTCAGTAGTTGTGGCTCACGGGCATAGTTGCTCCGTGGCATGTGGGATCTTCCCAGACCAGGGCTCGAACCCGTGTCCCCTGCATTGGCAGGCAGACTCTCAACCACTGTGCCACCAGGGAAGCCCAATACATAATCTTTTGAGTGTCATATATTATAAAGAAACCAGGCTCTAGATTTTTAAAAATGTCACCTTTTGGAAGAATACATGTTTAATAAGTTTCCAAAAACGTCCTACCTGTGGCTGCTGTTTTGGAGATTAGAAATCTGTATTTGCGGAAGACAGGTTTCAAGACCAGTGTCCCGTGTTTGATATTCTCAGTGGGGGATTTCCTTGAAGACGCTTGCTGGTCGGTCCTGTAGCTGAGGAGCCCCTGGCTTGCTGGTCGGTCCTCCAGCTGAGCAGCCCCTGCCTGTTAAGAAGCACAGGTTGCTCCGGACGACGTCAGAGCGTCGGCCCCTTCGGCGACTGGACTGTTTCTTCCTCAGGCGTTGGTGTGGAGCCTTCCAGACCAAACACCACACCCCCTTTCTCTGTCAGAAAGCTGGGGTAAATTGTGTATGTTTGTATAACTGAGACACTTTGCTGTATACTTTAAACTAACACAACATTGTAAATCAACTGTATTTCAATATATATATTCTTAAGTAACATAGGATGGTAACTGAAAGAGAAAGATTAAAAAAGAGAAAGCTGGAGTAAAATACTACTTTTTGTTAGAACAAGACACTTTGCTGCCATCTGCTGGAAAACTCTCATAATAAATATCCACTTTTGCCACCAATTGTTGGAGGCCACGAAGCCATAACTGAAGTATGTTACAATGAGAATGAGAAGCGCTCGTCTGAATCAAGAAGGTGCCGGTGCCTCCTTAGAGCGGACGTTCTCGTGGTCAGGGAGCCCGTAAGTCTCCCCGCTCCTCCCGCCCGGCCTGGACCAATCATGAAGAAAGAAGGAGTCGGACCAAGGAGGACCAGACGGAGTGAAACCAGCACCCAGATGTAGACACCGCCACGCCCTGGTTCCCCGACGGGCCGCGAAGGCGGTCCGAGGGAGGGAAGCGCCGCTGCCCAGAGAGGGTCAGGGCAAACCCGTGTTTGCACCGTCTCTGTCCAGTGGCCTCAGGTCAGGCCATCGGAGAAGCCCCTGTCCTCTCCAGGATGGGGGGGTGGCATTTCCCAGCCTCTGCCCTCCTTCTCCCCTTGGCTGTGGTCCCTCAGGGTGCGGCTGCCCCTGGGGGGGGGAGCGGGCGCTCAGGACCCCAACCCATCAGCCCACTCCCCTCTTTGCAGGGCCCTTGTCCAGCACCAGTCACGGCCCCTCGGTGCCCCCTGGGAACCCCCCGGCTCTGAAATGTCTCAGGGTGGGACACGGGTGAAATCAGCTGGGATTCTGGCAGGTCTGCTCGTGGTCTGGGCTCCTGTCAGGAGGCTCAGGGTGGTAACTGTCCCATGCAGACGTTCCCGCCTGCTGCCCATCCATGCTCACTGGCTGGAGTGTCTCTGCAGAGAGAAACTCCTGTCTCCTACTGTTTGGTTACCCAGTGTCCCTGTTTGTGTAGCAAAAACAGGATAAATGCTTGATTCTTTTTTTTTTTTTCAATTTAATAATTCTCCAAATCTTGGATACTTAAGTCGTTTCCAATTTTTCACAATTATTCCCTTCTTTCCTTTTTTTGCTATTGAGGTAAAATACAAATGCCATAAAAGTTATCACCTGAACCATGTCTTGAAGAGCACAGTTATGTGGCATTAGGTGCATTCATGACCATAGCCCTTCATCTTGTAAACAGAAACAGTACCCATGGAGCCATAACTCTCCCCCGCCCCCAGCCCTGACACCACCCTTCTACTTTCTGTCTTTATAATTTTGACGACTCCAGGTGCCTCATACGAGTGGAATCCTGCAGTCTTGTCTTTTTGTGACTGGCTGACTTCACTGAGCATAATGTCATCTAGTTTCATCCATGGTGGTAGCACATGTCTTAACTGCCTTCCTTTTTAAGGCTGAATAATGTCCCGTCGTATGTACAGACCACAGTTTGCTTATTCACACATCCATACGTGGACACTTGGGTTGCTCTCATGTTTTAGCTATTCTGAATAATGCTGCATTGAACATGGGTGTACAAACATCTATTTGAATCCTTGCTTTCAATTGTTTTGTGTATACACCCAGAAGTGGAATTGCCGGATCATATGGTAATTATATTTTTAACTTTTTGAGGACCCTCCATACTGTTTTCCACAGCAGTTGTACCATTTTACATCCCCACCAACAGGGCACAAGGGTTCCATTACTCCACATCCTCACCAGCACTTGTTATTTTCTGTTTTTCTCATAGTAGCCGTCCAGATGGATGTGGGGAGGTACCTCGTAGTTTTGATTTGCATATCCCTAATGATTAGTGGTGTTGAGCATATTTTTGTGTACTTATTGGCCATTTGAATATCTTCTTTGGAGAAATGTCTGTTCAAGTCCTTTGCCCATTATTGAACTGGGTTGTTTGTTTTGTTGTTGTTTTTAGGAATTCTCTATATATTCTGAATAATAATCAGGTATATGATTTGCAAATGTTTTCTCCCATTCTGTGGGTTGCCTTTTTACTCTGAGGACAGTGTCTTTGGATAAACAAAATTTTCAAATTTTCATAAAGTCTTATTTGTCTTTTTTCTTCTTTTGTTGCCTGTGCCTTTGGTGTCATACCTGAGAAGTCAGTGCCAAATCAAAAGTCATGCATTTTTTAATTCCATGATTTATTCTAAGGGTTTTATAGTTTTAGGTCTTAAAATTAAATCTTTGAACCACTTTGAGTTAATTTTTGTATACGGTGTGAGGTAAGCATCCAACTTCCTTCCTTGCATGTGGACACCCAGTTTCCCCAGGGCTGTTTGTTGAAAAGACTGTCCACTCCTCACACAGGGGGTGTGGGAAACTGCCTCCTGCCTGGAGGCCTCCCCCGCCCCATGCCAGGCCCTCTGCCAGCAGCGTGCGTGGTCCCCAAAGGGCTCAGCTTCATGCCAGGGAGCAGCACTGCCTCGGTCCCTGGAGGGTGGACCCCCATGTGTGCCAGGGGCTCTGGCCCCGTCTGGCTGCACCTCAGTCCATTCCTAGACTGAAGAGGGCCCAGCAGCCTGACCAGGAGGTACCTGCTGGCAGCACGAGTGTGACAGTCACTGGGTTTCCAGAACTTCTGGGCACCCCTGTGCTCCCTGACTGGGGTCAGCTGTTTTGACAATAAAATCTGTAATATTACGTGGTCACCCAGGGACCTTGCAGAACCAGGCTAATAAACAGCAGACAGACCCCTTAGAAACAGGGGAAAGAGAAACCCGTTCTGCCATAACAGTGTGGGTGAAGAATATCCCCTGACATATCAGTAAACAGAGGATGTTGCGGCCACCCACACCCTGCCACGGTGCGTCCTGAGGAGACTCAGGATGAGAAAGCACAGGATACAGCCCCCAGGTAGCTGAGGTGTACGTCCAAGGAATTTCAGTGAGCCAGGCTCTTGCATCTTCCCATACATAGAAAAGCGCTAAATTCCTTAACCTGAGATGTCTGGTTTTCTTTAATGAACAGTAATCTTTTGAAGTGCCGACTACCTGATCTTTGTCGCAGAAACTGCTGTGTATCTCGGCCCCTCCGTGACCTCTTTGGAGCAGAACCTCAGAGCCATCTGAGAGGCTGTCCTCCGGGCGCAAGCCCTCGGTTTTGTCTGCCAGAGAAAACATGGTTCTCAGCTTTTTCATGGTTCTCAGTTGTGCACTCTTTTCAGTCAACAGCAGTATCAGCAGTTCCCAGCCCAGGTCGGCCTGAGGCCACCCAGGCCCCAGCCCGAGGCCTTCCCGCCCACATCTTTGTCAATGACCCCTTTGTTACACCACGCTCGTCACCTCCCCTGTTTCATGTCAGGACTCCGGACCACAGACACACTGTGTTTCCACTCTTTTAAGGGTCAATTTTAACATGAATATTTAACAAAGTGCAGAATCAATCAAAATCCACATCCTCGTCCTGAAACACACTAAGGCATTAAAATGTTTTAGACCAGGCGTGCCTTCTATTTTACATGTTACTCATGTCTGATATTTGAAATCCACCTTTTCTTTCTCATTTTAACCTCTACTTATCACAGTACGTGAATATCTCACCCGTTGGAAGTAACTTGGGTTACGTGGTGTGAAATAAAACTCATATTTTCTGGCAAGACAAGAAAATTGTAAACAAAAAGTCTCTGCCCTTTGGCCCCCTCTCCCCCCACCGTGAATCATGTATCTGCATTGCGCACGGACCAGAACTCCCCAGAGGCAGAAATACCTGCTCGACCGTGAAGAGGACATTCTCCCAGCATCAGCAAGACGACTCCTGAAAGATAACATTCCTCCTCCATCTGGTAGGGGGCACATGACCCACCAGCATGACGCTTAGACCTGGATTGTGTAAACTGTCAGTAATACCTCATTTGATGTGCAGCCCTCTGTCTCAAAAAATTTATATAAACTGTGTCTTGACTTCTAACCAGGGAACAGTTCTCAGAGTTTTCTGAGATGTTCTTTCTGGGTTATAATCCTCAGATTTGGCTCAAATAAAATTTTCCATTTCTTTCTCAGATCGACTGATTAATTTTTCATCGATAGTGGTTTACTTCCAACTTTACCCTCTGTCCAAGAATGCCGCAAATTGGCCATGTCTCCTTGGGCACGTGTGAGATTTCTCACTGTAGAGACCTATTTGTGAAAAAGCCAGATCACAGGGGTTGATTTTAAATAGGTTTTGGCTGATGGGTTCCCCAGGCCCTCCTGAGTCTCCTCGACCCCCTCCAACCCCTCAGCCCCAGGCATCCAATGAGCTGCTTTCCATCACTCTAGGTTACTGTGCATTGCCCAGAACTTTATATAAATGGGATCAAACAATGTGTGCTCTTTTGTTGTCCGGGTTCTTTCATTCAGCATAATTATTTTGAGATTCATCCATGGCGTTGCAGCCATCAGTAGCTCACTTCTTTTTATCGCTGAGCTGTTTTACATGGTGTGGTTAGACCACAATTGGTTTATCCACCAACTAGTTGATAAACATCCGGTTACCCTCCAGTTTTTGGCTATTACAAATAAAGCTGCTATGACTAGCCAAGTCTCTGCATGGACACATTGCTCTCTGCTGGGTAAATACCTAGGACTGTGGCTGAACCATTTTACCTTCCCAACAGCTTCATCTAAGAGCTCCCGTGGTTCCACATCTTCACCAACACTTGACGTGGTCAGTGCTTTTATTTTAGGTGTTCTAGTGGGTGTGCAATGTTCTCTCATCATAGTTTTAATTTTTATTCCCTGATGACTAGTGAAGTTGAGCATCTTTCCATGGGCCATTCACCATCCCTATATCTTCATCGGTGAAGTGTCTGTTCAAAACTTTTGCCCATTTTCAAACTGGTCTGTTTTCTTTTACTGAGTATTGAGAGTTCTTGGCTTGTGGGATCTTAGTTCCCCGATCAGGAATCGAACCCAGGCCCTCGACAGTGAAAGCACAGGCTCCTAAGCACTGGACTGCCAGGGAATTCCCATAAATTCTTAATTTTGATGAAATCTAACTTATCAATTTTTTCTTCTATTGATCATGCTTTTAGTGTTAGGTCTAAGAAATTTTGCTTAACTCAAAAATCACAAATACTTTTCTCATTTATTTTGTTTTAGATTTTTATGGTTTTAAGATTCCAGTTTGATCCATTCTGAGTTCATTTTTGTAACAGTGTGAAGTTCATTTTCTACATAGAGATATCCAGTGGTTCCAGCACCATTTGTTGAAAGATCACCCTTGCTGCACTGAATGACTTTTGTGCTTTTATTTCAAATCAAATGACAATACATGCATGGTTCTATTTCTGGACTTCATTGATCTATGTTGACATCAATACCACATTGTCTTGATTACTATATATTTACAGTAAGTCTTCAAGTCAGAGAGTATAAGTCCTTCAAATTTGCTTTTCCTTTTCAAGGTTGTTTTGGTCATTCTTGGTCCTTTGCTTTCTCATAATAATTTTAAAATTAGCTTGTCAGTTTCTTTAAAAAAAAGAAACTGCTGGGATTTTGACGGAGCTGCATTGACTCTATAGTTTGATTCGGAGAGAAATATCTCAACAATATTGAGTTTTCCCATCTATGAACAAGGTCTATCTCTCCATCAATTTAGTTGTTTAATTTCTCTCAGCAATGTTTTGTAGTTTTCAGTGTTCAAGTCTTACACGTCTTTTGTCAGAATTACTCCTATTTCATGCTTTTGATGCTATTTTTAAATGATCTTTTAAATTTCCATTTCTAATTGTTCATTATTACAATACAGAAGTACAATTGATTTTTGTATCTTGATCTTATATCCCACAGTCTTGCTAAACTCATTTACTAATTCTAGCAGCTTTTTTGTAGAGTCTCTGAGATTTTCTACATAGACAATCATGTCACTGGTGAATAAAACCAGTTTTACTTCTTCCTTTCCAATATGGATGTCTTTTATTTATTTATTATTGTTTTCCCCTTACTGACACTGGCTAGAACCTCTAGTACAATGTTGCCTTGTTCCTGATCTTTGGGGAAAAGCATTCAGTCTTTCATCATTAAATATGATATTAGCTGTGGGTATTTCCTAGACGCCTTTTTTCCCGTTAAGGAAGTTCCTTCCTCTTCAGTTTTCTGGGAGAGTTTGTATAGAATTGGTATTATTTTTTTCCGTAGATGTTTGGTAGAATTTCCCAGTGAAGCCATCTGTGACTGGAGCTTGTTTTGTGGGAAGGATTTTAAACCACAAGTTCAATTTCTTTCACAGATACAGAGCTATACAGGTTATCTATTTCTTGGGTGAGCTTTAGTAGTTTTTACCTTTTAAGAAAGTTGTGTCTTTCATCTAGGTTGTGGAATTTATTGATACAAACTTGTTCATAACATTCCGTTTTCATGTTTTTAATATCTGTGGTGATGTCACTTCTCTCATTCCTGATATTGGTAATTTTTATCTGCTCTCTTTTTTTCCTGGTTAGTTTTTCTAGATATTTAGTAATTTTATTGTCTAAAAAAAATAGCTTTCGGTGTCATTGATTTTTCCCTATTCCTTATTATTTTTCTGTTTTCCATTTCATTGATTCCTGCTCTGATCTTTGTTATTTCTGTTCTTCTTCTTACTGTGAGTTTCATTTCCTCTTTTTTTTTTTCTAGTTCCATAAGATAGTAGCTGAGGTCATTGCTTTGAGACCTTTCTTCTTTTCTAATATAGGTGCTTAATGCTATAAATTTCCTTTTTTTATTTTAATTTTATTGGAGTATAATTGATTTACAATGTTGTGTTAGTTTCAGGTGTACAGCAAAGTGATTCAGTTATACATATACATACATTTATTCTTTTTTGGGGGGGGTGGGGGAACACTGCACAGCTTGTGAGATCTTAGTTCCCTGACCAGGGATTGAACCCGGGCCCTTGGCAGTGAGAGTGCAGAGTCCTAACCACTGGACCACAAGGGAAGTCCCTATTCATTCTTTTTTAGATTCTTTTCTCATATAGGTTAGCCCAGAATATTGAGTACAGTTCCCTGTGCTATACAGTAGGTCCTTGTTGATTATCTATCTTATATATAGTAGTGTGTGTATGTTCATCCCAAGCTCCTGATTTATCCCTCCCCCCATGCCATGTTTCCCCTTTGGTAACCATAAGTTTGTTTTCAATATCTGTAAGTTTGTTTTTGTTTTTATTTTGTTTTTGTATTTTTTTAATAAAATTTATTTATTTATTATTATTATTATTATTTTTTGACTGTGTTGGGTCTTCATTTCTGTGCGAGGGCTTTCTCTAGTTGCGGCGAGCGGGGTCCACTCTTCATCGTGGTGCACGGGCCTCTCACTGTCGCGGCCTCTCTTGTTGCGGAGCACAGGCTCCAGACGTGCAGGCTCAGTAGTTGTGGCTCACGGGCCTAGTTGCTCTGCGGCATGTGGGATCTTCCCAGACCAGGGCTCGAACCCGTGTCCCTGCATTAGCAGGCAGATTCTCAACCACCACGCCACCAGGGAAGCCCCTTGTTTTTGTTTTGTAAATAAGTTCATTGGTTTCATTTTTAAAAATTAGAATCCACGTATGAGTGATATCATATGATATTTGTCTTTCTCTGTCTGACTTACTTCACTTAGTATGATAATCTCTAGGTCCATCCGTGTTGCTGCAAATGGCATTATTTCATTCTTTTTTATGGCTGAGTAATATTCCATTGTATATATGTACCACATCTTCTTTATCCATTCATCTGTGGATGGACATTTAGGTTGCTTCCAAGTCCTGGCTATTGCAAATAGTGCTGCAGTGAACATTGAGGTGCATGTATCCTTTCAAATTAGAGTTTTCTCTGGATACATGTCCAGGAGTGGGATTTTATGTACCGTATTACTATAAGATGTTAATAGGAGAAACTGAGTATGGAGTATATGGGAACTTTCTGTATTTTCACTATTTTTCTGTAACTCTTGAACTATTCTAAAATTTAAAGTTTATTTTTAAATGGCATTAATGTGCATATTTGTTATAATGCAGATTGTGATTCGGTGGACCTGTGCCAGGCCCCAGGATCCTGCATTTCCAAAAGATCCAGGATGCATGGACCACACTTTAAGAAGATTCCACTTTTGCTAATGAGTTTAAATGTCATCCTTTCGTAGGTAATCTGTTTTTTCTCTCTAACCGCTTTAAAATTTTTTCTCAGGGACTTCCCTGGTGGTCCAGTGGTTAGGACTCTGTGCTTTCGCTGCTGTGGCCCAGGTTCAGTCGCTGGTCGAGGAACTAAGATCCCGAAAGCCAAGCAGTGCAGCCAAAAAAATAATCATAATAAAATAAAATTTTTTATCTTTGTCTTTGGTTTTCTATAATTTTGCTACAGTGTGTTTTGATATGGATACTTCATTTGCCACGATTGGATTTTATTGTGCTTCTTGGATATAATGATTCATCAATTTGGAAAATAATTATCACCTATTATTCCTTCAAAAATTATCTCCCTATTTCCTTCAGGATCTTCTTCTAGAACTACAGTTAGACCAATGTTAGAGTATTTTGTTATATGCTGTCTGTTAACCTCTTTCATATCTCCCTGTGTCTCTGGAATGAATTCTGAGTAACTTATTCAGATCTGTCTTCCAATTTACTATTCTTCAACTGTGTCTAATCCACTGCTGAATCAATCCACTGAGTTTTAAACATTATTATATGGCTTATTCCTGGAAGTTCAACTAAATTCCTTTACAATCTTCTTGAGTTTTTTAGATGGAGTCTCATTTCTCATATTATAAATTCTTTCACTTCATAAACATTTTCAACAAACTTACTATATATTCTATATTGAATAATTCCAATGTCCTAAGTCCCTTGGGTTCTAATTCTGCTTTTGTTTATGCTGACTTATTCATAATGGTTTGTTTTCATTTGCCTTGTAATTTTGAATTGTGAGATCGTGTTTGAAAGACTGGGTTTTATCTCTGGGAATCCTGCGAGGCCTTGCGGGCAAGACCCCCAGAGAAGGTTGTGTTCGCTCACGCCAGGCACAGCCACAGCCCAACTGGGGCCATGCGGGCTTAGTTTCTCCACGTGGGCTTCCCCAGAACGTACAGGCAGAAGACCTGAGGTGACAAATGTCCAGTGGAAACTTTTTTTTGCATCCAGGGAGGTTCCTTCTGTCAGCATCTGCCTGTGCTGGGGTGTCGCTAGTGCACGTGCTCACTAAGCAGAGCCCACTGGGGACACAGGTGTCGTGTAGTACCTGCCTGTGCAGCCCAGGCCCTCGTTCTTGCTGCTGAGGATCTGCTGGAGCCCGAGGTTTTGGGTTCCTAGGGCCGGCAGGCTCCTCAGGGAAGTGTCAGCCCCCACGCTGAGGTTCTGCTTCATTTTTCACCCCTGAGGATTTCCTTTTCTTTCTTGTGACCTCAGGTACCTGAGAAGGTGTTTGTTAGTTTTCACCTGGGAGATTTACAGTGGGAGGGTTTTCCGGGGCGTCCGGGTCTGTCGTGCTGCTGCCGCTGCGCGGGTGTCGTCGTTCCAGCAGGTGCAGTTGGTGATCCACTCAGAGCCCATCGGGGGGGTGGGTGTGCCCATCCCCAGCTGCTGTGGACTCACGCCAGCACCCTCAGCGAGAGGCGCCCTGGGATGACCGAGCTGCCCGGCTAACAGGTGCCTGGGAGCCGCCTGCCCCCACCCAGGGCAGCCCGTAGTCCACGGCTGGAGGGGCGATAGCAGCCTAGACCCCTTGTCGCTGGAGAAACAGCCCTCTGAGGTGAAACTCACAGTCCCAAGACCCCACGGATCAGGCCACGCGTGGTGGGCTTCGCCGAAGCCACGCCTTCGCCCAGTGCTTTTCTCCCACCCTCTCCCGAGAGCACACGCCCCGTCAACCAGGTGCACCTGGACCGCCGTCGTGGGCTCTGCTTCTGGGGAACTGATCTGAGGCAGGTGGTGCCGGGCGTGGCCCCCGGAAGCATCCTCCACAGCGGGGTTTGGGGTTGGACGCCCACGGCTCACCTCCGGCGGCGGTGCACGTTGTTAGTCCCAGCACCTAGAGCAGGACTGGTGCTCAGACCGTATGTGGTGAAACGTGCCGCGTATGGTGGGGGGAGGGCACAGGTACCATGGCGGGGGCGTGGCCCAAACCGTGTGCCCCGAATCCACGTGCTGCAGGGCTGACTCCTGGACCTCAGGATGGGACTGTGTCTGGAGGTGGCATCTTTAAAAGAGGTGATCAAGGTACATGAGGTCACGAGGGTGGCCCCAACCCAATCCCACAGGTGTCCTCATAAGAAGAGGAGGTCGGGACACAGACACGCACAGAGGACGGCCCCATGAGGACACAGAGAGAAGACGGCCGTCCACATGCCAAGGAGAGAGGCCTCAGGAGGAACCAGCCCTGCTGCCTTTTTTTTTTTTGGTTGCTCTGCGCCGCTTGTAGGATCTTAGTTCCCCGACCAGGGATCGAACCCGGGCCCTCAGCAGTGAGAGCGTGGAGTCCTAACCACTGGACCACCAGGGAATTCCCATCCCTGCTGACAAGTTGATCGCAGACTTCGGCTTCCAGAACCGAGAAGAAGTACATTTCTGTCATTTAAAAGCCCCTATCCTGTGGTATTTGTTGCGGCAGCCCTGGCAGCAAGAATGTGATGCGGGGTCTCCGGCGAGGCCCCGAAGGACAGCCCCAGCTCTGAAGTGAGGACAGAGCACGTGTGGACTCCACAGAGCTGTTCCTAGAGTGCTCCTGGGGCTGGGGGGCTGCACAACTGACCACAGGACATGGGTGACCGGGCGACCACAGCTCCCGTCAGGAGCTGGTGCCCTGAGACCCACCGACACACAGTTGGCGGGCTGGGCGAGGGCTTAGGGTAAGGGGGAGTGGACGCCAGGCTCTGGCTCACGCAGAGCCAGAGGGCTACACGAGCAGGGGGCCCACACCCTCACGTCCCGCACTGCTGCCAGACCACAGCCTTGCAGGGGGTCCCCACGAGGGCACGGAGGAGGAGGCCTGGCCGGGTGCGCCGTGGCCCGCGTGGTGTGTCGGGCTGCACGCAGGCACAGCCCCACTCGGGGCTGCCGACAGCGGCCGGGGAAACCCTGGCCGGAGCTTCTGCGGTGCACTGGGTAGCCCCCGGAGTGGAGAGGACAGCGGCTCCCGGGCGGCCAGGAGGAGTGGCCTGGCTGGCTGCGCAGGGCCTGAGAGCAGCAGGAGTGCCAGACGGGAAGGAGGTGCTGGGGGGACGTGGGAGTGAGGTCTTGCCTCACGTGCTGACGTCTGCTGGGAGCGCCATGAGGAGCCGCTGAGCCACCCACGGACTTGACCAGCACATGGGCTCACAACCGGGGTGGCCCCGTAAGCACGGGCTGGCGACACGTCCCCTCCCAGCCTGGCCCGAGGCCAAGCAGCAACAAGAGGGAGATGGATCACTTCAGCTCGGCTGCCTTTGCCTCTCAGTCTCCCTATGGGTTCCTGCAAAACATCACCTTGGACCTCAGACCCCTCTTCCGGCAAGGGGGCACCGCAGGGGTCCAGGCCTACAGGACACCACACCCTCCAGAAGCTGCTGGCCTGGCAGAATGTTGGACGGCCTCATAAGGAAGTAGCTGACACCCTGAGGGACTGCAGCACCGTCCTTCCGGATGGGGGCGTGAGCTTGAGTCAATGACCCCAGAAGGCGGCCCACCAGGCCTGGGAACCCAGGAGTGGAAGCAGAAGCGGCCCACCCCCAACGGGCTCCGGGACCTGCTGGGGCGCAGACGCTTCTCGTCCCTGCAACTTCAGGCTGTGAGACCCTCGCGGTCCTGGTCAGCGAAGGAAAGCACGGCCACCCGGGGCGTGGCGGGAGCGTCCCACTCAACTCACAGCCACGGCTACCAGCTGGCCAGGCGGCTCCTCGTTGCAGTAGACCAGCAGGCCAGGCGGGCACCATCCTGGCCGGGAGGACCATGACCACCCATGGAGGCAGGGCTGCCGCCCCGGGCACCTCGGTATTTCCACGCCCAGGTTTAACTGCAAGTGGGCAAGAGAGCAGAGCCCAACAAGGGCTCGGTAACCAGGACTTTAGACCCCCAAGGATGAGGGACCACCCTCTGGGGCAAAGCAGGGAGATGGCATCGGTCAGGGCCTCACGGCCTCAGAGCCAGTGGCTCACCGGGGCTGTGGTTTGCCCCACTCACCCTCTTCCACCGGCCGCCGCTCAGGATCGTGACCGCATCCTTCTCCAGAGGGTTACCCTTGGCCGACACAGACCAACTTACCCAGGGGTCACGCTGCCTCTTCCACACAGTCAACGACCGACTGAAGGGCACGTAAGACCCCCGTCTCAGACGTAAGCGCCAATCACAAACCCAGCCTGAGGGGCTGGCCCGAGGGACAGGTCACCACCTGGACCGAGCAGGCCCCAGCTGGCCCGGCCTCCACCCTGCACTATGCTCTGGATCGCTCAGCCTGGGTTTCTCTGAGGGATGCAGTCCCCGGCCAGCATCTTCACGAGGCCCCGCTCTTCTGCCCCAGGCCAGGACCCAGTGGCCAAGCTCAGAGCCTGGGGCTGCAGCACCCCCTTAGCCCAACACACAAGCTGACCTCAGGACAAAGAGTGAGACAGGACCCGCGGGAAGGTTGGAATTGCTTTTATTGGGGCGAGCGCCGCAGGCCCGCCGTGGTCGGGTTAGTGTTCTGTCCTCAGAGGCAGCCGAAGCCTGGGCCTCCACCCGCCACCTACCTGGGTTAGTGGGACACGCGAAGCTCAGTCGGAGAGCAGAGGCGGAGGCGGAAGCCACCAGGGCCCGGGGCTGGGCTGCCTTGTCCCCAGGCCCAACACAGGGGCGGAGGCGCCCTGGGAGAGGCAGGCAGGCAGCACCCAGGGTGGGGTTCCACAGGTTCCAGGGGACACTGGGCCCACGGAGGGGAAGAGGCCTGCAGAAGCCCAGTCACGCCCGGCCGGCACGCCCGAGAGCTGGGCAGTGGTGAGCCTTTCACCAGGAGGGTCTGTCTCCCACCCCAGGTCTGGGTCCTTGGGGCCTGGGGTGCGAAGGGGGACACAGAAGGCACTTACTAGGGAGCTGAGGCTGGAAGGCTGAAGCCAGAGGCGTGGGGTCTCGGGCGCAGGTGGGGGGCTGGGAATGGAGCCGGGAACAGGCTGGGGCCTGGTCCGGGCCAGCTGGGTCTGCAGACTGGACCCTCATCTTCCCATGGGGAAGGGGCTTCCCTGGGCAGCCTAGAAGAGATGGCTGACCCAGGACTCCCTCCCTCCCTCCCCAGCAAGGCCCACCGAGCAAGCAGGTCAGTCCCGGAAACAGGAGAAAACGCTGGCGCTGAGGGCCCTGCTACTGGCGGGGCCGATGCCCGTTGCCCGAGCAGGTGGCTGGGGGTTGGGTGGGGCCGCCCTACAGGGCTGGGGGAACCTCGCCCAGGTGGAACCCCCCTGGGGAGATGAGAGGGCTGAGTTGGGGGCCCAGCTCTGGACCCTCCAAGGCACCTGGCTGTGGTGAGTGGCAGGTAAAGAGGAGCAGGGAGACCTGGGGGGAGGCGGGCGAGGTGGTCAGTGGGGCTGGACTGGCCCCGGCCCCCGAGAGACAGGCCGTCTGGACAACAGACATATATTAACATGTTAGTCTGCACTTTTTGGTTAAACTTTAGGCACCGCTTGGGAGGAAGACACCTTGAAACATTAAAGACCCCAGCGCCTGGGTGGGGAGTCTGGCCACATGCAGAGCGGGAGGCGGGGTGCAGGAAGGGGTCAGGCTGCCGCTGACTCGGGGCCCCCCGGGGAGGGCGCGGGCCCCGAGACGTAGCGGCGGCCATAGCCCGAGGAGGAGTAGGACGAAGAAGAGAAGGTCATGGAGAAGCCCGAGGTGGTGGCGTCGAAGCTGCCGCGACGGGACCCAGCCCGGGAGCCGGTGCGCGAGCTGGAGCGTGAGCCGGCCGCGGAGCCAGAGCCACTGACGCTGTAGGGGCTGTAGTAGCCCTTGCTGGACTGGGCGGCAGCCTCCAGCAGCCGCAGGCCCGTGCCCTCCTCCACCATGCTGCGGTCCAGCGCATCCTTGTAGGAGATCTTGAGCTTGGTCTTGGGGCAGGTGAGGTACTTGGAGTAGGCGCTAACGTCGCGCAGCTTCTGGGCGGTGCGGGCATCCACGGTGCCGCGCTGCAGGGCCTCGTCCAGGGCCACGCGGCCTGGCGTGTCGGGCTCGATCAGGCCGCCCGTCAGGTACTGCACCTCTAGGAAGCGCTGCCCCGCCTCGTAGTAGAGCCAGCCCTTCTTCAGGGCCTGGGCGGCCGACATCTTGGTCTTGGTGCGAGGGTCCTCGAAGCCGCAGAAGGCCTTCTGGGCCAGGTTGATGCGGTCCACCATGATCTTGTCCACCAGGCCCTTGTTGACGGCGTCGGTGACGGGGAAGCGCTCGCCGGTGCTGGGGTCGATGATGCCCCCGGTGCAGGCCTGCGCCTCCAGCAAACGCTGCCCGGTGATGTTGTCCACCAGGTTGCGGTGCATGGCCTCCGTGATGGACACCTTCTCCAGCGTCTCCGTGTCCAGGATGCCAGCCACGGGGCCCGTCTCCTCGGTGGGGTCGGACCAGGAGGCCAGCTGGGTCCTGGAGACGGCGGGGCTGACAGGGTAGGAAGAGGAGGACCCCACGGAGGACGAGCGTGAGCGGAAGCCGCCGGCGTTGCCCGAGAGCATGTCGGCGAACTCGGTGATGGAGAGCGTGCCGGCGCGGTACTGGTCCAGCGCCGAGCGGTCAATGAGGCTCTTGGCGATGGCCTCGTCGATGTCGTACTGGCGGCCCGAGCGGCGGTCGATGATCATGGACTTGACCACGCCGTCCGAGGAGGAGATGGTGATCTCCTCCCACTCGCACTCCTGCTCGGACAGCTCCAGGTAGGTCTGGTGGTCGATAAGGCCCTTGCGGTAGGCCTCGTACACCGACATCTCCTTGCCCGTCTCCGGGTCCACGATGACCACACGCCGCTTGCGCACTGAGGACTTAGAGGACGTCTTCCGCTCCCGCTTCTTCTCCTTCAGCGGCAGGAGCCTCAGCCCCGTCTGGGGGTCAGTGACGCAGCGCTCCATCAGCTGCAGGTAGGTGAGGTTCTCCTCCGTGTTGGGGTCAAAGAAGCCCTTGGTGTCGTCCGAGGGGTCGGTCAGGATCTCATTCATCTCCTCGTCAAAGAGGCCGCGCTGGTAGGCCACGTCCACAGGCAGGCGGTGGCTCTCCTCGGGGTCGATGATGCCGCCCGTGGCGATCTGGGCCTCCAGCAGCCGGATGCCGTGGTCCTTCAGGATCAGACCCTTCTTCATGGCCTGGAAGAGGGAGATGAGCTTCCCGGAGTAGGGGTCCTTGTAGCCGGTAACAGCACGCTCGGCCGACAGCAGCTTGTCCTTAAACTCGGGACCCACAATGCCCATGCGCACAGCCTCCTCCACGGTTAGCTTGAGCCCCTTGATGGGGTCGATGACGTAGCCGGTGGCTGCCTGCGCCTCCAGGAGCTCGAAGGCCGTGCCAGGGCGGATGATGCCCTTCTTCATGGCCTGGTACACCGACAGCCGCTCCTTGGTGGCATCGACGAGGACGCCGGCAATGCTGCTGGTGCCCTCGAGGAACCTCTGCAGGCTCTTGGAGACCTCCTCGACGGAGGTCAGGCCCTCCTGCAGCCGCAGCGCCGTGGCCTCGTCCATGACCTGCGAGCGCACCAGCTCCTCCACCGTGATCTGCTTGCGCAGGCCGCGGAAGGTCAGCTTGCGGGCGTCCGCGAGCGGCAGGAGGAGCAGGCCGCTGGCCTCGTCGCGGCGGCACCGCCGGAGCAGCTGCGTGTAGCTGAGGCGCTCGTCCGTGGAGGGGTCCACGTAGCTGCGCACCTCGCTGGGCTCTGACAGCTGGTCGTGCGTGTCCTTGTCGAGGTAGCCGCGCTGGTAGGCCACGTCCAGCGGGAGGTGGAAGCCTAGGCGCGGGTCGACGATGCCGCCCGTGGCCAGCTGAGCGTCCAGCAGCCGCAGGGCCTCCTCGGTGGGGATCAGGTCCTTCTTCATGGCCTGGAAGAGCGAGATGGTCTGCTCCGTGTAGGGGTCACGGTAGCCGGTCACGGCCCGCTCAGCCGACAGCAGCCGGTCGTGCAGCTCGGGGCCCACCAGGCCCTTCCGCACGGCCTCATCCACGGCCAGCCGCTCGCCCTTCACCGGGTCCAGCAGGAAGCCCGTGGCCGCTTGTGCCTCTAGCAGCTGGCGGGCCACCTCAGCACTCAGCTGCCCCTTCTTGAGGGCCTGGTAGATGGTCAGCGTCTGCCTGGAGCCGGGCTTGTAGATGCCGGCCACACAGCCTGTGCCGTAGAGGTAGCGCCAGGCGGACTCGGCCTCCAGCACCTCTTGGAGGCTCCTGGTGCCCTCCCGGAGCAGGCTGTAGGACTCGCGGGAGATGACCCGGGCCTCGTACAGGTCCTCGGCGGTGAGGCGGCGGCCGACGTAATCGTAGGAAGCCACGTTCTGCTGGCGGACTATCTCGGTCTTCTCGATGATCTCGATGATAATGATGATCATACGCTCCTTGGTCACGCGGCCGGCCTGGAAGTCGGCCATCAGCTGGGCCCGCTGCTCCTGAGGGATCAGGTCCGACTGCATCACCTCCCACAGGGACATGGTGGAGCCACTGTGGCCACCGCTCCCAGGGATGTCGATCTGTGTCTCCTCGAAGGCCCTCCGGGTCTCCTCCTCGGTGTACACCCGCGTGGTCTCCACCACCTCTGCCTTCTCTGCCCCCCTCAGCGGCAGGAGCCGCAGGCCCGTCTCGGGGTCCTCCACGCAGCGCTCCAGCAGCTGCAGGTAGGTGAGGTTCTCGTGCGTATTGGGGTCGAAAAAGCCCTTGGTGTCGTCGCTCGGGTCCTGCAGGACGCGGTTCATCTCCTCGTCGAAGTAGCCGCGCTGGTAGGCCACGTCCACGGGCACGCGGTGGCTGTGCACGGGGTCGATGATGCCGCCCGTGGCGATCTGGGCCTCCAGCAGGCGGATGCCGTGCTCCCTGAGAACCAGGCCCTTTTTCATGGCCTGGAAGAGGGAGATGGTGCTGCCTGAGTAGGGGTCCTTGTAGCCCGTCACGGCCTTCTCAGCCGACAGCAGCTTCTCGTGCAGCTCAGGGCCCACGACACCGGCCTTCACGGCCTCATGCACATACAGACGCTGGTTCCGCACAGGGTCCACCAGAAAGCCAGTGGCTGCCTGGGCCTCAAGCAGGAGAGTGGCTGTGCTGGGCCTGAGCAGGCCGCGTCGCATGGCCTCGTAGATGGTCACCTTCTCCTTGGAGTCCTCCAGGTAGATGCCAGCAAGGCAGCCGCTGCCCTGGAGAAGTGTCCGCACTGAGTCCAGCTCCGAAAGGTCCTTGACCGATGTCTTGCCGTCCTTGAGCTGCTCATACTGGATGCTGTCAAGGACCCCGGCGGCCAGGAGCTCACTGGCCGGCACAGGGGCTCGGAGGCCACTGAAAGAGAGCCTCTCCCGCCGCACGGTCTCTACTTCCTCCACGATGGTGATGACGATCTTGATGATCTTCTCCACGGTGACCTTGCCCGTGCGGAACTGCCGCAGCAGTTCCTGCCGCTGCTCGGCCGTGAAGTACTCGGAGCTGATGAGCTCCCACACCGTCACCGTCCTGCCCTGGAAGCTGCCCACGGGGACCTCGACGGTGGCCTTCTGGAAGGCCTCATGGGCCTGGAGCTCGGAGTAGAGCTCCTGCTGCCGGGCCCGGGCAGCCTCCTCCGAGAGCGGCAGCAGGCTCAGCCCCGTCAGCGGGTCGGGGCGGCACTGCTGCTGGAGGTGGCTGTAGGTGACTGGCTGCCACGTGCGGGGTTCACGGTAGGTCTTGGCGCTGTCCTCGGGTGCTGAAAGGGCGGCGCTGGTCTCCTTATCCAGGTAGCCCCGGGCACAGGCGACGTCCAGGGGCACACGGTGGCTCTTGCTGGGGTCCACGATGCCACCTGTGGACAGCTGGGCGTCCATCAGACGCAGGCCCTGCTCCCTGGGGATGAGGCCCTTCTTCAGGGCCTGGAACAGGGACACGCTCTGCCCTGAGTACGGGTCCTTGTAGCCTGTCACAGCCTTCTCGGCCGACAGCAGCTTCTCGTGTAGCTCGGGCCCCACGAGGCCGGCGCGCACCGCCTCGTCCACAGTCAGCCGTGCGCTGGTGGTGGGGTCGATGATGTGCCCGGTGCCGGCCTGGGCCTCCAGCAGGGCCACAGCCGCCTCTGGCTGCAGCAGATCTTTCCTCAGGGCCTCGTAGATGCTCAGCTTCTGCCCTGCCTCCTCCAGCCACACACCCGCGATGACGCCGGAGCCCCGCAGGGCCCGCCGCACGGCTTCCACCTCGGCTACCTCCTGCACGGAGCGCTCGCCCCGCTGCAGCTGGCAGAAGAGCTCCCGGTCGATGACCCTGCCCTCGAGCAGCTCAGCAGCAGGTACCAGGGCACGCAGGCCCTCAAAGCAAAGCTGGCCCTTCTGCTCGCGCTCCTCGACCACAGTGATGACGATCTTGATGATCTTCTCCACGGTGACCTTGCCCGTGCGGAACTGCCGCAGCAGGTCCCGCCGCTGCTCGGCCGTGAAGTACTCGGAATTGATGAGCTCCCAGATGGTCACCATCCTGCCCTGGAACTTGCCGAACGGCGCGGACACGGTGGCCTTCTCAAACACGTCCCGGGCCTCCGAGTCAGTGTACACCAGCTCACCACCCCTGGCAGCCTGATCTGTGAGCGGCAGCAGCCGCAGGCCCGTCTCGGGGTCCTCCACGCAGCGCTCCAGCAGCTGCAGGTAGGTGAGGTTCTCGTGCGTGTTGGGGTCGAAGAAGCCCTTGGTGTCGTCGCTCGGGTCCTGCAGGACGCGGTTCATCTCCTCGTCGAAGTAGCCGCGCTGGTAGGCCACGTCCACGGGCAGGCGGTGGCTGTGCACGGGGTCGATGATGCCACCCGTGGCGATCTGAGCCTCCAGCAGGCGGATGCCGTGCTCCCGGACGATGAGGTCCTTCTTCATGGCCTGGAAGAGGGAGATCTGCTCCCCGGTGTAGGGGTCCTTGTAGCCAGTGACGGCGCGCTCGGCCGACAGCAGCTTGTGATGCAGCTCAGGGCCCACGATGCCCTCCTTCACGGCCTCGTTGACGGCCAGCCGCCTGTTGCGCACGGGGTCCAGCAGGAAGCCTGAGGCCGCCTGGGCCTCAAGCAGGATGAGGGCTGTGCCCGGACTCAGCAGTTGCCTCCTCAGGGCCGCGTAGATGGTCAGCTTCTCGTCAGCAGGCTTCAGCAGCAACCCGGCAATGCTGCTGCGGCCCTGCAGGTAGTGGCGCACGTCCTCCCGCTGGGCGAGCTCAGCCACGGTGGTGCGGCCCTGCGCCAGCTGCTGGAGCTCCTCTGCGCTCAGGACGCCCACCTCCTGCAGCCGCTGGGCTGGCACCTTCTGCCGCAGGCCGTCGAAGGTGTGCTCCGGCTCTGCCGCCGCGGCCGGGCCATCGGCCGCGTCCTGGCCATTGGGCAGGGCTCTGGCGGCCGCGGCCCGAGAGGGGGCGATTTCCTCCGAGCGTGCCAGCGCAGCCCGGCGCTCCTCCTCCAGGTGCTGCAGCCGCTCACGCAGCCTCTGGTTCTCCTCCGCCAGCAGCTTCTCCTGCTGCTGCTGCTGCTGCGCCAGGCGCTGCAGCTCCTCCTGCTGGCGCCGCACGCCCTCCTCGGCCTCGTGCTGCCGCCGCCGGGCCTCCTCCATGCTGGCCACCAGCTGCTGCTTCTCCTGCTGCATCTGCTGCTGCTGCCGCTGCTGCTCCTCACGCAGCGCCTGCGCCTTGGCCACCTCGTCCTGGAAGAGCTGCTCCAGCTTGGCCTTCTCCTGCTCGATGCAGCGCTCGCGCTGCAGTAGGCTGTCCTTCTCGGAGAGGAAGCTCTGCTGCAGGGCCTGGGTCTCCTGCAGCAGCTGCTCCTGCCGCACCGTCTGCATCTGCGAAGGGGGAAGGGGGCGGTCAGGGGCAGGAGGGCCCCCGGGAGCACCTGGCTGAGAGCAGACCCCGCCCCAGCTCCCTGCCCGCGCGCGGGGAGATACCTCCTCAGACTTGAGCTGCAGCAACTGAGCCTCCTGCTTGAGCTTGTCCTTCTCGTGCTCCAGCTCCGCGATGGCCTCCCGCAGGCGCTCGGCATCCCGGTCACTTTGCTGCCGCTGGGTCTCGAGCGTCTGCACCAGCGTCACCTTCTCCTGCGTGGCGAGCTCCGTGCGGTACAGCCTCTCGCCTATGTCCTCCGCCTGCTTCCGGAAGCGCCGGGCGTCCTCCTCCGCCCGAGCCTGAGCCCGGCTCATCTCGGCCACGCGCAGCCTGAGCCGCTCCGCCTCGGCACTCATCTCCAGCTGCCGCTGCCGCTCCGTCTCCAGAGTCTTCTGGAAGCCCTGCGTCTCCTGTGCCAGCTGCTGTGCCATCTGCTCCTTGTCCTCCTGCAGCCGCCGGGCCTGCTCCTGGGCGAGCTCCTTCTGCTGCTGCAGCAGCTCCGCCTCCGCCTTGAGCCGCGTGGCCTCCTGCACCGCCTGCATCTTCTCCTTGAGCATCTTCTCTGCCAGGGCCCGCTGCTGAGCCAGGTCTTCCTCCGCCAGCTGCCGCAGCCGCGCCGCCTCCTGGGCCGCCACGCTCAGCCGCGCGGCCTCCTCCGCCACCTGTTTCATCTTCTCCGCCTCCTCCTGCAGGAGGCGCTGTGCGCTGTCCTTGTCGCGCAGAACGAGCGCGCGGTTCTCCGCCTCGATGCGGGCCTTGAGCTTGCCCAGCTCCTCCATCTGCACGCGCAAGGAGAACAGCTCTTCCTCCACCTGGCCGCGCTGCCGGGCCGCCTCCGTAACCTCCGCCTTCAGTCGCTGCAGCTCCTCATCCAGGATGCTCTTCTGGTGGTCGGTCTCCTCCAGCTGCAGCCGCAGAGCCGTCAGCTCCTGCTCCACCTGCGCCTTCTGCCGCAGCGCCTGCTCCGCGAACTGCTTGTGCTTCTCCATCTCAGCGTCGGCCGCCTGCTTCTGCCGCAGGGCCGCCTGCTCGGCCTGCGCCCGCCGCGCCGCCTCCTGCTCGGCCTCCTTGCGCAGCTTCTCCGCGGCAGCCTGCGCCTGCGCCTGTGCCTGCGCCTGCTCCTCCGCCGACTGCTTCAGCCGCTCCGCTTCCTCTACCTGCCGCCGGGACTGCGCTGCCTCGCGCTCCGCCCGCTCCCGCGCCGCCTCCGCCTCCTCTGCCGCCCGCCGGGCCGCATCGGCCTCGCTGCGCAGACGCTCCAGCACGCTCTGCTCTTGCTGGAGCGTCTGCTGCAGCTCCTGCTCCTTCTGCTGCACCGTGAACGCGTGCGCCTTCTCCTCCGCCTGCAGCCGCTTCTGGGCGGCCTCCTGGGCCAGCTGCAGCTGCCGAGCCGACTCCTGCTCCGCTCGCTCGCGCAGGCGCCGTGCCTCCTCCACCTTGGCCTTGAGCCGCTCCACCTCCTCCAGCGCGGCCTTCCGTTGCCGCGCGGCCTCCTCCTCAGCCGCCAGGCTCTTCTGCACCCGCTCCTCGGCCTCGCGGCGCCGCCGCTCCTCCTCTGCCGCCAGCTGCCGCTGCCGGGCGGCCTCCTGCTCTGCCTGCTCCTTGCTGCGCAGCGTGTCCTCGGCGGTGCCACGGATCCGCCCCAGCTCCAGCTCCAGCTCCGCCTTGCCGGCGGCCGCCTTCTCGAAGCTGCCCTTGAGCGCCAGGATCTCCTCCTCCACCTGCCGCCGCTGTCTCAGCGTGTCCTCCACCAGCCCCTTCTGCCGCTCCAGCTCGCTCTCCGATGCCTTGCGCAGCTGCGCCAGCCGCGCCTCGATGTCGGCCTTGTGCTGGGCCGCCTGCTCCTCCAGAAGCCGCCGCTGGAAGGCCTCGTCTTCTGCCAGCCGCCGCAGGCGCTCGTTCTCAGCCTCCTTCTCCTTGAGCGCGATCTCCGCCTCCGTCTTGAGCCGCGTGGCCTCGCTGATGGCGGCCAGCTTCTCGGCCAGCACCCGCTCTGCCTCCGCCCGCTGCCGCACCGCGTCCTCCTCGGCCAGCTGCCGCTGCCGCTTGGCCTCCTCCGCCAGGGCACGCAGGCGGGCGGCCTCCTCCGCCAGCTCACGGAACCGGCCGGCCTCGGCTTCCAGCCGCTGCTTGGACTTCTCGCTGGTGGAGCGTGACTCCTCCTCGGCCCGCGCCTTGCTGGCCAGCAGCACCTCCATCTCAGCCCGTACCTTGGCCAGCTCGGCCTCCAGCTCCCGGCGCTTCTGCGTGGCCGCGGCCGCCTCCCGCTGCAGCCGCGCTAGCTCCTCCTCGAGCAGCTGCCGCTGCTGCTCCCCCTGCTCCGTCTCGGCCCGCAGCCGGATCAGCTCCTGCTCCGCGGCCAGGCGCTGCTGCGCGGTGCCCTCCGCCAGCTGCCGCTGCTTCTCCAGCTCCTGCTCGGCCAGCTCGCGCTGCCGCACGGCCTGCTCCTCCGCCTTGCCGCGCCGCCGCGCCTCCCGCTCCGCCTCCTCCTTCTGCTTCTCCGCCTCGGCCTGCGTCAGGCTCTTCTGCTGCGCCACCTCCTCCGCCTGCAGCCGCAGCCGCAGCGCCTCGTTGGCCTTCAGCTGCCAACGCTCCAGCTCCCGCTCGGCCTCCGCGCGGGCGCGCTCGGCCTCGGCCTGCTGCTGTGCCCGCCGCGTGGCCTCCTCCCGCAGCTGCACCACGGCCACGTGCTCTTCCTTGAGGGTGCGCTCCAGCTGCGCCGTCTTCTCGGCGAAGGAGGCGTGCTCGCTCTGCAGCTCTGCCTCGGCGCTGCGCTGCGCCGTCTCCAGGGCCACCTGCACTTGGCGTGCCCGCTCTGCCTCTGCCTGCCGCAGGCGCCGCTCTGCCTCCTCCGCCTGCAGCCGCAGCTCCTCCAGCGCCTGCAGGGCCCGCTGCTTCTCGCGAGCCGCCTCAGCCTCCGCCTGCACGCGCAGGGCCAGCTCGGCCTCCGCCTGCCGCTTGCGCTGGGTCTCGTCTTGCACCTGCCGCCGCAGGCGCTCCGCCTCCTCCTGGGCCTGCCGCTTCTGCGCCTCAGCCTCTTCCGCCCGCGCACGCAGTGCCTGCAGCTCACCCTCCGCCCCGCCGCGCTGGCGCTCGGTGGCCTCCAGCTGGAGGCGCACCACGCGGATTTCCTCTTCGATCCGCAGCCGGCTGCGCTCGGCCGCCTCCACCTGCCGGGCCTTGGCCTGGATCTCCGCCTCCGAGCTCTGCCGCAGGTGCTGCAGCTCCTCCTGGATGCTGCGCTTCTGCTCCTGCGCCTCCACTGCCACCTCCTCCCGGCGCGCCACCTCCTCTTGCATGCGCCGCTGGAGCCCCTGGGCCTCGCGCTCTGCGTGCGCCTTCGCCTGTGCGTGCGCCTCGGCCAGCTGCCGCTGCTTCTCCAGCGCGGCCTCCACCTCAGCCAGTCGCTCCCGCTCCTCTGCCCGCTGCTGCTCAGCCAGCCTCTGTGGCCGCAGCAGAGAGAGGGAGAAAACCGGAGAGAGAGGGGTGAGCACGGAGCAGGTGCTCCCAGCACGCGACACAGTGCCACCACAGCTCACCCTGACAGCGCGGTGCAGGGGTTGGGAGGGGACAGAGGTCCCGGCCCAGCCTAGGGAGGCTGCATGCACCCACCCAGGGCACTTGGGGCAGCGAGCGCAGCCTGGCCCCAGAGTGCTCACCAGCCCGGGGAAGGAGACCCAGGTGTTCTCCCCTCTTCCCGCAGACAGGCGACGGAGACACACAGACAGGAAGAGAGAGAGAGAGAGCAAAGCAGGAGGCTCGCAGGGCCTGGGAGCCGCGCCCACCACGCAGCCCTGCCTGAGCACCGCTGAATGCCCGGCGGCCTGGCTCTGGCCATGGGGCCCCTCTCCCTGACCCGGCAGGGTGGGGTGGCCAGCGTGGGACATCGTGCAGATCTGAGCCAGCTCGGAAGGGGGACTCGATGGCCTGCGGTGCTGAGCAGAGAGGAAGCTGCAGGTAGGCCAGACGGAGGGGTCACCCAGGAGGCAGGAGGAACAAGACGGGGTAGGCACCCTTCCTCACCCAAGCACTTCGGGGCACCCCTCCCCAGCCCCCATGACCCAACAGCCCAAAGTTCTTCCAGAGCAAGTGGCCAAGTAAAGAGGCCAATGCAGAGTCCCGAGGAGGCACACACACAAGGGAGCTGGTGGGACGCCTGGTGGGGGGAAGTGCCAACACAGAAGAGAAAGAGAAGGTGCCAGCCACCACAGGGAGAGGAGCAGTGCAGCATCGGGCCAAGGTGGGCTGGGCCGCAGGTGAGGCGAGCCTGGGGACAGGCCGTGCTGCGGGGAGCTGCAGGGGGAGGGGGCGCCGGCAGCACCAGGCAGGAGGGAGTGGGGAGAGCTCAGGCAGGCTCCTAGGGGCCACATCTGGGGCAACGTGGGCAGCAGGATGGCCTCCCCACCCGGGCGGGTCATACCTCCTCCTCCTCCATACGCCGCAGAGTCTCACTGATGAACCTGATGTACTGGCTTGTGAGCGTGCTCAGCTCACTGTAGCGGGTACGCAGATCCACGTACTGGGGGGCGGGAGGGAGGAGGCACCCAGAGTCAGCCCTGCCCCTGCTGACTCAGGCTCAGCCCACCCACCAGCCCTGCCCCTCGTCAGCCTCACCTCCTGGATGATGCTCTCGGACCCCGACTGGACCTTGGGCTTCTTGGCTGGCGAGGCCACCGGCTCCAGCTGTGCCTTGTACGTGACCAGCTGAAGCTCATAGTCCTGCAGGGACACACTGGTTGGCCACCAGCTCTGCCCTCCCCACCCTGCCCCTGAACCTGCCCACAGGCTCTCCCCAGCACGGCCTGGTCTGGGGGGCCCCCCTGAGGTCCCAGGCCCACCACCTGCATGTCTCCCCTGGGACGCGAGGCCGCAAAGGCCTCACCTTGATGGCGTTGATGTACTGCTTCGCGAACCTCTGGCACTCCTCCACCTTCTCCCCGTGGCGCTCGATATCTTCCAGCAGCGCCTGGGAGAGCAGGGTGGTCAGCAGCCAGAGGGTGCAGCACCCCCCCTGCCCCGCTCCTGCCCGCCTGGCCGGGGCCCACCTTCTCCTGCCGCAGCTGCTCTCGCACGGCCTGGCTGTTGGCCAGTGGCATGGCCTGGATCTGCTCCTGCCGCTGCTTGGCGTCCCGCAGCCAGGTGCCCAGCGGGTCCGCGCTCTCACGGTAATAACGCAGCTGGCGGCCCAGCTGCTCGAGCTCGCGCTGCCGCACGTCGGTCTGGGCCAGCACGGCCTGCCAGCGCTCCAGCAGCAGGGTGACCCGCTCACGCCAGCGCTCCACCTCCACGTCCCGCTCGCCGTGTCGCTGTTGCAGCCGCTCGCCCACCTCCTGCGCCCCCCGCAGCTCGTCCCGCAGGGCATCGAACACGGGCTGCTGCGCCTCCGCCTGGGCCCGAAGCTTCTGTTGGGTCAGAGAAGAGGGTGCCATTGCAGCCCGAGGCCCCTGCCACTGGCCCCGGCGTCTCTGGGCCCTCACGGCAGGGCGCGGGCCTGTGGCAGTACCTTCAGCGCAGCCTTGGTGGCCTCGAGCTCTGGGAAGGTGGCGGGCACAGCCTGGGCCTCCTTGAGCTGCTCCTCGTGGGCCCTGAGCACCTCCTCGGCCTCCTGTGTGCTGCGGATCACCAGGCTGATGGTCTTGAGCCTGCGGGAGAGCAGGGCTCAGAGCGGGGCTGGCGTGGGCTGGAGGGAGCAGCAAGGCCACCACGGTGGAACCCCAGACCTGGTGGCCAGCTGACCCCTGTGGTCATGGGCTTCAGGGAGAGAGAGGTGTAGGCAGAAGGTGGCTGGGGACCTCGGACCCGGGGATGCTCCAGCTCCAGCCTGAGGCCTGGAGGGAGGTTGTGCTGGCCAAGGGAGCCCCCGTCAGCCTTCCAGCCCCCGGACTGGGTGAGGGGGACGCCATGGGCCTGACAGGGACGTTCCTCACGAACAGCACGTGGGGCGCGTGCAGAAAGGCTGGGTAAGAGACAGAAACCAAGACCAGGGCCTTGGAGGGCGGATCACGTTGGGACTGAGAGTGGAGGAGTGGAGGGTTATCACGAAGCTTCCGAAAGCGATCTTTGAGCCACGTGAGTGTACACCCTGAAATGAACCGTGAGGGAAAAAGAGGTACCCGTGTCTGGGGGCAGGGGGCAAGGAGGAGGCAGGGGCCCTGGTGAGGACTCCGTGTTCCCCGGGAGGCACTGGGGTGGAAGGGCCTGTGGGAGAGGGGATCGGGACCCTCTCAGCACCCTGGCGCTCTGCTCTCTCATCCACTGCCCACCCTGCCTACTCTCCGCAGGACCTCATCCCCACCTTCTGCCAAGAAACCCCTCCCCCAAGGTTGCCAGTGCCCCCAGGTGCCCGGTCCTGACCTACCCCGCGATGTGCCCCGGCCCCTCACCTCTGCCCACACACCTTCCACATCGGTGACCCTCCCCTACCACCCTCCCGCGGGTGGGGGGGCCCTAAGTCCTCCTCCAATAGCCCCCTCAACCCCTCTCACCCCACATCCAGTCATCAGGGAGCCCTACCTCCAAGGCACACCAGGACTGAACCCCTCCGGCCACCTCTGCGACCCCCACCCTGGTCCACACCGGCCATCCCCTGGCCACACCCCGCAGCGGACCCCACCTCGTTGGCACCGTTGCCCTGCCACACTCCCCAAGACGCCCCTTCGGTCACAGCCCCCCGGCCGCCGTCGGGTGCACTCACTTCTCCAGGTAAATGGCGGACAGGCTGCGGACCTGCTCCAACTTGCCCAGGGTCAGCTCCAGCTCTGAACGCAGAGTGGGGGCAGCGGGTGACGGCTCGGGCAGGGCCAGGACCTTCTCGGCCTCGGCAGAGAGCCGGGCAACCCCCTTGCCCAGCCCGTCCACCTCAGCCTGCGCTTTCTACGAGAGACGGAGCAGGAGGCGAGCTGAGCCCGCGAGCCCAGCGCACAGCCCGCATGGAAGGCCGGGGGTGGGGTGCAGTAGGGGGCGGGGGCGGGGGCGGGGGAGTGGACGGGGCCTGCCTGCTGCTCGGTGATGCGCTGGGCGCACTCCCGCGCGGGCTCCTTGTCCAGCGGCAGCCGCAGGCGGTGCACGGTGCGTGTCTCGCAGGCCTCCAGCTGCAGCCGGATGTCCTTGAGCTCTGAGATGCAGCGCTGACAGCGGGACTCCTCCTGCTCGCCTGAGGACACGTCCTGCTCACAGGCTGCCCCGGCCACGCCCTCCCGCCACCACACACACACCACTGCCCCCCTGCCGCCCCCCCCCACCTCCGGGCGGCACCTGCCTACCCTGCTCCAGGCTCTGCAGCAGCTGCTGGTAGTGGCGGCTGCAGGAGCCGTACTCGCGCTCAGCCTGTAGCCGGTCCTCAGGCCCGAAGCCACCAGCGTCCTGGCTGTCCCGCAGAAAGGCCTGGTAGTGCAGCTCCAGGCTTCGCAGGGCTTGGCGCTGCTCCTCTGGTTTCAGTGTGCGGAACTGCAGACGGCACGAGGGCTGAGCACGGCCGCAGGAAGGCCCCTGCCGCCCGGCACCACCCAGAGTGCCCAGCGGGGCAGTCGTACCGTGGCCAGGGACCAGGAGCGGATGAGCTGCATGTCGCGGCCGAGGCTCTGCCACGCCAGCAGGCTCTTCATTTCCGTGTGCAGCTGGTGCCACAACGCCACCAAGGCCTGGTGCTGGGCCTCCAGCCTGGCAGGTCGGGGGCACAGTCAGAGGGGTCTGGGGACCTGCCCGACACCACCCTCTCCAGCTGCATACCCAGGACCACGCACCTGGCGATGGCCTCCTGGGCCTCCTGGTTGGGCGGGGGCACAAGGAAGCACACGGAGGGCATGGCGGCCTCGCTGCAGGAGCTGCCCAGCACCTTCCAGTAGAACGGCTGTGCAGGGCCTACCATCTGGCACTCGTCACCCTTGTGCACGGTCACCTGAAGCAGTCAGAGTATCGCAGCGTGGCCCCACCCACACCCACGCCCCACCCTGCCCGGCCCACCCTGCCCGGCCCAGCCCTCACCTCCACCTGCTTGTAGTCGCACACGGCCAGCAGCGGCACGCGGCCCCGCATGGGGTGCGCTGGGCTGCGGGGCTTCAGCTGCACGACGGCCTTGGCCCGCTTGGCCAGGCCTGAGAGGTGCCCCCTGTACTCGCTTAGCTGCTCCTTCTCGTCCTGCCGAGGAGGGGCAGCTCAGAGACCAGCATCCGGTGTCGGACACCGAGCGCCCGGACGAGGGTCTGTGAGGACCCACGTGCCCACCCCGGGAAATGCACGAGCACCCCTGGACCCCCGCAATGCCCTGAGATCAGGTGTCCTTCCAACTGCCCCCAGGATGCTGCGGGGCTGGGCACTCAGCCAGGACAGGCGCCCGGTCCCACCGACACTCCTTCCTTCCCAGTCAGGACCGAACGGCCTTCCCCGGCCCCCGTCACACGTGGCGTCCTTCAGCGGAGGGCCCCACAGCGTCCTCCCCCCTCTGCCCTCCCCTGTCCTGCTGTGGAAGGTGGCCCCCCTCCTCCCACCCAGCCGCTCCGAGGGACGGGGGACCGTCCAAGGCTGCAGGTAAGAGTCCACGCGGGAGCTGCCTGCACCTCTCCCGCCCCCTCCCCGGCCGATGCTGCCGCTGAGGGGGCCTCCTGGACCCCAGGCTTCGCTGACCCCCGCTCTTGACCGCAGGAGCTCCAGGCGGCAGGGCCTGCCGGCCCCCTCTCTCCTCCATCACTCCCTGCCCCAGGGCACCTGGCAGCACACCCAGCTGCCTCTGTGTCCTCCGCAGCCCTCCCGACTGCGCCTGCCCCAGACTGTCAGGCCCGAGATGCTGACGGACCTGCCCGTGGTGACATGGCTGGCAACAGAGCAGCTGACTCAGGCCTCTGCTCCCTCCAGGGGCTCTGTGGGTGGGGGGGCTCGTACCAGCTCTGGCCAGCCACCTGCGCCCAGGCCAGGACCCTGCCGCTAAGCTCTCGGTTCACCCATACCCCCGCCCCACTGTGCTGACCTCCAGCCCCTGTCGTGCCTCCTGACCCCTGCTGGCACCTCTAGTCACCACTCTCCGCCTCCAGAGGAACCTCTCCAGAGCACCGATGCAGCCCAGACACCGGGCCAGCCTCTCCCTGTCCTCCCCTGGCCCTGGACCCTGCCACCTCAATGCCTGCCGTTGCCTGCGCCCCTCCAGCCCCGCAGGCCAAGAGGCCAGGCCTCAGCGTCTGCCTCTAGCCGGGCTGCACGGCCCTGGGCCCGGCGGGGGCCCGGGTGGTCGGCTCACCTGGGCGTCCTGCAGCAGGTCCTCGAGCCGCGTGGCGGTGATAGAACGGTCACAGGTGTACTTCCGGCGCAGCGTCTCCTGCAGCTTCCGCAGCTGCTCCTCAGCCTCCCGCACGTCTGAGAAGAACTGGGGCGGCAGAAATGGGTCACGCTAGGCCAACAGCCCAGAGCCCCCGGCCACAGCTGCCCCAGTACGGGCCGGAGGGGCTGGGCCCAACAACTGGGGAGGATTCTGACACGAGGTCAGCGGGACAGCGCGTGGGGTTGGTTATCCACGTCTCCATGGACACGGGGAGGGGCCCCAGATCTGCAGCGGTGGTCGAGGGGCTCCTCGAGGTCACTGCAGCAGAGGCGGGGGCTGGGGAGCCCAGTTCTCACCTGGAAGTAGGCGGTGTTCTCCTTTAGGTGCGCCTCGATACAACAGCACAGCTGCAGCATCCAGCTCCACTGGGTCTGCAGGGCCGCCTGGAAGGACTGCAGCACAGCACGTGGCCCCGTCGGGCCCTGCCCCACCACAGGGGCCCAGGGGGATCCCCGCAGCCCTGCCCCACCACACCAGGGGGGCCCAGGGGGGTCCCCGCATCCCCACCCCACCTCCGCTGTGGGCCGGGCAGGGTGGTCTTCCCGAAGCAGGCGGTCGCCGGTGCTCTGGATCTCTTTGATTTTCTTTTCCTTTAGCTCTAGCTCATGCATCAGGGCCTGACACGGAGGCAAGGGGTCTCAGGGGCGGTGCCAGGGCCACGTCGGGGTCCACCCGTCTCCCGCCAAGCACCACCCGGGGCCTGGAGCTGGACCCGAACTGGGGAGGGCAATCGTGGGAGGGGAGGGCCCGGAGGCCGGCCACCTGCCTCACCGAGTAGCCCTCCTTCTTGGCGGCCATGTTGGTGTTGCGGTCGCTCCAGTCGAAGCCCACCTCCTCCTCCTCCCTGTCACTCAGCCACATCAGCTCCTTGGTGGCGGCGGCCACAAAGCCATGCAGGCTCTCCAGGGACCGGAGGCGGGCCTTGGAGGAGCTCTGTGAGCAGGCAGGCGGGGAGTGTGTCAGCCCCGCGCCCCCCTCCCCCACCCCCACCCCCACCCCCACCCCGGCTCCCAGCCGGCCGCCACTCACGAGCAGCTTGGCGTACTGCAGGTCCAGCCGACCCAGGCAGTCTCGGTAGGCGCCCCGGGTGGCCGGGGAGAGCTGGCCCTGTGGGAGATGAGGAGGGGTGAGGCCTGCGGTGGCCGGGACCTGGCCTGCGCCCAGTGCCCGCCCCCGCCCACCTCGTCAGTGTGCCCGCCGCCCGCGCCCCCCCCCACTCACCTCGTCGGTGCGCGCCCGCTCGATCTTGGTCCGGAACTCCTCGACCGACTGGTGCAGGCCTCGGTGGCTGCCCAGCTGCGCCTCCACGCTGGGCAGGTCCACGCCCCACTCGGCGCTGTCCAGCCGGCGCTGATTCTCCTCCACCCAGGCCAGCAGGTCCTGCAGGTAGCGCAGGGTGGAGTCCTCGAGCTCGGGGCGCCTCGGCGCGCTCCGCAGACGCAGGTTGTACTCGGTGCGGATGGCCACCAGACGCTCGTGCAGGCGGTACACCCTGTGGGCGGGGCAGGGGTCAGGAGGGGTCAGCGGAACTGGGGTGCCCTCCCCAGGCCCTGGGGGTGGGGGGGGGCCTGGCCCACCTGCGGTACATCTGCTCGCCCTGCGGGTGCCGCCCATCCTTGAGAGTCTGCACGTCGTTGAAGAGCATCCGGATCATGCCGTCTGCCTTGTCCAGGTCCCGCTCCACCTCGCCCGCCCGCTGCGGTGCCTTGCCTGAGGCCAGCAGCCGGACATCCTGCAAGGTGGTGGCCCCGACTCAGAGCCTGGCCACCCCGCCTCCCACCTGCCTGCATGGGGCTCCCCCGCTGCCTCCGGGTCCACCCCCATCCTTTCCCTTTCCTCCCCATCCACCACGGTACGTCCTTCTGATGTTTCTGGCCAAACCCCCCAGCCCCCACCTCTCTGGGGGACCCAGGACCAGGTCCAAAGGCCTCCGCTAGGGCCCAGGAGCCAGACGGTTCGTGGTCTTGCCCTCCAGCTCCCACCCCTGGAAAGTTCTCCCCAAGAGACCCCTGTCCAGGCCCACACAGTCCTGCCACTCTGGGCCCCGCGGGTCTGGGTCCCTCCAGACTGCAGCAGCTCAGGGCGGGCCTGGTGCCCAGAAGCCAGCTCTGCCCAAAGCTTGCAGTCAGAGTCGGCTCCACACCCAGAGGGAGGAGCGCTCAGGGCCCGCCTCCCTCCCCCAAGCCTCCCCGCCCAGGCCCACCCTCGTCCCCGCCCCTCACCGACTGCAGCAGGGCGTCGGCCTGGTTCAACTGCTCTTCACACAACCCGGCCTCCATCTGCAGTTTGCTCACGACACGCTGAAGACGCTCTAGTCTGCGGCCCAGAGCAGCCACGGGACCCGCGGTGAGTGGTGTCAGCCCACCAGGCTCCCCACCGCAGGGCGCAGCTCCCCTCCTGCTCCCGGCCTGCCCGCCAGCCTGCGGCCCACAGCTGAGCTGGCCCCGAGTGCGGGTTTCCCAGCCTCGGGGGAGGGGGGATTTCCTCCCCAGGCAGTGACTCACCCTCGGGGTGGCTTCCCTACCACCGCAGGGCCCCACCCGCCCACCAGCTGCCTCGTCCACCCCAGCGCCCGCCCACCTCTCAAACTCGCTGCGGAGCTGCTTCTCCCGCTCCAGAATGGCCACGTGCAGCTTGCCCCACTCCTTCTCCACGTCCAGCGGGTGGTAGCCGGGGGGCACCTTGAGCTGTCCAGCTTGCACCGCCCCCTGTGGGCAGGGGCCTAGCTCAGGCCGGGGCCAGCAGAGGCTTGGGGGTCACCCGGGCCCCCGGCCCACCCGACCTGGAACAGCCCTGGTCCCAGCTCCGTGGTAAGGCCGGGCCAAGCCTGCTGGAGGGGACCCCACAGGCCCCGGGCTCCCGGGCAGCTCCGCTCCCCTCCCTCCAGGACCCCCCTCACCTCCAAGGACTGGTAGATGCCCTTGGACCGGTTCTTGTCCGCCTCCTTGGCTGGAAGCTCCGTCTCCTTAAACTTCAAGAACTGGCACCACAGGATCTGGGGACGAGAGGTGTCAGTAGCCAAACCTGGGGCCCCACAGCGGGCACAGGACCCTGGCTAGGCAGGGAAACCCACCTCAATCTCTTCAAAGCTGGAGGGGAAGCGGCGCTCCTCGAAGCCAGCCGTGTGTGCCCGGATCCACTGCAGCAGCAGCAGCACCAGCTCCCGGTACTCCTGCCAGCGCAGCTGCAGCTCCTGGGGAGGGGGACGACGGGCCGTCAGGGGCCCGCCTACCCCCCGCCCGCCCGGGGCCTGCCGGCCGGCACTCACATTAGCTTTCACCCCGTCCTGCACGTCGGGCACCCGGGGCATGGCGTCATACAAGGATGAGACATAGGTGATGATGGACTTCTCGTCGGGCTGAGGGACGTCCACATCTGCAGGGGAGGAGGGTCAGAGGGGCCCCAGCGAGAGGCAGGGGAGGAGAGAGTGAGGCAGGGGCTGCGGCACGTACCCTCAGGGTCCAGGAGCCTTGTCACCCCCAGGTCCCGCTCCGCCACGGAGAAGGCCTGGTCCAGGTTCTCCAGGTTGGTCTGACGATACACCTTGCTCATGTCGATGAGCGTAGGCCTGTGGGCAAAGGGGCGGGTGGGGCAGGCAGGCGGGAACACAGGAGCAGCCAGGCCCACCGGGCAGGTCAGTGCACAGACACGCCCCCCACAGGCCCCCCAGAGACACAGAACCCCCAGCACACCCTCGTCCTGAAAAACACCCCCACCCCACTAGCGTCCAGTCCCGCCCACCCAGGCAGCCCACCTGCAGGTGCTGCGCACATTGGGCCCTGCCCCCAGGAGCTCAAGGGGCCTACGGTGGGCACAGGCACAGGGTGGGGTGCCGGTCGGCCTGGGCCCTCCGCAGGGCCGACCCCACACAGGCCCCTTCTGGGGTGTCCACGTGGGGCCAGCGCTCACGGCTGTGAAAACCAGCAGCCTGCTGTCCTCTGGCCTCGAGGAAGCCGGCAAGGCCTCAGGAAGGGCCCAGGAGGAGGCGGGAAGGGCGTGCGTAGGGCTGGGCCTACTCGCCTGCAGCCTCCCAGGGAGGCGGGCTGGCGCTGGTGCGCCTGTCCCCGTGAGCGGCAGGTGCCTCTTGCCATAGTCTTCACCCTCACTCGTTTGAAGTTGCCCAGCTGAGGGGCTGCAGGGACGCCCCCGACCCACAGTGCCCTCCCTGCCCCGGGCCGCGTACTTGTGCCGGTGGATGATGGCGTTGAAGAGGCGGCCATCCCGCCAGCTGGTGGTGAAGTTGTCACAGCGCAGGCCCTGGCAGCCCTCTACCATGCGCTGGGACCAGAGCAGCAGCTTCTCCTTGGCGGTCATGTCCTCCGACTGCCCGCTCACCTGGATGTCTGAGATCTGCCCCACACAGCGGGCGGGAGACGGGAGCTCAGCCACGGCCAGCGACCTGCCCGGCGCCCAGTCAAGGTGCACGGGAGCTGCCAGGCCAGCTGAGGCAGGCTGGGGCCGCAGGGACCCGCCACACCTCAGTGTCACAAGCCGAGGCCACTCTAGGCGGCAGCTGCCACAGAATGTCAGGCCCCCAGCCCCTGCCATTGCCACATGGTGGGTGCCCTGGGCTCCCTCCTCCTGGGGCACACCCTGCACCCCGCAAGGCAGGCATGGATCAGTTGGTGGATGGTGGGTGCATGGAGCTCACCCAAAAGTCCCAGGCCTAGAAAAGGCTGTCACGAGGGGCAGGGGGCGGGGCAAGGGGCGGGGCAGGGCCTCCCTGGCTGCAGGCCAGGGTTAGGTCCCGGGGACTGAGCATGCGTGGCCACAGCAACGGGCCAGGCCCTGCACTCGGTCCAATGCTTCAGGCCTGGGTCTGCCAGCCTGTCTGCTCCCCCGCCTGCCTGGCCCTAGTTATCTGTCTGTCTGTCGGCCTGCCCGCCTGTGTGACTCAGCTGCTGTGCCAGCCAGGCTCTGCCTGCCCAGCTCTCAGATTTGCAGCTTCCTGTGCGGCCGGGCAGGCAGTGGGTGAGTCAGCCCGTGCAGCGGGTGCTTCTCTAGAACCTTCCCTGGGGCAGGAGGCCACACCAAGAGTAGAGAATGCATTCCTCTGCAGGGAGGCTCTGCGGGGCCTGCCCAGTCAGGGCCAGAGGGCACGGGATAGGCAGGCCTTGGAGAGAGGCCTGGGCCTTCAGGCCATGGAGCTAGCACAGGGCTAGCACAGGGCGGCGGCACGGGCTGGCAGGAAGGCTCCAAGTGCCAGGATGCCGAGGGCCCCAGCTCCCAGGCCGCACAACTAGCCAGGTGCCAGGCCAGCCCCGGAGACTCCGGGGGCGGCAGAGGGTCAGTGGGCGGCCACGCTACCTGGAAGTGCAGGATGATGGTCCAGATCAGGCCAAGGGTCAGCTTGGGGTTGCCATCGGCAATATCATCGTTCCTGATGTTCACCAGCTTCACCTACGAGCAAGCTGCCCTCAGTCATGCCCCCGAGACGGCCGGAAAAGGGGGCCGGGGCCTGCGGCCAGGTGGGCAGCATTACCTGGCGGTGCCGGAGATAGTCCAGGGCGATCTGAACGTTCTGCAGCTTGTGGAAGCGCATCCTGCCCTTCTCCCGCGGCTGGGAGGGGAAGCAGGGCCGGTCAGCGGCCCCAGACCCCGGTCACAGCCCGTCCTGTGGCTGCGGCGTCTGCCCACCCTCAGAACCCCCAAGGCATCTACAGTGAGGGTCTTCCCCAGCGGGGCAGCAGCCCTTCCCTGACCCGGGTCCACCCGCCCCAGCTGGGAAGGGGGGGCCTCTGGCCCAGGGGCCAGGCCCAGCAGGGACCAGGCTGCGGGAAGGAAGGAGGGGGAGGGGAGGAGACAATAGCCAGGAAGCCACGGGTGGAGGGCAGTGGCTTTGGGGGAGGGGTCCTCCTGCCCGGCGGTGGCAGCCCCGGTGGGTCTCAGGCCCGGCCCCAGGCAGTGCGGCAGGCAGGATGGCAGGCAGCTGGATGCAGGGCCATTTGCCAGCCCAAGTGCCATCGGCCCCGGGTGAGCTGGGCTCCTGGTCTCAGGGAGCCCACGTGCCGCCGTGGCCAGCGGGCACAACCACTCACCAGGCGCGAGCTCCTGATTACGTCCCGCTCTCTTGGCTGCCCGGCCAGAGCAGGGCAAAGGGTAAAGGGCAGAGGTCAAAGTTCAGAGTCCAAGCAGCAGAGAAACCAAAGCAGAGCAGAGCGTGAGGTTACGGTATCAAGGCTCCGGCACGGAGGACAGCAGGGCTGTGCGCCGCCGCGGCACAGGGGTGGGGCCGCTCCCGGGCCCGGCCCGACACTCCGGACCAGGAGGCGCAGTGGGGGGCGAGGCCAGGCTGGACACGGAGAGGGCACGAGGAAAGACCCCAGGAGGGGACGCAGGCGGGGCCTCGGAGGGGGCAGGCGGGAGGGCGCACGTACCAGGCTGTCCCCTGAGAGCACCTCCAGGAGGGAGATGAGGTTGTGGCCATCACGGAGGTCTTCATACAGGTCACTGATGTGCCTCTGTGCCTGCAGGGACAGAGGGCTGGGCTGGCCGCAGGCCCCCAGAACCACCAACAGGCCCAGAGGGCATGAGGCAGAGGCCCACAGAAGACACCCACCCCCGATGAGGCACCTACCTCTGCCCTCCAGTGCTACACAGAGAGACCAGGAGAGGCGAAGAGGAGGAGGAGGAGGAGGAGGAGGAGGAGGAGGAGGAGGAGGAGGAGACGGGAGGCAGGAGCGAGCGAGGGGAGGAAGCAGAGAGAAAAGGACAGGTTTCAGAAGTGGGAGGTGAGTTCCCAGGGCGGAGAGGGTTGGCCCCGAGCGGCTGGGTGGCAGGAGGGGCGCGGGCCCTTGTTCGGGCTGGAGGGCCAGGGGCACGCTCCTTCACCCCCACCTGCAGTCTCCTCAGCCCCTGCGACCACGCGCACGCCAACGCAGGCACTCCTGCACACACACCCACGTGTGCGCAAGCCACCAACCTTGATGAGGTGCTTGTTGACCCACTTGGTGAAGGTTTTCTTCTGCACACGGTCCCGCTCATCTGGGAGAGACAAGGCCAGGTTACCTGGGGCCTGGGAGAAGCCCTGCGAGCCCCCAGGAGGTGACCACCATGCAGATACAGTGGCTGGCGCCTGAAGAGGGCCTCAGCCTCACAAGGCGACCCAGCCTCCCCGCCCCTGCCCAACGACGCCCTCCTCAGCCCTGGACAGGAGGGGAGGGGCCAGGCACGCGGCGCCCACTGCTGCATCTCCCTCCTGTCTCCCCCTGAAGCTGGCAGGGTCTGGAGCCAGCCGCAGCACACAGGTCCTGGCCTGCCCCTCCCCCCCACGGGCTGCCTCCCAGGGCCCCGGGCTGGGCAGGGATGCGGCGAGGGGGAAGCTCTGTCCTCCCCACGGGGCAGTGGGCCTTTCCCAGGACACAGAGAGCTGTCCCCCCACACGCTGCCCGACACCCGAGGCCCACAGGCCACTGCCGGCCTCTCTGTGCTAGGCGCAGGTGGCTGCCCCCCCCACCGACCCCGGCGGCTCTGCACTCGGCCCAGAACACAGCACGCTCCCCGTGGCGTCAGCCACCCGTCTCAGAGTCTGTCCCCCAAATTCAGGCCCTCAGAGTCTGGGCCCCACCCCACCCAGTGCCACGTTTCCCACGGCAGGAACTGGGCCCTTCCTGCCCCACCGAGCGAGGAGTGCCCGCTACCTTTCTTGCCCTCTGAAGCCCTGAGCACAGCCAGGTAGAGGTTGTCCTCCGAGCTGGTTCTTTTGTGACCCAGGCCCTTGGGCTCGGGCACTCGGAGCCGGTTCTGAGACATGATGCCGCGCCCACCCCTTCGGCGCTCTGTCCCTCAGTCCCCAGGTGCTGTGCGCAGGCGGCGGCACACAGCGGCGAAGGCGAAGGTGCTCGCTCAGTGGCTCAGCTCAGCTCAGCTCGGAGCCCAGTCGGTGGGGCCGCTCCCTGCCCGCAGTACTCCCCAGCTGCTGTCCCCGCCCCCGGAGCCCCACCCCGCCCTGCACACCCCCCAGAGAGGGAGTGTCCCTGCGGGAAGGAGGAAGGCGGCCCCTCCCCCATGGCCACACCCACAGCCCGACAGAAACAGGAAACCCTGGGGTTTCCTCACCCACCCTGCCCGCTGCAGCCCCTGGCGGGACCCGGGGGTACAAGGGGACCTGGCACCTCGCCGGGATCATAGGGAACCACACGCCTTCCTCATGGCCACTCTAAAGGAGGGCCCCCCACAGGGAGGGTACCTGAGTGTGGCTGGGCCCAGGGAGCCCACGGGTCACACCTCTTGGGCAAGCACCGGCTCAGGGCTGCCGAGCCCAGGGCTACCCCCATGCCTGCCCACACTACCTGCTGGAGGGGCTCTAAGGAGGGACCCCCAAGCTGAGTGACACCTGGCTTGGGGGGGCCAAGTGCCCGTGCCTTCCTTGCAGCCCCCCTAAATCATCCCTTCTCATAGACCTACATGCCCTCTGTGGGGTGGGAGCCAGGCTCCACTGTGCCCCTGGCTCCAGGGCCACTATGGTCCAGTGCCAGGTGGGCCCTTCCCGAGCTGCCCACCAGGCACGTCCTGGAGCAGTGCCCCATCTGAAGGCAGAGTACACAGCAGGGCGGGAGGGGGCACATAGCCGAGCGCTGACTCACCGGGCAGGACTGCCCAGCCCTGAGCCACAGGAACTCTGCCCCACGGTCGGGGGGGGGGGGGGGGCCTGGGGCCAGAGGGGAGCACGGGGCGGGGGGCGGCAGCCAGTGAGTCAGGGATGGGGAGGGGACCCCCCCCGCACGGTGACTCACAGGAAAGGAAGCCGCACCTGGGGGCAGTGGGGGCAGGACGGGTGGGGGGCAGTTTGCAGTTGGGCGGGGTGCACAGATAGCAGCTATTTGGGCTGTAAAGGTGGGAGGACAAAGGGCACGGGGGTGCCACCTGAGCCTGCTTCCTCTGGTCTCGCACACAGCTGCCCCTGGAAGCGTGGGGACTGCCCAGGCTGCCCGACCACCTCAGGAAAGAATGCACCGCCCCAACCACAGAATTTTCCAGTCAGATGGGATGCGAGCCAGCTGTCAGCGCTGCCCCCCCATGCCCACAGCACCTCCAGCCTCGGCTCCAGGGAAAACTCACCCCACCCCGTCCCCGCTTGCCCTTCTGTAACCACGGGAGGGCGCCCAAACCCCATGGGGTAGGGGGTGCCCAAGCCAGGTGGAGCTGCTTACACCCCACCCCCGGCCCTAGGGGCACAGCCAGACTTCCGGGGCTCTGCCGAATGTCACATCCCCCCCCACCTTGGAGAGGCCCCTCAGGCCCCAAGCCCAGACTCTGAATCTGCTCTACACGCCCCGCAGCCTTCTGTGCAGGGCCTGGAGAGGCGGCGAGGACATCAGCTCTTCACCCTCCAGAGGCGCTCCACAATCCCAAATCTGACCCCACGCTGGCCAGCGCTCCCAGGACAGGGTCACCGAGAACGTGTCACACCCACTGCTCCTCCCCAGGTTTGGATCCTGCAGAAACGCCTTCTTCAGAGAGCCGCTTGTCCTAGCCCAACTTCAAAAAGCCTGTACTGAGCACCTGCTGTATGCAGGCTCGGGGCTAGTCCAGCAGTAACAGGGAGGTGGGGTCTCTGCCTGCAGGGGTAGGGGTGTCATTCTGGGGAGGGGCACACACACGAGGCCCGTGGGAATGAGTCAGGAGCTGGAGCAGGGAATCCAGGACAAGCAGGACCCACAGGACTTGGTGAGCCCCCAGCCCAGGCCCCAGCCCCAGCTCCTTCTCCAGATTTCTCTCTGCCACCAAGGGGCCTCCAAGGATGCTGTCTCACCGTCTGGGATGGGGTTCCACCTCCTCCTCCCAAGCCTGGCTCCAGCGCCCGGCCCCCCTGGACGCCCTCCTGCCTCTGAGCTCCCCCCAGGGTCTCAGGGCTTGTCCTCTCCCCCCTCCACAGCCCCTCCCTCCAGCCCTGCCTGCTAGCCCCTCGCCCCTAGCTGTAGATGCTTCCTCCCCTGTCCATCCTATTCGGGCCCTCAAACCCAGAGACAACCCCTCCCAGGCCGGCCCTGCCCCTCCTGACTCCCCACAGGCCAGGCTGCAGCACATCTCAGCCGGCCCTCCCCAGGACATTCCCCAGCACTGGTGCGCCTGCACATCTGCCTGACCCCTGTCCTGTCCACCAGCCCAGCGTCCCCTAGAGCTGCCCATGGCCTCTGAAGAGTATCGATGCCCCCTTCTACAGATATAGAAACTAAGGCTGGAAGCCCCCACGACTAGCGAAGCCGTTCCTGGGACAGGAAGCTTGCAGACGGAGAAGGGTACCTCGGCCTAGGAGAGGCGGGAGGCAGAGGGCCTGCAGCCCCGCCCCCAGCTCCTCCCTCTCCCCTCACGCGCCCCACTGCCAACTGCCTGGTGCCCAGAAGCCGAGGCCCAGGCCCAAGCCGCCCCGCCCACCTCCCCCTTCCCCTTCTCCAGAGGGAACAAAGGGGCAGAGGGGACCTCACTCCGCCTTCCTCCCCAGGTGTTTCCGGAACTGAGCCTGCGGGTGGGGCTGCACTTGGGCTGGGCAGCACCCAGCGGAGATGACAAAGAGACAGAGGCAGGTGCCCCCCCCCCGCACCACCACCCTCCAGCCGCACGCACCCACCTACGCAGCACAGCTGCCCGTAGAGGTAGCCCCTGCGGGCCTGCTCGCAGCCCCCATCCAGCCAGCACGGCCGTTCCAGCACAACCTCCTTCTGCGCGGCAAGAGCGACTCCCGCCCCCTGTGTGCCAGGCGCAGCCATGAGCTTGGGCGCCCTGGGGACAGCAAACAGGACAGTGCAGCGTCTGCTTCCCAGCCCACCCGTGAGGCCGGGGCCGCCAGCTCTTCTCTCCACACCCTCCCCCGCCGCGGCGGCGGGCCAGACGCTGAGAATCTGCCCCTGGCGGGCGCCCCGCCCAATGTGAGCCTGGAAGCCGCGCCCCTACGTGGAGGGAGAGGACCCGGCTAGGCCTGGGGGACTGGGGGCAGGGGGAGGCTGCCCTCGAGGACAAAGAGGCCTGGGAACTCCCTAAGATAACTGTTCCCGGGATGACGCTCCCTGCAGGATTCGAGGGAGAGACTGGGGGCAGTGCGAGGAGCAGGGAGCTGAGAACAGCTGAGAACACAGCAGGAGCACCGCAGCCTCGAGGGGCACCGAGGGCAGCAGGGACCGGGAGCGGCCAGGACAGCGGCCGGAGGGGAGCCCCTTCCCCACGTGGGGACGGCGCACAGAAGCAGGCTGAGGGAGGGGGGGCCAAACCACAGCAAGGAAGTCCTGGCCCGAGCGTTTGTTTTATTGACCGTCCCCGCAGCTGAGTCACCAGCTGCTCCCCAGCCCCCAAAGCCACGCCTAGAAGCCCCATCCGGACTCAGACCTAGGGCCCAGCGGGCCCAGCACCCCTGCCAGGGGCCAGCCCTGGCCACCCCCACTGAGGGCAAGCCTCCACACTCCAGGCTATGCCCAGTGCAGACCGGCAGGTCCCCGCTGGGGCAGTCCCTCTGGCCAGAACCCCAGTCCCCATGCCCCCGCCCCCCAGCTCATTCACTTGAGTGGAGGCCCCACCCTCCTGGGCTGCACGCAGCTGCTGCCAAGGGCTACAGCCCAGAGCGGGTGACCTGGAGCAGGGGGAGGGCAGAGCACAGCCAGGCTGCCGGTCCCAGGCGTTCCTAGGTCCTGGCCAAGGGCGCTCAGGCACCTGCCTCACCTCCGTGCAAGGGCAGGGAGGCTCTGCCCAGGCCCAACCCCACCTCAGTCCTGGGCGGGAGCTCTCCCAAGACCTGCCCCAGGACACCCGACCTGCACCTGCCAGCTGCAGTTTCTGTGCTGACAGTCACCTGTGCTCACCCTGTCCCTGACTGCTAGGGAGGGGCCTCCCTTCCGGACTGGACGCTCCTGCACTGCCCCTGCCGCCCACTCCCCACCTGTCCAGAGCCCCCCTCGCCCAGTAGGGGGCTCCAGGCTAATGAAGCCACAGAGCCCCGGCCCTGCCCAGAGAAGCAGGGTAGGAGGCGGAGGCGACACCGCTTCTGACCACGTGCCGGTGCTGCTTCCCCCAGGACGGAAGGGGAGGGCGTAGGGAAACGCAGGGGCGGGAGGGAGGCGGCCCCTTGCCTGCCCCGCCCTCAGCCCCCTGACGGGGTGGCGGCTGGTGACTGCAGCCCGGGCAGTAGCCACCAGCGGCCTTACCTTGCTCATCCTGCACCCGCCGGCGCCCCCTGTGCCAGTGCCACACAGCGGCCAGGGTGACAACGTGGCCCACAACCACCAGGGAAGGGAACAGGCTGCCCGAGGGCTCCATGGCTCTGGAGAGCAGAGCAGGCGGAATCGCCCTTCGGAAGGACTGCTCGAGGCCGGGCAGCCCCCTCCCTTCCCCGAGCGGAGAGGACGGCGGGGGGTGCCCCGGGACCAGGGACCGCCCCCTGCAGGACCGCCCTACCGCCGTCCGCCTGGCGCCCAGAGACCAGCCCCGGCGCTGCTGCTGCTCCTGCTGCTGCTGCACCAACTGTTCTGCCGCCAGCCCCCTCCCTCCCCCTCCCGCCAGCCCCCCTCCCTCCCCCTCCCTCCCCCTCCCTCCCCCTCCCTCCAGCCCCCCTCCCTCCCCCTCCCGGCCGCTCCGCGCTCCCCACCCTCCCACGGCGGCGCCGGCTCAGCTGTCCCAGCGCAGCTATCACGTAGTCACGCTCAAGGTTAGCGGGAGCCTTAACCCCTGCCCACCCTCGGCCACACCCGCCAGGAGGAGGGGCCTGCGGGGAAGCCAGGCCGAGCGGCAGCCCCCCCCAGCCTGGGCCCTGCGCGGCCTCAGCGCAGTCCTGCCCCCACCCCCACCGGGCGGGCGACCGTGGTGCCCGAGCACCCCACTCTGCCTCCGAGGGTACCCTCTGGTGGCAGCTGCCAGCGCCCCAGCCCTCGCTGGCCTCCCAGGCTGGCAGCTGACCCAACCACCCTCAAAGACAAGTGGCCAGAGCCCCGACGCCCCTACCCCCCCACAGGGCAACAGACAGGGCGTGGGGGAGGGGCCCAGGTGCCGGCCTGGAGAGCAGACCGTGCACAGAGGTAAGGACAGAGCCTCCCACCCGCGGCCCCAGCCGGGCTTTCAAAGGCTGCCCCACCTACCCGGCACAATCTTCATTGGGGACAGCGGCGGGAGCCCACGGGTCCGACAGGGAGTGGGTGCGGGGTGTGAGGAGGGTCACAGGCCCCTCGGAGGCAGCAGTGAGCCCGGCAGTGGCGGTGGTGCCGCTGACAGCAGCAGTGCCTGTGTCCGTGGGGGAGGGGAGGGGTGGGCAGGGGGCCCGGGGGATATAAATATCCAAGGAGGGCCAGCGAGGCCCGTCATGTGTCCAGACTTAGAACATGACGTGCAGAGCGAGGGCACCTGGGCCCAGAGCCTCGCTGGAGCCCAGGCTGACTGCCCAGGCTGACTGCGCAGCGCCACCTGACGCTCCCCCCAGGCTCCCACGGGCGATTCTAATAATAAGAAGCCTCCTGGAACAGGCCGAGCACTGGCACGTGGGCCTTGGGGGCTCTCGTCCCCCTTGAATGGGGCACAGCCCCGCCCTGCCGGCCTCGCGGGGTAGGGACAGCAGTGGGGGAGCACTGGGAAAGGCCACACAGGCAAGGGCTCCCCCCACCCCCCTGCACAAGTCACAGGACGCAACACCTGGCCCAGAGGGACGGGACGGCCTCCCCAAGGTGACATCTCAGGCCAAGTCAGGCTGGGCCACGTGAGCGCCCGCCCCCCAGCTCGGGCCGTGCCTCCCCACCCCAGGACAGTCCCAGTGTCTACGCTGACCCCACCCAGACCCCAGCAGCGGCGGGTCTGCAGAACGCTTGGGGCTGAGGTACCGGCCCACATCACATCCTGGACTGACCCAGGCCTCAGCGCGCTCAGGAAACAGGACGTGGGGGTCACGGTCCTTCCCCTCTCCTCCCAGCAGCCTGGACCCCTCAGGCCCGAGCAGACAGAGCACTGGGGTTTGTACCCCATTTTGTAGCGCTTCCCCTGTGTCCAGCACCATTCTATTCCAATCCTCAGAGAAAGCTACGGAGTAAGCCCGGTGTATTACTGCATCGTACAGATGAGGAAACCGAGGCACAGAAAGGGTGAGGGGCTCACCCTCGGTCACACAAGGCTGTGATGTCAGCCCCGGCGGTCTGCCTGGAGTGCGTGGTCAGCCTGCAGCAAAGCACAGCAAACCACACTTGGCCTCTGGCCGCCGGGGTAGGGGCCCCCTGGTCCACGTGGGGAGGCCAGGGGCAACGAGAAGAGGGCCGGAGGGGTGAAGGGGTGGAGGGCCAGGCCACCCAAGCCTCCTGCCCATCAACCCCGTGCTTCCGAAACTCACTTCTGAAGGAAACTGGCCTGCAGCGGCCAGCTCTGGAGGCTGGGACTGGGACCGAGCTTCTCAGAGGAGTCAACGGCCAGGGGAGAACCAGCTCCCAGAGGCAAGGGTGTCCCTCCCTCGAGGGTGGCGGGCAGCACCCCCCGCCCCCCCAGGGACCTGGGGCAGGCCCTGCAGCTCCCAGAGCCTCCATCCCACACCACACACCCCCGGGCACCTCTGAGAGGGAGCCGTGCTCATCCCCGAGTCCTGAGTCCCAAGTCCCCGAGTCCCAAGTCCCGAGTCCTGCCCCTCCAGGGCCCAAGCCCTAGGCTGGAGGGGAGAGGCCTGCAGCCGCCACCCAGCCCTGCCCTACCTTGGCCCAGCTGAATCAGCTCGTCCATGCTGTACCTGTCCATGGCTGCCACCACGGGCCAGGCCGCTCCAAGAGCCGGCAGACAGGAAAGGAAGGGAAGGCAGGAAGGAGGGAAAGGATGGGAGGCGGAGGGCAGGCTCACTGGAGCCCTGGCCTCCCCACCCAGCCCTGGGAGCCGTGGCTCCTCCTCACGGCCACCCCTTAGTCAGCAAGCCCAGGAGAGCCGAAGCCCAGCGGATCAACAGGTCGGACCAGCCTGCCTGCAATCCCTGAGCCCTCAGGCGGGGCCGGGGCCGGAGGGGCCGCTGGTCTCCCTCCTGTGCCTGCCCGGCCCACCCCGCAGCCTCCCCCTTGCTGCACAGGCCCGACCAGCCTGCACCTCCCCGGCCCCTCCTGGACCCTCCCCGCCATGTCCCCCATGACCAGCTCAGGCGCAGCCACGGCAGCCTCCAGCCCTGACAAAGGTGACATCTCTTCCCTGAGTCCCAGCCTCTGCGCTCCTCCCCGGGCGCTGGCCTGCCCAGCCACCGCAGGACCCAGTAAAAGACAAATCTAATCCTGCTGTACCCTGCTTAGAAAACCTGCCAGAGTTCTGCAGGTTTCTCCGAAGACAGCCCAGACACAAAGCTGGAGACTCACGGAGGGCTGGCTGGGGCACCACGCGCCGTGAAAAGGAGCATGGCAGCTCTGGGCGCTGACTCTGTTTCCCCTGCGTGGGGGACAAGCCGCGTGGGAAAGCCAGGTGCACAGCGGGGTCAGAAGAAGCAAGACCCCGAAGGCCACCTGCGTCTGCCGTGTAAGATGCTGTTGGAGCACAGGTGCTGAGGGCGTTCAGATGGTACCTGTTCTCTACAGAAGTTTCAGTTCACTCTGAATTTTAAGCCACGCCAAGCATTACCACTTGAAACATAAACGAAATTCATATATAAAAATTCATTCCACGAGTTTTCTATCACACAAAGTAACCCCAAATTCCTCGCCCTCCCGCCACCTGGTCTCCCTCTGTCCCTCCTTCCGCCAGGCGGCTCTTGGCCAAGCGTGGTCCTCATCAGCCAGGGCTCAGCTCAGGGCAACTCCACACAGGGGCCCTCCCTGCTAGCTCTTCATCCAGCCCATCCCCAGCCGCTGGGGGCTCCCAGCCCGGGACTCGGCCTGGGTCTGGCTGGTAAGTGGCTGAACAAGCGAGTGGACACCTTCCCACTCGGATGAGCAGACCAGCAGGGCGCGGGTGGGCGGGTGGCCTCAGGGTGGGGACCGTGGCGCGGCAGGCACAGCTGACTGCCCTGCAGCGTCCGTCACTCCCCAGCCGGGGCTGGACGTGCACAGGCAGCCCACCTGACCAAGGCCACTCTGGTGAGCAGGGCGGCTGGCCCCAGGGGCTGTTGACCTCGTCCTTCTGCAAGCTGACTGGAGGGTGAGGCTGTGAGGAAGGAAGGCGGCCGTGTGGCTCATCACTTGGTAATTTTTAAAACTCTGGGAAGTCGATGGTTCTAAATGTCATCAGAACCTTCCTAGCCGGAGTGTGGAGCATCAGAACCCCTGCAGACCAGGAGGTAGCCCCGTGCCACACCCAGCACCCAAGGCGCCCTAGGCGTCCTCCTGTACCCAGAGTGGCACTCAGATCCCATGCTAGGCCTGAGGGACCAAGGGGAAGGGGAGCCCACACCCGCCGGCCCTGACTCAGCCTGGAGCTGGAGCTCATTTCCTGTTGGAAACTCTGAGCTGCCACCGGCGACTGCGGCCCGGAAGGGAAGACTGAGTCACCTCCGTCAGGGCTGGGGGTCCCCCCACCCCCCCACCCCCACTCTGCCCACTGCAGCCACACCCAGCCCCCACTCCTGGCCCACGGCCAACTGCCCGCCCAGCCACCCTGCCCAGCCCAGCCAGGCCACAGACAGGGAAGGAAGGAGCGAAGGGGAGGGAGGGGCTTGCGCTCACCACACCCCCGACCCAAGAAGGGGGAGAAGGCTTGTCCACCAGCCACTGAGCAGGGTAGGGGCAGCAGCGAGGCGAAGGTTGGGGGAGAAGGCCCAGGCTGAGAGCCGGCCACCGGGTGCTTGGTCACAGCTGACCAAGTACCCAGCGAAGCACTACTGTCTCTTTGTGGGTGTCACTGTCACCCCATTGACAGGAGCTGGAGAGGCCGTGTGGTGAGCCCGAGGCTGCCCCTCTGCCCACAGCCTCACTGATCCTCCCAGATGGGCTCCCACCCCTAGGCCCGAGTTAGCGGGTCCAACCCAGACCAGGCCAGGGCCGGCGCTTCCGCTCAGCACCTGGGCCTGCGCCTGGGTCCCCAGACCACAGTCATTTACCTGGCAAACTCCTACCCACCCTGCTAGCCTCACCCCAGGCCCCCTGTCCACCCCTCAGAAACCAAGTTCCTCCTCAGGTAGTGAGACACAGAGACGGAAGCAGGTGCGGGCTGCCCCACCTCAACGCCAAGGCCAATGAGCTCCAGAAGCGCACGTGTGAGCCTCGAGCTGCACGGGACCCTCTGCCCACCTGGGTCCTGCAGCACAGGTGCTTAGGGACAGAGGGATGCCACAGAGCAGGGACACAGCAAGGGCTTGCTGGCCACCTCTGGGACAAGAGGACCTGTTCCATCCTCTGAGACCTGGCTCCCGCTGGGAAGGATCTGCCTAGACCCCAGGCTGGGCCCTGCACCCGCCATGCCTTGGCCTCAGGCCCAGCGGCAGATGTTCCTACCTAGGGTCTGCTCTTCTCGCCCCAACCCAGGGCTGCCCGCTAGGCCATCACCAACCCCAAGCCGACCAAGCAGCCAGTCACAATATCACATCTGTGCCACACAACCACAGGGGCAGCTGTCACCCCCACTGGACAAACTCAAGGCTCAGAAAGGTCAGGTAGTCACCCACACTGTTGGAGAGAAGCTACACCGCTGTCCCATCCCAGCACCTCCTCTGCATGCCCCCACCTCCTGCAGAGAGGGCCTCAGGGCAGACAAGTCACCAGGGTGGGGGGGGGCGAGCAGGGCCCAGGACAAGGGCAAGCTGGGGAGAGGGCTGAGGGTGCCAGCCAGGGCTGTGTTAACAGCTGGTCCTGCCAGTCCAAGAACCACAAGCCCCACCCCTAGCTCCGGGGTGTGCCTGGGGATGGGCTGGCAGTAACCTACTGGCTCCTCCTTGGCCTACCCACCCCAAGGTCCTCAAGCCAGGAGGAGGAGCCCTGTGGGTCCACTGACCAGAGCGCGCAGGCAGAAACGGCGCCACCTGCTGGCGGGAGCAAAGCTTTTGCACACTCGCTGCCCACCCCTGCCCACCAGGCCCAGGCCCCGGCCCCAGCACCTCCTCCCATCCCCCACCCTGGGGCCAGGACACAGCTACCTGCGGCTGGGGCAGGCTCCGGGCCAGGCCTCGCCAGGGTCCCTGGGGTGGTGGCGGGCACCACAGGGGGCTCAGGTGCCCCCTCCTCAGGCTCCTTCCGGCGGTAGACCCACCGCTCCTCACGGGTAGGGTCCTCGGCTGGCAGTGGCCCCCGCTTGGGCGCGCAGCCCAGGGGACCCTGCACGGCCTGCACGTGGGGGGTGCGGCGAGCAGGCATCACCATGGCGACAGGGCGGCGCACCCGCTGCAAAGAGGCGGGCACGATCTCCGGCGGCAGGTGCAGGTACTGGCGCAGGTGGGCAATGCCCTCGTTGGTGAGGTACCAGTAAAAGTGGCGCCAGGCGAAGGTCTCCCGCACCAGGCCCCGCGCCCGAAGGGAGGCCATGGCGCGCGTGACCTGAAGGTTGGTGACACCGGGCACGTGGGGATGCAAGCTGCGGGGCCGCCGGTCCTTCTTGGCCACCATCACACCCTCGCGGAAGAGCACCTCGTAAATGGTACGCAGCTGGTCCAGCGGCATGAGCATGCCGGCCACCATGGCTGCCGGAGCCGGTGAGTCGAGGGCGCTGGCGAGTCGAGGGCGGCGGGCGGGGCACAGGGAGGAGGTCCAGGAGACGCCCTCGGCACAAGGTGCAACCGGGGCCGAGGGGCAGGCAGGCCGTGGCGCTGAGCTCGAGGGCGCGGGCTCCGGGCTTGTGGCGCGCGGCGCCTGGCTCTCTGGCTCCGTGCGATTCCTGCCGACACTGCGGCCTGCCCACCGCTTGCGCGAGCCTCCCGCCTGCCCGCCCTTCAGGACGCCCAGGCCGGCCCCCTCTGACTCAGCGGCAAGGGCGGCCCCTCCCACCCTCAGCTAACAGGGCCCCTCGCAGAGTCGGGGGCACCTCGCAGCAGCGGCCATCCCCAAGGCAGGCCCCCTCCCCTCCCAGGCCCGCGGCTCCACGTCAGAAATTACATCAGTTTCTAAACACTTCCTTCAGGGTTCCTAAGATTAGCGGGAGGGTGGACGGGAGTGGCTGTGGACCCAGAATCTAAAAGGCTGGCAGAAGGGAAGCCGGAGCCGAGAGGGCAGGAGGGTCCTCAGGCCGGGGACCCAACTCAGGGTTGTGGTCTCAGAGCCTCAGGGATTCACAAGGGCCTGAAGAGGAGGGCTGGGCCGTCTGGGCAGGGGGTCCTCTAGGTCTAAGGGAGGAGAGCTGAGGTCTTGTGGGGACTCAAGGGCTGAGGGGAGAGCTGGGGTCTTGGGGGGGCAGAGGTCTGAGGGGAATGGCAGGGGCAGCTGCTGCAGCACATGGACAGGCTGTAGGCACCATTGGCTGCTGTCCATCAAGCGGGCAAAGGGACAGAGCGTCCACCTCCAAGTGTCAGACCCAGAGCGGCCACCCTCTTTAACCCTTGCCATGCCAGGCCAGATCAAGGGTGGGCCAGGAACAGGGAGTCGGCTCAGAGTCCAAGCACTGTCCGCAGGGCACAGGGTAGGGGCTCTGAGTGGCCTCCATCCACCACCGCCCCAGGCCAGCTGTTGGAGGCCAGAAGCTCTCAGCTGCCACAGGGACCCAAAGCCACCCGCGGCCCAGCGCCCCTGCCGCCAGGAGACACCCCACCCTTGGCAGCCTGAGTGCCTCCTTTGAGCCAGCTGGACAGATGAGGGGAGAGTAGCACCAGGCTAGAAGAGGGTCGGGGGCCCCAGTGAAAGGGGGACCAGCAGCAGGGGGGGAAGGGGCTGTGTGCTCCATGCCAACACCCTGCAGCCTGGCCCGGCCACGCCCAGCAGTTACCCCTAAGCCCTCACAGCTGAGGCTCCAACCACGGACATCGCGCGCCTCCCCATTCCACCCAATACCCCGCTCTCCCACTTGGTGCTGCACCACTCACACCTGGACCTGCGCTTTCTCCCCTCCCCCAAGCGGACACACCTATTCCCAGCACTGCTAACTCGGGAACTGTTTATAAATAGGGCGGAAGGGGGGGGATCCCGAGGTGGGAGGCTCCCGCGGGCAGGAGGCCAACAGGCGGCGCGTGGGGGCGGGTTTATGAGGCCGTTGCCATGGCAGTGTAGAGCCGGCTCCCAACACACACACACACACACACACGCACGCACGCACGCACGCACGCGCGCGCGCGGCAGAGGAAAGTGCAGGCACAGCCAACTCTGCGGCGCCGCTCTCCCTCCGCCGGCGGGAAGGGGGCCAGCCCCGCGGGACACCGGCCGGGGAGGGCGGGACGCCGGCTCGGGGAGGACGCCCAGCAGGCGCTGGAGTGGGCAACGGCCACGCCCCCTCAGCCTAGCGGCGCCTGCGGACCCTGCCGGGCACCACGGCTGTGGCTTCGGGAACCAACACCAGCTGTGGTTTCAGGCCAGCACTCAGGCTAGTGGCCCGGCCCGGCCCTGTGCCCACGGAAGACCCACTCCTGGCCTGACCCTCAGCCCTCCCCCGGACCTCCTGCGCTCCCCCTGCCCCACCCCGATCTCCCGTGCACTCCCCTTGCCCACCCCACAGCCCCACTCTGACCTCCTCTCCCTCCTAACCACCCCATACATCCACCGCACATTTCTCTGGTTTGATTCCCCGACCTAACCCCCCAACCCCCAAGCCTCCTACCAAACCGACCCCACAGCATGCCCCCTCCCAAAATGATTCCAAGCCACACACAAAGCCCCCAGACCTAAGGTCTCTCCTCCTTCCACACAGACTTGCACGGGTCTTTGGCCAAGCCCCTCAGCCCCGTCACAACCCACGCCATCCCCACAGGAGAGGGCAGCAGTTTGGGACGCTGAAGAAAGGGGGGGCGGGCGGGGCACGAAGGGGAATCCCCCTCCCTCCCACCAGCCCCGCCCTCGGGGGTTGAGGGGAGGAGCAGGCAGGAGCCTAGAACGAGACGTCCCGGTCTGGCCCGCGGTGCCAGCCTCGGCACGCCTCCCTCTACCCCATCCCCCCACCCCCGCGACCCCCAGGTCCCAGGGCTGAGAGAACACCCCTTTCTGCCCTGCCCCCACGCTGCGGGAACCGCAGCCGCAGTTGCTGATTCAGCACAGGAAGGACTGGGGCGGACAGACAGGGCGGCCCCCTCCACCCCACTCCAGGCCCCTCCGGATCTCCAGGGCAACCAGTCGGGGTCCTTGGGCAGCCCCCAGAACCCCCCCCCCCATTCCGGAACAAAGAACCGCAGTGTGGACTTGCCCGGGGCCAGCCCGCCTGGCGCCTCCCCCGCCAGTGATCGATCCCCAAGGCCCTGCCCTGTCCCCTTCGACGCTGGGGGGCAGGCCGACAAGCGGGGCGGGGATTCGGCCGAGTTCGGGAGGAGAGAAAAGTGCGGATCCGAGAGGTGGCGGAGGCCGGCTCCCACCTCCGCCCCGCCCCCGCCGCCGCAGTAGCCCGCCCCGCCCCCCGACACTCGCTGCAGGGTTGCAGGGCTGCAGGGCTGCGGGGCTGCGGCTGGAGTCACCCCCGCCAGCTCCGGGCGGACCTCGCACCAGGTGGAGTCCCGGCAGGACACGGACATGGGGTCTCCTGCGGCTCCGGCTCCCCACCCACAAAGCTGCTCCCAAGGCGGCAGACCCCGACCGCTGCCCTGTGGGGGCTGCACCCAGCCAGAGGTCACTGCCTGATCCACACTCCCCACCCCCCGGCTCGGTCCCCAAGCCCGGCCCGCACCTTTGAGGGAGCTGATCTCATGCTGGATGGCTCTCGAGGGGTCCATGTCTCCGCCAGGGCTGAGGGCGGCGCGCGGGCCGCCACGCAGAGTCCAGCCCCGCACTGCACTGCCCAGGCCAGAGCCGCAGCCTGGGGGAGGAGCCGGGAGGCGCGGGGCGGGGCTTGCCAGCCGGGGCGGAGCCTCAACTAATCAATGCGCAGTGCAAGGCCGCCACAAGCTTGCTCCCGTCTACACCGCCCCCACCCTTCCAGACCCCTGCTCCGGGTCAGGTGACCCCGGTAACTCCAGCCGGACTGCCAGGCCATCAGGCTGGATCCAGGCGTGCTTGGACGGCCCACCCCACCCCCCAGTCCCCGGGCCTCTGCCGCTGACCACCCTCAGAGTGCCCTCCTAGCCGCTCCTGCACATGGCTTTCCTGGCCTCGAAGTCATGGCCACTCACTCCCTGCAGGAGACACCCACCGGTCTGGACCTCCTGGCGACCTCCCCAGCCAGCACCCTGGGTGAGGAGGGAAGGTAGATCCCACCTGGGCAGAGGCTGGAGGCTCCTTCGTCACCACCATTCACTTCCCCCCCCTTCCATGCCCTCCGCCTTCTCCCCTCAGCTGGGGGCCCTCCTCCACCCACACGTGCCTCTGGGTCACCTCACCCGGTCCTGTGACACTCTGACTCCCAAGGTGACACATTCAGCCTCTGCCTCTCCAACTCAGCAAATACCCACAAGGCTTGTCTTGGGAAGTTCCTGTCTTCCCGGCTCTGTGGATGTAGCACCATCTACCACCCAGCAGCTCAGGCCAACACCCTAGGGTCCTCACCCCCAAGGGTCAGCCCCACAGGTCCTGGTGGCTCCGCCTTCCAGGCTGTCCACCTGCCACCAACTGTCCGGCCCAGCAGTCTCCTCGCACCACCACCCCTACTGCTGACAGGATCAGCCTCCTGGACACTGTCACTGCCTGCCCCCTGGGGAGAATGACAGCACTGGCACTGCCGGGGTGGGGTCAGCTCTGCCCCCCTCACGGTGCCGCAGGAAGCCGTAAACAAATGCGCAAGCCTTGCCCACACCTTGGGCATGCGCACGCGCGGCTTCAACGTAAACCCCAGGATTGGGCCCTCCCGCCCCACCCTGGTCCTCTGTGCTGGGCTGTGGGGGACAGACACAGCCTTCGTCTCCTGCCAGGCCCGCATCCAGATTCTTCCTCCATCCTCACCCCAAGGCCCCTCCTGGCCCCGTGGGGCCCACACCTTGCCCAGCCAGGCCGCTGCCTTTAGGCGACCACTCTTCCTGCAGGCAGGCCCACCGTGTGTCGGGTCAGGACTGGGGCGAGCGCGTGATGATGGCAGAGCTGGGAAGCCGGCGGTGCCCACAGGTACTGGCTGATGAGCAAAGAAGCGGGTGCGGCCCTATACTGGCTCAAGGCCTGATGTTCTAGGTCCTCACAACCCCATCCCTGTCCCTCTCAGGACTCAGCCAGTGCGGGGCACAGGCAGGTCTCAGGAAAAAACAGCGGCAGACCTGGGGTAAACAGGAATATGAGAAATTAATAGAGGATTTTGTGATTCCTTACACCTGAATTCCTATTACTTTTTTATTAGCCACGTCCAGATGAACCTAAATCCAAACTGTAACTGAAGAGTACTTCCTAACTAAATCTCAAATGAAACTGATAGATACTTAAACAGAACTAAAAACTATAGGAAAAGTCACCCACACACAAAATTAGTGCTGGTTCTAGTTTTAAAACTGCATATAATTGAGAGTTCCCTGGCGGTCCAGTGATTAGGACTCAGCGCTTTCGCGGGCCAGGGTTCAATCCCTGGTTGGGGAACCAAGATCCCACAAGCCACCCGGCACGGCCAAAAAAACAAACAAAACTGCGTATAATTGAATTTTATAAGATTATAATTTTAAGCTACTGAAAAGATGAGGGGAGAAAGCAAGTAATGGGGTAACACAAGGATCAGGTGCAATTAGGTGGCTTTTCCTAACTTTTCAGAACCATGGGGACAGAGAAGGAATGTCCCAGGCCCTTAACTGCCCCCTCAAGTCACGCTGCCCACCCGAAAGTGGCCACTGCAGTCACCAGCAGCCACTTGCAAACAAGGGCTCGCAGAGAAGGGGTGGCAGCCAGAAGGCCCAGTGAAGATGCCTTCGGCCTGCCCCTGCCCAGTCTGCCCCAAACGGCAGCCACATGGTGTGGCCTGGGAAGTGGGCTGTGGCCACGGCCCCTGGATAGAGTCCACGGGACACACTGAGCCCATTCCTTGGTTTCTTCCCAGAGGAAGGGGCAGCTAAAGTGGGGCCGTGGAAAGACAGGCTGCAGCTAGCCAGCAAAGGAGGCGGACACACATACGAAGGCCCCAGGTCAAGAGAAGAGGAGTCTGGCCAACCCCAGAGAACGTGTGCGTGGAGGGCGCCTGGACACAGAGCTGTAGGCGGGGTTCCCCTGGGCCAGGGAGGCCCCTCAGACTGCGGCGGACAAGGGCCTGGGGGCAAGAGATGGGGGCAGCGTGGCTCTGGTGGGTGAGATGCAACGGCCCTGGCCCTCCCGACAGTCCTCAGCTTTCACGGCCTCACTGCCCAGGAGATCTAGTCCCAGGGTCCTCAAGAAAGCAGGCTGTCTGACCCAGCACGGCTTCCCCACGCCCAGCTGGGGCCCTGGCAGGTCGCCTGCACCAGGGACTCGCATCATGCAAGGCCAAACACTCTTAAAGCTTTACTGCAAATTCCAGGAGGCAGCTTACACCCCTGTGGTCCCTGCAACCCAAGCTGAGCCCCCACGCCACAGCCAGGCCCCCTCCTTCCCAGCCCCTCTGTCTGGGACAAAGCACCCCGCCTCACAAGCCTCCTGAGACGCTGGCAGGTGTGGCCCCAGGCCACACCACCTGCCGTCCAGACCACCCCACTGCTCCCAAGGCCCTGTCTGCCCTCCAGTCCATGTTCCTCACCAGGGCTCCCCAGCTTCACGCCTGTGCCCAGCCCCGGGCAGCCTGCCCTAGCGGGGCTCACTAGTGACTGGTGGGCAGGTGATCCTGTGCAGGGGTGACATGTGACAGCTGTTGGCCCTGCCGGCAGACACCTTCCACACAGGGTCCCCCATCATCACCCAGTGAGACCCTGCTACGGACTGTGCCTGTTCCCTGCAGTGGGAACAGGGGGCCATCTCACCTGCACCACTGGGCCTCACCCCACAGCCGTCGCCTGGCATTGGCCTTGACCTCTGGGGAAGCTACCAGGCTGGGCAGGAGGAGAACGCTCCTCCACGTGGGCAGCCACTGGGTGATGAAGGCGGGAGCTCAGCTAGACCAGCCACCCCGTGCGGCTCCACCCCGCAGGGCCGGGTCCACAGCACTGCGGTGGGTGCCGCCAGGGCCCCAGGGGTCCTGGTGATGGCCCAGGAGGCATAGAGTGTCCCCGTTTGGGCCCCACCCAGCTCTCTCTCCCTGTAGCCCAGTTCAAAAATTGCACCGTTACCAGGTGTCCGCCAGAGACCTCGGGCAGGGATCCTGGGTCCCACCCCCATGTTCCATCCATCAGGAGGTCCCATCATTCTGCCCCCCCAGATATCTCTCAAACCTGTCCTCTTCCCACTGTCTCCACCGCCACCCTCCTCCCCTTGGAGACAGCCCTGGCCTCCTCGCTGCCTTCTACCTCCAGGCGCTCAGCGGCTACAGCCCCGCTGCCACACCTGCTCCATCTCAGGGCTACAGAGAGGCTCCCGATCCTGTCCTGCCCTGTGTCGTCCTGCTGCACAGACCCCTCTGTGGTTTCCTCCAGCAGGGACAGTGGGGACAGTGCTCTCACACAGGGACGCCTGTCTCAGCACCCCTGCACCCCAGGCCTGGTCAGAGGCGTTCATGCAGGGAAACCAAGCAGTGGATGCTTGCAGTTCAAGGATGAGGTACTTCCCAGGAACGCTATTAATAGAGGTTTACTTCATTAATAGATTAAAAGAGAAAACCTGTATATTGATCTCAAAACTGCTGATAACTCATTTGATAAAAACTCACCAGTATTTCTGATTTTTACAAAGTGACCCAGTAAACTGGGAAAGGAGGTCCAGGCACCCTCAGTATCTGAGGGGGATTGATTCCAGGACCCCAGCCAACACCAAAATCCTCGGATGCTCAAGTCCCTTATAAAAACTGGAATAGTATTTGCATATAACCTAATACAGTGCAAATGCTATGTAAATAGTTGTAAACACAATGTAGGGACTTCCCTGGTGGTGCAGTGAATCCACCTGCCAATGCAGGGGACATGGGTTCAAGCCCTGGTCTAGGAAGATCCCACATGCCACGGAGCAACTAAGCCCATGCGCCACAACTACTGAGCCTGCATGCCACAACTACTGAAGCCCGTGCACCTAGAGCCCGTGCTCCGCAAAAGAGAAGCCACAGCAATGAGAAACCTGCGCACCACAACAAAGAATAGCACCCGCTCGCCACAACTAGAGAAAGCCCGCGCAGCAACAAAGACACAACGCAGCCAAAAATAAATAAATAAATTTATTTTTTTAAAAAAAACAATGTAAATGTAAATAGCTGTCTTTGAGCACCCACAGCAAATTCAAGTTTTGCTTTTTGGAACTTTCTGGAATCCCCCCCCCCCCGCCAATAGTACTTCTTTTTTAAAAAATTATTTATTTATTTATTTATTTACTTGGCTGCACCAGGTCTGTAGTCGCAGCATGCGGGATCTAGTTCCCTGACCAGGGATCGAACCCTGGCCCCCTACATTGGGAGCACGGAATCTTAACCACTGGACCACCAGGGAAGTCCCACCTCAGTAGTACTTTTGATCTATTACTTAAATCCCCAGTTGCAGAACCGTGGATGGGGAGGGCTGGCTGTATATCGTTAACATGAGAACAGACGTCCCTCCAAATCTGACCGTGACACCGCCCCAGGGGCCTCTCGGAAGTACTGGGAGCAGGAGCAGCGGGGCTGAAAGGCTCAGCGTGGTGGCCGGGACACCCCCAAAGCCACGCCGACAGGCGGCCAGGGCAAGCCTCCAGGCTCAGCCGCGGGCAAGGCTGGCCCAGGGCGTGTGAGGGGGAAGAACCCAGGCTCCGGATGCAGAGCACTGACAAGCGTTGAGTCTGCACCTCCTCAGCACCTGAACCAGTGCCACTGACCACCCACCAGAAGCAACAACGGCGCTCACTAGAGTGGCCGACTTTCAACACCCTGCTAAAGACCCAAGAGATTTCTTACAGGTCAATAATAACGAGTTGGAAAAAGAGGGTGGGAAAAACCTTCATTCACAGTGCAGGATATAAACTACTCTGGAACAAGATAAATAAAAATTAGTCAGAACTTAAGTTCAGAAAGCCCCACAAGCACAAAGCAAGAACCAGACCCATGGGGAGACTCACATTCCCAATGCAGAGGTCCGACCTCGCAGGACCACCTTGCCCTGAGCTAGAACTGCACTTCTGACCCACCCCCGCACCCCATCGCCGGCCCCGCCGGCCCCGCCAGCCCTGCCAGCCCTGCGCCGACTCTTTCTTTTTTTTAAATTAATTAATTAATTAATTTATTTATTTTTGGCTGCGTTGGGTCTTTGTTGCTGCGCGCGGGCTTTCTCTAGTTGCGGCGAGCGGGGGCTGCTCTTGGTTGCGGTGCGCGGGCTTCTCATTGCGGTGGCTTCTCTTGTTGCGGAGCACGGGCTCTAGGCGCACGGGTTCAGTAGTTGTGGCACGCGGGCTTAGTTGCTCTGTGGCATGTGGGATCTTCGCGGACCAGAGCTCGAACCCGTGTTCCCTGCATTGTCAGGCGGATTCTTAACCACTGCGCCACCAGGGAAGCCCCGCCGCCCCGACTCTTAATAATTGCCTCCTTCAGACACTCACATGATTTTATATCAGATCGGCGAGGTTCTGTTGTCTGTTTGAAACCCTGTTACTGGGTGCTGGGCAGGTGTAGGGAGCGAGCCCTTTCGGGCGCTGCTGTAATACCTAGCAAACACCTTAGGAACTTCTTAAAAATATTCCCCAGACGCAAACATGGGCCATACAGGGAAAAGTCTCCCCCCAGATTGTCCCCTCTCCACCCCACACACAGTGTGGAAATCACTGTCAGGACTGGCTTCCTCTTTATCCCTCTGAAATTTCTTTATGTGGAAAGTCACGTAAATACAAACATGATCCTTGGTTTTCCCCATTTTAACACCAAAAGTGACACTTCGGGACTTCCCTGGTGGCACAGTGGTTAAGAATCCGCCTGTCATTGCAGGGGACACGGGTTTGAGCCTTGATCCGGGAAGATCCCACATGCTGCGGAGCAACTATGCCCGTGTGCCAGAACTACTGAAGCCTGCATACCTAGAGCCCGTGCTCCGCAACAAGAGAAGCCACTGCAATGAGAAGCTCTTGCACAGCAACAAAGAGTAGCCCCAACTAGAGAAAGCCTGATCACAGCAACAAAGACCCAACGCAGCCAAAAATAAATAAATGAATAAATAAATAAATTAATTAATTAAAAAAATAAAAAAAAAGTGACACCTCGCCTGCACCATCTGACCCCACACCTGGGAGGTCTCCCGCTGCACCCCTGCATCCGCCCTCCCTCAGGGCGCTGGCTGCCATCCTTGGCTCTCACACACACACTGCGTTCTTAGGCCTGATAGACATTTTCATTGGCCTGGTTTCCACCGGTTCACTAATGCAATCCAGAAATTCTGGGTTTCTGGATTTTTACCGATCTGATAGGTGAACACATGGCACCCTGGTGTAGCTAGAGCTTAAATTTTGCATACTACTTGACCCAGAAATTCTATTTCTAACAATAGCCATAGACACACAATGATCCAGCCACAAAGCTCTTCTATGTAGCAGTTTACAACACCAAAAAAACCCACAAAACGAAACAAAACTAAACCTAATGTTCCATGGGAAGAGATTAAATTGGATATGATTACCATATAAAAGAATATTATATTATAAATTGATGTCATAGAAAGATGTATTTGTTGTAACATTAAGTAAAAAGAAGTTACACGTGCCTAAAATACTTCATAATATTAGATTATAAAGTTATAAATAAATTAAATTACACTATAAAATACTGTGCACATTTTTTTAAAACAAGCATAGGGACTTCCCTGGTGGTGCAGTGGTTAAGACTCTATGCTCCCAATGCAGGGGGCCCAGGTTCAATCCCTGGTCAGGGAACTAGATCCCACATGCATGCCGCAACTAAGAGTTCACATGCCGCAACTAAGAGTTCACATGCCACAACTAAGGAGCTGGCAAGCTGCAACTAAGGAGCTGGTGAGCCACAACTAAGGAGCCCGCCTGCCACAACTAAGGAGCCCGCCTGCCGCAACTAAGACCCAGCACATCCTAAATAAATATTTTTTTAAAAAATAAAAAAAAATAAAACAACAAGCATAAAACAAAAAGATGTGGAGGTTTTACAAAACACCAATCAACCACCGCAGGGCAGCTTGAGGGGAAAGCACTGAACGGTGGCCCCTGGAAGATATGTTCACATCTAAATCCCTGGGACCCGTGACTGTGACCTTATTGGGAAATAGGGTCTTTGCAGACGTGATTAAGTTAAGGATGTCACGATGAGATCACCCTGGATTATCTGGGTGGGACCTAAATCTAATGACAAGTGTCCTTATAAGAGACAGAAGAGAGATAAACAGAGGAGAAGCCATGTGAAGATGGGGCAGAGACTGGAATGGTGCAGCCACAAACCGAGGAACACCAACAGCCACCAAAAGCTGGAAGGGGCAGGAAGGGTCTTCTCTAGAGCCTTCACAGAAACTACGGCCATGCCAACACCTTGATTTTGGCCTTCTGGCCTCCAGAAGTATGAGAGAATAAACTTGTGTTGTTGTAGACCACCTGTTTGTGGTCATTTGTTATGGCAGACACAGGAAACTAATGAAGATTTTTTTTTAATTAATTAATTTATTTATTTATTTACGGCTGTGTTGGGTCTTCGTTTCTGTGCGAGGGCTTTCTCTAGTTGCGGCAAGCGGGGGCCACTCTTCATCGCGGTGCGCGGGCCTCTCACTATTGCGGCCTCTCTTGTTGCGGAGCACAGGCTCCAGACGCGCAGGCTCAGTAATTGTGGCTCACGGGCCCAGTTGCTCCGCGGCATGTGAGATCTTCCCAGACCAGGGCTCGAACCCGTGTGCCCTGCATTGGCAGGCAGACTCTCAACCACTGCGCTACCAGGGAAGCCCTAATGAAGATATTTTTACCAGGAGTGACAAATATTTAAAAGCATGGCACTGGTTTTGGAATTGGGTAATGGACAGAGGCTGGAGAATTTTGAGGAGCATGATAGAAAAAGCCTAGATTGCCTTGAACAGGCTGTTGGAAGAAATATGGATGTTAAAGATGCTGCTGGTGATGACTTAGAAGGAAATGAGGCACATATTGCCAGAAGCTGGAGGAAAGGTGATCCCGATTAAACAGTGCAAAAAATGTGGCTGAACTGTGTTCCACTGTTGGGTGGAAAGCAGAACTTATAAGTGATGAACTTGGATCTTTAGCTGAGGAGATTTCAAAGCAAAGTGTGGAGGGTGTGACCTGGTTTTAACCTGTTCCTTACGGTAAAGTGCAGGAGGAAAGACGTAAACTGTGGAAGGAACTGTTAAGCAAAAAAAGAACCAGCACTGGTGATTGGGAAACTCATGGCCTGCTCAGATTGCAGAAGATGCTAATGTGGGGAGACTCACTGTTAGGAGAGAGTGCTCTGGAGAGAAAGACAAGGATGCAACTGGACAATCTTCCTCTGAAGAGATTTGATCTCTGACTCACAGATGCATTCAAACCTCGCAGCACAAGCTGGGGATAGAGAGGGTCATCCAGGAAAGCTCTGTGGAGAAGCCTCTAACCTGATGGCATGGATCCCTGTGTCATACATGGGAGACCCACAAGGTGTATGAGAATGTTGTATCAGCAGAAACACTGCCAGCTTGGATGCAAGAGGATAGAGACAGGATGAAAGGAAGGAAAGCTGTTGGAATTCTGGGATACTGCAGGCAGGAAATGGGGTGACAGAGCTACTCAGCTTCAAACATATGCTGCCCGGCAAGAAAAAGGAAAAATGACTCCAAGGGCAGAGCCTTGGGCCCAGAGGGTGGAGCCATGGGCACAGAGGCAGAGGCCGGCAGAGCTGAAGGTGTACAGAGCAAAGCATCAAGCCCCAGAGGAGTATTCTCAGGCCTTCAAACCTATTGAACTTGCCCTGCTGGATTTCAAACTTGCTTGGGACTCCTTTATTCTTTTCTCTTTGTTACCCCTTTATTCTTTTCCCTTTCTCCCTTTGAGAAAGGGGATGTCTGCTCTATGCCTGTCCCACCATTGTATTTTGGAAGTATACAACATGCATTCTAGTTTCACTGGTCCACAAATGGAGAGCAATTTTGCCCCAGGGTGGACCATACCCAGAACCTTACCCATACCTGATTTAGAGAATTTAGATGAGACTGGGCTTTTGAGCTGATGAGATTTTGGACTGAGGGTTGCTGCTGTAAGACTTTTGGGGATGCTGGGCTGGGGCAAATGCACGTTGCATGTGACAGACATGAATTTTAGGAGGCCAGAGGGCAGATTGCAGTGGGCTGAATGGTAGCTCTGAAAATACATGTCTACCTCCAAATCCCTAGAACCCGGGAAAGTTACCTCTTTTGGAAACAGGGTCTTTGTAGTTGTAACTTAGTGAAGAATCTTGAGCTGAGAATCATCCTGGACTGTGAGGAAGGCCCTAAAATGCAGTCAGAAGCGTCCTCACCAGAGACAGAAGAGAAGACGCAGGGGAGAGGCGTGTTGAAGATGGAGGCCTATTCTGCAGTGATGCAGCCGCAAACCAAGGAACCTGACAGCCACGGGAAGCCGGGAGGGGCGGGGCGGAATCTGCCCTGAAGCCTCGGCCCTGCTGACACCTTGATTTTAGACTTCTGGCTCCTAAACTGTGAGAGAATACATTTCTGCTGTTTTAAGCCACCCAGAGTGTGGCAAGTGGGGGCTATTTGTATTCTGAAAACATCCATGAGATCCTGTGGTAATAACAACAGTGAAGCTCAGTCGTGCCGCTTGAGGCTTAACCCTGTGCCTGTTCTATAAGCTTCCCACGTAGCCATTCATTTAATAAGAAAGGAGAAGAAAGGTACATTTCAAAAGTTCAAAATACACACTCACTTGAAAGACAAAAAAAGACCTGAATAAAGACCATACAAGCCATCCACCCAGCCAGAGACACCTGATGCAGACACCTCTTTCTGGCTTGCTGCCAACGGCCTCACACCTGCATCCTCCAGTCTTGTACCCCCAGCTCCCCAACCATGCCTGCCATGGAGGGCCTCCCAAACCCCACTGTCCCGGGCACCCATGCAGCCCCCAGCCCACCTGACCCACCAGCCTGCCTGAGATCTCCCAGACTCCAGGGCGGCCACACCGGACGTCCTTCTAGGGCCTTCCTTTCCTGCAGCACTGGCCCCGGACCCGCCCCTACCTCAGGAACCAGCGTGGGTAGCAGATGTCCCCCCATCCTCTTCCTGACCCCAGGGCAGCAGGAAAGGAAAGGTCCCTGCCAAGAGCTGACCACCCAGCTGGGAAGACCCTTCCGCAGCTAAACCATGACCCAAGCTCCCCCAGAGGAGGATGGGAGGAAGGGAGAGGGGAGGAAGCCCTGCAGGCCGTGCCCTGAGTCCTCCAAGCGGGCACCCGCCTCCCATCACCTGAGAAGGGGTTCCTGACTCCCCCTCCACCCAGCCACCATCACCTGGGGCCACCACCAGATGACCCAGCCCATGGCCCCTCTTAGGTCCCCGACCTCACCACCCACAGCCCCTGCAGGCAGCCATAGCACCAGCTCCCCCAGCCCTGCATCTCCCTGTCCAGTGTGGGCCTGCTTCTGGCCACTGCCCTTGGCCCCATGCCGGGCGGGGGCACCTGGCTCCCCACCTGCATCATCGCTCTCCAGCCTCATCGCATCTGTTCCCAAGGTGCCCAGATCCTGCCGCCAACCCCCGCCCCGCTGCCGGCTCCCCTCAGGTCTCACTGGGGAAACTGAGGCCAGGAGGCAACATCGCCCACACCTTCCCAGCCCCACACCTTCCCATCGCCACCTTCCCTCCCCCACGCCTCCCCCTCCCCCACGCCTCCCCCTCCCCCACACCTTTCCTCCCCCAGGCCTTCCCGTCCCCACACCTTCCCATCCCCCACACCTTCTCAGCCCCACACCTGTAGAAGCCTCTATCCCTTCTGAACCACAGGGCCCTGAGTGGCAAGGGGCTGTCACGCCCACACCCAGCATGTGCGGTTGGGCAAATGAGAGGGGTCACACAGCACTCGGGCCACCCAGGCCCCCGCCAGCCAGTGTTCTGCCCAGGCTGCATTCTGCTGACAGCTCGGCCTCCGTGTCACTGCCCCGTCCTGGATGGCGGCCTCCCTCTCACACACTGCTGGACCCCTCACCGTTTCCACCTCCCTTCTCAATTCCTATACACCCCTTGGCACCCCCAATCTGACCACGCCCCCAAACAGGTCTCCCTAAGGTCCCGATATCCCTTATGACCACGCCAGGCGCTCTAAGGGCAGCCGGCTCCTGGTTCATCGCTCCCTCCCTTTCACTGGGCTGCCCGGACCACCCCCTGGGGAAGGCTCCCCCTCTGCCCCAGGCTCTTCCCCTCCACTGCGAGGGCCCCAAGCACGGTGCCCAGCCTGGTCCCCCCAGCAACTCGAGTCTTCACATGTTGCCCAGCTCAACGATCATCTGTTTATTTGCCCCCAAGCTAAGCTCCTGTTCTTCCACCGCCCCTGCTGCAGAGGCGCCACTCCACACGCCCCCCCCACCCCCACCCCCGCTGCTCCCCACCCCCACCTCCACTCCCACCCTATGGCAGCCCAGTCTGGGGTCTGGGTTTCTGCAGGGGTTCAGCTCGGGGTCCACTTTCCCTCCCATTCACCTGCTTATTTTCAAACCACATAACGAGGTGCAACAGGACACAAACCCTGCCCTCGGGAAGCTGAGTTAGGTGGGAGAGAAGATATTTAAAATCCTCTTTGTTGGGCTTCTCTGGTGGTGCAGTGGTTAAGAATCTGCCTGCCAATGCAGGGAACACGTGTTCGAGCCCTGGTCCGGGAAGATCCCACATGCCGCGCAGCAACTAAGCCCATGCGCCACAACTACTGAGCCTGCGCTCTAGAGCCCCTGCGCCACAACTACTGAGCCCATGTGCCACAACTACTGAAGCCTGTGCGCCTAGAGCCTGCGCTCTGCAACAAGAGAAGCCACCGCAGTGAGAAGCCTGCGCACCACAATGAAGAGTAGTCCTCACTCACCGCAACTAGAGAAAGCCCGTGAGCAGCAATGAAGACCCAATGCAGCTATAAATAAATTTATAAAAAAAAGTAACAAACTGAAAGAAAAATTAGAAACACTGATAACACACAAGGAAGTTAATAGTCATAATAAATAAAGAACTCTTATAATTCAAAACAAAACACCTTACAGAGAAATGAACAATGCTTTTCAATACAAAGAGTGAAAAACTATGAAATGATGATCATTTAGTCAAAGAATGCAAATTAAAACAAATTAGAATTTTCTCATCAATCAATTGGCAAGGGATTGGAACTAGTCTGCCTTGTATCTGCTGGCTCTACGCCAGAGGACAATTTAGAAATACAATCATTTTTAATGATAAGCCCACATGTTCATGTAAAGGAACCAGATAAATAAGCGGAGGTACTTCCATGCAATGGAACACTTAGTACCCATTAAAAAGCATGAGGGTGCCAAGACCATTCAATGGGGAAAGAATAATCTTTTCAACAAATGGTGAAGGAACAACTGGGTATCCTCGTGCAAAAGAATAAAGTTGGGGTAATTATGTGGCAGTCCAGTGGTTAGGACTAAGCACTCTCACTGCTGAGGGTCCCGGGTCTGATCCCTGGTTAGGGAACTAAGATCCAGCAAGCCTCAAGGCACAGTTAAAAAAAAAAAAAAAGAATAAAGTTGGACCCCTACCTCACACCATACTCAAAAATTAATTCAAAATAGATCAAAGACCTAAATGTAAGAGCTAAAACTATAAAACTCTTGGAAGAAAACATCGCCATAAATCTTCATGACTTTGGAATAGGCAATAGTGCTTAGATATGACACCAAAACCACAAGCAACCAAGAAAAAAATAGGTAAATTGGACTCACCATTAAAATCTTTTGTGTTCCAAAGGACACCATCAAAAAAATAAAAAGACAACCCATAGAATCAGAAAATATTTTTGCAAATCATCTATCTGATAAGGGACTTATATCTAGAATACATGAAGAACACTTCCAACTCAATAATAAAAAGCTAAAAACCCAATTTAAAAATGGACAAAGCCTCTGGATAGACATTTCTGGAAAGAAGATATAGAAATAACCAATATGCAAAAGAAAAGGTGCTCAACATCATTAGTCATCAGGAAATGCAAATCAAAATCAAGAGAGACCACTTCACACCCACTAGGACTAAATGTCTATAATCAAAAAGGCAGATAATAAGTGCTGGTGAGGATGTGAAGAGATTGGAAGCTTCATCCACTGCTCATGGGATCACAGAATGGTGTAGCTGCTGTGGAAAGCAATCTGAGAGTTCTTCAAACAGTTAAATATAGAATTATCACATGTTCCAGCAATTCCACTCCTTGGTATATACCCAAGAGAGATGAAAACATACATCCACACAAAAACTGACACACAAGTGTGCATAGCAGCACACTCATAATAGCCAAAAGGTGGAAACAACACAAATAGCCATCAACCTATCCAGAGATAAACAAAATGTAGTTTATCCATACCATGGAATGTTATTCCATAAAAAGGAATGAAGAACCAGTACACACTGTGACATGGATAAAACATTATGCTACGTGAAAGAAGCCAGACACAAAATTGTATGATTCCATTTATATGAAATATCCAATATAGGCAAATCCATAGAGACCTAAAGTAGATCAGTGTTTGCCAGGGTCTGGGGAATGTAAATGCTCTGAAGTGGATTGTGCTGACCATTTCACAAGTCTATTAATACACTAAAACCCACTGAATTCTTTCCCTCCCTCCCTCTCTTTCCCTCTCTCCCTCTCTCTCTCTCATATACACACACACACAATGGGCACCCCAGCCAGCGAGACTAGGGGCCCAAGGTGTGACTTTCACCTTTTTTCTTCATATACTTCCACAGTGCTTGTTTGTTTGTTTTTAACACATTTTGCTTTCTTTTTTTTTTTTTTAATATTTACTTCTTTATTTGCCTGCACTGGGTCTTAGTTGAGGCATGCGGGGTCTCTAGTTGGGGCATGCGAACTCTTAGCTGCAGCATGTGGGATCTAGTTCCCTGACCAGGGATTGAACCTGGGCCCCCTGCACTGGGAGTGCAGAGTCCTAGCCACTGGACCATCAGGGAAGTCCCAGCACATTTTGCTTTTGACCATAAACACAGACCAAAAGCCCTCTTCAAAGAGCCCCAAATAACTGCCAGCCTCCGATCCTACCAGTTGAGCTCTGGCCACCAAAGATGACACCCAACGCTCTCATCCACTCACCCATGCAAGCACCCCGCAAGTGCTGGCTGAGGGCCTGGGGCTGGTGCCAGGGACACAGATAACCAAGCTCAGAGTCCCGGACGGGAGACAGTGGGACACGTGAGGAGGCTGTCAGGCGCAATGACACCAGGCAGGCCCAGGGCCTGACAGGGAGGTGGGGGAACCCTTCCAGCTGAGCCTTAAAGAAAGCACGTGCCCTGCAGATGCGCTGACACTCCCCAACCCCGCCCGCCTCTCCAGCCCCACCTTCTCTAGACCAACGCAGGCCTTCCAGGTGGGTGCCTCCTGCAGGCTCCCTACCCCAACCCTGCCTGGAGCACCTGCCCCCCCAAGCCCCCGCCCCCGCCAACATTCCTCCCCTCTGCCCTCCCCTCTCCACACCCACTGCCCCTCCCTCAAGCCCTCCCCTCCCCACCTCCATCCACACTGACTCTATTCCCAGCCCTGATGACACAACCTTGAAGTCTCTACACAAGCTGCCCAGACCCTCCGGGCCGGCGCTCCCCACGCCCTGCCCTGTACTTCATGCCCTGTCCGCCTGGACAGGCCTTTGGCCCCGCGTGCAAAGAGCTGCCTCGGAAGCTTGGGGGGCTCCTTCCCCACGCACCCTTCCCCCGCACCCGAATTCTCGCCCCCGCCCCCAGCCCTGCCCGTGCACCGGGACGACAGGCCCCTCCGGGCTCCCCCGGGCGGCCCCGCCTCCATAACTGTCGCAGGCCAGGCTCTGGAGACCCCCGCCAGCCCACAGGGAGCTCTCCAGCCACAGGCCCAGGTGGCCTCAGCCCCGCAGGAATTTGTCCTGGAGCGAAGGTAGGGAGGACAGGGAGGGGCAAGGGGTTCAGGCAGACAGGAAGTGGAGATTGTTCTGGAAGGAGCAGGGCCCAGTGGGGAGGACTGGGGATTTCCGGAGGGAGAGCTGGGGAGTGACACCTCCACTGCTGTGGGGTGGGGGGACGTAAAGGTGAGGGGCGAAGAAGCTGGATTTTGGAGGCAGACGGGCAAGTGCATCTCACGAGCGAGAGCAGGGCGAAGGTGGGGCTGGGGGCGAGTGCCGGTGCGGGGAAGAAGTCAGGAGGCAGAAGCTAGAGCCCTTCGTGGGCCCAGCGGCGGGCCAGGAGTGGGTGTGCAGAGCCGGGCAGGGGTCCCCGAGGGCAGAGCCTGCTAATGCCTGCTGCGCCCCCCCAGCCCCCAGCAGGCACCCGACGGCGGCGGGATCGGGGGCTTCGCCCTGCTCCCTCACCAGGGGCGGCCTCCTCTCCGGGGCAGCACGGGCCAGGGCCTCAGGCCTCCAGTAGGCCCAAGGGGCTCACAGGATCAGGCCGCGGCCCATAGCCTGACCGCTTCTGCTCCTCTGGGCCACCCCTGGGCCTTGGCACTGGCCCCAGCCCAGCCACAGGCACAGCCCCGCCCCCCCATTCCCTTGCCTCAAGCCAGGAGGGGAGGTGACTCGGGGTGCCCCAGAAGCCTCCCCTCCCCTCGGCCCCGCTCGGCAGTCCCCGGCACCTACGCTCCCACTTTGCAACTCTCAGCCGCCCTCGGGCCAGTGCCACACGCTAGGGGGGCTTCACCGTGGCGGTGGCCGGTCCACTTTGGGCACGTGCCCCAGCACCTGCAGGCAGGAACCAGGCGAGCCCGAGAGGGGGCACGGGCCACGGCAGCCCTGTGTGCCCTCACAGCAGCCCTGGAAGCCCGCAGGGTCCTGTGAGGACTCACTCCTGAGAGGTGGGCCGGCCTCCCGGGAGCAGAGAGACACGGCTCCTCAGGCCGGGATGCTTCAGCTTGATGCCCTGACAGCCCCTGGAACCACACATGGCCCTGCGACGTGATCTGACCGAGGAAGATGCTGGAACAAAGCACTAGTTATTCTGTGTAGGTGTCCCCACTTTCACTAGAGTGGCCAGTTCATAAACAGTTCCGTGCTGGGGTTTGCCAGGAGAGCTGTGGCCCAGTGGGCAGCTGCTTCCTTGCCCTGGACCTGTCCAGATGGACCCTCCCAGGCCAGGCCAGCCCTCCAGAGACATACCCTCCCTCCCTGCAGGTGCGGCGGTCAGGCTCAGGAGCCCACTGTCACGAGTGTCTCTACCGGGCCCCAGCGAACTGGTCACAGAGGCAATGGATCGGCGACCACAGTGCTGACAAGGAGAAGCTGACAAGGAGAAGCACACAGCACATCCACCCGCCCGGGACCCACGAAAGCTGTGAGTGGAGGACTGCCTGGCGGAGGCGAGCCCTGGGCCCCGTGAAACCTCCCCTGCTTGCCTGGGCGAGGTCAGTGGATGGACAGCGGCTGCCCAGGCTCCAGGCAAGGTCCCAGCAGGACCTCTCTCCCTGACCTGCCCTTGGGGGCAGAGCCAGCCTAACCAGCCATGTGGAGCTGGGACCTGCTCTGGGTCAGCTCTGCCCAGGGCCCCACCTCGACCCTCTCTAAGCCTCTGCGGGCCAGGAGCCAGGGCTGTGTCCACTCCTGCTCAGAGCCCAGCGCCCCAGGCAGCTGGGCTGTGGGCAGCTGACAGCAGTAAGGCCTGGGCAGGTCCAGAGGCCCCAGGGGGTGTGGAGCAGGGCCAGGGGGGTCTGCCAAAGCCACAGAGTGGCTCCTCTAAAGAGGAGGAGGGGCTGCCCTGACTTCCCCAGCCCACAGCTGCTCCCCAGGGGACAGTAAAGGGGCGTAACAGGAGTCCCTGCCAAGGCGGGTGGTGGCCTAGGTGCTCACCCACTGGGGGAGGTGAGGAAAGGCAGAAACTATGCGACCCACTGCCAGACAGTGGCACCCGCACCCCTGGGGGAAGCACCTAGCTGAGAGGCAGGGGACAGCTCTGCCTTGACCCACGTGTCTGCTGTGCACAGACTCCGGACACAGGACATTGGCCAGGGCGGGGCGGCCCACCCCACCCACCCGCGCCACCCACCCGCGCCACACGATGCCCTATTAAGGACATGACTATGGGGCTCCGCCGATCGCGCTGCCTCTTCCTCGGGCGCCGGCGGCCGCGCGGGTCGAGCGAGGCTGGCGGCGGCGGGCGGGGCTGGGCTGGGCTCCGATCGGGACGACTACCGCGGACGAGGTGTCAGAGGCCGGACTGTCCGGCCGGAGGACCTGTCAGGGCCGGCCAGACGGCAGGCAGCCCGCAGGGAGGCGGGGGCGCCGTACCTTTGTACTTCTCCCGCACCTCCTCGTAGGCCTGGATGAAGTCCTGCTCGTCGGGCGGCGGACCGGGCGGCAGCAGGGCGGCCATGCCGGCGGCAGGCGCGGGACACGGCGGGGCGCTGCGGCGCAGAGCGGGCCTCCTGCCCCCGGCGGCCACTCGGTCCCTGCGGCCGCGCGCGCCTCTTAAAGGGGCCGCCCCCGCCCCGCCCAGCACCCAGGATGCCCCACGGGCGGGCGGGGCCCGGGGGAGAGGCGGCAGCGCGCCCGGGCGCCTCCCGGCGTCGGCTCGGCAGCCGCAGCGGAGCGGGCTGGCAGGCTCCGAGTCTGCGTCCCGCGCCCGTCCCGGCGGGCGCACACCCGCTCCCCGCCCCAGTCGCCAGCCCGCCGACAGCCCGAGTTCTCCGCGCCCGGCCCTGCAGGGGCCCCCACCCTCCCCAGCCGCGAGCTCTCCGCCACCCTGCCAGACCCAGCGACCTCACCTGGCCGCCCCCCCCCCACTTCTGCTCCAACCGCCGCTACCTAGGATCCTTCTATTGCCACCTGGGAGGTAGAGTGGGTATCTTCAATATGAAACCCTTACACACAAAAACTTAACTACGAATAAAAGGACTGAAATTTACAGAAGGAAAAAATGATTGGTTAAAAAAAGACAAATTCTTTGCCACCCATCAGATTGGCAATCCCCTATCTCCCAGTGTTGAGAAATGCCCTCTCCAGAATGCCCCGGGCAATGTTCCTCTAACTGGAAATGCCGCAAACCCTGTGGCCAGAAGCCCCACTTCCAGCGCTCAGGGCCAAGAGGGTCACCAGGCGCGCACACTAAGAGCGCCCCCAGGGGCTGATAGTGAAGAGGGTCCAGGGCTGCGGGAGGACATTCAGGGTTCACTTTCATATGAGTGAAAAAGAGCCTCGTCCTTTAACATCCGGATGTGACATGTGAAAAGGACTGGCGGTCCCGTGCCATGTCCACACTGGCCCCCGGGGGTGGGGCAGACGGTGAGGTTTCCCTTCACGCTGTCCTGCTCCCCTGCGTCCCCACAAGCTCTTGCTTGTGCTTCCACCCACAAAGTTCCTCGCTGCCCACACCACCATCCTCGCCCAGCACTGGGCTTCCAGGCCTCTTCCCACGCACCTCGGTCCACCCTCCCGGTCTCCTGCAGGGCCAGCCCGTCCCCCAGACCCTCATCATCATTCTGTCCTAGCCGACGAGACAGGGTCAGTAGTCCACAGACTGATCCAGAGACCCTCAGCTGGCTCCTCCCTTCCCAGCACGCCCTGCCCAATAGCCTCAAGCCCTAGGTCACCTACTTCCCAAAGGGAGGAGCCATCGTCCAGCTGCCAGCCCAACACTGTCAGGGGCCTCGCACTGGGCCTTCCCCATCCTCCCGCAAGAATGGCAGCTACTAGAGGGCACGGCCAGACTCTGGCTCAGGGAGGCGCTGGGGCTCTCGCCAAACAGGTGGCCCCTCCTTTCCTGCTCCTATATGCTTCTACCCACCCCACCCCCATGGTGGCAGCCAAGACCAGGGGCCTCGAAGGCGGCTTTGCCCCAGGATCCCAAGAAAGTGTCATCATCACATCTGGGCACTGGACCCTTGTCCTGAGACCAATGATGGTGCCACCTCAGCAAGCTCAACCTCAGGCCTCATGCAGCTGACTGGGTGGAGCCAGCAGGTGGCGCTGTGCGGTATGCAATCACCTGGGACAGGAGAGGCCCCCTCGGACCCGCAGATCACCCTCAGGTCTCTCATCCCAGTCCTATACCTGTACAGAGCACACAGCACGTGCTCAGTCAACAAGCAAATGTTTATGAATTTGACAGACGAAGCTCTTCAGCGTCGTTACCTGCAATGCGGATGACTGCCCGCTCGGCAGGGTCCAAGACACTCCCATTCCCCCCAGGGCCACCTCCGCTTAGCCGGCTCCGCTGTGTTTTCTCCAGGTTCCAGGGCAGTGTGTCCCCAGGGCTGGGCGATCCGCTGCCTCCGTTGGAGCCATCCTCAACCACTGCCCGTACCTCGTGGTCCTCGCCCGACATGGCCTCCTGGAGAGGGAGGGGGATGTCACACCACCGTGTATGGGGGGGATACTGCATACTGACCCACCACATTCTTAACCTAAACATGGACCCCACCCCATCCACTCTGTCATCTGGACACGGACACCCACACCACTCCTATGTCCCGCTTCATCTACATACTGAACCCCGACCCTCTCAACCCAGACACGGACAACCGTTTGCAGCCATCCACAGCTGGCCTCACCCCCTCCAGCTCATTCCTCCAATACCCACACGGTGACCCCCCCCACACCAACACATTGACCTCACTCCCTCCAGTCTATCACTGGGACACTGATACCCCCCACCCCCCAACATTCACTGCCACTCCCTTCTCTTAGTCACCCAAACACTGACCCCTCCACGCTGTCACCCAGGGGTTCACCCAATTAGAGGACACTGATCCCCCCCTCCACCCCGTCACTCGGACACTGGCCTCCGATCCCTCCATCCCAAACCTGGACTCCATCTCCTCTACTCCTCGAGTCAGCAAGCAAGCCAGGCCATGAGGAACCACTAGCTGCTGCCCCTCCCCTCAGCGGCCTTCAGGGAAGGACCCAGACCCCGCACCTCGCACACTGGCTCTACCTCCAAGCTGTCTGAGCCAATAGCGCTCGCCATCGCCTTACCCCAGCCCAGCCCCAGCGCAGTCCCACCTCGGGCTCCGCAGTGAAGGCCTATAAATAGCCGGAGCCGCATCAGCGTGGGCCGCGGGAGCTCTGCTGCGGCAAGCTGGGTGGCAGCCTGGGCTGCCCCTCCAGCGGCCCACCCTGCGCGGCACGCACACCGCACCGCGGAGCTGCCGAAGGGCACCCACACCCGCGCGTGCACGCCCCTCAGCTCCCGGGCCCCACAAGCGCTGGCGTGCAGGAGGTGAATGGGGCTCTGTCCCGGCGGGGCCGGGCTGGCGCAGGGGCACAATGTGGGCTCTGTGCCTCCGCCCCTAGGCTAAGGGCTGGGGAGGAGACGGCGGGCACCGAGCTGGGGGCCACCCTGCCCCGCCCCCTACAGCCCGTCCGCAGGGCGCCTCCGCTCCAGCCCCCCGCCCGGCGCCCCGCCGCCAGCCGCACCACCCCAGCCTCCTTTCCTGCCCACACCCCGGGCACCGCCCGTCCAGTTCCGCAGTCTCCGCGCGCGGAGGTGGCGTCCTCCCGAGGGAGGATGGGCCGCGACGCAGCCTCTGGTTCCGCGATGCCTGCGGAGGGAGAGCCCCTACCCCACCCCGCGGCTCCCACCCGCCGCGCGCCTCTCTGTCCCGGCCCCGGTCTTACGTGCCCGGTGGCTCAGCTCCGCTGGGCTCGGCCAGTGCGGCCGGACGGCTGGTGCCGGGAGAGCTGCGCAGGCTGCGCGGGCGGGGCGAGTCCGGAGCTCCGCCCCGGCCGCGAACCGAGCGCCGCCCGTGCGGCCCCTGAGCTCGAGTGCGCGCGGGGCAGGAGCGCGAGCGCGGCTTCTCCCGGGTACCGTCCCCCGCGCGCACCCCCACCGCCCGGCACGGCCCCGTCCCCGCGCGCAGAGGGCGGGCCGGTCGGCAAGGAGACGTCGTTAGGGGAGCGGAGCGTGCGTGACACTAAGGCGACGCGGGGTCGCTCGGGTGCGGGCCGGGTCTGGCCTCGGCCGACTGACCAGGGCTGCCCCAAAGCACCAGCGGACTCTGCGCCCCGGCCCCCGCCCCTAGCCACCCCCCAAACAGGTCGGACCCGAAGCTCCAGCAGATCCCCCCGCCTGGTTTCACGTACACATTTATTTAAACAACACAGTCGCGCTCGGGCGAGGGCCGGCCCCCCTCCTCCTCCTGGGCTCTGCTGACCCCTGGTGGTTGGGCCGGCCCGAGGGTGGGGGGGCGGGGAACCCTGCCCAAGCCCTCCTCGTCCGGCCGCCCGTATGGGCACCACTGCAGGAGGCAGGGGCGCCCCCGGGGGCAGCTCGGGCGGGGAAGGGTGCGGTGGGGCTGTGCGGAGCGGGGAGCCTGGGGAGCAGGAGGCCAGCGGCTCGGCCGAGGGGGCGGGGCCTCTAGGGTTAGGTGGCTGGGGAGTTGCTCAAGAGCCCAGGGGGGTCTCCAGGGGGAGACCGAGACATGTGCTTGCAAGTGATGAGGTGGGTGGGCAGCGCCTGGGTGTCGTGAAAGATGACAAAGATGCTGGGCTGGGGGAGGCAGTCCACCGCGCTGTCGTAGCGCAGGAGCGCGTGGCCGGGGGGCCGCGGGGGGGGTGCCCGCAGCCCGCGGCGGCCCTGCCCGTAGTCGCCGGTCAGCACCCGCGCCACGAACACCGCCTTGTGGCCCTCGGCGTCGGGGGGCGAGTAGCGGTCCAGCACCGACAGGGAGGCGCGCTTGGCGAAGTACACGCCCTGTCCGTAGAGCGTGCCTGCGGCGGGGGGAGGGAGGCACGGGGGTCAGGGTGGTTACGGTGGGCAGAGACCGCGCCCCTTCGGGGCCCCAGGCCTCACCGTTGCGGCCGCAGAAGCTGCGGTTGAAGCCGTGCGCGCAGATGTCTGGGACGGCGGCCACCGACGTGCCGTGGTACAGGACCTGCTCGGCCGGCCGCCGGTCACAGCACTGCTCCAGGCGCTCCCGGTGCAGTTCGTACTGCTGCTGCAGCAGCGGGTGCAACACACGCTCCACCTGCGGGCGGCCTTGGTCAGAGCCAGGCTATTGTATCCCCTGGGCCACAGGGCAGGGCTGAGCCCGGAAATCAAGAGCCCTCTCCTGGAGGAGTTCAGGGCCTGGGGAGACCTCACAGCTCCTGTCATGCTCTGCCCAGTAGCAGACATTAGGCGGACGTTCGCCACCTCCACCGAGCCCCAAGTGGCATTGGAGGGCTTCCAGGGGGGTCTGCAGGTAGGCAACCCATCCACTCACCAGAACCCTGCACCCACAGCCAGGCCTCTGCAGAGAAAAGCTGAGCCCCCCGCCTGCATTGCCTGCAGGACTTCACTCCCAACGCCAGGAGATGCCCCGGACCTCTCAGTGATGGGAGATCAAGGTGACCAACCCAGTAGTCAACCGAAGAGGAGCCAGCTCAGGGACCCAAAAAGTTTCTAAAGAAATTCTAACTAGTCACTTCAGAGGGATGCAAATGAATATTATATCCAGGAAACAAGACTACCTACTGTGAAAAAGAAACAGTCTGAAAATTAGAGAGTTCTTACATTGAGAATGGAATTGCTGAACTGCATCCAGTGGGTGTGGATAATAATAAGATGATGAAGATGGAGTTCAGGAAGGGACTCAGAGTGCAGAGCTAAAGAAAAGAGTTGGGAACTGTGAGAGGACAGATGAGGGAGGGGGGAGGAGCTCTAAGATCTGAGTCGTAGGAACTCCACAAGAAGACAACCAACAGGTGATGGGAGCAAGTGAGGACTTAATGGAAGACAGTTTGAGCTGAAGGCAGCATCTTCAGATGGAAAGGATCTTGCCATAAAATGCCAAAGACAATGTGGAAAGGCACCTACCTGCTGGGAAAACTTCAACCTTCAAAGTGAAAGAAAAGTCTACAAGCGTCCAGACGCACGCATGCACACACACACACGCACACCCCAAAGTCGACATACAGACATGGAAAAAAACCTCACGTTTTCATACTGGGGTCCTCACCAGCGATACTGGATGCTAAGAGACCATAGAAGGATTTTTTTTTTCTTGCCTTTCCAAGAACAAAAAATTTTAAGGAGGAAAGAAAAAGAGTTAAGTCTTTCAAAGATCTGAAGGGAAACATATTTTGATCTTGAACCCTATATCCAGCCAAACTATTAATGGTGAGGACAAAATAAGGACAGATTAAGGTATGCAAGAACCAGCTGTGCTTAAGTTAACAGAAATGTCTTAATAAACACATAGCATCTTTTGTTTGAAAAAAATACCAATATCAAATTATAGTTGCAAATTACTTCTAACTGCAAAAGGCAAAATCCATTTAAAAGTTCAAAATGTTGACTACTCACTCAAGGAGATACTTTTACTACACAGAAAAGGAATCTATGCAAGAAGGTGACAGGGTCACCAAGAGTAAGCCAGCAGCCAAGCACCACAGAGAAAAAGGAAGAAAGTAAACAAAATCAAGAGCCATTAGTTGGGCTTCCCTGGTGGCACAGTGGTTAAGAATCCGCCTGCCAGTGCAGGGGACACGGGTTCAAGCCCCGGTCCGGGAAGATCCCACATGCCGCGGAGCAACTAAGCCCGTGCGCCACAGCTACTGAGCCTGTGCTCTAGAGCCCGCCAGCCACAACTACTGAAGCCCACATGCCACAACTACTGAAGCCTGCAGGCCTAGAGCCTGTGCTCCGCAACAAGAGAAGCCACCTCAATGAAAAGCCCGTGCACTGCAACGAAGAGTAGCCCCAGCTCGCTGCAACTAGAGAAAGCCCGCACACAGCAACGAAGGCCCGACGCAGCCTAAAAAATAAATAAATAAAATAAGGCTATTAAAAAAAAAAAAGAGCCATTAGTCCTTGAATCCTAGAATATTCTCTTTCATGCAACATGGTTTAAATAACTAGGTTTTTCATTTCCCCCTTTCCTCTCTGGTCCAGTGGTAAATATTTTTTCATTGTCATTATATATCGATCAACCTATGGCCCGAGCATGGAGCTTCATGCTTGGAATAGAAGCATGCCATGCAGAATAGAAGATGACGTTTGTTTGTCAACCTTGCCAACTTCAAAATAATGTCACTGGCCAAACTGTGAGATGGAAGAGGGAGGAGGAGGTGAAAGGGGGGAAGGGAAGCCCATTCTCCTGATCTTCCGTGCAGAGAGGCAAGAAACAGTCTCTAAAATCGTTAAGTGGAAAAAAGACTCAAGTGTACCACGTAAAGTCACAAAGGTCCTGCTAGAAGAATCAAGCGCACGTGACTAACAGAGCCTCGGGAGGAGCACGGGGCATGAGTGCAGGGCGTCCTCCTCTCGCCAAGTGCAGAAGTGACAGCTGCTAAGTCCACCCAGAGTTACAGGGGTCATCCCCAGGAAAGCGGTGGTGGCGGTGCTGGTGGCGGACTGCGCCTGGTCTGGGAAAGGCCTGAGGTTCTGCGTATCTGACCAGATCCGGGTTGCTACTGCTGCTCACCGCCCCCTGCCCCCAGGCCCACCCACCCACAAGTCGGTGCATCAACAGTCAAGAGGGCCACCTGGCTTTACCCGCGCCGTGAGCCCAGCTCTCACCTCCCAGTCACTCTCCGCCCCTGCCTGGCACACGGCCCCTCCTCAGTCCTTCCTTCTGGCCCTGCAGGCGCTCTGGCCCTCGCTGCCTCCAGCGCCCCGCCTCCGAGCCCCTCCTTCTCAGCCTCTGCTTCCCACCTGCCTGGGTGGCCAGGGCTCCTGGGGCTCCCAGAGCTTCATTCGGGTCCCCCACCCGTGGTGCCCAGCCCTTTCCGCAACCCAACCGTGCTCAGAGTTGCCACATTCAACAAGTGAAAATGTACGAAGAGGCTGCCTCGCTGCAGCCAGCCCTCTTCCTGCTGGAGCAGACCCCTTGGGAGGCAGACGGGCCCCAGAACAGCACCCGGAACAACTGCTGGAATGAGTCATCCTCACAGTAGCCACGAGATGGCATCACCACCCCATGCTCTAGAGGAGGAAACTGTGGAGGCATCGGGCTGGAACCGGCGAAGTGGGGGCCTGTACTGGGACCCCCTAAGCTCTACAGCCTTCTGCCTCCCGGGCCGCACTCTCGTGAACACCCTTCGGGCAGGGAACGGGGCTGCGGAGCCCTGCTGCTCCCCTGCCCCCGACAGCTTTCAGCCTGCTGGGCAGCTTCTGGCCAGCCGATCCTGACGTAGGCAAGAGTGATAGCCCACAGGCTCTGCAAGGCAAAAATGGTGCCAGGAGCCCAGGAGGCCAGGGGCTGGCAAGGCAGGGCGTGGACTCACCCGGACAACACGGATCCTGCCGTGGGCAGCGTCCAGTGTGTCGCAGAAGGCCTGCACTACCGTCTGGAACTCACTGCTGCTCTCGGCCACGCACTCCAGCCTGCCCAAGGGCTCCCTCGGCCTCTGCTGTGGCACTGACACACAGAGAGAAAGGGGGTGCGCGCCATGCCCGGGGCACCGGTCCACCCTGCCCTCCCCTGCGCGGGCTGCAGACTCACGAGTGGGGCCCGAAGCCGCCAAGGGAAAGGCCAAGCTCTGATCCCAGGGGCCAGCCTGCAGCGCTGCTAAGTGGCGGGCCGCACGGGTGGGCTGGGTCCCAAAGCCACGGAGGACGGCGCGGTCACCACGAAGGGCAACACTCACGCCGTGGCGCCGCTCCAGGCGGGCGCACAGCTCCGCGGGCAGCACGCAGCCCTGGGGCCCCACCGTCTCCTCCCGGAGGTGCACCTCCAAGGCCGCCTCTAGGGCCCGGTCCAGCTCATCCATATCCTGCTCAAAGGCCGCATGCACCTCCAGCTGGGCCCAGCTACCAGGCCCCCCACGCCGGAGCTCCTGTTCTTCCTGCAGCGGGGGCGGCTCCAGCAGGGAGAGGGCCAGGGCCCGCTGCAGCGCCACCGCCTCCTCCCGCTCGGCCGCCTGGCCCTGTGGCTCCAGTGACCGGTAGAGAGCCAGCTGCAGCTCGGCCTCCTCCTCCAGCCGCCCGGGCGCCCCGGTGCTGGGGGCCACGGGCCCCTCCCCAGCCCTGGGAGTCTTCTCCTCCTCCGGCTGCCCCTCAGGCTCCTCCTCCCCCAGCTCCAGGGGCAGCCGGTCTTCCCCGTCCAGGCCCTCCAGGGCGGCCAGCAGCTCTCGGACCTCCTCTGGGGACAGGGAGAGGCACCGGGTCAGGGGTCAAGTCCAGCCAGAATGGGGCTGAGGAGAGGACTAGTCAGGGGACGCGTGGAAGGTGGAGGGGGGTTAGAGGGTATATGGTCACAGGGCAGAGCAGCGGAGGGTGAGGTCAAGAAAGGGCCGCAGGATGTGCCAGGGTCCCCAGGGAGCCCTACCTAGGCTCATATTCTCCTGGGCACCGTCCGTATTGTCTGGAGGCCACAGGGTGTGGGAGCGGCCAGGGAGGGCCTGTAGGGCCTCAGTGGGGTCCACCTGTTGGGAAAGAATGCCAGTACCCCCTGGACACATACCCCTCCCAGGCCTCTGAGCAAGGGTGGAGGAGGTACGGGGGACTGAGGTGTGAAAGAGGGGAGGGGAGGGGAGGGGAGGGGAGGGCTCCATGTCTACCTCTCCCAGGTCTGTGTCCAGGGCAGCCCTGGCCAGACGCTCTGTCCCAAAGACGCACTGGAACTGAGCCTCCAGCCCCCGCAGAAGGTGCTGCCCCTCTGGGCTCAGCAGGAACCTGGCGCTGCCTGGGTGCTTCAGGCTCAGCACGTGACAGCTAACGCTGCCCAGCAGACTTTGCAGAAACTCCTCGGCTGCCTGGCATGGGGCGAGGGCTCCGCAGAGCTGCAGGACCATGGGGCAGGGTGAGGAGGAGCAGTTGGCAGGTTTAGGGCACAGGAAAGGCAGCCAGAGCCCCCAGTAGTAGAGGTGAGGAATCCTCAGGGGTCGCGTACCCGAAATCCAGTCATATCTGATCCCTCGAGCGGGAAGAGGGCGACGTCTCCCAGGCCAGCAAGAAGGTCCTCATGATAGAGTTGAATGAAGCGCATTGCTCCCAGCTCCATCGGCAGCACTGTCTCCACCAGGCCCTCCTGCCCCGGGGACCCCACAGGGCCCAGGCTCATCGACGCCACCTGCTCCAGAGACTCCATGGCGATCTCCACTGGGCCTGGAGACCCCGTAGGCCCTGGGCTCACCAGCCCCTCCTGTTCTGAAGACCCCACGGGCCCTGAGCTGACTGGCCTGGCCTGTCCCAGCGAGGACCTGTCCCAGAGAGGACCTGTCCTCAGAGAGGCTCCTGTTTGCCCCGGTGCCTCCTCAGAGCCCAATGTCACATTCCCTGCACAATTCTGTGCCCCTGCTGGCCCTCCAGCCTCCAGGAGAGCATGCTTGGGGGCCCCAGGCCCCAACTCGGCCAAGCGGTTCCCTCCACTGGTGTGCTCGCTGAGCTCCTCGGGCTCCAGGACATCGTAGTGCGGGACAAGGCTCAGCTCTGAACCCTGCAGCTGGTGGGCCCGCTGCAGCACCCGTTCGGCCACTTGGAGGAAGGGAAAGGACAGAAGTCGTCAGGGCTCCAAGGCATAGGGAGGGTGGGCTGCCCTGCCCAGCCCCACTCACCCTGCCACTGCTGGAAGGAAGCGATGGTGCCCAGGTGCCCTGGCAGGCTGCGCACGCCCTCCAGGGGCCCCCCGCCACTGCGGCGCTCATTCTCCAGGTACAGCTCCAGCAGCAGCAGGTCTGCAGGGGGGCTGCCCCCCACGACACGCACCGCCCGGGCCTGGGGCACCCAGGCCAGGGAGACCTCGGCCCCCTCCAGGCTCAGGGCCTGGGCGTGCTCCTCCAGGACGCGGGCTTCTGTGGGGAGGGTGCAAGTCAGCTCGGGGCATCTCCCCTGAAAGGCACGTCCGCCCCAATCCCGCCTCTCACCTGCCTCTGAAAGGGGCTTGGGCAGCTGCACCAGGGACCGGTCTGGTCGGGGACTGGCCAGGGCACGGCACGGCTGCACTGGCTGCCCTGCGGCACAAAGCAGGGCTTGGACGTACTGCTCCAGGCGCCGGGGTCCCGTGCCAGCAGACAGCCCCTGGAGCAGCAGGCGCGCAGGGGCGCGTGGTGGGGCTGGCCGCAGGCTCAGCCGAGCGCCGTGCAGAATGTGCTCCTCCTGGGCCAAGACCCTCGCTGCATCTGCAGGCAGGGGGAGGGGTGTCAGGGCCAGCGGCCGATGGGGGCCCAGGCTGCCCCTTTGCGTGGGTCCCTTCACCTGCAGCCTCCTGGAAGGTGAGGATGCCCCCGCGGCCAAGTCTCTGCCAACTCGACACCGGGCCACCCCCAGAGCTTCGAGGGTTCTCGAAGTAGAGTGTGAGCAGCTCATCTGGGACGTCGGGGGGCAGGCCTCTGAGCTCCACTGCTACCCTCAGCTCCGCCTCTTCCTCGTCCATCATCACAGCCTGGGCCGGAGGAGCAGGTGGGGTAGCAGCCCACAGCCCCGCCTCACCCCTCGCAGGCCCCTGGGCAGCGTTCCCTGGCACCCCCCTCACTGTGGGGCTGGCCCACATCCCGCACTCACGCTCCCCCGGCTGCCTGGGCCGCCGCAGCCCAGGCCTTCCGCCGGACTCCTTCCCCTTCGCCCTGAAGCCGAAGGGCTGGGACAAGAAAACAAAAGTGAAACCGTCGGAGGGAGGGAGGGGCCCGCAGTGCTGGGGCCGAGTGGCTGCCTCTCAGGTGCTTCCCTTCTCAGGCCCCTCCTGCAGAACTTTCCAGCCCCACCCCCAGCTCCTCAGCCCTCTGCCCAGCCCACCCGCCCCATCTGTCTGACCTCAGCCCAGCGGCTGGTAGGGTGGGGGGAATGTCCGCTCGCGGTCCTCCACTCCCACCGGCCCTTCCCTGTGAACCTCAGTACGGCCCTCCCTAGTATATCCACACGGGGGACTCGAATCATCGCCCTCCACTCAAGACCTCAAGCCTCCGTGTTACCCTCCCCCACTGCACGAGCACCTTGGGGCCCTGGCCGGCCCGGCTAAGACTGGCTTTCAACTCTCCCCAGCAACCTGGGCAACTGCACCGCACTCACCCTTAAACAACATACAGGTGACCGACCTCCCACCCCGCAAGGGTGGGTCGGCAGCTCCCACTCCTGATCTATGAGAGCTTCCATCCCAGCACAGCCTTCCTTCCCGCCCCCACCGCACCACCACCACCCCCACCCCCGCCTCCCCAGCCTACGCTGTCCTCAGAGGTGGCGGCGGCACCAAGGCTGACCCCAGAAGGGGCTGATGCTGTGCTCACGGGCCTTGCTGCAGCGCATCCCCGTGACAGAGGGGACAGAGGGGACGCGGAGCCTCATGCTCGGCTGCACCTTTACAATCCACAATCCCTCCCGCCGCCAAGTACCCCCCTTGCCTGTGCTCCATTGGCTTCCAGCCTCTCAGAGAGTTGTGCCCCCCACTGCTCTCCATCTCACACCTCCCACTTATCCCTCAGCCCCTAAAACCCAGCCTCTGCCCCTGCTACTTCTCCAAGGAATTGAGGACCTGTGCAGTCTGTGCCCCGAGCTGTACACCCAGCACACTGGCTGCCCCCACCCTGATCTGAGCCTCCATCATCTCTTGCCTGGGTCACTACTCTGACCTCTTAACTGATCTCTCTCTGCCACTCCTGCCCACTCACACTGTCCATCCTCAACAGAGGGCAGGGTGAGCCTTATAAGTGGCACCGACAGCTGCTACAGCTGGGTCCACAGTAAAGCCAAAGTCCTTTGGAGGACCTGCCAGGCTGGACTGACCGGGCCCCAGTCCCTTCTGCCGCATCCCTCCTGCATCCCCCGTCCGCCGTCATCCAGTGCAGCAGACCCTCCCACCCCAATGCCCTTGCACTGACCCTTCCCTCTTCCCAGACCAGCCTCTCCTACAGAGCCACCTGGCCACCCCTCCCCCTGATTCGCCTTACCAGGTTCTTGGTGGCAGATTCAAGTTGAACCTAAAATTCTTCAAGGAACTGTGACTTGCACGGGCCCCTCCTAGGGCCCTGGCCTCAACTTCACATTTGTCATCTTAAATTATTTTTCTTAAAAAAGACCCCTCAGATTGTATGAGCATCTAGTTCTACAAAACCTGAAGTCACCCCTGCCTGCTCTATATTTTCTCCTCTCACAGAACTCATCATCTTCTAACATACTGTATAATTTACTTATTACACCAATCCCTGCTACCACAGGCGGCAGTGTGCTGGAGCAACTCACATCATGACTACATTGTTCAATTTTCAGGAATCTTTGTGAATCAGTTGTTAAACTGGGGGTCGCTTGAAATCAGCCAGGATGGGGTATTTATGTGAGGGACAAGTGCAAAGGTACAGATCAGGGCTTCCCCTCCCTGGGGCCTGCTGTTCAACAACGAACCAGCACACACCAGCTGCACAGGACAGAGCCTCTTCCCAATCACTGCTGGGCCTGGGAGAGGCCACTATCCGAAAGGCCGGAAAGTACAGTAAGATCCCCAGGCCCCAGGTGGAGAGGCACTCCTGCAGAGGGCTCCAGGAGACCACGTTGCAGGGATGTCCCTGGCGGTGGCAGGCAGCACTTCCTCAAGACGGCTGAAGCCGAGGGAATTTAACTTGGCCTCCAGTCCTGGGGCATCTCTAAGCCTCAGCCCCTTAGCAGCGAAACAGGGCTAAGAATGCCACCCTTACAGCTTTGTGGTTCTGTGATAAAGACAAGTAAGGATAACCGGTCTAGTAGGGACCTGGACTGGTTTCATAGAGAGGATAGAGCATTTAAACAATTAGGCCTCTTGATTTGGAATAGACTTGGATGAAAGGGGAAGCGGAGTTTTAAGGCCAAGGAGGGATGGAGAGTGCTTGTCAGACTTAGCAAATCCTAGATTTAAGAATAAATTTCTCAAAATTCCCTGACCCAAATTGGAGAGGCTAGGTCTCAGCCTCCAGAGGTCTACAGACCTCACGGCCCAAGGCCACCCCTCAGCGGACAGTACGGGACGCGGGTCTCGGGCCTAGGGCTCGGAAAGAAGCCAGCAGGGCGACCCAGTCGGGCAGGGTCCATCCGGGAGAAGCCCCCGCGTTCCCCGCGGAGCCCAGCCCACGGCCCCGCCCCCGCGCCGCCGGCCCCGCCCCGTCACAAGGCCCCGCTGCGTCTCCCGAGCCGCAGGCGCAGGCCCAGCCCAGCCGGCCGCGGAGCGGGTGCGGGTGCGGGCGCGGGCACAGCGGCCGTCGACCGCGCGGCCGCGCAGCGGACACCCGGCGCCCAGGCCTGAGGCGACTCGCGCGACTGGTGAGTCCCCGGCCCAAGCCCAGCAGCGGTTCTACTCGCTCAGCCGGCCGGCCGCTGCCGCCCCCGCGCGGGCCCTGCGCAGCAGACAGGCGTTGCGGTGGGTCAGTCGGTCGGTCCGGCCGGGCGCGCGGCCCGCGGGGGCCGGGGGGCGGTGGCGGCGGGGCCGGGGAGCCGGAGGGCCCAGGGCGGGCGGGGGCGGCGCACTGCGGCGACAGGCGGACGGGCGGTCCGAGCGCTCCCCGAACGGGCAGGAGGGCCCACCCCGCCCTCGGTGCGGGTTCCGTGGCCGCCACCACCGCCCGCCTCGCCCCCACGTCCGCTTTGTTCCCCCGCACGCCCTCTGGTCGCTTCCATCCCCCACCCCCCCGCAACCCGCTGTTCCTGGCGTACCCCGCTGGCAGGCACCCCGTCAGCCGATCCAGGCCTGCTGCCCCCACCCCGGGAGCGAGGGACGCTCGGGCCCTGCTCTTGGAGGGGGGTCAGGGTTCTGGCTGGTCACAGATGGCGTGGGGATTTCCTGGGATAGAAATAGCCGCCGGCTCTGGCCCCTTAAAGCTGCTTAAGGGGCGGGATGTGAAGGGGAGGGTCCGGGCACACCCCCGCACCTCCCCGACCGCGCCCCCGGCACCGACCCGCGCTGAGCTCTGACCCGGAGAGGCCAGCCGCGGTGAGACGGCCCCTCCAGTTGCTTGCAGGAAACGGCAGAAGCCCAAAATCCCGAGGCTGCCAAAGTCATCCCCTCGTCCATCCCCTCCTCCATCTTTGGGGTCGGCCTGTATTGGCCCCTCCTGAAGCCGCACGCCCAGCCACCCGATACCCACCCGCCTCTCCTGGCCCCCCAGCTTGGGTTCCAGACAGCCCTGGGGCAAAGGTCACGAAACCCCCTCCTTCCGTCCCGTTTCCTGGTAGCAGGTGGAGAGGCCCCTGGCTGGTTCCTGTCACCTCAGGGCTAACTGTTCTCTCTCTGTCCTCTAGGGGGAGACCACAGAACCTGAGGCCATGTCCCATGAAAAGAGTTTCTTGGTGTCCGGGGACAGCTATCCTCCCCCCAACCCTGGATACCCTGGGGGGCCACAGCCCTCCTTGCCTCCCTACCCAGGGGCCCCTTACCCACAGCCCCCATTCCAGCCTTCCCCCTATGGCCAGCCAGGGTATCCCCAGGGCCCCAGCTCCTACCCCCAGGGGGGCTACCCTCAGGGTCCCTACCCCCCAGGAGGCTACCCCCAGGGCCCCTATCCCCCAGGAGGCTACCCTCAGGGCCCCTACCCCCAAGGGGGCTACCCTCAGGGGCCGTATCCACAGAGCCCCTTTCCCCCCAACCCCTATGGACAACCACAGGCCTTCCCGGCACAGGATTCTGGCTGTGAGTAGTGGGGCAGGGGCAGGGGCAGGGGAGGGCAGGGGGAGGGCAGGGGCTCCTGGCACCAGTAAGGGGCGCTGACCCAGCCCGTCCTGCTCCTCAGCACCTCAGCATGGGAACTATCACGAGGAGGGTCCCCCATCTTACTACGACAACCAGGACTTCCCTGCCACCAACTGGGATGACAAGAGCATCCGGCAGGCCTTCATCCGGAAGGTGGGCCACAGGGGCTGGGGAGGGCGTGGGCAGCTGTGCTGGCCGGAGCTCTGAGCCGCCTCCCTCCCCAGGTGTTCCTGGTGCTGACGCTGCAGCTGTCTGTGACTCTGTCCACCGTGGCCGTGTTCACCTTCGTCGGGGAGGTGAAGGGCTTTGTCCGGGAGAACGTCTGGACCTACTACGTCTCCTACGCCGTCTTCTTCATCTCCCTCATTGTCCTCAGCTGCTGTGGGGACTTCCGGCGAAAGCACCCCTGGAACCTCGTTGCACTGGTAACCCCCAGACCCTGAGTCCCTGGCCCCCAGGGCCAGGCCTTCACACCCCATGACTCACGCTTCGGAGCGACAGAGGGGGACGGGGGTGGGGGTGGGAGTGCGGCAGCGGCTCCACGTGCTCAAGGCTCCGTCTCCCCTCAGTCGATACTGACCGTCAGCCTGTCCTACATGGTGGGCATGATCGCCAGCTTCTACAATACTGAGGCGGTCATCATGGCCGTAGGCATCACCACGACCGTCTGCTTCACGGTGGTCATCTTCTCCATGCAGGTAAGGGGCCCCCCAGGGCAGGGCCGCCGGCCCCGGGGGCCCAGAGGCCTTGCGGGGCTGCGGCACGCAGGGCCTCCTGTCCGCCCCTGTGCCCTCAGACCCGCTACGACTTCACCTCGTGCATGGGCGTGCTCCTGGTGAGCATGGTGGTGCTCGTCGTCTTCGCCGTCCTCTGCATCTTTGTCCGGAACCGCATCCTGGAGATCGTGTACGCCTCGCTCGGCGCTCTGCTCTTCACCTGCGTGAGTGGCAGGGGCGGGCGGTGGGGGCGGGCGGCTGGGCGGGGGGGATGTCTCTCCACGTGACCGTGCTGCCACCCGCAGTTCCTGGCAGTGGACACCCAGCTGCTGCTGGGGAACAAGCAGCTGTCCCTGAGCCCGGAGGAGTACGTGTTTGCCGCGCTGAACTTGTACACGGACATCATCAACATCTTCCTGTACATCCTGACCCTCATCGGCCGTGCCAAGGAGTAGCCCGAGCGCCTGGCACACGCGGGGCCCCACTCAGGTGGCATGGCTGGCCTGGACCCTGCCCCCAGCGTGGCAGTTCCCCTGTACCTCCCCTCTCTCATCCCTGTGCGCAGCCTGGGACAGAGGGAGCCCCTCTCCAACCCTCCTGTGTGTACACTGCAGACACTTCTGTTTGGACCCGCTGTGGCCAGCATGGCCCCTTCTAGCCCTCCCGCCCTGCCAAAGGGCAGTGGGGCCCGGTTTCCGTGCCACCTCCTGCCCACTCAGTGTTGCATGAGCCCTGTCTGCCAGCCCACCCCAGGTCTGGGGGCAACACCAGGTCCCAGGGGAGAGGGGTGGAGCCAAGAGGTGAGGGTGCACGTCTCCCCTCCTGTCCCAGCTCCCCCGCCTGGCATAAAGTATCCCTTTCCCCTCCCCAGCCCCACACTGGAGTGTTGCCCTCGGGGGACCTGCGGGGTGTGAGGGTCTCGTCCCTGTGCTGGGCCCTGAGGGCAGAGAGGACGGGTATGTTTCAGGGGAGGAGGACGCCTTCCTCTCATTCTGCTGTCTTTAAAATTACAATAAATGGGACCTGCCGCACTCTGTGTTCCCTTCGTCACTCTCTCGTCACTGCCACTTCCTCCACAAGGTGGGGAGGGGTCTGGGCACTGCCAGAGTGAGGCAGTGAGCAGGACCGGCGTCGACGGTGGGGCTTGGCTCCGGGTGGAGGTGGTGGAGGTTAACGACAGCAGCTAATCTTCCTCTCGCCGCGCTTCCACCTCCGTTGCTGCAATCTTCCCAGCCACGTCAGGAGCTGTATGCCGGGATTCGCAGCTGACGGACGGGGACCCCAAGGCTCCCGGTGGTTACGCGTGGTGCCTGGGTCACACGACGTCTGCCACTCGTGCCTGGGAACTGCACGGCATGATGGGGCGGGGGCCGCGACACCCTCATCATCTCGCCTCGGGCCTGATGGGCAGCGGCACAGGTCACTGACCGCCCCCAGGCAGGCCTGTCCTGCTCCTCTGGCTCTAAAGGGCCCCCAGGGAGCCCATCAGCGGGCACCTGACGCGTGGCCCAGGCCTGGCTCAGATGAAGGCCCTCCGCACCCCTCCCCCCTCCCCCTGAGAAACCTGCACACCGGAGTCCCCAGGGGAGAGCGGGCTGGAGACTCTGAGGGCCCCTGGCCTGCCCCTGGCACCTTCCGCAGCTCTGCAGGCCCCACCCTCCCGTGGCCCTCAGCCTCAGCTGGTCCTGCGCGCGTCCTCCCCTGTGGCTCTTGCTGTGCCAACTCCGGAGCCCCGCCCCCCGGCCCCGCCCCCCGGCCCCGCCCCCGGCCCTGGGATGTGCACTCGGAGGTCAGCCAGCTGTCCTTATCCTCATCCTCCCACACAGGGGTCCCTCCGCTGCCCGGGGCTCAGTCGCTCTGAGCACCTCCCTGCCCTGAGCTCTCCTGAGCTCCTAGCCCCCCAGTGGACACTCCTGACTGTGGCCTTCCCCCACAGGGCCCGCTATCCAGGGCTCTCCCACCTCCTCCCCGCCAGCCCATCAACCCACTCCTTTAACTGGTGCGGGCGCCCCAGCATCTCTGAAGGGACCCCACACTGCGAGCCAGTGCCCGCGGGCACCTCGGCTGTGGCCTGCCCCGTACCTGCTGCTCCTGCGTGAGCTCCGTCGGCGTCCACCTGACCCCCGGGCCGGAAACGGGTCTGTCCTCTCTGCCCTCGCTCATCCTGCCCCACCCTCCTCGTGCTCACCTGTCAACTCACCTCCACCAAGCCTCTGCCCAGCTGCCAGGTGTGCTTCCGACACACTGATCACACCACCCGCCTGATGGTTACCAGCGGGATGAAGTCCACCTTCCCTGATGGCCTTCCGCTGTCCCCGAGCTCCTCAACCCAAGGCCTGACCTTGCTCGGCCTGAGCCACAAGCGGGCCCCACTTCCCCAGGCCCGACGCACACCGCCTTCCCAGCCACCTGGGCCCTTCCTGGAGACCACCTCATGCTACACGGCTACCCCTAGTCACTCTGCTTTGTTCGCCTGCCAGAGCGCCGGGCAGGCGACGCGGCTCCCCTCCCCCACCTCTCCTCGAGCAGGTGCGGCTCCTCATCCAAGGTGCCCTGCCTGCAGGCGCTCCAAGCGCACGGGACCCCGCTCCGTGGTAGCTCACAGACCGTGAGGATTTCACGCAGGGGAGAAAACACGGAGCAGTCATGTGGTTGAAGAAAACACCAGTAGAGGCAAGAGAAGCAGCTCAGGACAAATGCCAAGCGAAATGTGCAGGGACAGTGTTTTCTCAGGGAATTCAAGGGGGACAAACTCTTGGCTGAGCTAATCCTTGGGGGAGGCTCCCTGGGGACGACCAGGGGCTGGAGGTGTGGGCCAGGGCGGGGCCGGGAAGCTGGGGGACGCACGCAGAGCGGAGGCTGCCGTGGGAGGGGAGGCCAGGGCTGCACACGGGTGAGGGCCTGGACCTGTCCTGCCGGTGAAGGGGCCTCCGGCGGGATCCACAGCTGGCTGTGGGTTCAGGAAGATGCGTCCGGCAAGAGAATGTCCCCGAGAAGGGGTGGGTGCCAACAGAAGAAAGCAGGGAGGAAGCAGATGAGATGTGCAGATAGGAGCAGATCAGGTGGGGCTCGGGGCTGGGGCAGCCGGCAGTGCCACAGAGGGCTCAGGATGGGCCCGGTCGAGGCGGGCAGGGCATCTCTGCCAGTGGAGTTTGGCCTGCTGCCTGCTGTGTCCCCCGGGAAGGAGACAAGGGGCAGCGTGTGATCTGACCGGCGGGTGAGCGGGTAGAAGGGGCCACAGCAGTTGTGAGGTCAGCAGGGGCGACTGTTCAGATGAGGAAAGAAACAGCCCCCAACACCCAGGAGCTGCCCTGGTCCTATCAGCGAGGCCCTGGTGTCGTGGGGGCCAGCCTGGCACACTCAGATACAGGCCCTGGTGGCCTCCTGTTTAGAATATGCAGTTTCACATGCAGATCTGCATCAGGCAAGGCCCCTCTGTGCCGGATTGGGTCAAGAGGAGAGGACTCTTCTGTAATCATGTCTGAACACAGACCAGAGGCAGGCATTGTCCAAGCCATAAAGAAGACCTACTGCGTGCATCCTGTCCTGCCTAATCTGAGCAGCCGCTGGCTCTTCAGAATGGACAGCTTTAGCAGGGCCCTAGTCCATCCCCCTTCCAAAGAAGAGGTGTTGAGATACCCAGTCACAGGATGACTCCCCTTCCGGACAGCATGGAATCCCAAGCAAAGCACTGCTTCTTTAAGCCCACCCCAATTCACCCAAACAAGCCAAGTCCCACAGGAAGTCCTTCCAATCGCCCTTCCTGTGGTCCCCCCACCTTGCCGCAGTGAGCAGTAAGCCTGACCTGTTCAGCCACAGGTTGTCCAGTGGGCTTCCTCTGGAGCCTTGACACAGCTCGCTATACTAAGGCCACTATATGAGGTGGACTAATTTATTCTTCAATCAAAAATGTTTATTTACATGAGTAATCATTAAGTCCATTCTTGTTTTCAAGATTAAACGACACATGACTTCCCTTGTAGAACAGTGGTTAAAAATCCGCCTGCCAATGCAGGGGATACGGGTTCAAGCCCTGGGCCAGGAAGATCCCACATGCCGTGAAGCAACTAAGCCCATGCGCCACAGCTTCTAAGCCTGCGCTCTAGAGCCCGTGAGCCACAACTGCTGAGCTCACGTGCTGCAAGTACTGAAGCCCGCGCGCCTAGAGCCCGTGCTCCACAAAAAAGAAAAGCCACCACAATGAGAAGCCCGCGCACCACAACAAAGAGTAGCCCCCGCTCACCACAACTAGAGAAAGCCCGCACGCAGCAACGAAGACCCAACGCAGCCAAAAATAAATAAAATAAAATAAATGAATTTATAAAGAAAAAAAAGTTTAAACGGCACAAGGTCTCCGTCACATTCCCTGCCCTGCAAAAAAGCAACACCATCACTGGTGCCTGCTGAAAACCACGGTGAGAGGCCAGCCCAGGACCCCAGCTCACTCAGCACGCCCACAGATGCCTTGTGCCACCTGCCCTGCTCACCAGGGCTACCGTCGGCATCTCAGAGCTGGACGTGCCTTCAGGACGGGGACTGTGACCTGCGCCTTTTAACACCCAGGCCAGCATCCAGTCCAGAGTGGGTGTGCCATTGGTGTCGACCGTGGAACGAGCGGATGAACTCTACGTGGCACGAGCCGCACAGCCACCAACTGCCCCAAGAGCGGGGCAGAGAACGCTGCAGACTTCTGGACTCTGGCTCAGCATCAGCATCAGCAGGAGGCACTTCAGGAGTGCAGGCAGCAAAACTGAAAGCCCAGGACATGCATGGAGGCCCACTTGGGGGAGCCAGGTGGAGGAAAGAGGATGTGGGAGAGTTGAGGGGTCGAGGTCGGGTGTGACAGCTGTGGATGTAAAGCTCGAGTCTGAACTCTTTCTCAGGCAGTGACAAGCCACTGGAGTTTTCCAGGGAAGAGCCCAGAAGTGGCTTGAATAAAGGCAGGAAAATCGGCGAGGACCACAGTGATGGGGCGGCAGGGAGGGCCGGGCCTGGGGAGCAGAGGGCGCTTGGGAGGGGAGGCATGGGTGCAGGCCTGGTCCCGGGGCTGTAGCTCCCAAGGCGGCCCTTCCCCATCGGGGCCTAGACGCTGCATCCCGGGCAGCAGCATGGCTTGGCCCATCTGCCACCAAACGTTCTGTGTTCCTGAGTGTCTTCTTCGTCTCAGGCTTGTCAGGCACTGGAGACCTTTCAGAACGCCCCAGATGCAAACAACACCCACCGCAAACACACACACACATGCACACCCACAACTTCTCAACTCTCACCTTCACTGCTAAAAAAGGCCTCTTCTCCCCGTGGGCCCTCATCCCCCGGGACCCAGTTCACAAGGTCACCCACATGTCCACCCCCGCAAACCTTCGGGCTCTTGTGCAGCAACTTCCTCCTTTGAAACCTGCGCCCTCTCCTCTCCTTCATCCCACTCCAGTCTGCTTTTTGCTGGTATCCAGCAGCTTCCTGGACATGGGAGGGCTCTAGCACCAGGTTCAGAATCCTCCTCTCCACCGCAACTGCTATGACGACCCTGGGGCATTTTGGGGCATTTTGGGTGGTATCTTCCAAGTGCCTCTCTCACCTATGCCCTTCTCTCGAGTCAAGGCCATGACCACCTCTGAGCAGACCCAAACCATCCTCAGCACCACAGACAAAGAGATGATGGCATGTCCCTGCTTAAATACCTTCAGAGGACTTCCCATCAGGATGGCGGACTGACTGACCCAGGATCCTGACTCCTACTCTTAACACATAAAACTGCCAGATAAAATACTTTTAAACTTTTAAATAACTGAGCCGGAAAGCAGAAATAAATGTGAAGGGAGACCCTGCGGCTGTGAGGGAAGAGTTACAGCTATGGGATTTAGAGAGGTTGTGCTGAGGAAACAAGAATTAGCATTTAGGACCTACCAGGGGAAGGAGCCTTGGTGAAACCGCAGGCTCTCAACTATCAGGGAGCCTTCAGAACAGCCTTACCAAAGCCATAACCCGGACTTGCCTCAGCTCTGCCCCAAGGGTTGAACGTAATTGGCCCCACTTTATCTGCGGACTCTATCTTCCTGTAAGAAGATAACATCACCCAGAACCTCTACAGTCTTTTAATACACAAACTGTCAGTTAGAAATTGCTAGGCATTTCAAAAGACAGAACTATATGACTGAAAACCAAGAGGAAAAATGAGATGACAGAAACAGACCTAAAAGTGACTCAAAGACGGGAGATAGCAAAAAAGGACTTTAAAATAAATATGATTGATATGTTAAGCAAAATGCAGGGGGAAATGGAGAAACATGGAAGATAATATGGAGATTTCCCAGAGAATTGAATTCTATAAAAAGAATCAAACTGAGCATCTTGAATGGAAAAATACAATTAACTGAAACTAAAAATTCAATAGATGGGTTTAAGAGCCAATTAGACAAGTCAGAAGAAAGGATTAGTGAACTGAAAGGTCAATAGAAAATATCCAAACTTACAAAGGGAAAAAAAGAATGGATAGAGGAAATAGTAGAATAGGTGGGAGATAAGTAAAAAATACACATATGTAGAGTCCCAGAGGAGAAAAGAGAAAGAATGGAGAAGTAATGTCTGAAGAGATAACGCCTGAAAATTTCCCCAAGCAATAGGACATCAACCCACAATCTACCAAAACTGACACAAAAAGGTTATGCTTACTTCTAAAATTTTCCAATTTTTTAAGAGCCCACTGTCATGAATTGAATTGTGTCCCCTAAAAATTCAAATGTTGAAGTCCCAATCCCCAGTACCTCATTATGTGACCTTACTTGGAAATGAGGTCATTGCAGATATAATTAATTAAGATATGGTCATACTTCCTCATACTAGGACACAAAGCAAGCCTCAACAAATTTAAGAGGATAGAAATTATTTCAAGCATCTTTTCTGACCCCAACAGCGTGAAACTAGAAATCAACCATAGAAAGAGAAACAAGAAATAAACGATTACATGGAGACTAAACAACATGCTACTAAAAAACCAATGGGTCAATGATGAAATCAAAGAAGAAATTTAAAAATACCTTGAGACAAATGACAATGAAAACACAACCATACAAAATCTATGGGATGCAGCAAAAGCAGTCCTTAGAGGGAAGCTCATTGCAATATAGGCCTTCCTCAAAAAACAGGAAAAATCTCAAATAAACAACCTAACCTACCACCTAAAAGAATTAGAAAAACAAAAACAAATAAAAGTCAGCAGAAGGAAGGAAATAATAACAATCAGAGAGGAAATAAATAAAATAGAGATTTAAGAAACAACAGAAAAAAATCAATAACATCAAGAACTGGTTCTTTGAAAGGGTAAACAAAATTTACAAACCTCTGGCCAGGCTCACCAAGAAGAAAAGAGAGAGGACCCAAATAAACACAATAAGAAATGAAGGAGGAGAAATAACAACCAATACTGCAGAAATACAAAAAAACATAAGAGAATACTATAAGCAATTATATGCCAACAAATTGGACAACCTAGAAGAAATGAACAAGTTTCTAGGAGCATACATCCCATGAAAACTGAATCAAGAAGAAATAGATCATTTGAACAGACCAATCACTAGAAGTGAAATAGAATCTGTAATTTAAAAAAACCAAGAAACAAAAAACTCCCTGCGAATAAAAGTCCAGGACCACATGGTTCACTGGGGAATTCTACCAAACATACAAAGAAGAACTTATACCTATCTTTCTCAAACTATTCCAAAAGATTGAAGAGGAAGGAACATTCCCAAAGTCATTCTGTGAAGCCACCATCACCCTGATACTAAAACCAAAGACATTACCAAAATTATAGGCCAATATCTTTGATGAATATAGATGCAAAAATTCTCAACAAAATATTAGCAAACTGAATCCAACAACACATAAAGAAGATCATACACCACGATCAAGATGGATTCATCCCAGGGTCACAAGGATGGTTCAACATACGCAAATCAATCAATGTGATACACCACATCAACAAAAGAAAAGACAAAAACCACATGATCATCTCAATAGATGCAGAAAAAGCTTCTGATAGAATTCAACATCGATTAATGGTAGAAACTCTTACCAAAGTGGGTACACAGTAAGTCTCCTACATACGAACGAGTTCCATTCCGAGAGCGCCTTCTTAAGTCCAATTTGTTTGTAAGTCCAACAAAGTTAGCCTAGGTACCCAACTAACACAATTGGCTATATAGTACTGTACTGTAATAGGTTTATAATACTTTTCACACAAATAATACATTAAAAAACAAACAAAAAATAAAGAAAACATTTTTAATCTTACAGTACAGTACCTTGAAAAGTACAGTAGTACAGTACAACAGCTGGCATACAGGGGCTGGCATCAAGTGAACAGGCAAGAAGAGTTACTGACTGGAGGAGGGAGAGGAGGTGGGAGATGGTAGAGCCGAAGGATCGTCAGCAATAGGAGATGGAAGGCAAGCTGCAATTTCACTCACACCTGACATTGATGGCACAGGCTCTGGTTCCTTGCTGGATTCAATTCTATCTACCCTCTTGAAAAAACGATCCAGTGATCCAGCTCTTTTTTTCTCATCATAGATGACACGGTAGCACTGGATTGCATTCTGAACGGCTGCTACAACCTTCGTGTACCATTCTACGTTCGGGTCCTGTGCCTCAAAAACTAACAGTGTCTCCTCAAATAAAGAAAATGCCCTTGCCATTTCCTGCATTGTGAATCTCTTTGGTTCTTCAGTTACTTCTTCTTCCTCTTGTCACTCCACCCTCTCAATTATTTTCACTTTTGTTTCCATCGTTATCGCTTGGCACTTCATAGCAGTACCAGCTACACACCGTCGTTTTTACGGTTGCTTCCAGACATCCTGGGCTTGAAATAAAGCTACTGTACTACTATAATTTATACAGTACTGTACAGTAAAGTGCACAAAAGCACAACCATTTGTAGAGGATGCACACGCATGACAAAGTATGCCAAACATGTGAACTAACTTACGCGACTGGACATGTGAATGCACGTTCGCATCTTTGAAAGTTCACAACTTGAAGGTTTGTATGTAGGAGACTTACTGTACAGGGAACATATCTCAACATAATAAAAGCTATTTATGACAAACCCACAGCCAACATAATACTCAATGGCGAAAAGCTGAAAGCCTTCCTGCCAAAATCTGGAACAAGACAAGGATGCCCACTCTCACCACTTCTATTCAACATAGTATTAGAAGTCATAGCAACAGCAATCAGACAAGAAAAAGAAATAAAAGGTATCCAAATTGGAAGGGAAGAGGTAAAATTGTCATTATATGCAGATGACATGACACTATATATAGAAAACCCTAAAGACTCCACGCAAAAACTACTAGAACTGATAAACAAATTCAGCAAGGTAGCAGGATACAAGATTAACATACAGAAATCTATTGTATTCCTTATACTAACAATGAAATATCAGAAAGAGAAAGTAAAAAAGCAATCACTTTAAAAATCCCATAAAAAAAAAAAAAAAACTTAGGAATAAACCTGACCAAGGATGCAAAAGACTTATATGCTGAGAACTATAAATCACTGATAAAGGAAACTGAAGATGATTCAAAGAAATGGGAAGATATCCCATGTTCTTGGACTGGAAGAATTAATATTGTTAAAATGGCCATACTACTCAAAGCAATCTACAGATTTAATGTGATCCCTATCAAATTACCCATGACATTTTTCACAGAACTAGAAAAAACAATCCTAAAATTTATATGGAACCATAAAAGACCCAGAATTGCCAAAGCAATCCTGAGGAAAAAGAACAAAGCAGGAGGCATAAGCCTCCCAGACTTCAGACCATACTACAAAGCAACAGTGATCAAAACAGAGTGGTATTGGGACAAAAACAGATGTATGGATCAATGGAACAGAATAGACAGCCCAGAAAGAAACACACACACCTACAGTCAATTAATCTTAGAGAAAGGAGGCAAGAATATACAATGGGAAAAAGACAGTCTCTTCAGCAAGTGGTGCTGGGAGAGCTGGACAGCTGTATGTAAATCAATGAAGTTAGAACAGTCCTTCACACCATACACAAAAATAAACTCAAAATGGCTTAAAGACTTAAATATAAGACATGACGCCATAAAACTCCTAGAAGAGAACATAGGCAAAACGTTCTCTGACATAAATCATAGTAATGTTTTCTTAGGTCAGTCTCCCAAGGCCAAATAAATAAAAGCAAAAATAAACAAATGGGACCTAATCAAACTTATAAGCTTCTGCACAGCATAGGAAACCATAAACAAAACAAAAAGACAACCTACGGCACGGGAGAAAACATTTGCAAATGATGCGACCGACAAGGGCTTAACTTCCAAAATATACAAACAGCTCATACAACTCAAACAATCCGGTCAAAAAATGGGCAGAAGATCTAAACAGACATTTATCCAAAGAGGACATATAGGGGGCTTCCCTGGTGGTGCAGTGATTAAGAATCCACCTGCCAGTGCAGGGGACATGGGTTTGAGCCCTGGTCCAGGAAGATCCCACATGCCGAGGAGCAGCTAAGCCTGTGCGCCACAACTACTGAGCCTGTGCTCTAGAGCCCTTGAGCCACAACTACTGAGCTGGCATGCCACAACTACTGAAGCCCATGCGCCTAAAGCCCGTGCTCCACAACAAGAGAAGCCACCACAGTGAGAAGCCCGCACACCCCAGAGAAGAGTAGCCCCCGCTCGCCACAACTAGAGACAGCCTACACACAGCAACAAAGACCCAACGCAGCCAAAAATAAATAAATAAAAAATAAATAAATTTCTAAAAAAAAAAACCACTTAACAAAAAAGAAGACATATAGATGGCCAGTAGGCACAGGAAAAGATGCTCAACATTGCTAATTATTAGAGAAATGCAAATCAAAACTACAGTGAGGTATCATCTCACACCAGTCAGAATGGCCATCATTAAAAAGTCTACAAATAATAAATGCTGGAAAGGGTGTGGAGAATAGAGAACCTTCCTACACTGTTGATGGGACTGTAAATTGGTGCAGTGACTATGGAAAACAGTACGGGAAGTTCCTTAAAAAACTAAAAACAGAGTTATCATACGATCCAGCAATCCCACTCTTGGGCATATATCCAGAGAAAACTCTAATTCGAAAAGATACGTGCACCCCAACATTCATAGCAGCACTATTCACAATAGCCAAGACATGGAAGCAACCTGTGTCCACTGACAGATGAATGGATAAAGAAGATGTGATACACTTATACAGTGGAATATCACTCAGCCATAAAAAAGAATGAAATAATGTCATTTGTAGCAACATGGGTGGACCTAGAGATTATCATTCTAAGTGAAGTCAGACAGAGAACGACAAATACCATATGATATCACTTATATGTGGAATCTAAAATATGACACAAATGAACTTATCTACAAAACAGAAACAGACTCACAGACATAGAGGACAGACTTGTGGTTGCCAAGTGGTGGTGGGGGGAGGGATAGGCTGGGAGTTTGGGGTTGGTAGATGCAAACTATTACATTTAGAATGGATAAATAGGGCTTCCCTGGTGGCACAGTGGTTAAGAATCCGCCTGCCAATGCGGGGCACATGGGTTCGAGCCCTGGCCCAGGAAGATCTCACATGCCGCGGAGGAACTAAGCCCGTGCGCCACAACTACTGAGCCTGTGCTCTAGAAGCCGCAAGCCACAACTACTACTGAGCTCATGTGCCACAACTACTGAAGTCTGCGCGCCTAGAAGCCGCAACAAGAGAAGCCACTGCAATGAGAAGCCTGTGCACCGCAATGAAGAGTAGCCCCCGCTCACTGCAACTAGAGAAAGCCCGTGCGCAGCAATGAAGACCCAACACAGCCCAAAATAAAAATAAATAAATAAATAAATTTTTTTAAATGCTTAGGGATTATGGCAGAGGCTCCCTAAGACCACTCCCAGGTTTGACAATTCAGGGGATTCAGCATATACTCCTGCTTACAGCTACGATTTATTACAGAGAAAGGATATAAAGCAAGATCAGCACAGAAAATAGATGTGGGGCAAAATGTGAAGGCAACCCGGCACAAGCTTTCAAGAGTCTTTTCCCTGTGGAGTCACACAGGACGAACTTAATTCCTTGAGCAATGAGTTGGGGCCACACACGTGCAATGTTGTCTGTCAAGGAAGATTATTAGAGACTCAGCACCCAAGGTTCTCATAGGGGGCTGATCATACAGGCACCCTCTGCCTAGCAGGTACCAAAATTCCAGACTCTCAGAAGGAACTCGGAAGCTCAGCATAAGCCACGTTGTTTGAACCAACAGTTTAGGCACAGTGAGCCATTCTTATCAGTTTATCAGTTCTGAGAATTATGGGAACTCTCCCGAAGTCAAATGTCCAGATGACAACCAAGGCCAAGCAGACTTTTCTTTTTTTTTTTGAAGAAATACGGACTTTAATGAAGATTCTTTCCCTTTGGTATAAGTGAGACCTGTGAAAACATCCAAACAAAAAGAAAAGAAAAAAAAGGACGTGAGGATTTCGATAGTCCACGCTCCCTTATCCACAAGGCCTAAGGACAGAGCAGGGCCGGCACCCCTGTAGCTGCGGCAGGACCCGCCTGGAGAAGGGATTCAGTAACTGCAGGTTTTAAGTGTCCCGCCCGCCCACCCGCCCCGTGTGGAACTAACACTCATTCAGCCAAACTTCTGCCTCCCAGCCTTGCGTGGGAGGTCCAAGTTTCTCTAGTCCTAGCTCACACTCGAACTCTCTCGGCCTCTGGTCTCTCAGAAAAGATAACGCTACCGGCAAAGGCCGGGGTGAGGAAAATGCCGATAGTTGTAAAAGGGCTTTGAAAAGTCAAAAAGGTGATGTATAAATCGATTACTATCATTTTGTGCTCAGGAATAAGCTATGGAAAACAAATTAGGAAAGTAAATCTACAGCCCTAAAATATATGCATATAAAATTAAAAATAAATGCAGTTCCAAATCTACTGATGGTATCTGGGAATTGTCTACTGCTTTAGAGTCTCAATGCCCCGGTTCCCACCTCCACAAAATCCACCTAGGAGGACACTTCAGTCATCCCCTCACCACCCCAGCAGGGGGAGGCAGGGCAGAGGCTACAGGGGGAGGGGCTATACTTTGGCTCTAGAGTATAGCATGCATGCAACAAGGGAGGGGTGGGCTCACCAAATGTATATATAGACCCCCTGGGGTGAGGGGCCCCACCCAGGAGGCACTGAGCAAGGGAGGGGTCCATCTCCCCGCTGGCTGGGAGGGGGCTCTGAGGCAATCTCTAAGGGTTGCATACCCAGGGGAGAGGGGGCAGCTGCCACTCCTGCCTCTGTTCCAAGCAGACCTTTCTAAGGACAGCAGTCTCAGGCCTGCTGTGTTAACTCTTTTCTTCACAGTGATAAACTTAACAAATATGTACAATGCCTGTCTACTGAAAACTACAAAACACTTCTGAGAGAAATTTTAAAAGACCTAAATAAATAGAGGGATGTACCAAATTCGTGCCTCAGACTCAATAGTGATGGCAATTCTTTACAAATTGATCTAGAAGTTCAACACAATCCCAGTCAAAATCCTAGCAGGCTTTATCGTAGACATTGACAAACACCTTAAATTTATATGGAGAGAAGCTGGTTGGAGCCTGCGACGTCATGCAGTTGTCTATTCTTCAATCACTATGTCAAGTGACACAGATGTTTCTCTTTCTTCATATGATGAAGATCAGGGATCTAAACTTATCCGAAAAGCTAGAGAGGCACCATTTGTCCCCATTGGAACGGCAGGTTTTGCAGCAATCGTTGCATATGGATTACATAAATGGAAGAGCAGGGGCGATACTAAAATGTCTGTTCACCTGATCCACATGCGCGTGGCGGCCCAAGGCTTTGTTGTGGGAGCAATGACTCTTGGTATGGGCTATTCCATGTAGCAAGAATTCTGGGCAAAACCTAAACCTTAGAAGAGGAGACGCTGTCTTGGTCTTGGTGGTGCTTGCTTTAGTTAGACATCTCATATTGAGGTTATGTGTTTATGTTGAAAATAAATTCTGTGGGTCGGACAATAACATGGTAATTTGAATATTGGCTTCCTTTCTTGCAGGCTTGATTTGCCTAGTGACTAGTTCACTAGCTAGGTCATTCAGGGGAGTCAGATTAGCACAAAAACATGTCACTTTTAAATGCACTTGATAGTAGTACAATGTCCACCTTCTTAAACTCTTCTGATAAAATTAGTTGTAAAGAGGACAACATGCCAAACCTGAAAATGCTCCCAGTTGCTGCAGAATATCATATGCTTTTGATGTAATGTAGGAATCCTATTTACCCCAGTTAATTTAACTCTTTCTGACTGCCTTGTGGACTGAGTACTGTTTTTAAGGTCTGCTTGGCTCTTGAAGAACCCTTTCAGAATAGTGCACGGAATACAACATTATAAACCTCCCGGCAACTATGTGTGTGTTTTTAAACCAAACCTAAAGAGCTGGTAACAGCTGCTTTGAAGTAGTATCTGTTTTAGAATCATAGTTGTAAACATGAGAATAACTTAACTGTAGATCCCCATTTAGCTCTTTTGTAATTGCAGAATTATAGTTTGCTGCTGTTATATCAGAATAATTTTTAAATGGCATTTTGAAATAGACCTGTGTATTTTAAGTGCTAATGCAAAGGTAAATGAAAAATCCTTTTAAAAAAATTTATATGGAAATACAGAAGAATTAGAAAAGCCAAAAGAATTTTGAAAAAGAAGAAAAAAGTTGGAAGACCTGATTTCAAAATTTACTCTAAGGCTGTAATAATCAAGACAGTGTGATACTGTCCTAAGGAGGGACATGTAGATCAGTGGAACAGAATAGAGAATCCAGAAATAGACCTACACATATTTCTTTTAAAAATGGTAATGGGCAGCTTCCCTGGTGGCTCAGTGGTTGAGAATCTGCCTGCCAATGCAGGGGACATGGGTTTGAGCCCTGGTCTGGGAAGATCCCACATGCCGCGGAGCAACTGGACCCGTGAGCCACAACTACTGAGCCTGCACGTCTGGAGCCTGTGCTCCGCAACAAGAGAGGCCGCGACAGTGAGAGGCACACACACCGTGATGAAGAGTGGCCCCCACTCGCCGCAACTAGAGAAAGCCCTCGCACAGAAACGAAGACCCAACACAGCCAAAAATAATAAATAAATAAATAATTTTTTAATAAAATGGTAATGGAAAAATTAGATATCAATATTAAAGAAAAACAACCTCAACCCTTACCTCATGTCATACACAAAAATTAACTTGAAATGGATCATAGACCTAAACGTAAAAACTAAAATTACAAAAACTTCTAGATGAAAATGTAGGTGAATATCTTCATGGCCCTAGAGCAGGCAGATTTCTTAGATAGGACACAAAAAGCACAGACCATTTAACAAATTTTTTTCGATAAACTTAAAACCTTTTGCTCTTCAAAAGGAAATGCCCTGGTGGCGCAGTGGTTAAGACTCCACACTCCCAATGCAGGGGGCCCAGGTTCGATCGCTGGTCTGGGAACTAGATCCCACATGCATGCTGCAACTAAGGAGCCCGTCTGCCACAACTAAGGAGCCCTCAAACCCCAAATAAGGAGCCCGCTTGCTGCAACTAAGACCCAACGCAACCAAATAAATAAGTAAATAAATAAATAAAAAGGAAATGAAAAGACAAGCCACAACTTGGAGAAAATATTTGCAATACATATATTTGGCAAAGGATTTGTATCCAGACATACAAGTGCTTTTACAACTTCATAATTAGAAGACACACAACCTAAGTTTTTAAAATGGGCAAAAGATTTCAGGAACCTCATAAAAGAAGATATACAAATGGCCAGTAAGCACATGAATTATTTTCAAAATCATTAGCCATCAAGGACATGCAAATTAAAACCACAATGAGATACCACTCTACATTCACTAGAATAGCTAAAATTTAAAGATTTATATTAACATACTGGCAAGGATGTAGAGCAACTGGAACTCTCATTTACTGCTGGTGAAAAAGTGAAATGGTATAACCACTTTGGAAAACAATCTGGCAGTTTATAATACATATTTACTATATGGCCTAGCAGTTCTACTCCTAGATTTTTAACAAAGATTTATACGCAAGTGTTCATAGCAGCTTTATTCATAATAACCAAAAATGGGAATGACTGAAATGTCCATCGACGGGTGAAGGAATAAACTAATTGTGATAGTCATGTAACAGAATACTACTTAGCCATAAAAAAGGAACAAACTAGTAATACACACAACTACAAGGGCAGATCTCAAAAACACCATGCCGAACAAATGAAAGCAAACACAAAAGAATATATACTGTATGATTACTACTCCAGAGAAGACTAATCTATTAGGACCAGGGATGGGAGGTGGGAATTGCTAGGAAGAGGCACAGGGAAACTTCGGGGTAATAGAAAAATTCTATACCTTGCTGCAGTGGTGCTCACATGGTATACAGGTTCATCAAAACTCATCAGATTGTTTGCTTAAAATGGGTACATTTTATTGCATGAGAATTACACCTTGATAAAGTTGAATTTTTTAATGAATGTAGGCAAAAGTATAACAAAACCCCTTCCTCTTCTGCTTGAGAATTTGCCCTTTGGTTAATTCTCTAGCTATGTTTCCCTGGTAACCAGATAAAGGTAGAGTGTCAACGAGTGAACTAGGCAACACTGCGTATGGTAACAATCACCCCTATTGGAAGATGCATGTGGGCAGGGAGGAACTAGAAATGAACTGTGAATGCATGAGAGAAGCCATAACTCTGAGCTTCCTGGAGGACAGTGATTCTTGAAGCAGAGCATGTCTCTTGTGGAGACCCTGGAAGCTACACCTATGCAATTGTCGCAAGATGTATGGTTCCTGTGAGGCGTAAGGTTTGGAAGCCCTGCCCAGCGTGAATCTCATCCCCTTGCGTGTGGGCTGTCACCTGTGGGTCCAAAGATGTAGCCTTGATGGCTATATAAATCACTCCATGATTCCTTCAGAAAAAGAAGATGTAGCTCCCCTGCTGGCCAGCTGTATTTCCTGCACGTCTCAGCAGATGGTTGCCAAGGGTGGCCCTTGGTCATCTTACAGATGGGGCTGGGTGTTTAGTAGACTAAGAAGATCCCCCGATGGACACTGCAGTGTGTATCTCACGGAAGAGTAAGACAAATGGCCGTGAAACGTATGACGGATGACCTGTTAACCTCATAAATTATCAAGGGGGGATTCCCCAGTGGTGCAGTGGTTGAGAGTCCGCCTGCCAATGCAGGGGACACGGGTTCGAGCCCTGGTCCGGGAAGATCCCACTGACCGCGGAACAACTGGGCCCGTGCGCCACAACTACTGAAGCCCGCGCGCCTAGAGCCCGTGCTCCGCAACAAGAGAAGCCACCGCAATGAGAAGCTGGCGCCCTGCAACGAAGAGTAGCCCCCGCTCGCTGCAACTAGAGAAAGCCCGCGCACAGCAACGAAGACCCAACGCAGCCAAAAATAAATTAAATGAATTTATAAATTATCAAGGGGATGCAAGTCTAGTCCTAAAGCAGTGGCTGGCACTGGCTGAATGAAATCAAGACTACAATGAGATACCAGCTAATATCCATCCAATGGGAAAAAAATCAAGAATTCTGACAATATCAAGTGTTGGAGAAGATATATAGCAACAGGATCACTTGACGCTTTGCTGGTGAGCAAGTCAATTAGCAAATCAATTTGACATTATCTTGTGAAGTTGGAAACTTACATTTCTACAACCCAGAATTCTACTCCTAGGTATGCCCAACATAAATTTTTGCACTTGTATGCCTGGAGACATGTATAAGAATGTTCACAGTGTCTTTGTTCATATTAGCGAAAACCTGTAAGCAACCCAGACGTCCACAGACAAGATTATGGATGTATAAACTGTGGTACATGCACAGAAGGGAAGAGTGTCCAACAGTCGAAATGAAAGAATGGCAGCTACATGGAACAATATTGTAACAAATTTGTTCTCTGACCACAAGGTAACAAAATTTTAAATTAACAACAAGATTAAAAATGTACGTTTGGAAACTAAAATACTCTTTGTTGGCTGCCCATTGAAGACGCAGTGTTTCTCATAGAGACACTCCTGCGTTTGGGCAGAAAAAATGTGGTGCTGGACTGCCCTGCGCAGCACAGGAGAGCTTAGCATTTTTGGTACTGACACCCCACCGTCCGTGTGACACGAGAAAGCCCACACGCACTTCCAAATGGACAGCCCCCTTGGGTGACAACCACTGCCCGCCCCTCCACCCACCACCCAGCACCCAGGATAAAGTCCAGGCTCTCTGATGGGGCCTCAGGGCCCTGATGATTGCCTGGCTTCCCCCTCTCTTGTCCCTGCTCTGTACACTTCAGCTGCCCCAAACTCCCTCGACTCCGGGTCTTTGCACCTTCCCCTCCCTGTCCCCACTGGACATTCCTCTAACCTGGCTGGCTCCTTCCAGGGGTTAGATCTTCAGAAGTCATTCCCCTGGGACGCGCCCCTGACCCCCAGCCAGGGCTAGATGCCCTTTGCCTCGGCTTCCCCAGCAAAGCCCTCGCCCACTGTGTGGTCGCTGTCTGTTTGTCGATCTGTGTGCCCCACTTACTGTAATTCTCTGTAATGCTGTGGTGCCGCCATGGCCACCTGGAGACCCAGCACGGTGCATGGCACACAACTGGTGCCCAATAAATCTAGTCCCTGTTGAATCGCCTTGTGTGTCAAAGAGCACACAGCACTGCCCGAGTCCAACGTGGAGGTAATGTGGGAATGGGAGGGCTCCCTCGAGGCGCAGGTGACGCAGGAAGAAAAAGGATTAGCCCTCCCATGGGTGGTTCCCTCGAGGGGCCTCGGGGAGCGTCCGGGCCACCCGGAAGTGCACTCCATCCCCCGCACTGTGTCGGTGGGCGAGACACCTCCCCGCTGACTGTGCCCTGCTCTCACTTCCCTCTGAATTTGCCATTTCTGACATCGTCTCCAAGTGTCTGTCTGTCATCCGTTGCCACTTCTGCGGGCGCAGGCCCTTCAACGTGCTTCTTGGAAGGTCCCACTCACCGAGTCTCCGCTAACCCTTCTTTTCCTTCATTCTCCCCACTTCCGTGCTGCCGGCAGCAGTCACCCAGCCCTCCCCAGCCCTGCCCTGCTTCTCAGCCGCTGAGTGCCGGAGCCTGCGGCACTGCATGCTCACTTCCCCGCAGGATTTCACCCTCCTCCCCCAACAGTGAGCTCACCTCCTGACGGCAGGCTCCCAAACCAAGGCCCACTGAGGCTCCCCGCAGCCCGGGTGCTCTGGGAATGGACCAGACCAGCCTCCCACTTAGGGACCTCACCGTTTGGGGCACTGACCGTCCCACCACTGCATCCCGGCCACACACCTCTCACCCTGCTCCTCCTGTCCGGCCAGGTGCAAACTGGCAAGCCCTCAAGCCCTTCACCCCTCCCACCCCACCCTGCTTCCCTCCCGCCTCCTAGGCCTGTCTGCCCTCCCTCCCCCAGGTGCACAGGGCCTGCTCCACGCCACTTGTCCCACCACTTCGCACCCTGGCTCAGCCCCCTCTGACGGGCCTTTCCCAGCCCATCCTGAGGCAGTCCGAGGTTGGAGGACAGTCACAGGGCAAGGTGGCCTGGTGTCCTCCCAGGGACACTTCATGGACCTCGGCGTGACCAAGCAGCCCTGCTACCAGCCTGTCCTCCACTCTCCCCAGTCCTGGCTCTCCGCCTCACCCTGCTCTCAGCACAGGGTCAAACAGCGGCTGACGCCTAGAGAGCGGTGGGTATGAGCTTACACACCTCCTGTCACATGGCTCCCCAGTCACCTGCTCTGCCTACATCCCGTGTACAGGCCCCATGCGTGCCACCGGCCCCCTCCCCTGGTTCACGCTGTCCTGCCCCCCAGTCTTCTGGCTCTTCTTCCACGTGGCCCGCCGGTTCCTGCCTCAGGACCTTTGCTCTGCCCCTCATCCCAGCTCTCAGCCACGATGTCCCCTCAGAGGCCCTGTAGTCCTCCCTGGCCACCCATCCCCCATCCCACCACCTGCTCTGATGCCTCTGTGGCCCTTGCTCGATGCGTCTCTGCTAGAGCAGCACCCCCGGTCTCGTCCACACCACGTGCCCAGAGCTTGGCATGCATCTGCACACAGACAGACGTGCCCGAGTCCTCGGGTGCCGAATGGACACATGAACATTCGGGAGGCTTCACCGATGAGGAGCCCGTGGCTCTCGGAGGTTCAGTAACTACCAGAGTCCAGCGGCAGCTCAGGTGTGTCCGAGCAGCACTAGGAAAGCCACAAGGCTTTCGAGGAAAATGAGGCTAGAGGCACAGTACTCAAAACGGCACCAGTGAAACATTTAAGAAGTCTCAACAACCTAATAAAAGCGATAGCACAGTGTTACATATGTTACATGGTTAAGAAACACCAAAAATACTACAATAAATATGGCATTTACCTTGAAGAAGACCTGAAGCCAGTTTATAGAAGTGGCGGGGGAAGGGCCGTGGCTTGTGGGTTACTGTGAAGCGAGTCGCCTGAAAGCGGATGGGAGGTTGGGACACGGATGTGGCGAGGCGTGGCTCAGCACAGGGAGGTGCAGCGAGCTGCGGTGCTGGCAGGTGTCCGAGGTGTGTGCGCTTTGCACGGTCCTATGTTGTTGTGGTCCATTCATCTGGGTGCGGTTTTTGCTTTCTGTTTTCACCCATTTCTCATAAACAAAACTGCAAGTAAACAAACGGAATTTGCCTTATGTTCAAATTGTTCCTAAATATATCAACCATGTTGAAACAAATTCACATTTTCAAAACAAGCATTTTAGCAAACTGTATTTTTTTCGGATTCCCTCCTATAACCAGAGTTTTCAGTAACACGACAAATTAAGAGACCGCACCAGAGAAGCGTACTCATCTACGTCATAAATTGTAGCACGAAATTCCTCAAGCTGGGGCTCAAGGACCCAGACTGGCCGAAGAGGGCTTCTGGGGTCAGAGTCTCCCACCTGCGGGACGTCAGCCTAAGCACTGTGGTGCAAGACACTAGAAAGAGAGGATCGTCACGGGGAGTCTAAGCGTTGGTCAGCCCAAGCAGGTGTCCATCAGCACCAGCAAGCAAATGAGCTTAGCTCTAGAGAGTCCTCGGGTCACAAACCCAGGGCACAAACGGCAGATTCTAAGGAGACTGGGTTGGGGAACGTCTTTACTTCTGATCTGCTGAAGAAGGGAGGAGACAAGAGACACTTTCCTAGGACCAGGCAGAAAAGGCTGGCCAAGTATGTCACAGGAAGAAGTGGGGGCAACTCTGCCCCCCTGATCCAACCGGAGCCCAGAGCCCCACCCAGGGCTCACTTGCAGGCATGGGGACCGGGGCGGCCTCAGGGCCAAGGGCAGGAAGGCCTGAGTGGCTGCTGATGGGGGTGGCCAATGCCCCCAGGTTGGGCTCTAATCCTGTGCCAATCCCAATATCTGACACCCCCGGTCTTGGTGACCTTATCAGGCCAACCTAGCGTGTGCCTGTTGGCCTTGAGCTGCTCCCCTTCTAGCAGCTCTCCCTCTGCCAGCCCTGAGCGTGGGCAGATGGGACCCCAAGTGTCGGAAGTCTGTCACTACAATCAGGTGCTGAGCGCCACGTGCAGGCCCCTACCGGACCTCAGCTCTCACCCTCAGGGTCATCTGACCTTCAAGACAAACCCACTCCCCAGATGACACAGCCCAGCCTGCCGTGACCTCACAGTCCCTCTCCCACCGCTCTCCAGATTCAGGCCTAAAACCAGGCCCCTCTGTCCCCTGCCACTTCCCTCTGTGTGCACAGAGATTCCTGATGAAAATCCCTCGTGAAGGTTCTATTCGGATTGGGCTGCGCTGAGAGCTGGGAAGGCAGGTCTGCCCTTGGCCGCAGCGCCGGCAAGGGTCTGACACAGAGGCACCGGGAGCCGGAGCCGGGGGGTGGGCAGGCTGGTGTGGCAGGCGGGATGGCAGAGCGCCCGGCTCATGGGAGACGTGTGAGGACCAGGGAAGCGTGCAGTGGAAGGGCCGGCATCATCAGGCGTGAAGTCGGCGTGCGCTTTGAGGAGCTGCAGGTGCGGAGGGGAGGGGGCCGGCAGGGACGTCTGGACCCTACCTGGAGCCGAGGAGCAGGGGCAGTGGCAGGGCCAGGCGGGGCCCATGCACTTGCCCTGCGGGGTTCACCCAGAGCCCGTGAAGCGCTGGGAGTGGACTCGAGGACCCAACAGAGACGAGAGTCCTGCAGCCCTGGGGTCACAGGTCATGCAATCACGTGAACGGGTGGTTAAAGCTCCTCCCTTCACTCCAAAGCCTCCGAGCCTTAACGTCCCACCGGGGGTAAAATCCAAACCCCTGTGTGACCTCCACACACCGCCCTCTGCCTCTCTGACTCGGTTGCCACCTCTCTCTCTGCGGCTCATTCCCCTCCATCTCATAGGCCTCCTGGATGGTCTTCAAAAGTGCGGCAGGCCTGCTCATGTGCCCAGGGCCTTTGCACTGGCTGGCCCTCTATCTAGAAGGCTTGCTCCTCAACATCCTCATTTCTTGTCCTGCCCCCGCCTCGAGTCCCCTCCCAAGTGTCGCCTTGTCAGGGACGCCCTCCGACCACTCTGTACTGAAGGCCTTCACCTCCGCTTGCTCGCCCTTTGCCCGCGTTACGCCTCCCCACGGCCTGCATCACCACCACCCTCGTCATCCTTCTCTCTGTCGACTGCCCATGGTCCCGCCGGGACATCAGCTCCGAGGCAGCAGGCCTTTGCTGTGTTCCCTGCACCAGGGAGAGATGGCGTCGGTGGCTGCCGTGGAGCAAACGACCAAACGTACGGTCCTTACAGAAGCCACGAGAGCGCATCGCAAGCCCACATGGAAGAGGGGGAGACTGAGGCATCAGAGGGCCACGTGTCCTCTGGCCTAACCCTAGCCCTCGCTGGCAGGGCGGTCCTTGGCTCGGGCCCATCAGATCTCAGGCCCCCCCCACCTCCACGCCCCTCTGTGCCCCCGACCCAGACTTTGAGAACACCCTCCAGTCAAGGAATGGGGCTGGGGAGCCTGGGGTTCCCGCCAACAGCTTCCAGCCTGCTCTGGGCAGCTCCTGGCCATAGAAATGGAGCCAGAGAGGGCAGAGGTTCCTTGTTTGTTCCCTGCTGTCCCCCGCAACGGGGCCTGGCAGGCTTTCAAGATCTCTGGGCTGATGAGAAAACGCATTTAGCTCTCCCTCTGTGCCAGACGTTGCCTCGCTATTTTACACACATTACCTCATCTAAGCCTCACAACAACAGTAGAAGAAGGGAGCGTTATTACCCCACTTGACAGACAAAGGAACAGAGGCACAGAGGATGCGGGCTGCCCCGGGCCCACACAGCAAAGCTGGAGACCAGACGCGTGACCCCTCTGATGCTGCTGAAGGGGAACCCTGAGGGGGTCTCCCAAGCTGGGGCGTGAAGTGGGAGCAGGAATCAACTGAGGGTCAGGGTAGGGGGCACACGGGTCTGACGTGGGGTCTGTGGAGCCTGGGGCCCTGAACCCCAACCACACATGCCCAGCAGCCCTGGCTCCTAGCCCCCTCCCCTCTCTCGGGCTGACCAGCCCTCCTCCTCCTTGCTGTCCTCCAGATAACACTTCTCAAAAAGCCGAGAGGGCCCTGCTACCAACACGGAGACGTGGCCAAGGCTCCAGAGCCTGCCAGAGCCCTCCTGGCCTCTGCCCTGGCCTCTAGTCCCCGAGCCCTTCACGAGGGGTGATGGACGAGCCCCGGGGTTGGTGACCAAGGTCTCACTCCTAGAACATTCCGCCTCTAGCCGAGACCTGGACAGTCTTTCCTCTGAGGCTGCTCTTCCCGACTCTGGCTGGCAGGGCCCCAGGCAGGTGAGCAGGTGCCCCTGCTGCCCCCAGGGCCGGCTGCCTCCCCACGGCCCTCCAGACTCAGGGAGGGCACAGCCGGCCCCTCAGAAACCCAGAGGCACGTCCTCCTCAGACACTCAGAAGGCCAACTAGCACCTGGCCTGTTTCTACCGCTAGCCAACGCGTCTTCTCCAGCTTCATGGTGGGAATTCTTTCAGAAAAGAGAAGAAAAGGTTGAATAAAGATGCGCTGACTGATACTTTTCTTGAGCACCTACTGTGTGCCAGGGCCTGTACTGGGCTCTGGGATGCAGAGTGTGCTGTGGTCCTTGTCCTCTCCGGGACGCCACCCTGAGTCCTCCCTCTGAGTGGAGCCTGGATCCAGCAGTGGGTCAGAACGACCCCTTGGCAGCTGTGCAGAGAGGCTGCAGCAGAAAGGGTGAGGCTGGACGCAGGAAGAGCAGACCAGAGACCAGGCAGCCCGCCCCGAGCCCCAACCTTGACAGCCGGGAAGACGCAGGAAGCATGGGCCAGTTGTGGGGACCTGGAAAGCCCAGGCACTTGGCATGGCTGTGTCTCGGTGCCCCCCCCATAGGAGGAGGTGACTGTACATCCGCCTGGGGTGGCGGGTGCTGGGACTGTCACAGCAGCGCCTGGAGGGTGCTGGCCGACTCCGTGGGAGCGCAGACTGGGCAAAGCCCCCCAGGAGCGCCTTGCCAGCACCAGGATGTGACTGCGAGCCCGCAGACCCTGAGGTTAAACAGGACTGAAATGATCACAGGGCCGGTGTTGCGAGAATGTGCGTTAGCCACATGCAGACTGGCCCCTCCTCAGGAGGGGATGGGAAGTAAAACGGGGTGTGGACGGAGGGCTCCAGGTTGAAGGTCCCTGTTCTTCAGCAACTTAGTGCCTTGAGAAGATGGCTTTAAAACGAAGTTTGCTAAACCTACAAAGAATCCCTAGCCAAGACAGGAGCAAAGATCCCTGAAGGCCTTGCCAAGTTGGCACGCCGAGCTGAATCTAATGAGGCAAATCTGAATGGGGACAAACTGTGCAAAAGCCAGTGACCCGAGACCAGACGGGGGGGGTCTGACTCAGCATAAGCAAGCGGGAAAACACTGAAGGTCTGTCTGCAGTGAATCCCTGATGAGCCCGCGGGGAATGCAAAGCCAGAGTAGAGGCGTGGAGGTTCCCGTCACTCCTGCAGCCCTGGCCTCCCTGTAGCAGGACCTGAGAACCATTCCACAGTGACACTGGCCAGGAGCTCAGACGGAAGAGCAGGACAGAAGACATCGAGGGGTGGCCCCATGCGTGCACACCCCAAACTCTTGCCCCCAAACACATGATCCAAATTAACGCGGGTCAATTTTTGGATGAATCCCTTGCTCGCCAGATTTTTGCTACTCTCAATCCCAAGCTCAAACCTAACAGATTTGGATACCAAAGGACACTGTCTATGTGATATAACAGCAAAAAAAAAAAAAAAAAAAAAGATGAGAAAATTAAAGAGAGCGAATGAAGCCTGAAGAGGGTGAGTACAAGGAAAGGGCAGGAGGCTGCAGCTCAGCGCCTGGGGGAGCCGGGTCTTCTGAGGAGAGGCTGGTGGCAGCAGAGGTACAGTGATCTGCAGCCAGGCAGTGGGGACAGCATCTGGCCCGGCCCCGGGCTTCCAGAGCTGGAAGGGGCTGGGGAGCCCTCCGCTGCACCCCGCCCTCCGCACCACCTCCTCCTGGGAGCTGTGGTGCCCGCATCTCCTCGTGACCTTCCCACTCACTTCTCACACTCAGGAACCCGGCATTGGCCAAATGGCTCCAGCCAAACAGCCCTCCCTAAGTCCCCAGCGACTTCCAAGTCCCTAAGGCCGATGCACACTTTGCCCTCCTGTCATCTGGCCTCTCGGCGCCATTCTTTTCCCTCAGCCTGTGGCTGTGCCAGCCCAGCCCCCTCGGGCTCCTCATCGTGTCCCTGTGGCATTTCCATCCTGTGTTCTCTGCAGGCTTGTCCTGCTCTTCAAGGCCCAGGAGGCCTAAAGCCTATTGTCTTTCGTGACCTACTGGTTCCTGGTGACCTCACCCACCGCTGTGGCTTCATCTGCCGTCTAGAAGCTGATGACCCCAAGTGGTATCTTGCCAGTCCACGCAGCGGGCTCTCCCCGGGGACCCGAGCGGTAGCCACGGCCTCCTTGAACTCTCTCCTCAGAGGCTTCATGGCACCCGCTCTCAGCAGCGCATCCAAACCTGACTCAGGGTCTTTGCTCTAAACTTGGTCTTGCTTCCTGCTGGGCTGGGGTCACCAGCAGCTGTGAGGCTGTCCCTGCTGACGCCCGTGCCCAAGCCCAGGCCACCGGGTGCCCACTGAACTTCTCTCCACCTCCTCGGCACCACTGCGTCCAAGGCACCCGCGCCGCTTGCTGCGTGACTGTGGCGGCCTCCTTACTGCGCTCCATTCAGCGGCTCTTTCTCTCCAATCCATCCAATCCATTCGCGCCCTTCTTAAAGCCCTTCCTTTAAGGCTTCCCAAGGCCTTTAGGATGAAGATTAGTATGAGCCCTGCGGCCGCCAGGCCCCATCACAACCTGGGCCCTCTGTCCTCCGCGCCCCGCGCCCCGCCCCCGGGTCCATCACACGGGCCATCACCTGGGGCCTCTGCACGGGCTGTTCTTCCGGCTGGCAGCTCTTCTCCCACCAGAGACTCCTCCTTCGTGTCACCTCAGCCATCACTTCCTCAGGGAAGGCTGCCCTGAGCTGACTGGGTCCACCCTGCCCGCCGCACCTTCTCCCGGCACGACGCACAGCATTCGTCACGGTGGTAGTTCGACTTTTATGTGTGATTGTTCGATTCACGGCTGCTCCCCACTGTACTTGATATGGCCGATACGGCAGGGACAATGCCTGATTACGACTAGGATTGAACCCCCAGTTCCCAGCACAGAACCCCCAATTCCTAGCACAACGCCTGCCATATGGTTGGTGCTCAATATATATATTTTTGGAGGAAAGCAGCACTGGTACAATGGGAAATACAGATGGTGTATCAGTCAGCGTTCCTGTATATTAAGAGATTTATTTTAAGGAATTGGCTCACACAATTGTGGGAAATAGCACGTCCGAAGTCTGTGGAGCAGACCAGGAGACTGGAAACTCAGGCAGAATTTCTAGGACAGCGTTGAGGCACAATTCCTTCTTCCCTGGAAAACGTCAGTTTTCTATTCTTAAGGCTTTCAAATGATTGTATGAAGACCACCCACATGACTGAGAATAATCTGCTTTACTTAAAGTCAACCTTCAGAGCAATGGCTACGCTAGTGTTTGACCAAATGCCTGGGCAGCACCATAGCCCAGCCAAGCTGACACAGAAAATGTAACCATCACAGATGGCAAGGAGGGCATCAACCCAAGGAGAGGCCAACAGCGAGGTAAGACTGGACAGTGGAAGAGGACTGAGAGGGCCGCAACAAGCTTGTTTTCACATGCTGGAGGAAAACCCAGCAGAGATGTTCTATGAAGAGCAGAGGGTGTGGAGAGGGGATCTCCTCCACTGAAGAAATCTCAGCCCTGGTCCCCAGGGCCAGAGTGACTCAGCCAGGATTACAGTCTGGGGCGTCAGAGGAAGGTGAGGGCAGGCCCCCCATTGTGAGGTCCAGGTAGAATGCTCGACTCAGACTGGCCCCAGCCCTGGCTGATCTTCGACTCCATCCTCACCCCCACCCTCCTGCCAGGAGGGTGCCCTCTGCCTTATACCAGGACGTCACCACCCTCTCCTGTTCAAGAGCAGATGCCCACAGAGCCAGTGGAGGTCACAAGGACATGGCCTCACTCAACTCCCAAGGTCAGGCCTGCGAATTTCTCTGTGTAGACGGCTCTAAAAAGGGGGCGTGCGATAAGGACTCAGAGATATGAGTTCTCGGAACCTGATGAGGAATGCAGTCTTGGGTTCTTGAAGGACTACAGTCAGGAAAATTCAAGAAGCCAGAGAATAGTGGGCACAGAGGGGGCACCGCTGGGGAATTTGGAATAGGGGAACCTGAGTCATCAGAAATGGAAACTCCAAGCTATAGGGAGCCTATTGCTTAGACAAGGGAGCCCCTGGGCCAGCAGCCAGAGAAAGGCTCTGAGCACCTGGGGTCAGAAGAAGGCATAGCCCAGTGTCCCGCTGTCCAAGATGTTAGTCCCCAGGAGAAGGCTGACAGCTAAATCCAGGTGTGCCCAAGATCCCAAGGAAAGGGCACCCTCTCCAGGAAGGCAGGTGATGACCCTTCATTCAGCAGATGTTCACTGGTTACCTACCTACACGGCACCCGGCCCTTTGCTGGATGCTGGCAAGTCGCACAATCCTTGCCCGGGATGTGAAGTGAGTGAAACAGTGCTAGAGAGCTAACTGCACAGAGCCAGGTAAGTGCTGTGATGGAGGACACGCCTGCGGGGAAGCCTAGAGGGCGGCGGTTGCGAAGCTCCACAGAGGAAAGCCGGCTGGACAGAGAAGGGGTGGGAATGTTCCAGGCTGAAGCAGGGCCTGCGCTCAGGCCTGGAGGCACGGAGAGCTGAGCCTGGTAGAGCAGAGAGGCCTGGAGGAGGTGCAGCCTCTGACCTCACAATACCCAGGCCCACGGGCCAGCCTTGCAACTTGCAAACTCTGGTGCCCTCTTCCAGCCCAGGCGAGGCCCCGGGCCCTGGGCAGCCTCCAGGTGCAGCGCCCTGCTGAGGGCCGCACCCTTCCCGCTGCCCTGGGGCATGTCTCTACTCACCAATTATGAGGGGCTTCGGCATCAGATCGAGAGGCTGGTGCGGGAAAACGAGGAACTGAAGAAGCTGGTGTGGCTCATTCGGGAGAATCACGAGCTCAAGTCGGCAATCAAGATGCAGGCGGGTGGCCTGGGCATCAGCGGGTTCAGCAGCAGGCTGGGCGAGGCAGTGACCGGCCCTCCTCAACACCAGGGTAACTGCAAGAGGCCTGAGTTCAAGAAAAGCGGGGAGGGAAGGGTGAGGCTGCACCCGAGAGGAGAGACTCTGTGCTGGGGTCTCGGGAAATCGTGGAGAGAAGGGTGGAGATAGCAACAAACACGGGGTGAGGGGAGGGCGAGGACATAGGACAACCAGGATAAAAGGACAAAACTAGGCACCAGCCCCATTCACCTGATGGCAGGAGTCCCTGCCCACCCACGCACGCCTCCCCTCAGGTGAACTTCCAAGCAGCTCCACAGACTGAGAATTTCCCAGCCCTGGAATCCAAAGGTGCTGCCCCACTGGACCCAATACGGCACCCATCCTCAGCTTCCCCCCCATCCCCCCCTCAGCACCCTGCCCCGTCCCTCTCCACTCAGAGGTGGCCAGAAGGCAATTGACCGCCGGAGTCTAGAAACCAAGGAGAGAAACCAGGACTGAAGCTTGAGGTTTGAAATCATTAGTGTGTGACAGCCCTGGGGCTGGAGAGGAGGTATGGGGCAGGGTGAGACAGAAGAGTGGGCAAAGAAGTTAGAGGCGTTCACACAGAAGCTGGCCAGGGACCAGCGCTCCCCAAGCCACCACATTCTGGCACAGAACGCCAGGGAGTACAAGAGTCCTAAAATCAAACCTGACCTTCCAGGTTGTTACAAAGGTTTATTTGTCAGGTAAGCAGATAGAACATAATTTAACAGTTCGTTAGCTTGACTGATAACTTTTAACTGACATATCATATGTAAGCCTCCACTTGTGCTCTTGGCCAGGGTGAACCTGGGAGAAGGAAATTCAGTCTTGGAGGAAGAGAACAAGTTGTACTTTGGACAAACTGACTCTAAGACGTTCTCACGACATCCACCTGGAGCATCCAGGAGGCAGTGGAGGTATGAGCCTGAGGCTCAAAGGAGAGGTCAGGGCTAGAGAGAAAAGATCGAAGAGTCATTGATAACTGAAGCCGCAGGAAGGGTGAGACGATCTGGAAAGAGAGAGGAACAGTGAGAAGAGACTGGGGACAAGTCCTGAGTCAAGACAGGCAGAGAAGCTGGCAAAGGGGCACTCAGAGAGACAAGGGACACCTCAAAAGTGTAATGTCACAGAAGCCGAGGCAGCTTCGAAGGGGACAGAGTGTCAGCAAAATAAAAGCTGCCTGAGAGGTCGAGCAAGCAAAGTGCTAATGACCTGGCGTTAGTAACCTTGGCTAGAGCAGCTTCAACCCGACTGTAAGTAGGAAAGGCCCGCGGAGTGAGGTGAAGAGTGAGTGAGAAAATGGAGAGAATAGATGGCTGACACTTCGTTCATGAAGTAGGGCTTGGAGGGGGGCACTAGCTGGAGAGGGGCTTGGCATCCAGAGCTGCTTTTCCTGATGGCAGAGACCTGAGTTTATTTCTATGGAAAGGGAAGATACGAAAGAGAAAAGGAATACTTTATAGAGCAGAGGCTGCCTTGACTGAAGGAAGAACATCTCCTCCACTGTCTGGGAAAGGAAGGAGGAAGGAAGGGTGAGTGAGAATGCCAGGTGGGAAGCTAAAAAAACTCCAGAACCATGGCTTCAGTTTTCTCTGGGAAAACGTCATGCTCTGAGAGTCAGGGTGGAGAGAAAAAGATGGGGAAAGTCTGAAATAGAGTGACGATGGCAGGAGGAACTGAGAGGGGAACCGGGGAGGTGTGTAACGGGCCCAAATGAAGCCGGCATGTGTGGACCATGAAGGCAGCAGCCACCAACCGTCTCCAGCAGCATTTGGCTGGCGGGGGTGGGGACCGACATGGGGAAGGCAGGCAGGGGGAGCTAAGGGCCAGTCAGCAAGAGCCTGGGCACATCGAAGAAGGAAGTGGATGCCAGCCGGGCTGTCACATGAGAAGAAAATACAGAGGCCAGCGTACCAGAGATCTGGAGAGGCTGGCAGTGATGGCAGACGGCACCCCTCTGTGGTCAGAGCGGGAGACCTGCGCGGCAGGAAATCGGCAAACATTGGCTGTTGGCTGGATTCATTTCACAGGGGAGAAAGGCCATGAGGTTCAGGCGCTGGCCCTGTGAACACGGCAGGTGGCAGGTGGAGCCAGGATGGCTTAGGGCTGTAGGGCCTCCTGTTCCTGAGGGCTCAGGGACTCACTCGGCCCGTGCCGGGAAGTCTCGCAGACGGAAGATGCGTGGGGAGTCGGGGCCGTTGGGGCAGAGAGGAAAGGAGGGCTGCGCTGAGGGCTCAAGCCACTAAAACAGGGACCGCCCCCCACGCTGGCTCCTCCCTGCAGAGGCGGCCAGGCTGGGAAAGGCTGTCAGGGCAGGTGGGCAGCAGGGCTTCTGTTGCCCTTTCTGCTGGGCACCCTCCCCCGCTGCCCCCTCCTTCCTCACCGAAGCCCACCCCCCTCCCAGGCCGCCAGCCCTGCTGCCCGCTCTGTCTCCTCTTGGGGGCTGCAGGCTGGTGGAAGCTTCCTCAGGCGGGGAGCAGCCTTCTTCCTCTTTTCCGAAGGGCTTTTGCCAGCCCTGCGCCTCACCGCCTCCCTCCCCCTCCCCCCAGTCCCAGAGCCTTCATTACCCCAGGGTCTGTTACCCCATCAGGGCCTCCTTCCTCCCCTCAGGAACTGTCCCCGCCTCAGGACCCATCCTCCCCCAAGTCCCAACCCCCACCCCGGACCCTACACCCCGCCCCAGGGACTGACCCTAAGCCCCCTGGATCCATCCCTCGTGGGACCCCAGCCCTCCCTCAGGACTTGCCTTCCTCTTAGGACCCTGCTCCCCCCTCAGAACGCACCCCCCCGGGGACCCCATCCCCCCTCAGGACCCACCTTCCTTTTGGGACCTCTGTCCCCCCTCAGAACCCGCCCCCACCTCAGGGCCAGTCCCCTCCTCAGTACCTGTCACCATCCCCCCTCTCTTTCTCACCTCCCGCCGCCCCAGACCTCTTGGAACCCTGGGTTCTAGCGGCCTTTGCTCACCCGTCTCGCCTCCTCGAGCCCGGCCTTAAGCAACACCTTCCCGCCCAGACCCTCAGGCCCCGCCCCTCAGGGCAGCCCCGTTACGCTAGCTCCGCCCCTTGAGCGGCGCCGCAACTCTGGCCCCGCCCCTACGCTCGGGCTCCGCCCCGTCAGGGCCCTTCCTGGCGCCCCGCCTCCTCCGACCGCCAGGTTCGACCCCCGCCACATTGACTGTCCCTAGCCTTCGTCCCCGCGTGGACCGGGGGGTCTCGGTGGCCGGGCCGCCCTTGCCCGGGTGTGGGCCCGGCCTGTCCCTCGCGGGGCCGACGTCCTCGCGGAGGGAGGGTTCCGAGGCCGGAGGGGTCACGGGCGGTGGGCAGGCCCGGAAGGGACCGCTGGGGAGGCTCTGCAGCCCGGAGCCCGAGGGCCGGCCAGGGAGAAGGCGCGAGGGCGCGGCCGAGTGCAGGACAGTGTGGCGGCCACGTCCTGACCGACGCGACGAGGGGCGGGAGACCAGAGTGGGGCCCCTCCAGAGTCCCGCCCTCGGCCTCGGCGGGAAGGATGGAGCTGCCCCTGTGAGGAGCAGGCGGGAGGAAATCACAAGTTCACTTAAACGGTTAAAACATTGTAAACTGCATTTGTAGATCTAAGACATTTGCTTTTCTTTTTAGCTTCAATAGTCTGATGTAACAAACAAACCTTCCTGGACCCAAATAATTCTTATGCATAAAGTAAACATATAGGGCTTCCCTGGTGGCGCAGTGGTTAAGAATCCGCCTGCCAATGCAGGGTACACGGGTTCGAGCCCTGGTCCGGAAAGATCGCACATGCCGCGGAGCAACTAAGCCGGTGCGCCACAACTACTGAGCCTGCGCTCTAGAGCCTGTGAGCCACAACTACTGAAGCCCGCGCGCCTAGAGTCCATGCTCCACAAGAGAAGCCACCACACGGAAGAGTGGCCCCCACTCACTGCAAATAGCGGAAGCCCACGCGCAGCAACGAAGACCCAACGCAGCCAAAAAAATAATTAATTAATTATTTTAAAAAGCTAAAAAAAACCCATATAGATGCAGTGAATCTAAGTTCTCTTTTAAGTTTCTAATACTGTATGTAGTAAAGTACGTAGGAACATTTCAACTCATAAATCTAAATCAGCAAAATATAAATTATAAGGTTAAAACAATCACTTGCACATTTTGCATTACAATACAAAGCTATAGGACTGAAATCTCTTAAACCGAGGCTCGACCTGGGGCTCCTGTTGGCTCAGAACACTCCTGTTCATGAGAATTCCCTGGAGGTCCAGTGGTTGGGCTGTGGCTCGTGGGCTCTAGAGCGCAGGCTCAGTAGTTGTGGCGAACGTGCTTAGTTGCTCCGTGTCACGTGGGATCTTCCCGGACCAGGGCTCAAACCTGTGTCCCCTTCATTGGCAGATGGATTCTTAACCACTGCACCACCAGGGAAGCCCTGAATCTCTTTTTAATTAACAACTTTATTAAGATATAATTCAAATACCATAAATTCGCTCCTTTAAAGTGTACAATTTTACGTTTTTTGGTATATTCACAGATATGTACAAACACCACCGCAATCAATTTTAGAACTCTTTCATCACCCCCAAAACAAACCCTCTAGCAATCACACTCCTACTGCCCAACCCTCCTCAACTCTAAGCAACCACTAATTTACTTTCTATTTTTATGTATTCGTTTGTTCTGGACAGTCCATATAATTGGATTCATATATAAGTGGCTTTTGTGGCTGGCTTCTTTCATTTAGCATAATGTCTTCAAGGTGTATCCATGCTGTAGATGAGTCAGTGCGTGTACGCGGGATGTGGGGAAGGTTGTTTTTATGGCTGAATAATATTCTGTTAACGGATTACCACATTTTGTTTATCCATTCATTGGTTCTTGGACTTTTGTTTCCTCCTTTCAGCTATTATGAATAATGATGCCATAAGCATTCATGTATCAGTTTTTGTGTGGACGTATGTTTCTATTTCTCTTGACTATATATCTAGGAGAGGAAGTGCTGCATCATATGCTAACTCTATGTTTACCTGTTTGAGGAGCTGCCAGATTGTTTTCCAGTGGGGCTACACAACTTTACGCTGCCACCGGCAATGTATGAGCATTCCAATTTCTCCACATCCTTGCCAATACTTATTTTTTTTTTTATTTTATTAGCGCATAATTGCTTTACAATGTTGTGTTAGTTTCTGCTGTAGAACAAAGTGAATCAGCTATATATATAAATATATCCCCTCCCTCTTGAGCCTCCCTCCCACCCCTTGCCAATACTTATTAGCTGACTTTTTGATTATAGCCATCCTAGTGGATGTGAAGTGGTATATCATTGTGGTGTTGATTTGTATTTCCCTGATGACTAATGAGGCTGAGCAAATTTTCATGTGTTTTTTGGACATTTGTATATCATCTTTGAGAAATGTATGTTCAGACCTTTGGTCCATTTTTTAAAAAAATTTATTTTTGGCTGCGTTGGGTCATCGCTGCTGTGCACGGGCTTTCTCTAGTTGCAGTGAGCGGGGGTTACTCTTCATTGGGGTACATGGGCTTCTCATTGCAGTGGCTTCTCTTGTTGTGGAGCACGAGCTCTAGGCACTCAAGCTTCATTAGTTGTGGCTCGTGGGCTCTACAGCGCAGGCTCAGTAGTTGTGGCCCACGTGCTTAGTTGCTCCGTGGCATGTGGGATCTTCCCAGACCAGGGCTCGAACCTGTGTCCCCTGCATTGGCAGGCGGATTCTTAACCACTGCGCCACCAAGGAAGTCCCTGGTCCATTTTTTAATTGGACTATTTGTCTTTTTTTTATTATTGAGTTGTAAGAGTTCTTTATATATTCTGGATATAAGTCCCTCATCAAATATATGATTTGCAAATATTTTCTCCCATTCTGTCTTTTCATTTTCTTGATAGTGTCCTTTGAAACACAGAAACTTTTAATTTTGATGAAATCCAACTTATTGTTTCTTTTGTTGCTCATGGTTTTGATGTCATATCTAAGAATCCACTGCTAAATCCAAGGTCATGGAGATTTATCCCTATGTTTTCTTCTAAGAATTTTATAGTTTTAGCTCTTACATTTTGGCCTTTGATCTGTTTAGTTAACTTTTGTATAAGGTGTGAGGTAAGGATTCAATTTCATTCTTTTGCATGTGGATACCCAGTAGTCTCAGCACAATTTTTTAAAAAGGTTACTCTTTCCCCATTGAGTTTTCTTGGCACCCTTGTCGAAAATCAGTTGACTGTAAATACATGAGTTTGTTTCTGGACTCCCTATTCTAGTCCATCGGTCTGTCTGTCTCTCCTTATCCCAGTGCCAAACAGTCTTGATTACTGTCGCTTTGTAGTAAGTATTGAAATCTGAAAGTTAGTTCTCCAACTTTCTTCTTTTTCTTTTCTTGCTTTTTTTTAAAATTGAAGTATAGTTGATTTTCAGTGTTGTGTTAATTTCTGGTGTACACTTTGGTGAGAGTTTTCTTTCTTCTTTTTCAATATTGCTTTGGCAATTCTGGGTCCCTTGCAATTCTCTACGAATTTTAGGATTGGCTTGCCAGTTTCTACAAAGATGCCAGCTTGGATTCTGATAGGGAGTTCACTGAATCTGTAGATCACTAGGGGAGTATTGCCATCTTCACAATATTAAGTCTTCCAATCCATAAACACAGGATGTTTTTCCATTTATTTAGATCTTCTTTCATTTCTTTCAACAATGCTTATAGTTTTCAGAGCATAAGTTTTGCATATCTTTTGTTAAATTTATTCCTAAATATTTTACTCTTTTTGATGCTATTAATTTCATTTTTAGATTGTTCATTGCAAGTGTATGGAAATACAATTGATTTTTGTAGACCCCGCCGATGAATCTTGCACTCTTTGTATTCTAAGGACCACGCAACTCCTTCAGATAGTTACCTGTTACCTGATTGAGTTTTGGATCTCACATGGCTGTCTCAGTGGTCACAGTTTATAAGGTCATTCTATGGATAATCCTATACTGACCTTTTTTAATCATCAAGTTTTATCTGTGCTCATATATACATCATGTTCTTCATATTTATTGAACACTTTCTGTGGCCCAAGTACTGTTCTAGGCACTGGGAAACAGCAGCAAACAGACAAAGCCCTGCCCTCACGGAGCTTCCATTCTAATTGAGGGAAACAGGACAAACCAATAAGTCAATGGAGAGTATCTTGGAGAGAGATAAGTGCTAAGGAGGAAATAGTCCAGAAGAAGGGGAAGGAACAGGTGGGGTGAAGGAAACTGGTGATTTGGGATGGAAGAGCTCATTGAAGAGGTCACAACTGAAAGGACGGGTGGAAGTACGCGACCAGCTGTGCACATGGGAAGAATGTTCCAGGCAGAAGGAACAGCAACGCAAAGACAGAGGCAAGAGCGTGCCGGAGCATTTGAGGAACAGCAAGGAGGTCCGAGGGGCTGAAGCAGAAGGTGCCAGGGGGAGAACAAAGACAGAGAGATGACAAGCCAGGCCACGGGGGACACGGAACAGCCTAGCGCTCAGAATGAGACGGTGAGCTAGCTGGTGGGCATTTTAACCAGAGGGGGACATTTTAACTGGAACAGTCTGGCTGATGTTTGAGGGGAAAGGCCAGAAACAGGCGGCAAGCCAGGGGGCTCCTGCAATAATCCAGGCAGGGTAATGTTGGTATGCACCGGAGTTGGGGGGAGCACACGTGCTGAATTCTGGATATACGTACTTGAAGGTGTTGCAGACGGATGGGACGCTCGGGGCTCCTGAAAGAGAAGTGTTGAGGCTGCACCATTTGAAGCCTGAGCCACTGAAAGAGCAAAGATGTCGGCGGCCGGCACGCCAGGGCGGCAGAGTCCCCAGCAGAGCCCCGGGAAGAAGGGGGTCAGGCCGCTGGGATGTGAGTCGGAGCGCAGCCGGAGACGGAGCAGGCTGCGCCGGTCCCGAGCGTCTGAGCTGCATCAGCTCCTGAGAAGCAGACTCTAGGTGGGCCTTGGGGCTGCCCCCAGGGCCAGAGGATGTGGGCCCAGAAGCACCTGGAGGAAGCCGGGTGACCGGGAACCTGGATGCCAAACCAAGACGGGATTTCAACAGGGAGGAACGTCCCGCCGCGTGGACACCACCCGCCACCTGCGAGAAGAGCCCCGTGGAGCGTGCGCTGGGTTCTGCAACGCGGGGTCACCGGCCCCTCGACTGGTGTTTGGGTGGAGGGACGGAGGAGGAGAAAATGGCCTGAGATGGTGAGCTGGTACAATGCCCAGGGACGTCTTCGAGGGACACTGAGGACACCAGTGGAGGTGGGGACATCAGTGAGATGGAAACCAGATCCCCTGGGTCTCAGAGACCATGAACACCTGGCCATGCAGGGACCGTCTTCTCTCCCAAGTCCTGAAGACGCTGCCCGAGTGGTCCTTTCCCATGTCATCCGGACCCTAGGCTCCGCCAAGAGGAGACAGGCTGAGAAGGACAAACGGCCCGGGCGGCTCTCCGTGCCCCGTCGCCCCTCTGTGCCACGCCGGCTGCTCCTTGCCTCACGCTGGTCCTCTCCGTGGGACACTTCCCTCTGGGCCACAGGCTTCACTGTCTCTTCAATCCTAAAGCAAAAATCCAAAAAAGCCAAGTTAAGAAATCATACAAGACTGGTTGATTTGATTCTGAAATTTTAAGTTATTTGTTTGGGAAAAAATAACGAAACTTAAAACAAAAATAAATGGCAGGACATCCTGGCACACACTGTGCAGGGCAGCGTCAGTGTAACAAGTCCCGGACTTCTCAGGGAATGTCAGATGTTTCTGAGGGGCCTTAAAGTGGATAGATTTAGCAGTGTGCATTAAGAACCTCTAAAATGTCTGTTTTCGGGGGGAAAGATAATAAAGATTTATATAGTAGAATATTTGTCACTGGGAAAACTGGAAACAATCGATTCGCCCAACAGCTGAAATAGGCTCCATAAACAATGGCACGTGCACAAGACGGACACCACCGCAGCCACAATAAGCGCTGTTTTCCAAGAACGGTAATGCCGCAGGTAGCCATGGTGCAGGCCCAGTACGAAGAGGCGGGGCACATAAGGACACGGGCAACATACACAGTCACCACACGTGTGTGCATGGCCTGGGAGCTAGGAATGGATTTTACCTTTTTAAACAGCTGAGAGAAAATCAAAAGGAGAGTGCTATTTCACGACATGCACTAAGTCCATGAAATTCAAATATCAGCATCCATAAGTAAAGTTTTGTCGCCAAGCATCCACGTGTATTTGTTTCCGCGCTGTCTGCGGCTGTTTTGGAGCCGTGACAGCAGAGCGGAGCAGCTGCAGTGGAGGCCGGATGGCCAGGAAAGCTGGAGCTCTTTTCACCAGCTCTTTACAGAGGGGTTTGCCAGCCCCTGAGCGACATAAACACGTGGAGAAAGTCTTCAAGCCTTTGCGGAGCTTTGCTATGTGACAGACGGTGGGATAACAGGACCACCAGTGGTTTTCATCTTTTCTGACTTTTCTGTATTTCCATTCTTTCCCTATAATAAGCGTGTACTGCTTTTATTTTTTTTAATGTGGACGTTTTCAGTCAAACTGCACACTCACAGAAACCTTTCCTGCACCCTCCCTAGGGGACTTCTCCCCCAAACAGCGGTCACTCAGTCATCCGAGGGGTCTCCTCAGGAACCCAAGGGCAAACGGGCTCCCAGGCCCCACGCAGGGGAGAAGCAACACCCCCTCCTGCGCCTGCATCCCCGGCGACAGGCAGGTGGGGGCGCTGTACCGGGGCCGGGCACACCCTGGGCTCCACGGGAGGCTCCCAGCAGCTTTGAGCTCTGGCCTCCCTGAGGGTCCCCCACGTGGTGAGGCTCGGCTGTCCCCAAGAGGACGGCAGTCAGGAGGCCCGGGCCCACTCCCCCACCACCTGGGAACAGAGGGGTCCACTTGGCGACCTACGTGTTCAGACCCTCCTCTCCTCAGCGAGGGGCCAGCGGCTCAAGGCAGTGGGCCCGTCTGAGGGACAGGCAGCGTGGAAGGTCCTGGTGGCTGGGGGGCCGGTGTTTACAGAGGCGATCCTGGGAGGGACCGGGCTCCCTCGGAGGACAGGGATGAGGGGCCAGACCCTCACGTGGGGTCCACTGAGCAGCCCCACAGACGCCCGCCTACAGGTGAGGCTCAGAGACTCAGTCAGCTCATCAGAGGCGCGTGGGCATCTCGGTCCAGGCCCTGCCACGGTGCGGAGAGAGCCTGGGGTCTCAGTGCTTTCTCTGTGTCCCCCAGGTGTCTTCCTGCCCCCGTCCCCGGCAGCAGCAAACGAACCCGTCCTGGAAGAAGTGGGGATTGTGGCTCTGGCGCCCCTGGCCGACGTGCTAAACAGCCCGCAGCCCAGCCCCGCGGCAGGCCCCGTCGTGAGCGCCCTGATGGGCCCTCTCAACACGCTGCTGCCCGGCCCGGGGCCCACCTCACAGAGCGGCCCACTCACCAGCCTCCTGACTGGCCCCCCGAGCAGCCAGCTGGCCAGCCCCGTGGCAGTGCCCCCGGCGGGCACACCGGCCAGCTCCCTGGGCCTGCCCTCGACTGGCCCCCTGAATCCAAGCAGCCACCTGGCCAGCCCCGTGGCAGTGCCCCTGGCGGGCACACCGGCCAGCTCCCTGGGCCTGCCCTCGACTGGCTCCCTGGCTCCAAGCAGCCCCCTTACGGCCCCTATAACAGGCTCGGTGGTCCTCTCTCTGAGCAGCCCCCTGCTCCCCTCCACGGCTGCTCCCCTAGGTGTCTCTCAGAACCTTCCGGCCAATCCCATGAGCAATCTGGTGCTGTCGGAGGCCCCAAGGGTGTGGCTGGCAGAGCCGCTCCAAGGATGCCCCTCTGGATCCCATCCCTCAGCGGGTGGGGGACCTGCTGCCACCGCCGAAGGTAACCGGTGCGGGGGGGAGGGGCAGCGGGGGGCCCAGGGGGAGGGGGCTCCTGCCAGGCTAGTAGGCCCTGGCCCTGCCTCGCTCTAATCCTCCTCCTCTCCTTTCTGCCCCTCCCCCACGTCGCTAGTCCCACCCTCCGCTGAGCACCCCCAGCCCGCCCAGGAGCCGGAGCCCCTCAGCATGACGTCTGTGGGTGCGCCCATCCAGACCTCCACGCCCGTCGGTCCCACGGGCACACCCGGCCCCGCGACAGCCTTCTCCTATGGCACCCCAGACGCCCGGACACAGCCTGGTGGCCCCCAGGGACAAGCGGTCTCTGCCTCTGTCCCTGCCTCGGCCACCTCCCACAGCATCACCGTCCTCGCCTCTGCCCCCACTCCCACCCCCCAAGCTGCCACCAGCTACAGGCCCTCAAGCACCCCGCACCCCTCCGCCCGCACGCACCGCTCCCCGACCCGGCCCTCGCCCACCCTCCACTGCCCTGCACACAACCCCCACTCCCCGCCTCGAGTCTCGTCGTCCCCGGCTTCAGTCAACGACACCCGGTCTCCACGCGTGGCAGAGCCGTTTCGGAAAGGCATCCTGGAGTTGGAGCGGAAGCTAGCCCCCCGGAAGAGCGGCAAGCTCCCTGACAGCTCCCGAGGTCAGCACGAGTCTGGGGTCTCCTCGGCTGCCCTTGGAGACCTCCCAGGCACCCCCCTGGGCTGCTGACCACGGTCAGTGACCACTCCCTCCACCCCTTGCTGTCCCCAGAGTCGAAGCAGCTGGCCTGGGAGAGGCTGGTGGGGGAGATCGCCTTCCAGCTGGACCGCAGGATCCTGTCCAGCATCTTCCCCGAGCGTGTCCGGCTCTACGGCTTCACGGTCTCCAACATTCCGGAGAAGATCATCCAGGTGTGTTGTGCCTATCTGCCACTCACCGCCTGAGGGCCTGCCCCGCCACCTGCAGGGATGGGGACGGCCTTCTGGGCGCCCCTGCACTCCCGCTAGGCAGAGCACATCAGAATCTGCGGGCACCCTGGGACGGAGGAAGCACCGCGCTCAGTCCAAGTGGCCAGCAGGTGTCCACGGCATCTGGCAGTAGGAGTCTGTGGTCCCAGCCACACGGGCGGCCTTCCCAGAGGGCAGAGCAGCAGAGGGGCCCCAGCACTGCCAGGCCTGTGAGCTCCCACTTTGCCACTGCAATGGCCTCGGGTCTGCCAGGCCCCGCTCCCACGGGCCCTCCCCAGACTGGCAGAGCTGACGCCTTATGCTTCTCCCTCACCCTGTCCAAGTCCTCAAGTGTCACTGGGGGGCGCAGGGGAGGCAGGTCTCAGAGCCTCTGAGCAGCTGGCCGCCAGGTGGCCGGGGTCTTCAGGCCGGGCTCGTTCCGTGTTCCCAGCATGCCGTCCACTGAGCCCGCTCCCACTGAGGGACACGGAGGGCGGTGTTTCCCAAACACGCTTGAGCGCGTCTCCTCGCCACCACGTGTAGGAGGCACGGAGGAGTGGGATCCGTCGGGGGCTTGGGCTGCGCAGGGGCAGGATGAGCTGGGGCGCGCCCTTCCCCACCGACACGCCCACTCGGGTCGAGCGGGGGAGGGGGGACAGGGGGCGGGCGTCTGCGCCCTGGCCCTTCAGCCGTTTACTCTTCCCTCGCGAAGTAGCCCTCGGTGCTCCCGGCCCCTTCCTCTCTGGCCGTCCTTATCCGTGGATAGACTGTGGCTCTGGGTCTGTGAGTGGGCAGGAGTCACGTCCAGTTACAGTGGGCTCATCTGTGTCCCGGTTTGAGCTTGCCTTCTCCTTTTGTTAAGGTGTCCTTTGGTTAGGTTTTTAATTTTAATGAGACCGAAATTATCCACCTTTTTTATCCACCTTTTCCTTTTTTCTTCTTCTTCTTCTTTTTTTTGGCCGCGCCACGCGGCATGCAGAATCTTAGTTTCCCGACTAGGGATGGAACCCGCGTCCCCTGCAGTGGAAGCGCGGAGTCTTAACCACTGGACCGCCAGGGAAGTCCCACGTTTTCCTTTTTTGTTTGTACTCTTCGAGTCCCATTTAAGGCTGGAGCTGCCAGCCCCGCCTCGGTCCCCTCTCCCAGTCCCACGAGTGTGGGCTCCAGGTCTGCAGGTCTGGCCCTGCCCAGGTGACAGTGTCCTAATCCTGGGAGGCCCAGGGAGCCTGGGCGTCTCTCCTTCCAGGTCGTCATCGCTCCTCTTGGCCCTTCACTCTTCAATATGAATTTTAGGATCAGTCTGTCAAGTTCCAAGAAAAACCTAATTCAAATTTTTAGTTTTTCATTGGTTTATAGGTTGAACTGGGGAAGTTTCCCATCTTTGCCATGTTGGCTATCCCTGTGTTGCTCGTGTCAGCGGGGCCAACTTTGGCCATGTTGGGTTTTACGACCCTTGACTCTTATCCTGGACCACCGCCACCACTCCTGTGCCATGAGCGCAGCCTGGCAGCGGCTATTTAAAAATTGGCAGATGACGCGGGAGAAGCACAATATTTATGTCTCTGAAATGTTGCATCCGATATCTAGTTGGCAAAGACTACACTTAATCATAAGTGAAAGTCTAGTTGCCCACATAGAAGTTAGACATCAAACTGTGGCGAGAGGTTTCTGGTTGTTTGAATCTGCTGTTTATTCGGAGGATAAGACACACCTTCCGGGAGGGCGTGGGCTGTGCAAGCCCTCCCCTTCCACGCTGCTCTTCCCCTTGCCTGCGAGTTACTGCTTAGGCCAGAGAATTTAAGTCACGGCACTAAACGGCGACTCTTTAGAGAAGAGGCAGGAAAAGGAAGCAGAATGTACGTAAGGCAAATTTTTTGGTATTTAAGGAGGTCGAGGAGCTTGGTGCCCCTGAGCCTGTGCTTCAGCCTTCACCTTGGCAGCCTCTGGGGAGCTGGCGGTTCTCACCACAACACTCATCTGGTCATTCTGCCCATCGGCCACCGTCACCAATTCCACAGCCTCTGGCCCCACTCACCTTCCATCCAGCAATGACCAGAGCTGCCAGGATCATACACTTGCTGCCCTTGTTCCCAGGAAGCTGCTCCACTGCAGCCCACCCGCACAGAAGTTGTCTTCAGGATACCCCCCGGCTGGCCTTCTGTAGGGCCCACTGCAGGTTGACTGAGGTCTGGTCCCACCTGAGGATCCTAAAGATGCTTCCTGGTCTCGAGCCATCCTGCCTACTTGGCTGGATCATCTGTTGATTCCTATCTGCATTTAATTCCACTTTGCCCAGCCTTTTACTTCCCTTCATCAAGGCATCTTGTTTATTTCTCTGCACATTGAACTCCAGTGTTGGTGGTTGCTAGAACCCCTAAGTTCTACCTAGATTCACCAAACCAGGTGAAACCTAGTGTCGTCCAACCGGGGTCCTTTGCTTCCCGAATGGCGTACAGCTTTAACGCTGAAAACTGTAATGGAACCCGATATTCGATAAGGACTCGCGGACTTTTTGCATAGAACGTGGCTATCTACTTTTTTGTAAGTTCGCAGACAGTTATGCCACCTTTTAAGCCCAACTGAAAGTTACCCCAGTGCTCATGCCTGTCAGTTCTACCCAAACACAAAGCTCTGCTCCATGGGAGATGCTCTGGCTCCCTTCCTTTCTGCACCCTTGTCCTAGGAGACCCTGAGTCCAGCTGCATCAGTGTGAGGGTGACTGAGGGTGGTACCTCAGTCCTGCCCATGGTCCCCCCCGGATGCTCTCTGGAGTCCAACTCATTGGCCTGCCCAGAACATTTTTGATTTCTGTGTAATGATTTGTTATTTAGCTACCTTGCCAAACGCCCTCGCTAGTTCTGATAGCCTGCATATCATTTTGGCTTTCCTCTGTAGACAATCATATCATATAGCACTTAAAAAATTTTTTTTTATTTTGGCTGCGCTGGGTCTTAGTTGCGGCACGCGGGATCTTTTAGTTGCGGCATGTGGACTTCTTAGTTGCGGCATTCGAACTCAGTTGCGGCATGCATGTGGGATCTAGTTCCCCGGCCAGGGATCGAACCCGGGCCCCCTGCATTGGGAGCTCAGAGTCTTACCCACTGGACCATCAGGGAAGTCCCATATAGCACTTTTTAAAAGCAGATCGTAAGGCAACCTCATCTTGTTTCTGACTTGATTACAAACACACACTTCTAGTCTTCCGGTTAAGTATGATGTGTGTTCCAGGCTTTTTGCCAGATCTTCTTTCGACAAATCAGTCAGAGTCCTTGGCTGCACATAACAGAATCCACACAAGCTGATATAAGCAGAAAGGGGTTTATTATAAATGTTTAGGTGTTCAGACAGGCTCCAGGAAGGACACCAAATTGGGCTTGCCTGCTATACAGCCAGTAAAAATGCCAGCACAGCAAGGGAGTCTCCTAGTGAACACGCCATTGTCATGCTGCCCCAGGAACAGCATGCAGACACCTAGTCGGATGCCTGCAGTTTGCTACAGCTGCCCCGAAGAACCAGCGCCACAGCCAGTGCACTCTCCAGAGAGCACAGTCCCCTGCATGCACTGTCTCCTCCAGGAGACAAGGTCCACCCACCTGCACTTGCTGGGCAGAAACCCAGGTCAGAGGGGTACCTAAGCCACAGGGGAGTCTGGGATAGGTGATGTTTAGTGTCCAGCCTCTTAGAGTTCAGGAAGGTGCTGGAACGCACTAGGACAGAAGCCAGGTGAGCCACATTCAGCATCTGCCACATCAGGTGAAGAAGTTCCCTCTTCCTCCTTTGTTCAGAGTTGGGTTTTTTCTTACTAATGAACAAATACTGATTTTTTTAGAATGCTGTTTCTCTCTCTCACTGAGATGATCACACAGTTTTCTTCCCCCTCCCTTTTCTGGTAACATATTGATACACACGAGAAGATGCTCCGCTCATAAACCACGCCGCATCCCTGTGTTTATAAATGCGCTGGGCTGCTCTGTTTGCTGTTTATGACTTCTGCAGCTTCGCTACTTTTTTAGAGATCGTGCCAAGTTTCTGTGACAGAAATACATGGCTTCAATAAGCCAGAGGTTTATCTCTCCACAGGGGTGTCGGGCCCTGCTGACCGGCCCCTCGCACACGTCAGGGTCCCCAGGGTCCCCGCGTCCCGGGACTCGGCCTGGGGGGTGGTGCTCAAAGTCCGAGGCTTAGTGATGTCAGGTCCCCCTGCAGGATGGTGGGACACATGGTGGTCTCAGCTGGGCATTTCATTACCTAAAAGAAGGGGGAGGCGGTGCCCTGTTCAGCGGAGGGTGTGGGCTCTGCTCGTCCTGTTGGTCCTTCAGACTGTGTTTCCTCATCTCTGCTCTTTATTATTTCTTTCCTTCTCCTTCCTTTAGCTTTGCTTTATTTTTCTTTCTTGGGTTGAGCTCTTAAATCATTTTATTTTACATCTCTTTTGTTTCTACATTTAGGACAAGGAAGTTCCTTCTAGTCAGGGAGATATTCAAAATATTCAGCAACCGGTACCAGGGGAGCACCAGCCAGCGTGGATCCTGTTCCAGGGTCCAGGCAGAGCGGGAGGCTTCTGCTGTTTAAGGCTGGTTGGGAAAAGCAACAGCCTCCTGGCAGCCCCGGCTATGTCTGCCAAGGCTCCAGCCTGACTCTGGTGGCACTCTGGCTGCAGCCCTGCAGGCTAGAGGGGTGGGTGTGGGGCTGTTCAGGTCTGAATATCTCACGAACTGCATTGCATTTCCTCTCTAACCCCTGAGTCAGTCAGGACCACCATCTGAGGGGCGTTTGGCTGCATGTGAGTGTTGGCTTCTAACACACCTGCCCTGTGTTTGGAGAATGAGGGCCGTGCCACACTGATTCTCTGACATTTGCCGCCATTTCCCCTTTCACTGAGCACATGGTCGATGCTGCATGTGGTCCAGGATGGAAAGACTGCGTGACGAGCACGTGTGCTGGGTCTCGCAGGTGTGAGTCTCTGTGCCTCCCCCCGCCCCCGCCCCCCGCCGTATCCCCTCCAACACCAGGTCCTGCGGCTTCGCACTGTAAAGATTCTTCCCATCCACTCTGATTTTCTCCACGTCCACATCCACATCTACGTTCTCTTCTCCTCCACTCCTACCCCGTGGTCCAAACTGCTGTCACCCCTGGGCGCCCCTCCTTCCCTACTCCTACGCCTGTAGACGTGACCCCCATGCAGCAGAGCTGACCGGCCCGGGTGCTGTGCTCGACGCCCCCGGAGACGTTTCCTTTGTCCTCACAGCAGCGCTGTCGGGCGGTGCTGTGCTTCCTGCAGTCCCAGCAGGGAACACGAGGCTCGCACTCAGGGTGGTGGCGGCCGTTGAACCCGACTCTCCCCGGGGCCCTGCTCTGCACCCGGCGTCCTGGCACCTTCCATGCCATGCATGCTGCTCCTCAGCCTGGAAGTTTCTTCCCTCCATTGTCCTTGTCCTTCAGGCCTCGGTCCAGCGACCTCTCCCTCCAGGACCCCCTCCCCAGTGGCAGCGCTCACAGTACCATCCCTCTCCTGGGCCGCGTCCTCACTGTAAACTCTGAGGGCCTTTTGCTCACACTTGAACCGGGAGGGCTCGGAGGAGATGTGCAGAGTGAGGATGGATGGACGGAACCCTTCACCCTCTCTTGCCGGCTTCTGTCCATCCCCTGCCAGCGGTCAGCATGATCGCTTAAAACCACAAAGCCCACCAGGCGTCTCTGACCCTTTTGGACAGGGCACTCCACTCGCCCACCCACCCCAGCCCCGTGCTCTGCTCAGGCCTGCAGCTTCTCAGGGGAAGCCTGAGGGGACTGGGGCCGGGGACCCACACCCGCTGCTCCCGTGCTGTGGGGGTGCTCGTCCTGCTCTTCCCCCCTCCCTCCCCCTTGTCGCCCTCCACTCTCACGGGTCACTTCCTGGGGGCAGCCCTGGCCTTGTCTCTCAGCGTAAATGTGCCCCCGTCAGACCCCTGCTCATGTCTTAAGCTCCATGTGCCCAGCCTGGCACACAGCAGGAGCCCAGCCACGGCCGGGGGTGAGCAGGTGACGGCTGTCGATGCCCCCGCGGGGGCCAAGGCTTAATGCTCTCCACCGGTTTGCTCCCTGGGTCGCCCTGGTGTGAGCAGCTGTGGGTCCGCTTGCTCACCCACAGATGCTGGCTGAGCTCCTGCAGTCTGTCCCACCGGGGCCTGGAAACAGGCAAATGGAAGAAGAAGACTCAGGTGCCCAGGTCAGGAAGACAGGCCTGTCCTAGTGTCACCAGACAGCAAAGGTGCTGAGCCTAGAGCTCGGGGTGCCCCTGCCAGAGGTCAGGGCTCACTTCGGCTGAGCCCAAGCATCAGCCTGATGCTCTGCTCACATGACCATCCAGGGAGCAGACAGGGCGGCCTTCCTGGAGAAGGCGATGTCTGAGCAGGCTGTCCCGGCATCCCTAGCAGGTTGGGAGCCAGCCTGGTGGACGTCTAGGGAACTGCGGGAAGAGGGTGAGCAGGGCCAGATCCGGGCCTTGCGGGTGCGCCCTGGCCCTGGGAGTTGGAGCAGTGGAAACTGCATGAGGGCTCTAGCGGGGAAGACCCTGTCCCACTACGTACACTTCAGACCTTCGTTTTGCAGGCCTGGGGGCAGCGGTACCAGTGACAGATACCTAATTTGCAGGACCCAGTGCACACAAAAACACAGGGCTCCTTGTTCAAAATTATGAAGAACTTCAAGATGGCTACAGCAGAGACTAAGCTGAGGGCCCCAGAAGGCAGTGGAGGGAGGGACTGGGAAGAGGGATTGACGCTGCAGGATGCAGCAGGGAGGTCACAGGTGATGAAGACGTAGGCAAAGACAACCCGGTTGCTGGCAGACCCCGGGTCCAGGCGCTGGGAGCAGGCACCTGGTGGCAGCAGACCCCCAGCGCTGGGACTCAGGGCCCTGGCTCTGGGCCTGGGGTCGTAGGTGCAGCATGAGGGGTGGGAAGGGACTCCCGCAGGGGGGTGTGCAGGCCACGGGGTGCTGAGGAGGCAGCCTGGGGTGCTGGGACGGGGGGCCAGGAGGAAAGACTGAGAGGAAGCAGGGCAGGACCCAGGAGGCGGCGGTGTCTTCTGGGTCGGGCAACCCTGGGGGCTTTGGGAGGCCCCCTCGTCTTTCGTCACCCCCAGCCATGCTCTCTGTCCCCAGTTCCTTGTGGCCCCCACTCAGTCCGAATCCCTGGTGGTGGATGGAGCAGGTGATGGGGCGTCTGGAACCTCTCTGCTCAGGCTCAGCCCACAGGGCTCCCCTCACTTTAGAGCCCACAGGCGTCTCTCTCAGGGCCTCCAGGACACCTCCCTTGAGGACACTCCCTCTGATGGCGATCCTCCCACAACCACGCCCCTGGGCCTCCATCGCCCCTCACCGGCCTGCCTGCTTCTGTGCTGCGGTGGGGCGGGAGGGTCCCTGACGGCTGCTGTCCCCTCAGGCCTCCCTGAAGCCCAGCGACCACAAGCTGGACGAGGAGCTGTGCCAGACCCTCACACAGCGCTACACGAGCATCATGAACCGGCTGCAGAGCCTGGGCTACAACGGGCGGGTGCACCCGGCACTGACCGAGCAGCTGGTGAACGCCTACGGCATCCTGCGGGAGCGGCCCGAGCTGGCTGCGTCCGAGGGCGGCTCCTACACCGTGGATTTCCTGCAGCGTGTGCTGGTGGAGACCGTGCACCCCAGCATGCTCACTGACGCACTGCTGCTGCTCTCCTGCCTCAGCCAGCTGGCGCACGACGACGGCAAGCCCATGTTCATCTGGTGACGCTGGCTCGCCATGGCCCGCACCTGGGCGCACAGCCATTAAAGCCCACCTCAGACGCTGGCCTCTGGGCCTGCGCTGGTACTCCTGGGTGGTGCTGCCTCCTCTGGGGGGCTCGCCAGCACCCCCTCCCCAGCTCCCCTTCAGTCCTGCCTGCCCTGTGGGTTCATGCCCCTTCCGGGGCCCCTGGAGAGAGCCCCAAGACCAAAGCTCAGCAGCTGTCTTACCAAGGGGGATGTTCCAAAGGCCCCAAAGCTGGCCTGGCAGTGGGAGCACAGGAGCCCCTGAGTCCTGGAGGGGGAAGAGCAGGAAGCAGGAAGGAGCCGAGCTGGCGGAGAAGGGTCGTGGGTATGCCAGCAGGCCTGGTGATGAGCATGGAACTGAGGCCTGGGCACAGAGCAGGAGGCAGAGGCGGGGTCAAGAGAAGGATGTGGGCCTGGGAGCTCCTCCCTCTGCACAAGGCAGCGACAAGGAGGGTGCGGACAAGTGTTTCTGGAACCTCACTGAGGGCAGGAGGACATTAAAGGGAGGGGAGCCAGGAGGAACCTGGGCACCGGGCAGCCCAGGGAGACGGGGTCCCTGCCAAAGGCACCCGCAGGAAGGGACCGGACTGGGAGAGCCAGAGCTGGCGAGGGCAGATCCCACCTACTGCAGGGGCAGAGCTGAGGAGCACAGGCCGGATGGAAAACCGAACAGAGCAGGGGAGAGCTGGAGTGGGGGTGGGGTGGGATGGGATACCTGGAGGTGACCTGTAGACTCGGAGGGGGAAGCGCTCGTGGAGAGTGCGGGATGCAGAGGGGTGTAGGCCAGGATGCTTGTCCCTTCAGGACGTGCATGAGGAGAGGAGAGCAGTGTGGGGCAGAGCAGAGGGCCTGCCTGAAGAAGGGGAGGAGGTGGTGGGGATGCGGACCCCAGCCAAGGAGGCTCTGGAAGCACCGCTGCCTGCCAGCCTGAGGACCGCAAGTGAACAGAGGAGCCCCTGGGTCTGGGTTCAAACAGGGGAATCATGTCAGCAACCAGCAAGGGGTGCAGAGGAGAGGGGGTGTAGGGCGTGCTGGGGTGCTCTGGCCCCAGAGCTCCCTGCCTTCTTGCCCCCCTCACTCCCAGGCCTGCTACTTCAGGAGATGAAGCCAGACCCCTGGGAAAGGCAGGGAAGGCCTCTGCGTATAGATATGTTAGAGAGCTATACATACAGACCTTCTAGCTCTGTCTGCTGAGAAGGCTTAGCAATACGACAAACCCATAGCAACGAGCACACCCAGCACCAGATCTTGATTTGTAAAGGGGATCAGGGATTTCTGGAAAACTGGGGGCTGGTGGGGGAGAGCAGAAGCCCCTTCTCCTCCATGTCTGTAGGTGTGAAGGGCAGCCCTGGCCCAAACTTCAGGACAATTTAAGAGACAACCTTAAGAGCTCTAGGAACTGGTTCACAGCTCGAATTAGGAAGGTGGAGGGCAGGGCAGCGCCTGAGCAAGCGCGAGGCAGCTCGGTCCTGGGATGCAACAGAGCGGGTGCAAGAGGGATCCGCGGATGGGGAGCTGGCTTCCACCTGGCTCGCGTGCCCCGGTGGCCCGGCCTGCTGCGCAGAGCCGAACCAACGGCCCTTCCCCCAGATTGGAAGCTTCTTGGGGAAGGGTCACAGAGCCGCCTCCACTGTGGGCTCTGCCGGGCGCTGAGCCGGTGGCTGGTTAGGCCTCTCCGAGTCCGCCCCTTCCTCGGACTGGGGGAAGCAGGTCGGGGTTGGGTAGATCCCGCAGTCTGGGCAGCGGGAGCGCCGGGGCCATTTCACTCTGACTTGCGGGAGGAGGGAGAGGCGGATGCAGCGCGCAGCGCGCAGCGCGCTCCACTCCCTGTCGTTGCGCCGGCCCGCAATAAAAAGTGTCGCCCTCCACTTGGTGTGGGCTGCACCCAGAAGTTGCTCCCATCGGGTGGGTCTGGGGGTTCTCCCAGCGGCTCTCAGAGGAGGGCGGGGCGAGAAGGATCTGGGGCGGGACCAGGGTCTCTTTCGCTTTCCCTTTTGTTCTCCAACCGCCGCCGAGATTCCGCGCGGGTGAGGAGAGGGAGGCTTGCCGGGTGGCTCCGCCTGTGCCCATACCCCCACGCTCGCGGGGGCTCAGCACCTTGCCGGCTCCGCGCACAAGTTGTGCCACGTGGCCCTGACCCCTGTGACTCCCCTGCAGCTCCCGGGCACGCACGAACGAGTCGACTCGCACGCTGGAAGCCAGTGAGTCGTCGGAGAGACTTGCTACCAAGAGCCCCGCGCGCCACGCCATCCCCGCCCGACTGGCCCCCGACGCCCTGTGCCCTACGGCCCTCGCCCTTCCCGCACCCTGTGCTGCACGCTCTCCCCGGCCTGGCCCGCGCGCTACTTTTCCCGGCCTACTGGGCCCTGGACCAGCTGCTGGGCTGCTGGGCGCCGGCCGCACGCCCAAGCGACCAGATCTGGCTGAGCGCCGCAGCGGGCGCCGGAGCGGCTCTGCTGCTGCTGCTTCTTGTCGGCCCGCCTCTGGCGCTGCCGGACCTGCTGCTCTGGCTGCTGCTGCAAGCCTGGCGCCGTCCCTTCTGCTACCAGCCCCCTCCGCAGTGCGGGGCGCCCCCCACGCCCTGGCGCCCCCCAACTGAGCCCGCGCGCAGCTTCAGCTTCTTCAGCGCCAACCTGTGCCTGCTCCCCTACGGGCTGGCGCGCTTCAGCAACTTGCCGCACAGCCAGCGGCGGGCCGAGACCGTGGGCGCCGTGCTGCTCGCCGGCCTGCGGCATTCGCCCTATGGGGCTACCGGCTGCAGTTCGCCAGTGCAGGGGATGCCGTGCGGGGTGCTGATAGGCGCCATGCCAGCGAGTCTGGACTTCACGTGCCTGCAGGAGCTGTTCGATCTTCGCGCAGAGCGACGCCTGGTGAGCCGCCTGGCACCCAATCTGGGCCCGGTGTCGTACGACGTGGGCACATTCGGCCTGCAGCCCGGGCTACACCTGAAGCTGCTGGGCAGCGGGCTGCTGCTGGCCTCGCGCTACCCGCTGCTACGCGCGGCCTTGCAGTCCTTCCTCACGCACGTCGCGAGGATGCGCTGGCCTCCAAGGGACTACTTTCTGCACAGGTGCCCGCCCACCGGCCGCGGCGCTTCGGCTCCCGGGAGGGGGCGGGGCATGGGGTCGAACGCGCGAAGATCCCCAAGCGCAGCTGGGCATCCCGGACGGGCGCCGCATCGTGGGCTTCCTGCACTGCATGCATTTGCGGGCGCCGAGCAGTGAGCCCGACTGGCTGCTCGTAGGCTCGTGGGCGGGCCGCCCCCTCTCACTCTCTCTGCGCAGAGTCCCAACCCTTGTCTGCGCCTCCCCTCCCCCCACCGTTTATTCACTGCCCCAGGCGCCGCCAGTCCCTTCGAGTGCCGGTGGGCTCACAGATCGGGACTGGGCGGGCCGGGGGAAGGTGCGGGCGCAGCTGGGTGTCCAGGAGGCAGAATGGCACCTCGGACTGAGCCTTCCTTCCCTCCCCGTCCCTCCCCTCCAACCCACCCCGCCCCGCAGAGGACGGGCTCCTGCGCCGCAAACAGCTGACGCTGTTGCTGGACTGGGCCGAGCGGTCCGAGGTTGAGAGCGGCCAAAGTGACGAGGCCGTGGCCTTCAGTGTGCGCCTGGGTGACCTAAACTTCGACACCAGCTCGCTTAGCTGAGAGGAGGCTGCAGCGGGGGGGGCGGGGGGGCGGGCGGGGGGGCGGGGGGGCGGGCGGCCCCGCCCACCGAGCGCCGGCCTCTCCGCAGACCACGCGCAGGAGCCGGCGCACCAGCAGTTCAGCCGCTTCCGGGACCCCTGCCGGCTGGGGACGCGTCGGGGCTGGGGGCGGGCGGACCTAGGGCGGGCTCGCGGGCCGAGGCTCCCACTGATACCGCCCTTGCCCGCCCTCCCCAGGAACGCGGCTGAGCACCTCCAATCTCCGCCACTCCGTGGCCTGCTCCGCGGAGATGCTGAGGGGTGTGGCCACCTGGGGGCCAGGCAACGCCCGGAAGGAGGGCTGCCCTGACCTTGCCGACGCCGCCACCCTCCTCAGGGCCTTGGAGCAGGGGGAAGGGCGCCGCCGGCGCCTGGACTACGTCACCTACCGGGGAGGACCCGGGGGCATTCTGAGCCCAGGAAGTGCCAGAGCTCAGGGTGCTGGGCCTGCTGGCGCTGGGGCGACTCCTCAGTCTGACTCCTGCCCCCAAGAGGTGGAACAGGTGACTTTCAGCACCGCCCTGGCGGGGCTTACGGACCACCTGGCTGTGGGACTTCCAAGCCCTCCTAAGGCAGGTACGGAGGAGACAGGTGCCAGCACGGGTGGAAAGACAGACAGGGACGCAGAACGTGAGCCTGGCCAGCCGCCACTGGAACAGGACGTCTTCAGGGATCTTTATTGTACGGGGCCCTCCCTCACACAGTCTCCTGGGCCCTGCGGTACTCATAGACGCTGCCCCGCTCAGGGAAGGCTTTGGGCTGCAGCAGCGACGCCAGCAGTGGGGCGGGATCCTCTGGGTCCCCATAGCCCCCGCCGCCTGGTGTGTGGAGACAGAACACATCCTGTGGGGCAGAGGGGAGGTTCAGCCTGGGAGTGGGCTCTGCCTGTCCGCTGCCGCAATCCCACCCCCGGTGGGGCAGTGCATCCACAGCAGCCAGCTGGGACCCCAGAGAGCCGGTCTGCGGCCCCCATCCTTCAGGAGCCAAATTAAACTCCGTCTCTAGTTATTTCTGCAACTCCATTCACTCTGTGGGATGAGGGCAGCTGGGGGTGGGGGCGGGGATGGGACAGGCCAGGCCGCAATCCTTACCCCGGGGCACACGGGCACCGAGGTCTTCCCACCCAGATTCACTGTCCGGCCGTCCTTCCGGATCAGTAGGTTTAGGCCACGGGTTCCGGGCTCACCCCCTGCAAGGAGAGGCAAGGTGGGGGTGGCCCAGGAGGCAAGGAAGTGAGAGACATGGGGGGTTGGTGGGGGAACAGGGGGGTAGATGGGACAGGAGGTGGGTGGGGAACTGATGGCCGTGATGGGGGAGACTGGGCTGGGGGGAGAGGGGACGGGAGCCGCTTACCCATAAGGCCGTAAGGCTGGAAGGCGCGGCGCTCGGTCAGCACCGACAGTAGCGCCTCCTCACGAAAAAGCAGCTCGCGGATAACACCATCGCCGCCCCGGAAGCGGCCGCGCCCCCCAGACCCCAGTCTCAGCTCGAAGCGGCGCAGGATAACTGGGTACCTGCGCGGGGCCAGGGGCTCAGCCCAGCCCGCCCCGCCCCCGCTCCACCCCAGGCCCCGCTCCTCAGCCCCACCCCTTCCTGCACCGCTCACCTGCTCTCCAGGATCTCGGGGTCGGTGATGCGCGTGTTGGTCATGTGGCTGTGCACGCCGCTGCGCCCATGCCAGCCGGGGCCCGCGCCCGCGCCGCCCGCCACCGTCTCGTAGTAGCCCATGTGGGCGTTGCCCAAGGTCACGTTGTTCATGCAGCCCTGGCAGGGGCAAGTGGCCGCTGCGCTGGCTGGGGGTGCGTCCCCTCTCTGCCGGTCGCAGCCCGCAGCCCTCCCCCCGCCCCCTGCCCCCAGCAGCCCCAGAGCTGTGCCCACCGGCCCACCACACCTGGGAAGCTGCGCAGGCCCCAAAGGCCCCCAGGATGACGTCCACCACCCGCTGCGACGTAAGCACGTTGCCGCCCACCACCGCCGCCTCTGGGGACGGGTCCAGGATGGAGCCCTTAGGGATCACAACACGCACCGGTGCCAGGCAGCCCTGTGGGGAGAGGGGCCAGCGCTCAAGAACAGTTGGGAGGTACACCACCCGCTTCCCCCAGGCCCATCAGTCCCTAGGATCAGTCCGACCTTGGGCTGACCTAGCCCCAGGCTCCCTCAGGGTGACATGGGGCTTGGGGTTGACCTGCTGTCCGTGTGCACAGCACACCCTTGCGCACCTGGTTGAGTGGGATGTCGCAGCCGACCAGACAACGAAGGCAGTAGATGAGCGCAGACAGCGTGATGGCCCGAGGCGCGTTGAGGTTGCCGAACACCTCGGGCCCCGTGCCGCTGAAATCAAACACCGCGCTACCCTGCCCGCCAGAGAGGAGGGGAGAAGTCAGCAGCCAGGTGGCCACGGCCCTGATGCCTGGGGAGATCCTTCCTCCCAAGACTGACCTGACTCAGGTTGATCTGCACTCGGAGTCGGATGGGAGAACCGTCGTCCATGTGGTCCTCTGCAGACACCTCCAGGGGCAGGCCTCGGGCCTGCCGGGAGGTTCCAAAGGCCCGAAGCATGTCTCGCACAGCTAGCTCAGCGTTTGCCTGGTAGGAAGTACGTTCAGTAACGGCCACGCCACCTTCCAGGTGGGCCAGGTGCCCCCCACCTCCGTCCACCTGCCTGGGGCAGGCACAGAGCTGCCCGCTTGCTCCTTCCCCCAGGCCCACCTGAATATGGCCCATGTAGGCCTGCACCACATCCAGACCATACTGCCCAATGAGCTCGCCCACCAGCTGGATGCCCTTCTGGTTGGCTGCCACCTGGGCACGCAGATCTGACAGGTTGTCATGCAGGTTCCGTGTTCCGCTGCAGCCTGGAATCTTGCCTGGTGCCCGCAGGGCTTCAGTTACCGCTGAATGAATGGGATTGCCACTGAGCCACTCTCAAAGTCCCAGGGCCACCTGGTGCCCTGCTCCACACCTGCTGTACTTCTGCTGGGGCACTGCAGGGACCACATGTTGGCCGATCACTGGCTCCCCACTACCCTGATGGCTCTCCCAGGTCCCTGAAAACCCCCAGCTTCCCCCCATCAGCTACTGAACCTTCTTCCCACACCCCAATCCCCCAGGGCACCCTAGGACGGGACAAGCAGCTTTGACCATGACCATGATCTCACGTGGGCTGGAGGTACCTGGGGCAGGGGGCAGGGCAGGGGGCAGGTTCCCTCAGCAAACTCTCCTCCCTCCTTCATTCCTCCTGCCCTACCTCCCCACCACCTGGCCCACACTCTCCAGCCTTTTCTGGGCCCCCCTCCCCTCTCCCAGCAGGAAAAACCACTTCCCTTAACCCTCCCACACTCACACTGCCCTCAGCCTTGGGGCCCCGAACTCACCGCCACAGCCAGTCGTTTTGAAAGAGCGCCAGCATGGCTGCCTGTGCGCCCCGCCACCGCCCCCAAAAGATCTGGACAAGGCCTCCACCTCGGGCAAGCAGTACAGGTTCTGGACCCATGGACCACTCCCTGCTTCGGGAAAGCTCCCCTCCTGAGTCTGGATCAGGGTCCTCTCAGGCTCCCTGGCCACTGGGTCCTCTGCCACATGCCTGCACAGGTCCCTCAGTGATCCCTGCCCTCTGCCCCCACCCCATACTGACCAAGGGAGCAGCCAGGCCTCAGTCACTCTCTTCGTGTTCTCAGCACCCACAGCAGCCCATGGCTCTGCTCCCCCACCTTCCACCCCGCCCACATCACCTATTCTCACTCTGGGATGCCCCCAAGGCTCTCAGACGCCTGCAGCCTCACACCAGCTGACCCTGACCCCCAGGTCCAACTGCAGCTTCTGCCCCACCTTCCTGGCAACTGCAGTGCCAGAACCTTCATCCTACAGCTGCCCAACTCCCACCAGTTACCAACCTCACCTCCAAAGCACCCTCGCCGTTGCTTCCCGGTGTGAGGCTCAGCATCATCCGGGGCGAGCGTAGCTGCCCCCACCCCACTCCCCCTGCCTGGCCTGCAGGACCCTCCATGCCCGGGACCCTCCATGCGCCCTGCACGTAGGCAGGGGACTTGCCTGGTGCACAGGCAGCTCAGGCCCAGCTGAAGCCCTTCACAGCTGCCCGGCCGCCCCACTGCCCAGTGACTGACCCAGGCCCAGGAAAGCTCTCCGAGAGCATGCAGCCCCTGGCCGCTGGTGCTGCCGTGTCTCTGCAGCCCCCAGACCCAGTGCAAACCCAGTGCAAATCATAAACGCCATGAGCAGCCGCCCACCTTAAAATAGGCTCCTCCCCCTCCTGCACCCAATCCCTTGGGTATCCTGGCCAGCTCCCCACCCCCAAACCTTCCAGGCCTTCTTGGGCCCAGGCAGAGCTCAGCTCAGCTGGTCTGATCACCTCTGAGAGGCGATCTGCAACCACCCTGGGGGGTCACCGCCCGGCTCCCTCAGCCTGGAGGCCGGCCTAGGCCAGGGGGGAGGGGGTCAGTGGGGGCTGCATCCCCGTGTCCGGCCCAGCCTGGCTGCAGGAAGCGGCCAGGTGTTTCAGCCCCACCCCAGACCCGTTCCCACTCACCCTCCTCCTGGAAGACACCCGCCTGGACAAGTCTGAAGGACAGAAAGACGGCGCCCTCCTGCTGCAGGGTGGTGGAGTGGGGAGGCATGGAGCCCGGTGTGATGCCCCCAATGTCCGCGTGGTGCCCGCGGCTGGCCACGTAGAACACAGGCCGCGTCCGACCCGGCCAAAACACCTAGGGGTGAGGGCAACGGTCAGGGGCACCGGCAGCCCTACAACCAAAGGTACCTGGGCAGCGACCCTCACCGGTGTGACGACGGTCAGGTCTGGCAGGTGGCTGCCCCCCGCGCCGGGGTGGTTGCTCAGCAGCACGTCGCCGGGACGGAGGTCAGCCCCCAAGTGCTGGGTCTGAAGCCAGGAGACAGGTGCAGAGTCGGGAGGGGCCGGCGCGAGGGGTGGGGGGCAGGGAGAGGGGCCCGCCGAACCTGGAACTGCACCGTCTCCTGCATGGCACCCAGGTGCACGGGGATGTGAGGCGCGTTGGAGACCAGCCCTCCGTCGGGCCCAAAGAGGGCACAGGAGAAGTCCAGGCGCTCCTTGATATTGGTGGAGATGGCCGTGCGCTGCAGGATGCGGCCCATCTGCTCTGGGGACACAGAGTGACCAGATGCCCGCTGGCCCCACCCCATCCACAGAGCATTCCCGGGGTACGGAGAGACAGGGCCCACCGCCTTCAAGGCCTCCGAGTCCCGGACCCAGGACCCGAAGCGGGTGATGGTCCACCTAGACACAGTGAGGCCATGGCCAAGCCACATCTTGCTCATGTGAAGGACACCCCCTTCCCCCCCAGCCCTGCCCGGCGCCCCCACCAACCCTACGCCCTGCTTCGTACGTTAAGAAACTGATGCGTGAGGCACAGGCTTCGGAGCCTGGGTTCACTGTGCAGAGCCCAGATCACACGGTGCTGGGAGGAGAAAAGCGCCCACCCTGCCCAAGGCCTGCAGTGCAGCGGGGCTGTGCCATCCCAGGGCCAGGGCCACACTGCCTGCACCACCGCAGGAGGGCTTCCGCGTCTGCCCCTTCCCCCGGGTCACGCTTTCTCTCTGCACACCCCTGCCGGGCACGCCGCAGGGAGCAGGGCGGGGGAGCAGGATGGTGGAAGCCACTCACCAGCGATGCTCATGAAGCGGTGGGAGAAGATGGACAGGTGGATGGGGTCGAGCTGGGCACCCACCGTGCTGGGGACCTCAGCCCCCACGGAGATGCGGATGTCCCCAGTCTCAGTCACCTCTGCCTGGCAGCCTGGCTCCACCAGGATGGTACTGGGGGCAGGGAGCAAAGGGGCTGCAGGAGCCAGGCCACACACCCCTCCCAACCAGGGACCCCCTGTGCCCAGGCCCAGAAACAGCCCAGCCATGAAGGGACCCCAGAGTCCTTCAGACTCCTGCAGTCTGGGCCAGAGAACCCCCCGCCAGGGCCCCACAGGTCACCCCAGCCCCGGCAGCCATGGCCCTGGCCCTCACCCCACCTGTTGCTGTCAATGATGAGGCAGGGCCCCTGCAGCTTGTGCCCATCGCCCAGCTCGCCCAACAGGTACACGGGGGTCTCCTGGTAGCCCCCCTCGAAGTAGCAACGGGTCATCTGAGGAGGGTGTCAGGTGAGCGAAGTTCCTAGGGCCGGGGCCTCCCTGCGTCTCCCCCTCCACACCTGTCCCCGTGTCCCAGTGGGTGTGGGCGGACGGGCACAGGCAGGGCCACCAACCTTGTCTACCCGGGGAGGCCCACTCTGGGCTTTCGGGACGAACTCGAGGCGAAGGCCACTGTGGCCAGTGCCCCTCACCCGCACGTCGTCCACCACCACTGGCCGCTCAGGGATGGTGAAGCCAAACTCCCTCATGTACCTGCACACCCGGAGGTCCCGGAGAGCCATCAGGGCGGGCAGCCAGGCCGGCGGACCCCGGCCAGGGCGCCCAAGACGCGGAGCTCACATACCTCTCGACGAAGCCTGCCCCAAAGTCGCCCGCTATGGGTGAGCAGGCAGTGGCTGGGTGCTGGTGGGCGGACACCATCAGGGCGCAGTCCGTGCCCTGGTAGCGCAGGTGCAGGAAGCTCTCAGTGCTGATCTGGGCCCTGCAACGGTGACAGGCAGGGCACTCGCACAGGGTACCCTTGAGGACACCTAGTCCAGCCCTCCCTGACTGCCGCCGAAGAGGCCCCAAGTGAAGCGGCTAGGACGTGGCAGGCCCTCCACCTGGCCCGGCAGCCCCCGGAGCCCCACCTGGGGAAGCCCTGGGCCCGCAGGGCATCCACACACTGCTCCTCCAGGCGGCTCAGCCTCTGGTCCAGCTGCACAAAGGTCTCGGGAGCATAGGGCAGGGAGCAGGGCTCCTGCGCCTCGTGTACCACGTCTGCCAGGGCCAGCCCCAGTGCTGACAGCAGCCCACTATGCCTAGGGGGACAGGGACCGCACAGCGAAAGGGTGGGGTGCCTCCCAAAGTGGCCCCCCAGCCCCAGGACACACGCACCACACCCAGACACACCTATGAATGTGCACGGTGTCCATGCCCAGGGCCCGGGCGATGGCGCAAGCGTGCTGCCCACCAGCTCCCCCAAAGCAAGCCAGCACGTGGGCCGAGGGGTCGTGGCCTCGTGCCTGGAGAGCCAGAGGGGGATCAGTGGCCTACCCTGCCCCGCCCGGCCCTCCCCCATCCTGCCCCCCACCCCCGGGCGAGGGCGAAGGCGGCTGTACCTGCGTGAGCGCACGGATGGGCCGGCACATGGCCTCATTGGCCACACGCACAAACCCCATGGCCACCTCCTCCAGGCTCAGTGGGGAGGCCGGACAAGGCCCGTTGGTCAGGAAGCTGTTGACCTCAGTGGCCACAGCCTCCAGGGCCTTTCGGGACGCCTCCAGGGATAGTGGCTGGTCCTCTCCCGGCCCAAAAATGCGGGGGAAGGAGGCAGGCAGCAGGCGACCCAGGACCAGATTAGCATCCGTCACGGTCACAGGGCCTCCTGGGAGGTGTGCACGGTGTGGGGCTGGAGGTGAGCGCCGGGAGCGGGCAGTGGGGGTGGGGCTGGAGGGGTCGGCTGGGCCTGGGCCGTGTGGGAAGGGGATTGGCAGAGCACGTGCCAGCTCTTACCTTTGCGGTAGCAGGCGGGGCCAGGGTGGGCTCCTGCAGACTCTGGCCCCACCACGAAGAGGCCTGACCTTTGGAGAGGGGAAATGGAGGTGGAGGCGGGTTGGGAGGCAGGGCTGGGGGTCCCGCCCAGGTGCGGGATGGGGCTGACCTGAAGAAGAGGCGGGAGCCCCCACCAGCTGCCACGGTGTTGATGTCCAGCTGGGGGGCCTGGAGGGTGACACCAGCTGTGCTGGCCTCAAAGACGTGCTCAAATTCGCCAGCATAGCGGCTCACGTCGGTAGACGTGCCTGGTAGGAGACGGGGTGGTAAGGAGTCATCCCACAGACCTGGATGCCTGACATGGCCCAGCCTGGCATCTGAGGCTCCCCCGGACCCCACCCTCGGGCCCTCATACCTCCCATGTCAAAGCCGATGACAGGATGGCCACCCTCCACCCGGTAGGTGGTGGCTGAGTAACCAACCACGCCGCCAGCAGGGCCCGAGAGCACAGCGCGGGAGCCACTGAAGGAGTCCACGGGCGCCAGGCCACCATCGGAGCGCATGAACAGCACCTGCACGTCCTGTGGGCGGGCAGGGGGGCAGTGAGGGGCGGGGCGGCGCGGGGCGGGGATGGCCAGGGGCGGGCAGGCGGGGGGCCTCACCTTGAGCTGACCCTGGAAGCCACGGCGGAAGCCCTGCACATAGCGCTGGATGGTGGGTGTGAGGTAGGCGTCAGCGCAGGCAGTGTGCCCCCGAGGCACGATGCGCACCATGGGCATGGCCTCCGAGGACAGCGACACGTGTGTGAAGCCCAGCTCCCGGGCCAGGGCACCCACCTGCTGCTCGTGCTGGGCCCACCTACAATGACGTCCGAGTGCCGCTGAGCTACCCGCCCGCCCGCTGGCCCACCCGCCGCCCGTGCCCCCAGCCAGCCCACACTCACGTGTATGAGTGCATGAGCACCACGGCCAGGCTGCGGATGCCTCGGGACAGGAGCCCCTCCAGCTTCCCTCGCAGGCCCCCCAGGTCCACAGGCTGCTGCACCTCCAGCAGGTCCCCTGTGCGGCCTGCAGGGAAGCCCGCCGCTGCCCCGTCAAAGGCCCATCTGGGCCTGCTGCCCTGCGCCCCAACACTCGGGCATCCGTACCTTTCACGGGCGTCCCAGCACCTGGCTCCCCTCGATACAGCACCACACGCTCGTCCACTTCCAGCACCTCCTCATACAGCATCTCGGGCATGGGCACGGCCTGAGGGCAAGCAGAGGCTCAGAGGAGGCCCAGGCCTGAGGGTCCCTGCTGGGGCCCTGCATGGGTGGGGCAATGCAAGCGAGGGGATGTGTCCCAACAGGCCAGTCCACAGGCCCAGGAGACACAGTGAGACAGGGTGACACAGTCAGAGCGGGTGGCCCCAGGAAGGCCCACCCAGGGGGCGGCTCTCTGCCCCCAGGCCTCTGAGTGCAGCCAACTGCCCCACCCCCACAAAAGCAGCTCCTTCCCAGAACCCAGCAGTGGGGGTGAGGGTCAGGGTCCAAGACAGGGCGGAGCGGCAGACAGGCACAGGACAACACGTGACCAGTCAGGGCTAGGGGGACGCAGCGTCCCACTACGAGTGCCCGGAGCCTCCTCTCTATCAGCTGGTGGCCTTGGGCTGGCACTGACCCTTCCAAGGACCGCTCTCCCGAGGGGCCACGGCACTCCAGGGAAAACGTGCGCTGCAGAGCTGGCCGCCTGCTGGCGTAGATGAACTCACCAGGTCAAAGAGGTCTTCACGGGCCTGGGTGCCCACATGCAGCAGGTCTCGGAAGCCGCGAGTCACCAGCAGTGCCACCCGCTCCCCGCGCCGTTCCAGCAGTGCGTTGGTAGCTACCGTGGTGCCCATGCGGATGCTGGCGATGCGACTGGTGTCCAGCGGCCGGTCCCGCGGCAACAGCATGCCCCCTTCCTGGGAACCACGTGGTCAGCCATCAGGCCTCTGGCCCCAAGGTTCCTCCCCACCCCACCACTCTGCCCTGACCACCTGCTCCAGGATGCGGCGGATGCCCTCGGTGGGTGCGTCCACATAGTTGGCGGGGTCTTCTGAGAGCAGCTTTAAGACCCTCACGTGCCCCCCTGGGCACTGGGCAAAGACATCTGTGAAGGTGCCTCCACGGTCGATGGCAAAATGGAAGCGCCCCTCCGGGCTGCCCATGGTGATGGGGCTGGAGTCCAGCAGCGACTCTTCAGCCGGCAGTCCTGGGAGCACTGGACAGAGGCAGTGGGTCAGCAGGGAGGCCTGGGGGTCATCCACAGGCGGGCAGCCCTGGGCAGAGCTGGGATGGGGAGAAGACAGGGATTCCATGCCCATGAGGGGCCCTGGGTGGAGCCAGAGCTGGGCAAGTCCGGCAGGGCCTAATGACCCCCACTCCCCAGTTTCAGTGCGCAGGCTTGCAAGGGACCCCAGGGCCTGGAGCAGGCCTTTCAAAGGAGGAGGCGTGGCGGGAGCCCTCGGGCTGGGGTTTCTGGGCCCTTAAGCACGAAGAGGCACGTGGGTTGGGGGCAGGTGAGGAAAGGCCCACTTCCCAACGGCTCGACCTTGGAGCATAGGCCGAGAGGGACACGGGGATGGGGAGGAGCCTGTGCAGACGACGGGGCGGGGCCGGGGCCGGGAGGCGAAGGGGAGCGGGCGGTGGGGGCGAGTGGGGGCCGTGGGTGCGGACAGGGGAGCGGGGAGGATCCTGGCGCGGGACCCACCTGGCCTGTCGGCTCCGGTCGCTCGCCGTCCTTTCGGCCGCACTAGCTCCGGGCCCTGCCCGCGCCCGCCCCCAGCCCGGAAGCGGCGCCCGCCCCGGAGCTAGTGCGACCGGTCCCGGCGCGCCGGGCTCTCCGGTTGCGTCAGGCTCGGGTGGCCCGGAGCCGCCCCCTCCCTCGGCCGCGAGCTGCCCGGAGGACTGCGGGGCGGGGCCGGAGCTGGGCCGCGGGCGGCAGGCGTCTCCATCCTGATCCCCGGCGGGGCGGCGCTGTGCCGGCGCAGCCCCACCCCGCGGCCTGGCCCCCGGGCACCTGGGCTCTGCGGCCGCCCGGCCCTGCGCCGGTCCGGAGCTCGCTGAGCGCGGGCGCCCCGGGTACCCTCCTCCAGGTGCCGCGGGGCAGGCGGAGCCGTCTGCCCAGACGACCTCGGACCGCGCCCCCCAGCGTGCGGCGGTTGTGACGGCCCGGGGTGGGGGGTGGGTGACGCGGGAGGGCAGAACTGAGTGGCCCGGCAGGGGGCGCCCTGGAGAAACCCCTCACTCCCCGTGGGCGCGCCAGGCGCCGTGGGCTGGGGGCCCGCCACACCGCCCTCCCAGGCCGACCGCGCGACACTCGGGCTGATATCGCCGGACGCTGTGGTCAGTCTCGGGACCACGGGGCGGGTGGCTGCTCTTCCCCGGCCTGTTTCCCCCGCGAGCTGAAAGCTGCCCGGGTGCCTGCCCAGGCCTCAGGTGGGCTGGAGCTGTGAGGGGCTCCCGCAAAGGAACGGTGGGGGACAGGGGGCTTCCCAAGCAGAGGAACAGCAGGTGAAGGGGTCACCTCACCTCACGGGCCAGGCAGACAGATGGCCAGGCAGGCAGGGACACTGTGCATGCCCTGGCCCCATCCCACCCCAGGCTCTCCTGCTTCCTTGAGCCTTGCTGGCCCTTGAAGCCCGCTTGGTCCCAGGAGGAGAGAGGGAGGTGGGCTGCTGTGAGAGCACAGTGTCTGGGCCGCAACCCAGGCTGCAGCAGGGCTCCCCACGGACTGGTGGCCTCTGGCCGCCTCACATCCTCTGTATGATGGGGGATTAAAGAGCAGCCTCACGGCTCCCTCACTTCAGTCCAGCGCTGCTCTGAGGTCACTCTCTCAGAGATGTCACCTTCTCCCTGCTGCACCCCTAAAAGAGCCCCCCGACTCCATTCCTCACCCCTTCCTCCACAGCACCTGTCAGCACCTGACAGGACACGGCCCCACGGGAGCAGGGGTTTCTCCCACTTTTCGCTGTCCTGCACGGCTCAACGAGTGCAGCCTGTGGGTCCCTGAGGAGACCCCCATGGCCCTGGCCCACGCACCTCTTTCAGCATCCTTGAACTTGATGGTTCTGCGCCGGGGCAAGCGGGGGCTGGTGGTCACCTCGTCCAGGAGCCCGGAGCTGCAGAAGCTCAGGCTGCTGCCCCGGTTCCTGAGCACCAGCTTCAGCTCCTGGTTCTCCTGGATGAGCTGCACCAGCCGCCGCAGCTCTTGGTTCTCCTGTGCCAGCCGCTGGATCTCCTGCCGCAGGCCCTCGTAGCTGCTGAGGAGGGACATGCCCGGCAGCGGTGGGCGGCAGCTGCCGGCAGCCGGCGGGCTGTCGAGGGGCAGCGGACCCTGCCATTGTGAGGTCAGCGCTGCCCCTCCCCCCACGCCTCAGCCGCATTCCAGGGCTTCAGAGCCAGGGCCCAGCGGTTCCCAGTACCTGGAGCAGGGCGAACTTGACCTCTGACCTCTGGCCCCCTGAGGGTTGAATGACTAGAGGAGCCCAGACCTGCCCCAGGCCTGGAGTCCCCCTAGGAAGCCCCTCCTGGAGGACAGAAGCTTCTGCATCCCAGCCTAGGATGGCGGTGTTGCAGGTAGCGGGGTGCGAGATTCAGGCATCCTTCCCCACCCATCTGGCCACCCGCTGGCCACCAGCTGCCCGTGCCAGGTTGTGGGGCTGGCTGACTGGGCACAGTCCCAGAGGCGGTCGTGGCCAGCACAGCATCTGAAGGGGTCAGGAGGGTGGATGTTTGAGCTGCCCTGAGGGAGGCGGCATGTCTGGCCCAACAGCAAGGGGGAGCTGGACTGCAGAGACTAAGGTGGGTCAGAGCTTGGGGGCGTGGGGTAAGCCAATGAGCACCTTAGGGCAAGGCTGGAGGCAAAGGTGGTCCTGCTGTTGGGGTGGCAGGGAGTGTCACTGTCACGTGGAGGACGAGGCGCCACACTCAGGGCCACAAGCTCAGGGAATGGTGGCGGGGAGGGCAGGGAGCAGGGAGGCCCCAGGAGACACTGAGGACAGCAGCTTCCTGGGGACAGAGGAGCCACCTCAAGGACAGCAATTGGGTTGACACTTCAGATCATACAAAGGACTTCTTTCCTTCACCCAGTGTGCCTTCTAATGGGACGGCTCTGTGCAGTTGCCATTATTTTGTGTCATTTCTTCCATTATGATTATTGTTTATTTCACATCATCATTTCCTTTTTGCGGGTCTGCTGTTTCCAGTTGTTAACCAGTAGTTTTCCTGGGATTTGCATGTCCTTTCCCCACTGCTCCAGGGTGGCACGCTGGCAGGAAGTTCTCACCGGTGCTGAGCGTCCGGGGACAGTCCTGAGAGCGGTGTTCCGGGAGACTGGGGAGCAACCACACTTAATCTCGATGGAAGTGATGTCAATTGTAATAGTTTCCGTAAGTGGGAAATAATCCTCATTCTAAGGATTATGAAGTAGAGTGTTTACGACAGAACTAGAGATCTTACCCCCAAACAACGACAGGCTCAGGGCAGTCAACTTCCAACTCAGACACTCTCTGGAGGCCAGAGGGTGGACCGTGGTAGGCAGCATTCTAAGAAGGCCCCCAGGTTTTCCTGCCCTGGCGCACACGCCCTGCATACTTCCAGGACTGTGAGTGCAATGGCTTTTACACCCATGATCGTGTCGTGTCACATGACACAGCTGAGGTATAAAGGGATATTATCCTGGGCGAACCTGGCTTAATCAGGAGATCCCAGATAAGGACAGTTTTCTTCCTGGAGGAAGGATGCAAAGCTCCAGAGAGATTCACGCAAGGGAGATTCTCCACTGCTGGGGGGCCATGAGGCAGGACATGTGGGAAGCCCCTAGGACCTGATATATCATAGCCAAAGTATTGAAAGACAAAAAGAAAACTTCAAAAGTCACAAAATAAAAATAACTCATCACATACAAGTGAATACCATAAAATTCACACCTAACTTCTCATCAGAAACAATGAAGGCCAGGAGACAATGGGATGACAAACTCAAATCATTAAAAAACTCAAGCAAGAATCCAATATTTTGGAAAATGATCTTTTGTAAATTAAGATGAAATAAAGACAGTCCAAAATAAACAGAGAATCTGTTGTTAGCAGACCTACCTTACAAGAAATACTAAAGAAAGTTCTTCAAGCTGAAAGGAAGTCACATGAAATAGTCATTCAAGTCCAATTGCCCAAATGCAGCCATGCTGCACCCAGACTTGTGACCTACAGAGCTGTGAGTTTACAAGCGGATGTAGTTTTAAGCCACTGCATTTGGGGCAACCTATTACATAGCAGTGGAAACTAGCATAGCCTCCTGTGTTGAAGGAAACACAGGAGCCGATTATACAAGTAGCTGGGTTGCAAAGGAAATGGCATGTGCGCTGTCCCGGGGCAGAATCAGCCTTGAGACCTGGGATGGGAACTTTGAGCGGATACACTTGAATCTTAGGCTGCCAAACTCCCACGAGCCCCTTCCCGGCAGAAGCAGCCCCTCCTTCCTCGCTGGAGGAGCGGGCAGTGGCCTCCCCTGGGCACTAGGGGGCCGCCGACCACTGCTGCCACTGCAAGTGCACGTGCTGTCTCCCCTCAACAGGTGCATCCAGTTCTCAGTCCTTGGACTCTGAACTGGCCTTCTGCCTTATTTTGACCGGAAGAGCGTGGTGGAAGTGACAGTGTTCCCGTGCGGAGCCGTGACCTTGAGAGGCCTGGCAGGGGCAGGAGTTCCGGGAGTGACCCTGTCACTCTGGAGATTGTCACTCTGGGCTTGCAGCAGTCATTCGTGGAGGTCTACTACTTCTTGGTAAGAAGAGCGGGACCTGCCCCTCCCCGCCCTGCTCTGCATCATGACAGCTCGGCTCCGAGAGGCTGTGGCCAAGAGCACAGGGCACCCTGTGCTCAGCTCCAGCCGAGGGCAGAGGAAGCTGGGAAAGACGAGGCCTCCCCCGCAACACCCGCGGGTCGGGGCATCTCTGGGAGGGGCAGGCTCCCACCCGCCCCAGCTCCCCCGGGCCCCGCCGAGTGGTGAGGAGGTGAGGCGGAAGGACTCGTGGCCAAGCAGCTTCCTCGGACGCTGAGTGTGGGGTTGGGGAGGACGGCGGAGACCCTAGTGGTGAGGAATTACTAAGGAGCCCAAACGGGACTTCCCTGGCCGTCCAGTGGTTAAGACTCCCTGCTTCCAATGCAGAGGGCGTGGGTTCAATCCCTGGTCAGGGAGCTAAGATCCCACATGCTGCACTGAGCAGCCAAAAAAAAAAAAAAAAATCTCAAACACGTTACCACAAACCCGAAGGCTTAAAACAACAGACATTTATTCTCTTCCAGTTCTAAGGGCCAGAAGTCCAAACTGAGTCATTTGGGCTAAAATCAAGATGTCAGCCAGGACAGTTCCTTCTGGAGGGTCCGGGGGGAATCCGTTCCTTGCTGCGGCCAGCAGTCAGCGCTCCGTGGCTTGTGGCTGCATCACTCCAATCTGCCTCCAAGGCCACCTCTCCTCCTCCTCTGCTTCTGCAGCCAAATACCCCTCTGCTTCTACCTTAAAAGGGTACTCATGATTACATGTAGGGCCCACCTGGATACTCTAGGACACTCTCTCCTTCTCAAGACCCGTAGCTTAATCATACCTGCCATAGAAGGTGACATTCACAGCCTTTGGGAATTAGGACCTGGCTATTCTTCAGCCTGTTACATTGGCTGGACGTGGGGCAGACTTGAAAGTGTTCCTCAGCCGCTGATTCATCAGCAAAGGGCAGCACGTCACTGGCTTGGGAGCTGAAGCACAACCTTTGCCCAGTCGGTGGCTGAACCCTAAGCTATGCTGACTCAGATGCAACTTCTGGGCAGCCAGGCTTAAATATAAGAAGGGGGGGGGGGACTTCCCTTGTGGCACAGTGGTTAAGAATCCGCCTGCCAATGCAGGGGACATGGGTTCGAGCCCTGGTCCGGGAAGATCCCACATGCCGCGGAGCAACTAAGCCTGTGTGCCACAACTACTGAGCCTGCGCGTCTGGAGCCTGTGAGCCACAACTACTGAAGCCCACGTACCTAGAGCCCATGCTCCGCAACAAGAGAAGCCACCGCAAGGAGAAGCCCACGCAGCACAACGAAGAGTAGCCCCCGCTTGCCACAACTAGAGAAAGCCCGTGCGCAGCAACGAAGACCCAGCGCAGCCAAAAATAAATAAATTAATTAATTAATTTTTTAAAAAAAGGAAGGGGGGGAGGGGGCCTGAGTAGTGACGTCATAAGCTGCACACTGTGGAGAAACAGACTTCACAGAACTGCTGCAGACAAGCCACTGGACTAATTAACAGCAACAGCAACAAGCCCAAGGAGGGGCCAGCTAAACGTAACCCAGAGTTGCTACAACAGATCATTTAAAACGTCCAGTTTTCAGCAAAACACCCTGAGACGTGCAGAGAAATAGGACAGGGTGATGGTTGCACAGGAGAGGGATGCAGCAGTCACTGCCCTTGAAGGGCCAGGTTTTGGATTCGTAGACAGAGACATCAAAGCTTCGCTTACACAAAGGCCCATGAAAGGGGTGGCTGCAGTGGCAGGTGGCGGCGGGCCCCTCTGCCACTGCAAATACCCCGCCTGCAGCAGCAGAGACCCACAACCTCACTCGCACCCCTTCCACCTGGAGGGGCAGTTATTTGTTCTGCCCCAAACCAGCCCCTATTCTGGACACGGCTTTGCCCTCCCTGACAGCTCCTCTCCCAGCACCTTCATCCCAGGCTTGCCAAACGCCTTACCTCCCGCTGGGTGCTGCTGCACACCAAGGACCCATCTGAGAGCCAACGGCCCCTGGCAATGAGCTCATGACCCCGGGAATCACTGGTCTTCCCAGGTTCCCCATCGGCCTAACAGAATGGAGACAGTCTGTTGAAGGCCCTGCCATGCTTCCAACTGGCTGTTGACCCCTCTTGGGATGGGACGCTTGCTGCTGAGATGCATCTGTGCTGCCTAAGGGGTCTGGGGTCTGGGGACAGATTCACTGCGAAGTCATGAGGCTCAGCTCGGGACTCTTCCAGACCAGGGCCCCAGCAAAGTGTTCACAGGGTCGCACATTTTGTAAAATGTGCAAAAGTACATAATTTAATCACAGTCGGTTAATGCTGTCTCTTCCCAATGCAACCCGCTTTGGTTCATTTCCTCCCCTGCCACACGGAACGGGGTGGGGGGAGCGTCGTGGGCTCCACTCAGGGAGGCTGAGTCGGGAGAGCTTTAGTGTGATTCTGGGGGAACATTCACTTCCTGGTGTAGTTCAGTTATTGCTCTCATTCTGGTATAGAAGTGGCTGCCAGGAACACACCCGCCCTCTGTGCTCTGTGTCACTACACATCAAGCTAATGGAATTGGCTAAGGAGTGTCGTCAGTTCGAAAACCATCTAAGTTAGTCACAGACAAGGGCCCCCAAAGGCCCTGAAATCTTAGGGCTCATATGTAAAAGAAATTTGATAGAGGTTTTCTCAAATTTAATAATTCTAAAAATTATTTACACAATATTAGCTAAAGGTGCTGTTACCTGAAAACAACTTTTCTCCTAAGCTGTAAGTTATAAAAATAAACTTTGATGGGACTTCCTTGATGGTCCAGTGGGTAAGACTCTGCACTCCCAGTGCAGGGGGCCCAGGTTCGATCCCTGGTCGGGGAACTAGATCCCGCATGCATGCTGCAACTAAGAAGTCAGCATGCTGCAACTAAGAAGCCCGCATGCTGCAACTGAAAAGATCCCATGTGCCACAACAAAGACCCGGCGCAGCCAAAATAAATAAATAAAAATAAATGTATTAAATAAAGTAAACTTTGATTAAGCATGTTTGTTAGAGGGGAGACTAAATTATCCTCTCTATATAGAAGGTGACATCATGAAAGTGTCATCATCTTAAGAGGTGACAGATTTTGTGTCTGAAAAGCACAGGGGAAACATGTTAGAGAAATACGTCAGGAAGTTAATTGATGACATTATGTTTGTTTCCTGTGTTTTGTGATGTTTGTGATATCAGTCGACTTTAAAAATTTGTGTTGCATGTTGGGATTTCTTTCCTCTATTCACTTAATTTTGTATATATGATTTTGTCCTCTGTTTCTTTTTTTAAAAAAATATTTATTTATTTATTAATAAAATTAGTTGCGGCACACGGGATCTTCATTGTGGCATGTGGGATCTTTAGCTGTGGCATGCGGGATCTAGTTCCCTCACCAGGGATTGAACCTGGGCCCCCTGCATTGGGAGCACAGAGTCTTAACCACTGGACCACCAGGGAAACCCCTGTCCTCTGTTTCTTAAAGAGGGCCCTGAGACTGCTCTCCTTCAGACGATGTTTGCAAAGTTGTGGCGTCTGGGAACCTAGGTTTCAGAAGGGTTCCTACCATTCCCCAATAAGAGTGGCTCACTGAACCTAAACTCTTTGTACAAACAAATATGGTTTATGCTAAACTCCTGCTTTCCTCCCAGGACTCTGGGTACATACCAGGCAGGGGTGCCTACATGACCGTGACCAGCCCCCTATGAAAGCCGTAGGCCCTGAGTCTCCAGTGAGCTTCCCTGGTGGCCAGCATTTCACACACATTGTTGCAACTTGTTCCTGGGGGGATGGAGTATGTCCTGAGCGGTTTCTCAGGGAGAGGACTCTGGAAGCTGGGGCCTGGTTTCCTCTTACTTTGCCCCACCCGTCTTTTCCCTTTGCTGATTTTGATTAACATCCTTTCCCTTGGATCTTGGTCATGAGTACAACTGTATGTGCCGAATTCTATGAGTCCTAGTAAATCACTGAATCCAGGGCTGGTCTTGGGGATCCTCAACACAGCTCCCAAATGTGTATAAGCTTTAGGCCCCCAAACGTGAATCCACCCATGTGTGTACCCTGTGGCTAGAACACAAGGGCCAGAGAACCAAGCGGTTCTCATTCCTGAACAGCCCATCCCCTAAACCAGAGATGCTGCCAGGTTGGAGATCTTAGTTCCTGGGGTGGGGGGACACTTCCACAAGGGGACACAGTAAGGTTTGCACTGATCTGGAAGGAAAAGCCGTCCCCCAGTCACTCTGGGCTCCTTAGGCCCAGAACCAACATTATCCTAATTATCCTGAGCTGCTAGGGCCAACCATGCAATGAGGGCGGGGCACCCGGGGGGCTTCCACCTGCGTCAATGGACTACAGCAATCTTGACCTAGTAAGAACTGGGAGAGTAAGAGCCCACACTGCTGAGGGAAGAAGGCCTGCTCAGTCCAGCTGAAGAGTCAAGGGTGAGGGGATGGGGGATGGCTAGTGGCAGAGAATGACGGCCATCATTCACGGCCTTCGACCAGGCACAGTGGCAGGGCCTCATGCCCCAGTATTCTAGGAGACCACCGCCTTGGAGGGGACGCTCTGCCTAGGACTTAGGCCCAAGCCCACCACAGTATGTCCATTCCACCTGCTCTTCTCATGGCTTGACGCTGAACTGCTCCTATGGCGGGGGTGGGCATGTCCCCTCCCCTTGAGCCTGGCAGACCTTTGTGACTGCCTTGACCCAGAATTTGGCGAGAGTGCCACTACGTGACTTCTGAGGCTAGGTCTTAGAACACCATGCAGGACTTCCCTGGTGGCACAGTGGTTAAGAATCCACCTGCCGGTCTTCCCTGGTGGAGCAGTGGTTGGGAGTCCACCTGCCGATGCAGGGGACACGGGTTCGTGCCCCGGTCCGGGAGGATCCCACATGCCGCGGAACGGCTAGGCCCATGAGCCACAACTACTGAGCCTGCGCGTCTGGAGCCTGTGCTCCGCAACGGGAGAGGCCACGACAGTGAGAGGCCTGCGCACTGCGATGAAGAGTGGCCCCCGCTCGCCGCAACTGGAGAAAGCCCTTGCACAGAAACTAAGACCCAACACATCCAAAAAAATAAAAATTAAAAAAAATTTTAAAAAAAATAAATAAATTAATTAAAAAAAGAATCCACCTGCCAATGCACGGGACACAGATTCAATCCCTGGTCCAGGAAGATCCCACATGCCGCGGAGCAACAGCTACTGAGCCTGTGCCCTAGAGCCCATGTGCCACAACGACTGAGCCCACGCGCCTAGAGCCCATGCTCCTTAGCAAGAGAAGCCACCGCAGTGAGAAGCCCACACACCACAAAAAAGAGTAGCCACAACTAGAGAACGCTAGCACGCAGCAACAAAGACCCAACGCAGCCAAATAAATAAATAAACAAATAGACAAAGGCTATAAAACAGACACAGAGTTTATTAGAAGCACAGCACATGTGGGAGAGCGCACAGAGAAGCAGTTTTTTTAAGAGAGAAGCAAAGCAAAGTTACACGTCCAGGGAAGAAGATGTGTGGGTGTCCTCCCTAATGAGGAGCGCACCAAAGAGGCAGTTAAATCATTTCTATAGGGGCGGTTTTTCCGGGTCTTTCTTTTCCTCTGGCCAACCATCTTGCTTCATTTCCCACAACTGATTGGACCAGGGCCCTCCCCAACATATGCATGCATCTTTTAGCCAAGATGGATTCCAGCATGAGGGTCTCTGGGAGATTGACAGCACCTATTATGGGATAGTGCCCCCTCCCTTTCTGACCCCTGAAGAGCCTTTCTGTGCATGGGCAGTTGGGGAGGTCTCCTGGACCTCAAGAATGATAGATGTGGTCATCTTGTCTCTTTACTCCAGCAGAGCTCAACTCCTCTCTGCTCCTGCTATTAACTTTTTCCTTGAAAATGTCAGGGGAAGACAAACTCCAATTTACTCAGCTTGACAAATTCCAGCTGCTCAGTCCAGGGGCCCATCTACCTCCTACCTCAATAATATATTTATTTTTTGTTATTTGAAGGCACTAAGGCCATGCATCAAGAGACAGACAGACACACAATCCCATACAATTCCCTTCTGGAAAGGGTGAGGATCTCTTCACTCTCAAACGGAAAAAGGAGGCCCATTTTATTGCATGTGGGAGCTGGATGTAATGGGGGAGCATGAGAGGACCTGAAAGACACTACGTGCAGGTGGTGCTGGGACACAGGCCTGTGCCCTTTCCTAGGCCCCTGTGAATGTCACCTCCTCTTGGTGAGTGTTGTAACCCTGCTGGTTCATCCTTCCACGTTCAAATCTGAAGAATGCAATCTGGCTTCCTAAGCACTGCAGAGGGGCTGAATAATGCAGCTGGTGGGAGTGGGGAGCGGTGGCGAGGGGGATGAACTCCCTGATGGTAACCTTGACCACTGAGAAACAGAGGTACCTGGAAACAGGAGGCAGCTAGGGAGAAAAGCATCTTATTTCTCCCTTCTGTAGACCCCTCAACAGTTCCAGGGGACTTGACCGACACAAGATGTTGGAATACATCAGGCAAAGAAATGCAAGAGTGATTACAGCATGTCAATAACACTCTGCAGGTTGGCAAGGATTATGTAAAAACTGTAACACTTTTTCTTGGTGGGAAAGGAGGGAAAATGTAACCCACACTTACAGCCTTCACCCAGTTAGTCCCTACCCTGGGGTTCCATCTCCCAAGCCCCTGGACACACACCCACTGCCCACAGTGGGGCAGTAGATGGGTAAATTCTGGTACATCCACCCCATGAGTATCAAGCAAAAAATTAGAGTTCCACAGGATTATCTGGACAGATTTCACTACATATTTTTTAGTGAGAAACAGAAAAGTGTGTATGAAATACCATTTAAAAACATAACCAGAGTTCCAACAGCCCCTATATATCTGTACAACTGCACATTTGTTGTGACTTGTATGTAATTATGTGAGTGTGGAGAAAAACATAAAACCAGTATTTAAGCTACGGCAGATGCTGGGGGGCGTGGGGTCGTACGGAGTGAAGAACGAAAGCAACATGGAAAAGGAAATTAAAACTGCTCTAAAAAATACAACCACGTGTATGTACAGTATAAACTATGTGGGTTTTTTTTTTTAATGGACAATTGTTAAAACTAAACGGTAAAAAACAAGAGAACAGAGAATGTGTCTCAGCTTGGGAAAACGAATGCATTTACGAGCGCGGAAGAACAGAAGCCGTCAGACAAAACGATGCTATCATTCTAGATATCTAGATATCAATGATCTAGATATCATTCTATCTATCATCGCGGCTCTCACCCGCGAACCTCGAGGAAGACGCCTGGCGTCAAAGAGAAGCAGAGGCGCACCGGCTGCGCGGAGTCCGAGCGGGGCTCGGCCGCAGATGGAGAGGGAGAGGCGGAGGCGCGGCAGGGCCGGCGGGTCGCGGGCGCACTGGGAGGCCCAGGACCCTGGGTCCGGGAGAAGGCGCGCGCCGGCGGCGACCAGGGCGACGCAGGGCGGGTAGGCCCCGAAGGTCGTGGGAACCGCCCCCACGACAAACCCGGGGGGAAACGACATAGGGATTCCACGCCCAGCGGGTCTCCAACCCTGGCAGCCGCGGGACAGTCATCCCAAACGGCCGCAGCCCCACCTCCCCGCGGACCGGAAGTGCGGAAAGTGGCGCCGCTGGGAACCCTGGGAGAACCGTAGTTCTCCGGCACCGGAAATGGGAGGCGGCGCTCCGGAAACCGTAGGACCCCGGAGGTCGGAAGTGGGGCATCCGGACCGCCGGGAACTGTAGTTCTCCAGAGAGCGGAAACGGGGCTAGCGGCCGGGCGGCATGGCGGGGCTGGAGCTTCTGTCGGACCAGGGCTACCGGGTGGACGGGCGCCGCGCCGGGGAGCTGCGTAAGATCCAGGCGCGGATGGGTGTATTCGCGCAGGCCGACGGCTCGGCCTACATCGAGCAGGGCAACACCAAGGCGCTAGCGGTGGTCTACGGGCCTCACGAGGCGAGTGGGCGCGCGCGAGCTGGGCTTCCTCCGGGGCGGGCAGAGAAATCCGGCGGCGGCAACTGCGGGGTGCGTGGGGCCGCCAGGCTGAGCAGAGGCTCGGGAGGTGAGGCCGGCGCGCGCCTCCGTGTGGGGCCGCGGCCAGAGTCCTAACAGTGTGATGCACGATGGTCCCTGCCTCTCTCATCGGCCACTGTCCCCTGCACCCTCCGCTCCTCTTTGCTATTCCTAAACCCGCCAGGTGCGCTCCCACTCGCTCCCTCACCACTCAGCTCTACTCCGACGTCACCCTCCGGTGACACTTTCCCAGATCACCTTACTCACCTGTCAGATTCCCTCCCCTACATCCACACACTTCCCTGCTTTTCTGCACCCGCCTCCTCAGACATCAGTTTAACTTATTTCTCACCGTTTGTCTCCCCACTGGAACAAACTCCGTGAGGACAGGAACTGTAAATAAAGCCGCCTGGGTATATTGGCACCCCAGCGCTGGAGGCGTAAGGCCGGAGGGGAGGAAGAGTAAGCATGACACGCCTGCAGATCAGAAAGGCTGACGGTGGGGAGGATGGGGAGTATTTCCAAATGAGATTGAGGGATTTGTAGAACAGGGAAAAGATTTAGGATTTTGGTCTCATACGTGGTGGGAAGCCTTTAAAGGTAAGTAGTATATGTATTGCCTAGAGAAGGCAGAATCAGACTTGATATTTGTAAACAGACTCTGATACAAACAGAGAGTGGGTTGGGAGAAGATGAGTCAAGGATGGAAACAGGGAGGCCTGTTAGGAGAGAGATGAGATCCAGAGGTGATGGTAGCTTGGGTGGCCCTCCCCCAGGCTATGTTTTGGAGGTAAAGTAGTTGCTTGTTGAGATGCTGCAGATAGAGGGAGGGGAGGGAGGGAGGCCAAGGCTCAGGGCAAGAGCCAGAGGAAGGGGTGGGTAGTGTGAGCTGGGAGGAGTGGGCCTGGCTCACGTGTCCTACCCCAACCCTCCCCCAGATCCGGGGCTCCCGGGCACGAGCCCTGCCTGACAGGGCCCTGGTGAACTGTCAGTACAGTTCTGCGACCTTCAGCACAGGCGAGCGCAAGCGGCGGCCACATGGGGACCGTAAATCCTGCGAGATGGGCCTGCAGCTGCGTCAAACCTTCGAGGCAGCCGTCCTTACGCAGCTGCATCCACGCTCCCAGATTGATATCTATGTGCAGGTGAGCAGACAGCAGCCCTCAACCCAAGGAGGGGAGAGAGGAGGAGGGTGTGTGGGGGGTGGGGGTGGGGATGGGGTCAGCAGCCTAATGGACTGATGCCACTTGGGGGGGTCCCTGCAGGTGCTGCAGGCAGATGGTGGGACCTACGCGGCTTGTGTGAATGCAGCCACGCTGGCAGTGTTGGATGCAGGGATTCCCATGCGGGACTTTGTGTGTGCCTGCTCAGCTGGCTTTGTGGATGGAACAGCCCTGGCAGACCTCAGCCACGTGGAGGAAGCAGCTGGTGGCCCCCAGCTGGCCCTGGCCCTGCTACCGTCCTCAGGCCAGATTGCACTGCTTGAGATGGATGCCAGGCTGCACGAGGACCACCTGGAGCAGGTGCTAGAGGCTGCTGCCCACGCTGCCCGAGACGTACATACCCTACTGGACCGTGTGGTCCGGCAGCACGTCCAAGAGGCCTCTATCTTGCTGGGGGACTGAGCACATGGCCACCCAGGGCCAGAATAAAACCCACGCACACTCCACTGTACTTTGATCTCTCCCCGCAGCACTTGCATGCCCTCAGAGCCTGGCCTGGTGCTGGCTCCAGGGATGACTAAGGATGCTCCCCCACACATGAACTGCGTACCCCTTGCAGCCTCAGGAGTCAAAGCCTGAAGAAGGAGGGGATGTCCCTGGGTGAGGAGAGCAGCTTGGGCCAGGAAGGGATCAAGGCAGCTGAGCAGTGAGACATGGCCTGGTGTAATGAGCCAAGTCCTGAGACCGTGGAGACTGTCATTCTCACCCCGGCACATCCAGGGCCCTGAGCACAAGTGCTGAGGGAGAACTCAGCTGGCTGTGGTATCCCCCGTGGTGATGTAGGGGCCCATATCCCACATCCTCTGGATTATGGCTTAGACTGAATGCTGTCTTTCCCCCGAGGAATCCCCTGGGCCTGTCCTGCTACTTACCTTGGGCTCCAAAAGTACAACAGACACATGATCTAGCCTGCAGTCTTCTCAGCTCTGATCCTTTCTCAGTCAGACACAGACACTGCCTGCTGCCCCACCACTGCCACTCCCTCTTCAGACTCCCCTTCTCCCACCTCCTGCCCTCAGACCTGCCCGAGCCCCTGCAGCCTACCCAGGGGCTGCTTCTCCTCCAATATCCCAGGCACCTCCTGGCCTGGACAGGGATGCACCCCACTTTCTACTTAACACACCCCAGCTCCTTTGACACCCCTTTGGCCAGTAGTATCACGCACCTTCCTCCCTGTGGTCATCTGACCCCAACGACCTCGGTTCTGGGCACGCGCTGTGATTCCACTCGGCTGTTTTTGGTGACCGACACCCATAGGAAAGGGTACGCCAATGCCTTGGTCTCTCAGTCCACGGAAGCCCCCTCACTTCCCACCACGGCATTCAGACCTGTCACTGCCAGTGGCAGCACCTTCGGGAATCTTCCGGCGTCTATGCTCTGGTCGCCGCTTCTGGATTTCCTCCCACCTGCCCTACTCATCATCCTACTCTGATTCCCCTTCGAGCCGAGCTTTCTCGAGCGGCCCGTCGTCTTCATTGCCCTCCGGCGTTGCACAATGCCGTCGGCCTGCCTGGAGGACGCCCTCCGCAGGCGGGGAAACCCAGACCCGGGTCCCGGTCCCTCCACAGCGGCTCTGCTCTGGGCATGCGCGGCGGCGGTGCGGGGTGACTAGGGGGACGGCGCAGGCGCAGCGGCGTGAGGGCTGTCGGGACCGGAAGTGGGGGCCGGCGTGCAGCCCCGGGTCTGACAGGAGAGGCGTGCCCGGCCGGCGGCCGTACCTGACAGCGGGAGCGCGGTCCCGGAGCCGCCCGGCCCTGGGATGGGCCTCCTGTCGGACCCGGTGCGCCGGCGCGCGCTTGCCCGCCTCGTGCTGCGCCTCAACGCGCCGCTCTGGTGAGGGCGGGGCCCGGGCGGCGGGGAAGGGGGCCCCCCTACGGCAGCGCGTGCCGGTCTCCTCCGGCATCACTCGGGGCCTCAGGCCTGGGGCTCAGCTCTCCCGTCCGGCGTCCCGGGTACCGGGACTCTGGGTCCAGGTCCCAGAATCCGCCCGCAGACATACCTCCTCCACCCCCAGTGCAGAGGTAGAGGCTGCGGGCCGGGGTGCCACGGCCCGCTAACGCTCTGGTGGTCCCTCCGTCCCTCTCCCCGCAGCGTGCTGAGCTACGTGGCGGGCATCGCCTGGTTCCTGGCGCTGGCTTTCCCGCCGCTGACCCAGCGCACTTACATGTCGGAGAACGCCATGGGCTCCACCATGGTGGAGGAGCAGTTTGCGGGCGGAGACCGTGCCCGAAGCTTTGCCCGGGACTTCGCTGCCCACCGCAGGAAGTCGGGGTGAGCGACAGAGCCGTGGGTATGGGGGAAGCAATGCCAGTCAAGGCCAGAGAGCTCTGCTCAGAAGCTCTTTTTGTGTTTCCAGGGCTCTGCCAGTAGCTTGGCTGGAGCGGACGATGCGGTCAGTGGGGCTGGAGGTCTACACACAGAGTTTCTCCCGGAAACTGCCCTTTCCAGATGAGACTCACGAGCGCTATGTACTGGGGGGGTGGGGGGTTAGGAGGGTGGGAGGGGGGTGTGCCTGCGACCAAAAAGCACTTTAAGGGGGTGGCCTTGGGGCCAGGAAGCTCATTGGGGGCGGGGGGATGTCTTGGGGCCAGAGAAGTCACTGGTGGGCGTTCTAGGGCTGAAAGGGAGGGGTTTCAGCCATCTAGAGTGGGGCCGTGCTGAGGCTTCCCCAATACCGCATGCAGATGGTGTCGGGCATCAACGTGTACGGCATCCTTCGGGCACCGCGCGCTGCCAGCACTGAGTCCCTGGTGCTCACCGTGCCCTGTGGCCCTGAGTCTACCAACAGCCAGGCTGTGGGGCTGATGCTGGCACTTGCTGCCCACTTCCGGGGTGAGGCTCAGGGGCTACTGCTGGCAAGGGAGGGTTTGGCCACCGCCTCAGGCTTTGCTGACCCTGCTTTTGGTCTTTAGGGCAGATTTACTGGGCCAAAGACATCATCTTCTTGGTGACAGAACACGACCTTTTGGGCTCTGAGGCTTGGCTTGAAGCCTACCACGACGTCAATGTCACTGGTGGGTGTTCTTGCCCTGCCCTGGCCCCCACAGGGCCCCTGTCCTCACTAGCCCCGTATTGGCAGCTCATTCACCTGCTTCTGCAGGTATGCAGTCATCCCCTCTGCAGGGCCGGGCTGGGGCCATCCAGGCAGCCGTGGCCCTGGAGCTGAGCAGTGATGTGGTCACTAGCCTTGACGTGGCCGTGGAGGGACTCAACGGACAGCTGCCCAACCTGGACCTGCTCAACCTCTGCCAGACCTTCTGCCAGAAAGGGGGGCTCCTGTGCACGCTGCAGGGCAAGGTAGGGCCACCTGCCTGGGGAGCACAGGGCCTGTGTGCAGGGTTTGTCTGACCTTGTCTCAAACTCTCTAAGCTGCAGCCCCAGGACTGGCCGTCAGTGGACGGGCCACTGCAGGGTGTGCAAACGCTGCTGCTCATGGTTCTGCAGCAGGCTTCTGGCCACCCCCACGGCGCCCATGGCCTCTTTCTGCGCTACCGCGTGGAAGCCCTAACGCTCCGTGGCATCAATAGCTTTCGCCAGTATAAGTATGACCTGGTGGCAGTAGGCAAGTAAGTGTCTTCTGGCCTCCCCTTTGCATACTTGGGGCGGGGTTGTGGGTGCCTGGGGGTGTCTGGCCAGCCGTGACCCCAGCCCATGCCCGGCAGGGCTCTGGAGGGCATGTTCCGCAAACTCAACCACCTCCTGGAGCGCCTGCACCAGTCCTTCTTCTTCTACCTGCTCCCTGCGCTCTCCCGCTTCGTCTCCATCGGCCTCTACATGCCTGCCGCCGGCTTTTTGCTCCTGGTCCTCGGTCTCAAGATATCCTCTGCTGCCCGCTGTCCGTTTGTGGCCAGCCTCAGGTCCCCCCCACTCTAGGCTGGGGAGAGCTCTCCAACCTCGGGGCGGGGGAGTGGGAGTGAGCCCTGGGTCCCCCACTGGGCAGAGCCCATCACACCCCTCGTCAGGGTCCTTGACTCAGCCACGCTCTGGAACTGTGGATGCAGCTGCATGAGGCTGGAGTGGGTCCTGAGCAGGCTGGGGGGACCTCTGGGTCCAGTCCTCCCCTCCCTGCAACACAGGTGACGGGCCCCCACTCCTGCTGTTGGGGCCCCGGGTGGTGGTTACTGCTGCCGCTCAGTCTCAGCTGGTGGAGGGATGGTGAGGATCCCTGGGACGCCCCTGGCCCGGGATCTGTCTCCAAGTGCCCGTGTGCCCTGCAGCGCGTGGGGCTGGCCTCGCTCGTGGCACCCTTGCTGATCTCCCAGGCTGTGGGCCTGGCCCTCTACGTCCTCCCAGTGCTGGGTCAACACGTGGCTGCCCAGCACTTCCCCGTGGCTGAGGCGGAGGCCGTGGTGCTGACGCTGCTGGCCGTCTATGCAGCCGGCCTGGCCCTTCCACACAGCACCCACTGGTGAGGAGCTGGGCTGGATGGGTATGGGCAGGGTGCACCCTGGACACGCAGGCGGCTGCCCCTGAGCCCCTTGCCTTGCAGGGTGGCGAGCACACAGGCCCCGGACAGGAGCTGGATGGCGCTGAAGCTGGTGGCCCTGATCTACCTGGCACTACAGCTGGCCTGCATCACCCTCACCAACTTCTCCCTGGGCTTTCTGCTGGCTGCCACCATGGTGCCCGGCGCTGCACTCACCAAGCCCTCCGGGCCCCGGTATGTGCTGGTCAGTCCCCATCACAGAGCCCGCCGTGACGTGCCCACCCCGTCCAGGGCCTCTGCCCCTCGCCACAGACTCCCCCTCACGCGTCAGTCCTCCCCCTCCCCCACCTCAGAGGCCCCCTTGACCTTGCTTCTCCACCCAGGCCGCTGTGTGCTGCCCTGCTGGTGCTGACAAGCCCAGCAGCCACACTCCTGGGCGGCCTGTTCCTGTGGCAGCAGCTGCAGGAGGCCCCGCTTTCCCCGGCCGAGGGCTGGCGGCTCTTCCTGGCCGCGCTGGCTCAGGGCGTGCTGGAACACCACACATACGGTGCCCTGCTCTTCCCGCTGCTGGCGCTGGGCCTCTACCCCTGCTGGCTGCTCTTCTGGAATGTGCTCTTCTGGAAGTGATGAAGGCAGGTGGGAATCCCCCACGCGTCCCACGTTCTTTCTTTCCTGGGAAATAAACAGTTCTGTTTAGCTGCCCTTCGGGCTCCTGGTCACATTGTCTGCTGTGTATGTGGGGCCCCGGGGCCTGTAGCAGGAGGCTCTGCCTGCAGGATTAGACACCCTGCTCAGCTCCTTCTGGTCTACTTCCTGATGGCAGGAGGGAGGGCCGCAGCTGCATCAGCCTTGGGAAGAGGCCCTTGGATGGATGCTCGGGGTGTGGAAGTGGCACAGGCAGGCCTGGCCGCAGCCCCAGGCGCGCTCGCCCAGCCTCGGAGGTCTCTGCGCGTCGTGGTCCAGTGCTGTGCGAGAGGAGACACAACAGGCAGGGCTGGGGGCCTGACAGGAGCTGAGACACCCAGAGACCACACAGCACGGTCTTCAGCGCTGGAGCTGAGAGGGCAAAGGAGCTGGAGCTGGCTCCCTCCAGAGGAGGAGAATGGCACCCCAGCCAAGGCCAGAGCCTTGTGTGGGCTTGGGATGGAGTAGGAGGACCCCCGGCCCAGCTTCCTGGGGGCCAAACCAGCCCAGGCCGGATGCCCACCCAGCACCACCCAGAGCAGACAGGCCACGGAACAGGGACCACCTGAGCCCCAGGGGTTGGGGGGGGCACTGATGGGCTGGTACACAGAGAGGTCACTGGTTGTACCAAGACCCCTGAAAGGGACTGGGGTGTCCAGTGTCCATTTGGGAGGGGAGAAAAGCAAAGTGTAGCCCTCTGGTGATGCCACGGCCACATGTGGCTAAGAGATCTCACGGGAGGGCCAAGGTGGCCCTGCCAGCGCCCCACAGGGCAGCGAGGCCGGTACCACCTCCTGCAGGCCTCAGAGCTGGAAGGGAGGCAGAGGTGCAGTGCCTGGAGCATCAGCTCAGGACCAGCCTCCCTCCCTTCGGGACCGCGTCCCGGGACGGGGTGGCCGGAAAGTCTCAGGCAGGAAGCTTCGCCCCCGGCCCCCGCCCAGGCCCGCCTCTGTGGTGGGGCTCATCTTCCTGGGGGGCTCTTAACAGCTGGGGCTCCCTGACTCCACAGTGGGGGGCAGCACCTGGAGGGCTTCACTTTGGGGCCTCTCACTGCTGAGGGCACGTGTGCTCTGTGTCCAGAGTGTTAGGGATGGGGTGGGGCAAGGGTGCTGGAGGCCCACCGTGACTAGCAGCCTGTCTTTGGTCTGCTTGTCTTCTAGGCATTTTGAGGCCAGAGGAGGACTTGCAGCCCCACACCCTGCACCCCCAGAAGTACCTCCAGGCTGGCCTCTCTCGGAAGCCTCCCCTGATACGGCAGGCACCGCCTGCCTGTGGCTTCCCGTCTTCCAAGGCGCATAGAGGCCTCTGCTCTGCTGTGGTCTCCTGTCGTCTCTGTCTTGGTGGACTGGCGTCTAATACAAAATCCCTTCCACACGTTTTACCTGCCCTTTGGCGCCAGTCAGTCATTTTTAACTGGACTTAGGCAGCCACTTAAAACGCAAATCATGAAGATACCTTACATCATGAAACATACAAGTGGGGACAAAAGCTATCCGATCATCAGTTGTTTTGAGCTTACCCACACACAAGAGGTGGAGGGGAGCCTTGGGAGTTTTGAAGCTGATATGTCGGGGAAGTGGAATTTCTGCTCTGATTTTCATTGATGTCGCTTGTGCAATACATTTTAAAACGAAAGGAAACGTCAGGCTGTAAAGGTACAGATGAGACGTACAGGGGGTGAGTATAAGGCCCCGCAGGCTTTACTCTGAGGGTGCTTGCTGCTGGCCCCCATGTCCCTTCTCCTTAGTCAGGGCACCCTACTTTTGACATGAGCACAGGCACACTGCCAGACTCTGTGCAGCTTGGTGTGGTCGTGTGACGGCTGTGGCCCACAGGACCTGAGCAGAAGCTTCGAGGGTGAATTCCATGCAGAGACTTCAAACAGAGGATGGCCCTCTGAGCCACTTCTCTCTCCTGCCCGGGGCCACGTGGAACCAGAAGCACATCTGGGACGTGAGCTCCAGCCCAGGCTTGGGGTGGAGATGAGGAGGGGCTCCCTGACCCTCCAAAGCCCTTGCTAAACTGGGGTTAGCCGTCGCCCAGGGTTGCTAAACTGGGCTTCATTTGCAAGAAAGAAACAAACTTCTACTGTGCTTAAGTCGTTGTTATTGGAGTTTTCTGACACCTCAGTCTAGTTCATGCAAGAGGGACTATTGCTGAGCCCAGCTCACATGGGGCTCTCGGGCGGTGAGCAGCCGGGTGCATCTAGAAGTGTGTGTGTCTATTGTGTTGGTAGTAAGTGCTCATTCCTTGGTCGCTTGCCTCCCATGCCCCAGAAGAGCAGTCCTAAGGCTTTGTCTTTCTTCCTGCCTCTTTTCCAGCACAGAGCCAGGGACGTGGTGGAATATTCATACGTATTTCTTGAATGAAAGAAGGAAAGAATCAGAGGGAGCCCTTCTGGAGGTCCAGAAGGAAGTCCAGGGGGCAGACCTTTTGGCTTCCACAGGGACTCCTGTCTTATGGTATGGGGTGAGGGCCCGGGAGTTTAGGGTGCAAGACTGGGGAGGTCCTGAGCCAGGCAGGACCCACCTCAGGACACCCAGCAGCTTCCTCACGACCAGACCCTCTGCAGACGTCCTCCTGCAATTGGCTGGCTGTCCCAGGTTTCCTCTGTGCTTCTCTCAGACCCTTTGCCAAGTCACCCCATGCCACCTCGGGCTTCAAGGTGGGGCTCCAGGGCTGCCCTGGGGGCCTTTCTCTGTGAGCCGCCCCTGCAGGCTCCAGCTGCCCTCATGCCTGCACTCAGATCCTGTCTTTCCTCTAGACCTCTTCCCTGAGGCCACGTCCTGTCACCTCCGCCTCCTGGATGTGCTATGGTCACCTTTAAGTCATCTCTTCCCAACCTGAACACCTCCCACCCCGCGTGCATCTCCTCCCCTGGTGCCCTCACCCAATCCTGGCCCTGCGGTCCACCTTGTCTCTCTTCAGGAGATGCCTATCGCCTCCAGGATAAAATCAAGCCTCCTTACCTTGGTCTCCAAGGCCTGCCTGGCCAACTCCTGCCTTGTTCTTCAGAACATTTTTATTGCCCCCCAGAAGGAACCCTGTACCCCACTTCCCCCTCCCCTTCCAGCCCCTGGCACCGTTAACCTACTTTCTGCTGCTATAGATTTGCCGAATCTGGACTTTCAAATGAATGGATTCATGCAGTACAGTAGTACCCCTTACCTTCAGGGCTTGTGTTCCAAGACTCCCAGGGGATGCCTGAAACCCTGGATAGTACTGAATCCTATCTGTTCGTGTCTTCCACCCACAAACTTAATGCTTTTTCCATTTTAACCAAATTCTTATCATGCACTGCGGCCATAACTTTTGCAGTTTTTGAGGTGCACCAGCAAAACTAGCACGAATTTCTTTTTCCTTCACAGTTTCACGGATAGAAGATTGGTTCCTAGCATAGATCTTAGCAACCTCAGCATACAATTTTTTTCCTTTCCTTATTAAGTTGAGGACTTTCACCTTTTCGCTTAAAGGAAGCATTTCATTTCACTTAAAGGCTTCTCTTTGGTGTACCTGAATCACAAGCATCCCTACTCTTGCACTCTGAAGCCATTCTTAAGTAAAATAAGGGTCACTAAATGTAAAACAGCTAGCTAGTGGGAAGCAGCCGCATTGCACAGGGAGATCAGCTCCGTGCTGTGTGACCACCTAGAGGGGTGGGATAGGGAGTGTGGGAGGGTGATGCAAGGGGGAAGGGATATGGGGATATATGTGTGCGTATAGCTGATTTACTTTGTTATACAGCAGAAACTGACACAACATTGTAAAGCAATTATACTCCAATAAAGATGTGAAAAAACAAATAAATAAAATAAAAGGGTCACTTATACACTGTGATGCCTCCACAGTTGATCTGATGACCCAGATGGCTACTAAGTGATTAATTGGCAGGATATACTGGACAAAGGGATCATTTGTGTCCCAGGCAAGACAGAGGGGCGGGTGCAAGATTTCATCACTCTACTCAGTATGGGAAGTATTAACATGTGAGCAATATTAAGACTTCCAACCTGTGAACACAGGATGTCCTTACATTTATTTAGATCTTCTTTAATTTCTTTCAGTAATGTTTTATAATTTTCAGTGTACAAAGGTTGTTAAATTTATTCTTAAGTATTTAATTTTTTCTTTTAATTTATTTTTGGCTGCATTGGGTCTTCGTTGCTGCACGCAGGCTTTCTCTAGTTGTAGCGAGAGGGGGCTACTCTTTGTTGTGGTGCGTGGGCTGCTCATTGCGGTGGCTTCTCTTGTTGTGGAGCACGGGCTCTAGGCGCACGGGGTTCAGTAGTTGCAGCATGCGGAACTGCAGATACAGAGGGCTGACTGTAGAGTTATAGGTGGATTTTCAACTTTGCAGAGGGTCGGGCGCCCCTAACCCCTGCATTGTTCAAGGGTCAGCTGTGAAACAGTAGTTGTGGTACGCGGGCTCAGTAGTTGTGGCTTGCAGGCTTAGTTGCTCCGCAGCGTGTGGGATCTTCCCAGACCAGGGATCGAACCCATGTCCCCTGCATTGGCAGGCGGATTCTTAACCACTGCGCCACCAGGGAAGTCCCCTAAGTATTTAATTTTTTGATGCTATTGTAAATATAATTAGTTTCTTAATTTCATTTTCAGTTTGTTCATTGCTGGTGTATAGAAACACAACTGATTTCTGTATATTGATCTTCAATCAAACTTGATGAACTCATCCATTACCTCTAATATCAATAGTTTGTGTGTTCCTTAGGATTTCACAGTTGACCCTTGAACAATGCAGGGGTTAGGGGCGCCGACCCTCTGCAAAGTTGAAAATCCACCTATAACACTACAGTCAGCCCTCCGTATCTGCAGTTCTGAATCCTCAGATTCAACCAACTGCAGATGGTGTAGTACTGTAGTGTGTATTTAGCAAAAAAATCTGAGTATAAGTGGACCTGCGCAGTTCAAACCCATGTTGTTCATGGGTCAATTGTATGTAATTCATGTTATCTGCAAATATAATTTCATTTCTTCCTTTCAAATTTAGATGCTTTTTATTTCATATTCCTGCCTAATTGCCCTGGATAGACCCTCCTATATAATGCTGAATAGAAGTGGCAAGAACCAACATCCTTCTCTTCCTTCTAATCTTACTAAGAAAGCTTTCAGTCTTGCACCATTGAGTATATTAGCCATGAGGTTTTCATAGATGTCCTTTATCAGGTTGAGGAAGTTGCCCTGTATTCCTGCTTTTTTGAGGTTTTTATCACGAAAATGTGTTGAATTTTTTTTCAAAAGCTTTTTCTGTGTCTATTGTAATGATAAAATGTGGTCCTTTTCCCTTTATTACTATTATGTGTTATATTGAGTGTTTTTTTATACATTGATTGATGTTTGCATTGATTTATCTTTACATTACTGAGATAAATCCCACCGGGAAAAAGATGTACTGCATTTTTCAAGCATTGGGTTGAGTTTGCTAATATTTTGTTGAGGATTTTTGTATCTATATTCATATAGGATATTGGCCTGTAGCTTTCTTTCTTATGATATTTTGTCTAGTTTTAGTGTCGGGGTAATACTGATCTCAAATAATGAGTTGGGAAGTATTCCCTCATCTTCTATTTTTTGGAAGAGTTTGTGAAGTATTGGAGTTAAGTCTTCCTTAATTTTGGTAGAATTCGCCAGTGAAGCCATCTCATCCTGGGCTTTTCTTTCTGGGAAGTTTTTGTTGTTGTTGTTGTTGTTGTTATTTAATTACTAGTTCAGTTTCTTTACTTGTTATCGGTCTATTTAGATTTTCTACTTCTTCTTGAGTCAGTTTTGGCAGTTTGTGTCTTTCTAGGAATCTGGCCATTTCATATAGGTCATCTAATTTGGGGGCATAAATTATTTATGGTGTTCCCTTATAATCATTTTTATTTCAGTAAGGTTGGTAGTAATGTCACTTTTTTCATTTCTAATTTTAGCAATTTGAGTCTTCTCTTTTTATCGTAGTGAGTCAAGCTACAGGTGTGTCATTTTTGTTGATCTTTTTAAAGAATCAACTTTTAGTTTATTTTCTCTGTTGTTTTTCTATTCTCTATTTCAATTGTTTCTGCTCTAATCTTTATTATTTCCTTCCTTCTGCTTACTTTGGGTTTAGGTTGTCTACTTTTTGTAGTTTTTAAAGTTAGAATGTTAGGTTATTTATTTAAGATCTTATTATTTTTTTAAAGCTCTAAATTTCCCTCTTAGCAGCTCTCTTGATGGTGCTAAGTTTTAGTATGTTGTGTTTTTGTTTTTCTTCATCTCAGAGTATTTTCTAATTTTCCCTGTGATTTCTTTTTTTTTTAATTTAATTTTTACTTTTGGCTGTGTTGGGTCTTCATTGCTGCACACGGGCTTTTCTCTAGTTGTTGTGAGCAGGGGCTACTCTTCATTGCAGTGCGCGGTTTCTCATTGCCTTGGCTTTTCTTGTTGCAGAGCACAGGCTCTAGGCGCGTGGGCTTCAGTTGTTGTGACCCACGGGCTCTAGAGCACAGGCTCAGTAGTTGTGGCTCACGGGCTTAGTTGCTCTGCAGCATGTGGAATCTTCCTGGGCCAGGGATCGAACCCATGTCCTCTGCATTGGCAGGCAGATTCTAAACCACTGAGCCACCAGGGAAGTCCCTCCCTGTTATTTCTTCTTTGACTAATTGTTTATTTAGGAGTATGTCATTTAATTTTCACATACTTATGAATTTCCCTACTCTCCTTCTGTTATTGATTTCTAATTTCATTCTGTTGTAGTCAGAAAACATACTTTGTATGCTTTTACTACTCTTAAATTTATTGAGACTTGTTTTATTGCCTAACATATGATCTATCCTGAAGAATATTCCATGTGCACTTGGGAAGAATATGTACTCTTCTGTTGTTGGAGTGTTTCATTGCTGCCCATTACGTCTAGTTGGCTTATTGTGTTGTTCAAGTCTTCTCTTTCCCTGCTGATATTCTGTCTAGCTGTTCTATCCATTACTGAAAGTGGGGTACTGAAGTCTCCAACTCTTATGTTAAATTTTCTATTTCTCCTTTCAATTCTGTCCAGTTTTGCTTCATGTATTTTGGGGCTCTGTTAGGCAAATATATCTTTATAGCTGTCATTTCTTCTTGATGAATTGATCCTTTTTTCATTATAAAATGTCCTTCTTTAACTCTAATATAAACATTTGTCGTAAAGTTTATATTGTCTGATATTAGTATAGCCCCTCCAGCTCTGTTTTGGTTACTGTTGGTGTGGTGTCCTTTTTTCCAAATTTTACTTTCTATTTGTGTCTTTGAATATAAAGTGTGTTTCTTATAGGCATTATATAGTTGGATCATGACTTTAAAAAGAAAAATCCACTGTGCCAATCTCTGCCCTTTAACTGGAGACTTTAATCCATTTACATTTAATGTAATTAATGATACAGTACAATTTATATCTGCTCTCTTGATATTTGCTCTCTATGTTTCTTATATCTTTTTCCCCCCCCCAATTTCTTCATTATTGTCTTTGTGTGTGTGTGTGTTATTTTCCAGTGTACAACTTTAATTCCTTTGTTATTTCTTTGACTATATTTTTTGAGTTATTTTCTTAGTGGTTACCCTTGGGATTGCAACTGACATCTTAATTTGTTAACAATCTGATTTAGATTAACATTACATTAATTTTAACTGTATTAAAAGATGTTGCTCCTGTATAGCTGTTTCCCCCTTATTTATTGCCACCTATTCCACCTCATATATTCTGTGTCTATACCCATAGATTTTTTTTTTTTTTGGCCCCACCACACAGCTTATGAGATCCTAGTTGTGGCACATGGGCTTAGTTGCCCCGTGGCAAGTGAGATCTTCCTGGACCAGGGCTTGAACCCATGTCCCCTGGATTGGCAGGCAGATCCTTAATCACTGCGCCACCAAGGAAGTCCCTGCCCCCTTGTTTTGAGAGATGATTTTGCCAGATATAGAATTCGTGGTTGGCAAGTTTATTCTTTCAGCACTTGGAATATGTCATACCACTGCCTTCTGGCCTCCATGGCTTCTGGTATGAAATCTTCTGTTAATTTTATTGAGGACCACTTATATGTGATGAGTCACTTCTCTCTTGCTGCTTTCAAGATTCCTTTTCTTTGCTTTTCAACAATGTATAATGTGTACAGGTGTGGACCTCTTTTACTTCATCCTGCTTGGAGTTTTTTAACTTCCTGGATGTGTAGATCCATGTTTTTCATCAAATTTGGAAAGTTTTCAGTCACAATTTCTTCAAATATTCTTTTTGCCCCTCTTTCTCCTCTGCTCCTGAGAATTATGTATAGGTTGGTATGCTTAATGGTGTCCCACAGGTCTCTGAGGCTCTGTTAATTTTTCTCTCTCTCTATTTTTTTTTTCTGTTTTGCAGACCAGACAATCTCAACTGACCTAACTACAAGTTTGCTAATCCCTTCTTCTACCTGCTCAAATCTGCAGTAGAACCCTGTAAGTAAAAATTTTCAATTCCATTATTGTACATTTCAACTCCATAATTTCCATTTGGAGCCTGTTTATAATTTTTTTTTACTGACAGTCTGTATTTGATGAGATATTATTCTCATACTTTCCTCTAGTTCTTTAGACATAATGGTTTCCTTTAGCTCTTTGAACATATTTTAAAATTTAATTTAGTTTTTTATTAAAATGTTTTATTACTTTAAAATTTTTATTGGAGTATAGTTGATTTACAATATTGTGTTAGTTTCTGCTGCACAGCAAAGTGAATCAGTTATACATATACACATATCCATTCTTTTTTAGATTCTTTTCCCATATAGGTCATTACAGAGTATTGAGTAGAGTTCCCTGTGCTATACAGTAGGTCCTCAGTCCTCATTAATTATCTATTTTATACATAGTAGTATGTATATGTCAATTTCAATCTTCCAATTTATCCCCCCCAAACATATTTAAATAGTTAAGATTCCCCAGGGATAGTTTCTATTGATTGGTTCTTTTTTTCCCTATTTATAGGCCAGACCTTCTTGTTTCTTTGTATGTCTCATAATTTTTTGTTGAAAACTAGACATTTTAAATGATATAATGTGGCATTTCTGGAAATCAGATTCCAGGTTTTGTTGCTGTTGCTGCTATGGTAGTTGTATTTGTGTATTGGCTTTTCTGAACTAATTCTGTCAAGTCTATTATTTGTCATGGGTAGCCACTGAAGTCTCTACCTGGTTAGCTTAGTGGTCAGATAAATGATTGGACAGAAATTTCCTTACGTGTCTGGAACCAATAAATCTCTGTCATTCCCAGGTGGCTCTGTGTGTATGTGGGACATGCTTTCGGAATTCAGCCAGGCAGTTTACAACTCTACTTTAGGCTTCACCTGTGCACAGAGACTCAAGGTCAGCCAGAAGTGAGCACTTAGGGCTTTTTCAGGTCTTTCATGAGTATATGCACAGCCCTACTTATGTTTTTGACCATCTGTATTCCGGAAATTTGTAGGGCTTTTCAACGCCCCTGTGGACAGTGTAATCCCCAGTTCTTCCTTTTAAGCTTTTTGGTTAGTCTGTTATTTGCCCCAGCTGTTCTCCATTGCTTCAGGGAGATTACAGCTTTGAAACTACAACACTTGCCCGTAATTGCCTTCAACAGCCTCAGGGAATAGGCTACTAGGACTGGGCAAGTTGAGTGGGCTCGGCAAGAGGGGACTTCCAGGGGGTCATCTGACTGGTTAAATAATATCAACGCTTTGCAGTGAGGGTGTTCTGCCACCGCGCCAGGTCTGGAAATGTTGCTGGACGAAAGCGTGCGATGGCTTCGAAAAGCGGTGGATCCCGGGTTGGGGGCGTCCGGGCGTGGGGGGCGCAGCACCGCTGAGCCCCGGAGACCAGCGGCGGGATCAGGAAAACCAGGGTGTTGGGAGTTGTCATGGCAACAGAGAGACGCAACGAGGACCCGCCCAACCGCTGGTTTCCACGACGACCGGAGAAGCGCGGCGAGGCGGTGCGCGGCCCTGAAGGACAGAGCCCCGCCTCTCCCCCGCCCCCGCCCCCCTCCCTCACTCCCCGGTTCTCGCGAGAATTAAGCTCTTTTGGCGGCGCAGAGGCCCACGGTAGCGGTGGCCGCGCTGAAGAGGGCTAATATGGCGGCAGCGGCGGTGGCTTCGCTTCGCGGGTTGGTGCTGGGCCCGCGGGGCGCGGGGCTGCCGGGCGCGCGGGCCCGGGGTCTGCTGAGCGGTGCGCGGCCCGGGCAGCTCCCACTGCGGACACCCCAGGTGAGAGCTGGTCCTAACCCTGGCCGCCGCGCGGCCCCGCAGCCCAGTGAAGGTCACTGCTGGGAGGCTCCGGGCGCGGGCCAGGCAGCGCGAGAGCAGCCTCCGCACCCGGGCCCCCGCCCCGGCCGGACCCCCGCTGCCTGCCGACCTTGGGAGCAGGGCTGGGCTCCCACCCCTCCGAGCAGCACAGGCACCTGGTGCCGAGCGTGGGGGGCGGCGGGGCGGGCTCGCTGCCGGCTCGGGACTGGGCGCTTCCCCGGGGGGCGCGCCCAGGCCCGCTCCCGCTGCGGCCTTCCAGACTGGGCCCGCGTCCTAAAGTGACCTCAGCCTGATCTCGGCCAGCTGCTTGTGACCTTGGCCTGCCCCAGCACCCTTGCTCACTTCGGCCCGATTCCTGGCCCAGGATCTAAGAACACGCCTCACAAACTCCCCCCTTCAGGGCCGAATTCCGGTCAAGGGGTCCGCAGCGGGGAGGGTGGGGAGGGCAGTGGCGCGAGAGGTGGCCGGTGCTGGGTGCCTGAGTTGGGAGAGGTAGGCGCTGAGAGTCAGATCCCCAGGTAGGGCTGGGTGGTGTTCTGGCAGGCGCTGAGCGGGACTCTTGCAGGCAGTGTCCCTGTCGTCGAAGTCTGGCCCGTCCCGGGGCCGGAAAGTGATTCTGTCAGCGCTGGGCATGCTGGCGGCAGGGGGTGCAGGGCTGGCTGTGGCTCTGCATTCTGCGGTGAGTGCCAGTGACCTGGAGTTGCACCCCCCCAGCTATCCGTGGTCCCACCGCGGCCTCCTCTCCTCCCTGGACCACACCAGGTGTGTGGCCGGCTGGGGGAGTTTCTGGGTGGGCCGGGTGGGGTGGAATCCTCGGCGCCCTTAACCCTTTCTATGTCTCTAGCATCCGGAGGGGTTTCCAGGTGTACAAGCAGGTGTGCTCCTCCTGCCACAGCATGGACTACGTGGCTTACCGCCACCTGGTGGGCGTGTGCTACACAGAGGATGAAGCTAAGGCGCTGGCTGAGGAGGTGGGGACGTGGGGACGCGGAGGACCCCACAGATGGGGGCTCCTGCTGTGCTGGACAGCAGGGTTGTGATGGGGCTCTTGGTGGCAGGTGGAGGTTCAGGACGGCCCCAACGAGAACGGGGAGATGTTCATGCGGCCGGGTAAGCTGTCTGACTACTTCCCCAAACCATACCCCAACCCTGAGGCTGCGCGAGCGGCCAACAACGGAGCACTGCCCCCTGACCTCAGCTACGTCGTGCGAGCTAGGTACTGGCCTGCGGTGGGGGGGTGGGTGCTGGGGGAGGAAGGGCTGCCTCATGCCAGGGGCTGAGGAGACCCCGATCTGGTCCCAGGCACGGTGGTGAGGACTACGTCTTCTCCCTACTCACGGGCTACTGTGAGCCACCCACTGGGGTGCCGCTGCGAGAAGGCCTCCACTTCAACCCCTATTTTCCGGGCCAGGCCATTGGCATGGCGCCTCCCATCTACAACGAAGTCTTGGAGTTTGACGACGGTGAGAGGCCCCCACGCTGGGGGTGGGCAAGCTGGGTCCTGCTTTCCCCACTGCTAGGGATGCGCTCCTTGTGTTCTTGGCCCAAGAGTGCCTGCACCTTCCTTGGCTGGGACACTGTCTGTCTGTTTCTGAGGAGGCTCATGGGCAGCCTTGAGGCCATCTGTGTGCTGGGTGGTGGTAGGGGTGGGTCCCATCCCTTTTGAAGCTGTGGGCAGGAACCCGTCTCTGCCCCATGGTGGAGGATGGTCTTCGGGCTACCCCACGTTGGGCAGGGACACCCACGGGCAGCTCGTACCACTTGTCCTTGGCCCAGGCACCCCAGCTACCATGTCCCAGGTAGCCAAGGACGTGTGTACCTTCCTGCGCTGGACATCTGAACCAGAACACGACCATCGCAAACGCATGGGGCTCAAGGTGAAAGGGCTGGGCGGAGGGGCACAGTGGGCCTGGGGGAGGGGCTGGGAGCTGGGCAGGGGTCCTTTCCGCCTCCCTCCTCTGAGCCTGCCTCCTCCCCAGATGTTGATGATGATGGGCTTGCTTTTGCCCCTGGTTTATGCCATGAAGCGGCATAAGTGGTCAGTCCTGAAGAGCCGGAAGCTGGCATATCGGCCACCTAAGTGACCCTGCCCAGTGTCTGCTTGCTGTCCTGCCTGAATGGGTCCTCAAGCCAAGGAGCCACCCTGGGCCTGTTCAGGTCCCAGCTGGCCCTCCTGGCCAAGCCCCTCTTCCTCTGGGACAAGAGGGGAAGGGGCAGGAGACGGGGTTCCAGCTCCAGATCGTTCAGCGCCCATCATGGAAATAAATTAAGTTTCTCAACATACCCATTTGAGCTATTGTGTGATGGGAATACAGGTTTGCAGAGGACTCTGGGACTAAGACCCTTGCCCTCAGAGCTCCCAGGGGTGTCCAGTGCAGTGTGGCCAACATTGCCCTGCATGCTGGGAGTCCAGTCAGCACTGAATGTGGGACAGGAAGCAGAGACCTAGCTATTAGAGAAAGTGGCAACACTGACTGGAGTGGAGAACCTGGTTACAGGTGGAAAAGGCTTCGCTTGGCTGGACACAGCCCAGGGGCCCAGGGCCCTGCTGCAGTAACCCACCCGTGTCCATGTATTGAACCACTTGGCCTTCATCCTGAAGGCGGCAGAGAGCCCTGTGTAGCATTTCAACCAGGGAGAGGCTGGCCTAAAGTAGGAGCTGCAGGAGCTGTTCCTGGGGCTCAGGGGCAGGCAGGGCTGGGCGGTGGCCGGGAGAGGAGGGGCAGTGCTCAACCTCTCCAAGAAAGCAGAGAGGCAGGCGGAGGCCACCCGGAAGGTGCTTCTGGTCTCTTGGCTGGGCAGCTAGAGGCGCTGTTGACTCAAGGGTCACGGTCTTTGTGAGGGGATGGTACCTCCTCGCAGTCTACAGGGCGGCTGGGAGTGGGTTCAGGCCACACGGCCAGACAGTGGCCAGGCTCACACAGCCGTGGACCTGTCAGTGGCAGGAGGCCCATGGTGGTGTTTTCTTAGTAGTAGCCCTGGGCCCTGGCTCAGGGCTCTTATCTTGAGCTGTTTTTGTTCCCAAGCAGGGAATGTAAGAGGCAGCCTGGCGGGAATAGCCCAGAGGAGTGGGGACCAGCGTGGGGAGGGCAAGAGCAGAGAGGAGAAAGGCAGAGGGAGAGTGTGTACCTGAAAGGCTCTGGTTGGAAAACGAGGACCAGTCAGCTGAGGGCTGGGTGGGGCTCAGAGGGCCCAGCCCAGTGGTCAGCAGGCAGGGGGTGTCCTAAGCACCCTTGGGGCCTGGGGGATTTCAGGGGACTTGCGTCCCAAGTATGCTCTTCAGGAGCCAACTGGGCCCAGCTGGGGAGCCGCCACCCCTGCCTCTCTGCCAAGTTTCATCTGAGTGGGGCTGTGCCCTGCTCTCCATTCTGCCAGCAGCCCAGTCTGCACAAGGGCACAGTGAAGGGGCACCCAGCTGGCTCACAAGTGTATTTAATGACTCCAGCTCACAGCCCCTCCCCAGCAACCCCGGCTTTGTCTCCAGCGAGCGGTCAGTCAGCAGAGGTTCCCTGAGAGGTTCAGGAGGGGGTCCAGGGACCTTGGGCCTGGAAGAGAAGGGCCATCCTCTCTTCTTGTGACCTGGCGGCAGGGGGAGAAGATGGGTCGTTCTGCTTGTTTTGCCCCCCTGCCCCCATCCCCTCCCCTGCCTCTGCCTCTGCTCCTGGTACCTTTGGTAGCTGCTGGGTGGAGGCTGTGGGAAGGGGGTCCCAAGCACAGGGCCTCTGGGTGCTGCACATCTCACAGCCGGGTCGGCTTGGGGCATTGATGAAGGTGCAGGAAGGGCAGGGCCAGCCGGGCTGGAGAGGTGAGGACACAGTTACTGCTTACCCATTCCTTCGATGCCCACAGCCTCCTAGGCCCTCCCTGCCCAGTCCCTTGCCCACCTGAAGGGGGTTGGGCAGGTTGGAGCCAGCTGGCTGAGGGGCTTGGGGCAGCCCCAGTGACTGAGGAAACAGGCGGCCTAGTTCCCCATCCATCTTCTGGGGGCGCTGAGGATTGCGTCCTGCCATAGAGGGGATGAGACTCAGGACCATGTCAGGCTGCACCCCACCTTCCTCATCCCACTGCAATCAAGGACTGACCTGGGGCCTCTCGAGGGGCTGAGAGCAGGTAGAGGAAAGCAGGGTCCCCATCCCGCTGGACCCCATAGAAAGCAAGGCTGTATTCGGGGACACACAGGCACCTCCCGATGACCCAGCGCTGCACAGCCGGCGGGAAGCCAAACTCCGAGAATACCTGGGGCCAGAGTGTCGGAATGTCACCCAGGTCCCCCCAGCAGGGTCCCCAGACCCCGTGCTCACCTGCTCCTGGAGGGCCGCGATGGTGGAGTGGGGGTGGGCTGGCAGCGAGACGTGGGCGGAGGATGCAGCGTCTTCAACTGTAACCTGCAGCCTGGGCCAGAATGTAGGTCAGCGGTAAGGACCGGGGACCGGAGAGGGCTGGGAGGTCAGGGAGAGACAGAAGTCCCAGGCCTTACCTGATGGGGCCAGGAGGGAAGCAGGCCTCCTGGAGCTGGATGCTGAGGGCCACGTGATGCTGAGCCAGGATGGCTGCTGCTTGGGCTGCCCGCTTCTCATCCCCACTCTCTATGGCCCGGGTCAGGTGCCCTGCTAGGTCCTCTGCAGGGGAGAGAGGGCCGTCACAGCCCCCCACGGGCTGCCCCCCCAGCCCCTCCAGCCCCCTGCCTTTACCTTTCTCCATCAAGTCTCCGGGGCGCCAAGGAAGATCCACCTTGGGCTGGGGGGCCTTGGTTGCAGGCACTTCAAGGAGACTGGGCGGGGAAACAGGGCACGTTTCTGAGCCTAGGGCTGGGGTCTGGCTGTCACTGCCTAGGAGGGAAGATGTGGGGTGGGCTGGTGGTCTCCTCTGAGATCTAGCCCCCAGCTGAGTACTCACCCAGGCCTCTGCTCTCTGACCTCAGGTTTCCGGTACCTTCGTCTCCTCCCTCCTCACCTCAGCCCCTGCCTGGGTCCCGTCTTGGCCACACTTCAAGCCAGGCCTTTTCCCCAGCCTTGGCCCTTGCAAACCCCAGAGGTCCCGGCTGACTCCACTCAGAGCTGCACTTGGCTCTTCCTTGGGCTCTGGAGTCCTTTTGGTCCCTTCTGCTGCCCAGTCCCACCCGTGCCCCTCCTCCACAGAGGCCAGGCCACTTCTCTTGGCCTGTACAGGCCCTCTCAGCCGGCCAGGAGGCTCCCTGGCCTCGCAACAGAACCAAAGGAGGTCCTCAGAAGGAGCCCACCCCATCCTGCTCACCAGGAACCCTGCAGTCAAGATAGCCTCCTTTTGTTGTCCTTGGGGACCTCCATCCTCTCTCTTGGCTCTACCATCATCACAGAACACCTTGGGCTGCTCCCATGCCAAACAAACCCTCTCCAGCCGATGCCTGCCCTGGGCATGCTGCCGTCTCTGCTTCTTACCACCCACTTGAGGCCCTGCCCATGCGGTGCTGATGCAGCTCCTGTGGTGGCCTCAGTATCCTGAGCTGTCCTCCCACTGAGATAAGCAGGGCTCCCGAGCACCCAGCACCAGGCCTGGCCTGGCCTCAGCTGAGCCCGAAAGATCTCATGCATACTCTTGCCTTGGGGCTTTTGTACCTGCTGCTCCCAGGCCACATCGTTCACCCCATGATCTTTAAATTTCACTCAAGGGTCACCTTAATGAGAAGTTCCCTGCCACCCTATTTTAAATTGCAAACCCTTCCCTTCCAGCGCTCCCATCCTTTCCACCATCTCACAGAATTTATTTTACTTATTTTATACGTCTGTCTCTTCTCTGGAAATGCCAGCTCCAAGAGAGCAGAGATTTAAAGTTTTATTCATGCTAAATCTCTAAGACGTTAAAAGAGTGCTTACTACAGGTGCTGAACACACATTTGGTGAACCAACGGACAAACGAATGAACGAAAGAAAAAGGGCTTTCTTTCTCTGCAGATGCTGTTGTCTGGACCTCTCTTTCATCTCAGTGTGTGGTTTTCTTCTCACCCCTCTGACAGCTGTTCTGATGCATCTGTGGACTCTCCCTGATGCACTGTGTGTGTCTGCCTTCCGGACCCTCTTCTCTTCCCACTTCTCTCTCCTGGTGACCTTGGTTGACCTTTTCTACCCCCAACCTTTACCTCTTTAGAGCCCCAGCTCCAGTCCGGATCCACCTCCCTCCCTTCCCTCCCACATGTTTAAGAACTTGACCACCTCTATGCCCTCCCAAAAAGGCCCTCTATCTGGGAGCTCCCCAGTGTCTGTTCCTTGCAGCTTTCTGTCTCAACCACTCACTCTTCCATTTAAACCTCAAGGAAATCAGCCAATTCCATCTCTTAAGCATCTCTGGAAACATCCTTCTTCTCTCCGGCCCTATCTGCACCACCCACACGAATGCAGGTCTCAACCAGTCTTCAGTAGCTCGAATCTGAGCCTGTCACTCTCGCACTGAATACCTTCCCATAGCTTTCCATAGAGTCCGTCTTCTCACCCAGGTCCTGAGGGCCTGCGTGCTCTGCCCCTCCGCACTTGTCTGGCACTCCAGGCTCCAGCTCTTCGGTCTCTGTTCCTTTTCTCTACTTCCTCCCTCCTGGGAGTCCTCCCAGAACCCCAACAGTGGGTAAGGTGGGCTCAGCTTTCCCCACTACTCCCCCCATCCAGACCTGGGGGGTGGGGCTACCCCTGTTCTCTCGCAGAACTAACACTGCCCCAGTCACAGTGAACCTTCACTCCAGGGCACTGACCATTCTGTCCTTCCACGGTGGCACCTCGGACCAGGGCTGCCCACCGCTGAGCTTCCTGAGGGTTGGCGAAGTGCAGGCTGAGAGTCCCAGGCCCTCCCGGTGGAGGCTGCAGCTCATGCTGGCTGGGGCCTCGGACGGTGTAGGAGACGGACTCCAGGGGCCACTCCAAACTGACCTGAGGAAGGGGAGAGTCCGGGCTCAGTGCCTCCCCCCAGCACATGCTGCATGAAGAAGATCAAAGGAACACGAGGTAACATTTGTAGACCACTTACACTGTCCTAAGCCCTTTACACGTATTACCTTATGAAACCCTCACACTAGTCCTACGAAGGGAGGTACCAGCATTATCCCCATTTTACACACGAGGAAACAGAAGCAAAGAAAAGGTAACTGCTCAAGAGCACGCAGCTGGCGAATGGAAGGGCATGGCCTCGGGTTCAGCGGCCAGGCCGCGCGCCCCCGCCGCCCCCACTCACCGCCCCGGGCCCCGCGCCAAGCAGCTCCAGCCGGAAGCGCCCTGGTCGCTCGGGGTCCGCGCTCAGCTGCAGCCTCCGCAGCTGCGCCTCTGCGTCCGGCCCCGCGCCCAGCGGCCTCACCGCGGCGTGCACGGCCAGGAGCACCGCGGCCGAGCCGGAGTCCGAGGCCGCAGCCGCGCCGCCCGCCGGCGGCGCCATCTCCGGTCCGGTCCCGGCCCGGCCCCACGAGCCCGCTTCCGTGGCCTCGGGCCGCTGAGCGCCTCCACCGGCCGGAAACTGGAGCCGCGAGCCTGGGGTTCCGGACGCCGCCCTAGCGTTGGAGCCGTCTGACCCTCCCACTTCGCCCACGATGGACATGGCCAGAGGGTCTTCGGACTCCGGCGGGCGAGGCTGGGCTTTGAGGCCTGTACTCTGGGCAAAGCGTCAGGGAGTGAAGCACCGGCCACGACTGGAAGGCCCTAGAGGCTCGGGTGGGGGCTGCAGCCCAGCGGCCCTTGTCGACCCCCGCGTCCAGCGGGAGCCGGACGCGCCCCCAGGCTCCTTCTGGGCCGCCGCCCGCCTCTCGCCGCCCACCGAACACTCTGTTACCCCCTCCAGCCCACACCTCGATAGTCCGCTACTCCCTCCGGGGAACCCGGACAGCACCCGGGGCGGAGCCGGCGAGGGGCCGCGACCAATGAGCGCCAGGGAGGAAGGCGGGTTCGCACGGCCGAGAAGATGACGGACAGGCGCCACAGCCAGTAGGAGTGGAAGACAGGACTGAGCGGCGGATACTGTCCCCAATTGCTCTGCGAGCTCCCGGTCCCGGCGGCTGGAGCGGGCCATTCAGACGCGTGGGGCCGGGCCTGGCGGACGCTTGTTGTTGTCCGGCCCGGGGAGGTAGAGGTCGTTCGCTCGCTTGCTCGGGCCTTCTGTGGCGGTCGGCGGGCAGGTCGGTCGCGATAGTCGGGCGCCGTGCACGGGCGAGGCTATGTCGCGGTGGCAGCCCGGATGGGCCGGCGGGGCCGGGAGTAACGGGACGTCGCTGCGGAGCTTCTTTCCCCGGATACAGTGCGGCCCGAGCGGAGGCCGCGGCGCCGCACTCCGGTCCTGAGGCGTCCGCGCTGCCCGGGGCCTGCACTGCCTTCTCACTCGCACCGACGCCAATCGACCTGACCCTGCCTGGTCCGGCCCGGCCCGATTGAGCGCAGAGTAAGCAGGTAGGTAGGTGTACGCCCTGTGCCCGGCGCCGACTCGGGCCCTCCAGAACTACAACCCCCAGCAGGCTCCGCGCTGGAGCGCACGCGCGCCTCCGAAGGCGCACGGCTTCCTGGGACTTGTAGTTCGCGCGGCTTGGCTGGGGTTCCCCTTAGACTCGGCGGACGCTGCAGCGCCCTAGTTGCCCGGCTGACAGGCCCTTCGGGGGTCGCGGGGCCTCCCTCCGCTCCCTGTCGTACTTTCGGAGAAAAACGGAGGAGCTCACTAGAAAGCAGCCTGTAGAACAGGAAAGAGCGCCGCCTCCAGGTGACGGCAGGGCCGAGCCCCGGGTTCCCTGGTTCCTAACTGGGTGCGGGTTCTTAGCCGGGCTGAGGATCCCGGCCGGAGGGGCACTGCAGGAGTCACGTCCCTGCGCGGGCTCACGGGGCCCCCCTTGGTGGGTAGGGCTCTTGTGTCGGGATGGGGGTTGTTGAGGGAGAGACTAACCCAGCAGCCCCGGGGTTAGCAGGATCCCCGGTGGGTCCCCCAGCCTGGCCCAAGAACTCCTGTGAGGTGCAAGAGGTGTGGCTGATCTGGGGCCTGGACATGCCGCTCTCATCACCTCTCCCGCCAGTGCTCAAGGCCTGGGAGCAGGCTGCAGGAGGGACCCAGGTTGTTTACAGCGGCGCCACTTACTGGGAGGAGGGCTGAAGGTGGAGACCCAAGGGCCAGACACCCATGGACTGATCTCCATCCTCAGGCAGCACTAGCCTTTCGGAGCACAGGACCTCCTCCCCGAGGACATGAAGCTGTTGGAGAACTCCAGCTTCGAGGCCATCAACTCGCAGCTGACCGTGGAGACAGGAGATGCCCACATCATTGGCAGGTGAGGCCGGGGCTCTGGGGCTGGCGTCTCAGAGGTCACTCTGCCCTGTCTCTGGGTTGAGCCTGGGGCGGGTGGCATCTTCATGGTCCTGCCTGCGTCTCTAGGATTGAGAGCTACTCGTGTAAGATGGCGGGCGACGACAAGCACATGTTCAAGCAGTTCTGCCAGGAGGGCCAGCCACATGTCCTGGAGGCACTGTCCCCACCCCAGACCTCGGGCCTCAGCCCCAGCAGGTGAGCCGGGCAGGGCCTGCCCACTGTGGACTGGCAAGCGGGGCAGTGCCAGGCTGACGCTTCTCTCTGTGCAGACTGAGTAAGAGCCAAGGCGGCGAGGATGAGGGCCCTCTCAGCGACAAGTGCAGCCGCAAGACCCTCTTCTACCTGATTGCCACGCTCAACGAGTCCTTCCGGCCGGACTATGACTTCAGCACAGCCCGGAGCCACGAGTTCAGCCGGGAGCCCAGCCTCAGCTGGGTGAGGGTCGGGTCGGGGAAGGGACCTGCAGGCCCACAACCATCCCCAGTGTCCTCCCTAACTTACTGGGGCTCGGCCCAGTTCACGCCTGCTGTCCTGGGTCCTAGTCAGCCCCGACTGTGACCATCCTAGGTGGTGAACGCAGTCAACTGCAGTCTGTTCTCGGCTGTCCGCGAGGACTTCAAGGCCCTGAAGCCACAGCTGTGGAACGCGGTGGATGAGGAGATCTGCTTGGCTGAGTGCGACATCTACAGGTGAGCTGGCATCCCTGCAGGTGGGTCCTGGGTCTGTGTGGCACTTGGGACCTCACACCACATCTCGCCCCGCACTCCCCAGCTATAACCCAGACTTGGACTCAGACCCCTTTGGGGAAGATGGCAGCCTCTGGTCCTTCAACTACTTTTTCTACAACAAACGGCTGAAACGGATTGTGTTTTTCAGCTGCCGCTCTATCAGGTTGGCTGGCACCTGTCCACCTCCCTTCCTTTACCTCCCTGTTTGGCCCACACACCGTTTCCCCAGCTTGGCCCACCCCATTCCTAACTTTGTTCTCCCCGGACACCCTCCCTGGGGTTAGCAGCAGGCTGGGGGTAGGCGGTTTTAAGACTGGTCCCCCCCCACCCCCAGTGGATCCACCTACACTCCCTCGGAGGCAGGCAATGAGCTGGACATGGAGCTCGGGGAAGAGGAGGAGGAGGAGGAGGAAGAGAGTGGAGGTGGAGGCCGCGAGGGCGGCCCCGAGGAGACCAGCACCATGGAAGAGGACAGGTGTGTGACGGTTGCAGCGGCCTCCCTCCCTGGAGCCTGGGGTGTGCAGGGCAGGGTGGGGCCCCCTCTCCCTGGTCTCCTGAGTGTGGGCTCCTCAGAACTCACCATGTGCCACCCTTTGCCCAGGGTCCCGGTGATCTGTATGTGAAGAGGCGGAACAGAGGCCCTAGCTTCACCCAGCTTCAAACAGTGCCTGGACCTGCCCACCTGAGGGGCCCCAGGGCCTCCACAGCTGCTGGCCAGATCCTGGCGCTGCCACAGCACCAGCGCCACTCCAGGCCACACCTGCCTAGCCCTTTGGCTGTAGCCTGTGGATGTCCCCTCAGCCCCACAGACTCCCGCTGCCCACGCTGTGGCTGGACTGGACAGCAACGGCACAGGGCCTGGTGGGAAGAGCCACTGCCCCGCCCAAACGAACTGACACGGGCAGGGACAGCTGGACCACAGAGTTTATTTTTGTATTTTGTGCAGGGTCAGGCCTGGACCTGCACACTCCAGCCCAAAGGGCCGGAGACCCAGCAGGCGGTCCCCAGGGGTCATCCGCCCACCTGTACTCCCCACCTTGCCCATCGGGCAGCGTGCACTGAGTGTCACTTTGCTGCAGCTGGTTTGCTTCCAATAAAAGTTTCTGTGACTCAGTGTGGACGGAGGCTCACGAGGTGTGAGGGCGGGGCCTGTGTCGGGCGGGGCCTGTTGCGTCCGGTATCCTAGCAACGGTCCTAGCGGGCTGTTGAGCCGCCTGGACCCCGCAGCTCCTGAAATGGAGCCAGAAGTGTTGGATGCAAGCAACCCCTTTACCGTAGAAGGCGACCACCTGATTCCAGACCTGGACCTGTATGATGCCGACATCTACGACGTCCCGGACCCGGGACTGCTCAACGAAGAGGATGGTGAGGTGGCCGGGCCTCGACCCCCAGACGGCCCGCTTGGCCGCAGGCCTCACTCAAGCGCTGGTTCTGTCCTCTGGGAATGCAGCACTCCCCGGGCAGTCCCCTAACTTGGCAGGGCCCTCAGGAGGGGCCTTGGCTGCCCATGACCTCCAGGGTTAGGGGCCCAAGGCCACAGTGACAGGGTTTCCGCTGCCGGTTCGCAGAGTCATCGTTTAAGGAGCCGGCCCCACGGCTTTTTACCGGCAACTCTCGGTGGCAGAACGTGACCCCGAGCGCCCGTGCCCGCCAGCTATGGCTGCTCCTGCGTACAGGCCTCCAGACTTCTGTGGAAAAGGTGCGGCTTGCCCATGGCATCTGTCTCAAGGCCTCTTTCCGGCCTGGCTCTTCCCCTAGGGGTCCCCTGCAGGACCCCAGCCCGGATCCTCTTGGCTCCCCTAGGTGGGTGCTGCCTACAACCCCGCCCCCCGCCCCCCGCCCCAACCGCTGGTCCCGGTCCGCAGGAAAAGAGAGCTGAGCTGCGCGCGGCGCGCTTGACGCACGGGCTAGAGCCGCTGCGCCGCCTGGAGGTGGCAGCCGGGCTGTGTTCGGTGGCACAGGACCCCGTGGGCAGACGCTTCGTGGTGCTGGACGGTGCGGGCCGCCTGCACGTGCGCAGAGAGGATGGCTGGGCGCAAGAGAAGCTGCTGGCTCCGGTCGCGCTTACAGGGCTGGTGGCAGTGCTGGGCGAGCTGGGCACTGTGGGCCGCTTTGTGGGCTGGGGCCCAGCGGGGCTGGCCATCCTAAGGTCCGACCTCAGCCTGCTGTGGCAGAGTAAGCCAGTGGAGCGCAGGGTGCCGGGCCGCGAGCCAGTCTGCTGCCTGCCGGTGCCCGACCCCGGGCTGCTGCTGGTGGCGGAGGCGGGCGGAAGCCTGGCGCTCTGGAAGTTCCGTGCAGGGGGTCGCTGCCTGGTTCCCCATGGGTCCCCTCTGCGGCTGCCGCCAAGCCTCTCAGGTGCGCTTGCGCGCCTGGCTCTGGGGCCTCGGCATCCCCCTCACGTCCCACGCTGCTGCGCAGCCTACGGCTCGGCCGTGCTCACCTTTGATCTGCACACCTGGGCTCTCACAGATGTGCGTCGGGATCTGCACAAAACGTGAGGAGGGGCCCAGGGGCTGGTGGGAGAGGGGGGGGAATCATGAGGTAAGTCCACGACAGAAATCCGGTCGTGGCAGGGGTGCCGGCGCGTGCACACACACACACACACACACACACACACGCACATACACACTGCAGTCCTGAGTCCACGGGCCTCCCTCTCACCCCTCAGCACCATCTCCGACCTGGCGTACTGTAGAGAGGTGGGGGCCATGGTGACAGCTTCCCGGGACAGCACAGTGAAGGTGTGGGAGGCTGACTGGCAGATCCGGATGGTGTTCGTGGGACACACAGGTGCGCCGTGCCACGGTGGCTATTGAGGCCTGGTCTCCCCTCACCCTGGGCACAGCCCTGCCTTCGAGAGCTCCGGGCACAGGATCTCCACGGGCTCCTGGCCAAGCTTCTCCACCCTGGTCATGACCCTGACCGACGGCTCCCCTTCCCTCAGTCCCTGGTGCGCAGGAGTGACCCGCGCCCCTCCCGCAGGCCCGGTGACTGCGGTGGCCGTGCTCCCGAACACTGCCCTTGTGCTGTCGGCCTCGCAAGACGGGACGCTGCGCACGTGGGACCTGCAGGCAGCGGCGCAGGTGGGTGAGGTGGCGCTGAGCCGCTGGGGCCCGAGCATGCCGTCGGAGACCGTGAGCCATCTGCTGGCTCCCGCCGGCCCCGGCTGGCCCTTGCTCTCCTTGCGCGCCCGCAGCGTGGAGCTGTGGCGCATGCGGGAGCTCTACTCGCCATTGGCCCAGCTGTCGGCGCCGGTGCTCCACCTGCAGGTGGCGCCGGCGCTGCCCTCGCCCACAGCCCCGCAAGCGCAGCTGCCCACGCACCTCGTGTGCGCCTGCGCCGACGGCTCGGTCTACCTGGTGTCGGTCTCCAGCGGACGCACCGTGAGCGTGCTTCTGCTGGAGCCCGAGGACTGCGTGGCCGCCGTGGCCTACTGCCTGCCCCGCGAGGTGCTGTGGCTGCTGACGCGCGCCGGGCACCTGCTCTGCGCCAACGCAGCATGCTGCCCCATGCGCGTGCTGCGCCGCCTGTGCCCGCCGCCGCCCCCGGCGCCCCGGCCCTGCTGCCTGCACCTCTACAGCCACCTCACGGACCCCGGTAGTGCGTTCGCCACCTGGGAGATAGTGCGCCAGTACAAGGGCGAGCTGTGCCGCAGCGACGTGGCCTGGGCCTGGAAGGACAAGAACCGGTTGGTGCCGGAGCCAGTCAGGGCTGGGCAAGGCGGCCGAGCCCACACCAACAGGCTGTGGTCACCCATAGGTACCTGCTCGTGGTGGGGCACACTGATGGCACCCTGTCCGTACTCGAGTTGCGCTCCTCGAAGACGGTCTTCCGTACGGAGGCGCACGGCCCAGGCCCCGTCACCGCCATTGCGTCCACCTGGAACAGCATCGTGTCCTCGGGTGGGTACCTCTCCTCCCTCCACGGCCGGCCTGGGAACCCCTTCCCTCCCCAGAGGCCCCACCGTGGCTCCCGCCCCCACAGGGGCAGACTTGACCGTGAGGATGTGGCGCGTCTTCCCGTATGCCGAGGAGAGCCTGAGCCTCCTGCGCACCTTCTCCTGCTGCCACGCGGCGGTGGTGCTCTGCGCCCTCGGGAATCGCATCACCGTGGGCTTCGAGGACCGGAACAGTGCCACCTATGGCTTGGTGCAGTTTGGCCTGGGCAACAGCCCACGCTTTGATCACCGGCCCCAGGACGACCCCACGGACCACATCACCGGTGAGCGCGCAGGGCAGAGGTGAAGTCCGGGCCACCAGATGGCTCTGGCCCCTGACCCTGAGTCCTCGCCCCCCAGGCCTGTGCTGCTGTCCCACGCTCAAGCTGTACGCCTGCTCCAGCCTGGACGGCACTATCCGCATCTGGACCGCGGAGAACCGCCTGCTGCGGTGGGCTGGGGGTAGGGGAGGGGTGGGGTGCCTCTGCTGCTGCCTCCGTGTTCTGTTCCGAGGAGCAGGGCCGGACTGTCGGTCTGAACAACTCTCCAGGCTCCTGCAGCTGAACGGTGCCCCTCAGGCCCTGAGCTCTTGTAGTAACAGTGGGGACCTGGTGCTGGCCCTGGGCTCCTGCCTCTGCCTGGTGGCCCACAGGCTCTACCTGCCCACGTCTTACCTGATTAAGGTGTGCACTGAGCACAGGTAGGCGGGCTGGGGCTGTGGTGGGCAGACAAGCCACCGAGGCCAGGGCTCCAGGCTCCCTTCCCCTGCTCAGAAGCTGTGCCAGGATGCCCCTGACGTGGTGGATGCCCCTGCACTGCCGCTGACCAGCCAGGAGTCGCTGACCTCAGCCCAGCTGCAGAGGCTCGCCAACCTGCGTGCGGTGGCCAGCCTCAGGTCTGCCGGCAGGCCCAGCCGAGCCGTCCCGGAGGCCCCGGCCTGGCTCCCCTGGGTCAGGGCCTGGCCGAGTGCTCCCAGCCTGAGACCCCAGCGCTCCCAGGCCCCTTGGCCACCCACCGCAATCCTGTCCCAGTCCCGGCCTTCCCACTCCTGGCTGTTCGTGGTTCCCCACCAGGGGCCTGGCCACCACCCCTGGGTCCCTGTCTCAGCCTCTGCCCTGTCCCACTGGTAATGCCACCCAGCGTCCCACCCGTGTCCCTCCCTGTCTGCAGCGCAGCCTCGTCCTTCATCCATCGCCAGACGGCCACACCTCAGCAGCCAGTGGTGGAGAAGGTGGGGTGGCTCCTGACCCCCTCTCCACTGCAGTGCCCCAGCCCTGCCCCCCAACCCCGGCTCAGGCCCTTCCCCTTCAGTCCCTGGGGCAGGCCTGGGATCCCTGTGCTTGTCTAGGGACATGCAGCAAGGCTCAAGGAAGAATGCGCTGACCCCTGACCCTCACCCCAGGACTTGGAAGCCTTCATTGCCCGGGACCAAGACCTTCAGCAGCTGAAACTGGGGCTGGGGGGCCCTGCCGCCCGGCCCCCACCCTCCTGGCAGCAGTGCCAGGAGGCCTTTGATAAGTACCTCCGTCTGATTTACGGCCCTGGTCTGCTGGTGAGTGTGGGGCCTCCCCAGTCCCTCCCTTCACCCGGGGCCGCTGACACTGCCCGTCTGCCCTGCCCTCCCTGCCAAGGCAAGTATTCCGGAGGAGAGTCCCAGCAGTGGAGCACCGTGACCCTGACAGTGGAGAGACAGACCTGGGACGTGTGCGCCCTGCCCACAGATGTCCCCGATTTTGGGGGCATTGAAGCTTCGCCACCACAGGACCTTGGGACCCTGGGCCAGCGCTTTGCCCGCCCTCCCCGAGTCCCCTTGCCTCCCCCCACCACCCACCGGAGGTTGCCCAGCAGAGCATCCCAGGTGAGGCTTACCACCACTCCCACCCCTCTGCCTTCACCTCATGGTTCCTGCCCCACCCCCTGACTCCTCCTTCCACCCCAGCTGCTGGCCCGCTCCTCCCCGAGCCACGAACTGGGCCTCAGTTTGCACCTGCAGCTGCAGTTGGAGCGGCTCCATGGGGAGAAGCCTGTGGCCCCGGATCCACTGTCCTCCCACCTGCAGCGCAGGGTGAGGGGCCCAGGCGGGTGGAGGCTGCCGCCCGAAGGCATTACTACAGGGACACTGGAGTCCAAACTTGGCTCTGAGCCCTGTCCCATCCCCAGATCCCCCTGCTGCTGAAGAGGCGGCCCCAGGAGCGTTCCTCCCACCTCAGGGGCTTCTTCCCTGCCGCTGTTCAGCCCTATAAGGTGAGAGCCTCTCGCTGTCCTGAGGCCCTTCCCTCCCCGGGGGGGCCCTTCTTATGCACCCCACCTTCCCTTTGCTGTAAGCCTTTGTGCCCAACTCTGGCCCAAGGGCCAGGCCCACCTGCGCCCCTCACCCCTGGGCCCAGTTTTGCTGCGGCTGCTCTCTGTGTGCCCTGACCCCTCGCTCCCTGGGAACTGGCTGCCAGAGGGCCAGGGACTTCAGAGCAGGAGCCAGGCAAAGCCAGAGCCTCTGCCAGCGCTCGCTCCCGCAGCCGCTCCCTGGCGCAAGGGTTGGGAGGCTGGGGCCTCTGTGGACTTTGGGAGACCAGAGTCCCCTCCCTTGAGGGGAGCAGAGTCAGTGGGAGCCAGCCTTCCCACTCTCTCCCCCTCCAGATGCCCAGACAGGCCCAGCCCCTTCTCCCCACACATCTGGCACTCTTACCTTCCCAGGTGGGTAACGGAGCCTTCCAGCTGCTACTCCATCTACCCAAGCCACCAATAGCCCCCCTCGAGCTCCTATTGTCCCCTTTTTTTTTTTTTTTTTGGCCGCGCTGCGCGGCTTGTGGAATCTTAGTTCCCCGACCGGGGATTGAACCCCGGCCCAGCAGCGAAAGCACGGAGTCCTAACCATTGGACCGCCAGGGAAGTCCCTCCTACTGCCCCCTTCTTATCAGCGTCTCTGCTCCAGGACCGGGGCTGAGTCCTGTGGAGACCATGTGGGTGTCAGGGCTCCCCAAAGGCCAGCTGTTAACCCAGATTTCCCTCCTCAGTTACCACAGCTGATGCCACACTCACTGCCTGCCCTTCGGCCTGATTTCTAGAGATTCTCTCTTCCTGTCTGTGTGTCATGGGCAGGGCGTGTGAGCCCAACTCAGCTCTTGGACATCGGGCGGGCAGAGCTGGGCTGGGGGCCGGGGTGCCCTGCCAGCGTGGTCTCTGGGGCAGGTGGAGTCCAGGCCCTCAACCTGCCCCGCTGTGCTCCACCTGCAGTACTGGCAGCGGCCCATCCGCTTCCCGGGCTGCGTGCCCAACTCCGTGGTGCTGCAGCAGATGTGGCAGCCTGTGGAGGTCAGCGGCCTCGGAGCCCTAGGCCCGCTCAGGCGCCACTGCGAGAGCAAGGCAAGGGGCGGGGCGGGGTCTGCGGGGGGCGGGGCCGGCTCCAAGCCGCGCCCGTGGCCACGGCCTCGCTCTCCACTTCGCAGCCAGGCGGGAGCCAGGACGACCTGTGGCTGCCGCGGCAGCGCGCCAAGCGGCGGGAGAAGCTGATCCAGTCGTTGGGAGAGGAGGGGGAGGAGGATCTGGACGGGGCCTCGGATTCGCTGGGCCCCCACAGGCAGCTCTCTGACCAGCTGCTGGAGTCCGAGGAGCAGGAGGCGCAGGTGGGCGTCCGGGGCTGGGCTGGGCAGCGGCGCAGGAGCTGCCTGGGGAGGGCAGGGTCTGCAGCTGCTGCCGCTGCCCCTAGAGCCCCGAGTGTCTCATCCCGAAGCCCATGGGCTCCCGCGAGGACACCGCCAGGGCCGAGACCGGTCTTCACTGCCCCCAGTTCCACTATGGGCACTCGCTCTGGGAAGAGCGCTACGGGCATCTGCCTAGGTTCCTGCATGTTTTCATCGGCCAGAACTGGTTCAAAAAGCTCTTCCCCATCTTCACTCTGCAGGTTCGGGGGAGTTTTGGAAGCACAGGCTCAGGTATGGGAGGGGGAGGCTGGAGCGCCCGGGTGCGGCGCAGGGGGCCAGGCCTCAGCACCAGATCCCTGCAGGCATACCCCGAGGTGGGCACGGTGGAGGGCCTGGCCTTGCTGTTCATGGACCTGCTGGACGAGGCCTCTTGGGCAGACCGCGTGCACATCCTGCACGCGCTGCTGAGGCTGCTGCCCGACGTCAGCAGAGACCTCTGTAGCCGGCTGCAGGGCATCCTCGTGCGCTTGCTCAACCTGGACCGGCCCCCCAGCCTCCAGGTGAGCCCCTAGTCCCGCGAGCGGCCCCGCCCCGCCCCAGGCCTCGGGCCGCAGTGTCGCTCCCCCTGCGCTCAGGACGGGATGCAGAAGCGGTTTGTGATGCTGGCGCTGCAGCTGCTCCTGGCCTGCTCCCTGGAGTCCCGCGAGGTGGTGCTGGAGCTCCTGTGCTACTTCCTTTACTCGCCAGCCTCCTGCCGGTGAGTCCTGCTCCCTTCCCCTCCCCCCTCCCCGCTGCTGCCGGGGAGGCCGCCCAGAAGCCTCCCACACCTGTCCCAGGCCGGAGCTCAGGAAGCTGCTGGATGGACTCGGCCTTCAGGACCCGCAGGGCTTCCTGTTCAAGGAGATGATGACCTGGGTCCAGGGCCCGGACCTCGACTCCAAGGCCGCACTGCGCAAGTGCTGCTGCCAGAAGCTGGAGGAAATGATCTGGCAGCTGAAGGTCTGGGCGGGGCGGGGCGGGGGCGGGCCACCTGCCCGCAGAGCCTCTCGCCTTCTCCCCAGGCTTTTCCCAAGTGCAGAGCGGAGAGCCAGGTGAGGCCAAAAGTCTCCTTGCCCCGCTCTGGCTCTGCGCCTCTTCCATCCTCCCCCATCCCTCACCCCTTCCCCATCTCCTGGGATCTTCCTGCGCCTCCCCAGGAGGGAGCCTGGGGTGGGGTCTCAGGCTTGGAGCCAAGGGCAGCACCTCTCCGGCCTCCACTGGCCAACTCCCCAGCAGATGGAAACTGTGCCGCCGCCGCCGGTAGCCAAGTTGTCAGAGATGCTGCCCGAGGTCTCAGAGACCTCAGCACTTCACCCTCCTTCGAAGGAGGCCCTGTCGCAGATTTCCATGGTCTCTGGGGCAACTGTTCATATCTCTGTGATGCCCTCAAGCATCTCCCGGACGCCCTCACCGGTGGTCTCACCCGGAGAGCCGGACTCGGCCGCCCTGGAGTCACAGGCCCAGCAGACGCTCGCACAGATGCGCTTTGGGCGGACCCGACGTGCACTGTCTGAAACACTGACGCACTTCTGCCCCTTGCCTGAGGCCCACTTGCGATCCTCCGCGCCAGCCGCACTGCCTGATGAGCTGCTGCCTCTGGAGCAGACGAACTGGTCACAGTCAAAAATGCTGGACCTGGGGCCCATCGACGCACTCAACTTCTTCTGCGAGCAGCAGCGGGCTCGGCAGCAGGGCCCCCTGCAGGAGGAGCCCAAGACCCTGCCCCCTTGCCCGCCCCCACGGAGGCCCGGCATGGTGGTGCTACAGCCCCGGGAACCCCGGTGAGCACGCCACGCGTCCCTGGAAGAGGCTGGGGCAGAGCCTGTGTGGAACAGCTGAGGCGCGGGCCCAGCCAAACCTGCCTCCTTATCCTCCAGGCACTACTCCATCCTCCGGCTTCAGGAGGCCAAGGTCCAGAGGTCTCCAATGAAACTGAGGGGTGAGTAGGGGCAGGGGTAGAAATCGGACCCTGACGTCCACCCCACCCCAGTTCCCGCGGAGCGTTCACCCCACCCCAAGGCCTCACTATACTGCTGGCCCCCAGGCCGAATGCTGTCCCGGCTCTGGGCGGGCCGCACCCTGGATGGTGCTGTCCGGAGGCGGAAGCTGCCACTGCCCCGGGTGGAGCTGCAGCCTTTCCCCCCAGACCGGCCCAGGCCTGCCCATCCGCTGCCCCCGCAGCTCCTGCAGCCTGCCCTGCAACGCTATTTTCTGCCAGACGACACGGACCCTGACAGCTACAGCTGACCTGGCTGGTGACCCTGGCCTGACCCTGCCTCCCCCTCTTCCCTCCAGCATGGAGTCAGGACATGGCTCTCCAGCCGGCTGTTCACCCCAGCCAAGGCCCAGGGCTGGAATAAAGTCCAGAGGCCACGGCCAGCACACTGGATGCCACCTTCACCTTTGGGGGCCACTGATGTGGGCAGGGGGGTCTGGCTGGTGTGTCACGAACCTGCTGGTGGCCAGCTGCATGTGTGAGGCAGGAGCTGGGGGACCGGTGGGGTCTGGGATGGGACAGGGTCTGGGCTCGGGTCAGCACGTGGTGGGGCAGTGTTCTCGGTGGGGGAGGGCCTGTCTGCCCAGAGAGGGAACCCGCTGCATGGGCGTGGCCCTGCTCAGGCACTCAGCCACGGTGCTCAGTTAATTACTGGGGTCAGGAGGGGAGGGGGAGACTAACGGGTGGGCTGGGGAGAGGGGAGGGTCTGGGTGGTCGCAGGTGTGTGTGGGGGAACTTGCAGTCATTTGATGCAGGTGAAACCAGGAGTCCGTCGGAGCTTTGCTACCTTTAGGCTGGAAAGGAGAAAAATTAATGAAGAGGCCCCGTGTGCTTTATCCAAGAAGCAGTAAAGGGGCAGTGTTCTCTGGACCTTTCAACCTAAAAGTCACCGGGAGATTGACCTTGCCTGTGAAGCACAGGGTCTCGGGGCCTCGGCCTTCTTCTGAACTGCCATGACCTCAAAGGGCACTGACCCAACCACACGTGGAGCCCACGTGCGCACTGGCTATTAGGATGGCTTTTGTGACGGGCCTGTTCTAGCTTTCTATATCCTGCTGCTGGGTTGCCTGAGCAGCAATTTCTTTCCTGTATTTTCAGCCTCTGACTTTAGACATTTCTGCTCAATGGCTTTGTGGTTAAAATTGGTCTCCCACACCTTTCCCACAGCCCCTAACCTGTGCAGGGGCTCTTGTTACAGGGCTGCTGAGTGGTCAGCTCTTTCCTAGGCCAAGGAGGGCCAGAAGTGCCAGGTCCAGATAACTGAAAGACTTGACATTTTTATAAAAGGAACTGCACCTGCTAAAACAAGGACCGTGAGGCCCGTAGTAGTCTGCACCTACTGGTATTTCTATGTTTCGAATTACAGAAGCAATAAATGCTTTAAAAAATACAGACATGGGAATTCCCTGGCAGTCCAGTGGTTAGGACTCCACGCTTTTACTGCCGAGAGTTCAGGTTCGATCCCTGGTTGGGGAACTAAGATTCCGCAAGCCATGTGGTGCGGCCAAAAAAAAACACGAACATACAAACATGAGAAAGTAGGGCAAAAGTTTAAACAGGTCAAAATCCCCACTAATCATAAAGGAAAACACTAATATATTTATTAATACATATTAATATATAACTATTTTAAAATTAGTAAATATATTAATCAAAATATACCATTAAGAGAGTAAAAAGTCAGGCCACAGAGTGGGAGAACATATTTGAAATACATGTAACTAAAAATGGCTTATCTCCAAAATATATAAAGAAGTTCTACAAATTAATAACAATTAAAAAATCACACAACCCAATTAAGTGTACAAAAAGCTAGAATGGGATTTCCACTATAGATGTTGAAATACCAAATATATATATAGCAAACATAAATATATATATTTGTCCACTTCCTGATTGTGTGACATTAAGCAAGTTATCTAAGTTCTCTAAGCCTCAGTTTCCAATCTATGAAATGTGGATAATAATGCTATGATACCTCACAGGACTGCTGTGAGGATTAACTGAATTGTTATATCTAAAGCACTTAGGAACAGTGCTGAGCACAGCATAGGTAGATAGAAAACAAAGCCGGAACCCTTCCTCACATCATTTATGAGAGTAATTTTCAGATGAGTTGAAGATTGGAATGTAGAAAATAAAACTATAAATATATCAGAAGGTAATTTAGAAAAATAATTAACTTAGAAAACTCAGAAAAGACATATATTTGCTGATTTAAAAAAAAAAACTATGGCAAAAGACACCATAAAATTAAAGACAAAACTCAAAGCAGATCATACATGTAAATGTAAAATTATAAAAATTTAGGAAGAAAACATAAATCCTTTGGACCTAGCAATTGACGAAGAAGAGTCTTAGACATAACGCCCACGGAACCATATGTAAAAGAAAACAAATCAATAAATTGGACTTTATCAAATTTTAAGGAAAGGCCTTGTTAATAAGATGAAAAGACAATCTACAGACTGGGAGAAAAATATCTGCAGATGACATATCCACAAAGGACACATACCCAGAATATATAGGCAACTCTCAAAATTAACTGTAAAAACCAAACAATCTCATTAGAAAACAGGCAAAAGAAACAAAACAGACATTTCACCCAAGAGGAGATGAAGATGGCAAATGAGCACATGAGAAGATGCTCCACATCACCATCCATTAGGGTAGTGTAAATTAAGAATGGCTCAAATTTAAAAAGTGACGCCACCAAATGCTGGAGAAGATGTGGAGCAACTGGATCTGTGTACGATGCTGGCGGGAATGTAAATGGTCCAGACACTGGAAAGCAATTTGGCAATTTCTTGAAAACCAGGACTCAGCAATCATACTGCTGGGCATTTATCCCAGAGAAATGAGGACTTATGTCCACACAAAACCATACTATGCACCAATGTTTATAGCAGCTTTATTTTTAACAGCCCCAAACTGGCAATGACACAAAGGTCCTTCAACAGGTGAATGGCTAATCAAACTGTGGCACAGACACACCATGGAATACTTCTCAGCAATAAAAATAAATTATTAACACAACAACCTGGATGAATCTCCAGATAATTATGCTGAGTGAAAAAAGCCAATCTCAAAACATTCCATTTAAATAACATTCTTGAGGTGACAAAATTATAGAGGTGAAGAACAGATTAGTGGTTGCCTGGGGTTAAGGATGGGCAGGAGAAGGCAGAGCAGGAGGGAGATCTTTGTGGTGATGAAACTCTTCTCTATTTTGACTGTGATATTGGTTACACGAATCTACACAGGGGATAAAGAGGCATGGAAGGACTTCCCTGGTGGTCCAGTGGTAAAGAATCCGCCTTACAATGCGGGGAACGTGGGTTTGACCCCTGGTCAGGGAACTAAGATCCCACATGCCGCAGGGCAGCTAAGCCCGTGCACCACAACTACTGAGCTCGCGCGCCTCAACTAGAGCCCGCGTGCCTCAAACTACAGAGCCCGTGCACCCTGGAGCCTGCGTGCCACAACTAGAGAAGAGAAAACCCACATGCCACAACTAGAGAGAAGCCAGCACACCACAACGAACAGCCCGTGTGCCACGATAAAAGGGCCCGCGTGCCGCAACTAAGACCTGATGCAGCCAAAAATAAATAAAATAATTAAATAATAAATCTTAAAAAAAAAAAAAAGAGGCACGGATCTACACACACAATTTCATTTTGACACTGTATTATAGCCTCATAAGAGTAACCACTGAAGAACCTGTAACAGGCAGCTTTGTAGAGACAGAAAATAGCCATGAGGTCACTGGGGGGGGGTTGGGAGGTTAGAGTTTCTGCTGCGGGGGGTGAAAATGTTTTGGAAATACACAGTGGGGATGGTGGCAGAATGTTGTGGGTGTGATTAATGCCACTAATTATACACTTAATAATAATTAAATGGGGGAATTCCCTGTTGGTCCAGTGGTTAGGACTTGGCGCTCTCACTGCCGAGGGCAAGGGTTCAATCCCTGGTTGGGGAACTAAGATCCCACAAGCTGCGCAACGCAGCCAAAAAAATGGTCAATTTTGTTACATGTATTTTACAACCATTTATAACAGTTAATGTAACACACCAGAAACCACTGAATTTAAATGGATGATCTGTACTGTATGTGGATTATATCTCAATATGTTACCAAACGGAACTTGGGTCTGCTCGCCTGATGCACAGCGAAGCCAATCTGCTGACACCTGGCTGTAGTGAAGGAGGGTACAGCGTTTATTGCAGGCGCCAATCAAGAAGAACTGGCAGCTCATATTCAAAAGACCTGAACTCCCCAGTGGCTTTCAGGGAATGGCTTTTAAAGACAGTGTGAGGGAGAGGGTCATGGGTTTCGTGATCATCTCGTGCACAGTTCTCTGGTTGGTTGATGGTGAGGTAACAGGGTACTAGGTATTTCGGAAATCTCAATTATCAGTTTTCTGGGGTCTAAGTGCTGGTGGTCAGCATGCAGTTAACTTCTTCCACCTGCTGGGGGCTTTAGTATCTGCAAAACCACTCAAGGATATGGCTCAGGATATTATCTATAGCCTTCAAGTAGAACTAAAGGTCCTTGACTTTGTTTTATGGATAAACTATTATTACTTTGTCTAGACTGCTCTCCCGTTTTTGCTACGTTTTCCCACTTCTCTGATTCAATTTGCTCTTTGGAACTCAGGGACGGCCTAGGAGGCTAAAGCTCTTCTACAAACAAGAGGTGGGGGACGTGGCGGTGGGAGGGGGTGTCTGTCCCCAGGAAGGCCCTGCAGGGTCCTGTTTGGTTTCAAATAAAGCTATTTTTAAAAACACACAGAAGGGACTTCCCTGGTGGCGCCGTGGTTAAGAATCCGCCTGCCAATGCAGGGGACACGGGTTTGAGCCCTGGTCCCGGAAGATCCTACATGCCGCATTGCAGCTAAGCCTGTGCACCACAACTACTGAGCCTGCGCTCTAGAGCCCACAAGCCACAACTACTGAGTCCACATGCCACAACTACTGAAGCCCGTGTGCCTAGAGCCCATGCTCTGCAACAAGAGAAGCCACCACAATGAGAAACCCATGCACCACAACAAAGAGTAGCCCCCGCTCGCCACAACTAGAGAAAGCCCGCGTGCAGCAACGAAGACCCAATGCAGCCAAAAATAAATAAAAATAAAATTAAAAAAAGAAAAACCACAGAAGGGCTTCCCTGGTGGCACAGTGGTTAAGAATCTTTCTGCCAATACAAGGAACACAGGTTCCAGCCCTGGTCTGGGAAGATCCCACATGCCGTGGAGCCACTAAGCCCATGCGCCACAACTACTGAGCCTGAGCTCTAGAGCCCGCAAGCCACAACTACTGAGCCCACGTGCCACAACTACTGAAGCCTGTGTGCCTAGAGCCCGTGTTCCGCAACAAGAGAAGCCACCGCAATGAGAAGGCTGCACACCGCAACAAAGAGTAGCCCCTGCTCACCACAACTAGAGAAAGCCCACGCACAGCAACGAAGACCCAACACAGCCAAAAATAAATAAATAAATAAATTTTAAAAATAAATAAATAAATAAAAACACATGGGAGCCTCCTTAAAGGGGCTTCCACTGACCAAATTGAGGATCAAAATAATGACAGTAAAGTATTATATTTCTTTGAATAAACTAGGAATCCATGAGATGTCATTGACATAAATAGGTAAAGAGAAAGCTTTTTTCCGTACAATAAATGATAAAATTAGAAAATAGCCATTTGGTAACCAACACGGTAATAACTAATTCAGAGAAAAAAACAATACATGCAAAAACTAGGGAGTGAAAGGTGGATGAGGAATGGAGTGCTAACATAGCCTCAAAGTATCCCCCCATAAAATACTTATTAAATACAAAAAGAAAAAGAGTAACCTGACAGGGAAGAAGCTTGGGCCACTCGACCTTAATTAAGTTATCAAAATAAGCCTCTCTCGCACTGAGACAAACTGACATTGTGCCACCTGATCAGACAGGATGAAAAGAACCCAGGATTTCCTCCAGAGCATTCATGCCAAAAATGCACAACCTGAATCTAATCAGGAGACAACCAGACAAATGCAAATCGAGGAACATGCTACACAATAGCTGGCTGGTGGTCTGTATCAAGGGCATGAAGAGCTGTTCCCACCTGAAGGACACAAGAGGTGAGACAAAGGTCATTACTGGGGTGACCTGGGAATTTGACTGAGGTCTCTGGGTCAAGGCTATATGGGGGTTCTTTGTACAGTTCTTGTACCTTTAACTTTGAAATCACTTCCAAACACTTTGGATCTTTTAACTCACCGTGGGCATATTTAAGGCTCCCTAGCTGGTGATTACTGTAAACACTTCCTTGATCCAGTCAAATCACGGGCCTGCTCATCAGTCCTCTGCTCATGCCAGTGGGCCCTGAAGGTGCACGTTTTTGTCTCAGTCAAAAGTACCCACCAGAGGGCATCATTTCCCTAGGTTATCCACAATATTCTAATTCCATACCTTGAGGAATTTTCAGCTCTTACGGCCTGGCCGGGATCTGTGTGTCCTGAGCATGTGGTTGCCTTGGAGAGGTGGCACGTGCTTGGACTAATCCATCCTCTTCCTCAATTTCCATGGGACTTTCAGGAAAGTTTAGATTGGGATTGAGGCTCTGGGTCTCAGGCGGGGCAAATCCTGGCTCTTGGACCTTATGACCTCCTGACTTCAGGGGCATATTTTTCCCTGTAAGTGGCTCTTCTGGGCATCACTGCCCCTAGAGGCTTCGTCCTAGCCCTTAGTGTGAAACAAAAATAGTATCAATCTATTAAGGGGCTTATAACCTATGTAAAAGTAAAGTACATAACAAATAACCCATGAGTCAGGTAATAAGTGGGGGGAAACCCCTATATTAGAAAAGAAGAAAGGTCTCAAATCAATGACCTCAGCTTCTACCTTAAGAAACTAGAAATAGAACAGCAAATTAAACTCAAAGTAAGCAGAAGAAAGGAAACAGCAAGGTCAAAGTAGTAATCAATAAACTTGAAAAAGAAAACAATAAAGAAATGAATCCAAAAGGTGGTTCTTTAAGAAGACCAATAAGGGCTTCCGTGGTGGCGCAGTGGTTAAGAATCTGCCTGCCAACGCAGGGGACACGGGTTCAAGCCCTGGTCCGGGAAGATCCCACATGTCACAGAGCAACTAAGCCCATGCGCCACCACTACTGAGCCTGCGTTCTAGAGCCCGCGAGCCACAACTACTGAAGCCCACGCACCTAGAGCCCGTGCTCCGCAACAAGAGAAGCCACCGCAGTGAGAAGCCCGCGCACCGCAACGAAGAGTAGCCCCGCTCGCCACAACTAGAGAAAGCCTGTGCGCAGCAACAAAAACCCAACTCAGCCAAAAATAAATAAATAAATTTATTAAAAAAAAAAAATCAATAAAACTGACAAACCTCTGGCAAGACAAAAGGAGAACGCAAATTACCAATATCAGAGACAAGAGAGCTGACACCCCGACAGATTCTACATTTAGTAAAAGGATAATAAGGGAATATTATGAACAACTTTATAACAATTAACTCAACAATTTAGAAGAAATGGACTAATTCCTTAAAAGACACAAACTACCAAAAGTAGCCCAAGAAGAAAATGACAACCTGAATAGCCATGTTTCTATTACAGGAACTAAATTTGTAATTGAAAAACCTTCCCAGAAAGAAAATTTCAGACCCAGATGTTCTTTTTTAAATTAATTAATTAATTAATTAATTTAGGCTGTGCAGGGTCTTAGAAGTAGTACTAGTTTTACAAACTCTTCCAGAAAATTCATAAGGAAAGAATACTTTCCCCAATCCTCTGAAGCCAATACTACCCAACTCCAGACAAAGACATCATGAGGAAAGAAAACTACAGACCAATATTCCTCATAGACTGAGATGCAAAAATTCTAAACAAAACTTTCACAAACCGGGACTCCCCTGGTGGCGCAGAAGTTAAGAATCCGCCTGCCAATGCAGGGGACACGGGTTCGAGCCCTGGTCCGGGAAGATCCCACATGCTGCAGAGCAACTAAGCCCGTGCGCCACAACTACTGAGCCTGCGCTCTAGAGCCCGCGAGCCGCAACTACTGAGCCCGCGCGCCTAGAGCCCGTGCTCCGCAAGGAGAAGCCATCGCAATGAGAAGCCCGCGCACCGGGACGAAGAGTAGCCCCCGCTCGCCGCAACTAGAGAGAGCCCGCGCGCAGCAACAAAGACCCAACACAGCCAAAAATATAAAAAAAAAAAAAAATTTCGCAAACTGAATACAACCATATATAAAAACGAAAATATATCACGATCAAACTGAGATTATGCCAGGAATACACTAGAAAGTCAATCACTGTAATTGATCCTGCTTTTCCTCCCGCGAAGACGGATGTCTGCCAATCACGAAGGAAGAGGGAATGTAATCGGTCCGCTATCAGCGGCTGGCAGGACCCCCAAGGGACGGTGCCATGCCGGGGCCCAAAGCTTGTCCCTGCACGACCCCCACCACCGCGCAGAGCCCGAGGTCCCCAGCTTCCGGGCGGCACCCAATCCCACAATCCCCCGGGCCTTGGCGTGGCCCCGCCTCCGCGCGCCGGTCCCGCCCCTTGCGCAGAGTCGGTAGCCTCGGGTTGGTCGCCGTGGCTTCCGGTACCCTGGTGGGCGGGGCCGCTGCCCACCTGTAGGCGGACCGCATAGCTGGGCTTGCGTAGCGGAGCACGCCGAGCGGCATGCGGGAGGACGAAGGGGACGTGGGCGGGTCAGCCGGTGGCCTCGTCTCCGTAGGGTCGCCGATGCTGGAAGCCGGCCCGAAGGCGGAGGCGGCGAAGCTGCTGCCCTTCCTGGCGCTCGGGGCGCGGGCTGACCTGCAGGCGGCGGCGGCGCAGCATGTGCTGGCGCTGACCGGCTCGGGGCCCGGCCGCACGCTGCTGGCCGGCCAGGCGGCACTGCTGCGGGCTCTGGTCGAGCTGGCGGTGGCCCCTGCTCCCGCCCCGGCCCGAGACGCCGCTCGCGCGCTAGTCAATCTGTCCGCCTACCCCGGCCTGCACGAGCCGCTGCTGGCGGCCGAGCCCGGACTACCTGCCCGCCTGCTGGGCTGCGCGTTGGACCCACAGTGGCCCTGGGCCGAGGAGGCGGCCGCCGTGCTGGCTAACCTCAGCCGCGAGCCGGTGCCATGTACTGCGCTGATGGCGGCGCTGGCGGCCGCTGAGCCCGGGGAGTCGGGCCTGGAGCGGCTGGTGCGCGCGCTGTGCACTCCCGGCTACAACGCCCGCGCGCCCCTGCACTACTTGGGGCCAATGCTCTCCAACCTCAGCCAGCGTCCTGCGACGCGCGCTTTCCTGCTGGACCCCGACAGGTGAAGCCCAGGGCGCTCGCGGGGAGGGGGTGGAAGTGAGCAGGGACGGCACTGAGTGGTCTTTCCTTCCAGGTGCGTGGTCCAGCGGCTGCTGCCCCTTACCCAATACCCGGACTCCTCGGTGCGGAGGGGCGGGGTGGTGGGGACACTGCGAAACTGCTGCTTCGAGCACCGTGAGTGGTGGTGGAGAAGTTGTCGTGTCGGGGAATGGGAGGAATAGACTGGACCCTGGGACCCCTCTGGACTGGCCTCCGTTCCTGTTTCTCCCCAGGACACCATGAGTGGTTGCTTGGGCCTGAGGTGGACATTCTCCCCTTCTTGCTACTGCCCCTGGCTGGGCCTGAGGACTTCTCCGAGGAGGAGATGGAGCGTGAGTGGCTTGGGTCGAGCCTCAGGGTTGGTCTGGCAGGAGGGGAGGCCAGTGGGGGGAGAGGCAGAAGGAGGTGTCCAGATCAGGGCCCCTTCTGAAACCTTTTAGCAGGGAGTTGCTGAGCACAGATGGGCCTTACAATGGCAGGGTCTTGCCTAGCAGTCCAGGGGCCAGCATAGGGACCCAGTGAATTCACCCCTAGGGCTGCCCGTTGACCTGCAATACCTGCCACAAGACAAGCAGCGAGATCCTGATGCCGACATCCGCAAGATGCTCATTGAGGCCATCATGCTGGTGAGCAGGAGTACTGCTACATTAACGTCACCCCCCCCACACACACACACTTATATATTAGCACACTGATGTCTGGATAACCTCTGCCCTCTCCCAGCTGACGGCCACGGCACCTGGTCGGAAGCAGGTGAGGGACCAGGGAGCCTACTTGATCCTGCGCGAGCTGCACAACTGGGAGCCAGAGCCCGATGTGCGGGTGACTTGTGAGAAACTCATCCAGGTGGGTGCAGGGTTGGGGGAGTGGTGGATATCCACAGCGTGCCAGCCAGCTGCTCACCTGCTTCCCCTGCCTCTGCCCTGCTGGCAGGTTCTTATTGGGGATGAGCCAGAGCATGGCATGGAAAACCTGCTGGAGGTGCAAGTACCTGAGGATGTTGAGCGACAGCTGCAGCAGCAGGACCGCCAGGAGCAGGAACAGTGCGAGCGGGTGCAGCAGGCGCTGGAGCTGGCCCCAGAGACACAGGCAGAGGTAGCCGCACCCACCTGAGGTGCCTGCCACCAGCTCCAGGCCCACCTTTGCTCGCCATCCGTCCAGGCCTCCCCGACCAGGTCTGCCTGCAGCCGCTGGCAGGCCTCTGGGTCCCCTTGCTCTGGGTCCCCTTGCTCTGCTGAGAAGCAGAGCTGTTCTTAAGCGCCAGGTCTTTGCTGAGGGTTGAGGGCACCTCCCTGTGCCCTGTTGGCTCCAGCAAGAATGCTGGTTGCTCAGAGGAGGACTGTTCAGCCAGAGCTGGCCCAACCCTATGACTTGCTCAGGTATCTCCAGGGGGATGGCCAGCAGGGCTGGACAGAAAAACACTGCAAGCCCGAGGGGCTAGCTGGAGCTTCCCAGTCCCAAGGGTGCTACAGGGGTCTGGGCATAGGGGGGCACCCAGGTGCTTGCAGTGCCCCTTGGTACCAGTCCCACCCCAGGCCCCTCCATCCTGGGGCCCTGCCTGAGACCCAGCCTCAAAGGGCTCACCTGTTGAGATTTTCACCAGCCACACCCTGTCCTCGGAGCACTTGCTGGGTGTCGCCTCCCCTTCATGCTCCCCACCTTTCCACCTGTGCCTAAACCTACCCTCAGTTCTTTGCACGCTCCTCAAGTCCCGTTTCCCAGTCCTGGACTGACCTGATGCCCTCGCTCTCCCCCACTAGCTAGGCCCTCTCCCTGGTCGGCTTGCCTGAGCCTCAGCTCCCCAGAACCTCTCGCCTACCAAGCTGAGAGCCTCCCAAATGTGCCTGCAGCCTTGCCCTTGGCTCGTCTTTCCCCTGACCACCCTCCAAAGCTGGAGGCAGCTCCACTGGCGCGCCCATCAAGGCTGGCTTCTTCATGGGTGCCGGGTGTCTCCCTCCTCTGCGGTCCCCTCTCTATTCCCCTGCTCCCCCCAAACAAATTAAAGCTCTGGCCTGGAGGTATGTGGACTGTTTTCCAGATGCCCCAAGGCTCGCGGCCCTCTTCCTGCATTGAGAAGTCCACACCGTTGGCTCCACAGAATAAACGCTCTATTTGACCTTGCCCCCACCCTCCCACCCGCCCTCAGTTAACCAAGTAGTGCCCAGGCACGCTCCGGATGGCAGACACGGAGCATAGCGACAGCGGACGCCTGGAGGGGCCCACCGCGCGACTGGCCGTCTCCGTGCTCCAGAGTCCCAGCGCGGCAGAATCGCACCTCATCTCAGGGGAGACTCCCTGGGCTCGGGCGCCGGACCACAGGCGCTCTCAAGGGGTGGGTGCCCTGTTGCTGGGGTCGCTGCAGGTGCAGGAGCGGCCTTGGGGGATCTGAGTCCGCGCTGGGCTGCACGTTGTCTGGGGACGTTGGGAGCTGGGACTCCTCAGTCTTCTCTGCAACCGACCGCGGTGGGAGGGTCACGTGGGGCGCTGAGGAGCCGCCCACCTGCACACACTGGTGGGCATGCAGCACCTGGAGTGACGCCGCTGAGCACTGTGCGGGAAGAGCGCATGCGCGGCAGGCAGCATCCAGTGGTGCGCGGCCACCTGCTGCAGGCGCAGGTGCGCTCGCGGGCGCAGCTGGAGCAGGCCTCGGATCAGGTCCTGGCGCTCTGCGGGTGAGGGCTCAAGGATGCGGCCTACAGATGCCACTGCCCCCCCGCCCCTCTCGCACCCCAGCCCGCGGCCATCACGGCCAACAATGCCGGCAGCTCGGAGGGGTCGTCCCATTCTGTCTTCCCAAACGGCCGGAGGGTGTCCGTGTTTCACACGTGGGGAGACAGGCAGAGAGAGGTGAGGCGGCCTGCCCTGGGCTAGTGCAGGGTTCAAGCTTAGCGGGGCCGCCAACCCATCTCCCCCTCTCCGGACCTAGCTCTCCCTTGCCGCCCACCTGGGTGCGGGCTGGGACGGGGGAGGGACGCAGGGTGGAGGCGCTCACCTGGGGACAGGCCTGGCCGTAAGGTGGGGCCCCAGCGCATCAGGTACAGCATGCGGTGGGGCTGATGCTCCTTGAAGGGCAGCTTCCTGGTCACCGTGGCGTAGAGGATGACACCCCTGGGGGCATGGGCTTCTCAGGGCGTGCCCCCTCCCCACCCCGCCACTCCCTGCCCCTCCCTAGGGGTCCTGGAGCCCGTGAGGTGGCGCTCACAGGCTCCACGGGGCAGCCTGCCCCCCGCTGTACTTCTTGCTCGTGAGGACCTCCAGGGCTGTGTAGGCCACAGAGCCGCAGAAGGTGCTCAGCAGCGAGTTCTATAGCCCCGACCGATTGGCAGAGCCGAAGTCTGCAGGGCGCATACAGGGAGGGCGGGGTGGCGGGTGAGGGGCAGGGTGTAAGAGAGTGGGCTCCTGCGGGATGGCTGTGTGGTGGACATGGGGCGTGTGGGTGACTGCAAGTGTGGCTCTGGGCGAGGGTGGGGTGTAGGCCTCCTAGGGGGATTGAAGGACAAGGCAGACTGGGGTCAGAAGTCTGGAGCAAGCCAGTGTAGACGCTGGGTGCCTGGCTGGGGCAAGAGTCGGGTATGTGTGACCCGCAGAAGTTGACGACCTCGGTCAGAGTTGGCGCAGGCTGGGGGCAGGGTTGGGGGCTGGGCCGCAGGCTCGCCGCTCAGCTTTAGGAAGCCTCGGTCATCTAGCAGGATGCTCTCACACTTTAGGTCCCTGCATGGGGAAGCGGAGGTGAGGCTGGGCCTGAGCTCAGGCGGGTCTCTCCATGCGGTGGGCGGGTGGGCTGGGCGGCGCCCTCAACTGCCATGCCTGAGTTGTGGCAGTGCGCCACGGCACTGACCAGCTGCCAGAACAGCCTGTGGGCCTCCTCCTGCTCCAGCCCCGGGCAGCGGCAGTGGTCAGACACGGCATTGATGTGCTCCAGCAGGTCACCACGGGCCGCCAGCTCCAGCACCAAGTAGGCGCGCCAGCTCTTCTGGTAGGTCTCGTAGAGCTGCACCTACTGGGTCCCGCCTGCCTGCCATCAGCCCGAGGAGGGGCCGTCAGGCACACTGGATTGGGGTCTCAGGATGGGGCTGGGCTCAAGCGGAAGGGTCCCAGGAGGGGAAGGGGGCAGGCCTGCGCTGGGCAGGAGGGGGCCAGGATGTCTTGGGGTCTCTGCCCACCACGTTCAGGTGCTTGTAGGTAGCATTGAGTGACGAGATCTCACGGGGCAGGAACTTGCAGGAGAACTCCACAGAGGCCTCAGAGGTGGAGACCATCTTGATAGCCACCTGCGGGGATGGCGGGTGGCCACCGTGCGAAGCCCACAGCTCCTCGGGGGCGGGATGTGGCAGAACAGACCCTGTGGCCTTTGTGCACATTGCTGAACTTGGCCGGGGCAAGGCGCGGTGAGCAGCGTCCTCGGGGGGCAGCTCTGGTCTTCCTGCCCACTCCTGTCCCAGGCACTTAGGTGTTCAAGGGGTCCAGGAACTGGGAGCGATCAGCCTGCCTGAGCTTTGGCCTTCAGGGAGGATGCAGGACCAGGAGGGAGCCAGAGCACCTGGGAAGTGCCTGAGTGGGGTCAGGACAGGGGCCTCAGGGCTGGGCTGGAGGGTGAACCACGGATCCCCCACCCCATGGGGAGGAGGCGGCCTGCCTCACCGTGGTGTGGCGCTTGCCCCGCGGGTCAGAGGCCAGCTTGGAGTTGTGCTGTATGCGCTCCTGCATGGCATAGGCCAGGTAGACTTTGGAGAAGGCCCCAGAGCCGATCTTCTTGGAGGAAGGCAGGTAGCCATCGTCCTTGCATTCGCACACCTGCTCCATGAAGGCTCTCTGGTCCATGAAGGTCTGGTCGGACCTTCTGGAGGTCAGGGCACTGCGGAAGGGGTTGGGGCCATCCAGCTCACCGCAGGGCCTTGGGGATGGGGGACAGGAGGCATGGCTGAGGCCTGACATGTGTTAGCGGGATAGGGGTGATGGGGCTGCAGGAGGCCAGCTGGGACCTGCGCCCCCTCAAGGCTGCAGCCAAGTTTCTGAAGTCTTGCTGAGACTGGGGCAGAGACAGGGGAGGGACCAGGGCTAAGAGCCCAGGGTGGGAGGCTTACACAGCTGCACAACCATGGACTGGCATGGGGGAAGGCAGGCTCTGGGATAGCAGGGGCAGATTCTAGAATGGAAGGTTCTAGAGCTGTACCTGCATTGTGCCCTCGAAGGGGGTGTCCTATCCCCCAGGACTTGCTTGCCCTAAGAACATCTTGCTGGAACCAGCCCTGCCCTGCGTGAGGCCCATTCTCTGGGGTGAGAACCAGAGGCCTTTTTTTGGCGGTGCTGTGAGGCTTGCAGGATCTTATTTCCCTGACCAGGGATTGAACCCAGGCCTTTGGCAGTGAAAGTGCCAAGTCACATCCACTGGCCTGGGGACTTCTCTGGTGGCACAGCGGTTAAGAATCCGCCTGCCAATGCAGGAGACCCCGGTTCAATCCCTGGTCCAGGAAGATCCCACATGCCATGGAGCAACTAAGCCCGTGCGCCATAACTACTGAGCCTGTGTTCTAGAGCCCATGAGCCACAACTACTGAAGCCCACGCGCCTAGAGTCTGTTCCACAATTAGCGAAGCTACCGGAATGAGAAGCCCACGCACTGCAACGAAGAGTAGTCCCTGCTTGCCGCACCTAGAGAAAGCTCACGCACAACAGTGAAGACCCAACGCAGCCAAAAAACATAAACAAACAAACAAAACACTGGCCAGCCAGAGAATTCCCAAAGCCACCCAACCTTCCTCTGCTGAGGCCTGGAAGCTTCTGCTCAGGCCAAGACCTGCTGCAGAGGCCTTTCCCCCAGAGCTCTCTACACACTTGATGACACGTTCCCAAGCAAGCAAGTAACCCTCGCCCCCGCCTGGGTCCACCTCAAACCCCCAGCTCCAGGAGAGATGAGCCAACACGGTCCCTCCCTTCTCCTGGCCCCTGGCGTCTTCTGTGAGTGCTTTTACCATGGGGAGTAGCAGCCAGTGTTTCCTGAGTGCCTGCTGTGAGCCAGGTGCTGTTCTAAGCTGCAACTACCAGCTCCCAGAGTCCTGCTCCTGTGCACAGACCACGCCCAACGTGCCTGTCCTGTGGTAGGCAGTTCACAGCCAGGATTTCAAATCTGAGCACCACCAAGCAATGCCCCCTTTCCAGACGACACAGCTGAGGCCCAAGTCGTCGTCTCTCTTCTGTGAGCTGGATGGCACAGTGGCTGGGGGCTGCCGTCCTGGCAGTGTCTGTGGACTGGACTTGTCCCCACTGGGATCCAGTCCATGGGGTGCTCCCGCTGCAGGAAGAGCCTTAGAATGCTTGGAATTGAACTGCTGCGACACATTTTGTCATCCCTGTCGGACTGTGAGCTGCTTGAGAACAAGGCTGGTGTTTGACATTCCCTTGCTCACCCACAACCCTTGTCTAGCAAACTGCCTGGAGTATAGAAAATATGGACAAACTAACTGGTTTGCTACTGACCTGGGGGTTAGGAAAAGAGAAGCTGCTCCAGGTATTTCAAGGGGAAGGTAACGTTATATTTGTCTTTCTCTTTCTGACTTAACTTCACTTAACATCATAATCTCTAGGTCCATCCATGTCCCTGCAAATGGCATTATTTCATTCTTTTTTATGGTTGAGTAGTATTCCATTGTATATATGTGCCACATCTTCTTTATCCATTCATCTGTCAGTGGACACTTAGGATGCTTCCATGTCTTGGCTGTTGTAAATAGTGCTGCTGTTAACACTGGGGTGCGTGTATCTTTTCAACTTATAGTTTACTCCAGGTATATGCCCAAGAGTGGGATTGCTGGCTCATATGGCAACTCTATTTTGGGTTTTTTGAGGAACCCCCATACTGTTTGCCATAGTGGCTGCACCACTTCACATTCACACCAACAGTGTAGGAGGGTTCCCTTTTCTTCACACCCTCTCCAGCATTTGTTATTTGTAGACTTTTTAATGATGGCCATTCTGACTGGTGTCAGGTGGTACCTTATTATAGTTTTGATTTGCATTTCTCTAATAATTAGCAATGTTGAGTATCTTTTCATGTGCCTATTGGCCATCTGTATGTCTTCTTTGGAGAAACGTCTTCTGTGCATTTTTTTTTTTTTTTTTTGGTCTGTGTTGGGTCTTCGTTTCTGTGCGAGGGCTTTCTCTGGTTGTGGCAAGTGGGGGCCTCTCTTCATCGCGGTGCGCGGGCCTCTCACTGTCGCGGCCTCTCTTGTTGCGGAGCACAGGCTCCAGACGCGCAGGCTCAGTAATTGTGGCTCACGGGCCCAGTCACTCCGCGGCATGTGGGATCTTCCCAGACCAGGACTCGAACCCGTGTCCCCTGCATCGGCAGGCAGACTCTCAACCACTGCGCCACCAGGGAAGCCCCGTGTGCATTTTTAAAAAAATAAATTTGTTTATTTTATTTATTTTATTTTTGACTGAGTTGGGTCTTCATTGCTGCATGCAGGCTTTCTCTAGTTGTGGTGAGCCGGGGCTACTCTTCGTTGCAGTGCATGGGCTTCTCATTGCAGTGGCTTCTCTTATTGCAGAGCATGGGCTCTAGGCATGCTGGCTTCAGTAGTTGTGGCACGTGGGCTCAGTAGTTGTGGCTTGCGGACTCTAGAGCGCAGGCTCAGTAGTTGTGGCGCACAGGCTTAGTTGCTCCGCAGCATGTGGGATCTTCCCGGATCAAGGCTCAAACCCGTGTCCCCTGCAATGGCAGGCGGATTCTTAACCACTGTGCCACCAGGGATGTCCCTTCTGTGCATTTTTCGATTGGTTTTTTTTTTTTATTGAGTTCTATGAGCTGTTTGTATGTTTTGGAAATAAAGCCCTTGTTGGTCGCATCATTTGCAAATATTTTCTCCCATTCCATAGGTTGTCTTTTTGTTTTGTTTATGGTTTCCTTTTCTGTGCTAAAGCTTTTAAGTTTGATTAGGTCCCATTTATTTATTTTTGCTTTTACTTTTATTGCCTTGGAAGACTGACCTAAGAAAACATTGGTACGATTTATGTCAGAGAATGTTTTGCCTATGTTCTCTTATAGGAGTTTTTTTTTTTTTTTTAGGAGTTTTATTTATTTTTAAAATTTATTTTATTTTTTAATAAATTTATTTATTTATTTAAATTTATTTATTTATTTTTGGCTGCGCTGGGTCTTTGTTGCTGGGCCTGGGCTTTTCTCTAGTTGTGGGGAGCGAGGGCTACTCTTGGTTGTGGTGCGCAGGCTTCTTCTCACTGTGGTGGCTTCTCTTTGTTGCGGAGCACAGGCTCTAGGTGCGTGGGCTTCAGTAGTTGCAGCTCGCGGGCTCAGTAGTTGTGACTCGCGGGCTCTGGAGCGCAGGCTCAGTAGTTGTGGTGCACGGGCTTAGTTGCTCCGCGGCATGTGGGATCTTCCCGGATCAGGGCTCAAACCCGGAACCCGTGTCTCCTGCACTGGCAGGTGGGTTCTTAACCACTGGGCCACCGGGGAAGTCCCTAGGAGTTTCACTGATGCCTGCTCATCTTGATTCCCACGGTCTGTGGGCATACTGGACGTGCGCCTCCAGTTTGCGTGTGTGTACCTGTTTGCGGAGGGTTCCTCGGCCCTGGGGTCTCTGGGGTGTTGGTTGGGTTTTCAGTGTGTGTTCATGTGTGAGAGATATACGGCATGACAGTGCCTGTGTGTGTCCAGGTCAGGCCCACGTGGCGTGTGTACCCGGACAGGTATGTGGTTGTGAGAAGACCGGCTTTGGGCGCACTGACGCGCCGAGCCGGCGTCGCCGATGCCTCTCCCAGTATGTGGGGCGGTGTCTGTGTGCCGAGATCATCGCGGTGTAAACGTCGTACGAGGACACAGCAGAGTGGGAAGGGAGCCGGGTCCCGCGCCTGCGCAGTGGCCGGCGGCACGCCCTGAGGCCGACAGGGCGGCCCTACTGGCGCCCAACAGTCAGGTGTGGCGGTCACGGGGCGGCCGGGGGCGGGGCCGAGCGGGAGGCGGAGTTTGCGCACTCTGACTCTCTGGGGTTCGGGGGGGCCGGGTGGAGAGGGCGAGAGGGACGCACCTCCGACCAGTGAGCGCAGAGGTCGCTTGGGGGCGGAGCCGGGCTGCCGCGCGCCAGGCCACGGTTGGCGGGGGGGGGCGGTGGGCTCGCCGCGTGGCCCCGCCCACTCCGGTCAGCGGCAGGCGGGAGGGCGGCGCCCGGGCTGCGGCTGCCGCGGCTCCTCAGGTAAACGGGGTCGGGGCCGGGGATCGGGGCTGGCGGCGGTCACTCGGCGAGGCGCCCCTCGGGGAAGCCTGGGCTGCGCACTCTCGGGCCGCCCCCTGGGCCAGCCCGCCGCGGGAAACCGAGTCAGGGGGAGCCTCTCCAAGGTCACCGGGCGAGCGCGGAAAGGGTCCCGGGCGTCGCGGGGCCGAGACCACCCCCTTCCCCGGGCTCAGGTGCGCCCAGCCCCGCGCGGAGCCGGATTTGCCGCGTCACAACCCGGAAGAGCGCCCTGGGAGCCGAGCCGCTCACATTCTTCCTCGCAACGGCATGGGGAGCCCGGCCCCCGTGCCCGTCCCCTCCCAGGGTGGGACTCGGGGTACCTGGTCTCTGTGCCCGTCTCCTCCCTGGGGGGCGCTCGGTCCCCAGTCCTAGCGCCTGTCGCTCCTGAGGCGTGTGGTCCACGTCCTTGCTCCCCCGGGGGGGAAAACGGGGTCCTCTCTGTGGGAAGCTAAGCCTAAACCCGAAGAGTCCCAACGCGCAGGGGCCGTTGTATTCGTTCCATTTTGTCTTTGACTGTCGAGCAGGGAGGTACTTTGTCCACAGTCCTGAGGATTACTGGCCATGTAAGGTAGGCGTGAAGCTGGAGGGCTGCAGGAAGTCCCGCTGGCAATCCGGGTGAGAGCTAGGTGGTGCTAGGCCAGGGCTGGCTCCCAGTCCCTGGGCTCTTAGGCCCAGTTTGGGGTTCTGGTTTTCCTGGAGCGCCAGCACAGCTAAGGCCTGAGGTTCCCCTTTGCCGGCCCAGCCGGGGTGGGGGCGGGGCTGACTGGTAAGCTCAAGGGCAGTGAGGCACAAAGGGGTGTGGGGGGCAGAGGGGGCGGGTGTGGGGATGTAAGCGGGGGCGGCTGCCTGGTGGGGGGGCAGGTGGGGTTGGGGTGGAGGCTGGCTTGAGGGGACCACTCTGGAAAGGGATGGTGGTAGAGGTGGGGAAGAAGGTGGTCAGTGAGTCACCGAAGGGTGTGGGGAGGGAGATGGAGGAACAGGAGGGGGTGATGCTGACCTCTGACCCATGTAGCTGAGTGCATGATGACACAGGAAAAGAGGCAGGTGAGGTGGGGGTCGGGGAGAAGTCGGGGTGACGATGGTGTTAGAGCTGTTGAGTGTGCGTGGCGATGGTGGTCCAGATGGAGATGGCCAGCAGGCGCTGGGCCCCAGGAGACCCAAGCGGGAATCATCAGTGTGGGACACTTGAGTGGTGGCATGATTGTGACGTGGTTGCCCCTATGGTCCTGGCAGCCAAAGGGCCTGGGGATGCTGTTGTCAGCAGGGTCAAGTGAGCACGCGTCTCTCGTCTCTCTTTGGTGTCAGAATAGCATCACCTGGAGTTGAGCTGTCTTGGTTACCTTGAAACCGACGTCCACGCTGCGGTGGATTGTTTGGACCTGCGTCTTGCTGTTTCTCACTCCTCCAAGGCTGTTTGCTGCCTGCTGAGGGCCCTCAGTGGATCAGAGGTGGAACCCGTGGGTGCTTGCCTGCTCCCTCGCCTTCACAGCTGTCGCCTGTGCCTGGAAGCAGGTGTCTGTGCTTAGTTCAGACCCAGGGTCCCCCCAGGCCCAGGTGAACAGCCGGGTCGCTGCTGGTCTGTGATCAGCAGCCCCAGACCTCGTGAGCCCCTTCATGGAGCCGAGTTACTTGATCTTCTTGAGGTAGGGCCTCCAGGAAAGCTCCTGCTCAGCGCTCAAGGAATGTTGGCTACTGGGCGTCATGAGAAATGCGCTTTCTCCACTGAGCTGGAGGGCCGCCCAGTTTCGGGGGTGACACTGCCGGGCATGGCTTGTGCTGCGAAACAGTGTTCTCAAGGGACTGTTTCCTGGGTCATCTGCCCGGGTTCTTGTCGGTGACTGTGGAAGTTGATTCCTTCTCTAGCTCCTGTGCTAAGAGGGGAAGACCCTGGGCCTTGTGCGTGGGTGGGGGTGGGGTGTTCCCGTGACCCCCCAGGGCCTCCTGATTTCCCAGTCTCCCCTCACACACCTATCCTCCAGACCAGCTCCTGGCTGCCTCTGGGCTGGGCTGTGTGTGGCCTCCTTGGCCTCCCACACCCACTTCTAAACCCCCTCCGGCTCAGCAAAGTTGGACCAGCACCTCTGTTAGCGTGTGCCAGTTCATGTGGCAGCCATGATACAAGTGGGCATCTTTCAGGCCAGGGGCTCTGTGGGTGGGGGCAGCACCTGGTGGGCATTACTAAATGCCATTGAATGAATGCTGAGTACAGGTGAGCGAGGAGGAGGGGTGGGAGGGGGAGGAGGGAGCTGCTTCTGCACTCACCCACAGCGTGTCCAGCATGGGAAGGAGGACCCTGTTGGCCCTGCTCCGTGCCCTGTGCTGGGAGCATCTGGGCAGGTGTGGAGGGCAGTGCAGGAGCCAGTCCTGGCGGAGTCCCGCCCCATTGCTGACCAGCTGCTGACAGCACGTCCCTCGCAGACCTGCTTGGCCGTGCAGATTAAAGGAGATGGTGCCTCGTCGTTGCATCCTGTGGGACGCAGGAAGCCTCCCAGACCCTTCCCTGTCTCTGCACCCCCTTCCCCTGCAGCGTGTTCACCTTGATTTGCCATCAGCTCTGTGCTCACAGGTCTGTCTGCTGCACAAACCTCCTGGCCTTGGGGCAGGGGCAGCAGGTGGAAACTCACAAAACCGGTCAAGCCCGGCTCATCCACCAGCCAGGTAGTTTATACTTACTTGGCTACCACCTTTTTCCAGTGCTTGTTTTTTAAAAAGTCTAACCAGATCCCTGATTGACATATGTGTGTTTTCTAACACTCTGTACTCACGGGAGGGCTTCTGTAGACGGATGTCGAGAGGTGGGTGATCCCGTCACGCAGTGCGACCGTTTGGGCTTGTGGGGGACACTCCACGGGCTCTGCTGGTTGTACGCACCTGTGTGGTGGCCACAGCACTGACAACGTCTGGTGCTGGCGGAGCGCAGCTGTGTGCAGGCCTCACTCCCAGCCGCTCACTCGTGACGCGGGGAGAGCCCAGTGCTGGACTGGCCGTCTGCCTGCCGCCCGCCTTCTTGTTTGTCTTGTTGATGCGGATGAGCTCCTTTGCATGTTAATATTAGACAGATTAGCCTCTTGTCATACCTGTTATGAATGGTTTGACTTGTTTCGTCTTGTATTTACTTTATGCTCCACTGAGGATGGGGTGAGTTGTGAGAGTGTAGGGTTGTGGGCATAGGTGTATGGATATGGATATGGTCTTCAATTTATGTATGTTTTTGACTTTCAGAAATTAAAAAATTTTATATAGTCAGCTGAACAACATTCATCAAGGTGTGTGGGTTTTTGTGTCTGGCTTAGAAAGTCCTTTCCTACTCCAAGACTATAAAATGTGTACTTGTATTTTCTACTTAGGACTTAACATGTCATTTTTACATGTAACACTTGTATCCATCTAGCATTTATTTTGGGGTAAGGAAAGATGTAGGGAAGACTCATTTTTTTCCCTAAGTGCCCAACTAGATGTTCCAACGCTATTGGCTAATCTGTCTTCATTATTTAAAATCCTCCCTTTCTTTTTCTTCCTTATTGGTGTTTATTTCTGGACTTTCTATACAGTTCTGTTGATTTGTGCACCTCTTCTTAGAACAATAGCATAGTTTTAATTACGGTAGCCTTTTAATACGTTTTAACATAACATAGGACAAATCCTTTTCACATACTTTTCAAAATTTAGTTGGCTACTCTTGTATGTTGATTCTTCCATATGAACTTTGGAACCATTTTATCAAGCACCCTCCAGTAGCCTGAATCACATATTTGTAGATGAAGGAAAATTGACAGTTTTATAATATTGAGTCTTATGGGAGGATTTTGGGTCTTTTCCTTCAATGAACAGCTTTTGTTTGTTTTTTGAAATTGCATGCATACTAAGGATATAAACCACAACTCTTCTCCCCACTCACAGTGTGCTGGAGCAGACTGGCACACACAACTGTCACTGTTTGGAACTGATGCCACAGTCCCCGTAGGAGCCAGGACTGCAGGAACACTGGGTCACCCGCTGGAGGGGTGTGCTAAGGGACTGGCCCTTGAGGAATGAGTGGGTTTCCCGGGGTGGAGGGGGCAGGGCGGGGCAGGGTGCTTGTAGGGACCAGCAGAAGCAGAGGCACGAGAGCCGAAGCCCTGGCCCACGGTGTTCAGGTGCTGGACACCTGCAGCGTGAGGGGCGAGAGAGAAGTAGAGAGGGGCTTGGGTCTAGGTTGCGACAGCCCTCGTTGAAGGTGTTGGTTTGATTCTGTGGGCAACAGTGAAGATCAGTGAGAAGCGGTGTGACGTGATGTGACCTGCGTTTGACAAAGGCCAGCACTCAGCGTGGAGGAAGTGGCCAAAGGCAGGGTTAGGTGAGGCGGCCACCAGGGATCAGCTCTCAGAGAAGGAGCAGGGCACCTGCTGCCTGATGTGCAGGGTGGGGGTGGAGTGAGGAGGTTGGGGGGGGCTGCTGACGTTGATCATGGCATGTCTGTCACTGAGTGGCGGCCTTAGAGGTGTTCGCCCGTTCAGTTGCCACTCCCTTAGCAGCATATTCAAAGAGCAATGCTTGGACAATTTCAGTTTATCAAGTTTTTCTTTTATAGATTTTGCTTTTGGTGTCAGTCATGGAGATTTTCTTCTGTTTCTTTCCAGAAGTTTTATAGTTTTAAGTTTCACATTTAGGTCTGTGAGTCATTTGGAGTTTTTGTGTGTGGTGTGAGGTATAGATTGGAGTTTACTTATTGTATGTGGGTGTCCAGTTGTTCAGTACTGTTTGTTGAAAGACTATCTCTTCTCCACTCAGTTGCCTTTGTACCTTTGTACCTTTGTTGAAAACTGGACATATAAGTCTTGAAGTCAGGTAGTGTAAGTTCTCCAATTTTGTTTTGGTTTTGTTTTTTTCAGAGTTGTCTTGGCTATTCTAGGTCCTTTGCATTTCCATATGAATTTAGAATCAGTCTGTCAATTTCTACAGAAAGCATTCTGGGATTTTGATTGGGAATGCCTTCAATCCGTAGATCCATTTGCAAAAAATTGATATCCTTGTACCGTATTTCTCTCCATTTATTTAAGTTTTCTTTAATATCTCTCAGCAGGTCCATCTTTTGTCAAATTTATCCCTAAATGTTTCATATAATTTTTGCTCAGTGGCAAATGGTGTGGCTTTTTCAATTTTTGTTTATTGTTAGTATATGGAAATACAGTTGCTTTTTTTTTGTTAATTTTTTAAAAATTTATTTATTTTTGGCTGTGTTGGGTCCTCGTTGCTGCGCGTGGGCTTTCTCTAGTTGAGACGAGCGGGGGCTACTCTTCATTATGGTGCGCAGGCTCCTCACTGCGGTGGCTTTTCTTGTTGCGGAGCACGGGCTCTAGGTGCGTGCGCTTCAGTAGTTGTGGCACGTGGGCTCAGTAGTTGTGGCACGTGGGCTCAGTAGTTGTGGCACGTGGGCTCAGTAGTTGTGGCTCATGGGCTCAGTAGTTGTGGCTTGTGGACTCTAGAATGCAGGCTCAGTAGTTGAGGTGCACAGGCTTAGTTACTCTGTGACATGTGGGATCTTCCCGGACCAGGGTTCAAAGCCGTGTCCCCTGCATTGGCAGGGGGATTCTTAACCACTGCGCCACCAAGGAAGCCCCATACGGTTGCTTTCTTAATGTTAATTTTATATCCTGTGATCTTGCTAGCTGACTTATTGATCTGGTTCCACTTGTAGATTCTGTAGGATTTTCTGCATAGACGGCCACATCATCTGTGAATAAAAACAGTTTTACTTCTTTTTCAATTTGGATGCCTTATATTGTTTTTTTCCTTGCCTTGTTGCATAGGCTAAAGCCTGATAGTGAATAGAATGGGTGAGAGCAGACATCCTTGCCTTGTCCCCCATCTTACGGGGATCGCATTTAGTCTTTTACCATTAAGGATGTTCTTATAGGTTTCCCTTAGGTGCTCTTTGTCAGGTTGTGGAAGTTCCCTTCTACTCCTGTTTGTTGATAATTTTTATTATAAGTGGATGTTGGATTGTGGCAAATGCTTTTTCTGCATTTATTGAGATGATTATATGGTTTTTATTTTTTGGTCTGTTAATGTGACTTACATTGGCTGCACTTAAAAATACTCAACCAACCTTGCATTCATAGGATAAACCCAATTTAGTCATGATGTATTATCCTTTTTACATGTTGGATATGATTTGATAAAATATTGTCAAGAAATTTTGTGTCTATGAGGGATATTGGTCTATAGTTTTCATTATTTGTAGTATCTGTGTCTGGTTTTGTTATCAGAGTTATGCTGGCCTCAGAGGATCAGTTGGTAAGTGTTTTTATTTACTTATTTAGTTAGTTAGTTTTGGCTGCATTGAGTCTTCGTTGCTGGGCGTGGGCTTTTCTTTAGTTGCGGAGAGCGGGGGCTACTCTTTGTTGCGGTGCACGGGCTTCTCATTGCAGTGGCTTCTCTTGTTGTAGAGCACGAGCCCTAGGTGCGTGGGCTCAGTAGTTGTGGCTCGTGGGCTCTAGAGCGCAGGCTCAGTAGTTGTGGTGCACGGGCTTAGTTGCTCTGTGGCATGTGGGATCTTCCCGGACCAGGGCTCGAACCCGTGTGCCCTGCATTGGCAGGTGGATTCTTAACCACTGTGCCACCAGGGAAGTCCTGGTAAGAGCTTTTTATTTTCAGTTTTCCTGGAAGAATTTGTGTATAGTTGGTATTGTTTCTTCCTTAAATGTTTGACAGAATTCCCCAGGGGAGTCATCTAGGCCTAGAGTTTTCTCTGTGGGAAGGCTTTTAACTACAAGTTCAATTTCTTTATTAGATATAGGGCTATTTAGGTTATCTGTTTTTTCTTGAGTGAGCTTTGATAGTCTGTCTTTCAAGGAACTTGTCTATTTCTCTTATTTTTTAAATTTTTATAATTTTTTATTGAGGTATAATTGACTTGTCTAGTTCTTTTAAGTTGTCCAATTTACTGGCAAAAAGTTATTCAGAATATATTCTTACTATCCTTTTAATATCTATAGAATCTGTAGTGATGTCACTGTTCTCATTCTTAAGATTGGTAATTTGTGTTTTCTCTCTTTTTCCTGATCAGTCAGGCTGGAGGTTATCAAATTTATTGATCTTCTCAAATAACTAGCCTTTGGTACTTTGATTTTTTTTCTATTCTCTGTTTTTATTTCTTTGATTTATATACTGATACTTATTATTTCCTTTTGCTTCTTTTGAGTGTCTAGTTTCTTAAGGTGGAATTTTTTTTTAAAATAAATTTATTTATTTATTTATTTGGCTGTGTTGTGTCTTCGTTGCTGCACGTGGGTTTTCTCTAGTTGCGGTGAGCGGGGGCTACTCTTTGTTACTGCACACAGGCTTCTCATTGCAGTGGCTTCTCTTGTGGAGCACAGGGTCTAGGCACACGGGCTTCAGTAGTTGCAGCACGCGGGCTTAGTAGTTGTGACTCGCTGGCTCTAGAGCGCAGGCTCAGTAGTTGTGGCGCACGGGCTTAGTTGCTCCATGGCATGTGGGATCTTCCCGGACCAGGGCTCGAACTCGTGTCCCCTGCATTGGCAGGCAGATTCTCAACCACTTCGCCACCAGGGGAGTCCCTTAAGGTGGAATTTGATGTTGTTGACCTTAAAACTAAAACAGCCAGTTATTTCACCAGCAAAATATGTTTATTTGGGAATAACAGAGAATTGCAACCATGCTATAGCAAAAACTATAGGCTAGTCCAGCAAACAAAGGAGAGGAAGTTACTTTACAGAGAAAAAGGAGGAATTTGGGAGGGGCTGCTCTGAAGGAAAGTCCCCAGGAGGGAAGGGAGAGTTCAGGATGGTGATGGCTTTCCACTGCCTGAGCAGAGAGGGTTCCCATCTGCTGGGCTTGTTGCTGGGCAAGGAGAGATCTTCCTTCCTCTTGCCGGGGTCCTAAAGTAGAGACATCTTCCTGCTGGGAATGCAAGTCGTGACTGTTCCTGTTGGGTCTGTGATTCACCTGGAGTGGTAGTGCACAGGAGCTCCCACTCTGGCCTCCGCACTCCCTGCTAAATGAGGTTTCTTTTATTCAAAATCACAAAGTCATTCTTCTTTTCTAATACAGACATTTAGTGCTATACATTTCCCACAAATTTTGATGTCTTCATTTTCATTCACTTCAAAATGCTTTCTAATTTCATTTTTGATTTCTTTTTTGACTCATGCATTATTTTGAAGCATATTAAGTAGTTTCTAAATACTTGGGGATTTCTCAGATAGCTTTCTCTTATTGATTTCAAATTTAACTCCATGTGGTCAGAGAACGTACTTCGTATGACTCGAATTCTTTTAGGTTTATTGAGACTTGTTTTATTGCTCAGAATATGGTCAGTCTTGGTAAATGTTTCATGTGATTTTGGAAAAAATACATATTCTACTGTTAATGAATAGAGTGTTCTATAAATACTACTTAAGTTGGTTGATGGTATTGTTCAGGTCTTCTGTATCTTTAGCGATTTTCTGTACACTTGTTCTAACAATTACAGATAGAGGGGTGCTGAATTTCTACTATATTTTGGATTTGTCTATTTCTCCTTGCATTTTTATTAGGTTTGATTTTGTGTATTTTGAAGCTCTGTTATTAGGTGCATAAATGTTGAGAATTGTTATGTCTCTGTAATCCACTTTGTCTAATATTAATATAGTCACTCCAGCGTTTTTATGACTAGTTTTCAGCCTTGTTTTTCTTTTCCCATTCTTTTACTTTAGCCTCTTTGTGTTAACATATTCAGTGTTTCCTGTGGTTTCTTGAATATATGAATTGCAATTATAATCTAAATGTCCTTAACTACTAATTCTTTCCTCTGCATCATTTCTGGGTCAGTGTCTATTGATTGATTCATCCTCATTATGGGTTGAGTTTTCTTGCCTGTTTGCATGCCTGGTAATTTTTTTTTTTAAATAAATTTATTTATTTATTTACTTTTGGCTGTGTTGGGTCTGCATTGCTCTGCGCAGGCTTTCTCTAGTTGCAGCGAGCGGGGGCTCCTCTTCGTTGCGGTGCATGGGCTTCTCATTGCGGTGGCTTCTCTTGTTGCGGAGCACGGGCTCTAGGCGCGCGGGCTTCAGTAGTTGTGGCGCACGGGCTTAGTTGCTCTGCGGCACGTGGGATCTTCCCGGACCAGGGCTCGAACCCGTGTCCCCTGCATTGGCAGGCGGATTCTTAACCACTGCGCCACCAGGGAAGCCCCCGTAATTTCTTCTTAAACATGGTGCTTGTATTGGTTTTCTATTGCTGTTGTAACAAATTACTACAAACTTAGTGGCTTAAACAACACATATTCATTATCTTAAAGTTCTTAAGGTCAGAAGGCTGACATGGATCTCATGGGGCTAAAATTGGGTTGCTAGGGCTGTGCTCCTTTCTGGGGACTCTGGGGAGGATCTGTTTCCTGCTGTTTCAGATTGTTGGCAGAATTTGGTTCTGTATGGCTGTAGGACCAAAGGCCGTGTCTTCTTGCTGACTGTAAGCTGAGGGTTGTTCCCAGCTTCTATAGGTGCCCACATTCGTTGGCTCAGAGCCTCCTTCCTCCATCTTCAAAGCCAGCCATGGTGGGTTTTCTTCCCATGCTTTGATTTTCTCCCCCTTTTTCCATCTCATCTCTCTGACACAGCTGGGAAAGGTTCTCTGCTTTTAAGAACTTAGGCTGGTCTCACCCACATAATCCAGGGTAATTTCTCCACCTCAAGGTCTGTACCCTTAATCCCATCTGCTAAGTCCCTTTGCCAGATAAGGTAACATATTTACATTCTGGGGATGAGGGCATGGGCATCTTTGGGGACATTATTCTGTTGCCCCTGTGCTGGCCAGTAAGTCAACTGAGTGACCAGGAGACCCTCTGCAGGTCGCTGGACTTCTCTCTAGTACTAGACCTGCAAACTCCAGCAAGACTCAGGCCTCTCAAGATGCTCCCCGTCCTAACTCTGGGCCTTCCTGAGTGTCCTCAGCTGCATGTGCCCTGTAGGTGATGAGCTGGAGTGACTCGGGGTTCCCTGCCCTTCGTTTCCTGTTGCCCAACAGCCTGAGAACTATGGCTTCACGTGTTTTGTTCAGTTTCTTAGTTGTTTTGGTTGAGATGGCAAACTGGTCCATCCCTCCCAGGTGGGCCAGGGGCTGACGTCTTTTATGCTTGTTTGCGTTTGCTGCTGCTTGAGTCGAGTGAGCACATCTGTCTGCACTTGTGTGAAGGATGTTCCAGCTGGAGCTGGTTAGCCCCTTTTCTCTGAGGCGTGGACATAGCTGTAGCTTTTCACAGGGCAAAGCCTCTGCCCCAGGAACTGGCTGCTTGCCTTGTAAACTCAGACCGGCTCTGGGAACTCAGGATGTGGGTTCCATGTGCGGGGGTGCCTGCCTCTGAGAAGTGTCCTGTGGGCTTTCTGAAGCCCATGGCCAGTGCACCTCATACCTGCCTGCCAGCTGTGGCGCTTTCCGCCTTTCAGCTTTTCGGGGTGTGGGGTTTCTCTGCCACCTTCTTGCTCTGCTGCCAATGGAATATGTGTTTTTATTTCTTGTTTTCCTTGTTATTTTCAGATGCTTTCCAGGAAGAAAGGGGAAACACCTTGCTGATGCCACGGGCTTCAAACCAGTCCTCTCCATCTGCTTTCTGTCTGCCTGGGATTCCTGGAAGCTTCTGGTCTGCTAATTTTATCTTTTCTTATTTTCTAGTGCTCTTGTGGGTTTGTTCTTTTAAAACATGCATCTTTTCTGTCATTTCACTGAGGTTTTGGTGGGATGGGTGAATGCTTAGGACCAGTGTGCCTTCTTGATCTAGAATTCTCACTTATTTTTTTAAAATTAATTAATTAATTAATTAATTTTTGGTTGCGTTGGGTCTTCGTTGCTGTGCACGGGATTTCTCTAGTTGCAGAGAGCAGGGGCTACTCTTCATTGTGGTTCATGGGCTTCTCATTGCAGTGGCTTCTCTCCTTGCGGAGCACGGGCTCTAGGTGCGCAGGCTAAGTAGTTGCAGCATGCAGGCTCAGTAGTTGTGGCTCATGGGCTCTAGAGCGCAGGCTCAGTAGTTGTGGCACACGGGCTTAGTTGCTCTGCGGCATGTGGGATCTTCCCAGACCAGGGATCGAACCTGTGTCCCCTGCATTGGCAGGCAGATTCTTAACCACTGCGCCACCAGAGAAGCCCTAGAATTCTCACTCATTTTTAATTCCACCCCCTAACCCCGTCCCCGCATTAGGTGACTTCTCACTGCCCCCTTCCCGTGTGGCCACAGCCAAATGAGCATATCCTCCCTGCTCGGGAGCAGGTCAAGGCATCTCTCCTTTGCTACCTCCACCTTCACCCTTTTCTGGATGGGTGGTGACTGGGGAATGAAGGGTGGTGACCAGCAAGTCGAGGACACTAGTGTGAGAAAGCACCGCACAGGTCCTCGGAGAGTGCGCCGTAGGGCAGAGCACGTGGCCACGTGGTGAAGTGGGGAGCTGCTCGCGTATTTCATGGGCTTTATCCTTTGGGTCCACCTGCTGCAAGCGGTGCTTCGAGGCGTGTGCTGTTTGGATCCCGTGTGCTGTTTGGATGGTTGGTTTCAGGTGCCAGGGAGCCCACCAGATCCCTGTGCTGCCCGCCCAGTCTCTCGGCCAGCAGGAGGCTCATTTAACACCGTGCTAGGATCTCAGGCGTGGCGAGTCCCGGCCCCGCAGCCACCAAGGCAGTTGCTCTCGGCTCTCGGGGAGGGTGTGCCTGCTCCGCACAGACCGCCAGCGACACCAGGCCTGACGCGCACGGGGTGAAGGGAGATGCTGTAGCTGGAGGTGGTCACACACTTGCCCGGGCCACCGTGGGCCAATCAGGACGAGCCCTGGCGGGCCGGCCATGCGTCGGCGGGGCTGACAGCTGCTGGGGTGGAGGAGAGCCGGTACCATTGAGGGGACGGTGCCTCCTGTCCTCCGCACGCCTTTCAGCCAAACTGTGGCAGAGACAGTTCCCCCAGGACGAAATTGTTTAAATCTTGTGTTTTACACAAGCACAGTAACTGCTCGTAAACTGAGGAGGCTTGTGACTTAAATGCTGCACGTCTGGTTGCTCCAGGTTTGAAGAGAGCTGTCCCTGTGCACACCGGGCGAGAGGAAGCCACAGCCGCAGCAATGAGCGAGGCATACGTGAAGAGTGAGTGTGTGGGGCTCCTGGCAGGCCTCCGTGTCATGCCTGCCGGTTTCTGAGTTTGGGACACAGAGGAGCCCGTGGCATTGAGTAAACGTGCTTGAAAGGAATGACGCACGAACACACTTTCTCTAAGTTTTCATTAAAAAAAAAAAAAGAAAACAAAGCTCTTGTCTCTGCAGATGCTGACGCAGAGGTCCAGATTTGGCCACAGGCTCAGTCTGGTGTGGGGGACGGCGTTTGCCTGGCACAGAGGGCTTCGTGCTCCGTGTGGGAGGGTCCCTGTGCCTTCGTCCCTTCCTACAAAAGCCCCAGGGCCAGCATCCGCTCTGGCTGGCTACTCTGCCTGCCGCCAGGGCCGGCTGTTTGCTGAGGGCATGGCCCAGGGCGGGGCAGAGGCTGGGAATGGTGTTCCTGCCCCACAGGTTCCATCCCCGGGGTGAGGGTCTGCGAACCGCTGGCAGGCACACGGAGCTCTCGGGGCACTGAGGATGGGGGTCCTGTCCGTGGGGTGGAGGCCTGGATCTGAGTGTGGGGAATTGCCAGGGTGAGGAGTCAGCGAGAGCAGCTGGTGGGACTGGGGTGCCGCCCGGCAAGCACAGGGCACAGTGTGGGCCAGAGGGCCGCCTGGGGCAGCTTCCGAAGGGGCCCTGAGCCTGCACCGCCTGCCTTTTATAGGAGCTTGGATCCAGCGGGGCCGGAGACGTGGAGCAGACACGGCCTGGGCTGGAAGGTCGAGGTACAGGTGGCCAGAGTGACCTCAGAGCAGGCGGCCAGTGGGTCCCAGAGATCCCGGCCAGCGCAGTGGAGGCTGCAGAGCGGCCAGGCCGGTGCGGCGGTCTCCTCCAGCTCCGGGGCCGAGTCCTCAGAGGCTGAGCGCAGCGGCGGTGGGGTCGGGGCCGGGCCTGACCACGCCACTGGGCTTTGTCACGGCAGGGCTGTTCGCCATTCTGCTGGACGCTGTCACCGACAAGGACCCTCAGGTGCAGGAGCAGGTGTGTGGCGCCCTGTGTGCCCTCGGAGAGTCGCAGCCCGTGGAGGCTCTCCGCGCCTGCGAGGAGCACCTGCGGCTGCACGAGAAGGTATTGCTGCTCCTGCGGGGCGGGGCCTGCGGGATGGGGCGGGGTCTGCGGGGGCCGGGCTGCGGGATGGGGCCTGCGGAGCGGGGCCTGCGGGATGGGGCGGGGTCTGCGGGGGCCGGGCTGCAGGATGGGGCCTGAGGGAAGGGGCCTGTGGGGCGGGGTCTGTGCCAGGGATCTGCCGGCTGGCCGGCTGGGTCCGGAGTGCAGAGCCGTGCTGCTGTGGGTAGAAAATCATACCTGCAAGTCCGACCCTCTTTGCCTCGTGGCCTGTGGGTTGATCCTGTCGTGGAGGGCCGGGGTGGTAAGCACTGCAGCGTCCAGCCGCTCACTCGCAGGCCCGGTGCCGCCGTCCCCTTTCGCTGACCCGCTGGAGCCTGGACAGCCGTCCTCGCCAACGAGAGAGGGCAGCTCGCGTCCACCGCGGTAACGGGAACACGTGGACGGGCCTTGGAGAGGGGCTGTGGCTGGGTGGGCGTGCCGACTGGACTCTGCAGAGATGGCTCAAGGCCCGCCGACTACAACAGAAGGGGGTCTGCCGGCTCCCCCTCTCCTGGGTCTCGGCTGCACGGTTCTGTGACGTTCTCGGCTCCCTGCGGTGGGAAGTTCTTTCAGTTTTCCCCAGTGCGTGTTTTAGGCTCATTCCTGGGAGTTAGACTTTCGGTCTCAAAAGACCATTTTTCTTTTTGTTTTTGACATTTGATCAGTAAAAGAGGATCCCTATACAATATGAGTTATTTCTCTCTCATCTGTCAACTGCCGTTTCCTGGGGGAAATAGCCGCGTCCTGCTGAGTGGCCGCTGGGCGGCTTGTGCTGCGGCCTGATGACCTCTCCTCTCGTGGGGAGGGTCCCCTGCCCCTGCCCCGCTGTCCTAGCTGTCCTGGGCCTTTTACGTGTTCGTGCACTGCTGTTGGGACTGGGGGCAGATAGGACGGCAAGGGCACCCTCATGCTTGGGCACGTGTGTGTCTACCCAGGCTCTTCGGCTCATGGAGCTTCACGGTGGTGCATGCTGGGTGTCAGGACCCTTCTCTTCGTGGCCGAGAGGCTCCATCATCGTGACCTGCTGAATTCAGTGTCTGATTGTTAGACAAAGATTAGGGCTGCCCTGGCTATTTGAGGAAATGGCCAAAGAGTACTAAAGGTGGCTAAAAAGGCTTTGTTATTTTTAACAATTCATAGCAAAATTTAAGTGTGCTTCATACCTGTCATTTTCTAGCACACTTACGATTTTACCCCTTTTCTAGCCTTTTTAGTTTCTTCAACCAACTTTAAAAACCAACTTCCTTCACAGTGGCCCTTTATAGTAAGCGTGTCTGAAGTTGGAAGCTCTGCCCCTCGCAGTGGAGCCCTTCCTAGTGCCTCTCCACCCCCAGCCACCACCATTGCCTCGTCCACACCGTGCTGCTAGCAGCTTTGTGCCACTCACTCGTGTTTCTTCACAATCAGACTTTATTGGGCTGCATCTTAGCATGTACATTTCGAATCCCCTTGATTCTCTCTCCAAAAAGATGTGGGATAGCAGAAGAAAGGTGTACAGCACTATCGAGTCATCGTAGGTCAGTGCAGCATTTTGAGATGCATGCAATACTTTGTAGATATCAGCTTCTAGAGGCTTCAGTGTGCCGGGGGCACTGGGGCATGTTTGCCGCTCCACCAGCTGGTCCTGGTCTGTGTTCCTGGACGGTGGTGGGCCGCACAGTTTTAGACAGATCCAGTCTCCTTCCTGTTGACCAAGTCTCAGCATAGGAAAGGTGAACCCAGGGACAAGCAGGCTCCTTCACAAGGGCTGTCAGGCCAGTGGGCAGGGAAGTGATTTGGGGAAGAGAGGCAAGAATAGTTGTCTTAGTCCCCTCTGGCTCCTATGACAAAATGCCACAGACTAGGTGGCTTTTAGACAGCAGACTTGTGTCTCCCACAGTTCTGGAGGCTGGAGGTCTTAAGATCAAGGTGCTGGCAGATTCAGTGCCTGGTGAGCGCTTGCTTCTTGGTTTATAGACGGATGTTTCCTCCCTTTGTCCTCACCTGGCAGAAGGGATGAGGGAGCTCTCTGGGGTCTCTTTTTTTTTTTATTTTTAAATTTATTTATGGCTGTGTTGGGTCTTCGTTTCTGTGCGAGGGCTTTCTCTAGTTGCGGCAAGCGGGGGCCACTCTTCATCGCGGTGCGCGGGCCTCTCACTATCGCGGCCTCTCTTGTTGCGGGGCACAGGCTCCAGACGCGCAGGCTCAGTAATTGCGGCTCACGGGCCCAGTTGCTCTGCGGCATGTGGGATCTTCCCAGACCAGGGCACGAACCCGTGTCCCCTGCATTGGCAGGCAGATTCTCAACCACTGCGCCACCAGGGAAGCCCTGGGGTCTCTTTTATAGGGGCACAAATTCCATTCATGAGGGCTCCACCCTCGTGGCCTAATCACATCCCAAAGGCCCTGCCTCCTAACGTCGTCCTGCCCGCAGATAGCCTGGTCATCCAGTTCATCCATTTAGTGGACTCAGTCAGTTCTGGGGGTGGGGGAAGGGCAGCAGGGGTGATGGGCTCATTGGCCACCCACCAACACGTCAGAACGGTTGAGCCGGAAATCTCACACACACCTGCCAAGGGCAGGTATCATCAGCAAGCTGCCCCCCCAACCCCGTTCCGTTCCCAGTGTGCTCCCTGCCAGGGGCTGAGGCTACATCGTTCTGCATGAGGGCCTGGGTGAAAACCCCGCCCTCAGAGGGAGTGCTCCACGTCTTCTTTTGCTGTGCTTACTGTTCTGCTCATTGAACTCTCAAGAGCAACATAAAGTGGAAATAAAATCTTGAAAAATAAGCAGCTGTTGCAACTTTGTAGAAATAGAAAAACCCATCCTAAAATTCATAGGGAATCTCAAGGGGTCCTGAATAGCCAAAACATTCCTAAAAAAGAAGAACAAAGCTGGAGGACTCACAATTCCTGATTTCAGAATTTACTAGAAAGCTACAATAACCAAGCCAGTGTGGCACTGGCATAGAGACAGACACATAGACCAATGGAGTAGAATAGAGCCTAGCAATAAACTCTCACATATATGGTCAAATGATTTTCAACAGGGGTGCCAAGACAATTGAATGCGGAAAGGATAGTCTTTTCAACAAATGATGCTGGGAAAACTGGATATCCATTTGCAAAAGAATGAAGTTGGACCCCTACCTCACATCATACACAAAAATTAACTCAAGAGGTCAGAGACCTAAACGTAAAACCTAAAACTGTAAAACTCTTAGAAGAAAACATAGGACAGAAGCTCCTGGACATTGGACTTAGCAATGATTTCTTGGATGTGACACCAAAGGAACAGGCAACCAGAAGAAAAAATAGACGAATTGGACTTCATGAAAATTTTAATAATTTGTACATCAAAAGACACTATCCACAGAGTAAAAAGGCAACCCACTGCATGGGAGAAAATGTTTGCAAATCATATATCCAATAAGGAATTAATATCCAGGATATATAGAGAACTCTGAAAACTGAACAACAAAATACCAAACTACTCAATTCAAAAATGGGCAAAGGACTTGAATAGACATTTCTCCAAAAAAGATATACAAATGGCCAATAAGAACATGAAAAGATGGTCAGCATCACTAATCATTAGGGAAATGCAAGTCAAAACTACAGTGAGGGGCTTCCCTGGTGGCGCAGTGGTTGAGAATCTGCCTGCCAATGCAGGGGACACGGGTTCGAGCCCTGGTCTGGGAAGATCCCACATGCCGCGGAGCAACTGGGCCCGTGAGCCACAATTACTGAGCCTGCGCATCTGGAGCCTGTGCTCCGCAACAAGAGAGGCCGCGATGGTGAGAGGCCCGCGCACCGTGATGAAGAGTGGTCCCCACTTGCCGCAACTAGAGAAAGCCCTCGCACAGAAACGAAGACTCAACACAGTCATAAATAAATAAATAAATAAATAAAAGAAAGTGAATTTCTTTAAAAAAAAAGAAAGAAAAAAAAAAAAAACTACAGTGAAATACCACCTCACATCCATCACAATGGATACTATCAAAAAAAGAAAACAAGTGTTGGTGAAAATGTGCAGAAACTGGAAACCTTGTGCAGTGGTGGTGGGAGTGTTAAATGGTGCAGTGGCTATGGAAAACATTATGGAGGTTCCTCAAAAAATAAAAATAGAATTATCATATGACCCAGCAGTTCCACTTCTGGGTATATACCCAAAAGATTGAAAGCAGAGTCTCAAAGAGATATTTGCACACCTTTGTTCATAGCAGTATTAATCACATTAGTCAAAAGGTGGAGGCAACCCAAGTGCCCATCAGTGGATGATGGATAAGCTAGATGTGGTCCATCCACACAACGGAATATTCAGCCTTAAAAAGGAAGTGAATTCTGGAAATTCCTTGGCGGTCCTGTGGTTAGGACTCAGCCCTGTCACTGCCAAGCGCCCAGGTTCAATCCCTGGTTGGGGAACTAAGATCCCACAGGCCGTGGTGCTGCCAAAAAAAAGAAAAAGGGAATTCTGACACATGCTACAACATGGATGAACCTCTTTTTTTTTTTTTTTAATATTTTGATCTAAGGATACATAGGACTTTAAAAAAATAAATTTATTTTATTTTATTTATTGTTTTTGGCTGCGTTGGGTCTTTGTTGCTGTGTGCAGGCTTTCTCTAGTTGTGGCGAGCGGGGGCTACTCTTTGTTGTGGTGTGCGGGCTTCTCATTGCGGTGGCTTCTCTTGTTGCGGAGCATGGGCTCTAGGCACGCGGGCTTCAGTAGTTGTGGCTCGTGGGCTCTAGAGCACAGGCTCAGTAGTTGTGGCGCACGGGCTTAGGTGCTCCGCGGCATGTGGGATCTTCCCGGACCAGGGCTTGAACCCGTGTCCCCTGCATTGGCAGGCAGATTCCCAACCACTGCGCCACCAGGGAAGCCCCTGGATGAACCTCCTTGAGGACATTTTGCTCAGTGAAATAAGCCAGTCACAAAAGGACAAATACTGTATACTTCTACTTATATGAAGTGTCTAGAATAGTCAAATTCAGATACAGAAAGTAGAAAGGTGGGTGGCAGGGGCTGGGGGGATGAGAATGGAGAGTTAGGGTTTAATGGGGACAGGGTTTCAGTTTTATAAGATGGAAAGAGCTATGGGGAGGGATGGTGCTGACGGCCACACCACCAGCTGAATGTATTTAATACCACTGCACTGCATGCTTGAGAATGGTTAAGATGGTAAACTTTGTTATGTGTATTTTAACACAATTTAAAAAAGCGAAAAACAGAACAAAACAAACCAGTAGGGCTTCCCTGGTGGCACAGTGGTTGAGAATCCGCCTGCCAATGCAGGGGACACAGGTTCGAGCCCTGGTCCGGGAAGATCCCACATGCTGTGGAGCAACTAAGCCCGTGCGCCACAACTACTGAGCCTGCGCTCTAGAGCCCGCGAGCCACAACTACTGAAGCCCGCGTGCCTAGAGCCCGTGCTCCGCAACAAGAGAAGCCACCGCAATGAGAAGCCCATGCACCGCAACAAAGAGGAGCCCCCGCTCGCCGCAACTAGAGAAAGCCCGCGCACAGCAACGAAGACCCAACGCAGCCAAAGATAAATAAATAAATAAAATTTAAAAACCCAGCAGCTGTGAATGACCCCATCAGTAGGACACTGGTACTTTCCCCAGATATAAGCTGTATGTTTCTACTTGAAATAGAAGGGTTCCTGCCCTCCCCTCTCGCCTGCAGGGCTGAGTGACTGGGTAGTGTGGGCCACCCCCGTGAGGGCTGCCAGCGGCCTCTGCAGGAGGGAGCGTGGTGGGGACGTCGTTGGCGGGGGGCTCTCGCCCGAGGGTCACGAGCGCCTTTTCTCAGGCCTGAGCAGCTCTGCAGAGTGCAGCCAGCCTGAGTCGCACCCTTTCTTGCCCTCTTTCCTCCCGTCACGTGGCCTGGGCACTCCAGCTGCACTGAGGTTGTGCCCCCTGGTCTGCACCCCCTGTCTGGATGCTGCGTTCGCGGGGGGAGGGGGGAGGGTCCTCAGGGAGCGGCGGCTCTTGGTCTTTCCTGGCTCCCTGAGTATTTCCTGCCCTCACCGGCGGTCTCCGTGACGCCCGGGACTCCGGCAGGATGAAGCCCTTCCCTTGGCTGGGCTCTGCTCATGTCGCGGGGTTTTCTGTCATCACCGTGACATGCCCTCCACCTGTCACAGCCTCCGCTGTGGTCTGCGTGTCCTCACTGAAGGCGAGGACGACGCGTGCTGGACGGGGGCGCTGCAGGGAGGTGGCTGAGGAGGGGGCTGCGCCAGGACATACGGAGAGCTCCCCAGGAGGCGGGCCACCCAGAGCGATGCTGTCAGGAGACCGGGGCTTTCTCAAGCTCAGGGAGGAGCCGTGAGCGACAAGCAAGTCCTGGTCGTCCCTCCGCAGCTGGCGCGTCCGTACCGGACGATGATCCTGAGGGTCATGGAGACGGTCGTGAGCGGTCACGTCGGCGAGCTGGGCGAGGACGTGGCCAGGGCCAGCATCCTCCTGGCCTCCAGCGAGATGACCAGAGTGAAGGTCTGTGGGGCTGACCAGGCCCCGGCTTGGGAGGGAAGCTGCTTTCCGAGGCCTTTCCTCCCACGTGCCTTTAGGGTGTGGGTTTGTGCCCGGCTGCCTCGGGCTTGGCCCCTGGGTCCTGTGCACTGACTGCCCTCCTGGGGTGGGCAGGGTCACCCCACAATCTCCGATGGAAACTGAAGCAGAGAGCAAACTTCCCAAACCCTCAGGGCAAACGTAGGGGCAGTGGTGCCCGGTGTGTGGGGGCGCTGGGCTCAGCAGGGAGCCCTGCTCGCAGCAGCACCGCGTCCCAAAGACGGGCAGCCTGTCCCCTGGCGTGACGGAGGGCAGAGTGTCTCGTTTCGCTTCCTGGGCGGTTTCAGCCTCCTCCGGTCTGGGTGCCAGTTCAGATCTTCTGTGGGGTAGGAGTTGGTCTGTGATTGGCAGCAGGCTGCCAGCAACGTCCTGGTGGCCGTGGGAAAGCGTTTCATCAGCAGCGTGATGGAGGAGATGCTGAGCAAGTTCCAGCCCGGGGTCCTGCCGCACCATTTTGTCGTGCAGACGCTCGCCAACCTCTCAGTTTCCAATGGTAGGTGGCGGCCCGGCCCCCTTCGGCCCGTGCTCTCAGCGGTCGTGAGGACCTCTGAAAGCCCGCCGGCCTCGGTTCCTTGTGTCCCAGCAGCTCCACCGTGAGCCCCAGGCTGTGCAGAAGGAGCTCAAGGCATGTGGCCGGAGTGCCCTCTGCCTCCCCTGGGGCACAGGGCCCGAGGGAAGGACAGGCTGGGTGGGGATGGCAGTGGGGCCCCCGTGACGTACCCCTCTTGCAGTGTTCGGCATGGTGCCCTTCCTGACGCCCATCCTGAACACCATGCTGCCCATGCTGAGTGCAGCCAAGCCCGACTCGATGAGGGTGGCGTTCTGCTGTGGTAAGGTGGGGCCTCTGCGGGCAGGGGGGCCTCTGCGGGGCGGGTGGGCCTCTGCGGGCGGGTGGGCCTCTGCTGTGGTAAGGTGGGGCTCTGCGGGCGGGGGGGCCTCTGCGGGCGGGTGGGGCTCTGCTGTGGTAAGGTGGGGCCTCTGCGGGCGGGGGGGCCTCTGCGGGCGGGGGGGGGCCTCTGCGGGCGGGTGGGTCTCTGCGGGGCAGGGGCTGGGCGCAGCCTGTCCACTCCTGGACCTTTTGTCTCCAGTGCCCCTTTGTGGGGCTGCGGGTCCTCCAGGCTGCAGGAGGAGGGCGGGACATTTAGAGGAAGGGTGACTGCAGGCGTGGGCTGGGTGGGCACTGCTGCAGGTAGAGACCTGGCCTCTGCCATCTGACTGCTTTTCTCTGCTGCTGGGGACCCCCCTGCCCAGGACTTTACACTGCAGTCCCTGAGCCCTGGACGCTTGATGCGGGGCGGGAAGAGACTTACCCAAAGCTGCAGCTGCTTCCCATTTCTCTCCCTGCTCCGTGCTGGGAGAGTGACCATTCCATGGGCATCTTGGGATGGGGTATTCACTCTCCCACCTTCTGTGTGCAGCCCTCTGCGTGCCTGGGCAGGGGAACGGCGCCTCGCGGCATGACTCTTGATGGGAGGGGAGGGCACTCATGTGGGAGGGAAGCAGAGGGTCCTGAAACACGGGGACTGAGGGGGCCTGGGCCTCTTCTAGCAGCCACCACGTTGCCCTTGTCCTTCAGCTTCCTGGTGACCCTAGTGTCCCCACCAGTCTCAGGAAGACTGCTGGCTGGTACTGAGGGGAGGGAGAGGGAGCGCCTGGGCCATCTGAGGCCCCCACGAGGACAGGACCCTTTTTAATCCGCAGCCCAGCCTGTTAGCAGGTGCTGGGCTTCCTCCCCAGGCTGCCAGCTAGGGAGCATGTGGTGAGGGCGTGGCCACACTGGGCAGGGCTCAGGGTTGGGGTTGGGGGCTGGTAGCTAGAGCATTGGTGTTTGGGGAGGGTTCCTAGGGAAGCTGCGTATCTTGCACACACCTGGGGACTTTCCTAGCCGGGGCCTAGAGCTTTGGGCCCCAGCCCTCGCTGTTCACAGTGGCTTTGGGTTCAGCGTTCCCCTGCTTTCAGGGGGCCCTAGGAGGGGCTCCAGCCCCTGCCAGCCCTCCTCACAGCCCCCGCGTTCCCCATTCTCTCCGTTCCCTGCCACGGTCTCTTTGGTGCCTTCCTCTTGCAGGCTCCTCCCACCTGTGTGTGATTGGCAGGCTGCTTGGGCTGAAGGGCAGAAACCCTCCTTGACCTAGTTTTGGCTGAAAAGGGAATTTGTGACAGGATCCCCGAGCAGCTGGGCCGGGAATCACCGCTGAGCTGGGAATGCAGGAGCAGGACACAGAAGGGACCGAGGCAGAGCTGAGGGGCTGGGGCTGTACCTCGGGGGCGCTGCACACGGGGAGAAGACCAGCCTAGGACAGCCCGCGTCCAGGCCGGTGGGGGAACAAGAAGAGCCCGTGTCGGAGCCGAGGGCTTAGTTACTGGCCCTGGACAGCTCCTCTGGGAAGTACTGGCCTCGCTCCGGGAAGCGCGGGGCCCTGCACAGAGAGCTGACTCGCAGTTCTCAAGAGCTCTGGTCCCTGCCCTTCCCAGGCCAAAGGCCCCTGCAGTTCTCACCTTGTTGGTATGTCGAGTATGAAGCAAGTGCATGGGCCAAGAGACCTGCCCGCAGGCCGCCCTCCTGCTGAGGTGTGCGCTCCTCACCACAGATAGGACGTTCAGGGTCTGCAGTTGGAGGGAAGAGTGGCCCTGCCTACTGGAGTGGCCTCAGTCGGGCCAGGAGGGTCCACATGAGCCCATCAGTGGCCTGGGTGGGCCACGAGAGGGCTGGGGCCTCCTGTCCTTCCAGACAGCCTCTGGTTCTGGGCAGATGTCTGTGTCCACTGCAGGAAGGCGGCACAAGTGGGCAGCGGTGCTGGGCCAAGAACAGGAGCACGTGCACACTTGAAGGTGCTTGTCCAGTTTGCAGGAGGCTGTGGCCAGGCAGGGGAAGAGTGGGGAGGGAGACCCAGAGACCGCGTTGACATGTCCCAGATAGCAGGGTGCACGGCTGGCCTGGCCACACTGTCCAGCACCAATAGGCGGCCAAAAATCACTGCCCACAAGGAAAGTCTCTGATAGGAAAGGTGGCAGCAGAATAAACAGAAACCGAGACTTGGGGAAAGCAGACAGTTCAGGAAGGAGAAAACAGGCAGGAAAGGAAATCTGGGGTTAACATTCTCAGGGAGTTAAGAGAAGATGCATTCAGGAAACGAGCATGTTGCTATGAAGAAGCTACGTTCGGAGAATAAAATTAAGCTTTTGGGAATTAAAAACATGATGAAAATGGAAGGCAGAAATGGAAGAGAAAGTTGAGGAAATCCTCCAGAAAATAGAGCAAAAATGCAAATATATGGAAAATAAGAGAGAAAGAAAAGAATTAGCAGGCTAGGCCATGAAGCCAGCATTCGAATAAGACACCCTGGAAAGAACGAACAGAGAGAGTGGAGTGAGGGAGTCGTGCAGTACTCCCCGAACCCGCCCTGGAGCAGGAGCTGTTCCTGATGGAGAGGCCCTCCAAGCACCACACCAGGAAGACTTTGCGGGGGGGTGGGGCAGGGATGGTCCAAGGGGAAGCTGAGGAAATAGGTGTCCTTGCCTTCTCCCGTTCAAGGGAGAGCGTCAGAAAGCTCCAGTGGAAGGCACCCTCTGAGAATCAGAACCCTGCCCAGATGCTACTTGAGCAGGAGGGTAAAGACTCTTTTGGAGAAGCAAGGATCAGGAAGGGTGCGGTCCCCCATGGCGGGGCCAAGGGAGCCCCAGGGTGTGCGGCAAGAGATGTGGAGGTTGCCTTAGTGACTCGTGCCTGGAGAGCCAAGGAGACTCAAACCGCAGGTGGTCGGTTACTCTGGGAAACAAAGCTGCTCATGGAGGGAGTGGGTGGGCTCTGGCAGCGCGGGTCTGGAGGGATGGATGGAAAGGACTGGCCCTGGCCTTGGGGGGAGTAGGTGAGGAACATCGTGGACGCGTTATTTATCGAGAGATAGATCCAAACCCCATGTTTGCTTCTGGAGAAAGGGAAATTGGGCTGGCAGAGGGTGTATGAGAATTGCTCTTTTACCTTATGCCTGTGTGTATACCTGATGAAAAACTCAAACCTAGTAACAGATTCAAGGGTGGGTTTCTGCTTCTGGCCATATAGTAGCCTGTTATCCTGAAAGACCTTCCCATGCAAAATACCTAGGATCCCTGATCAGTTTGACCAACAGCCTGACTGAACAGCTCAAGGAGGCAAAAGAGGAGGGGGGACGAAGGGGGCGTGGAGGAGCGGGGGGTTGAGAGAGGAGCTGAGGGTTCTCGGGGCACCGGAAGCCTTGGTTTTAGCAGCCATGTGGCGGGTAGGGGACCAGAGCCCACCTCACCAGACCCTCCAGGGGCCCATCCTCAGTGGAAAGGCTGCCCATGACACAGAAACCTTCCCCCAGGAGGTAGTTTTCTTTCAGGATTTCTTTATGTTCTCTCTTGAGCACGTGTGACCATGGCTGCCCTCCTGTAGATGGAGGGTTAGGGTTAGTCTTTCTGCTGGGCTGCAAAGCCCAAGGTAAGAAATTAGCCTTACAAGTGGGCCAGGTTTGAGGTTGTGAGCTGGGGCAAGTAAAGACCCCCGGGGCAGCTGCTGCAGCCCCTGCCTGGGCGCCGGGCTCTGCCCTCGGGATCCCCGGCCGGGAGCCGCCACCTCTCTGGGCCATTCCGTCCTCATCTCCCCCTCCACTGCCCAGGCCCCGTGGCCAGGTCCTGGCCTCCGACTCTCCTTTGTGGCCCCATCGTCTCCCTTGACCCAGGGTCCAGGCCCTGCTGACCACTCGCAGGTCTGCACCAAAGCGAGTCCCCAGGCTGCCCCGCCTGGTGGCCCAGGCACAGTCCCTTCCACGGACACAGCCCCCCAGGCCAGCGCTCCCCACTCTCGGCACCCCGCCACCGTGCCCCCGGGTCTTCTTCCTACACATGTCCTGGGGGCCCACGCCTGCCCGGCACAGCGGCCCTTGAAAGCGCGTGGCATGCGTCTCTGTGAGGGGAGAGGTGGGCACAGCAGACTGGAGTGGGCCAGGCGTGGTGGCCTGGGGGCATTTTGGGGAGGTTGGTGCCTGTACTGGTTTCCTTGGACCACCTTAACGAAGGACCACAAATTGGGGGGTTAAAACAACAGAAATGTGTTCTCTAAGGCTCAGGAGGCCAGGATTCCGAGAGCAGGGTGTTGGCAGGGCCGTGCGCCCTCTGCAGCTCTGGAGAGAAACCTTCCAGGCCCCCTGGCGTCTGGAGGTGCCCGTGCATCCTGGCGCGTTGGCTCGAGGCTGCAGCAGTGCAGCTCTGCCTCCGTTGTCCCCGCGCGTCTGTCTCTCTTCTTGTGAGGACACGGTCCTGTTGTAGTGGCACCCCCCACACTGTGACCTCATCTTGACTCATTGCATCTGCAAAGACCCTATTTCCGAAAAAGGTCACGTTCTGAGCTTCTGCGAAGCACACGAGTTGGGGGACCCTTCACGCCCGCACAGCGCTTTGGTCCCGAGCTTGGCCGGGTGCTCGGAGGGTGTCTCGCGGGCGGTGTGGCATGTTAGAAGGGGCAGGTGTTGCGCAGAGCCTGTGCGGCCATCGGCCGGCCGCCGCTTACCGCGTGGGTCGCCACAGCTCTGCAGCGCTTCAGCGAGAGCACCCTGGAGTACCTGGCCGACCTGGACCAGGCCCCCGACCCCACGGTCAGGAAGGATGCCTTCGCCACTGACATCTTCAGCGCCTACGACATCCTCTTCCACCACTGGCTGCAGAGCCGGGAAGCCAAGGTATGCGCGGCCTGTAGGGACCTGTGCCCTCGCCTAGCTGGCTTTCCTCTCCCACCCCCAGCCTGGAGGTACTGCTCCAGTCACCTGGGCCTCTTCTGCTGTCCTGCGGGTTCTCTGGGGGTGGGGGGGGGGGTAGATCTGTCTACACGTGCCCCTCCCTCCCCCGCCCCGCAGGTCCTCACAGAGTAGGGCTAGTTTTCTGCGGCCCCAGCGCTGGACCTCTCCCCCTGGGCCCACTCCCTCCGCCCCTTTAGGACCCCCGCTCGTGGTAACCCGGGTCTTCGAGTCCGGCTGTGGGGTCCTTGGTGGAGGGCTCTTTGCACACCTCTGCCCCGGGCTGACGGGCATTGCCGGCCGTTCTGCACGTGAGCGCCTGTCCCTGTGTCCCCCCAGCTGCGGCTCGCTGTGGTGGAGGCCCTGGGGCCCATGAGCCACCTGCTGCCCAGCGAGAAGCTGGAGGAGCAGCTCCCCAAGCTCCTGCCTGGACTCCTCGGCCTCTACAAGAAGCACGCCGAGACCGTCCACGTGTCCAAGGTGCGTTCAGGAGTTTAGCTGCAGGGGGCGCGGGGTCGGGGTGGGAAGCCCCCGAGGCAGTCAGCCTCAGCGGGGGGCGCGGACGGGAGCCGGGGAGCCAGGCCCACCTGGCCTCGCCACGCGCCCCCGTCCCGGCCCTCCCCTGCGAGCGCTAGGGCGGAGGGCTGGGAGACTCCTGCAGCCAGCAGGGGTGGGGCTGGGACAGGAGGAGGCCCTGACGGCCCCTCTCCTCCCTCCTCGAGCAGAGCCTGGGCCAGATCCTCGAGGCGGCCGCGAGCGTGGGCAGCCGCACGCTGGACGTTCAGCTTGACTCACTCCTGGCTGCCCTGCACGCTCAGGTGGGCTGGGGGCCCAGGGAGGGGTGGGAGCACGCTGGGGAGGTGCCTGCTGAGGGTTAGGGAGCAGGAGGCGGGGCTGAAGTGCAGGCTTCCCTCGGGGCTAGGCCCCCTGTTGTCTGCCCAACGCTGGGGCTCGGGCCGCGTGACACAGGACAGCCCCGGTGTGCGGGGACCGGAGCAGGCAGCCAGCAGGCCAGGGGCAGCTCTGGGGCCATCTGCACTGGCCGTGCGTCCCGAGGACCCGGGCTCAGGTGGAGACCCCCTTCAGGGGTCCTGAAGGCTCTGATGGCGAAAGGGCTTCGAGGAGGCTCCTCAGCCGTGCACACCCTGCCCCCCCAGGTCAGATGAGGAGCGTGGAGGTCACGGGGAGCTCTGGTGGGGACGTTGCGTCCATGGGACTTTCTGAGTGGGAGAGAAGAGGGGCGGAAAACTAGAGAGAGCGTGGGCAGGCGGCTCTTTGAGAAAGAGAAGCAGGGAGAGTGGACTTACTTCTTTGCTCCCCCACCCCCTGGGGCATCTCTGGGCCTGCTCCACTCCCACACCTGCTGGGATGCCAGCCTGGCCCCCCGGACCCGCTGGCCTGAGCCCTCACCTGCCACACACACGGACGGCTCCCAGCGAGGGCCGGGGGTCTGGCTATGGTAGAGAGATTAAATAGTAATTTTAGTGTGTGAGCAATGGTAATGAACCTGAAAAACTGTATGAAGTGGATAGATTCCTAGAAAAGTCTTAAAAATGTCAAAATTGGCAGAGAAGAAATAGAAAACTTGACTAAACCAAGAAAGAAATGGAAACAACATACCAAGCCCTTCCTTTCTGAAAGCAAACCCAGGACCCACGTGGTTTGAAGGTTGCGTTCTTCCAAACTTTTGAGGGACAGCTAATTTCCACCCTACACAGGTGGGCTTGGAAATGAGAAAAGGATATCCAGAGCTGCCTGATGATTCTTTGAGGCTGGTCTTGATTCCAAATCCAAATCAGGACCACACAGAAAAATCTAGGTCTACTACTGTGAGGCTAGATGTGAGGATCGTGTGCTCAGTGAAGGGAGTTGCCCTGAACTGTGCTCCCAGCACTGCACCCTCAGCACCGTATCCTCAGCACTGCACCCTCAGCACTGCTCTCCCAGCACTGCACCCTCAGCACTGCTCTCCCAGCACTGCACCCTCAGCACTGCACCCTCAGCACTGCGCTCCCAGCAGTTCACCCTCAGCACTGCTCTCCCAGCACTGCACCCTCAGCACTGCTCTCCCAGCACTACACCCTCAGCACTGCACCCTCAGCACTGCTCTCCCAGCACTGCACCCTCAGCACTGCACCCTCAGCACTGTACCCTCAGCACTGCTCTCCCAGCACTGTACCCTCAGCACTGCACCCTCAGCACTGCGCTCCCAGCACTTCACCCTCAGCACTGCACCCTCAGCACTGCTCTCCCAGTACACGAGGGGTGTAGGGCCCAGCCAGGGGGGCTGCACAGCACTGAGGCCTGTCAGCTCACCTCATCATGGAACGAGATTCCTGAAAATATTCTCTGATACCAATCAATGCAGAAAAAGCTTTTGATAAAGTTCAACACCTATTTGTCGTTAAAGCTCTTAGCAACCAGGATCAGAAAGGAACTTCTCTAATTTGATGAAGTTTAAATACCCAAACCCTCCGCATACATCATAGTGAATGGGAGACAGGTACGTTTCCTCTAGTGTCAGGAGCAGGAAGGAGCCCCACTCTCAGTTTTAATGGGGAAAGGAACAGAAATGGGGGGAGCGAGGACAAACCTGTCGTTCCTCTTCTCCCGGCCACCCACCCTCCGTCCCAGTCCCCGCTTTGCCTTTCCCGAGTCCCCGAGCTCCTCTTAATACACTCAGCAACGGGTGGGTTGCCACTCGGGTCTCCCCAGCAAGAAGGCACAGGCGTGGGGGGGAGAGTCTGCTCTGTTCTGTTCCCTGCTGTCCCAGCACCGGTCCGTGTTAACTCATGAGCACTCAGTAGATGTTTGTTTTATGGATGGTTGATTTATTCATCCAGAAATGCACTCATATATGAACTGAATCGGTTCACAAATACTAGAACTAAGTTCAGCAAGGTTGCCAGTTACAAGACCACCCTGTAAAAATCAGGAGCATTCTTTTCCATCAGTAGTGACCAACTAGAAAGTACAAAAAAATGACCATTTACAATAGCAACAGAAACTTATCGTAAGGTATCTGGGAATTCACCTAACGAAGAATGCCTAAGATCTCTATGGAGAAAAAGTTTACAACTCTGAAAAAAGTGAGGAAAAAAATGAGAGATGTAGCACAATATCATTTACTTAATATAAAAGTGATTGCATAAAACTGTAAAAACAAACAATGATTATCTATGGGATGGGGGTGGGGTTTAAACGGGAAATATAAATATATAAAAGCTGAAAAGGCAGAAAAAATGTGATATTTCCTTTTCTTAGAGCTTTCCATTCATGTCTTTTGTTTTTCTATTGGTTTTTAGGGTTTTTTTTTCATATTGATCTTTAGCAGTTATTTATAGTCTCATATCATGTATGTATAAATGTTTGTTTCTACTTTGTCCGTTATCTGTGGCTCTGTTTATGGTATTTTTTGCCATGCAAAATTATTTAGTTTTTACACCATCATTTATCCATCTTTTATGTTACAGTTCAGCTTTTGCTATACTTGGAAAAGGCTTTCGAGTTCTGCAATTAATTTTTAGCTTCTCTCATTTTCCCCTATACTTTTACTGTTTAATCCGTCTGGAGTTTATTTTAGGGAAAGAGTGAGAATCTAGTTTTATCTTTTTTCCAGATGACTACCCATTTGCACTAGTTACCTATTGCCCTTTGACCGATCACTCCAAAACTTAGCATGTGAAAACAGCAGTGGTTTACTCTCTCCGAGTCACTGCGGAGTCCTGAGCAGCTCAGGCTCGCACGTGGTCACGTCACGCATCTTCCGAAGGCTCCCGGGGGGGTGGGGGGTTCTGCTTCCAAGCCGGCTCCCTGCTCCTGGGCTGCTTGAGCGTCCTCAGGGCTGGCAGCTGAGTGAGCCCGGGAGCAGGCAGGAAGCCGCGGTGCCTTTTATGGCCAGGTTAGGTCTTTGCAGTGGAAGTGACAAGGAGCACCCTGGGGGCCTGGAGCAGAGCCCAGCCGCCTGGCATTCACCTGGTCCTGCACCGCTGGTCACTTCTCACCTTAGAGCCCTGTGCCCGGAGGCCCTGCGGGTGTCCTTTGTTGTGACCTTGAGGGGTTGAGTGGGTACTGGGGTGCCACCCAGGGCTCAGCCCCCGGTGAGTGTCACCCGCTGAGGTGCAGTGGAGCCCAGAGACACATCTGCCAACAGCCTCTGTTTTTGCTTTTACTAGTGCAGCTTCTTTTTCTTTTACAATTTTGAACGAATGGACTCCAGGTATTTTGGTTTCCAGTGCTTTCTGTATTCTAGAGGTCCGTGGTTTCCAGCCCAGGGTGTCATGCCCAGGAAAGCGGGAAACTGTCTCCTTTCTCATCAAGGAATGTGTCTTGGGAATTTGTTTCCTGGCTGGTGGTGGGAAGGGTGGGGTGTAGAAGGAGCCAGGACTCTTTTCCCTTGAGAGGGCCAACTATAAGCTGTGGGCTGAGGTCCCCAGGGCGCTTCCGGTCACAGGCAAGGGGCTCCTGCACCCAGGTGAGAGAGCACCTGAGGGACCTGCACCTGCGCGGTGGCTGGGGTGGGGCCTGGGCCCAGCATCTTCAGGGGACCTGTCCCTCCCGCGGCCTTGCTGGGCCCCTGTGACTGTGCCCTCTGTTCCCGGAGCAGGTCTGCGTGCCCGTCGAGTCCTCGAGCCCTCTGGTGGTGAGCAACCAGAAGGAGGTACTGCGCTGCTTCACGGTGCTGGGTATGAGGCCGCGGCCTGGCTGCTCTGGGGGGCGGGGGGCCCCTTGTCTAGTGTGCTGCCCGCCTGTGTCTCTGGGGAGCATACAGCCAAGGCCTGGCTGGGCCGCAGCCCCGAGCGTCCGGCCTCGCTGGCCACCGGGCCTTGCTTGTCTTGGAGGTGCAGACAGCCAGCAGGGGGCGAAGGACAGCGCGTTACAAACAGTTTTTGACGAGCGCTTGCCCTACAGCCTGCTGTTCGCCTGACCGCCTGCTGGCCTTCCTGCTGCCCAAGCTGGACACCAGCAACGAGAGGACCCGTGTGGGCACCCTCCAGGTCGTGAGGCACGTCATCAACTCGGCCGGTAAGTGCCCTCGGTGGCGCAGAGATGGAAAAGGCAGACATTGTCCAGCTTTTAGGTGAAAAGGAACATCTTGCTTTGAATTCTTTAAATATTTTCCCCAACTTTCTATTTTGTAAAACTCCAAACTTTTTGCAAAGTTGCAGCAATAGTGCTCATCTGCCCCCCAGCAGGTGTCCGTCACTGACATTTGCCCTGGCCAGCTGGCTGCAGGCAGTGGGGCACAGCGCCCCTGATCTGGGCCCGGCAGCTGCCACGTGCCCGCTGCTCTGGTGGCTCAGGGTCCCGCTGACCTGTCACGCTGTCTGCCGCGGCTGCCGCTCAGTGTGGGGTCTGTGCCCAGGCATATGTTGCTTAGTTGTGTCTTAGATGTGGACCTTTGAGAAGAGCTGAGGCCAGTTCTGTAGACAGTCCCTCGATTTCCATGTGTCTGATGATTTCCTCACAATTGGATGGAAGAATTCAGGTTTCTTGCTTTTAAGGCTAATTTAATCAGCAATAAGCTTGAACAGTTTTCACACTTAAGTCTGTTTTTTTCCGGTGAGTCTTGGTTGCTAAACAGTGGCCATGGCCGTGGGCCACATCAGGCCTGCAGCCTGCTTTTGTACAGCCCGTGAGCCGAGAGTGGTTTTCACATGGCAACGGGTTGTACAAGCAAACAAAGAAGAATATGTGACGGAGACCACTTGTGGCCCTGGAAGCCTAAGTGTTCTCTGTCTGACCCTCTGTGGAACAAGCGTGTGGACCAGGTGGCGCCTGTGCACTTGGCAGCTCTCGGGTTTGGGGAGTGAGGGGGCAGCACTTGGTGGGCGGGGCCGGGTCCTGCCGTGAGCCCAGGAGCGCGTGGCTGGTGGCCGGCTGGCTCCCTGGGGAAGGGTGGTGCTGGGACCGAGAGCAAGGCCTGTCACCCGCCACAGCGCCCTCGGGAGCCCAGCTGCCTGCGGGCCTTGTCTGGGCCTCGGCCGGGCCCTCGCTTCCTCTCTGATCTGCTGTTCGTGGTCATTAGTGGTGCTGAACGTTTTTTGCGCAGTCAGCCTCGCTTGCCTTTCCTTTGTTAATTCTTCTCTCGCGATGATGTTCCAAAGTCACTTCGTATCCACTTGTCTTTCATTTTTTCCTTTAAGTTATTTCTCTGGCCATAAGTGTAGATACGTATATATGGTTAGGACTCGGTGCTCTCACTGCCCAGGCCCCGGGTTCAATCCCTGCTCAGGGAACTAAGATGCTGCAAGCCACGCGGCGTGGCCAAAAGAAAGACGTGGTACATATAAAAAATGGAATGCTACTCGGCCATAAAAAGAATGAAATAATGCCATTGCAGCAACATGGATGGACCTAGAGATTATTATATTAAGTGAAGTAAGTCAGAAAGAAGAAGACATATGCAATATATCACTTTTATGTGGAATCTAAAATATGACACAAATGAACTTATTTACAAAATAGAAACATACAGACAGAAAATAAACTTGTTACCAAAGGGGAAAATTGGGGGGAAGAGATAAATTAGGAGTTTGGGATTAACAGATACATACTACTATATATAAAATAGATAAACAACAAGGTCCTACTGTATAGCACAGGGAACTATACTCAGTATCTTGTCATAAACTATAATGGAAAACAATCTGAAAAAGAATAGATACATAGGGCTTCCCTGGTGGCACAGTGGTTAAGAACCCGCCTGCCGATGCAGGGGACACGGGTTCGAGCCCTGGTCCGGGAAGATCCCACGTGCTGTGGAGCAACTAAGCCTGTGCACCACAACTACTGAGCCTGTGCTCTAGAGCCCGGGAGCCACAACTACTGAAGTCCACACACCTAGAGCCCGTGCTCCACAACAAGAGAAGCCACCGCAATGAGAAACCTGTGCACCGCAGGGAAGAGTAGCCCCTGATCACCACAGCTAAAGAAAGCCTGCGCGCAGCAACAAATGCAATGCAGTCAAAAAAAAAAAAAAAGATACGTATATGTGTAACTGAGTCACTTTGCTGAACACCAGCAACACTGTAAGTAAACTCTACTTCAGGAAAAAAGTAAAATTTTTAAAAATTATATATATATACATATTTAAATCTCTCCCTTTTGGGGGGCTTGGCCCTTGGTGGTTTAATTTGCTTGTTTACAATTGTGGTAAAATACACATAACATAAAATTTTCCATGCTCATCGTTGTAGGTGTGCACTCAGCAGCGTTAAGTACATTCACATCGCTGTGCAGCCGCCTCCAGGACCCTTTTCATCCTGCAAACCTGAAACTCTGTCCCCACTAAACAACACTCCCCACATTTCAGTCCCTTTTAAACCGCAGGTTTCCTGTGCTCTTTTCTTTCTCTTGTAATTTGTCCGTGGAAGAGCCTAGGCCATTGGACCTGTGGAGTTTCACACGGTCAGCTTGGCGGGCTGTGTTCTTGAGGTGCAGATTGAGGTTTTCTCGTCCGTCTGGATTTCTTGCAAATTGGCAAGAACTCAGACTCCAGTCGAGTCCCTTTGGCAAGGCTGTAGGGGGCACAGTGTGTACCGGGCGGCCTCGGCAGCACTGGCGCTCGCCGCCTGGGGCACGGCTGGCGCTGCGCCGGTTCGCTGGGTGCCTTGATGAAGAGATGCTCTTCACCTGCCACTCAGCCACGCAGAAGTGTGGCTCATGGGGGAACTGCAGGCTCAGCTGTTGGCTCCTTTGTTTTGTCAGTTTTCAAGATAATACACTGGTCCCCTATCATCTTCTAAAGGTGATCATTGCTCTTTAAAAATATCATAGGGACTCATGAATTCAAACATGTTCGAGAAATTTCAGTTCATTGCAGTTTTTACCATTATTTTTTAAATTAATTTTTATTGGAGTATAGTTGATTTACAGTGTCATTTTAGATTCTGCTGTACAGCAAAGTGAATCAGCCGCACGTATCCGTATATCCCCTGTTTTTTAGATTATATTCCCATCCAGGTCACCACAGAGCACTGAGTAGAGTTCCCTGTGCTAGACAGTAGGTCCTTATTTGTTATCTATAGTTATTACCATTATTGGAGCTCAAATTGTGTCATCTCCGGGGAGTGGGGAGACTTCTTCAAGTTCTGAGTCCTTTGATGATGAACTAAGCTCATGGTGTATATTTCTTGCCCCAGCCTCCAGTTCCCCGTGAGAGGTGGGATCAGGACACACCCCTCCCCTGGGGCTGGCCTTGGAATGACAGCGCCATCACTGTGCTCCCAGTCTCTGTTTTCATTAAAAAAATTTTTTTTTGACCACGCCATGTGGCTTGCAGGATCTTAGTTCCCAACCAGGGATCAAACCCGGGCCCTCAGCAGTGAGAGCATGGAGTCCTAACCGCTGGTCCGCCAGGGAGGTCCCTCTTTGTTTTTAGTTTTATTAATCTCATGACCACTTCTTGATAGTCACTTTTTACCCCCATTTAAATATCAGAATGAGACTTCCCCGGCGGTCCAGTGGTTAGGACTCTGCGCTCTCACTGCCGAGGGTCCAGGTTCGATCCCTGGTCGGGGAACCAAGATCCCACATGTGGTGTGGTGCAGGCCCCCCCCTCAAAAAAAATTAAAATAAATAAATATCAGGAAGGGAAGGGTTATACTGCTGGTTCTCAAAGTGGGGTCCTCAGACCGGCAGTGTCAGCTCACCGGGGAATGTGTGAAAAATGAATGCCTGAGCCCGCCCGGGCCTGCAGGTTGGAGTGGGGAGAGGGGACGGCGGCTGGTGGTGCTTAACGAGCCTGCTGTGATTCTGATGCCCCAGGAGACCCCCTGACCCTTGCACTTGAACTGGGATACCTGCTCAGCCCGCTCTTTCTCTGCTGCCCTAAACCACCAACCTCCTAGCTTTTTAATTGGGTGAAGTAATGTTACTTGCTGAAAAAGGTCATTTCCCCCTCCCGCCTGCCGGAGAGAAATGGGTGGGCTTGTGCGTGTGCGGTCTCCTCCTCCTGCCACGTGGAGGGCCACACTGAGGCCAGAACCCCGGCAATGTGGTCTTGGGCCTTGTGGTGGGGGGCAGACTGAGCCATCTGTCTGTTTCCTGCAGCTGCTCAGATGGAAGTCAAGCAACCCTTTATTCTCTCCTCCATGAAGCTTCCTCTTCTGGATACCAATAGCAAGGTAAGTCAGCGGGCAGCCCTAGCTCCGCCGTGAGCAGCTGCGGGCAGTGTGGCCGCCACTGACCCGGCGGCCACCTCTCAGCCAGGCCAGACCTCAGTGGGCGCGTGCAGGCCTGGGCACCTGCCAAGCTGTGTGTCTGGGACCCCCAGCTTCCTCCTGATGCAGTTAACCAAGTATGAAGTTAGGAAGCGGTCCCCAAAACCACCTTGGGGTTCAATCGTTCTCTAGAAGAACCCCCAAGCGCACAAGAGTCGTCATACCCACGTTATGGTTTATTACACCAAAAAGACGGAGACTAACCTCAGCCACAGAAGAGGCACAAGGGGCAGGCCCAGGAGGCTCCAAAGTCGGACCGCTGTTCTCCTCTCCCTGCGGAGCCGTGGGCAGCCTGGGCTCCCTGGCAGTGCTGTGCTGGCTGCCCCCCAGGGAAGCCCCCAGCCTTGTGTCTGGGGTCTCTGTTGGTCCTCTGTCACGGAGACCTCAGCGTCCAGCCCCTCCTGGCCCGAAGCCCCCACCCTCAACCATCACATTGTTAGGTGACTCAGCGTGGCCGAAGCCTCAGGGAAACGAGGACCCGGGGCTCAGGGGGGACATCCAAGGGCTTGGGGGCGATGCCCAGAGCCGAGGGCAGGGCTGATCCTCCCTCCTCGGGCTCAGCGGCAGCAGGGCCCCTCAGCTCTGTCCTGGGGCTGCCCCAGCCTTTGCGCCCATCCTGGCACCCTGTTCTTTGGGACCTTCTGTGAGAGTTTCAGAAGCTACTGAAATGGACCCCAAACCACCTGCATCTGTTTCAGGGCCCCCGTGCCCTGGGTCACCCCCAAGGGGCCACACCGCGTGCCGCCAACAGTGTCAGTGGCCAGACGCACTCAGCCTGAGCGGCCCTCATGCTCCCACATCGCTCACTCCCTCCAGACCTGTCAGCCCCACGGTCACTCAGGACACACGTGTAGTTGGGGGCACAGGGCAGTGATGTGCGACCTGAGATCCGGGGGCGGAGAGGCGTCACCGGGACACAGGGGAGGGTCCCCAGGGAGGGGCATCGGGCCGCTGTCTGGATGCAGTGTGGGAGCAGGAGGCCCTGGAGGAGGCACCCGCCCCGGGAAGAGGGTGCTGTTTCCGGCCACGACGGCCCAGCCATTCCTTGGAGCGCCAGACAGAGTTATCAAAGGGGCTGGACAGCAGGCTCAGAACTCTCAGGAGTGTTTGGGTGACAAGTGCAGACTTGGGGACCTTGCCCAGAAGGGCAAAACGGGGTTGGGAGATGCCCAAGGAGGCGCCGGCCCGTGTCGGGAGCCAGAGAGCAGCAGGGCTGGCGCCCGGGAGGGGAGGGGCTGGGGGAAAGAGGAGGAAGAGGCCTTCCCCTGGGGATGTGAGCGTGGCCGCAGGCTGGCCTTCGTAGCAGGGCTCTGGGGAGCAGGTGGGGGCAGGTACAGGCGCAGGCAGAGGGAAGGGTGAGATTTCCATCGCCCAGCTGGGCCGTCGTGCTGTCCGGCGCTCCTCTGAGGCCCTTGCCGCTCTCCCTCGGTCCGGGCAGGTGAAGCGGGCCGTGGTGCAGGTGATCAGTGCCATGGCCCATCACGGCTACCTGGAGCAGCCTGGAGGCGAGGCCATGATCGAGTACATCGTGCAGCAGTGCGCGCTGCCCCCCGAGGCGGAGGTAAGGGCGCCGCCTCACCCTCCTGCTCCTGGGCCCCTGATCCCCCACCTCCGTCGGGGGCATTGTCACATGGGCCAGTGATTTGTTGTCTTACTGCTGAGTAGCATTCCGTGGTGCGGACATGCCAGTCTGTCATCCACTCTCTAGAGGAAGGAGACTCCAGTTGTCTGCAGTGTGGCAGTTACGAAAAAAGCCACAGTGACCGTGTGGGTACAGGTTTCTGTGGGAGCATGCGTTTGTACACCTGGGCAAGCACGATTGGAAAGTGTGCATTTAATTTCATAAGAAATCTCCAAAGGGTTTTCTGAAGCGGCTGTGCCGTCTCATGGCCCCAGCAGCAGCGCATGAGAGGCCCTGTGGGCACTGGCAGGCTCGGGTCCGGGCTGTTTGTTTCTCAAGCTGTCCTGACAGGCTGGCATCTCACCAATGACCAATGTTTGCCATCCCCATGTCTTCCTTAAGTGTCTGTTCACAGCTTTTGCCTATTTTTGAGTTGTTTACTTTCTTATTATTGAGTACGGAGTGTTCTTTATATATTTTGGATGCAAGTCCTTTATCAGATTTATGGTTTGTAAATATTTTCTGACAAGTCTGTTGCGTCATACTTATCTTTTTATTTTCTTAACAATGTCTTTCAAAAAGCAGATGTTTTAATATTTTAGAAGTCCACTTTATCAGGTTTTTATTTATAGCTCTTGCTTTTGGTGTTCTAGCTAGTAAATCCTCTCTTAACCAAAGGTCACAAGGATGTTTTCCTGTGTTTTCTTCTAGAAGTTTTAACTTCGAGGTTTTACACGTAGATTTGTGATCCATTTTAAGTTAATTTTCTTTAATGTGAGGTGTGCTTGTTCAGGCTCATTACTTTGCACGTGGATGTGCAGTTGTCCCAGCACCATCTGCTGAAAAGACTCTTCTTTCCACGTGGATGAGTTGCCTTTGCATCTTTGTCAAAATCAAGTGACTTTGTGGACTCTCTTTTGCTCCACTGGTCTGCATCTGTCCTTTTGTCGGGACCACACTGTCTTGCCTGAAGCTTTACAGTAAATTCTGGAGCAAAGTAGCATGAGTCCTCTAACTTCAGTCTTCTTTTCTAATTCTTTCGGCTATTATAGTTCCTTCACTTATCCATATAAATTTTAGAATCATCTTGTTGATTTCTACAAAAATAAACCTATTAGAATTTTATTTATTTGTTTTTATTTTTGGCTGCGTTGGGTCTTCATTGCTGCACGCGGGCTTTCTCTAGTTGCGGCGAGTGGGAGCTACTCTTCGTTGCGGTGCACGGGCTTCTCATTGCAGTGGCTTCTCATTGCAGAGCACGGGCTCTAGGCGCGCGGGCTTCAGTAGTTGTGGCGCACGGGCTTAGGAGTTGTGGCTCACAGGCTCTAAAGCGCAGGCTCAGTAGCTGTGGCGCACGGGCTTAGTTGCTTTGCGGCATGTGGGATCTTCCCGGACCAGGGCTTGAACCCGTGTCCCCTGCATTGGCAGGCGGATTCTTAACCACTGTGCCACCAAGGAAGCCCACCTACTATAATTTTGACTGGGATTGTGTTGAATCTGTAGACTCTTCGGGAAGAATTGATGTCTTTTGATGAATTGATGTTGTCTTCCCATCTATGAAAATGGTGCATTACATTTACTTAGGTCATCTTTGATTTCTTTCGTCAGTACTTCGTAATTTTAAGCGTATAGATTCTGCACATATTTTGTTAGATCTGTAACTATGTTTTTAGTGCTATTGTAATAGTATAGTTTTGTTAATTTCAATTTCCAATTGTTCATTGCTAGTGTGTAGAAATACAGTTGATTTTTACATGTTGACCTTGTATCCTGTGGCCTTACTTTTTATAGATTCTTTGAGATCTTCTACATGGAATGCCATGTTTTCCAATAGACAGCTCAATCTTCCTTTCCAATCTGAATGCCTTTTATTTCTTTTTCTGGCCTTATTGCCTTGGTTAGAATCTCCATTACAATGCTGAGTACAAGTGATGAGCGCAGACATCCTTGCTTTGTTTCCATTCTAAGGGGAACACATTCAGTCTTTTAATATTAAAGATTCTGCTTTCAATTCTTTTGAATTTGAAATGGACATAAATGATTGCTTTTTAGGTATTGAATTCCTTGCAGTGCCAAGATAAACGACACTTGGTCATGATTTATAATGTTTTTAATATATTGCTGGATTTGATTTCCTGATTCTTTGTTGAGAGATTTTGCACCTCTTCAAGAGGGTTATTGGCCTATACTTTCCTGTAATGTCTCTCTCTGGTGATCCTTCATTTAGGTGAGTTTGGACATGTCCCCTCCTCTTCTAACTTATGGAAGAGTTTGTGAAGATTTGGTATTTTTTCCTTAAATCTTTGGTAGAATCCGTCAGTGGAACTACATAGGCCTGGAGGTTTCTTTGTTGAAAAGCTTTTAACCATGAATTGTTTCATAGACAAAGAACTCTTTAGGTTATCTGTTTTCTTGAGTAAGCTTTGATGGTTTGTCTCTGGGTAAAGGGTCCTAAGGCCACCTACATGCTTGGTGCTTCACTAGAAGGACTTGTAGGACTCAGAGGTAACTGTACTCGCAGCTAAAATCCATGTGCACGTTTCCTGTGTGCTCCTGGGAGGGGCCCCACAGAGCACACTCCCTCCTGCATCAGAGAGATGCAGCCCAGGGAAGCCCATCTGACAGCCTGAGTCAAGCTTGTTACTGGACGTAGGCATCTTCTGCCACAGCCAGCAAAATGCCAGACTCCCAGGGGAGCCCGTGTTCAGTGCTCAGGCAGCCAAAACAGTCTTACTTCTCACTTAGGGAAGTTTCAAAAGACGAGTTCCCGGATGTAAAATGTTTCAGGTGCTGTGGAAGAGAGTATGGTGGGTCTTCAAACAATTAAAAACAGAGTTACCATATGATCTGGCAATTCCACTTCTGGGTATTTACCCAAAAGAAATGAAAACGGGATCTTGAAGAGATACTTGCACACCCATGTTTGTAGCAGCGTCATTCACGATAGCCAAGAGGTAGAAGCAGCCCAAGTGTCCATCAAGGGATGACTGGGTAAACACAGTCTGCTCTACCTATATAGTAGAATGTTACTCAACCTTAAAAAGGAGGGAGATTTGGACACATGTTACAACATGTGTAAACTTTGATAACTTGCTGATTAAAGTTTTCTCTACTAGTTTTAGCATCAGTTGTTCATTTTCTAACTCCATTAATTTTCTATACTTATTTTTTTGGCCTTTTGTTGTGACAAAGAGCTTTTTGCTATTTTTATGTTCATATATAACATCTCAGTGTGGATTCATGGGTTACTCTTTCATGCATTTCTGTCATTGGTTTTGGTGGTCAAATTGTTCTGAGTTTGGCCTGTGGGAGCCCCTGTGGAGGGGGTTCCTGTGTCCTTGAGGCGAGGCACGTCTCCATCATTTTTTGAGTGAGCCTTTCCTTGTTTTCTGGCACAAGAAGATGTTCCAGGCTCACCTGACCTGTCCTTACCTCTAGCTCTGTGGACACTTTTCAGATGAGCTCTTTTTATCTTTTATTTCTGAGGGGAATTTGTCTCCTCTATCTCTTTAATTTTTTCTTGCTCTCCATTTTTCTCTCTCATTCCAGCACTTCTGTTATCTGAATGTTAGCACTTCTTTAATATCTTTCTTTTTCGTTTCCTTGAAGTCTTCAATCTGTTCTTCCAAGTCAGTAATTTCTTTCTTAACAGCAACCATTTCACTATTAATTTCTTGAATCAAATTCTGTATTTAACTGTTATACTCTTTCACATGTTTTTCTTGTTCTTGGTTCATATTAATATTTTCCCACCTATAGTATGTTTTTCAGGTTAAGTTTATGTTCTTGGTCTATGTGTCCTAATAGTTCTACTTTTGTTGGGCTTTGTATGTGTCCTCAGTGTTTACTATTGGATAGTTTGCAGTTTCTGTGTGGATTCTTTATTAACCCAAAGTTTCTTTTAGGATGTTTAAAGTTTTCTAGGTGATTTGCTTTTCATGGCTACTGTGGGTTTGTAATTTTATTGCGTTCTCTACATTGAGTCTGGCCAGGTTTATTTTTGCTTCTAAGAGTTTGTTGAGATCTTCTTTTTAGCCTAATAGGTGGTCAGACTTTAAAAGTTGTTTGTGTGTATTTGGTATTAAGACTTATCTGTATTTTTAGAGCATGCTTTAAAAATTGCTGTTTAGGCCCTATTAAATACCTCTATTTTTTCTACTCCATCTTTGATTTCTCAGGGAGAGGTGTTAAATGTCTCCTACAGTCATTGCAGTTTTCCCAATTTCTCTTGGTTTTCAGTGTTTGCTTTTTGGTATTTCAAAGCATGAGTTGAAGACTCAGAGTGTTTGGAGAGCAGAGTCCTTTCCCTCATGGAAGGTTCCCAGGGAGCTGGGCCCTGGAGCACTGTCTCCTCAGGTCTGAGAGAAGCCACTGGCCCATCGGGTTCCAGAGCTTGTCTCTGTTCTTTGTAGAAAATGCCGTTTTCTCGCCGATGATCAGGTCCACAAAGGGCCTCCGGTTTCTGGGGACATCGACATTGCCCATCAGGACAGAGTCACGGTTCCCTCTGTTCTGGTGGCTGAACCAAGCCTGCTGAGCCGGCTTCCTTGGGCGATTTTAGTGCAGAGTGAGCTTCCTGCCTGTGACGGGTGACATGGGCGTCCCCTCAGTGAGGGCTGGGCAGGGTCTGTCCTGCTTCGCTCAGGCCGTCTCCTCAGGGCCGGAGCCCACGACGGTGTGACCTGGAGAGCAGAGAGCACACACTCTGCCCTCCCCTCCGGCAGCCTCAGAAGCTGGGCGCCGACAGCGAGGCCCCGGAGGCAGACAGCGTGCGGGCCATCAGTGTCAGCACCCTCTACCTGGTCAGCACCACCGTGGACAGGATGGGCGACGTGAGTGCCGCCCACCCCCTGGGACCCACCGCGCCCCTCCTGAGCCCTCGGCCCGGGGGTCTGCTGCCCGCACACCCGGGAGCGGGTGCAGGGAGGCTGCGTGTGCCTGCAGACTCCTGTGCTGCTGCCCCCAGGTCCTCTGGCCATACCTGCTCGAGTTCCTCATCCCCGTGCGCTTCACCGGGGCGCTGACCCCGCTCTGCAGGAGCCTCGTGCACCTGGCCCAGAAGAGGCAGGAGGCGGGGGCCCACGCCCTCCTCATTCACTACAACGGCAACGGTGCGCCCCCGGCCCTGGCCCGGACCCCCAGCCCACCTTGACCCCAGGGCGCGGGCGGCCCTGAGTGTTGCACGTCTGTCTCCCCCGCAGCGACCCTTCCATCTCCCTACGCCATGACCACCAGGCTCCTGGTAAGCAGTGCACTGGGGGGCTTGCTTTCCCAGAAGCACCACCTCCCCAGGCAGGTGGCCGCTGGGCAGCCGCGCACGCTGGGGATGTCGGGGAGGAGTGGGCCCTCTCCTTTGTCCCCGTCCTCACCCTGTCACTGCTGTGAGAAGGACACCGTCTCGCAGTGGGGACTGTCAGGTGCTCCAGGCGGGGTTTTGGGGAGCTGCGTCTCTGGGGGCTTCTTGCCCCACCTGGGTGGCCGTGCTCGGCCTCGTGTGGGGCGTTGGGGCGCTGTGGCCCTGGGCGCCGGTGGAGAACCCGCTTCTGGCTCCTCCAGGCCGTGTCTTCCAGCCCCTACCTGGGGGACGGTCGCGGGGCGGCCTCGCTGCGCCTCCTGAGCGCCCTTCACCGGGACATCCATCCAATGCTGGGTCAGCGGTGGGCGACCGCCATCCCCCTGCTGCTGGAGCACCTGGACGGTGAGGCCCAGAGGTGGGCGGCGCTGGTCCTCCTCTGATGTCGTGTTTTCAGCCAGTCGGCACCAAGCCCGGGCAGTGGGGACCAGGGTTTTGAAAGTTGGAAGAAATGGCCTCTGCTGTGGTTCAGGAAAGGGCCTGGACAGCAGGGCTGACAAGATGCTCCCTGCTGGTTGTCACCTGGGGGCACACTGGACGTGGACGCAGCCCTTTCTTCCGCTGTGCTAGAGTTGACGGGGCCAGGCGGGGGGCGGTGCGGGGGGCGGTGCTCTGAGCACTGCACTCCTGCCTGTGGGCTGAGCGGATGACTGGTCGTTTCAGGATATACGGAGGAAACCCTGTCACGGAAGGAATGGGAGGAGAAGCTGCTGACGGTGAGAGAAGGGAGAGGAGGCGAGAGCGTAGCCTGTCTTGGACCCAGGGGCCTTTTCTGGCCCGGGTGGGGAGAGCTTGGGGCAGCAGATGCTAGGGGAACTGCACCTCCCCAGGGTTGCGATGTTTGCCTTGACCTAGCGGTGTGGCTGGGCGAGGGGCAGAGGGATAGGTGGGTGTCTCTGGGGGTGAGCACTGCCTACTGACCTCACAGATTGTCACCCTGCTGTGACAGAGTCACATTACAGGGGCTTTGAGCTGCTCTGGCCACTGGAGCCTTCTCTCCTCTCCCCTGCTTGGCTCAGAGCTGTCTGTGCCCCCTTGTGGTACGTGCCTGACCACCCAGAATTTGTTTTGTCTGGGCTCGAAAGTGATCTACAGCTATTCAGAGCCATGGCACAGGACCCTGAGGTCCCTGCCTGTGACACCCCCAGGCATTGGGTCCCTCCCCAGCCAGCCCAGTGAAAGGCCGAGCTCCGGCCCCTCATTGGTAGAGCTCCTGCCCGCAGTTCCTTCGAGACACTCTGGCTGTTGTGTCTGACAACACATGGATTTGCCAGCTGAGCCTGGAGATGTGCAAGCAGCTACCCAACTACAACGGGACGCCCCTGGAGAAGGTGCAGGGCGAGGGGGGAACGCCCCGGGAGGAGGTGCAGGGGGAGGGGGACCCCCTGCTAGGAGGAGGTGTGGGAGGACAACCTGCCGGGGTGTTGTGGGCATGGTCCTCAGTTCCTTTTCCTTGGTTCCGTGTCACTTGCTCCCTGAGCCTGTCTCTGGTGGCCCCTGCGGTCCTGGCAGAGGCTGGGCGAGAAGGCCTGCGAGCCCCCTCGTAGTGGCTGACGGCGGGGCGGTGCAGCGGCTCCGCACCCCCTCCTGCTCCTCACACGCCGCCCAGGACTCCTCTGGTCCTTGCGGTGGTCAGTATCGTGGGCTCCCGCGTCCGCTGGCAGCGCGGGCACCGCCAGGGGCAGCGCTTTGGTAGTGCTGGGCGTCCCTCTACTCGGGAGCCAGGCACAACCCTGTTCTCTGACTTCGTTGCAGAACTTCCTGTATAAATGCATAGGAACTACCCTGGGTGCTGCTTCAAGTAAGGAGGTGGTGAGAAAACATCTGCAGGAGCTGCTGGAAACCGCCAGATACCAGGAGGAGAGCGAGCGTGAGGTGGCCGCCCCTTCCCCACGGGAGGCCCGGATGCCCGCAGGCTTGCTGGCAGTGGTCACTCTCTGTCCTCTCAGACGTGCAGCCAGCGTGTGTACCTGTGTGTATGTGTGTGTGGTGTGCACAGACGCACTGGATGGTGTGCACATGCATGTGTACTCCTCTCCGTCCCCGACCTTGCCCAGGTGTGAGTGCACCTGTGTACCTCCCCAGGGCCTTGCCTGTTGCTTGGGGATCTGTGCCAGCTCCCACCTGGATGACACCCTGGCCCAGCTGGAGGACTTTGTAAAGTCAGATGTGTTCAGAAAATCTGCCGGCATTTTCAACATTTTTAAGGTACAAAGGTCAGGCTGACAGCTGAAGGGGAGGTCTGGGGTGGGCCTGGCCTGTGATTTTGTCTTAGCCGTGGTACCCTGCATTTTGAGGTTCTGTGGGGTGGAGGGTTGGTCCTGGCGCCTCCTGGGCTTTGGTGCCTCGCACGTTGGGGGTGGGTCAGGGAGCTGGCATCCGGTCGTGGGCGGGGCTGGCGGATGAGGGCTCCCTCCCAGCTGGTGACTGGGGCAGTGAGAGGGGCTCTGGGCAGCAGGGATGGGGGCGGCCACCTTCCTCTCCCACCGCCTATCTGTGCGTCCTCTGCCCCCTGGTGGCCAGTGGAGGCTGCGTGCTCGCTGAAGCCCCACTGGGGGCTGGACCCCCGCTGTAGGCCTCCACCCCAGCCCTGCCCCTAGGTTTTCAGTCTCCGTGCCTGGGTCAGCCGGTGACAGAATCTCAGGGCTGTGTAGTGTGAACAGGCCCTGAGGACGGAGGGGGGCTCCTGGGCAGCCACCAAGCGAAGGCAGGGACCCCACCTCTGGCCCTTCCATTGCTCTCAGCCCCCCAGCTCTTCCTCCTGCTTGCCCCTCCCACCTTGGTCCCCTACTGCGTCCTTTCCCCTCTACCCCTTGGTCCCCAGCAGGCCCGAGCCTGCCCAGTCCTGTCCCGTCCTGCTGTTCCCGACCTTGGGGTTCTCTTCCTCCCGACCAGCTGTGCCCTTCTTCCCACGCACGTGGGGTCGGAGTGCTTGGCTGCTGGCGGGGGTGGGGGGGTGATTGTGTCACAGAGCCCTGCTGAAGCCTCCGGCCTCTCAGGATCGGAGTGAGAACGAGGTGGAGAAAGTGAAGAGCACGCTGATCCTGTGCTACGGGCACGTGGCAGCGCGGGCCCCCCGCGAGCTGCTGCTGGCCAGGGTGGAGTCGGACATCTTCCGGAACATGTCCCAGTGCTTCAGCACCAAGGTGGGTGCCCGGCCGTGTCGTGGGGAGGGAGAGAGGGAGGGGTGCCGCCACTGGGGCCTCACGCGCTAACTCATGTCACCTCTGTCGTTCAGGTTCTGGGGATAAAGGTAGAGACCAAGGTACAGTGTGCAGGAGTGGAGCGGGAGCTCTGCTTTCCTCTCGCCTTCGGGCGGGGCCGTGAGCTTCCGGGGCGGCAGCCAGGGGTGCTCACTGGGGCTTCCTGGTCCCAGTCCAAGGGCAGAGCATTCGGGACACCCCTCCGGGGCCTGTCCCCACCACCTCGGAGCAGAACGGGGGCCCAGGAGCTCCTTCTCTGGCCCAGGCCCCGGACGGCGGGTGGGAAGGAGGGGGAGGTGAGGGCTCGCAGGCTGGGCGCGGGGCCTCGGCTGCAGCCCCTCTCCTGGCTCTGCTCCCTGACGCTCACGGCTGCCCTCTTGGCCAGCGCCGGGGAGGGGTGAGTTCTGCAGCCAGTGACAGTGGCCTCTGGCCTCACTAACGTGTTTCCCTCTGGACTCTGCGGCACTAACCTGGCAGCCCCCTCTGGAGCGGCTGGGCCTCCCCTGAAGGAGCAGCCCCTCCGCCCCGGCTCCCCTGCAGCCAGCTGGGCGGCGGGGCTGTGCTGAGAGGGGTCGCTCTGACTGAGTGGGGGGCAGCCCCCTGCTGCCGGGGCTCTTCTTGGGCAGCAGGTTCCCCTCCACCTTGGGAGCACCTCCAGCCACCCCACTGGTGGATGGAGCGGGCGTCTGCCTACGGCGTCTGCCCGGGGCCGTGACCCGGGGCCCCCCAGGCCCAGGCCGGGCAGAGAGCCGAGGGCCCCGGGTTCCCTCACAGACCCCCCGTGGCCCACGTGGAGGGCTGGCCAAGAGCCCCAGAGTGGAGGGGGGCGTTTCTGGCTTTGGCGGGAAGAGCGGGCCGGTGGTCTGGTCTCGCTGCTGTGGGCAGCCCCCGTCCTGGCTCAGCCCCACGGGCCTAGAGGGAGCGGCTGCCGCCTCGGGCCTTGGTGCCTTCCCGCAGCCCCGCGTCCCCGCAGGACCCGGCCCTGAGGCTGTGCCTCGCGCGGAGCGTGTGCATGGCCAGCCAGGCCATCTGCAGCAGCTCCCGCGGCAGCTCGTTCCAGCTGTTGAGGAAGCCGGAGCTGGTGGCTCAGATGATGGTGAGTGCCGGCGGGGCCTGGGCAGGGGCCTGCGTGCTCGAGCGGGCTGAGGGGCGGCGGCTGAGCGGGCGGCTGGCTGGGAGGCAAGCCGGTGCTGTGGCCAAGGGCCATCCGGCGGCTGCTCCCGCAGGAGTTCATCAAGGCCGAGCCCCCGGACTCCCTGAGGACGCCCATTCGGAAAAAGGCCATGCTCGCCTGCACTTACCTGGTGTATCCTTTCCTCCGGCGGCTGGGGGGCCTGGCCGGGGGGCCCCTCTGTGTGAGCGCTGGGCCCTTAACTCGAGGCTCAGCTCCCTGGAGCCGGCGCTGGAGGGGCAGGCGCAGGCGGACCTGATCCACAGCTGCCTGCATGGCGTTATGGCCGTGCTGCCTGAGCCCGAGGGGGTGGACGGCCACCAGGAGGTAAAAGCATGGCCCCGGCTGCGGGTGCCCGTGCGCGGGTGGCAGGGTCACTGCGGGACCGGCCGCTTCTCTCGTTCCAGCCCCTGTACCTGGACACCGTGCAGGCCCTCAAGGACTTACTGACAAGCCTCCTTCAGCGAAACATGACCCCCCAGGGCCTGCAGGTCATGGTGGAGGTGTGCGGTGGGTGTGCGCTTCCCCGGGGCAGGGACGCCGTGGGGACAGTGTGCTGCACTATGCAAGGGGGGGGGAGGCGGTCTGTGAGCGGCGGGGGGACCCTCTCCTGCCTGGGCAGGTATGCAGATGGGTGCGGTCCCCGACCCAGATGGGGGCCCCGAGCTGGTTCTCCCCTGCCCTCCATCACATGGTGCCGGGATGGAGAGACCCTGAGGTGCCCCAGACATGCACTCCTGACCTTCTGGGGCCATCGCAATGGCAGACTGGCCTGCGGTGGCCTGCGGCATGGCTTCCTGCCCTTGCAGCACCGCAGTGGGCTGGGGCAGGACCGACCCACTCCTAGGAACACCCTGTCCCTCTGTATGCCTGACTTGCTCTGGGTGGCCGTGGCCGTGAGCCAGGCCAGCAGGACGGAGTGACGGGGCAGGGTGCACTGCACAGGGGGCTTGCTCTGACCTGGCACACTGGCCCCCACACCCAGAAGGGTGGCTGTAGGCAGGGCACCTATATGAAGCCCCCCTCTTCCCCAGCACCTGAGCCCATGGATCAAGTCCCCGAGGGGCCACGAGCGGGTGCGGGCGCTTGGCCTGAGCGCCTGCCTGCTGCAGTACTTCCTGAAGCACCTGCACATCAGCGTGAGTACCCAGGTGGCGACCCGCATGGCCACTCCCTTGCCCTGTCCCCATGCCTGGCCCCTCGGCTTGGGCACCACTGCCTGGGGCCCTTGCGTCTCTGAGTGCCAGCACGCTCTCTGCCCTTCGCCCAGCTGCTGCCTGGGCTCATCCCGCATCCCAGTGAGTGCCACCGTCCTCTTTCTGGGCCGTGGACGGAGGACCATGAGGGCCAGGAATTGTCCTCAGGGCTGGCCTTTGTGTCGATCTGATGGGCACCCTCGTCCTTGGGAGCGGGAGCATGGGCCGGGACTAACGCATGATGTGCTCCCCAGAGGAGGGAAAGGGTGACGGGGACCTGGGTGTGAAAGGAGAAAAGGAGGGCGTTCGCGGCAGAAGCAGCAGTTTGGGCAAAGGCAGGGGGACCTGAACCCACGAAATGCTGCGGAAAAGGCAAGTATTATTCGGTGGTTGGAGTGGGTGGGAAGGAGCTTGGTCCAAGAACCGTGCGGTTATTATGCGTTTTAATATTTGCTAAGAGTAAGCAGCTCCTTTTCACGTTTTCAGAATTTCACAGTTCTTTCAAGGCCATTAATCAGGTGGTTTTAGGGTAGATTGGACACAGTCCTCAAATGCTCCCAGCACGGCTTTATGGGGGCATGCACCCCACATTTTCGTGTGTTGAGCAGTAACATCTTTTAATAATGGGCCTTTCCATCCAGGTCCCTCTGGGTCCCTCAGAAGCAGGTTCTGGGTCACAGGTTCTGTTGCTGTTGTCAGCGTGACTTTTTCTCCCACTGTATTTAATAATTTGCTTATTGCTGGTAGGCAGGAAAACTATGGATTATTGGGTATTTAGGAACTGGGTAGTTTATAAGATTCCGTTGTTACTTCTAATGAATTTTTGATTAATTCTCTGTGCTCTTCAGATACAGTCATCATAGTTTACAAATGCCGCGAGTTTGGCCTTTCTCCCCCGATATTGATGCATGTTAGTTCGTGCTGCCGTTAGCAGGAAGGTGAAAGCTGGCGGCAGCCCCAAGCCTTTACGGTCTCACTCTTAAGCACGATGTTTGATTTGGTTGGCAGTATTTATTTTTCGTCGTGTTCCAGAAGCATCTGTCTGTTTGCTCGCTTAGACGGCTTTTCCCACCCAGGTTCTCCTGTGGCCTGTTTTTCATGTAACCCTGGTCCAACCAGAGTTCACATTTGTTTGTGATGAGACAGAGCTCTGCCCTCACTAAGAGGAACAGCAGCTGGCGGTCCTCTGTCCGACCTTCCCGCCTTCCGGAAGTCCCCTCTGGTGACTCCCAGCAGCCTGGGAGCCCTACACGTCCTTGAGGAGCCTGTGCAGGACAGGGGCGGGGCGGGGTGCTTCCCTGGGGAGGCCTCTCGTGTGGGGGGCTGACAGCCCGCTGGTGGAGCCACAAAGGCCGAGGGCTGTGTGACGGCGGGGGCGGTAGTTGACGTCCCCGTGTCCAGGGCGTAGGAAGCAAGGCCCTTTGCTAAGAGCAGGGTCGGGAAGGCTTAGTATTTGAGGAGAGCAGAAAAGGCTCTGAAAGATGGGACCAGGACCCAATTAGGAGGAGAGGGGTCTCATGCAGCAGCCCCCTTACCTGATAGGGGGTTTGCCTTCTGGGGCAGGGACTTCCCATGTGTCTGCTGAGGCAGCAGAGCCTGACCGTCCCTCTGCCTGCACACACCTACTCGCCCAGCCCTCCTCCCCTCTTGGGGACCCGCACTTGGAGGGTGAGGGTCGCCATGCAGGAGGAGGAGCTTGACAAGGGGCCATGCTGGCCAAAGGGATGGACAGGGGCTGCCCTTCTAGTCACACCCCTGCCCATATCTGGGTGCAGGTGGCACCTGCCCACCGCAGCATCTCCTGAGCTCCAGCCCCCATCTCTGGCCATCTGCCCCCCGTGCCCCTACAGCACCCGCACATCTGCCTCTCCAGGCCCTGGTGCCCTTCCACAACCTGGGCCTCCTGCTCGGCCTCTTCTCCCCACGGTGCGCGGACCTACGGCCTGCCACCCGCCAGGAGGCTGTGAGCTGTGTCTACTCCCTGCTCTACCTCCAGCTGGGCTACGAGGGTGAGCCCCTGGCTGGGCAGAGGGGCAGGGGGTGTGGTGAGGGAGCAGAGTCGGGGCCTCCGGAGGCCGGGGAGGCCTCCCCCCAGCCCTGCGCTCCCTCCCGCCTCTGCAGGCTTCTCCCGCGATTACCGGGACGATGCGGTTGAGCAGCTCCTCACCCTCAGAGACGGCCTGGGGCACCCTGAGCCCTCCATCCTCTTCCACACCTGCCACAGCGTAGCCCAGGTACCTGCCAGGGCCTCTGTGAGGGAAGGAGGGGCCGCACCGTCAGGGCCCAGAGGGCCTCTGCAGCACCTCCTCTCACGCATGGGCTCCACGGGGGCTGGGCCGGGCTGGGCACGGGACGGGTCTCACTCAGAGAGTTCGGTGTCAGCACCGCCTCCCGCCCCCTCCTGTGCTTGCTGGGTTCCCCCCTCCCTCCGAGGCCCAGTGGGGAGGGTGTGGGCGGGAGCTCAGCTCCTGGCTCCAAAGGGTTGAGAAAGCTGCCCCTAGCCCACCCCGTGAGCCCCCAAGCCAGGGCGGTGCTGTTGTTCCATTTGGTGACTGGAAATGGCCCTCAGGGGTCAGGAGGCTTTCTCTCCTGCCGAAGAAGGAAGGGAAGGGGGTCAACAGGGCCCTTTGTTGGGGGTGGGGGTTGGGGGGTGGCGGGCTCAGACACTGGGAAGCAAAGACCCCGCCCTGGGCGAGTCCAGGCAGAGCGGAACTTTATGTTTGGGATCAGACTGCTTGGATATTCAAGCACTTTTATTTCTTCTTTGTACGAAGTTTACCTGCTTTAACTTCTGGTTGCTCTTTCATGTGGAGGGAAGGACAGGGGCTGCAGGGGGAGCTGAGGGTCCATAGAGTCTTGGTGGCCAGGCTGTCCAGGGTAGAACATGCCACCATCTGCCCTTGACTCTCTGTATTCTAGAGAGTTCTAGAGAGGCTGCACCACCAGGGCCACTCCCAGCCCACCCCACTGGGCAGGAGGAACCTCAGGGAGGGCACACTGACCAGGGCCCTGCAGCTGCCCAGGAACCCCCCTTCCAGGGGCCTGGGCCTGGAGGCCCTGGAGGCTGCCTCCTGGACCCGGCCAGGCTTCAGTCTGGGGATGGGGGCTCCTGTGCATGGGCCACCCCACCCTTGCACCGGCAGGAGCTCCCGAAGTCTTACAGGGCTTGCAAGAGGGTGGGAAAGGCTGGAGGAGGGATTTGAGAGGCGGAAATGTTGTCAGCCCTTCCCCGGAAACTCGAGCCCCTGGGATGTTACGCCTGGAAGGTGTGCTGACCCTGTGCTCTCAGTCTTCCTGACGTAACTGTCCTCCTAGATTATTGGCAAGCGCCTCCCGCCAGATCAACTCATCAGCCTCTTGCTCACCCTGTTTGAGGGCCTGGGAGACCCCGACAAGAACTGCTCCCGAGCCGCTACAGTGATAATCAACTGCCTGCTGAAGGAGCGGGCCAACGTGCTCCTGGAGAAGGTGGGGCCGGGCGAGGCCGGGGCGGGGATTGGCAGGGGCCGGGCATGGGCGTGGCCAGGGCTGGGGCGGGGCTCGCCAGGGGCCGGGTGTGGGCGTGGTCTTGTCTGGGACAGGCCAAGAGTGTGGGTGGGCGGGGCTGGGTAACTTGGGGCACCCCACCCCACTCCCTCACCCCCAACCCCTGCTCTGTTGAGGTTTGGCCCTCAGTGCTCTGCTCCTTTTCCCTGTGGGCCTGATTTGGACAAATCTTTCTCTTCTCTTTGAAGACAGAATTAAGTGAAAGTAACTGCTGAGAACTTAAGGGTAGAAAGGCAATTGAGAGGGAAATGCCAGTGCCAGGGGCTATCACTTGGCACCGAGCCAGCACTGGCTGAGCTCCCTGCTCACATTGCTGGTGAAGACGCAGGTCCAGAGGGTCCCCAGGTGCCTGCACAGAGGGTTCCGCGGCGGGTCTGGCCCAGAGCAGAGGTGCCCGGGACACTCGGGTGCTGCCTTGCCCATCGCCTCTGAGTCCTTCTGGCCGTGAGCGCACGTGGCTGTCCACGTAGTTCCCAGACATGCATCGGCAACCACCATGACAGACGTGCCCAGGTCCTCGTAGGTGTAGGTCTGAGGCAGGCTCCAAGGGTCAGGGGGTTTCTAGAATGCGTGTCCGTGAATCCTGGAGAGCCGATGGCCTGGCAGGTAGGGTCCCATGTGCCTAGAGGGAGAGTTAAGCTCCCCATTAAAGTGAAGCATAGCAGTAGAAAAGGGGGTTTGTCCTAAGCGCACGGCCTTGGGGGCTCGCGCAGGCAGGAGCAGAGGGCCTTCCGACTCGAGTCCCTTATACCCCGCAGACGCCCTGCAGCACAGAGCGCGCCTCGGCACGCACCTTACGTAGAGCGGCCGCGTGTCTGCCCCGCATGGCGGCAGCCTGTGAGCCGGCGCGTCTCCCGGCCTGGCCCGAGCACTGCTCCTTCCCGCTGCGAGGGCCACGTCACTCACCCACCCACCTCCGTGAGCGCTGGGGCAGCTCCCAGTCTGAGCAGCGAGAGTGCTGCCAGAGTGCGGGTCCTTCGGACCTGAGGGTACATTTTGGTTGGAGACACACCCAGGAGAGCGACTGGGGCCTGCAGGAGAGGCCCCCGTGCAGCTGTCCCAGGGCTGTCAGATGGCGCTCCAGGCCGTTCAGCTCCCACCAGCACCGCCTGCAGCTCCCGCATGCCACGCCCCTGCCAACGCCGTTTCTGTCCTTTCCAGTGGGTGTGTAACGGCTTCATGGTCGAGTTTTGTTTGCGTTTCTCTGGTGGCTTATGAAGTGGAACACTTTTGCACATTTCCTGGCTATTCAGACGTCCTCTTCTGTGAGGACCCCAGTCTTACCCATTTTTCTTCTGGGTTGTCTGTGCTTTTCTTATTGATTTGCAGAAGTACTTTGTATATTCTGGATACAGGTCCTGTATTGGATGGATATATCACAAATATCATCCCAGGGAGGGTGGGAGGAGCAGGAGTTGCCGGCGGAGGGGCCGCATGCCAAGGCAGCAGTGTGTGGTGTGGTGCCTGGAGGGGAACATGTGCCGTCGTGGCCACTCCTCCTGGGAGTGGAAGGGGGCTGGGGAAGGGGGAGGGAGGCGCGGGGCACAGCAGTGAGTCCTAGTCGCGGTTTGATGGGCCAAGGTTTGGATCTTATTTTGCATTCAGTGGGGCTTCCAGGTCAGATTGGAGTGGTAGAAAGGTGCCCTGGTGGCTCTGTGTGGGGGGAGGGGACAGACCAGGCCGCAGGCAGTGGCCACTGGTGGTCCTGGTGTGTGTATACACACGGCACATTTTGTTTGCTTGTTCAGCTGTGGATGGACACTTGGGCTGCTTTCACCTCTTGGCTAGTGTGAATAATGCTGCAATGAACATGGGTGTAATACATATCTCTTCAAGATCCTGTTTTCTTTTGGGTAAATACCCAGAAGTGGATTTGCAGGATCATATGGTAGTTCTATTTTGAATTTTTTGAGGAACTGCCATACTGTTTTCCTTAGTGGCTGCACCAGTTTACATTTCCACCAACAGCACACAGGGGTTCCAATTTCTCCACATCCTCACCAGTACTTGTTAATACCTGTTTTCTTTTTTTTAATGTTTTATATGTGTGTGTGTATATATATATATATATATATATATATATATATATATATTTTACATAATGAAAGTTCTTCAGGAATGGACATTTTCCCCTAAGCCTCAGAAGTACAATATGGCGTATTATTTTAATTAGCTAAAAGAGGAAATTAACAGACCTCTATAATTATTAATATTGGTAATATTCTTTCATTTAATATTTTTGTATATCAAGTGTCACCATGTTAACTTGTATTCTGTTTCTCTAATCATGGTTTCCTTTAAATACCTGTTTTTTTAATAGTAGCCACCCTGATGGGTGTGAGGTGGTATGTCATGTTGGTTTTGACTTGCACTTCCCACGTAATTAGTGTCGTTGAGCATCTTTTGATATGCTTGTTGGCCATTTGTATGTCTTCTTTGGAGAAGTTTGCGTCCTTTGCCCATTTTTAAATCAGGTTATTTGATTTTTTTTGTTGTTGTTGAATTGTAGGAGTTCTTTATATATTCTGGATATTAACCCATTATCGGATATATGATTTGCAGATATTTTTCCCATTCCATAGGTTGTCTTTTCACACTCTTGACTGTGTCCTTTGATGCATCAAAGTTTTAAAGTTTGATATAGTTCCACATGCCTGTGTTTGCTTTTGTTGCCTGTGCTTTGGGTGTCACATCCAAGAAATCATTGCCAAGCCTAATGTCCTGAAGATTTCCCCGTTTTCTTCCAGGAGTTCCTTAATAGTTTCGGATCCCACCCGTCCTTGATAAATCCAGGTGCCTCTCCCTGGGCCCAACACACCGAGCCTGCTGCTGTCCTCTCAGGGAGCTGCTGGGCTGTCTCCTTCTGGCTCAGGCTCCCAGACACACTCAGCACACCCACCCCGGGTGCTGTGTTCCTGACTTACACCTTCAGCCTGTCTGCAACGTGCCACCTCTGTCTCATGTGACATGGCCACTGGCATCAGTACCCATGGGGGCCGTGGCGGGCCACCGTTTTCTTTCCTACCCTGAGAGCCTGGCAGGGGGACCCCCTAGAGACACCTGGACACTGTTGGACTTTGAGTTTGTCTGACACTAAATCAGAAAACGTGGTCCTAGCAGGTGACCCATGACCGGGCCGAGCCCCTCTGCCAGCAAAGCCAGGCTGGTCAGGTGGAGGGCGGGACGGGCATGCCGGGAAAGACCAGAGCCCTCTCAATAAACAGCGGGCATGGGAAGTGAAGCCGCTGCTGCAGAGACGCCCGGCAGGCGGTAAACACAGAGGCGCCGCCCAACCCGGCAGTTCCACTCCTAGGCGTGTACCCGGGAGAGGCGGGCCCATGCCCATGGGAACCTGTACGGACACGCGCCTGGCAGCCCAACCATGGCAACAACGCAGACGCCCATCAGTTAGTAGCTGGATCTGTCCATTCAGTGAAGCACTACTCAGCAGCAGGAAGGAGTGACGGGCTGATTCCTGCCGCAGCATGGAGGAGCCTGGAAAACACTTGGCAAAGTGAAAGAAACTGGTCACAAAAGGCCCCGTAGAGTGTGATTCCATTTCTCTGAAATGTTCAGAAGAGGCAAATCCAGACACAGAAAGTGGATTCGTGGTTGCCAGGGGTGGGGCGGGGGAACTGGGGAGTGACTGCTCGTGGAAATGAGGTTTCTTTTCAGGTGATGGAAATATTCTAAAATTGATGGCTGCACAACGCTGTGAATATACGAAAAACCACTGACTTGTACACTTAAAATGGGCGAAGTATGTGGTGCGCAATTATAGCTCCGTGAGGCTATTGTGAGGAAACAGTCTAGACCAGGTGTGAGGGAAGGTTAAAGGGCCCCCGCGGGGCTCGCCACCAAGAGGCGCGGGAGCAGGGCTGGTGAAGGTAAGTCTGGAGCAGCCCTGCAGGCCTAGGGTGCGGCCCCGGCTCACCAGTCCTGGGAAGCCTAGAACCCGGTGCCGACGCAGCCCCAGAGCCCGCCACGCCGGAGCGCCTGGGCGCTGCCATCACGGTTCGCCAGAAGCAGATTCAAGCTGCTCACAGGCGCCAACGGGTACAGCTGCTGAAAAGAAAAGAATATGCAACAGCAAAGACGACATTAGAGAAGAAGATAGATAAGCCCAGTGAAACAATTAGGAATAAAGCTCTGCCAAGACAAGCCACAGAAAGAGAACCAACATCCAAGAAAGCAAAGTGAGAAAGGGGAAAACATATACATAAGAGATTCGACATACGATGAAGCATATCTACGGGCCACTATGGTCCAATGCACCTGAGAACCTGGGGTGACGGGGACAGGCTTCCGCAGGAAGGCCGCTCTCACCCGTGTCTGTGCAGGAGGCACACAAGTGCCTGAGTCCGCCAGGCCTGCACACCTTCAGGGGACCAGTGCCCCTTGTGGCCAAGAAAGCCCAGGAGACTGGAGAGGAGCCGTGCCCCTCGCCCCGTTTCAGTGGCAGCCGTGGCCTAGAAGGTCCCAGCGCGTCTGTCTGCGAATGTCGCTGCGCCCACGGCTAACGGGCGGCACTGGCCCAGCGGCTGCGAAGGCTGCTCCAGCAAAGCACCACCTTCCCGCCCAGGTCCCCAGGCAGGAACACGGGGAGGCTATTTAGCGTGGCGGCCTGTCTTGTCAGGGAGACGCAGCTGGGCCGGCCGAGGGTCTGGGCAGGCGGGCGGGGGCAAAGCAAAGAGGTTCAGGTCCTTAGAAGGAGGTGCGGATGCCTGTGAGTTGGGCTATCAACCTCTGGACTCGAGGTCATAAAAAGAAAACAGCCTCATTATGCTTACAAGTCCTTTGAGAAATGGCGGCGGCAGTGCCTCTCCCTGAGGCCCAGGCAGCACTGGACATGCAGCGCCACCTCCCCTGCCGAGCGCCATGGCCCGTGCCCCCGCACCGGTCCCTCCCGCTGCTCCTGCGGCCCAGGCCCCCGGGCGGGTTCCTCACCAGCCCTGCCCAGGAGCCCAGGGTTGGCGGAGCCCACGGACTGCCAGCTGCCCGTCCCTGGGGCCGTGTCCAGTGCTCTGTCATCAGCTTTCACCTTGCACCAGGGTGCTTCCCAGCTGCGCAGCCCACACCGTGGTGGGCGGCACCCCCGTGGCGCGGGGCCCACGATGGCGACCGTGCCCTGGTTGCCCGTCTGCGGCCTCTGCAGCAGCTGCAGCCCATGAAGCCTGCCTGAGGCTGCCGGCCCTCTCCCAGCCCAGCCGTGGCCTCAGTCTGGGCACAGGGCTCCACGCCCCTGTCCCTGTTCCAGCACACTGCACGGGAGGTGGTGTGGGAGCAGCGCAGCCCGCGTGTGTCCTGCCTCCAGGGACAGGCTGGGTCCCCCTGTCAGCCTCAGCGCGCACCCCGGTGGCCTTCCCCTGCCGCCCTGCCCTGCACACGCCTGTGTCTGTCTCAGCGCCTCCTCCCAGCAGGCCCCTCTTGGGTCCCTGTCGCTTCCCGTGTGGAATGTGGGATTGCCTCCCTCGGCCCCGAGGGCTCTGGGCTCCTGCTCTCCATCGGGCGCCGGCAGCAGGGAGCTCTGATCTCACAGGACTTCCCTCCCCTCCCCTCGGCCAGCCAGCCTCCCCGGGGCCCCTGCGCCCTGGCCACGGGGGACTGGCCCCTGGTGAGGGTGTGTCCCCGCTGCAGGCCTCACCGCGGCTGCTTGCCCGCCCGCAGGTGCCCGAGATCGTGAGCGTGCTGCGCTCCAAGCTGCAGGAGACCCGCGGGGAGCACGTCCTGCAGGCCGCACAGCACAGCGTGTACGTCCTGGCGGCCCGGCACCACGTCGCCGTGGTGTCCAGCCTTCTGGGCAGCCCCCTGCCCTTTGACAGGTACGTGGTGCCCACTAGCCTGTGGGGGTGGACGGGGCTCCAGCCACCTGAGCTCCACGTTCCGGGGTCACTCCCACCCTGGTGTGGTGTTCACGGGCCCCAGCCCCTCTGCGTGGGAGCCTGGAGACCCCGGCCCCGGACTGGGTGGAGACAGGCTCACTCTCATGGGCTGTGCTGGCCAGTCCTCAGGGCTGGTTCTCTGGAGGGCGTCCACCATCATCTGTGAGCAGACCCCTGGGGCCAGGCCCCCTCCTGGGTGGGGGAGATTCGTGGGGGGAAGGGGGGATTCGTGGTTGCCAGGGGCGGGGCGACGTATGGGAGCTCTGGTCCGTCCCACACTTGCACCCCAGCCCCCGAGCTGCCATCAGTGACCCTCAAGTTGCCAACCTCGGGCTCTCAGGGCGGGACTTCTCCGCGCCAGGGCCTGTGCCCGGCCCTGTCTGTGCACCGCAGCCCCTGGGGTCCCCTCCCCTCGGTGGCCGTTGCTGTGGGCCCCAGCGCTTCCAGAGCTCAGGGCCCGCCGCTCCTGCCTCTGCTGTCCATGGCCCGGGTGGAGGCCGGCACCCGTGGCCTCCTGGAGGCCCCCGTGCGGGGAGGCACCACAGCCCTTCCCCGTGGCCACGGCCCGAGTGGCCGGACGCGCCTGCACCTGCCGTCAAGACGCGGGCTCGCGCGGCCTGCTCTGCTCTCACTTAGATGCCGGCGCCGCTCGGGGCCCCCGCTTCCAACGTGTGCGGCTTCTCCCCAGGTCATGTCTGTCAGCGTTTGCCGCCGTCGCCTCTCCTGGCCCGTCACTGTCAGCCTTTCTTTGCCCTCGCAGTTTAGGTGTGTTCCTTTTCCAGGGTAAATAGACGCTCTTGGTTGCTGACATAGTTGGGGTTAAACCCACTGTCTTATTTTTTGTCTTCTCTGGGTCTTTTTTCTTTATCTTCTTCATTGTCCTTTTTAGATTGACAGGGTCTTTTTCACAATTTCATCTTCCAATCAATTAGTTTGGAAGTTGCACACTCTGTGTTCTCCAACGGTGGCCCTGAGAACAACCGCGTGGGCACAGCGTCCCTGGGCAGTGCAGGCCTCTGCAGGGGCGGCCCCCCGCCCTGCCCGTCATTGTCACGGCTGCTCTGTGCAGGCAGTGAGTCTGCCCACGCACCCGCCCCTCGGCTCTGCGTCCCTGCCTTTCACGGGTGCAGCTCACGCAGAGGAGCACGCACACTGCCGCAGGCCCGGGGGCCTCAGCCGTGCGCAGAGGGAGACGGGGCAGGCATCCAGCCCCCGCTAGGCTCCTTGCCCGCTCGGTCGAAACTCCCTGAAAGGTCGCCGCCGTCTGACGGCTGTTGCCAGAGGTGTGCTTTGCCTGATCGTGAACGTGGTGGCAGTGGCGCCCTCGGGACTTTCTCCTGCTGCTTTTGCTGTCCTCGGGGTGCCGGGCGCTGCTGCCCCTCCTCTCCTGCTGTGCCAGCGCTTTGCGTGTTCATAGGAGCGGGGTCGTCAGGGCGGGGTGGGCACAGTGCGGCCAGGGCCGAATCTGCCCACCACCCGCTGCCTCTGAGCCAACGATGGGCTTTACACTTATAAACGGTTGGGGAAAAGTCAAAAGAATTATATTTCATGTCCGGAAAGTCATATGCAACTGGAATGTCCGTGTCCGTGGCGGCGTTCCGGGAGTGAGCACACCTTCGTTTCCTCGTCCGTGCCCGTGGCTGCCGTCGCCGCGTCACAGCAGAGCTGCCTGGTGTGCACAGACCCGGCGGCGAAGGGCCCTGGCGCCCTCCCACTGGAGTGCACCCTCCAGAGCCCCGTGCGGCTCCTGGGGGCGACAAGCCCCACTTCTGTGCGTCTGAACACGCATTTATTCAGCTGTCCTTCTCGGAGGTTGTTTGCCAGAGTCTGGGACTCGAGCTGGGTGCATGCTTTCTTGGAGTCTGAGTAAGAGGACGTGTCCTTTTCTGGCTCCTGTGAGTCCAGGTGGTGCCAAGGTCGCGAGGGACACGCACCAGGTGCCCCTTGTCTATGGCGCTCTGCACCTTTGGGGGGTGGGGGGCATGGGTGTCCATTCCTCGTCCCGCCAGGCGGCTGCCGGGCTTCCTGAGCCTGTGAGCTGGTGTCTGTCATCAGCTCTGACCGGTTTTCAGCCCTCCTCTTCAGACACTCTCTCGAATGTCTGCCAGACCTTTTCGTCCCACCCCCTACATGTCTGGTTCTGAATTTCCACCGTGATTGTTCTCTGCTGGGTTCTGGGTAACTCCCTCCGTTTATCTTCCAGTTCATCGTTTCTCTCTCCTGCTGTATCCAGGCTGGTGCCAAATATGTCACTGAGTGCAGGGTTAGGTGTCTCAATTCTTTTTTTTTTTTTGTCTTTTTGGCCACACCACGTAGCATGTGGGATCTAGTCCCCCGACCAGGGATCGACCCCAGGCCCCCTGCATTGGGAGCGCGGAATCTTGGCCACTGGGCCGCCGGGGACGTCCCGGTGTCTCATTTCTAAAGGGCTGTTGGTCGGCTTCCAAATATGCTCCATTTTTAGAATTTCCGGGTCCGGTTAGCTATCTGGAGGCTGTCACTTCTCTCTGTAAACGTGTGACGCACAGCCGCCTCCCCGTGTCTGAGCACCCGGGGTCTGCAGGCTGCTCGGGCCTCCTGCAGCCTCCGCCTGACCTCACTCACATGCCTGCCTGCCTTGGCCACGTGCTGCTCATTGTGGGAAAAGTGACTTGTAGGTGCCCCCGAGGCCTGGGGTGGCGCTGCCCCCCTCCAAGGAAGCCCAGTGTCTGCTTCTGGCAGCGCCCAGGGGATGCCTCCTCTCCCTGCCCCCGTACCAGTGAGATCTTCTGCCCTTTATTGCCAGCTCTGCTCACCCCCGGGCCGCCTGATTACAGGCCACTGGGTCAGAGGAAGGGGTGAGTTCGGGTCTGACGTCAGGGTGCCACTCGTGGCCTGGCTGGAGCTGAGGCTGGTGGGCACGACAGGGGCCAGCAGTGGCCTCGGGGTGACCATCCTCCTGCCCCGCTCCAGCCACACCTGCACCCTGTGGAGGGCGCTGGCCGTGGAGCCCGGCCTCGCCACACAGGTCCTGGGGCTGCTCCTGGAGAAGATGAGCAGGGACGTGCCGTTCAAGGAGAGCCGGGCCTTCCTGCTGAGCAGCACGCCCGACCGCGTGGCCACCCTGCCGCCCCTTGCGGTGAGTGGGCTCTGGGGCGGCACGCCTGGCCCGCCCTCCCTTCCCCCTGCTGGTCCAGGAGGCTGGTAAGGGGCCGCGTGGCCGCTGCGGGAGGGCCCCGCAGGCACCTGGCGGCTGACTGGGGCACCGGAGCAGGCGAGCTTGGGGCCCAGGCTTGTAAAGGCCCCGCAGGTGTTGGTCCCCAAGGGAGCGCACTCTGTTTCATCCTGCGGAAAAAAAATAAACCCAGCTTGGCAACGTTTCCACAGTAAAGCAGCTGTGCGAGTTTCCTCCTCCTCCCGCTAAAGCACCGAGAGCAGATGCTGGGAGCCCGTCCCCCGGCGGCCACACTGCCCTGGGCCTGCCTCCTGCCCCCGAGGACCAAGCTGGGCAGGGCTGAGCTCCTCGTCCCGCCCACCCGGCCGCCCCTCAGGCACCTCCTCCTCCTCCCAGGGCCCAAGACCTCTGGGGACATGGGGTACCTGCTAAGGAAGTGGGGCTTCAGGCTAGTTTGGGTGCTGGGGTGCAGGGTCCAGCCTTCGCTGTGGCCGGCCTCGTTAGACCTGGCCCGGGGCGGGGAGGGCTGAGGCTGAGGTGGCACCGTCCCCAGGCCACCTGTGCGCTGTACGAGGTCGCGTCTGCCCCGGCGTCTGGGCCGGCGGTGCTGGAGCTCTACCCCCAGCTGTTTGCGGCGCTGCTGCTGCGGGTCAGCTGCACCGTGGGTGTCCAGCTGCCCAGGAACCTGCAGGCCAAGGAGAGGAAGAGCGCCAGCTCAGGCCTGGCCTCGCGGAGCCTCGAGCCCTGCAGGTAAGCGGGCCCCCCCTGCGCCCCTGGCACCCTCGTCTGTGGGCGGTTGTCCCTGCTGGGAGTGCAGCTTCCCTGGGCGGCAGGAGGGATAGGGACAGTCAGGGCGGGGCTTCCTGGGGACATCAGACGGGTCGTGAACTGCGCCTTCTTTGGGAGGGCGGAGCGTGAGGAATGCTTGGGTACAGCAGGGTCTGCGTGAGCCCACTCTGTGTTTGCAACCTCAGTCTTCAGCTCCAAGTTCCAGCTCTTCCTACACGTGACTGGGGCCCCCCACCTTCGGACGGAAACTCTGCAGCAGCCTCCCTGCCTCCCCTGAGCGGCCTCTCACCCGGGTTGGCCCCGGCCCCCAGCCCCGTTGGGGAGGGCCCAGCTGCCACGCGGGTGATGCCGGGTTGGCTCAGAGCCAGGCCCCTGGTGCCACTGGCCTATGCGGGCACCGTCCCCTTGCCTCTCGTTGGGGTTTGGGGCCCTGGGTCCTGGGGCAGGAGCCGCCAGGGACGGCGGGGTGGAGCTGTTTCCGCTCCTGGGGACATTCCTGGTCCCCCTGGTGGCTCTTCAGGGCTCCACACAGCTGTCTGGGGCCACCGGAGCCTGAGTGGCTGTCGGCCTGGCCGCCTCCCCGCCCTTCCCCGGTGTCTGGCTGGGGACACCCGAGGGACAGTCAGTTCGCCCCGCCCCACTGCGGGGCCTCCCCACCGCAGAACTGACGCGTCCACTCCAGCGAAGGCCGTGTGTCAGGCCTGGCCTGACTGCGCAGACCGGTGGAAATGTGAACGGCCCAGCTGACGTGGCCCAAGCAACCCCGGGCCTAGCACACTGGCTCCAGCGCCGTGGTCTGAGCTGTGGGGCCTACAGCACCATGGCCCAACCAGGGGTTCTGGGGGGGCCACCCATGAGCTGGGACGTGTGCAGTGCCGGGCACAGGCCTCGGCTCTGACGGAGGCCGCTAGCCAGCAAGTCAGACCCTTGCAAACGCCACACCCCCAGAAAGCCTGGGCAGTAGGGCGGACAGGCCGGGGAGGCACCTCGTCTGGATTGTCGACCTGCTCCTCGGCCAGACCTGCCCCTCACCACTGCCCGTTCGCTGTAGCCAGGTGGCACCTCTTCTGGGCCTTGAGGCCTGGAGCAGGGTGTGGAGCCAGGGGCAGAGCTGCTGGGCCCTAGCTGTGGCCCAGCCCGGCCCACACCGTGCGGGACTCCTTGGCGGGCACCGTGGGCATCTGCCCAGTGACCGCGTGGCTGGAATGGTTTTCTGTGCCTGCAGTCGGTGTGGGCGCCCCACATCCAGGGGCCCCCCAGTGTCTGGGCCTCCGCTGGGATTGCAGAGCTCCTGTGACAGTGGGAGCCACCTTCTAGTGTCTTCCCTGGGGCCGGGACCCAGCTGGGTACAGTCTGTGGACACACAGCCAGGGAGCCTGTCCAGCTGTCGTGGACACCAGACCCCGCCCCCCCCCCACCAGGGACATCCCCACAGCCCTCATTCCACCCCGGGATGACCATGAGGATGGAGCTGGGCCGAGGTGGGGGCAGTGGGTTGTGTGCATACTGCTGGGCTCGGGGGAGTCTACCAGCATCTGCTTCCTGGGCTGCCAGGACCCCTGGACCAGGACCAGTCACGGGGCCTCCAAAAGCACGTCAGATTCCCCCACGCTCACCCCGCCCCTCCCCAGATGTGAGGCCTGTACTGTGCAGCTGGCAAGACCTGGCCCTCACGCTCCAAGCGCCTAGGCCCCCGGCTGCCCCTGCACCCTAGCAGCTGAGCCATCGAGGTCACAGGAAGACCCTGTGCAGCTGACGCCTGACAGCCCTGTGGAGGGTCCAGCGCACTGCCCTGGGGGTGGGCACGTGCCCTTGGGCCAGGAGCCCCAGGGACGGCTCCTACATTGACGCGCACTCACGTCTGAGGGCCCACGCGGGGCCTGACACGTGAGGCGGTCGATGTCAGGAGAGAGGGGATCAGCACAGGGGTGGGGGCTGCGGTCCTGAGGCCCTCCCTGTGCGGCCCTGGGGACCCTGATGTGCTGTCTCTCCGGGCTGCAGGCTGTGGTGTGAGTCTCTGCCAGGTCCATGCTGGGCCAGCACTGCTGTCCCCAGTCCTGTCTGTGGGGTCCTGCCCCTGCTGCCTGCTCACTGGCAGCCCTGCACCCTCTGCCTGAGCTGGGGAAGGGTTCATCAAATGAGGAGGCCGGACGCGCAATTCCAGCTGGTTTCTGCCTCCTTGGGCCCCTCCTACAGGAGAGAGGGCCAGCTGGGCGTGGCAGACAGAGCTGCCTGGCCCAGGCAGGAGTCAGACCCTGATTTGCCTTCTGAGTTCATTTTTATGAAGGGTTTTCTCCATTTTCTTTTTCATGTTTTTTTTTTTTTTTTTTTATTAAATGAAGGTCTTTAAGGCAGGTGTAAAGAGCAGCTGATTGTTATCCTAAAATTAATCTGAGGGCCTTGCCTGCTCCAGAGGGCCTTGGGGACACTACCTGCAGAGCCCCCAACTGCCCCTCTTGGGGGTTGGGGAGACAGGAGCAGTCTGCCTGAGACCAGAGGGTCCACAGTGGTGCCCAGATGAGGGGGAGGGGAGAGCCCAGAGCCTGCGCCCCATAGGATGTTGCTGGTAGGGAGCAGGCTGGGTAGCCCCGGGACGTGTCTGCCAACAGCACAGAGGGAGGGGTGTGTGTGTGTGTGTGTGTATGCACGCGTGCGTGTCTGCGCGTGTGGGGTGCGGAGCTGGGAGCCCTGCCAGCCACAGCCGCACCCGTGTCTCCGCAGCTCCGCAGTGGATGCGCTGCAGGCCGTGCTGCTCCGAGGCGGCAACGATGATGTGGTGCAACACATGGAGCTGGAGGGGGGCTGGCAGCTGCTCAGGACCTCGGCCGGGCACGAGGAGGGGGTCACCCGGCTGGCCAGGTGAGCAGGCCGGGCTCACGCACCCCAGCTCTGGTGCTGGCTGGGCTCTAACAGGCCAGGTCCCGTTCAGGTACCATCCGGGGGCCCCCAGTGGCACCTGGGAGGGGCCCGGCATGAGGAGCAGGTGCGTGGGGGCAGCGGAGAGGCCGTGAAGGCAGCTGTGGTCTCCAGGCGCGGCGGGCTGGGAGGGGCGCATCTGGAAGGGGAGGGCGTGCAGGGCCCGGCAGCTGGGTGGGGGGCTCACGGGCTGGAGGGCACAGACAGTGCAGGTTGGGAGGCAGAAGTGCCCCCAGGCCCACATGGGAGTGGGACGTGCTCGGGGGAGGCCTGAGGCCCCAGCCCTGCCCAGTGTAGCCTCCTTCCCAGCGCCATGGCCAAGTTCGCGGGCCCCCGGCTGCCCCTGATGATGAAGGCGCTCTTCGCCACACAGAGCAGTGTGTACGAGATCCAGAGGGTCAGCTCCACAGCCTTCCTGGCCGAGGTAGGAGCCACGTGCTCTGGATCACGCATAGGGGCCTGGCGGGGCAGCGGGGAGCCCTCCCCCACAGGCAGGCTCAGGCCTCCCCCTGGGAAACCTGCCCCAGGCCATGGCAGCGGGGGCCAGGGTGGGGCTGGGTCAGGAGTTCCGGGGAGGCCAGGAGCCCAGGCTTGGCATACAGGCCTCAGCTGGCCTTTGCCACGCCCACTCAGAGTGACCTGCGACTGGGAGGGCTGCCCAGTGCAGTGGAGGGGAGGGGGCGGGGCGAGCCTGGGGTTAGTGGGGCAACGGTAGTCAGAGCACCTCTGCCCCCAGCTGCTTAGCAGCAACATGGTGAACGACCTGATGCTCCTGGAGTCCCTGCTGGACAACCTGCTGGCACGGCAGAAGGACACGTGCGCCTGTGTGCGAAGGCTGGTGCTCCGGGGCCTGGCCAACATTGCCTCGGGCTCCCCGGATAAGGTGAGGGGCTGGCCAGGCCCTCTGGGGCCCTGTCCCCGGGAGAGAGACAGCAGAGCTGCAGCCAGTGAGGAGACCCAGATGGACGCGGTGCAGGCGGTGGGCATGGGCATGGAGATGGCACCGGGAGGGTGGGGGGCTGGGCCATTCCACGGCATGACCTGGGCACACAGGTGTGTGTGGCATCCCCAGGTACGGGCCCATGGCCCCCAACTCCTGACGGCCATGATCGGTGGGCTGGACGACGGTGATGACCCGCACAGCCTGGTGGCCCTGGAGGCCATGCTGGGCCTCGCGAGGCTGCTGGACCTGGTGGAGGCCTGGGACCTGCGCGCGGTGCTGCTGCACGTTGCCATCCGCATCCGGCCCTTCTTCGACAGTGTAGGCCCCGCCAGCCCTGCCCCTGGCCATGCCAGCCTGGCTCCTGCCCCTTCCTCTCCGAGCCCCGCGAGCCGTGTCACCACCGCACCCTCGGGGCCGGGCCCCTGGGTCGACGGATGGGCAGTTCTGGGGAGGGCCCCATGGGGTGACACCTGCCGCCCACCACCCCGCCCCAGGAGAAGATGGAGTTCCGTTCTGCGTCCATCCGCCTCTTCGGGCACCTCAACAAAGCCTGCCAGGGGGACTGCGAGGATGTCTTCCTGGAGCAGGTTGTTGGCGGGCTGGCGCCCCTGCTGCTGCACCTGCAGGACCCCCAGCCCCCAGTGGCTGCTGTGAGTAGCCAGGGGGGATGGGCAGGCCGGGCCAGACTCACTCACTCAGGGACTCAGAGCTCAGCCTGTGCCCTGCAGGCCTGCAGGTTCGCCTTGCGCATGTGCGGCCCCAACCTGGAGTGTGAGGAGCTGGCAGCCATCTTCCAGAAGCACCTGCAGGAGGGCCGGGGCCTGCACTTCGGAGAGTTCCTCAACACCACCTGCAAGCACCTGGTGAGGGGCGGGGCGGCAGGGCCGGGCCGGGGCGGGGCGGCAGGGCCGGGGCGGGCCCTGAGACTGAGGGCCTCTTGCAGATGCACCACTTCCCCGACCTGCTGGGCCGCCTGCTGAGCACCAGCCTGTTCTACTTCAAGAGCAGCTGGGAGGACATCCGCGCTGCGGCCCCCATGCTCACAGGTGAGGCTGCCCTGGGCCCCCCTCCCGCTGCCCGCCACGCGGACCCTGACCCCGGCCCCGCCCCCGCAGGGTTCCTGGTGCTGCACGTGGAGGCTGAGCACTGGCCGCAGGTGGACCTGGAGCAGCTCCTGGCGGGTGAGCCCCAGTCCTGGGGGCCCCGCCCCCCACGGCGCGCTGGGCCGCGCTGACCCTGTGGGCACTGGGGGGACTAAGTGATTTTCCTGGATTTCAAGGATTTTTTCCCTGTCACTGGTGACCTCATCGTCTCTAGTAATTCACGGAAACTTCTTAACTGTTCCAAAAGAGCTTAAAAAACACTAAAAAAGGAAAAACTATCTTTCCGTTGGCTCCTGAGCCCTCCCGGCAGAGGCCTGTCTTAGGAGGGCGGTGGGCGGGCGGCCCCCACGCACAGGGTGGGGTGTGAGCCTCGGGGTCCTGGCCCCCAGGCTCAGCGCGCCAAGGAAGGGGGGTTCAGCCTTAGCCGCAGCTGCTAGCGGGGTGTGGGCGGGACCACGGGCTCAGACTTTTAGTTCTCAGAGGGCCGCAGAGGAGCCCCCCGCAGCGGCTCCCTGTCCCCCAGCGCTCCAGCTCCTGCTCAAGGACCCGGCCCCCGCGGTGCGCGTGAAAGCTGCTGAGACTCTGGGCCGCCTGGTGAAGTTCGCCTGAGGCTCCCGTGGCACTGCTGCCCCTACACGCAATACCGGCCTCGCCGGCCCGAACCAAACCTCCGAGATGGGGCCCTAAGGAGCCCCCTACCCGAGGGGAGCCCCCGGGCCCACACAGCAAGGGAGGGCTGGGGCCGCGAGGGTGGGCAAGTCGCTGTCCCCCCCTTCCCAATAAAGCCATTTGCCGCTCAGCAGGTGCCGCCATGCCGTGGCCTCTCCTTCTGGGCAGGTCAGCAGGCCCCCTCCCCCGTTAGGCATCCTGACTCAGAGAAGGTCACGCCAGCAGGAGAAACGCCTCTATTGAGTGTCCTGAGCACACACACAGCCCAGCCCCACCTGCCCCGCCCGGGAAGCAGGGCCACCTAGGTGAAGAGGCAGAGGGTGCCGTCAGCCCCGGCGGAGAAGACCCACGGCTGGGTGGGGTGGAAGGCCACGTCCAGCACCCCCAGGTCCTTGGTCAGGGTGTGCCCCTTGAGCACCTTCACAGGCACCAGCAGCGGGTTCTGCAGCAGGTCGCTGTGAGGAAGGGAGAGGCTCAGGACGTGGGCAGCACGGGCCCCACGGGGTGCGGGTGGGCGGGCACCGGCACTCACTTGTACACCATCCCGTGGCAGACGATGACACTGCCGTCGTCGGAGCCAGATGCAAAGAGCGGGTACCGGGGGTGGAAGGCCACGGCCCGGAGAGCCTTCTTGTGGTGCCTGAGGGGGGGGGGGACCAGGTTGAGGGGGGCGGGGGGGGCAGCGAGTAGGCAGCAGCCCGCCACCTGCCAGCACCTCACCTCAGCACTCTGTACGGCTTGGTGGAGAGATCCAAGTCAAACCACACCAGCTTGCTGTCGTAGCTGCCACAGATGACGTTGTCGCCTGGGGGAAGAGGCGGTGGTAGGGACCTGGTGGCCCCCTCACCTGCCCCCCCCCAACCAGGGCGGCCCCTCACCTGCCGGGTGCACTGCCAGGCTGGACACCCACTTGCAGTTCGGCGTCAGCTTCTTGGTGAGCTCCTGGCGCAGCAGGTGGTAGAGGCGGACACTGCGCTGGGAAGCCACGAGCAGAAAGGGCCGCACGGGGTGGAAGGCCACGCACTGCACCTGACCGCGGCCGCGGCGGAAAGGGCTCTGGCTGCGGCGCCGGCTCAACTGGTGGATTAGCACCTGGGTGTGGCCCGGGGTGGCCAGCACCACGGCCATGTAGTCGCCACGACCGTGCCAGGTCACCTGTGTCACTGGCTGCAGGAAGGCGAGGTGGGCTGAGCCGCCCCACCCCGCCCCGCCGCCCCTCCGCCCCGCCCTCCCCCATAGCCCCCACACCTTGCCGTGGCAGATGCGCAGCCGCAGGCCGCCCCGGCGCTCCTCCTCTGAGGCTTCCAGCCAGTGGGCGGGCTGCGCAGCGGGCTCCGCGGGCGGGGTGAAGGCGCTCAGCAGCTGGTCCGTGCTGCCCACCACCAGCCGGTCCCCCAGGGCCGGGTTCAGCAGCAGCACTGCGTCCTCCCTGCGGCCAGAGCCCGGTGAAGGCCCCCAGGCACAGGACCGCCCCCACCAGCCCGGGCACCCCGGGCCTCATACTCACACTGCCACGGCCACCAGGCAGACGGTAGGGCGGGGGTTCCAGGCGACACTCTTCACCACGCCCCCCACGGGCACAGTCCTCACGCAGCGGGCGGAGGCCACCTCCCAGAGCCGCACCGAGCCATCGTCTGAGCCTGGGCACAGCGGATGGGCTCTCAGCACCCGGCCCCCCGCCCAGCCCCCATGGCAGGGCTGCCCCACCCGAGGCCCACCTGATGCCAGCCACTGGCCACCCGGGGAGACACTGAGGCAGCGGACGAGGTCGCTGTGGCCCCTGTAGACCTGCAGAGAAGGGGCAGTGAGGGACGGAGCCCCGGAGCTGTGTGCTCCCGGCCGCCCCGCCCTGTCTGCTCACCAGGGCCTGGCACGTGGGAAAAGGCTGCAGGTCGCGTGGCCGGGGCAGTCTGGGGATGAGGTCCTCAGGGTCCACGTTCACCTGGGAGAGGAGCACGCGGGGTCAGCTGCGTCCACCCCCCACTCCCCGCCCCCGCCCAGGAACCCCCCCCCAGCCCCCGCACACCCTCATCTTGCGCTGCCGTGGGCACAGGTAGAGGTCAAGGCAGCGCTCGAAGCGCTCCTGGATGAAGCGGCCGTATGCGGGCACAGCCCGCAGGCTCGGGAACCGGCGCGGCAGGAAGTTGCGCTTCCTCTCGTCGGGCTCCCGCTGCTCCCAAGCCATGCGCTGTGAAGGCAGGAGTGAGCCCGGAGCGCGGGGCGGGCGGGGGCAGGCAGACCCCAGCCTGCACCAGGCTCACCTCCTCCTCGCTGGGCAGGTACTCGGGAGGTGGGTTGTAGGACTCCGCGTGGCCCGGCAGGGCCAGCTTGGGTGCAGGCACGTGCATTTTGTGGCGGCCCAGCACCGCGTCGGGGTCCTCTTGGGCCCACAGGTCGTAGAAGCTGGGGGTGGAGTCCCGAGGACGGCGAGGCTGGATCCAGCCCATCTTAATGGCGTGCACCATGCGGGAGACCTGCAGAGGCCGCAGGGTCAGGGTGGGGGTGGGGGCGGGGGCGGGTGGCCGGGGGCGGACCGGAGGATGGGGCCGCACCCACCTTCTCCTTCTCCACCAGGGACGGGATAAAGCTGCGCTTGTCAGCAGGCCGGTTGGTCACCGGGTGGATCATGAGGTCCCCACTGAAGAAGTCCACAGCCGGCTGGGGGGACGAGCAGAGGGGTGTGGGCCCGGGCCCTGCAGGTGCCCCCAGACCCTGGGGCCAGCGGCTGCCCCTTACCTCGTACGGGTTGAAGCTCACATCCCCAAACTGGCCCCTCTGCAGTCGCCGCACCAGGGCCACCTGTTCATCTGTCAGCTGCACGCTGTGCCCCGTCATCCGGTCCTGCACCGTACGCCTAGGGGCTGCCCGTCAGAGCCGAGGCCCCGCCCCGCCCCACCCCGCCCCGCCCCAGCCCACCGGCCCTGTCCCACCCCACAGTCCCCGCCCCACGCCCGCACCAGTAGTCAGGGTTGTCCATCTTGTCCAGAAACTGGTCCAGCTCGTCAGGGGTGCGCAGGGGCTTATAGATGCGCCTGCCGTCCAGGTCGTAGCCCACGTGGGGGAAGTCATCGTACCACTCCAAGGGCACATTGCCCACCGTGTTCCGGATGTCCTGGGGCAGGAGGCCAGCGTATCGGCACTGGACACCCACTGTGCCCACCCGTCCCTCCAAGCCCCCCAAAAGATACAGACGAGGGGGAAAGGTGAGAGCAAAGGGACTGGCTTCAAGGCTAGCCAGGGGCAGCACCCGGGCACCCTGACTCGTGCCTTCTCCCTGGGGTGTGACGTGGCAGGGCGGCCAGCACTGTCCCCCACCACCCCCCTGACCCTCAGAGGCGCCGGAGCTGTACCTTCACATTTTCCACTGAAGTGGTGCCAACCCCAGAGCCTCCCCCCTGGATTCCTTGGCCAGGGCTCTGGGCAGCCACAGGCAAGGGTGACCTCATCGCCCGTGGGCTCCCTCCCCTGGCGGGGGGCCTTAGGCAAAACCGGGTAGCCACGGGCAGGGACTCAGGGAAGACCCCACCAACCCACTACAAAGGGAGGCCGAACCCACCGCATTGTGACCTGCAAGCGTTCAGGGACTCCCCAGCCCCCCAGCCCCGTCCCCCACCCCACCCTCAGCGGGCAGAGCAGCCACATTCCTGGACACACATTCCTGGTCGAGGCCCCTGCCAGCCGCCACCCTCCCTCCACCCAGCACGGAGACTGCTGCCCAGGCGGCCGCTTCCTGCAACAGTAGCCACGGGAGGAGTGGCCCCGATGAGACAGCACGGCCGGGAGCCTGGGAACCCCTCCCCCTTACAGCAGGACAGGACCCTCTGGGAGCTGCCCCTCTGCACCTGCCCCCAACCCCCAACCTGCCAACTTTAGTTCTCCCAGCTTGCCCATCCTCCAGGTGTGCCCTCGTGTCCCTGCCGTTGCTAGGAATGCCCTTCCTTCTCCTGTGACCCCCAAGTCTACACAGCCATCCCTGAATTGGACAGACTGGAGTTGGGGGGTCGGTGGCCCAGAGAAAAGGCCCACGGGAGCACTCAGTAGGGGAACGGGGTGCTGGTGGGGGGTTCTCCAGAGCAGGAGCGCAGGCAGGAGCCGGTAAAGAGGGCACACACAGCCTGGGCCAGACCTGGAGACTGATGCCAGGAGGGGGCAGGTGCAGGAGAGACAGGCTGTGTCATCAGGCGACCCCAGGCACAAAGCTGGGGGGGGGCGGCCGAGGGAGCTGGGGCTGAACTCCAGCCCCTCAAAGCTGTTCTCTGCCCCCTCCTCCGGGCACAGAAGGCCCAAGTGTACATGGGAGGGAGAGACAGACAGGGTGTGGCCAGGCGCTGAGGCCAGGGCAGCTGGGTTAACTTGGTCATGCCAAGCGAGAAGGCCCGGGTCATGGGTCCTGCTTGACCCTCCTGCCCCCCGCAAAGAGGGAGGAGAGGAGGCGGCACAGCCCTGGTACCACCCAGAAGGGGGCTCCCACTTCCCCCGCATCCCCCAAAGACAGCAAGATGCTCCAGGCCCCTTCACCGTGGCGCGAGAAGGCAGAGGGACGGAGGGCCCCTGCTCCAAGCGGCCTCCAGGGGCTGGGAGGCGGGGAGGAGGGCGGGTCGGCGCGGGGGAGGGGCCGCCTCGGCTATAAAGGCCCGGCCCGCGGCCCTGCTCCAGCCCGGGACGCACACGTGCGCGCGGCGCCGCAGCCGCCACCGCGGGAGCCCTGAGACCCCGCGCCCCCCTGGCCTGGGCGGCGGCGGCGGCGGCGGCATGCACGGCGCGCGGCGGAGCTGACGGCGGCCGCCGGCCCCATGTCTTTCGCGATGCTGCGCTCGGCACCGCCCGGCCGCTACCTGTACCCCGAGGTGAGCCCGCTGTCGGAGGACGAGGACCGCGGCAGCGAGAGTTCGGGCTCCGACGAGAAGCCCTGCCGCGTGCACGCGGCGCGCTGCGGCCTCCAGGGCGCCCGGAGACGGGCCGGGGGCCGGCGGGCGGGGGGCGGAGGCCCGGGGCCTGGGGGGCGGCCGGGCCGCGAGCCCCGACAGCGGCACACGGCGAACGCGCGCGAGCGGGACCGGACGAACAGCGTGAACACGGCCTTCACGGCGCTGCGCACGCTCATCCCCACCGAGCCGGCCGACCGCAAGCTCTCCAAGATCGAGACCCTGCGCCTGGCCTCCAGCTACATCTCGCACCTGGGCAACGTGTTGCTGGTGGGTGAGGCCTGCGGCGACGGGCAACCCTGCCACTCGGGGCCCGCCTTCTTCCACGCGGCGCGCTCGGGCAGCCCTCCGCCGCCGCCGCCCCCGCCCCCCGCCCGCGACGGCGAGAACGCGCAGCCCAAACAGATCTGCACCTTCTGCCTCAGCAACCAGAGAAAGTTGGTGAGTGTTGGCCGCGGGTCGTCCCCAGAAAGGGAGGCGAGGAGGATGGGGCGCCCCCCACCTCCAAACCATCCGTGCAACCCACACCTGCCTGGCAGAGAGGGCGGGGCCAGAGGCAGGCAGAGCTCCCCAGCAGCACCTGTTAACCCACGCGCAGCCCCGAGCCCAGGGAGGGAGGAGCACGAGGAGGAGGGCGCAGCTGGAGCAGGCGGGGCTGGGCCTTCCCTGGACATTCTCCCCACGAGTCCCCTGGACACAGGCTCCCACGGGGACCAGAGAAGCCCACCCAGGGCCAGATGGGGGAAGAGACCAAGGCAGGGCTGGCACCAACTGGAAGCGAGGGGACCAAACCAGGGTTGGACCAAGCAACTCTGGCCACCCACCCTGCCCCCAGGGGAAGGAGACTCAGGGGCAGTGGGGCAGTAAGGAGACCCCTCTGGGATCCACTTGCTCTGCCACTGGCCTAAGGCTTACCGGGCACCTACCTGCCCTCCCCTGGCCCCTGCCCCTGGGGCTGCCCACTCAGACACCAGTGCAGCTGTGGGACCCGCTGGCAGGAGACTTGGGGGCTGGAGGAGAGGCCCCACGCTGGCTGGCTGTGATTTACAGCTCCTGCTGCGCTTGGTGGCACCGGAAAAGCAGGGTGAGCAGGGAGAAAATACGGCGCGGCTTTCCCCAATCCCCATTTCCTCTCCAGACGGCACGCGCGAGCTCCTGGGGCCTGAACATCTGGGAAATTTAATTTTACAATTTCGGCTGTGCAGCAGCGTACCCTCCTCCCCAAGCCGCTTGGGGAAGCTGGGCTGAGCGTGGAAGGGGGGGGTGCTTTCAGCACCCACCACCCGAGACAGCACCCAGTGGGGAAGCCCAGAGGTGCAGGCTGGCACTGGTCTCTGCGCGGGCCCTGACACTGCCCTCCCCTCTGCAGAGCAAGGACCGAGACAGAAAGACGGCGATTCGGAGTTAGAGGCGGATGCTGCTGGGCCATCCACGGAGAGCCCCCATGGACCTGACTCGGGCACAGGCCTCCCTGAGGGCACCCCCCAGGCCAGCCCTGCCCCAGCTGTGAGCGGGGCCGATGGACAGACAGGCGGTGGGACTCGGAGCTGGCCCAGCACTTGCCCAGCCCCACTGGAACTTTCCGTGCTGGCTCCCAACCTGGTTTTCTTCTGGTCACTATGTGCTGGCATCTTGTGTCTTTGATATGATAATATAAAGTCTGGAAACTTTGTATAATTAAAAACAAAACAATTATCTTCTAAACACGGACGCACTGTCCTCTCCAGCAGTTCAGAATCCACCCTGAGCCGGAGCCCGAGCCCACCCTCCCACCCCTCAGCGCTCCGTGGGCCAAGGTACCCAGTTCTCGGGGAAAGCCCCCCACTTTCCAGGGCTCAGGGCCAGCGCACCCAGCACCCACGACCAGCTGTGAGGGGAGAGGAGAGCGAGGGACAGAGCAGGACACAGGCAGCCCGGGCCTGGGAGCAGTCTCGCCCCACCCCCGCTCCGAGAGCCTGGCAGGTGTCCCGGTGCCCTGAAGGGTCCTCTGTGCTTGCGGCATGCAACTTGCTCGTCAGTCTTCAGGGCCTCGGCACCTCAGCCTCTGCCCACGGAGCCCCACGAAGTGGGCATGTAGGGGAGGGTAAGCGAGGAGCACTGTCTGGCAGAGTGAGTCCCCAGGCCTGAGGGCAAGGACCAGGTGGCAGCTGCCTGTGTGTACCCCTGGGGCCCACCCCTGCCCCCAGCCCTGCCCACCCAACTCCCCCAAAGGCCCCACCTGCCCATGAGGAGGGCAATTCAGGCCTCTCCCCGAGCTGTGCACAGCTGGCGGGCCATTAAAATCTTGCAGGTGACAATTATAGACTAGTGGCGTGAGCTCCACGGGCACAGCAGAGAAGAGAGACGGGGGCGGCTCTGTGCAGGCCACCCCAGCACCCCCAGGCTGGCCAGCAGCCTGACTTCCGGCCAGTGGGCGGGGAATGGCCAAGAACGCCAGGTGCCGGCCCCGGGCCCTGCTAGCCCTCAGCGCAGGCTCAGGGACCCCGGGAGAGGGCAGGTGCCGAGGCCCACGTGGGCACCCCAACAGGGCAGGGCTAGAGCTGCCCCCTCCTCTGAACAGACGGGCTCCAGGAAACCGAGAAACCGGAAGCGATGGTGTAATTTTGGAGGAAATTCTCAAAGCCAGAGCCATTAAGGACTAGAAGGGGGCTGTGTCCAATCTGATAGAAATATAACAGGATAAAAAGTCACAACGGCAGGTTCCACTCAGAGAGAAACCCAACCCCAAATTTCCTCTCCTTAATCCTGCAAGAGCCTACAGCTGGCCGGCCGAAGGGGGGGAGAGGGCACGCTTGGTCACCCCCGCCCGTCTGCCTGGAGAGCCAGGACCCAGGAGGAACGTGGGGGTCCACCTGGGGGATGAGAAAGGCACCCCTTCCGCCCCGGGGCACTGAGGACACTGCGAGAACGCAACCCGCGGAGGGGCACGCGGGCAAGCAGGGACGCCCCCCAGGGTCTCCGGCCTGCCTCCCCTGCTCCCCGGGGCACCAGTGCAGTTCTGTGGGGACGGTCTGTGGCCCACCTGCCGCTCACCCACCGGCCTCACCTCTCCATACCTGGGCTGGGTGGGAGTGCACCCTCCCTCACAAATCCTCCCGAAGACGATGGGCGGCAGTGGGCAGGGGGCAGGGGGCCGCATGCCCTGCACAAAGGCCTGAGAGAAGAGTGCGGGGCGAGGGGGACAGGCAGGGCGAGGCCGGAGGGGCATGGGTGTCAGGGACCCTTGGAGCCGGTGCAGGAGAGGGGAAGGGGCTGAGGGAGCCTCGGAGATGCCAAGTCGGTAGGAGAGGACAGGCCGTTGGGACGGTCCCCAGGGGCCGCAGGTCCTGGCACAGGGTGCGCGGGCCAGGCCCTCGGCTGCTGGGCCTGTGACTCCGACAGCGGCTGCAGCTTGGCCAGCCTCGGGCCCGGGCAGTGGGCCCGGTCGCTCCCTGAGCTGCACCGGTAGCAGCAGAGGCTGAGGGCCTGGCCCGCCAGCCAGCAGGAGAGGGAGGGGAGGGGGCGGGGAGGAGCACGCCGTCACCCTCCACCGCTCCAGAAATTCAAACCAGACTGGGGGTGGCGGGCCGGCCCGAGCCCTTGCGGCCCCACGGGAGTCCACTCGGCTACTCACGGCCGCCGCTGGGCCCCCGTCCACCACAAACCCCACTTCCTCCCCAGGACGCCAGCCTCGCCCTCCACCGAGCCTCCATGTGCCAGTGCCCCACAGAGGCGGCCCGAAAGGAGGGCCCAGCCCGCACCCTGGGCCAGCAGCCGCCTCTGCGGGCCAAGCAGGGCTGGAAATGCTCTGATGGCCATCAGGGCCAGGCTGTCAGCTCCCTGTCCCCAGCCTGGGGAACGAGCTGCTGTCGGCACCACGTGATCCATCGCCAGGCCGCCTGCGCCCGCAGGCCAGCCGGCCCCCACCCTGCGCGGCACCTGCGGGCTGCCAGGAAGCACATGTGACCCCGTGGGGGCGGGAGCCCGCCGACCCCTCCAGGGCCCAGACAGCCCCCAGCCTGCGCTCTCCCAGGGGGCCGCCATGCCCCAAGGACGAGCCTTCGGGCGGCAGGGGTCCCCCACCCCCCAGGCTGCACCGGACACAGGCGGCCACCGGCTGATGTGTCGGCTGGGATTTTTCCGCTCTCGCAGACCCCCCCTCCCCTCCCCCTCCCCAAAGTGGCTGCAGCTGTCAGGACCGCAGATTGGAACTGCAGGTACGGCGCTGGCCCGCTGCCCACCTCCCTCCCGTGTCTGTCTGAGAGAAAGGAAGCCGGCCCACCTCTGGAATCCTTCACTCTCTCCTCGTTCGCCTCTCCCACCTGTCCCCGGGGAGCGCGGGGTCAGCCGCCCTCGCTCGGGCTCTCTCTTCCCCTTGCCCCTCTCCGATTACAATGCCGGCAGTGTTCCCTCAGCTCCCCCGACACGGAGCCCCCCCCGCCCCCCGCCTTCCTGAGCCTCCTCTCTCCTGCGCTCCATGGCGGGAGGAGGACAGGCCACGTGCCCCAGGCCACCTGCTGCAGCTGAACCCACACAAGGTGCTGGCAGGATGAGTCCTGGTCGATGGGCCCAAGGGGAGAAAGCCAGGTCCCGCTCGGCCTCTTCCTGCCCCAAAGGCCAAAGCCAGCTGAGGGGATCCCGGCAGGGCTCGGGGTCAGGAGCAGGGCCCACCAGCTGTAGCCAGGCAGGCCAGGGTGGGGCGGGCGAGAAACTCGGAACCCCCTTCCCAAACCTTCTCCATCAGACTGTCCCTTCCAGTTGCCATCCTCACAAAAGCGCTGCTGGCCCGACCCACCCCTGAGCCATCGGACGTTGTGTGGGCACAGGGCCCCTCCAAGGCCACTCCTTGACCCCTGACCAGTACCTCCACGGCTGCTGGGGTAGAGGGAAGCAAGTCCACTCCCCGGCCAAGGGGCCCATGGGGGAGGGGGAGAGAGCACCGAGGTTGCTTGCCCCTGCTCCTGGGTCCTCAGATACCCAAGACCCCCCACCCATCTGCCCCTCCCCCTCCTGGGGTTGGCCAGGGTCCAGTGGGCACTCCCACGTGGGACACCCGAATCTCGGCTCCCTGCAGGCAAGGGCTCCCAGAAACTCCTCTGGGAATGCTGGAGGTAGGCACAGGCCTGGGACCCCATTGCTAAGTGCCAAAGGCCCACTATGCTGCTTCACATCCCAGCCCCAGCCCCTCCAAGACCTCATTCGGGAGGACTCGCCCCGAGCCCCTGCCCATACACGGCCAGCCCCCCACCCCCTGACCCCTGTCCTCAGCAAGACAGCCCCGGCCTGGGCCGGGACACGTACTGGCCCTGCTCAGCAGCCAGCCCCTCAACCACCTTTCCTACAGAATTTGCGCCCCACAAGCCTGCCCAGCCAGCCCGGGGTCTACCGCCACACCTCCAGCCCTAGGGCGACACCCACCCCACCCCCGCCCCGCCCCAGGCCCAGCACCCTCCCTCCCACCCGCCTGCCCGTCCACCTGGGTTCCTGCTGCCTGGGACACTGGCTCCACTGGGCACAGGGCAGGCCAGGGCCTCTACCTCCCACGTGCCCCAGTGAAAGGCAGGGTGCTGCTGTGAAGGAGCCCCCCCATCACCCGCTGCTGCCGCGGCACAGCTCCTGAGCCCCCAGGCCCTGCTACCCTCCAACACTCTCCGCCGCCCACCCCGCCCTCCCCACGGGGAACCCTGTCTCCCAAGTGTGACAAGTGGACCCAGGGCGGGCGGCGCTGGCGGGAGGGCACCCCCCACACACCCAAACGCAGCGGGCCTGGCTGAGAGGTGGTGCCTGGCACAGGCAGCCAGGGGCGCCCTGAGGTCACAGTCGCCGCACCCACCGCCCCCCACGGCCACCTGCGAGGCCACGGGCCACGGTGTCATCGGGCCCCTCCCAGGCCAGGCGGCCGGGGCGACCCGAGGGGCTGTCGGAGCCTGGCCGCGGGGATGGGGGCCCGCCAGGGAGGCCGGCGGCCCGCGAGGCCGAGACGCACGCTCTGCACAACAGCTCGAAACCCGAGCCGCGGCTGCGCTGCCAGCAGCGAGCGAGCGCCGAGGGCCGAGGGCCGCGCCGGGGGCCGGGGCCGGGGGCGGGGCCCGGAGGAGGCGGCTGCCGCTCAGTAGCCGGGAGGCCATTAGCGGCGCCTGGCGGGAGAGCTGAGAGGACCGCAGCCCGGACGCAGATGCGCCCGCCGCCCGCCCACCCTTGCAGGGCCGGGACCCCGGGGCTCGCAGCCCCGCCCCCACCCCACCCCACCCGCCCAAGGCCTCAGCTTCTCCCAGCTTCTCCCAGGCCAGAGACAGGGTGGGGGAACCCCGCTGCTGCGAAGGCCGCCCACCCCCCGCCCCCGCCCCTCCTCCCGGGGCGGCAGCTGGATGAGATCACGTCTGTGGGGGAGGGGTGCAGTGGACTTGTGGGAGAGGGGCTCCCCCCACTCACGGTGGCCAGGACCCCCGCCACGCGTGGCCTGGCAGCACGTCCAGGGGCTGCAGCCCTGTTGCTGCCTGGGATGGGAGCTGGGGGGAAGGTACGGAGAAGGCCAAGGTACGGAAACAGGACCCAGGTCTCCCGAGAAGGAGAACCGTCGCCCACCAGTCAGTGCCTGGGGCGGGGGTCCCCCAAAGCCAGGCCCGGCAGAGGCCAGCGGTCAGAGGGCCTAAACCCCCCCCCCGGGACCTCAAGCCCAGGCCTGAGGGGTGGGCAGGACAGGGACTGGGGAGGGGGAGGCTGGACACTGCCACACCGCAGGTTCTCCCCCGGGAGCACGCCTTGTCAGGACACCACTGCTGGAAGCTGGCCAAGGCCTGAGTGGAGTCCTGGCACCACTGGCCACCTCCAAGGACGCTGCGTGGAGGAGGCGCTGCCCGACACGATGCGACCAAGTGTTCGCGGACGGTGGCCCCTCCCAGGTGCCAACCACCCAGGGCACAGCCCCGGGGTGGGGGAGGCTCCTGTGCCCCTCGCGTGCTCTCACCCCTTGGGCCCCCGACAGGATGGCTCGCCACCCCACCTCTCAAGCCTCTTCCCTGAAGCCCACCCTGCTTTGCACAGACGACAGAGACGCGGCGACAAGTGTGTGTGTGTCGGGGGGGGGGGGCGGGGGCAGCACTTCTCAGGGAGGAGAGCATCTGTCAGGCCAGCCTGGTCCCTGAAAGCCGAGCTCTGCCGCCCCCTCGAGCCACAGCCGGCTGTGCTGGCAGAAGCACGGCTCCCTGTCAGTCAGGCGACATATGGGATAGTCATCGCCGGAGGAAGCAGCCCCCACCCCGGCGGCTCCAGCACAGCCCGGGCTGGGAGGAGCGCCTCCCCGCGGGCGGGCCGAAGCCCCTCCCCCGGCCTCTGCACTCCATTTACAATCATCATCGATTTCTCAAAATACCGAATATAAAAAAGTAGCCGACAGGATGTGGCTGCCGACAGCCAGAGCCCCTGGGAGGGGGGGAGACAGGCCGGGAGCCGCGCTGCACCGGCCCCCCTTCACCGAGCACGCCCGCTGCTCCGGCCAGGAAACCAATTTATTTTGTTTTGTCTCTGTTCTCTGAACGCACAGAGACCGGATCGGGCGGGCAGCCAAGGCTCCTGCAGCCGCTGCCAAGAGAGCGGAGGATGGGGGTGGAAGCTGTGCAGGGGAGGGGGCGCGTGTCTCCCCAGCCGGGGACAGCCCCTGGCAGGCGGCAGGAAGAGCCACCGGGGGGCGGGGACCGCTGTCTCTGCAGGCCCCCCCAGCCCGAGGAGGCACTCACCCGGAGGGCTCACGCCAGGGCAGTGGGCATGGGGGCCGCAGCCCCGGCCAGTGGCCAGGACACATCAGGGAGGCGGCGGCGGGGCGAGCAGCGCGGCCACGTCTACCTGGGAGCTCCTCAGCCCCAGCGCCCCCCAGAACCCATGGGCAGCTCCGGGCAGCTGAGCCACGGCAGCCTCTGGCCAGACCGAGCACGCCTGGCCTGGCAGCAAGCTTTCCCCTTGAGAGCGTAAATGTGGGAAGGACGACCAGATTCACTGAGGGCCCCAGCGGCCCAGGCCTCCAGGATGCCAGGGAGGAAAGGGGCAGAGAACCAGGGCTGCCCGTCTCCTGCCCTCAGTGCCCAGCACAGGTGCCAGCGGGGCCTGTCACTGCACCCTCACCCCTGGAGACCAGCCCAGGCCGGCTGGTGTCGGGGAAGCCTCCCCGGGCCTGTCGGTGCCTGCCAGCCCCGCCGCCCACCCCTCAGGGCCCAGGGGTGGCTGCGAGGTGCCCAGTGCCCTCCCCTCCCCGCGATGACACACACTCCTGCAGTCACATGTCCCCCACCCTGAAATCGCTCTTCCAGACGGGGACTGGGGCCCCAGGCCAGGACGCCCACTCAGGCCTCGCTGTGGACTGACCCACCTCTGCCCAGGCAGTGCAGCCCACCCTGCAAGCGAGCAGGCCACGGCCCCAGCCCTACCTCCTCGTCAGAGCTGTCCTCCACGTACTCGTCCTCGTCCGGCACGCTCGCCACCTCCGTCCTCGGGGAAGGGGTCCCGGCCTGGGAAGGGAAGGGGAGAGCAGTTATGTCAGGACACTGACGCCCTGTGCCTGGGGCAGATCGCGGGTCCAGGACGCCCGCCCCCTCCTGCCAACGCGGAGGCCTAGGTTCCCACACCCCAGTCTCTAAGCGGCTCCAACCTGGTCCCGGCGCCAGGACAAGACTGGGGACACCGCAGGTCTAAGTGGGCCTTTCAGGGAGGGGGGTCCCACCCAGGGTCATCCTCTGTCAAGGGCTGGACCCATCGTAACGTCCAAGCTCCGGGGGAGGACCCCAGGGAGGGGCTGACACCTGGAAAAGGAGCACTTAGCCACCCCCGCACTCCTTAATGAAAAAAACGGCTGCCGGGCTCCTGGCCCAAAGGCCCAGCCGAGCCCAGAGCCAGCCTGGGGTCAGGGGGCAAGGTGCCTCAGCAGCCGCAGGTGAGGGCTGGTCCCCCGAGGGGAAGGCCGTGGTACTCGCTCTTGGCCACCGGCAGAGGGGCCACAGCCGACCCACTCCTAGGGCAAGACCCTTGCCCCGAGGAGGCCACGTTCAGCGCAGCTGGCCAAGGGCCCGGAGAGGCACCCACTCTCAGAATGCCGGAGGCCCCGCCCCCAGGCTGAGCCCGCCCACCGGGCCAGTGAGTGGCGCCACTGGGCATTCACACCCCAGCCCGGACACCGGATTCTCCCCTTGCGGGGCGGGGGGACCTGGTGTACCGGAACTGGGATTGATGCGGAGAACAGCCCGCCTCTCCCCCCCGGCTCCAGAGGCAGTAAAGTGTAGCAGGGGCCCCCCACCCCAAGCACGGGCGCCCCGCCCAGAGCCCCGCTCCCCCTGCCCGGGCAAGAGCCAAAGGCCCGCAAGGCAGCTCTCCCTCCCGCCTGTTTTTCCCTCGGTGTAAGGAGGGTGGGAGAGTAACTTTTTTTCCAGGCCAGGAAAAGGCGAGATTCGGTTTCCACGTGTCTCCCACCCCTTGCTCCCCGAGCTGTGCGCTGCGGGAGCCCTGCCCGCTGAAAGTGGGTCAGCACTGCCTGGGGGCAGGGGCAAGCGGGGGGCGCAGAGGGCCAGCCTGGGGCCCAAACCTTTCCTGCCGTCCTCACCCATGGCAGCAACCAGCAGACACACCTGCCCCAGGCCCTGGGCTGGCAGGACCCCAGTCCAGGCCACTTGCAAGTCTCTCAACAGCCCCCTGATGCCAGCCCGTGGCTGACGGGCCACTGGTTGAAGCAGGGTCGGCAGTGCAGGCCATGGTGCTCCAAGGCTGCCAACCGCCAGCCAGTCTGATGACCCCCACCAGGCACCGGACCCCGGGAGCCCCGCACCACCTGCACGACAGGCCACCGTCCCAGGGCCCTGGCCAGCCCCAGCGATGCCTGGGGAGCCAGACACAGGCGGGACCTCAGCGAGGGGAGGGGACACCCAGCAGCGGGGCTGTGAGTTCCTGGGCAAAAGAGCTGGACGCCGGCAAGGAGTGCCCTCCCTCACCGCACCAGGGCTCTGAAGCCACATCCTCCCTCCAGAGGTGACGCGGCAAGGCAGGCGGTGGCCACCAGGGGGCTGCCGTGATGCGGGGCGTGGCCCAGCTCCTGGGACCAGGAGGACCTAACAAACCCCGCCCCTTCAAAGTTTAGAGGCACTGTAGCTGGGCAGTGGCCACCGGAAAAAAGGCAGAACTCGCACGGCGCCGCCCTCTCTCTCCTCTTTCTCACGCGGCCCAGCGCCGGCGCCCGACACCCTCAGGCACAGGCATCAGCTGGCGAGGGGCTGCCCAGAGCCACCAGCACCCACCCCAAGACGGGCTCAACACCACGTGCTGCGGGCTCCCAAACGTGCCCGTGTGGACGGCTGGGGGCCCACAGGCAGGACCAGAGGGAAGTGGGGTTCTGTAGGCAAATGTCCCAGACCAGGGGACCGAGGGAGGCAGGACGGGCCTCTCCTGGGAGGGGCTGCAGCCTCGCATCCTGACCAGCAGCCCCACAGCCAGGCTGCTGCTGCACGGCTTGCTCTTGGAGCCCCGAGTCCCGAGAGAGGGCACAGGCAGGCAGAGGTGAGCTGCCCAGTGAGAGCCAGCCACTCAGGTCACCCCACCCAGACGTGTGAGTAAACCCCAGAACACGGGGTGTGATCCGAGGGACCACCCTCCGAGGGCAGAACATACCAGAAACCTGGGGAGGGTACAGGAGAAGCTGATGTGCTTCACAGCTGAGGGGGGCTGTGGGATCTCCCAAACCCACTGATCATGTCACCCCAGATGCGACACCACCCACCTGCCCTGAACTCTGATCCCCAGAAATAAGAGTGTCTGACGCTGGGCCACGGCTGGGGCTCTCTGGGACAGGCCCGGGCACGTCCTGCCTGAGGTGGCCTCCACTGAGTGGGCCCGCTCCCTCCCCAGGAGCCAACGCCCAGACCCCACAGTGCACAGGCCTGGGACTCACAGCCACCACCGGTCTCCTGGCGGCCCTGCCCACCACTCCCCAGAGCTGAGCTGAGACCCAGATGGGCTCCTCCTGCCCAAGGGTTTGCGGTAAGCTCCGTGCACAGACGGTACAGGCAGGACTCTTAAGTTATCTGGGAGATGCTGGTTGCACATTAGGCATCGCTCCTAGGTCTTTTGTTAACATTCTTGAACGTGGCCAGCAGATTGAACTAGTGAAGATGGGAACTTCTGTACAAAAGAATAAGAAAACAAAATACGGGAAAACCCACACAAATGAGAAAGGACCAAACCAAACAGGACAAGCAGGAAAAAAACGGATCTAAGCAAGCAAAAAAAGGAAGAAATGGCCGTCAGCACCTAAATCCACTCAAGGTGAGAAATCAAGGGGAGGCCCAGCGACGCGAGACCTATGGGACCGGAAAAGCCCGCCCAAAAGCACCACACCAAGTGCTACTGGGGGGACACAGGGAAGCAAGAGGCCCTGGGTGACTGGGGTGCCCGGCGGCAGGAGCCACCACCTGAGGGTGGAAACAGGAGGGGTGTGGGCGGCCAGTGGGGGAGCGCGAGCGGGGCCCGGGGCTCCTCTCCAGCTTGCTCGCAGGGCTTCCTGGTGTGACACGGGACCACCCACGGGCTGCGGCAGGTGAAGGCGGGTCGGCAGACCCTCGAGAGGGCCCTGAACTAGCGGAACCCCCAGCGTGGTAGGAAAGCCCTGCAGTAGCCGCAGGATGAGAGGAACAGGCTGACTCGGGGGGCCCCGATGCACAGCATGACGGGGCTGTCACGGGGGGCCACTCCTGGGTGCCTCGTGTGGCCAGGCTCGGGGGGAGACAGGAGAACACGCAGGAAGCACTGACTGGCCTGTTTGTGAACAGAAGACGTGGAGAATCGCCGGCTCCACCAGGCGGAGCGGTGGATGGCTTTGGAGGAATGGGTGGAAGAAAAGGGGAGATCGGGGCATTTCCACCAGGAGTCAGGAGTACACCCACCTCTTCAATTCCCTCTCTTGGTCTGGACGAATTCCAAGCCGTACTGAGGTCCCCGCTTTAGAAGAAAATACTCCAACACCCCTCAGCTAAAGCACGAAGAAGCCAGAGACGTGAGTGCCCAGGCCAAGCAGGTTCCGGGGAAGCTGGCAGGGCTCCAGGACGACCCACAGGAGATGCGGATGGGCCCTAAGAGCCCGCACACGCACGGGGAGCGGAGCCCAGCGGAGCCCAGCGGAGCACGGAAGGGAGGGACCGAGGGCCTGGCTGCCAGTGGGGGACACCTGGGGAGGGTGCAGAGCCACAGGCCGCCTCACCCCCTCTGAGGACGCCCCCACCCAGGTGGCCTGGGCCGACTTCCTCAGACAGAGGGTTCAGAGGGCACCCCGGAGGGCCAAGGGCCAGGGGCGAGGACGGCTCCCCGCCCTCTGGAGAGGGTGGGCGTGGAGTCTCTCCTGAGCTGCAGCTCGGCACCCGCTGAGCCGGCCGACAGCAGACCCAGGACGGCGGCACAGGTACCTCCGCGGAGCAGCATGAGCCCAGCGGCTCGCGGGGCACAGGTGGTCAGCCTCGAGATGCCTGTATGCAGTACCTCCCCTAGAGAATTTCAACTAAAAATTCTTTTTATTAAAAAAAGTTATTTAACTTTTAAAAATCATTCCTAAAATTTTGTTTATAAAAGAGGATAAAAATCCTATTCTAAAGGAAAAAACTTAAGCATGTGGATCCTTAATTTTAAAAGAAGAGGAAAAGATCCAGGAAGATAATTTAACCATGAACTGTGCTCACCAAGGAGAGTGAAGGCAGCGAATGGAAACGTCCTTTACTGAACAGTGTTGATCTAAGATTTAACTTTTTGTCAAGGAGGGAATATTTTGTAAATTTAAAAAGTTAAGGGACTTCCCTGGTGGTCCAGTGGTAAAGAATCCGCCTTGCAATGAAGGGGACGCAGGTCCGATCCCCGGTCAGGGAACTAAGATCCCACGTGCTGCGGGGCAACTAAGCCCACGTGCTGCAAACTACAGAGCCCAGTGCTCTGGAGCCCACGCGCCACAACTAGAGAGAGAAAACCCGCACGGCACAACTAGAGAGAAGCCTGTGCGCCACAACGAAAGAGCCCGTGTGCCGCAACTAAGACCCGATGCAGCCAAAAATAAAATAACTAACTAACTAAATAAATAAATAGATAATGAATCTTAAAAAAAAAAAAGTTAAAAAGGAGAAAAATATCTGCCCGTAAGCCCACAAACCACGGGCAAGGCAGTCTGTGGACCATCTTCTCTTTGTGCACCAGCGCTACAACTAAAACTTGAATGGGTGAGGGTTTAAATCTGATTTAAAATCTTTTCTTCCTAGGAAACAGATCAAATAAGTGCGGCTTTTGGTTTCCATCACGGTCCTAACCTCCAGAACACCACGGCCATTGAAAGTATAAATAGTTACAAGAGCGTTTTTAGGATGGTCTGAACAACCAGTGTTGTGCTTTAGCTAAATTAAGCGTTTCTGTCATTTTCCTCACTTAAGAGCGGGGTTTGCCTTTCCCCATTGTCACAGCAACAGGCAGGACGGCAAAGCCTGACGCGGCGGCCAGCTGGCTCCTGCGCCCCCCCCCCCCCAGAACCAGGCCAGGTGGATGGAGCTCCACTCGCTCCCGTAAGTGCGGGGCCACCAGCTCCCCCCAGGCAGGCCCCTGCAAACAAATCCCACCTTGGGCTTTGCCCCTAGGAAACCCAGCCTACAGCTGAGTCTAGCAAAGTGGCCTGAGCCTCAAGAGAAGTGACATGAGAATCACTGGGGTGGGGGGGGCCCAGGCAGGTAGATTTTTGGGGTTCCTGTGAACAGAGCACATGACTGTGCTTGAAAACTGGTGCCCTAGAGCTCAGAGCACCTCAGCTCCACGTAAGCGCCCTACCCAGCCCCCAGCGGCAACACCCACCCCGCTCCCCCGCCCCGCTGCACCGGAGGAGGGACGAGGGCCTTGGGGTTCCCAAGGAACGGGAGAAAGCACTGCCCCCAGAGAGCCCGATGCCTGGCAGGCACTTTCCTGGCCATGGTCATCCAGGGGGAGAGCCCACCAGGAGGCTCCTTGCTTACCCACCTGCTGCCCGGGGGTCTTCTCCGTCCTGCTGTGCTGCTCAGCGCCGCTGGCCCCATCCTCCTCCTCAGCCGCAGTGTCGGCCTCACTACTGTCACTGCCGGAATCTTCCAGGCCTGAGAACACACTCTCCTCGCTGTCGGAGAGGCCAGGATCGCTGCCAGGCCCGAGGCTGGGAGCAGGAGCGCCGAGGAGAGAAGGCTAAAAGAAGCACGGCGTCAATGAGCCCACAGCCCACCCACCAGGCACCGTGCGCTGACCCACAGCTCTGTGTGGCCAGCCTCCAAGGCTACAGCCCTCAGGCCACAAGCCTCCACCTCCACCAGAACCACCCACCCGACCCAGGCCTCGCTCACCACCCACCTCCGCCAGCAGGCCGCGTGCCCTCGGAAGAGACATTCAACTCCTAGCATCTCACAAGGGAAGGACTTTTCAAGGAGCTCAGTTCCCATCACATCACCCACACCGGCCCCCTATCCTCCACACCCCACCCTGGCACTCACAGCCCCAGAGCTATGAGGGCACTAGGGCGGGGTCTGGGGCAGGCAGAGGACCACAACCTGAGGGGCTTTTCCCACCTGAAGCAGAAGACTCTGTATCCAACCAGATTGGGACCGACAATTGATCAGTAAATTGTAAAGGTTGGTTGAAAAGACATAAAAACTGCACAAGCTTTACTTAAAAGCAAGTGTTTCCATTCACCCCCTCAAGGGGTAGGACCAGAGCTTCCTCCGAGCAGAGCTCTGCTGACCAGACACTACCCGGTCCCTAAGTCTACAGGACGCAGTGCACACTGTGTGGACCTTTTAGAAGTGGAACAAGAACGTGCAGACTTCTAACAAGCATTTATTTGAATGGAGAATTCCCTGCTTCTCAATTGTTAACAAGTCTCTCACCTAATTGGACAGCCTGCACTCACCAATTTCTTGGCAGCACTCAACTCAGCTTCCACAGAAACGACTCTGACACCCACTAACTACTCCAACACTTAGTAAGCCACACAATTAAAACAGCAAATGAAAATGGCATAAATGATTTGGGCACAAGCACAAATGGCTGCTGATGGGTACAGAGCCAAGAGGACTTGTCGCAAATTGAGCGCGCAGCCTGACAACCCAGGAACGTGGAGTCCCGGCTCAGAGAGGCGCGACTGTACAAGCCTTCAGCGGCTTTCTACCACGGAGATTTGATGACACCCCACAACCCAGGTGGGGTCCAGCTGGAAAGCAGGAGTGGCCATAAGTCCAGTTGAAACGATGCATCCAGTGCAGCAGGCACTGCCTTACTATTCTCGTACCCTCTTTTACAATGTATGCGACGTATTAGTAACGTATCAACAGGCAAGTAGTTACTGCACGCTCAAACCCCTTTAACGCAGGAAGCACAATTCAAAGGGCTAGGGAGGCTGTCGCACAGGATGCCAGCCCTCCTTCCTAGCTCTCTCCGGCCCAGACGTTCTTCCAACCGCAGAACAGCCCAGCCCCACACAGGCTACCCCTCGCGCAGAGGGTACTCCCTGCCCAGGACGCCCCCACAAGGCCACCGCTAGCAGAGGACAGGCGACCCTCCTCCCCGCTTTCCCCGGCCTGGCTCCCCGGGGCCGGCGGCCGAGGAGCCGCCACGTGCGGCCCAGATGCACCTCCCCGTCCCGCTCGCGCAGCCCGCGGTCACCTCCTCCGGCTCCAGCTCCGGCTCCGGCGGCCGCTTCCCCTGCAGCGCCCTCGCCGCCGCCGCCTCGCGCCCCACGCCCCGCGTGCCCGCCATGCTCCAGGCCAGCCCCGACCCGCGCCGCCACTTCCGGCAGCGACACGACCGCGTGGGCCTGGGGGCGGGGCCCGCAGGGTCAGAGGGCGCGGGGCGGCCCTGGGAGGGGCGGGGCCGGCGTGCGCGCGCCGTGGGGACGCGGGCGGGCGGCGCCGGCGGGAGCGCGCCCGTCGCAAGATGGCGGCGGCCATGCTAGGGCTTGGGGCCGTGTGTGCGCAGCGAGCGGCGGCGGCGCGGCCCGCGCGGGAGGCGCGGCGGCGGCGTTAGCCCGGCCCTCAGCCCCTCCTCGCGATCGCCACCTCCGTTTCTCCCGCCTCGCCCGCTATGGATCTGCCCGTGGGCCCGGGCGCGGCGGGGCCCAGCAACGTCCCGGCCTTCCTGACCAAGCTGTGGACCCTCGTGAGCGACCCGGACACGGACGCGCTTATCTGCTGGAGCCCGGTGAGGGGCTGGGCGCGCCGGCCCGGGGCTTTTGGGGGCGGGCAGCAGGGCGTCGGGAAAGAGCGTCCGAGGCCGCCCCTCGTCGCTCCTGCCGCGCGCTCCCCTGGGCTGGGCAGGAAGGGCCTCTCCTCCTCGGTCTCGCGCCGACTATGTGCGGGACAACTGCGGAAGCGCGTCTGGCCTTAGGGCAGCGCCCAGTTTCGCTGGCGAGCGTTGTGCCCAGGTGGCCCCCGTAGCTTCTCAGATGAGTTACCAGGGTGGTGGGGTCAGCAGCCTTTGGGAAGAAATCAGGACTTGGCGCAGGAATTGGAGAGCGTTACTCTAGTGGAAAAGGAAAAGGAGCGAAAACAGAAAGCAAAACGTCATAAAGTTCCGGTGGGTCTCGAGCCCGTGTCCGGAGACCAGAGCTGGGTTTCCCAAGAGCGACTTTGTTTTTCGTTCCTCTCGGGACGTCTTCATTCGCGTCCCTGCCTCCAGTTGCCTGGCAGCAGGCTCGTTTCCGTGCTCTGACCTTGCAGACCGGACAATTCAGGCTTGCAGAGGTACAGCAGAGACTGTCTGGAGTTGCGGCTGAGAATCTGCCGTTCACGTCCGGACTGTGACGTCGTGTCCGGGGAAGGCCGGAGCCATAGCTCAGGCCCGGCAGATGGGTGGCCTAGGCCGCTCTGGGCGCCTCCAGACATGCTTGCTCTCTTGAGGGCCCAGACGCTAGCTTTCTCAGACTCTCCTAAGTACTTCTCTTTCACAGTCTTAAGCCCTTAGGAACGAAGAACAGTCAGGGCTGAAGCGAGCCCTGAACTGGAGGCTGGGTCCTCTCGTTCCTGGGTTGGCTGTTTGCTGAAGTTCTGCCTCAAGACGGGGAGAGGGAGTAAAGAGACTAGAAATCCCGCAGCGTCCTTGTGGGGGACACTTTGTGTTGGTCCCAGTCACACATCCATGTGGCACTCTCCATTCCCACTGCTTGTTTCTGTAATGGTGGGCAGCATTCCCAAAGAGGGGGCCGTGCTTTCCTGCAGCCTGTCCTGTTACCACCATCCCTTCGTTGCAGGACTTGAACTTTGCTGAGCCAAGGAAATGACCCCATGCTTCTGTCATTATCCTTCCTTCTTTCTCTTTCCCCTTTCCCTTAACTCCCAGGCAGCACTCTTACCCGGTTTGGGGAGGGGCATCAGAGATCTTTTGGGATGTTCCGAGCTTAGTCCTACTGGGGTGATCGCCCCACCTCTTGACCTGCTCACTGCTTCTGCTTAAAGATCATGAGGCAGCGGGTGAAGCCCCACCAGCGAGCTCTCCAGGTCCCACTGCCTGTGCTCTGGGCAAGGCCTTGGAGCAGGAAAGCGGGAACCATCAAGCCTGAGACAGCCTCGCTCACAGTGGCTGCACCACCTGCCGGCCCTGCTGGCACTTTCTCCCCGGGGGGTGGAGGGGTGCTGGCTGGAGCCTGTGCATTTGAGCCCCCCTGGTCTGTCCACAGGCCGAGCAGGGCGTGCTTGGTGCAGGAGGCAGTGGGCGGGCTGGCACTGCCAGGCAGGACAGAAACGGAGCCCTTTGCTGGGTTGGGCAGGGGCTGCAGAGCTGCCCAGCCCTGAGAAAGGAGACAGCCCCCTGCCTCAGTGATGCCCACACAAGCCCCAGGCCTGTGTCAGAAAGTCCTCATGGAGACTTCTGCAGACTTGCAGCCCAAAGTCCAACTTCCAGAGACCTTGGAAGGTTCTGGCGTCTGTGCTCTCGGTGCCTTCCCCCTTGTGCTGGAAGTTTTCTCCCCATTCTGCCAAGAGGACCCTGCGTTTGACCCGGGGGACCAGGGAAAGGCGGTAGTGGGGTGGCTGACCCTCAAGGCTGAGTAATAGGGGGGGTGGGGGGTGGCTTCCAGCCCCAGAAACTCTGGCCGGGGGGCCAGTCCGGCAGTGTCGTGCGTCCTCTGCACAGCCCAGGGGACGGCCAGCAGGTCGCTGCTCGGAGAGTCGTGTTGGCTTCCCCCCCTTCCAGACCCCTTGCCGGTTACCGATGCGCTTGGGGTGGAGCCACTGCTGAAGAGGCCGGGGCTGCCCTGCAGGACCCGAGGCCCCGCCGCCCTCGGGAGGGAAGCTGGCGAACGCAGCGGCTCTCCTGACCCCACTCCCACGGGACAGGGATGGGGGGAGGGAGTGCGTAGGTGAAGGAGGCTCTTCTTTTTAGGCTGCAGGCGCTTCGAGGCCCTAAGAGCGAGGGCCTCCTTCGCCTAGGATGGCCCGTGTGAGCACCGGCAGTCAGAGGGTCAGAGGGTCCCACTGGAGGGGCTGGCTGGAGAGCAGTGCCTGCAGTCAGGTCGCCAGCTCCCTGTGGGACCCTTCAAGGAGGGTCCTGGTCACACCTGGCCACTCCGAGCTGGCCGAGGACCGTTTTCGGGGCTCCTGCGACAGGCAGGGCTGCTCCTCCTCCCGGCCCGGGAGCCAGGTGGGCCCCAGCAGGCCCTCCGGCCCGCCCTCGGGGATGGGCAGTGGCCCCGAAAGGCCGGAGGCGTACCCGGTGCAGGCTGTGAGGGGCACTGGGGGCCTGGAGGCTCCTGGTGCCCCCTGCACCTGCCAAACAGGACATGGCCGTCCCTATCCAGTCCCTGTGCGCAGCGGGAGGCCCAGCCCCTTGGGTATCGGTTCCCCTCCTTCCACAGCCCCACGTGGAGGTGACAGCCGGCCTTTTAGAGACACAGGAACTGAGTCCCAGAGACATCAGGAAACAGACGAAGAGCTGGGGGACGGCTGAGCAGGACCCGAAGTCCATGGTCTCTCGCTCACCTCTGGAGCCAGAGGCGTCCAGCTCTGGCTCACGCCTGCCCTCGCCACATTCCACGTCTCCCGGGTAGAGGGCAGCACGAGGCCTCCACCTGTGGGGTCCGGGCTCCGGCTCCACCCCACCTGCTTCCTTGCTTGCTTTTTTTTTTTTTTTTTTTTAATAAATAAATTTATTTATTTATTTATTTATTTTTGGCTGCCTTGGGTCTTCGTTGCTGCGTGCGGGCTTTCTCTAGTTGTGGCGAGCGGGGGCTACTCTTTGTTGTGGTGCACGGGCTTCTCATTGTCGTGGCTTCTCTTGTTAGGGAGCACAGGCTCTAGGCACACGGGCTCAGTAGTTGTGGCTCGCGGGCTCTAGAGCACAGGCTCAGTAGTTGTGGTGCACGGGCTTAGTTGCTCCGCGGCATGTGGGATCTTCCTGGACCAGGGCTCGAACTTGTGTCCCCTGCATCGGCAGGTGGATTCTTAACCACTGCGCCGCCGGGGAAGCCCCTACCTGCTTTCTTAGCTTGACCTCAGCCACACTCGGACTGACCAGTACTTGGTCCTCATAGAATTGTAGTTTGTATTTTTACACGAGAGTCCCCCCTTTCCTCTTCCGTAGAGATGTATAGGTATATGTATAGATGGATGGATGGATGGACAAGTCGGGCAGAGATCTATAAACGGCAGGCTATGTGTGTGGCCTCCTGTCTATTTCCTACCTCCGCGGTCCTGGGGTGGGCGAGGGGTGGTGAGGAGGGGCACAGGGGTCTCAGAAGGGGCTGGAGGGAGGGTAGATGGGCACAGCACACCTGAGCCTGAGCCTGCCTGGCTCCACTGGGCCATGTGTGCTCAGAATTCTTTATTAAAGGACCAGGAAGGGGTCAGCAGGGTCCACAGGACCCACCCTGGAATGAGCGGTCAGCTCCCATCAGATATCACAGGCGCCGGGCTAAAGACCCCAGAGCCTGCACCTTTGGCTGCAGGGTTTCCTTGAGATCTGCAGGGCTAGCAGAGGCTGGCCTCGCAGGCCGTGGAAGGAGGGAGGCCGGCTCCCTGAATGCTTCCCGATCCTGGAGGTGCTGGCAGCTGCCCCACAGTCTCCTGCCACTGGGAGGCCCCGGCAGTTACTGAGTCAGCAGTCACCCGTGTGCAGATGTTCAGCTGGGCCTGGGGACCCGAGCATGGGGCCAGCGGCTGGACATGAGCGGGGATGCTTTGGTCCTGGGGCCTGTGCTGCGACCCTGAGCAGAAATAAGAAAATGACATGAAGACAGTGCAGATGGTCCTCTTCTCGGTTGCGGACAAGACGAGGGCCGGGGAGGGGACCGAAAGCGAGCTCCCCTCTGCACCCCGCCTTATGCCTCCCGTGTCCTCCCGCCAGGCTGCGTTTCTCTGCTGCCACGTCCACGCGGCTCTAGTGGTCACACTGCACATGGGTGCCAGCCGCACGCCCGCTGCTCCCGGAGCACGTCACACGCACCAGTCTCTTGGGCTGGGCGACTAAAACGGGCCTTTTCTTCTGGGAATATACTTGAAAAGTACAGGTAGGCCTCTCATGGAATTACCATGGATGTTAATCCTGTTGAGTTGTGGGTGCTTTGAGAAAATATTCAAAGACAGAGATCCTCCCTCTGTAAAAATGTACTTACGTGCAAAACTTCGTATACGTTTCAGGTTGTTCACAGTTGTGTAGGAAATAGGGCCACAGTCTCTGAATTTACAGTAAGACTTGATATTTACTAAGAACTGCATCTCAGGGGCAAGGGCATTGCTCACCAGCCAGCAGCTGGGCAACATCTTCTCCCCGGTCCTGCCGTATTTCCCATCACTGGTTTCCGTTATATCCAAGGGTAAGCCAAGACTTCCTGCAAGAATTGCACGTGGTCAGCAGAGGAGGAGGAGACATCGGGTTCTGCGATGGACTCACCAGAAGGCCCTCTCAGACTTCTAACAGACCTTAAGGTCAGGCTGGCAGGACACATTCAACATGGACTCAACCCACCAACAGTGTTCAGGATTGTTAAACAGGAGGGACAGGTGAGCCCTCCAGGTGCCTAGGCTTTCTATCCGGAGGCAGCGTTCAGACTCCGAGAGCCTGGCCTTCGGAGAAGCTGAGACAGCCAGAATTTGCAAGGCCTGGTACCAGAGAGGAGGAGCCGCACGTGAGCCCCTGCGGATCTTGGTCGAGTGCTGCTTCGCCCGTCCGTGTGGGGAGCCTGGGAAGCCGCCCGAGAACTTCCAGGGAAGGAGCAGCCACTGAGGAGCCGTGTGGTGCGCGACCTCCAGGCTCACCTAGAGTTGGCCGAGTCATCGATTCCTCACAGCCAGAGCGGAGAGACCACTCTAACATACAGAGCCCTTCACGGACCTCAGAACAGCCACGGCTTGAACGCGGGGCTGGATTAGCCCCAGAGAAAAAGGCTACCCAAATGCGGTGTAAACGAGCTTAAAAACAAGCCTTAAAAGGATCTGGCTGATCCTTTCCTGCAGAACTGAGGGTGCAGTACTCTTGAAAGGAAGACAACTAAACTCAGACACAATGTAGTAAACTTCTTCGTGTCCAGGATCTAGTCAAAACTAATAGATGATCCACTTGGCATGAGAATGTGACCTGTAACAAAGAAGAGAAAAGTCATAGTAACAGATCCAGGTGTGATGGAAGTGGCGAGCAAGGACATTAAAAGAGTTATTAAAATGCTCTGTGTGCTCAAAGAAGTAGAGAGAAAACATTAAGACAGAGAAATGGAAGATATAAAAAGGAAGGAAATTGAACAAAATATCTCTGGAACAAGTGTCCCATGCAGAAGAATTCCAAATTATTTCTGTTGACTCCCTTCAAAGAGGTAACACATAATTCCCACCCTTCAGTGTTGGCTGCACACAGACTTCCTTCTGAGGAGTACAGGAGCGGGTGGGGGGAGAGACTGTACAGTGGAGATGCCTGACAGACAGGCCTCCGCCAGCAGTGATGAGTCACGTTGACGGGTGTGCCCTGACGTGCTGTGATGGGCAGGGCAAGCCACCTCTGTGGTCTTCCTCTCCAAAAACTTATGTAACCCCAACTCATCATGAGGGAGAAACATCCGACGAATCCAAGTTGAGCAACAGTCTACACAATACCAGCCTAGTCCTCCTCAGAACTGTCAAGGGCATCAGAAACCAGGAAAGTCTGAGACTGTCAAGAATGACGTAAGAAGACGAGAATGTAATGTCTCGGATGATGTCCTGGAATAGAAAGACATTAGGTAAAAACTAAGGAAATCTGGGCTTCCCTGGTGGCGCAGTGGTTGAGAATCCGCCTGCCAATGCAGGGGACACGGGTTCGAGCCCTGGTCTGGGAAGATCCCACATGCCGCGGAGCAACTAAGCCCGTGCGCCACAATTACTGAGCCTGCGCATCTGGAGCCTGTGCTCCGCAACAAGAGAGGCTGCGATAGTGAGAGGCCCGCACACCGCGATGAAGAGTGGCCCCCGCTTGCCGCAACTAGAGAAAGCCCTAGCACAGAAACGAAGACCCAACACAGCCAAAAATAAATAAATAAATAAATAAATAAATATTTAAAAAAAAAAAAAAAAAAACTAAGGAAATCTGAACAAAATGGGGACTTTGGTTAAAAATAAACTATCAGTATATTGATTCGTTACTTGTGGCATATGCACTAATGCAGGGTGTTAATAATAGGGAAACTGGGCATGGGATGTGTGGGAACTCTGTACTGTAGCTTTTCTGTAAATCTAACTTTCTAAAATTTAAAGCTTGTTTTTATAAGTCACTGGAGGGGATTAAACAGCAGATTAGAAACTGCAGAAGAAAAGATCACCGAACACTAGACTAGCAAAAGAAACTATGCAGTGATCACAGAGAGGAAAAAAAGACTGAAAAAAGTGAGCAGAGCCTTACGGGGATAATGTCACGTGGTCTGACACACAATTTAAGTTCCAGAGTAAAGGAGGGAGGAGAATTTTAGAAATACTCGTTGAAATTTTCCCCAGTTTTTTTTTTTCTTTGAAAGCTGTAAACCCACAGATCCAAGAATTTCAATGATTCCCAAGGAGGATAAAGCACAAAAAAAAATGATACCCAATGCACATCACAATCAAATTGCTGAAAGCAAGTGGTGAAGAGAAAATCTTAAAAGCAGCCAGAAAAAGAAAGGAAATTGCACACGGAAGAATAGGATAAGAATGAGACTGACTTCTGATCAGAGACAGCATGAGGCCTGGGACTGGAAGGGGCCCTGTAGGTGGAAGTCTGGTCAACACTCAAGACCTAGTGTAACTCACCACATCAACAGAACAGGGAAGAAAAGCCACATGATCTTCTCAACAGAGGCAGAAGCATTTGACAAAATTCAATATCCATTTCATGATAAAAACTCAGCAAGGGACTTCCCTGAGTGGCGCAGTGGTTAAGAATCCACCTGCCAGTGCAGGGGACACGGGTTCGATCCCTGGTCTGGGAAGATCCCACATGCTGCGGAGCAACTAAGTCCGTGTGCCACAACTACTGAGCCTGCGCTCTAGAGCCCACAAGCCACAACTACTGAAGCCCGCGCGCCTAGAGCCCGTGCTCCGCAACAAGAGAAGCCACCACAATGAGACGCCCACACAGCGCAACGAAGAGTAGCCCTCACTCGCCACAACTAGAGAAAGCCTGTGTGCAGCAACGAAGACCCAACGCAGCCCAAAATAAATAAATAAATAAATAAATAATTTTTTTTAAAAAGCTCAGCAAACTAGGAAGGGAAATTCGTCGATCTCATAAAAAGCTTCTACCAAAAAAACCCTACTGCTAACATTATACTTAATGGTGAAAAACTGAATACTTTCCCCCAAGACTGGAAAAGAAGGCAAGGATGTCTGCTCTTACTGCTTTTCCTTAATACCTATTGGATGCCCTGGTCAGGCAATATGGCAAATACATAAATAAAGGACATCAAGATTGAAATGCAAGAAATAAAACTCTCTATTCATAGAAAACATTATTGTTTACTTAGCAAATCCCAAAGAATCTACAGAAAAGTTATTAGAACTAATGAGTTTAGTGAGGTCACAGGATTCAAGGCCAATATACAGAAATGGAATATATTTCTATGTACTAGTAACGAACTGTTGAAAATGGAAATATTTACAGTGCTACAAAAACCACAGAACACTTACTGGTTGTATTATCTATGGCTGTGTAACCAGTCACCTCCAAACTAACTGCCTAAAACAACAAACCCTTGTTACCTCCCAGTGTCTGAGAGCCCTGAGCTGGCTGCCTCAGGATCTCTTGTGAGGGTGCAGCCATCTCAAGACTCAGCTGGGGGGACTTTCTTGGTGGTCCAGTGGTTAAGACTTCGCCTTCCAATGCAGGGGGTGTGGGTTCGATCCCTGGTCAGGGAGCCAAGGTCCCACATGCCTCTCAGCCAAAAAACCAAAAGATAAAACAGAATTAATACTGTAACAAATTCAATGAAGACCTTGAAAGTGGTCCACATCAAAAAAATCTTAAAAAAAAAAAAGACTCAGCTGGGTGCTGGCAGCCTCAGTTCCTCACCATGTGGACCTCTCCTTAGGGCTGCTTTCAGCATGTCACCTTGCCTCTCCCAGGGCAAGCGATCTGAGAGAGCAAGAGCCCAAGGTGGGCTTGTAATGTGTTCTCAAATACCATCATGTCTGTTGGATGCTGTTGGTCATAGAGAACATTCCTGGTAGATCATGGAAGGGGACAGCACAAGCTGTGAACTCCTGGAGGTGGAGATCCTTGGAGGCCATCTGTAGGCTAGTTATCATGGGGTAAATCTTGGAAAATGTGTGTGTGTGTATATATATATATATATATACACACACACACATACACACACAAACACATATATATACGTGTATAATTTATTCATTGAAAACTATAAAACATGGCTGAGAAAAAGACGTAAGTAGGTTCCACACAATCCCAGTGAAATCCAAGCAGAAATTTTTGTGTGCACTAACCTTCAGTTTATATGAAAAAGCAAAGGACAGAGAATAGTCAAACTTTTTTTTTTTTTTTTTAAGGAGAACAAAGTTAGAAGACTCACACTATCCGATATCAAGACATACTGAAAAGCTATAATAATCAGTACTGAGTGATATTGGCATAACTATAAACATACAAATAAGTGGAACAGACTAGAGAGTCCAGAAGTAGGCCCACCCATTCAAGGTTATTTGATTTTTGACAAAGATGCCACTGTAATTCAATAGAGGAAGAACTGTCTTTTCAACAAATGACGCTGGAATAATTGGACTTCCACAAGCACAAATGTGAGCCTGTCCTGTGCTTAATACTATATACAAAAATTAAACATAGATTGAAATATAAGAGCTAAAACTATATAACTTCTAGAAGGAAAAAACCCGGACACAAATGTTCATAGCACTTATTTATAATAGCCAAAAACAGGACACAACCCAAATGTCCATTAACTGGTGAGTGGAAGACAAACTGTGGGACATCCCTACAATGGAATACTACTCAGCATTTAAAAGGAACAAATAGCTTACCCTTGCAATACTATGGCTGCATCTCAAAGGCATTATGCTAAGTGAAAGACTACATACAAACACAAAAGGCTACATACCCTGTGATTCCATTTATATGACATTCCAGAAAAGGCAAAACTATGGGGACAAAAGATCAGTGGTTGCCTGGGGATGAAGGAGGGGGTTGACTGCAAAGGGACGTAGGGGTGATTTGGGGGGTAGATGGAAATGTTCTCTATTCCTCGCTTGTGCGAGTAAACAGCTGTGTGTCAGAAATGGAGAGCTGTTCATTTAAAATGGTAAACTGTACATAGATTATAGCTTCCTTTTCAGAGATATGGAGGTACGTCCCAGACGGCCAGCCATGTGGAGACACCCAATCAGTCAGCAAGGGTAGAGCTCAGCAAGCAGTCTGGCGTGGGGTGAGACAGGATGTGCTTGAGGTCGTGTGGGTGAATGGTAGATGCCACGTGGGGAGACTGAGGCACAGTGGCAGCCTGCAGATGCCACCAAGACTCGCAAGAGTGCAGCCTCCAGAGGAGCCCTGTTTTCTTCCCTCATTTTCCATCTGACAGGATATCCATCTCCTGTGCCACAGGCATTCCCCAGCAGCCCACCAAACTCTTCCTGTCTGAAAATATGTGAGATCCACATAAAGCAGTGCTAAAAGGGAAATAAGAATGGCTTCTGAGCTTCCACATTAAAGTAAAAAAGAGCAAAGTAAGCCCAAAGCAAGCAGAAGGAAAGAAATAATAAAGACAACAAAAATCAATGAAATGGAAAACAGTAAAACATGATAAATGAATTCAAAAGCTGAATGTTTCAAAAGATTGAGATCGGTAACTTGTGGAATGACTGACAGAAGAAAAAAGGTAAATTACTAATATCAGGAATCACAGAGGATATATCACTACAGATGCCACAGGTGGCAAGAGGATAATAAGGAAGTACTACAAACAACTCTATGCATGTAAAGTTGATAAAATGGACCAATTCCTTGAAAAGCACAAGCGGCCAAAACTCACCCAAGGTGAAACATAACTATTAGTGGTCCTGAGTCTATTAAAGAAATAGAATTCCTAGTCATAAACCTTCCTAAAAAGAGATTTTCAGGCCCAAATGATTAGACAAAAACAGTCCAAGAAAATTACAGACCAATATCCTTCATAATGTCTTCTATAAAATTTTAGCAAATCAAATTTGGCAGTACATAAAAAGAATAATGTCACAACAAATGGGATTTATCCCAGGAATACAAGGATGGTTCAAGATTTTTAAATCAATATAATCCACCATGTTAACAGTCTAAAGAAGAATAACCACATGATCATATTATTTGATTCAGAAAAAGCATTTGACAAAATTTGATGTTCGTGATATTAAAAAAAAAAAAAATCCTTCCAGAAACTAGGAAAACTAGGGCTAGCAGGGACCTTCCTCAGCTTGATACAAAAGGATCTTTAAAAAAAAACAACACACACACAAAAAAATTCTACACCTAATATCATACATATTGGTAAGACACTGAATGCTTTGCTCATAAGATCAGAACAAAGCACAAAGTCTGTTTTCACCAGTTCTAGCTAATAGTGTACTGGAAGTCCTACCCAGTACATTAAGACAAGAAAAAGAAATTAAAGGCTAACTGGGGTGAGGGTAATTGAAGCCCCAGTATTCTCAGCCTGCCATGCCTGGGGTAGAGCCTCCATTCTATAGGTGGGGGCAAAATGGAGAAGAGGACCCTCAACCTCTTGGCTGCAATCACCAGGAATTTAGCCTCTTCACCTTCAAGTTGGACAAGATGAGAAATGCTGGTGGCTTGCCCCTCAGTAAGATACAGAAAGCCTTGGTTGTAAACTGAGGGGAGAGGAATCCCCACCTCTAGGCCATAGCCTCCCAGAGTGTCATATCAATCCAGGTGAACTGGTGTGAGGAGGACGGAATAAGTTATGGCTAAAATGTTACAGACTCACTGTTCATACTGAGTTTTAGGTTTTCTTGAATAAATGTCTCTTCATTTGTTATATGCCTTTAGGACAATTTCCAGAGACTTTAGATGACTTAAATAAGCTTCGTTTTTTTCTTCTTGGAGTGGTTCGCTGGATCTCCTTAGCTGCCTTCACAGACAGAGAAACCTTGCCTTTATCTTCAAAGGATAGTTTTGCTGGATATAGAATTCTTGGCTGACAGGTTTTTTTTCTTTCAGCACTTTTGGTATGTCGTCCCACTGGCTTCTGGCCTGCATGGTTTCTGATGACAAATTAGCTGTTATTAGGGATTCCTTGTAAATGATGGGTCTATTCTCTCTTACTGCTTTCAAGATTCTTCCTTAGTCTTTTGCTTTCTTCAGTTTGATTATGGATATCTAGATGTGAATCTCTTTGAGTTTATCCTTGGAATTTGTTTAGCTTCTTGGATATTTTTCATCAAATTTGGGAAGTTTTCTGCCATTATTTCTTCAGATATTCTTTCTGTCCCTTTCTCTCCTCTCCTTTATGCATATGTTGGTCTTTGGTGGTGTACCACATTGTCTCTGAGGCCTGTTCACTTTCTTCATTCTTTTCTCTTTCTGTCTCTCAGCCTAGGTAATCTCAGTTGAATATCTTCCTTCACGTTTGCTGATTCTTTCTTATTCCTGCTTGGATCTGTTCTTGAGCCCTCTAGTGAATTTTAAATCTGAGTTGTTACACTTTTCAACTCCAGGATTTTTTTTTGTGCATATTTATAACTTCTATTTTTATTGTTATTCTTTGTTCTAAGAGATATCATTCTTATGCTTTCCTTTATTTCTTTAGATGCCACTTTGTTTTGTTCTTTGAACATATTTCAAATACCTGATTTTAAAGTCTTTGTCTAGTAAGTCCAACATCTGAGCTTCCTTAGGGACAGTTTCTTTCGGTTGCTTTTTTCCCATGTATGGGTCATACCTTGTTTCTTTGCATGTTTCGTAATTTTTTGTTGAATGTTGGACTTTCCATTAATATAATTTGGCATGTGTTAAACTCAGTATCAGATTTTTTCCGCTCGCCAGGATTTGTCACTGTTTTCTTGTCGTTGCTGTTTTAGTGACTTTTCTGAACTAATTCTGGGCAGTTTGTGTTCTTTGTTGTGTGTGGTCACTGAGTTCTCTGCCCAGTTAGCTCATTGGTCAGGGAGTAAAGGGAGCAGGAATGTCCTTCAATGCCTGGAGACAATAACCCTCCCAGCCTCTGCAGGGGACTCTGTATGTGCTGGGCGTGCCTTCATCTCCCAGCCAGGTAGTTGACACCTTGACTTTCTCCTCCACTTCCTGCTTATGCAGAGCCTCAGTCAGCCAGAGGTGAGAGGGCCTTCTCAGGTCTCTCTCAGGTGTGCACACAGCTCTACATGTGCATGTGACTTCTAGATCCCCTGGAATATTTTGGAGCTTTTCAAAGCTCCTCTTGATATCTCATTCCCCAGCTCTTCCTTTTAAGTTTTCTGGTTAGCTTGTTTTTCCCCGTCTGTTGTCCACTTCTTAGGCAGCCACAAGTTTTAAAATTGCCTCTAGATGTTTTCAACAAACATCCCTAGGGAAAGGCTTTTTTTACTAAGAGAGCTTCCAGTCAAATCAAACAAAAACAGCCTTGCAAGTGGAACCTTCCAGGGAGTTGCCATACAGGCCTTGAAGGAGCCCCAGCCCCATTCTCGCCCTGCGGCTGCCGGAATGCTGGCTCCCCCACGATTTCAGCTGCTGGTTTTCACAGCTACGGGAACGGAGGTGGGAACAGGGCGAGTTTGAATGCCACAGCTCACTGATCTTACTGAGATTCAACCATTTCTTGAATAAATTCTCCCCATGTTGCTGCAGTCCTTTGGGTGAGTTTCAGGGTTCTGAAGAAGTTGACTAAACATTTTTTGCTAGTTTTCTTATTGCTTCTTTGGAGGAAAAAAGCTATAGAGGTCTCTCTTCCACCATTTCTCCTCACCTCACACTTACATCTGTTTATTGTCATGTCTGTGTCTGTGTTGAGAAGCGTTGCTGCGTCCTGGTCACTGCCATAGGGATCTTCCGGCTCTTCCCTGTCCCTCGTCCCAGGGGAGGACTGCGCCCGCCCCCGGGCCCTGCCAGCACAGAGGGCTGCCTTGTCGCCCTCCCAGTAGCTTTTGGACTGAGGTCAGGAAAGAAATGGAAGAGCAGCGTAGCAGTTTTTTCATCTCTGTTTTTTGTCTCTGTTGCCAAAAGAAAAACAAAGCTGCGTTTCTGAACGTGACTGTGTTGTTTTCCTCCAGAGTAACTGAAATCAGGTTCCTGTTTTCTTGGCTGCCTCCGTTTGGGGTCTTGGCTGTTCTTAGGGGAAATTTGCTGATTAAAGCTAGCACGAGGCCCCCTGAGGGAGGGGCCTGCAGTGCTCTGAGGTGCTTCCTGAAAGGCCCTCTGCAGCCCGGGTGAGCGGGCCTCGGCAAGGGTGCTGGGTCCCAGGGCGACCTCCACCCTGGGTGGGGGCACAGCCCCTGCACGGAGGCGGCTGCATGACCCCTGCGTCTCCTGGCAGAGTGGGAACAGCTTCCACGTGCTGGACCAGGGCCAGTTCGCCAAGGAGGTGCTGCCCAAGTACTTCAAGCACAGCAACATGGCCAGCTTTGTGCGGCAGCTCAACATGTGTGAGTGCGCTGCCCCGGGGCCCCGCTCGCTGGCCTGGTGCAGCCCCCAGGCTCTGACCCCTGGGTAGCCCGGGGGCATGGCCCGGAGCCCGCGCACCTGCGGGGGGAGGGGGTGTCATGGGGGGTGTGGAGTCTCCCTGAGACCGAGACCACCCAGCCACCTCAGGCAGGGCTCCCAAGAGGGCAGTGCTGGGCATTTCCCCGCTCCCCCAGCCTCCCTCGTCCTCCAGCGGGGCGGTGGCCGTGCTGGAGTGAGGGGCTGGGTCCCCAGCCCTGAGGCAGCACTGCCCCCACCCCGTCGCACGCAGATGGCTTCCGGAAGGTGGTCCACATTGAGCAGGGCGGCCTGGTCAAGCCAGAGAGGGACGACACCGAGTTCCAGCACCCGTGCTTCTTGCGCGGCCAGGAGCAGCTCCTCGAGAACATCAAGAGGAAAGTGACCAGCGTGAGTAGCCATCCTCCCTCCCCCACGTCCTCGGACCTCCCTCCAGGCCGTCAGCAGGAGCGGCGCCCACTCCCTGCCCTGCTGGCCTGGCCTGGCTGCACCGAGCCCTCTTCCTGCTGGCAGCCCCTCCTCCATCGGCCACCACAGCGAAGGCCCCTCCAGACCGGCAGCCCCTTGGCCCTTTCTGCTGTATCCCACCCCCCCCCAGGCCATCTCAGTGACTGCTCCCCTGGGGACCCAGGTGTCCACCCTGAGGAGCGAGGACATAAAGATTCACCAGGACAGTGTCACCAAGCTGCTGACCGACGTGCAGCTGATGAAGGGGAAGCAGGAGAGCATGGACTCCAAGCTGCTGGCCATGAAGCAGTAGGTGCCGGGGCGCCAGGCAGGGGGGCTGCTGGGACCAGGAGGCCTCCTGGGGAGCGAGCGCGGGAGGGGGAGGGGGCGCCAGCGGAGGGCCTCTGCCCCCAGTCCTGCCCCGCAGGCTCCGAGACAGATGCTTCAGGTCTTCCACTCTCCAGACAGGACTAGGTTCCGGCTTGCACAGCCTCCCACCCTGCCAGGTTGAACTCATTTCCAGAAGGTGGGGTGGGACCCGGTTCCCACGGCAGCAAGCAGAGCTGGGCCCGGAGCAGCGGCCACGCCCTCGGGCTCCTCACACAACCCCCGAGCGGGCGCCTGGCATCACTCGGCACGGGTGTCGCCTCTCCTCAGGCCTGGGAAGCAGGAAGCACTTTGGGTTCTTTCTGGAACCCCTGCCCCTGGGGCATGTGTGGCCACTGCAGAACCAGCTCTAGGCTCCCCCCAGCCTCACATGTTTCTGGCTCCCCAAGTTGCAAATTCAGCTGTTTGTCTGTCTCTCATGCTACCCGGATTGTGCTCCAAATGTTGGGGGAAAGGATGCTATATATTGGATTCCTTCAAACTCCATCACCCTCCTCACCCAATGCCAATCATCATAATTGATCACAGAGAATGTGTAATAAGGCCTCTCTTCCTCAGCCAGGACCCCTGTGGAGGCTGGCTTAGGTCTCCTCCCATGTACTTGGGGCCCTGGGGACCTCAGGAACCCCAGCCCGGGGTGGCTGTCCATGTCTCGGTGTGGCCTCAAAGCCGCTCAGAGGGCCAGCCGTCGTGCCCCCCAGACCATGGAGGTTGCTCCTGGGCCCCGACTACTCACATCAGGGCCCAGCAGAAGCCCCTGGCTGGGTGACACCTGGAGATGGGACCAGGCGAACGTGGCCTCCAGGACAGGGACACCTCTCAGGGTGAAGCCAGGAGGATCTCTCGCACGTCAACGGGACATGCCGGGGGCTGAGCAGGGCTGGCCCCCTGGAGCGGCAGACCGTGGGCTGCTCCGGTGGCCCTTTCTGCCCCTCGAGGCCACCTCTGATCCCGTAAAGGCACAGGACAACCCCCCATATGCCTCCCTGTGGCCTGAAAGCCGTACTGCCCCCTTCCCCTGGGCTCCCCTCCCATTCTCAGCCTCAGTCTAGGGAGAGACGGCCAAGGGTGGGGGCTGCCCTCAAGGCTCTGCCACCTCGACCGTGACCGAGAAGGCCCGGGGGTCTCGGCCCAGATCCTGGGGCGCACCAGCCGGCCCTGCCCAGGTCTCCACCGCAGCCCCGCTGCCCCCGCACCTGACACCCCCGCGCGTCCTCCCCCCGCAGCACAACAGCATGAGGAGGGGCGGGGGCCCTGGCCTGGCCCCCAGACCGTCCCACAGCCTGTGCTCGGGTGGGGTGGGGATGGGCCGGCAGCTGGGCTTGTGGCGAGACGCAGTCCCCCACCGCCCCGCTCCTGCCCGGGTTGGGTGGAGTGTCCTGACGGCGCCTGGTCTGTCGCAGCGAGAACGAGGCCCTGTGGCGGGAGGTGGCCAGCCTGCGGCAGAAACACGCCCAACAGCAGAAAGTCGTCAACAAGGTGCGACGCCGGCCGGCTGGGTGCGGGGTCCCTGTCCGCAGCCAGGCTGACCACCTCTCCCCCTGCAGCTCATCCAGTTCCTCATCTCGCTGGTGCAGTCAAACCGGATCCTGGGGGTGAAGAGAAAGATGTGAGGCGCTGGGCATGCCCACCTCCTGTTGGCTGCGTCCTGGGGGCCGCCGAGGCCGGGGACGCAGCTAACCTGCCCCTCCCCACAGCCCGCTGATGCTGAATGACGGCAGCTCTGCACATTCCATGCCCAAGTACGGCCGGCAGTACTCCCTGGAGCACATCCACGGCTCGGGGCCCTACTCGGTGAGCGGCGGGCGCCGCGGGGGGGCGGGGGGTCGATGCGGCGGCAGGCGCTGCATGTGGTCACCTCCCTCTGGTGGCAGGCTCCGTCCCCGGCCTATAGCGGCTCCAGCCTCTACCCCCCAGACGCTGTTGCCAGCTCCGGACCCATCATCTCCGACATCACCGAGCTGGCCCCCGGCAGCCCCTTGGCCTCCGCGGGCGGGAGCGTAGCTGAGAGGTGGGCCAGGCGCCTTCCCGGCAGGCGGGAGCGGGTGGGGCTGGCGGAGGCGCCTGCTGACACGTGCGCCCCCTGTGCAGGCCCCTGTCCAGCAGCCCCCTGGTTCGAGTCAAGGAGGAGCCCCCCAGCCCACCTCGGAGCCCCCAGGCAGAGGATGCCAGTCCCAGCCAGCCGTCCTCCATGGTGGAGACGCCCCTGTCCCCGACCGCCCTCATTGATTCCATCCTGCGGGAGAGCGAGCCTACGCCGGCCGCCTCGGCCCCGGCCCTCGCTGATGCCGGGGGCCGCCCCCCGTCACCCCGGCCTGCCTCGGCCCCCGAGAAGTGCCTCAGCGTAGCCTGCCTGGACAAGTGAGTGCCGTCCACTCACCCGCCGGCCGCTGGAAGCACGGCCGGGCCTCTGACGGGGGCCGTCTGCAGGGCTGGACACGGGCGGCCCTCAGGCCTGCGGCTTCGGGCTTGCTGGGCATGAGCTCTCGGACCTGGCCCTGAGCACAAAGCTCAGGGCTGGGGAGGGAGGGAGATGCCAACCAGGTGATCCCACGGCCCTTCCGCCGCAGGAGCCCAGGCGTGTGGCCAGGCCGCCCTCTCCTGCAGCAGGCTGCTGGGTCTCTGTGTCCGTCCTGTCGCCCCAGAGGTGGGCAGGCGAGGGTGGGGGCTGGGAGTCTGCCTGGCCCCCACCTGCAATCGGGGGGCTCTTGTCTTTCTATCTTGCAGTTTGGCTCGCGCTCCACAGATGTCTGGGGTCGCCCGCCTCTTTCCCTGCCCCTCCTCCTCTCTGCATGGCCGAGTCCCGCCAGGGTTAGCGCTCTCCCACCGGGGAGGGAGGAGGGCTCTGCGGAGCTCGGGCCCCTCCCCAGCCGCGGACCGGAGCCCAGCCCGGCTGGGAGCACTCAGCCCTGCCTGGTGAACGGGCACCCCGGGCCCTCTGCAGCAGGGACTGGCCCCCGGGCTCCGGGGCCCAAGCCGGCACCCCGAGTTGCTGACTGACAGAGGACGGCCCAGGTGCTGTGCTGACTGGCCTCCTCTAAGGAGAGGGCAGGGTGTTTTTGTTCGCAGCCGCCAGGCCCGGTCTCTTTCCTGGTAGGCACAGGGGAGAGGCTGGCCCACCCAACGCCGAGCACGGCTCCTCTCCTCCTCCTGCGGTCTTCCGGTGCAAAGGCCCAAGCTTATCGAGCCTGAAAATCTGGGCCCCCGCCCCATTCTGAGCACTGAACTCCTCCTTGGCCCTCCTGCCATCTTGGCCCAGCCTAAAATGCTGCCAGAGGCCTTACGGGGCCTCACGGTGACTGGTGACGGCGGGGCCTGAGCCACTCCCCCTGGTGGCCAAGGATCCTGGCTCGCACACTGCCCCACCGGGCCCGGGCTGGCAGCGCAGAGGGGCCCTACCTTGGAGGGCCTCCCGTGAGCCCGAGCAGGGTGGGTGGTGGCCGTGAGCGCTGGCAGGTGGGCGTGAGCGCTGGCAGGAAGGCGCCTGGGTGGGGACGCCAGAGTGCCGCTTCATCCGATTGCCTCCCTCTGGCCAGGACCGAGCTCAGCGACCACCTGGATGCCATGGACTCGAACCTGGACAGCTTGCAGACCATGCTGACGAGCCACGGCTTCAGTGTGGACACCAGCACCCTGCTGGACGTGAGTCCCGGCCCCGCCCCGCCCCGCCCGCCCCGCCCACAGGCACGGCCTGACCGCCCTCCCTTCCCTGCAGTTGTTCAGCCCTTCGGTGACAGTGCCTGACATGAGCCTGCCCGACCTTGACAGCAGCCTGGCCAGCGTGCGTAGGGTGTGGGGGTGGCAGGGTGGCGGGGTGGCGGGGGAGAGGATCCGGGAGCCCTCACCACGCTCCCTCTGCCCCAGCAGATCCAGGAGCTCCTCTCTCCCCAGGAGCCCCCCAGGCCTCTTGAAGCAGAGAGCAGCAGCCCTGACTCAGGTGAGCTGAGCCTGCCCGCCCCCACCCCCGCCCCTGCCCCGTGCCCTCGCGCCAGCACCCTGACCTGCTCGGTCCCCGCCCCCAGGGAAGCAGCTGGTGCACTACACGGCCCAGCCCCTGCTCCTGCTGGACCCGGGCTCCGTGGACGTCGGGGGCAGCGACCTGCCGGTGCTCTTCGAGCTGGGAGAGGGCTCCTACTTCTCCGAGGGAGATGACTACACAGACGACCCCACCATCTCCCTGCTGACGGGCTCTGAGCCCCCCAAAGCCAAGGACCCCACTGTCTCCTAGAGGCCCCAGGAGGATGGCCGGCCTGCGCCCCCCCCCTTCCCCCCGCCCAGTGCAGGGCTGGTCTCAGTAGTACCGGGCCGGCTGGGCGGGCATGGCCCCAGTCAGCAGCGAGGGCCCAGCCCCACGAGCAGTGGCCTCGGACTGACCAGTACACGGGTGCTCATAGAAGTGTATTTTGAATTTTTACACGAGAGGAGTCCCCCCTTTCCCCTTCTGTAGAGATATACAGGCATATACACGGACGGACAGAAGAGACAGAGATCTATAAACGACGGGCTGTGCGTGTGGCCTCCCTGTCTGTTTCCTCCCGCGGGGGTCCTGGGGTGGGCGGGGGGTGGTGAGGAGGGGCACAGGGGTCTCAGAAGGGGCCGGAGGGAGGGTAGATGGGCACAGCACGCCTGAGCCTGCCTGGCTCCACTGGGCCATGTGCACGCAGAAGTCTCTTGTTAAAGGACCGGGGAGGGGTCAGAGGGCCCCTAGGAACGCCACTGCCAGGTCTGCGCCAGGTGGGACACACAGGTGGGTGCGCCGTTGTGTATCTGCCCAGCAGAGCCACCTCTACTGCGCTCATGTCACGAGGGGCCGGGCTGGCTTTGGCAAAAGGGAGGCGTGGGGTCTGGCAGAGGAGGGAGGGAGTGGGAGCACAGCACTGCCCCTGGGGCAGGCGGCCGCTGGTGAGCACATGCGCGGTACGGGGGGCAGGCCAGGGCAGCCCACCCGCTGTCCTGCCCCACCTGGCTCACGCGCTGCTTGCCATTCTCCTGGCAGCCGCCCAGGGGGCAGGGAGATGGCGGCCTGTAACCCCTTGGACTCAAAGGGCACCCCCAGGAGGCCTCCCTCTCCCAAAACCACCACCGTGACCCAGAGGCGGTGAGGACTTGGGGCTGAGCAGCTTCTGGCTGGGGCAGGGGCAGCGTGGCTCTGAGACCAGCGCCCAGTCACCTCCTCACACACCCACCTTGTTGGGCTGTGGCTGTACATCAGGGCACACCTGGCCCGGCACAGCCTCGGGGTTCCACCAGAGGTGGGAACAGGAGCCCAGGGGTGCCCCCACCTCCCTGGCAAGCTCTGAGCGGCAAGCTCTGGGAGCAAGGTATCCCGAGGGCCACACTCAGGATGTATCAAGTGGACCATCCAGCCCAGTCAGTGCCAGGAAAACAGGGCAGGGCTGGGAAGGGGCCAGGGAGGCCTCAAGCCAGCAGTATCAGGGGGGGCACTGAGAGGGAGGCTCTGGATGAGGGTTGGGTCAGGCCACCTGCCTCATCCCAGAGGCCCAGGGCCCACCCCAGGTGGGCACCCCAGCACATGGCTGCCCCTCCCCAGCGGCCTGTGGGCTCGGCCTTTGTGTCCTCCGCAGCCTTGCCTTGGAGTCTGTTTGTTGGCCCCTCGAGTCAGTCCTGATTCTCGACCCTCTCGGCCTCGGGCCCCACCCCAAGCTGAAGTCCACTTCTGGGCAGCCCTCAGGCACACGGGGTCTGGGAGTTCTGAGGCCCCACCTTGCAGAACAAGAAGTCTTGGGAGGCAGGGAGGTTGCCTCCTACGCCACGGCCCGCCCCGCCCCCCCGCCCCCCCAGCCCCCCAGCCCAGCCACAGCCGGGCAGCTGCTCCCGGCCCTGGGACCCCGATCCCCCTCCCACGGTCCACCCCAAGGGAGGCCGCCCCCGCGGGACTGGGACGGCCACCACCTCCCAGCAGCCCCGTGCCCTGGAGGCTGAGGGAGCTCACTGTGGACAGCGCTTTATTGACACATTCAGACCCCTGGGCAGGATTGGCACAGCTCCCGGAGTGCTGGCACCTCCACGGGCCCAGTCTGCCATCCCTGAGGGGGCAGGAGGGTGCCCCATAGGGGCAGAGAGGCAGCATCGACCAGTCAGGCCTCTCCCCAGCACACAGGTCGGGGGCCGGCTCCAGCCGCGGGCAGTGAGGCAAGGCAGGCAGCCGCAGCAAGGAGGGCGGGCCTGGAGCGGCTCAGGCCCCGGCCGTCGGGGCCTCGTAGTTGAGCACGTAGTAGTCGTGGACATACATGAGCACCGCCACAGGCTGCCCGATGATGAGCGTCAGCCACACGGCCGCGTTCCCGTAGTTGCCACGGAAGAAGCGGCCCACTATCCAGGCCAGGGGGATCTGGGGACACGGGAGGGGCCCGGTTAGCAGGCCTCAGCGACCACGGGGCTGGCTCCCGGGCCCGGGGAGGATGCCAGGCCACGTGGGGTGCTCACCTGAGCCATCATGCCCGTGAAGGCCCAGAGGCGGAACATGCGCAGAGGGATGCTCACCAGGTACTGGGTGGGGGTGAGAGGGGCGTCAGCTGACCCCTTGGCAACCCCCATCCGAGGTGGGACAGGACGCACCCACAGGGCACTGACCTCGTGGAAGAAGGCCGAAGCCAGGAACACCCCCATCCTGGCTGCCCACTTGCTGCTGCCTCTCCGGAGCATGGGCTTGTAGAAGTGTCTGCAGAAGGAAGCGGCCATGGGGCGGGCGCCCGGGCCACGTGCCGGCCGCCCGGCCGCCCGCCCGCCGGCTGCAGCACCCACACCCACCTTAGGCACCACTTGTGTACGGGGATGTTCCAGTTCTGCCAAAAGTAGGTGACGGACTCAGAGTTCCTGGGGGTCGGGAGACGGCGGGTGACCGGGCTGTGCCACGGCCCTCCCCCCACCAGCCCCCGGCCCCACACCCAAGGCCACCCACCACCAGTCCCGATAGAACTCGCGGTCTCCGAAGTGCATGAGCTCGGCCACGGCATTCAGGCAGGAGTGGAACAGCCAGTAGAAGAAGATGAGCCAGATGAGGTGGTTGGGGACCTGCGGGGAGGCGTGTGCCAGGTTCCAGACCACCACCACCACCACCCCCCCACGTGCCCCCACCCACCAGGCTGCTCACCGCCAGCTTCAGGAGGCGCTCGATGATGCGCGAGTAGTCCATGTCCTGCAGAGACAGGGTGCAGCTGGCTCCCTCGGTCCCGCCCTCAGACCCCACCCCGCCAGGGCCTGCCTGCTCACCTTGAAGGGCTTCATGGAGTTCTGGATGGTGGGGACCATCCACTGCAAAGAGGGCAGGGCGTCAGCTCCCCGGCCGCCCGAGCTACCGTCCTCCAGCAACTCCCCCCCCCACCCCCGCCCAGCACAGCCCCCAGCCCAGCCCGCGTACCTGCTGAATCAGCCCCACCATGAGCTGCGTGAGGAACAGCTGGAGGAGGAAGCAGAGAACAGCGGGCTGAGCCCCCCAGTGCCCGGTGGCCCCCCAGCCCGCGAGGCCCCCAGCCTCCAGCCTCACCATCTCAAGGAGCCGCCGCAGCAGGAAACGCTTTCGGATGCGGGCAGAGCGGGGGAAGTTGAGCTCGTAACACAGGGTGGGGGCAAAGAGGAAGTAGTACAAATCTGCAACGGGAGGGTGGGGCTAGCAGGCGGAGGAGGCCCGGCCCCCAGCAGCCCCCCTCCCCCAGGCCCCAGCAGGGTTCTCACCACGGTAGGTCAGGTTGTCAGGGTAGCTCACGGTGCACTGGGCAGCTCCCCCATTGGCCTTCTTACCCGCAGGAGCTACGAGCAAGTGGCAGGGCGGGGTGAGGCTGCGATGCTGCCCGGGTCCAGCCCCACAGCAGGTGGCAGCCCCGGGTGGTCCCAGCCCCAGGCAGCCCCTCACCAGCCTTGGCCTTGGCCCTAGCCCTGCGCTCTCGGCACCACAGGTTGACATCCCGGTAGGAGCACAGCTTGAGGAAGAGGATGGTGTACACCATCAGAGCCAGCACGGAGCCCACTGCAGGAGAGGCAAGCTCAGGCCATGCGCCTCCCACACTGCCCACAGGAGAGCCACGGCCACAGGGGCAGCCCCTGTGGCTCGCCTAGGTCTCTCCCACGGGCTCAGAGACAGGTTGGGACGGGGGTGAGACGGGTGGCCCACCTGGAGTGATGGATGCAAGCAGGAAGGCCACAGCCGCCGGGAAGCAGAGAATGGTGGCCAAGTTGACCACGTGCAGCAGCAGCCCCGCCTGCTCCGTCAGGGCGCCCTGGGGTGGGTGGGGGAGCACACCGCTCAGCCGGGGGCCCCCACTCCCTGGCCAGAGGGTCTCCCTAGGGCATGGCCGTCAGGCCCCGAGGTGCAGCCCCTCCCGGGAAAGCCGCACACAGCCCCACACCCTGAATGAAACACAGTGGGACGGGCTGCTGGCCCGCCCTAAGTTCGGCTGGTGAGGCGCAGACCTCCGGGCAGGGCGAGGGTGGGCGTGAGGGCGCTGCTTACCACAGCCAGGCGCTTCTCCACCTGGAACGCAGCCACAGCGAAGACGTTGGCCACTGAGGACAGAAGCGCCACAGGGCAGGTTCAGGCCCGGGTCAGCCCTGTCCCCACCCGAGGCCTCCTGGGCACTCAGCTCACCAATAACCAGGCACAGAGCGGGCCAGCTGTAGGGATCCTTCAGAAACAGAGACACCACCTGGATGGGATCCACCAGGATGCCGTACCTGCGGATGGGCAGGTGGGGGATGAGGGTCTGAGTGGGTGAGGGGCGGGGCCTGAGCTGGCAGTGGGTGGGGCAGGGCCAGGGCCCACTCACTTGATGAGGTTCTCTAAAAATAACCGTGCATTGCTCAAGATCTGCAAGAAAGAGAGAGGGACACAACCCTGTCACCTCTGGCCCCGGAGCAGCCACCCCAGCTCCTCCCGGCACCCGCAGGTCCGAGCAGCGACCTCCGTCCTGCAGGCCCCACCCTGTCTGACCTCACGCCAAGCTCCGAGACTCGCAACCCACCCCGCAGGCACCAGTGCAGGGACGGGAAGCCCCTCGGCGCTGCCCCCGGCACGCCAGTGAGAAGGAGCCGACCCCGACACCAGGCACTTCCCAGATGCCTGTGTCTTCGGCAGCAGAAAGAGACCCGCGCCGTCCAGCAGCCCGCCTCCATCCCACTGAGCTGGTGAGGGCCCCGAGGCCACAGCAACAGTCCCAAAGTCCAAGCCTGCCAGACGGAGCTGCCACCCACGTCCAGGGCACCGCCCTGCCAGTCAGGCCAGTCCTCGCAGCGCCGGGCTGTGTGGCAGGCGCTGCACCGGGAGCGCCCACGCCCTGTGTGGGGTGGTGGGAAGAAGCAGGCCAGGGCGCTGAGGGGCCGGGGAAAGCTGGGCCTGGAGCGTCACGCTGTAACTCACGCCCCTGCCCGCCTCGGCCGTTCCTGCAGCACCAGCAGCCGAGGATGGAGCCCCCGTCACGACAAGCTCTTGCCTTTAGCCGGTGGCTGGGTGCCTGGCCTTCCTCTGCAGGCACAGGGACCTCCTGCCCCAGCCCACAAGGCACAGGCCCCAGGCAGGGTACGGAAGGTTCTGCAGAAAAGTGATGCTTCTCCAGGGGACACTAGTGGGGTCCCTTACCTGGCAAGTTTCACGAGGAGGTGACAAGCTCAGAGATGCAGGGGCCACCTGCCACACCCTCTCCCAGTCAAACGCCTGACCGGCCAGCTTACCAGGACACACGCGGTCCTACAATGTCACCCCACCTGGCGGTGGCCTGTCCTGAGAGCTCACAGCAGGCGAGAGCTGGAGCTGCAAATAGGCAGCACCCACCTGGAGGCCCAGGCTGCAGAGGGAACGCAGCTCGGGATGCGCGTCTCCTACAGGGAGGGTGTGGCAGAGGTACCAGAAGCAGGGGGAAGGCTTTGGGGCAGCACCAAAGGGCCAGGCAGGCCCAGGGGCTGCAGGAGAGCAGACAGTGCCGCCCAGGCAGCTGAGGGCCCGCCCCACACGACCCCCTCTTCACAAACCCAGCCTCGGCCAGCAATGGCCTCCAGAGACCAGGGACACGTCATCTCCTGGGTCTGGGCTGGCCTACGGCCCGCTCTCGCCTTGCCCAGCCAGCTTCTCACCCACCAGGCTGCATAGCACCCCACAGCTCCCCAGGGAGCCTCCTGGGGCCACAGACGGGGACGGTGTGGGAGCCCCTCGTACACGGGCAGCCGCAGGAGCCACACCCAAGACAGGCAGACACGTTGGGTGGAGGGTCAAGGGCGTCGCGCCACATGGCCCTGAGTGGCGGGGGCAGGGCCCAGAGAGGCCCCTGCCCCGCCCGAAGGCTGCGTCCTGGAGCTCTGGACTCCAGCTGCTTGTGGGCCAGAGCTGCTGGCCCAGCCCCGCCAAGTGCCGGGGGAGCGGGGCCCCCTGAAGCAGCGGCCTCGACCAGGCCGCAGCGCGAGGCAGGCGCAGGGCTCCCCGCACTCACCCTCCTGAGACTGGGGGAGGGGGGCCAGCGGCCCGCAGAGCTGGGGCCCGGGGCTGCAGGGCTGAGCCAAGGAACCGTATTCTCACCCCTGCTCCCCCAAGTCCGGGCCTGCCTGGGGGCTCCACGCCCACGAGGGCCATTTGGAACAGAAGAGGAAACTCTTCACGGACCCCCAAGACCACTCACACGTGCTGCCAGGAGGCCCTGCACCCACAGCGCCCCTTCCACAGCCCCAAGGCCCACCCGCCCATCAGCCTGTCTACTCCTTCCTGCCCCCACGTCAAGCCACAGAAGCCCCTCAGGAGACCCCAGTGCCCCTCGGGCACAGCCCACGGCACAAAGGCTCCCACGCTAGCCCTGCAGGCGTCTCCTGGGATTCAACAGGGACAAGGGTTGAGAGTGTGCCCTCTGGGAGCCCAGTATACAGCCGCTGCAGGGACCACCACCGCGATCCCGCTCCACTCAGCCCAGCCACAAAAGCTCTGGCCACCCGCCCCAGGGGGCAGAGCCCGTGCCCCACCTGGTCACAGCGACACCTGCTCCAAGACGCCACCCTACTTACCAGCATCACCACACACCAATTCAGGATGCCACGGTAGTTGTTGAAGCCACTGTCGGAGCTGAACAGAGAGTCCTGCAGGCGGTGGCACCTGGAAAGCAGGAGTGGGCACCCGCAGAGCCCCAGGCAGTGAGAACCTCAGGCAAGGCCAAAAGCAGGCCCACGCCTCCCAGCCCTGGCAGACACCTGGGAACCTGGCCACGCCCAGCCCCTCACTCCGGGCAGCTCGCACCCATCTGCCCACACATCCTACTCCCCATGTATCACCAAAGAGGGGCCAGGCCATGCCAAGCTCTCAGGAACACCCAGAGGCCTGACGCTCCACGCTGCAGGTGGGCGGGGGCACGCCACAGACAGGAGCTGGCTACGCGGGGCCGGAGTCCCCCAGGCTGGGAGCCCACCTCCCTCCGCAGATGCCTCTGGCTGCCGCCACACTCGCTGGCTAAGGAGTGGTGATGAGCCCACAGGAAGAGTCCACCCCAGGGGTCCGGGGGCCCATCCGGCAATGCTGGACAGATGATGCGGGGGGGAGCGAATCTGCCTTTGCAGTCGGCCCAGCCCACTACCCAGTGAGCCAAGGGCCCCACTCCAACCGCCTCCTCCCTCCATTTGGCCCACACAGGTCCCAGCGGGCACCGGCACCCAGGCGCTGGGCGCCTGATGGCAGGGAGGTCTACAGTAGAAGCCAGCAGAGGCACTTTCGGTGCCCCCCGCCCATGAGCTCTCGCACCCAGTGCCAGGGTTGGGGGGCACAGACGCAGAGCCTCACGTCCCTGCCTGATCCTCAGGGCGAGGCAGAGGTGGAAGGGCCACAGCACGGCGGGGCAAGGCTCAGCCCTGGTGCTGGTCCTTGGCTGCAGCCCCGCCTCACCCCAAGTGCCCTGCCACCAGGAGGCCTTCCACGGCGTTGAGCAAGGCCTCCGGTTTTGCAAGAGGAGAAGCCAGGGCCTCCCCTTCCCTCCCCTGGACACAGCTCCACCTCAAGAGGCAGCTGGGGCACAGGAGAAGAGAGGGCCTCCGGGGGTGGCCCTGCCTCTGTGGCAGGCCTGGCTATGGCCGGGGTCAGCACTCAGACAGCCGCACCCAGGAGATGAAGGGCCAGGGAGGACGAGACGCCAATCAGCATCTTCAGCCAGGGCAGTGCTGACAGTCTGACCTCTGCCTTCCCAGGCCGAGGTCTGCCCACACCTGGCCCACCCGCCTCTCCCAGTCACAGGCCTGGCCTCCTTGCACCTGCCCTCCAGCGCCATGCCGGACCGCGCACAGTGGGGCTGTGCGCTCCACCCCAGGCCCTCTTCTTCCTGAGTTTCTGTACCTGCCTTTCGGAGAGGCAAGCAGAGCTCCAAGGCCCAGCTCCCCAGAAAGGACAGTCTCTGGGCCTCTCCACTGGATGGGCTTGCCCAGAACCCTCCCCCAAATTCAAGCCCATTCACTTTTACTGGAATCGTCCCAAAGCCACCTCATGCCACAACCTGCCAACCGCCATCTGCATGTCCACGCCCGGCTCGACACGCCCAGGGGACTGTTTCACAACGGCGTGACCCCTGCCCGCTTTGGGCCACTGAGAAGACCACACTGACTTTATTTGCAGCAATCTCTAAGATGAAAATGGGGGTGGGGGAAGGGCAGCGTTTTCCAAACCTGACAACAAATAACATTATAAAAGCTCTTCCAGATTCCTCCTGTCAGGTTCCTAGGCCTTCCCCAAGCCACCCACACCCGCCCCTCAGGTCCCTCCACCAGCCTTCTGACCATCCCCAACCCAGGCAGCTCCCTGCCCCGAGGTCGGAGGGCCCAACCCAGGGAAGGAAGCCCACCACCCACCAATCCCCCCAGAAGTCCAGCCTTGCCGATGCAGTCAGCTGCAGTGGACCAGAGGGCACCAGGCATGGTTGGCATGGACGCGGGGCCTGGCCGCCTTGCCCAGAGCTCTGTCACCCTCTCCCCTACTGCAGGCGCTGCCCACGCCTCTGTGCCCTCCAGCGGCCCGCCCACCTGCTCCCAAGTCCCACCCAGCCAGCAGGGCCATTCTAACTCATCACAGGTACCACCTCTTTCACCACCTCACACCAGCACTGGAAGGCGGGCACACGGGGAAACTGAGGCTCACCGAGGTTCAAAGCTTGCCCAGAGGCACAGCCCCAAGTGCGGACCACGCATGCAGGACCACATGGTCCAGCTCCCGGGCCAGTTAGAACAAGGAGGGGGCAGGGTGCCAGCTCGCCTCCCAGCTGCCACCCCCTTGGCGCTTCCTCCAGTTGGGTGGGCAGTTGGGTGGGCTCCCCGTGTCCTCAGTCCCTGCTAGAGAGGGAGAAACAGAGGACACCCCAGAGACAAGGCCCTGGGAGAGCCCCACGACAAGAAGGCGCTGCCTGGAGGGCCCAGGAACCTGGAGGGCGCACAGGGCAGTGCGGTGCCCCTGAAAGGAAGGAGCCGACAGGCAGGGCACAAGGGGCGGCCCTCCCTCCTTCCGGCCCCACCCAGAGCCTGACCGGGCCTGCCAGGCCAAGGTGAGCAGGAAGTGTCGGGAGGGGAGGGAGGAAGAAGGCGGCGGAACAAGCAGGGAGGAGAGGCGGCAGGTGAGAGGATGATGACGGGGAGGAGGGGCGGCGGCAGAGGCCAGACGCCAAGAGGGCAGACACAGCAAGGCCTGGTTCTGCCCCAGGAGACCCCAAACCCTGCGGCGTCTGGCATGAGGGACAAGCACACGTAGCCTGCGTGTCCTGTGGATCAGAGGGGACTCCTGTGGCCCATCCCTGCCACCGGCTCCTCTTCCCAAGGGTCCAGGCCTCGAGGGTGGCGAGTCAGCGCTGCTGCTCACTCAGCCCAACGAGCGGGAGCACAGGAGAGGCTGCTGGCCACCTGGCCTGTGTGGAGCAGGAAAGCGACTGCCCACCCAGGGTGACCGCTTGGCCCAAAGCTGGTACCCCCCCATCTCATACAAAATGACCCCGAATCCCACGCCCTCCAGAGGGAGATCGAGCCAGCCACGCCCCGGCCTCCCGGAGAGGACAACGTGGGGAGTTAGCAGAGGGGACTCTAGGACACTCCTATCCTTCGCATCCTCCCTCAGTCCCACCTCAGGCCCACCGGAAGCCAGCACCCCCCAGTACAGCCGCCCTCCTCCCCCACGGTGCCGACATGAACTCTGCGCCAGACCTTTGCTCACAACGCTCAGTGCTGAGATTACCTTATCTCCCAGGTGAACTGCGCGCACCCCAAGGGCAAGGACAGGGCCTGGGCGGCAGCTGCCCCTGCCCATCCCCTCCCCACAGTACCCAGTGAAGAAAGCCTCGGTTCTTCTTTAATGAGAGAGCAAATCCTTGCCAACCCACTGACAGACTGCCCACTTCCTCCTTGATAATCTCTAGCTCTGGAGCTGCTTCCAAAGCCAGAGTCCCTGAGGGCCCCTTGGCCAGGATGAAGGCTACGGTGGGCGGAGGGGGCACAGCTGCAGGACTTAGCCAGTGCCCAGGTGGGCCAGGTCCTCCCCATCAGCCACAGCTTGCTCCCCACCCCCTTCCCATCAGTCCTTCAGCTAAGCAGGGAGACCACCTGTGGGTGTGCCCACTTCAAACCCCTCTCCTGTACCCCAGCCAGGGGTGAGAGTCCCAATACAGGACCCATCTCTGACCCTAGAGCAGGCATTTGTGCTGGTAATATAAGCAGGACCCCAGGCCAGTCAATCACTGGGTAAAGGATGAGAGACCTTTGTGAAGACCATTCTTGGGAGGGTCTGCAAGGGATGAGAAATCCTCTCGCACTGCCCCCTGCCCCTTTCCTCAGGCAGTCCCAAGCTCCTGCTGGCCCACTCCCCAGCCAGCCCACCCTCCTCTGGGAGCCTTATCTACCCACAAGGCACCCCTCACAGCCCTCAGGAGGGACCCCCTTCATCACACACCGCCAGACGCCATCCATCTCTTTCCAGGAAGAGAACAGTATGGGTGGCTGGAACCAGCCCACCTAGGGCTCCAGGCTCTGGGCTCACCCTGGGAAAGAGCCTCAGGACCCACCTAAAGATGTGCAGAGGGAGGGGCGTCTGGAAGCTGGGCCGCTGCCGGCTCCCCTCGGCGCCCCCAACTGTGTGACCTTGTCAGGCGACCCTCCACCCCTAACCTCCCCCTAAGTTTCCCCGCCGAGGCCCAAGGGGCACACCTATCCACGCAAAGTCCGGAAGCCAGGCTCTCGGGCTCGGAATCCGAGCTGCGGCGGACACGCCTGGGGGAACAGCGAGGGTCGCGCAGGCCCCCCGTCGGGGTCAAAGGTTAGGGGTCAGGCGCACCGCTACCTCAAATCCCACTGGCCGCTGCCCACGTCGACGTCTCCGTCCTTGTCCTTCTCCGGGGCAGGCGCGTCCCCCCCGGCGCCCACGTCCCGTACCTCCTCTTCCGCCGCCGCCGCGGGCCCGCTGCCGCCCTGGCTCGAGGGCCGCGACCCCGTCCTCCGGCGCCGGGAGCCGCTCGCGCCGCTGCGGTCGCCCATGGCCTCAGCCCGCACCCTGCCGCGGCGGAGTCGTGGCCCACCGGGCTCGCAGCGCCCGAGGCCCTGAGGCCCCGCCTCCGGACTCTCGGCCAGCGGCCGCCACCGCCCCCTGTCGGCCGCCGTAGCCCGCGCCGCCAATCAGCGCGCACCTGCCGGGTCCTCCCCGAGCCCGCGGCAGCGTCGCTCCCGGAGCTGCTAACTGGCCCGTGGCCGCGGCGCCCGTCCATTTGTAGTCCGCTGGTGCGCGGGGCACGCTGGGAGTTGTAGTCTCATGGCGCGAGCCGGAGCGCGGAGGCAGGCGGGCGCGCAGCCAGGGGCGGAAAACGCGCGGCTTCCTGGCAGCTGGAAGCCCCTCCTGACCGCTGCCTGACCCTTGTCCCGCTCTTTAAACACAGGGTTTCCTCATGCCTCAGCCCAGGCGCGGGGTGTGGGGTTGTAGGTTATTTATGAAATGCCTCGTGCGTTACTGTCAGACAGACACCTAGCGCGTTGATGCTCCACGAGCCCTCTAGTTACTACCGTAGGCCCCCGCTTTTCCTCCGCTTAGGTTGTTCAGACAAGCACCAGGCCAAAGGATGGAGCGAGAGAAAGGCCCCAGGCCCCGCGTCCCGGGTACCACCGCCTGGCCCACCTACTCCCAGGGCAGCACCTCTCCCCTGCAGGCCCAGGACGGGGCGGGGCAAGGGTGCTGCCCTCGCCCCCACAATGGGCACGCCCGGCCCGCCTCTCCACCCGGCCCCCTTCTGCCCTCGTCCGCAGACTTGCAGAGCTTCCCGCGTTTCGCACCCGGGCCAGGTTTGCCAGGGCGGGGGGATCCTGAAGTGCCAATTCGCGGGGGCCCAGAGGCTTCTGTGTCATTGCACAGTCTGCAGTCATCCAGTCGTTAAATGAAGCAACTGATACACCATAACAACTGCACGGTGAGAACCGTGGGCGGGCAAGTCCGGTCCCACTTGGCTTGACCTGCATTTTGCAAAGAGCATGAAGCGTGAGCATCCTGGATTTCCGGATGCGAGGGTTCACGGGGGGCTCAGGCCTGGTTTACCCAAGAAACACCCCTAGCCGCAGAACCCACTCCATTCACTCCCCTGAGGTAAGCAAGGCTGAGAAGATCACCTCTCTGAAAGCAAATAAACCCAGAGGCTCAGCCTGAGGTCAGCCCTCCTTCCCGCCGGGCTTGCTCTGGATCCATCACCTCCACGGACAGGCACCTGGGCCCCCTGGTGACACGTTCTTCTGCCACCGGACCATTTGCGGCTGATACTAGCCTGGCATCCCTTCCTGGCAGGCTGAGGCTACCTTGCAGGTGTTTTCGAGTAGCCTGCTAAAGGGGCCGCCCTCACTGGGCGCCAGAACCCCTCCCGCATGCCCACATGGCCCAGCCTCGGTGGGTCAGGACCAGCCCCGTCTCCTATCCAGTGTCCAAGAACGTTCGTCTGTTCCTAGGCAGACCTGAGCCAGGGGGAGCTAGGCCTTTCTGAGTACTGATCCCAAGGGAGGTCGGACGCAGGAGAGGGTCCTCTCGGGAGCCCTCAGCGTAGGGGTGAGCCCTGGGAGCTCTGCCCCTCCCTCCCCATGCCCTCTCCCCGGCAGCTAGTGGTAAGCTCCCCACCCACGCCCACGTGTCTCCGAGCGCCTTCTGGCCATGCCATCCTCCAATACAGAGCCAAGACTAGAGGGCCGGCCCGGACTGGCACGCTGATTGGTAGAGGAGAAGATCGACGGCTCAGGCTGCCAGTAGGCCCAGAGAGGCTGAGCACAGTAGCCAACGAGGAGTGAAGGGCCGTGTTAGAAGCGGCTGCCTGTGTCCGCGTCCAGGCTCCAAGTCGTCGGCAGACAAGAAGCAGTAGGAGTGAGGAGACCAGGGTGGACTGGGGGCCGCCAGAAAGGACCGATCTGACCGGGGGCTGTGGGGGAACCAAGGGTTCCACCACCGAAGTTGAGAGCAAGATCAAGGCCTCGAGCCAATGGGAAGGCATGGGCTGTGAAGGCACCAATAAGGAAGAGCCCCTGTACCAGCGGGGGGTAGGGCCTGTCTGAGGGAGGCGGAGGCCTGTGGTTGATAGTGGGCGGGACCTCTAGGAGGGAGGTGGGGCCTACGCCAGCCCCGCCCACAGCCCCAGCACCTCAGGATCCTGGGTGAGGTGCGGCCCAGAGCCACAGGGGAGAGGGAAAAGGTCAAGGTAGGTGGGGTTGTTTGGGGACAAATGTGTGCATGAGGAGTTGTCGAAGAAAGCTCAGTGGGGAGTCTCCCTGCTGGTGGAAGCAACACCTGGCCCGGGGTGAGGAACCTACAGGTCTGGCCGAATAAAGGGCTGGAAGGGTTTTGGGGTTTAGAAAGGGCCTCGGGCTGACACTAGGTTGGAGGCGCCGCAGGCAGGCCAAGGAAGCCTGTGAGGGAAGACACTGGACATGGTGATCAGCAGCCTGTGCCGCCTGTTCTCTGGAATGCAAAGTTCTGTCCATAGACACCTGTGGAGACAAGGGTGGGCTCGTCCCAGGCACCGGGGAGGCAGCCTCCATCCTTCCACCCCCACTGCCCCTTAGAGTCTTGGAGAAGCAGAAACAGTCAGTCCAGACCCCGAAGCTGAGGAGCACTGGGGAGGAGTGGACCTCTAAGAGCCTTCCTCCCTGCCATTGGTGCCCACCCAGGTGTGAATCTGAGTTTAGGATGGGTGGGGTATTGGGCAGGGCTTAAGTCAAAGGCAGCCCTTGGACAAGTTGTTTCTCTCCCTGAGGCTCGGAATCTTCATATGCAAATTAGGCAATGATTCCTACCTAACCTCTACCAACACTGGGGGCTTTCCTGAGGTCGTTAAGGCTGAAAGTGCTCCCCAGAAGGGGGCGCCCACCTCCAGGTGAGCCCCACCCTGAGCAGCAGGCCCACAGGCTATGGTCTGTTGCAGGTCAGTCTCCCCTGCTGTCCATACCAGTGGAGTCTGGGTGGGCCTGTCCCCTGCCAGGGTGCAGACAGCTGCTCTGGCCCTAGGCTGACCTGGTTTGACCACATGTCTCCAAAGATGTGGGACCTCTCAGCTCATGCCTACCTAACCTGGGTGCCGAGGGCATTTGCTGGGGTAGGGGTCCATGTCCCTGGGCTCTCTGAGCCCAGCACAGCCCTGCCCCTCATCTCCTCAACATGACATGCTGTCTAGAGCCCGAGGGCTGTGGGTGGCTGTGGGAACTCCTATGACCCCTGGGCACCTCCTCCCCGGAGCCAGCCTGGCCCAGCTACCTATGGAGGGCTCCTCAGTGTGGGAACATACCCCCTGAGTCTGGGAGTCAGGATGCGGACAGCAGGCTGCAGGAAGGGGTCAGACCCCACACCCTCTGCTGTCCCCATTTTCTCCAATGGCATCGAGGAAGGCTCGCTGGTGGCTGTCAGGCCTGTAGGGACACCAGGAGCCCCTACAGGAAGAGTGGGGGTACCCCAGGCCACAGGATTACAGGCCCTGCGGTACCTACTCTGGCCATTCTAGATCAGTCCTGGGCTAGAGCTGACTGTAGCCTCCCCCAGTTCCTGGCACAGAGCGGATTCACCTACCACAGGAGAAATGCTAACTGCCCTGCCTTCAGGGGTGTGCTTTTGCCTTTGGTCTGACAAGCCGGCCCTCCAGGGTGGAAGACTGCCTTCCCGCAAAAGAAGACACGGGCGCACCCCAGCAAAAGGCAGAGGCGGGACTCCAAGGCTGCGTGGGTAGGATGCCACTCCCAGCGCTGGGCCTGCGCCTGCCAGACCTCTGAGGTGCGGCAGGACCGGGAAGACGCCCCCTAGATGACCCCAGCGCCCCCTGCTGCGCGGGCCCAGCCCTGTATACATCAGCCCGACACTCCAAGTTCTATCAAGAGTGGCATTTATTCTCCTCGTGGAGGTGCGGTGCTCCGGGGAGCTGGTGCTATTGTGCTTAGGAAGGAGGTCTGTCCGTCCGTCCGTCTGTCCGGCCGGCCCGGCCCCAAATGGGGGCGGAAGAGGGGCGCGGCCCGAGTAAAAATCCCGGCCTGTTCCGGGTGGGAGTATGTACAAGGCGGCGGGGCGCAGGCGGGGGTGGGGGCGGGGCGGGCCGGTGGCCGCAGCCCCCACCCGAGGGCCCCCGCATCTCGGGCCCTACTCGTAGAATCAGTACAAAATAGGTGCTACCTAAACGTTCCTTCTACCTGAATTCGCTAAGTCGGTTATTGTGCTGCTTAGTTATGGGGGCGGGAAGGGGCCCATGGCTTTCCACGGCGGCGGGGTGTGGGGAGAAGCGGGAGACCCTGGCCGGCCCACAGCCCTCCGGCCTTCTCCTTAGGTAGGTAGATAGGCATGTGGGGTAGGGTGGGGTGCCTGTGTGTGCGTGTACATGCGGGTGTGCCCAGCGCAAGCGGGGCAGGCCCCGGCTTGGGAGCTGTGTGAACACCAAGCTGGGATGTAGGGGTCTTGGACATGGGCCCTGCTGTGCTGGCCTCTCAGGTCCGGGTCCACCCCTGCGGGAGCAGCTGAGTAGCAGCCGGGCTTGGTACCCACGGGGATGGGGCTAGCCAGGTCAAATGCTCCAGCGTGCACTTTTTCTTCTGGCCTGGAGCCCTGGACTGACGTGACAGAGCCGCCATTGCCAGGGGATGGAAGGAATGGGATTCGGTATGGGTGGCTCTGGTGGCGCTGGGCCTTGGGGCCCTCGGTCTGTGCCACCTGAGCTGAGAACCCAGGCCCAAAGGCAGAGCCCCACTGTCCCCAGCACTGGCTCGGCACTGGGGCGGGGAGGAGTGAGGGGCCCACGGTTAGGTCTAGGGACCGCGGCTCTCTCTGCACCTGCGGCCATACCTGGCCCACCCAAGCCCGTTGGGCCCGTCACAAACATGCACACCTCCCCCCCCCTCTCTGCAGGTCGCCGCGTCCCTAGTAGGGGACTCAGAAGGGGGCCTGGAACATAGTTGGTGCCTAATGAAGGATTGGTGGGTGATGGACGACTGAAGGAGGGGTCTTGGGGGGCAACCACCCCGCCCCGCCCCTGAAACCATTACACCCTCCGGCCTCTGCCGTGGGGGGGGGGGAGGAGGAGGGAGGAGGAAGGGGAAGAAAGTCTGCGCGTCCGGCCCCGCGCAGTGTCCCTGATCTAGGGGCCTATGGGGTGGGTAGGGCAGGGGGATACCTGATTCTCAGTAACTCTAGAGGCGGCGGCAGCTTCGCATGCAGTGCGCATTATTGCTCTATAGTCGGCTTCGGACTAACTAAGAGGGACAGGGAGCGGGCAGCCCCGGGAAGGGACGGGAGGTGGGTTGGGGCTGCATGCAGTGACGTCACAAAGGCGGCGGCCAATGGGGCGGGCCCTTGGGGCGGGGTCGCCGCCGAGGCTTTGGCATAGACGGGCGTAAGTTGGCAACAGAGTGAGGGCGGGGCCTGGGGTTCCCGGGAGGGGACCGGCCTCTGAGAGGCGTGGCCTGAGGCT